>NC_054848.1:15263711-16558711 GCF_018345385.1 Vulpes lagopus
CACCAATAGAAAAAAAAATGTTCTAAACCATTAATTTGGTTTCGATCGGTAAGACATATCAGATTTCCTCATAAGTGTACTTAATCAAGAGTCATTGTGGTACCCATCCAGATTGCAAACACATTAATAACGCAAAATGAAATAATTCTATGTTGTAAGAAAAAACACGATACTCTCATAGCATTGTTATTCCTGAAAAGACTACTCGAGTTTCTTGAGGTTGCCCAAATCAGGCGATTTCATAAGTCATTCTGTGTTTACGCTGAGTTCGAGCAACTGTTAGAATAAAAAGGCCACTAAGTATGATTAACCAAACCCAACTTCAACAAACAAATTCTGCAAGTTTTTTTTTAAAGTAACCTTCAGTGTTCTGTGTTGATTGTCCCCTGTTCTGTTTTGTTTTGATTGTCTTTTGACAACAAGCTATTGGGAAATCATTTAGTTCTTTGCTTATTATGAAAACATTGTTATTAAGATGATTTCATAGCCTGCATTTTTGCCATCTCACTCATTATATCTGAGAAGTCAACAGTTGAGCAAAAATTATGCTGAGGATATAAAGGTTAAACCAAAGTACTATTTAATGATAATTCTCAAAAAAAAAAAAATGAAGGTTTGAGTTCACAAATTTCACTGGCCCTTTACACTATAAAATCATGATATTTACACTGTGGAATGGCTGGGAGAAACATGTAAATACACTACTGGACAGTGTGCATAAAACCAATCAAGTGGTAGGATACAAACCCCAAAGAGACTCCTCCACAAAGAAACCCAGCTGCTTCAAAATCTTGCTTTGGTCACTTGAAATACCTATGGAGAATGATAGTCACAGCTAATCAGAAACAAGCCCTGAACTGGATATTTGCACACTTCCCATGAAAGGACTAATAGAAACCACCTAAAAAAAAGTCACTTGGGATTTTTGGGCTCTATTTGTACTTTTGTCTCCATGATATTTTCCCCTCTGGCTGCCTGCTTTAGCAACTCCGATGATGGAAACGTACTAGAGAAAGGAAAAGAAAAAAGTTAAGACACATGTCTGAGTGGTTTCAAGGGTTGACTGAAAAGTCTGCCTTAAGAGGTGTCAAGGGATGGATGGTGTTTTTGCACTTCATGTGGAACTCTTATATCTGTGGCCTCCTGGACTCTGTTCTCACAGGAACCTGCCTGTTTCTCCTGTTGATGCATCTCTAACCCTCAGCATCCAGACAAAGATGAGGCTGGAAGAGTTTCATGTGGGATTATCAAATACTCGGATCTACTGTATGCTTGCCATGAGACCCTCTAGCCTGTGGGGGATGTAGGGGTGCGGGTATATAGGGTTTGCTCCCCTAGCCTCAAAAACACTTATGACTGGGGCGCATTACTAGCTCAGTCAGGACAGCATGGGACTCTTGATCTCGGAGTTGTGAGTTTGAGCCCTGCACTCAGTGGAGAGATTACTTTAAAAAATTTTTTTTAAAAATTAAAAATAAAAAAGTAAAAGACACTAAAACTGTTTTTTAAAAAAAAAAACAATCTAGGGGTACCTGGGTGTCGCAGTCAGTCAAGCATCCAACTCTTGGTTTTGGCTCAGGTCATGACATCAGAGTTGTGAGATCAAGTCCCACACTCAGCGTGGAGACTGCTTAGGCTTTCTCTCCCTCTCTCTCTGTCTCTGCTCCCTCCTTGATCTCTCTCTCTCTCTAATAAGTGAATCTTAAAAAAAAAAAAAATCTAGTCAGGGAATGGAGACTAAGTCACAGTGAAGTTTTTGCTTTTGTTTCTTTTCCTCCACAATTGTATAGCTTAGAGAAAGCTTTCAGATTATTGTGCTTAGCTGTCCTCTTCTACAGAGAAACTCTTTGGGCTTCCATTTCATTTTAACTGAAGTTCTCAGATGGAAATAGCACCCTGGGCTTTTTGGTTCTCCAAGCAGTGCTCCCTTTCTGTCCCTCACTGCCTTGCAGTGAATAATCTTCTTTCTCTTTCTCTCTTTTTAAAAGATTTTATTTATTTACTTGAAAGAGAGAAAGTGAGTGAGTGAGTGAGAGCACGCAAGCAGGGTGGGGAGCAGAGAGAGAAGCAGGATCCCCACTGAGCAGGGAGCCCAATGAGGGGCTCGATCGCAGGACCCAAGCCGAAGGCAGATGCTTCATCAACCGAGCCACCCAGGTGCCCCACTTTTTTTTTAAGATTTTTAATTTTTAAGTAATCTCTACAAGCAACTTGATCAATCTCCAGATCAAGAGTGGCATGCTCCACTGACTGAGCCAGCCAGACGCCCCAAATAAACTTCTTAAAATACTTTTTTCACACAGCTCCCAGGATGCCAAACTCTCTTGGCTTTCTTCCTACCTCACTGAAGGCTCCTTCTCAGTCTGCTGGTTCCTTTTCAGCTCCCCAAACTATAAACACTGGAGGGCCTTAGGTCTCTATCCTCACATCACTTCTCCATTCACCTACCTCCTTTGGAGATCTCATCCAATTCAAAGCTTTAAAGATCATCTGGGGGTGCTGATGCTCCCCCCTTCATTATAGATTTACATATCCATCTGTGCCTACCTGGCATCTCTATTTAGATGTCTAAGAGACACCTCAAACTTAACAAACTAACTAACCTTTGCTAAACTAACTCTCACTCTCCCCCCTCCAGCCTGCTCTTCACAGGATCTTCCTCAATTCATTAAGTGGCCATTCCATTCTGCTAATTTCACAACCCAGAAGCATGGGCATCACTCTGGACTCTTCTAATTCTCTTATAGCCCACAGCAGCTTTTATGGACTCTACCTTCAAAATGTAAGCGAGATCTGACCATTTCTCCCCACCCCTACTGCTGCCACCCTGAACCAAGCCACCATCAATTTTCAACCAGATTATTACAGTAGCTTTGTAACTGGTCTCACACTTCCATACTCGATCTCCTAGAGCATAGTCTTAACACAAAAGCTAGAAGGATCCTGTTAAAACAGAAGCCAGGTCATATTTCTACTCTGGCTCCAAGCCTTCCCATGGCTCCCCTTCCCACTTAGATTAATAGGCCACATCTTTATAAGGGCCCACCAAAGTCCACCTATGGTCCACTTGCTCGCCCTCCTCCTCCCTTCACCACCTCTGTGCCTCAGTCTCTTGCTAGTCTCTTCTTACTCCCTGTGTTTTAACATACTGACCTCCTTTTGTTTCTCAAATAGGCCCGGCATAGTCTCACTTCAGGGCTTCTGCACTTGCTATATTTCCTGCCAGGGACTACCTTTCCCAGACAATTTTTTTTTCTTTAAGATTTTTATTTATTTATTCATGAGAGACATGCAGAAGGAGGCAGAGACACAGGCAGAGGGAGAAGCAGGCTCCCTGAGGGAGCCCAATGTGCGAGTCGATCCCAGGACCCCAAGATCACCAGCTGAGCCAAAGGCAGACGCTCAACCACTGAGCCACCCAGGTGCCCCCCACCTTCCCAGATATCTGTACTGCTTGATTTTCCTAGCTTTTTCGTGCCTTATCATCTCAGTGAGTGCTGCTTCACTTTCCATCTTGGCATTCTCTAGTCTCATTACTCTTTTATTTTTCTCCTTTGCGTTTATCCCATCTCGATGATCATGTTTTACATATTTATTTGCTTATGGTATTAGTTAAGGTATTGCCAAATGGCTGGAAATAAGAAACTCAAAATACCAGGGCTTGAAGAACATAGAAGTGAACAGTCTGACCAGTGGAGCGTCTCTGCTCCAGTCATTCAGAGATCTGGGGTCCTTCCACCATGTTGCTCTGCCATCTTCCAGGGCTCTTGTTCTCATATGCATTCTTGAAGCTGGGTCGCCACCATATCCAGGTTCCAGCTGGCAGAAAAGGGAACGAGAACACTACGGAAGCACAGCCAAAGTTTGAAAGCCCAGTCTAGGAAGTAGTGGAAATCAGTGCCCCTCACATTTTGTCAGTGAGAACTTAGTCATGTGACCACATCCAATTGAGGGAGGCTGGAAAATGTAGTTTAGCCAAGCACTCATTTTCCAAGGGACAGGTGGAAAGTGAATTTTTGGTGGACAACCATGAAAAATGTGTTCATTTGAATAGGAGCTCCGTGAGGGTTGGGATCTTTGTTGGTCTTACTCATTTCCATATTCTGAGCACTCAGAATAGCTCCTGGCACACAGAAAGAGCTTGGTGAATATTTGTTGAATAAATGAAGGAATGGTGGCTGTGAAGGCTTTCCTCCTGGGGTTTACAACAGCAAACATATCTCCCTTAGGACAACCTGAGATTGACTTTTTTTAAAAAAAGATTTTATTTATTTATTCATGAGAGACACACAGAGAGAGGTAGAGACATAGGTAGGCTCCCTGCAGGGAGCCTGATGTGGGACTTGATCCCAGGACCTTAGCCAAAGGCAGATGCTCAACCACTGAGCCACCCAGGTGCCCCCCCTTTTTTTGAGAGAGAGAGCAGAAGCAGCGGGAGGGCAGAGGGAGAGGAGAAGCAGACTCTGCTGAGTGCAGAGCCTGACACCAACACCGGGCTCAGGATCAATGCAAAGCTTGGAACCTTGAGATATGTCCTGAGCCAAAGTCAGACGCTAAACCGACTGAGCCACCCAGGCACCTTTTGACATTGGCTTTTTTTATTTTGTCACATGAGAGCTTAGAATTCTTCGTTCAGTGAAATGGGGTCTAAGATTTCTCACTAGTGAAGCAGTTGCAAATTCTACATCTGCCAGTGTCATACACAAGCAGCCCCAGGAAAGGGCCCTTATATATTGAAAGACGACTTTGGCTATAGGAAGAGAAGTGTTTTCCGTGTTTCAGTAGGGGGTCCTAGACCAATGTCTTACAGTAATTCAGATGATAGGAGTCAGAAGTTTTTGCATCAATCCAGGACTTTATGAAATCTGTATCTGTTCCATGTTTCCTAACATGACAATTTTGTATTAGAAATACAGCTCCCTGCCCCTAAATATGGGGCATATTTGCCCTGCTAATTAATCAAAATTAAAATAATCCATAGAGCTTAGAGAGTGACCAGAGGAAGCCTCTGATGGTCTATGAAAGTGAGCTCCTGTCTCTCATATCTCCTACAGAATCTTTCTTCAGCTCACCCACCTTTCTAGACAGAGCATACTCACACAACAGTTTTTCTCCAAATGCTCAAAATATAGCTTTTTAAAACCTACTGAGTAACCCAAAGCTCCTTGCAACAACCTTATAGGGCCAGTCGTATTTTACCAAAAGTTTCCTAGTGCAAACAGATGCCTCTGATGTAAGGGTTGGCTCTGTTGGGCTCCAACAGTGGAAGAGAGGAAATAACCATGAAGCCCAGGAACAGAAAACAAGTTTCCTTCCTTCAAGAGAAAAAAAAGATCCCAACACCATTTTCAATTTAAACTAAGCAGTGGAACAAAACATGGGACTGCAAATTTTGTCTCCCGTCTTTATTTATCTAAGGTTTGTATTAACATTCTCAATGGGTGCTGTTGTAGTGATCAACAACTCAAGCCCAGAGAATTAAGCTCCAAAGGGTTAAGCTTGCTGAAGTCATTTAAAACACACAATAGTGAGGTGTTTGGGGAGTTTTGTTTTGCTCTTCACGATGCATGGTGCAATGATTGAAACTTCAAACCCTTCAAGTGATTTTTATAAACATAGCTAAGATCCAGGCATCATCCCATCTCCTTTTTGGAGAGTATGTGGCTAAGTCACAGTATGTTGATGAGTTCTGGTGTGGAATCCGTTTTAGTAATAAGACCAATTGCACATTTGTTTTTGGAAATTATTCTGAGATACTTATCTATGGTTCTGAAGCCTTCTTTCCAGGTCTTTTGGAAAATGGCAAGAGCTTCAAAACTCTTTAGAGATACTGACTTTTTAATTTGTATGCTCTCTTGTTGAATATTCTGGGGGCACTGAAAGGAAATATGAGAGGAAAGAAAATAAACAGAAAGAGATTCAAGACAGGGTTTTTTAAAGGAAGGGGAAATTAAGCACATACACACACAAGTCAGAAGATCCATTATCTGTGGTTAATGTTTATTTCCATCCACTTCCAAATGATTATCTTTTGGCTGGTTCTTATGTTATGCTTGGTTATCTAATATGATCATCTATTATTTTTAATCCATTCTTTCAAATGTTTAAAAAGATTCATATTTTTGCCTGAGAATACTGTTACATTTGTATTCTATTTAAAGTTTTTTTTAAAAAAAATTTATTCATGAGAGACAGAGAGAGAGAGAGAGGTAGAGACATAGGCAGAGGGAGAAGCAGGCTCCTGTGGGGAACTCAATGGGGGACTCAATCCTAGTATCCCAGGGTCATGACCTGAGCCAAAGGCAGATGCTCAACCACTGAGCCATCCAGGTACCTCTTTTTATCTTCTATTTATGTTTAATTTCATGAAAACTCTGGATAACACTACCCAATTTGGGGGAGCTGAAGGCAGAACCTACCATACAGACCCAGAGCTATAGGAGAGCATTTTACCTTGGTTCCTGTTTGGTTAGAAATTTGTTAAGACTATTCTCAAGGGAAAAAAAATCTAACAGCTTCTATTAAACATATCATATTTCTATTTTCCCTTGGAAATATAATTAGCATTCTCCTTTCTTAGTTTCCTTTTCACACTTCAGTTTAGATTTTGGGTGGTAGGGATCCCTGGGTGGCGCAGCGGTTTGGCGCCTGCCTTTGGCCCGGGGCGCGATCCTGGAGACCCGGGATCGAATCCCACGTCGGGCTCCCGGTGCATGGAGCCTGCTTCTCCCTCTGCCTATGTCTCTGCTTCTCTCTCTCTCACTGTGTGCCTACCATAAATAAATAAAATTAAAAAAAAAATAAATTTAGATTTTGGGTGGTAAAGGCTGCATGTTAGCCATCAATGGAAAATCTAAGTCCCCAATTTCCAAAGAGGACCTAAAAGTTGAACCATAAAAACCAAAAAAGCATCAATCATGAAATGTCCAGAATGGGCAGATCTATAGAAACAGAAAGATTAGTGGGTTCCCGGCCATGGGATAAGGGGCAGGGGAGGCGGTGGGGGGGAGGATGGGGGGTTGGGGACTGGGGAGTGACCTCTAATGGGTGAATAGTTTCCTTTGGAGGAGGATGAAAATGTTCTAAAATTAGATCGTGGTGAAGGTTACACAGTTCCATGAATATACTAAAAAACACTGAACTGGGGGCACCTAGGTGGTCTTCAGCTCAGGTCATGATCCCAGGGTCCTGGGATTGGGCTCCCTGCTCAGCGGGAAGTCTGCTTTTCCCTCTCCTCACCCCCTGGTTGTGCTCTCTCTCAAATAAATAAATAAAATCTTTTTAAAAAGCACACAAAAATTTGAACTGTATACTTTAAGTGGGTGAATTACTGTATGGTATATGAATCATATCTTGATAAAGCTGTTTTAAAAAAAGTATGAGCATAACAAACTTAAAGAAAAGCTTCAGACAGTGCCACACATGCATGCACACACACACACACACACACACACACACACACACACATCCCTTTCCAGCCTCCCTCTTACCAACTCCAGCCCCAACCCCACAAGAGCAGGACAGATGTAGGCACTCACTCAGCTGGCCTAAATGGAAAGAACAGACTCTTCAGCAAGAGAGACTGGAAACAAAAAAAAGGAAATTTGGATCATTATTGTTTCCATTTGTGAGAAAAATCATTGTTTTCCTGTGACACCACACACATTTCTTAAACACTAAAAGCAAAAGTCTGTGAGTTCCCCCAGAAACACAAGTGATAGACAAAATTTCACCCCATACATCCTTGTTCACGCCTCTCCTTGAGCAAGCAACTGCATGCCACTTATCTTCAAGGATGGACAATAAAGGATTTCACAATGTTGGAAATATGTTTTAAGTTTTATGAGAGAAGCTAGCGTGTGAGTAGGGAGGAAATCTACCAACACTCACTCCATAGAACGTCCCTGGTATGAAACGAAGAAAATCAAGAAAGAAGCAAAAGGTATCTTCAATATTTTATCTGCATACAGCTGGTCAGAGTTAAAGTCAGGTACAATGGCTACCTTCTTCGCACCCACCTTCTCTGCCCCCTTTGGGACCCTAATTCCACAAGTGAAGACGGTCAGCTGGTCTTTCAGGTGCAGAAGGGTTTGTTTGTGCGGGGGTGGTGTTTAAGATGGGGTGTGTGAGTTCATGTTAGTTATGTATTTACCACTTTCATCATAGCCTGCCTCAAGAGGGGAATACAAATCATAACCCACTCAAAATCTTCACGAGTCAGATAATTAAAGAAAACTATTTCCTTGAATATTAACTGGACATTTGATAAGAAATTAGTGCTAAACATTTTTAAGAAGTGATCATGATGGAACGCCTGGGTGCCTTAGTGGGTTAAGCATCTGCCTTCAGCTCAGTTCATGATCTCAGGGTCATGATCTTGGGGTCGTGGGATCCAGCCCCACCCGTTGGCTCCCTGCTCAACAGGGAGACTGCTTCTCCCTCTCCCTCTGCCCCTCCCCCCACTTGTGCACTCGCGCGCGCTCTCTCTCTCTCTTTCTCATAAATAAATAAAATCTTTTTTTAAAAAAAGGAAGTGATAATGGTACATGATTATACTTTCTGAAAAGAGTCTTTATCTTTCTGAGATACATACTGGAATATTTATGGATGAAAAACATTATGTTTGGGATTTGCTTCAAAAAATTTAGGCGAAGAGGAAGTAGGTGGGTGTAGAGGATGATACAAGACTGGCCAGGAGTCAATGTCACAGTGAGGGCAGCTAGTAAATGGGTTCATTAGACTGTTCCATCTACTTTGATAAATGGTTGATGTTTTCCATGATAAAAAGTTGAAACATTTTAAGGAAACAAATTTCCACAGACATTCTGAACAAATGTTAGGATCCATGGCCAAAGGGCACCTGGGTGGCTCAGTGGTTGAGCATCTGCCTTTGGCTCAGGTCATGATCCTGGGGTCCTGGGATCGAGTCCCGCATTGGGCTCCCACAGGGAGCCTGCTTCTTCCCCTACCCATGTCTCTGCTTCTCTGTGTCTCTCATGAATAAATACTATCTTTTAAAAAAAAAAAAAGGATCCATAGCCAAAGATGCAGAAAAAGGGGCATTTAGTAGAAATGAAACACGTGCCAAAATAATATTCTAAAGTTGCAATAAAAGAACTATTGCCAAGCATGAATGGAAAAGCTGCTCTATAGTCAAGTTCGAGTGGATGACAGTATTCCAGCAGTGTCTACCTCTGTCACCCATTTCAGAAGGGAGTTGACCCAAATAGGAAGTGGCCCAGCTGAAGCTAATTGGGAATGGCAGGCAGACGGCGGGCGGTGCAGGGAGCACTGGCCCGGCGGCCTCTTGGCCTGTACATGCTGCCAATCGGAGAGGAGTTCCCCAGCTGAGAGCAAGGAAGGAGGGATTTAAGAAAAGAACGGAAAAACAACCTTTTTTTAGGCTGGAAATTATTCTGTTGTGTGTTTTTTTTTTCTTCCTAAGGGGAAAGACAAGAATTAAAATTAAGTTCTTACCTACCTCAACAACATAAATGTCCTCTCCCATAAAATCTTTATTCCTTGACTTCACATTCAGGCAGTTTGACCTTTCTATAGTATTGACACACACTGAAATGTCAACTCACTAGCTGAAACGGATCAGGGCCTCTATTAACTGGGAATTTGCTCTATTTTCTCTTCAGGAGAATATTCAGACTACTAACCAAAATAGTGGAGGAGGACTTGTCCTTTTTTCTCAAAGCAGTTTGATAGATTTTTTTTTAATTTGGCACATTTTTATACCTAATTTGCATCCAGAGTTATAGTGTTGCATTTGTAACTGCACTCTAGATTGGGGTGTATTCGTGTACAGCGTAGGCAAGTATTTCAGGATCTGCAGGCCCAGTGGTCTCAGCTGCAGCCACGAAACTCTACCACTATAGCAGCCACAGGCCACATGTGAACAAATGGGCGTGGCTGGGTTCCAACACAACTTTGTTTACTGAAACAGGCATTGGGTCATGTTGGGCCTGCAAGCTATTATTTGCCGGCCCCCAATAAGCTTTACCAATAAAGGGCCTGTGTTAGTTTTCTATTGCTGCTGTAACAAATTACTACAAACTTAGTGACTTAACACAAATTGATCTTAGAGTTCTGGAGGTCAGAAGCGGGAAATGGGTCTCAGTGGGCCATGTCATCAATGTGGTGGATGGCCATATTGTTTCTGGAGGCTCTATGACACAACGTCTTTCCTAGTGTTTTCCAACTTCTTCAGGCTGCCAGCTGCCTTGGCTCATCTTCCTCCATCTTCAAGACCAGCCATGGCTGTCAATCTTTCTTACATCACATCACTCTGAACCCCTCTTCTGACTGTCCCCCCTCTACCTGTAAGAATCCTTGTGATCACATTGGGCCCACCTGAATAATCCAGGACACTCTCCCCATTTTAAGGTCAGCTGATAGCAACCTTAATTCCACCTCAACCTTTATTCCCCTTTGCCATGTAACAAAACATATTCACGGGTTCTGGGAATTAGAACATGAACATCCTCAGGGAGCCACTATTTTATCTGCCACAGGGCCTAATAGGAAAGAACCCATTCACTAACCACATTCTGTTTGCTCATTTTGTTGGAAGGATGAGAGTACATCAGGACCAGAAGAGTAACATTTCTGGTTTGTTTGTTTCAAATATTGTATTTATTTATTCATGAGAGACACACAGAGAGAGGCAGAAACACAAGCAGGCTCCATGCAGGGAGCCCGACGCGGTACTCGATCCCAGGTCTCCAGGATCACGCCCTGGGCCAAAGGCAGGCACTCAACCGCTGAGCCACCTGGGCTGCCCAACATTTCTGGTTTTAAAAGTGGGACAACAAGGGGCACCTGGATGGCTCAGTTGGTTAAAGGTCTGCCTTTGGGCTCAGGTCATGATTCCAGGGTCCTTGGATCGAGTCCCACATCAGACTACCTGTTCAGTGGGAAGTCTGCTTCTCCCTGCCCTCTGCCAGTTTGTGCTCTCTCTCTCTAAATCTCTCTCTCTCTCTCTCCCCCTCTCTCTTAAATAAATAAATAAATAAATAAATAAATAAATAAATAAATAAATAAAATCATTTAAAAAAATGGAAAGCAGGACAACTAGCTCACTATGATACAGAGCACCGTATATGCATTGGTGTGTCCCAGCACTGGGGAAGCAGCACGGGTCAGGGCTGAGAGTGTGGGCTCTGGAGGGCAGTGATTCACGTTCCAGCCCCAGCACTCACAGGACTCCAGATCAATTCCCTGTCTTCTTTGTGGCATCAGTTTCCTTGTGCATCAAATGAGAGTAATAATTCCTACCTTGCAGGGCATTGCACACATTCAGTGAGATGACCAATGGGAAGCAACCAGCACAACTCCTACCCTCTAACGAACACTATTTCTTCACAACTATGGGATTCTACTTTGAGTCAAACCATGTGCCTCCAGGAACCACATGGAGAAAGCATGCTAGGGTCTCATTTCCCTGTGAGGCAAATTTTGGTTCTAACCCCCCACTATAGCATTATTATTATGAAGTCTAAAGCAACATTCAGAGAGCCTTAAATGAAACTATACATAAGCAGCTCATTAATAAAACCTTTCTGAGGGTGCTAATACCTCAAAATATTTGCTCTCAAATTACTCTGGTGCACCATCCACTGGGGACACTGCTGAGGGCTTGCCAAGTATGGCGCTTGTCGTATGTTAAAAATAGGTGTCAGAAAGCCGTTCAATAAATGCAGCAGCTTTTATAGTCTTAAGAAATGGTGTTAAGTTGCATGAGCCAGGGTATGGGACAAAGGTTGTTCAGATATAAGAGCAGAATTATTTTTCTCATTTTGAAAATCGATCATCAGATGTTTCCAATAAGCAAGTTTCAGCTATGTGATGCATCATACGTGTCCTCCGCCAGTAAGGTATTTGTAAAAATCTTCTTGACAACTCTTAATTACTTGTGTTTTAGAATTTTATAGAACCCAAAAAAAGATTTAGAATTTTACAGAACCCAAAAAGAGAGCAATGCCCAATGCCACCAAAAAAGACTAATGGCAAACCAGGGAAAAGGAATCCCAAATCCCACTTCGATACCCAACCACTAACACATTCATTTGTAGTATTAAATAAAAACAAATCACTCCCTCATAGAAACCTTCCATAATCTCAGGGGAAATATTGTCATATTGCATTGCATCTGAAGCATTTTTTCTACGGTCTGTCTGAATACCAAAATCTGAAGCCTTCCTAGCTGCTCCAGATGCACACCTAGTTTGTTTTTATCCAGAAGAGCATCCAGAGTGAAGAGAACATTCTCAAATGCATTGTAATTTCAATATTCAGATGGTTTTCATGGCCGTCCATACAGCAAGGAATTCTGTTCTTTGAAGAAAATGATTCCGCCTACTGATAGTTTTCTCTTTCTTCATCCCTAGGGTTTCCTGTGTTTTTTGAACTCTCCACTTCAGAGTAAATCCTTCAAGTGAAGCTTACTCATGTATCCCACAATTAACTGCCATTTCTTTTCCTTTCTTCCTTCAGATCCTTTCCACAATGTGGCTATTTCCTGCAGCAGCTAGCCAAAATTCCTCGGCCAGCCAAACTAAGCAAAAGATGACCCCTTTTTAGTATGTGAAAAGTCTTTGGAAGCAGCTTCAAGACCTCCAGTGAATTTGGAGATAGGCTGCTGTCTAATCATATTTTTGAAAATCTAATTATAATAATATAATTAAACAAGAGCTCAAGTGGATAAAATGGTCATTGACTATTTCACTTAGCTATTTGAGTCTGTCTCAATGGGTTTGGTGATTTTCTTATAAAAATTGATTTATAAAACATACTTAAAAGTTATGTCCAAAGAATGTATGTGATTCAACCAAATTCCAAAATTTAAGCCATCAGAACTGGTCACAGGCATAAAAGAATGTCACTTCAGGGGCACTGGGTGGCTTAGGTCAGTTGGGTGTCTGTCTTCAGCTCAGGTCATGATTGCAGGGTCCTGGGATCTAGCCTCGCATGGTGGGGGGGGGGTGGTCCCTGCTCAGCAAGGAACCTGCTTCTCCCTCTCCCTCTGCCTGCCTCTCTGCCTGCTTGTACTCTCTTTCTCTCTCTCTGTCAAATTAATTAATTAATTACTTAATTAAAAAATTTTTAAAAAGAATATTACTTTAGTGCTATGAATATTAAAGACTGTTCCTTTTTCACATTTATCATACTGTTGTTTCAAAGCATTATCTTATTCTCATTTTTTATAGCTGACACATGTATTTAAAAGTATGCAATTGTCAAAAAAAAATTTAAATGATACTACCCATTGGTAATAAGAACACGAATGAGCCCCAGATGCTTCTGATGGGAACTAGAATATACTTTCTACTATTTGGCACTAGTGGGTCAAAAGCCTTAAACCCATGCATCAGCTTTAATTCAGAAATTCCACTTCTTGAAATTTATTCTAATAACACCATCAACAAGACATGGGAAAATGTATACTTTTGTACCGGGAGGTTTATCACACCACTGTTTACAATATCAAAAAACTAAAACAATCCAACCCCCAAGTAGAGAAGCAATTAAATGTATTATAACATATCCCACATTATGAGATAAATCTAGCCACTAAAAATCATCTATTTAAAAAAGATTTTTTTTTATTTTATTTTGTAAGTAATCTCTACATCCAATGTGGGGCTCAAACTCACATTTCAAGATCAAGCGTTGCATGTGCCACCAACTGAGCCAGCCAGGTGCCCCTAAAAATTGTTTTTTAAAAGAATTTGCTAAAAGGATTTAAGATGTAGTATTAAACTAAAAAATAAATTATAGGGACGCCTGGGTGGCTCAGCGGTTTCGCGCCTGCCTTTGGTTCAGGGCGCGGTCCTGGGGTCCCGGGATCGAGTTCCACTTCGGGCTCCTGCAGGGAGCCTGCTTCTCTCTCTGCCTGTCTCAGCCTCTCTCTTTGTGTCTCTCATGAATATATAAAGAAAATATCTTTTAAAAAAATAAACTACAAATAACAGGTACAGTGTGATTCCAGTATATATGTACCTTCATGTGTAATGTCTGTGTGCATGTTGGTGTGTATAAAAGAGAAAGCAAATGGAATGAAAGGACAGATCCCTAATGTACCAAAAATAGTGATAGAGATTGTCTCAGGGTGCTTCTGTACTTTCTGACCTCTCTACAAAAAAGATGTATTACTTTTAAAAATCATAATGCATGTTGGTGTTCTTAGTTCAGGAATAAGCTTCTGCAAGAAACAATCTTTGTTTCCATTCTCAATTCTTTTGCTGGCCATTTATTGCCTGAAGTCGAGGGTCTGGTCTTAAGCACTAGACTTGCCAGATGCCGAGTCACTGAAGGCTCAAGGTGGGTCAAGATGCTGGTGTGTTAGGAGGTGGGGACAACAGCAGCCATGGGAGGGACAAAAGAGACGAGGGAGGTAGAGGGAAGAACCAAAAGACAAGATATACAGATGGATGCTGTGTTTTCCCTGGACACAGTCATGCATGGCCCAGAGGGTTCATGGAAGTGGGACAGGGGGAGAAAGGCCAGGGTGTGAAGTCAGATCTGGCCACCGTGCTGTGACAGGCCCTGCCCGGCCAGACCTAGTCCCAGGGATGGCCATCTGGTAACATGGAGGAATGGAGGAATCTGAGAGGCAGGCGTCTGGCTGAGAGAAGGGCTCACTTGCAGGGCTGGAGTTAGCCATGGGCCCAGAGGCGGGCCTGCATCCTAGAAAGATTGAGATATAAGTTGGGAGTGTGGGAGTCTGGGAGCATGGGATCCAGGGCCACGACTGCAGGGAATGGGGGAGTGGGGCTCAGGCACAGGCGGAAGCCCAGTTACCAGAACCAAGACATAAAGTTCAGGTTGAATTAGCAGCTATGAGGCCCCTGGCTGGCTCAGCCTGTAGAACATATGAATCTTGATCTCAGGGTCATGAGTTCAAGCCCCACATCGGTCCTAGAACTCACTAAAAAAAAAAAAAAAAAAAAAAAAATTCACTAGCAGCCATGGTGACTTGATGCTGAGTCCCAGAGAAGCAGGCTACGTTTCCTCAAATCTCTCCTGAAGACGTCAGAATTGGCAGGGATAGTCAGCTGGTTTAATAAAGAGGAGAGACAATGGACCCTACTTGGGAGGAAACCGGGCAGGACTGGAGTCAGAGAACTGTCAGAATTGTGCCTGCAGCAGTTTATCATGAATAAGACAAGTTAATGGACATCCTCCAGGTGGCAAAAACAAGAGGCCCTTGTCAATGTGAATCTTAGCCATGCCTGCCCAAATCTCTTTATAGTGTCCCTGCTAAAGATACAGACACACATCAGTGTGCCTTGGAGATGTCAACAGTGTGTCAACAATAAAAGATCAGTCCATAAACATTTTATCTCTGCTTTGCCAAATAAAGGAGAAACCTGCATAAGTTGGACATCTTAGTAGTACTATACAAAAGTTTCTAATAAAAACCCATAAGTAGAATTTCTAACTTTAAATTTCAATGAAAATGTCATGCTATACAAAAGATTATAGCTAGTCTATTATTTTTATAAAGACTATTTGCTATTTAGTTTTTTTGTTTTGGAATATAAAGTTGAATTTTGCAATATTTCTTTCCTTCAGATCCAAATGTTGGGAATGCTACAGAAACAAAGAAGCACTTTTTGATGACAGTCCTCATTTGACTGGTTTTCCCAAGAGTGCAATTTCTATGCCGATAGATCCTTAGTTCCATGGCTTATAGCTAGAGCAGTGATTCTCAATCTTGGCCTCCCAATGGAATCACTCGAGAGTTTTTGTGATTCCCACAGCCTGTGTAGCAAATTATCAGACTCTCTAGACATGGGACTCAGGCATCAGGATTTTGTAAAGCTCCTCAGGTGATTTAAATCTTCAGTCAAGGCTGAGAACTGCTGAGCTAGAGCAACAATATTAATTTATGGTCCAAAGCAAGACACTTTTAAGAGTGAAAGGCGATGCTATTACTAATTACCCCAGGGGCCATAGGATAAGCCAGTTAAGTTCTGAAGACCCTTGGACATATGGTCACACTAGTTTTGGCTGTCAGCTGGTGTCACTCTGTCCCTTAAAATTTGTAAAGGAATAAAAAGATAAGCTCATATAAAAGCTCCATACACCTTGGGGGATCTAAAGGTTTCTGGAATTCTTTAAGAATTATTTTAATTACTTCTGCTTCTAATTTCTAATTTCAGTTGAATTAACATTTTCTAGACAGCTTCTTGGAATTCTTTTCTCATCTCCACCCTGACAAAGGTCCAAAGAGAGGTCTTAGACCCTTCTTCTGTTTCCCTATCCGACTCCCCAAAAAGAATCTTCTGAGGCTCTGAGTGTGGCTGAATCTAGCTAGAGGAGATCATTTAAATTTTATTTTTTTTATTTTTATTTTTTTATAATAAATTTATTTTTTATTGGTGTTCAATTTGCCAACATACAGAATAACACCCAGTGTTCATCCCCTCAAGTGCCCCCCTCAGTGCCCGTCACCCATTCCCCCCCCACCCCTTGCCCTCCTCCCCTTCTACCACCCCTAGTTCGTTTCCCAGAGTTAGGAGTCTTTATGTTCTGTCTCCCTTTCTGATATTTCCCACACATTTCTTCTCCCTTCCCTTATATTCCCTTTCACTATTATTTATATTCCTCAAATGAATGAGACCATATAATGTTTGTCCTTCTCTGATTGACTTACTTCACTCAGCATAATACCCTCCAGTTCCATCCACGTTGAAGCAAATGGTGGGTATTTGTCGTTTCTAATGGCTGAGTAATATTCCATTGTATACATAAACCACAGCTTCTTTATCCATTCATCTTTCAAATTCGTTCTATGAGGCCAGCATCACCTTAATTCCAAAACCAGACAAAGACCCCACCAAAAAGGAGAATTACAGACCAATATCCCTGATGAACATGGATGCAAAAATTCTCAACAAGATACTAGCCAAGAGGATCCAACAATACATTAAGAAAATTATTCACCATGACCAAGTAGGATTTATCCCCGGGACACAAGGCTGGTTCAACACTCATAAAACAATCAATGTGATTCATCATATCAGCAAGAGAAAAACCAAGAACCATATGATCCTTTCATTAGATGCAGAGAAAGCATTTGACAAAATACAGCATCCATTCCTGATCAAAACTCTTCAGAGTGTAGGGATAGAGGGAACATTTCTCGACATCTTAAAAGCCATCTACGAAAAGCCCACAGCAAATATCATTCTCAATGGGGAAGCACTGGGAGCCTTTCCCCTAAGATCAGGAACAAGACAGGGATGTCCACTCTCACCACTGCTATTCAACATAGTACTGGAAGTCCTCGCCTCAGCAATCAGACAACAAAAAGACATTAAAGGCATTCGGATTGGCAAATTTTAATATTAAATGTCTTTGTTTCTGAAAAGTCCCTTGGCCATTTCTGCTGTCCAGGGCTCTACTCTCTATATTTCCCAATAATTTTGTCTTTTTTCTGTTCTATGTTCTTACCACACTCCTGAATTCTTGTTCCTTTCTTTTTTTTTTCTCTTGTTCCTTTCTTTGTAGGCCATCTCTTTAGTGCTTCCTTCCAACCTATGGCTTCAGGGCTTCCCTGTCCACCCAAATCAGCTTGTCAAGGGCCTTTCTCAAACAAAGACAGTTCCTTCTTTTAGAGAAACTCAGGTACCAACTGAAAAACATGGTATTTTTGCTCACCCCATTGCACATAGACTTAGATATCCTTTGTGTCAAAACCTGCTGGGAACCCACTAGAATGGCTAAAACGAAAATGACTGATAGTGCTAAGTGCTGACAAGGCTGTGAACAATTGGAACTGTCATAAGCTGCTATGAAGAGTAGAGAATGATAAAGCACTTTGGAAAACTGACGGCTTCAATAAAAAAAAGTTTATTTTATTTATTTATTCATGAGAGACACAGAGAGAGAGGCAAAGACACAGACAGAGGTGAAAAACTCCCTGCAAGGAGCCCGATGTAGGACTTGATCCTGGGACTCCAGGATCACTCCCTGAGCTGAAGGCAGGCACTCAACCTGTGAGCCACCCAGACATCCCTTCGATAAACTTTAATGCACATCTATTCTGTAACTCGGCAATTCTTCCACTAGATATTTATTCAAGAGAAATAAAAACATATGCTCCCAGAAAGACTTGTACAAGAGTGATCATAGCAGCCTTAATCATAATAGCCCCAAAATAGAAACAGCCGTATGTCTATCAACAGGAGAATGGATAAACAAATACAGTGAAATACTACTCAGCATCATAATATGAATGACACTTACAGACCTTATCCTGAATGAAAAAAAACCAAACAGAAGATTATACATTGTACAATCCTATCTCTATGAAATTCTAGAATAAACAAAACTAATCTATGGTAATAGACATAAGAAAGTGAAATAAGAGAAATTTCCTCTCTCTTGTGCTGGGTGGTGGTTACATGGGTAAATATAGTAGAAAAAAACCCTAATCTAACTATGTACTTATAAACTATGCATTTTATTATATGTAAATTATATCTTGATTTTTTTTTAAATCAGAAAAAAGAACCACCCCAAAATATAAGACATTAGGACATATTTGGACCTTATAGTGAGTCTCTCACACCCACAGAGGAAAAGGTAGAAATTAATATTTAGGTCTTGCTGTGCACTAGGCTCTGTGTAAGACACCTCACATAGAAAAATTATACTTCTCCCTAAAATACTAGGCAATTCCAGGAACCAAATGCAATTCTGTGACATTTCTTATCAGGCCCTTGCAAGAGCAAGCATTTCAACCATTTTAATAGCAGATGGGACTTTTAAAGAATTTTCATTTCTAGATGGACTAATAGGTTTCCCAGTAATTCATCTTGAAAATGATAATACCCACCCAATTTACTACTATAGTAAAGAAAGTATTTCTACATAAATGCCTCATGAATTTTACTTGTCCCATCTAGATTATATTTGTCCGTCGAAGGGGTTCAATTGGGATTGAAATTCTAAGTTTACATATGACAACAGTAAGTGTTCCATCAACTTGAAAGCACACCAAACAAAATAATAAATTTTCCTTTGAACCACAACAAATCTTTTTTTCCCAAATCTTTTAATAGAATTTTATTTCAAGAATATAACAATCCAGGAAAATTCCAGATGTTCATTTTATAAAGCCAAAAGGAAGAATAGAATAAGAATAATCTATAAAACAGAAGTTGCTATTTGGGGGAGGAAAATGAAATGTTCAAAGAAAAATGGATTCAGGTTTTCTTAAGAGATAAATAGAAGATGAAAGGCTCTTGGTGAGTGAATCTATTATCCCTCTACTTGTTGACTAACTATGCAGATATGACCCTTGGCACCTTAATTTAGTGCAAAAAGACATCTGTGATTTCAAGGAATTTACTTTTTACTGTCATTCCATATTTATACAACATCTTTTGGAAAGAAATTAAAAATTCTTTACTCTCAACTGCCAGTACTTCTCCTTTATCCATTAAAGAAAGTCTAAACTTCAAGCTTGGTATTTGAAGTTTTTAATAATGAGACCCATTTGTCTAAGCTTTATCTCCTACTGCTTTTCTACACTTGCCCTTTGGTCCAGCCAACCCTATTTACTTGACTGTTCCAAATTTTGTTCATGTTATTACTCTTGATAGGATGGTAATAGCATGAACAAAATTACTCCCTGGTCAATTGTTAGTCATGAGATTCACTCATTAGCCATGTGAGCTCAGGCAGGTCTCTCAACCTTCCCTAACAACAATTTTCTTATCTGTAAAATAAGAATACTAGTATCTACTACTTTTTTTATATTTTAGTGCTCTATTTTAAATTTTAAATGAGATGACTGATGTGCTTAACACATCATACAATAAATACTACTTTCCTATCAGGTTTCATCTTCACTTCTGCCTAGAATACATCACCATCTTGATGTCTTCCTAAATCCTGTTCTTCTTTCCATCCAAGATCCATATTTTGGAACATTGTTGAACCAACCCCTTTACCATTGTATTGGCCCTTAATGCCATACTGCCTCATATTGCTCATAAATAAATCTTAAAAAAAATACTATTGTACTGTTGTAATGGTTTTTAACACCTTTTACTCTTCTTACTGGTTCTATTTTGTAGAGTAAGGAGTAACATTGACAGGTTTTGTGGGAATTTTTTATATACTTTTTTTTAATCACAGACTTCTATTTTTATGTTTTAACATTTTCATAATTTTTGGGGGTAACTGGAACTACATAACAAGTATGGGGGAAAATGTGCCTTGTTTCAACAGTTTTGCTAATTTTTAGGCTGGAAGACAACAGATGCCTGCAGTTTAACTTATGTTGAATTAAAATCAATAGTTCTCTAACAACAACAACAACAACAAAAAGACAGAGATTGGAAGAATGGATAAAAACACATGATCCACTATACACTGTTTACCAGAGACTCACTCTAAATCCTCAAGCACAAATAGATTGAAAGTAAAAGGATGGAAAAAGATATTTCATGCAAAAAGTAACCAAAAGAGAATAGGGATAACTATACTAACATCAGATAAAATAGACTTTAAATGAAAAAAAAAAAAAGGTTATAAAACACAAAGAAGGACATTATGTATTAATAAAAGTTTCAATATAGGAAGAAGATATAATAATTATAAACATTTACATACCTAATGACAGATCAACAAAATAGAAGAAGCAAAAACTTACAGAATTGATGGGAGAAATAGTTCTATAATAGTAGTTGGAAACTTCAATATTTACTCTCAATAATGGATAGAACAACAAGACAGAAGAAAAATAAGGAAATAGAGAACATAAGTCAATTAGATCTAAAAGCCATATGTACAGAACAATATACCCAACAACAACAGCATACACATTCTTCTCCAGTGCATGTGGCATATTCTCCAGGATAGACCATATGTTAGCCCACAAACTAAGTCTCAATAGATTCAAAAAGGTATCATACCATATCATATCTTCTCCAACCACAATAGAATGAAGTTAGAAATCAATAACAGAAGGAAACTGGAAAATTTACAGATTTGTGGAAATTAAACAACACATACTAGGGGTGCATGGTGGCTTAGTCGATAAAGTGTCTGCGTTTGGCTCAGGTCATGATCCCTGAGTCCCAGGATCAAGCTCCACATCAGGCTCCCTGCTCAGTGGGGAGTCTGCTTCTTCCTCTGCCCCTCACCCTGCTCATGCTCTCACGCTCTCGCCCCCCCCTCCCGCTCTCTCTCTCCAAGAAAGAAAGAAAGAAAGAAAGAAAGAAAGAAAGAAAGAAAGAAAGATCAACAACATATGCTTAAAAAACTGATGGGTGAAAAGAAGAAATCACAAGGGAAATTAAAAAATACTTAGACACAAATGAAAACAAACACACAACGCAGCAAAACTTACAGGATGCAGCAAAAGCCATCCTAAAGGGGAAATTTATAGCTATAAACACATTAAAAAACAAGAAAGATCTCAGGGTGCCTGGCTGGCTCAGTCAATAAAGCATGCAACTCTTGATTTCAGGGTCATGAGTTCAAGCCCCATGTTGGTCACGGAGCCTACTTAAAAATTTATCTCAGGGAGCCTGAGTGGCTCTGTCATTTAAGCATCCAACTCTTGATTCAGCTCAGGTCATGATCTCAGGGTCGTGGAATGGAATCCTGTGTCAGGCTCCATGTTTAATGGGGAGTCTCAGATTCTCTTCCACTCTCTCTGCTCATGCTAGCTCGCTCTCTCTCTCTCTCTCTCAAATAAATAAATAAATGTGTAAAAAAATAAAAACAAGGGATGCCTGTGTGGCTCAGTAATTGAGCGTCAGGTCATGATCCTGGGGTCTGGGGATTGAGTCCTGCATAGGGCTCCCTATGGGGAGCCTGCTTCTGCCTCTGCCTATGTCTCTGTCTCTTTCTGTGTCTCTCATGAATAAATAAATAAAATCCTAAAAGAAAAAGAAATAACTCAAATCAGCAACTGGCTTTACAATTTAAAGAACTAGAAAATCAAAGAACAAACTAAATTAAAAGCTAGCAGAAGGAAGGAAATAATAAAGATAGATGAAATAGAGAATAAAAAATGATAGAGAAAAATCAATGAAACCAAAAGTTGGTTCTTTGTAAAGATCAACAAAATTGACAACCCTTTAGCTAGATGGACTAATCAAAAAAGAGAGAAGGCTGAAACTGGAAATAAAAATGAGGACATTACTTCTGATTCTAAAGAAGTAAAAAGGATTATGAGAGTATAGTGAACAATTGAATGCCAACAAATTTGATAACCTAGAAGAAATGAATAAATTCCTAGAAACACAAAACCTACCAAGATTAAATCATGAAGAAATAGAAAACCTGCGTAGACATAAAACTAGTAAGGAGATTGAATCAGTAATCAAAAATCTCCTATCACCAGGTCTACCTTGTTAGAAAGTCAAGGACTCATTTCTGAAATTAAAGGCCACATACTCTAGCATGATGTGTATCAGATCAACTCCATATCAGTTTAGGAACCTATCAAGATCATCATTTAAGAAAATAATTTTAGGGGCACCTAGGTGGCTCAGTTGGTTAAGCATCCAAGAAAAGCCCTGGACCTGATGGCTTCACTGGTGCATTCCACCAAATATTTTAAGGAAACACTAATACCAGTTCTTTTCAAACTTCCCCCAAAAAAAATTGAAGAGGAGGAAATACTTCCTAACTCATTCTATGAGGCCAGCATTACTCTGATACTAAAGCTAAACAAAGACACTACAAGAAAAGACAAGCACGGAACAATATTTCTAATGAACACTGATGCAAAAATTCTCAACAAAACACTAGCAAAGTGAATACAGCAGCATATTTAAAAGATTATACACCATGATGAGGTGGCATTTATTCCTGGAGTGCAAGGATGTTTCAACATACAGAAATTGATTGATAAAAAAAAATAAATTGGTATAATACATCGCATTAATAAAATGAAGATGGAGGGGGGAACCACATGATTATCTCAGTTGGTACCCCAAAAGCATTTGACAAAATTTAATGCCCTTTTATGATAAAAAACACTCAACAAACTAGGAATAGAAACTACTTTGCCATAACAAAAGCCATATAGGAAAAACCCACAGCAGGGGCACCTGGGTGGCTCAGTGGTTTAGTGTCTGCCTTCTGCTCAGGTCATGATCCCAGGGTCCTGGGATCGAGTCCCGCATCAGGTTCCCCAGAGCGAGTCTGCTTCTCCCTCTGCCTATGTCTCTTCCTCTCTCTCCGTGTCTCTCATGAATACATAAATAAAATCTTAAAAAAAAAAAAGCAGAACAACTCCACAGCAAACATCATACTCAATGGTGAAAGACTGAAAGCTTTTCCTCTAAGATTTGAAACTAGACAAAGATGCCCATTTCTACTACTTCTATTCAACACAGCACCAGAAGTTCCAGCCAGAGCAGTTAGGCAAGAAAAAGAAAGAAAAGACATCCAAATTGGAAAAGACAAGTAAAATTATCTCTGTTCATAGAATATATGATCTAATTTGTAGAAAACACTAGAGGTCCACCAGAATAAATTGTTAGAACTAATACATGAATTCAGCAAAGTAGCAGGACACAAAGCCAACACACAAAAGTCAGCTGCATTTCTAAACTACAACTAAGGACCTGTCATCTCACTGTCAGCTGAATGCAGCAAGATTTTGGGGAGGTGAGGAGAAACATGAAGAGAAATAGAGTATATTCACACAATATATTTCATCCAAAATTCTACCTATTTTTTTATATAAAATTAGCTCCTGTGCGCTCATTATTGAAGATTAAGTTTATGTACTCCAGAATCATGGTGTAACCCCAGTTCACATGTGATTTTTCAGAATAACTGTGAACTAGACCTAGGCCACATGGGGATTTCTGTTTCTAGTCACATTATCTTCTCATATCCACAACAGAGATGGATGGCATGACAGATATGGCTGTTTACTGCCCTGTAAGAATACTCCTATAAAGGTTTCTAGTGGGGTTAATTAACAATTGTCCTTGGAAAACAGTCTTAGCTGGAGATAACTATCACCAGGTCTACCTTGTTAGAAAGTCAAGGACTCATTTCTGAAATTAAAGGCCACATACTCTAGCATTATGTGTATCAGATCGACTCAGTACCAGTTTAGGAACCTATCAAGATCATCATTTAAGAAAATAATTTTAGGGGCGTCTAGGTGGCTCAGTTGGTTAAGCATCCAACTCTTGATTTTGGCTCAGGTCATGATCTCAGGGTCGTGAGCTCAAGCCCTGTGTCAGGTTCCATGCTGGCTGAAGATTCTCTCTCTTCCTCTTTCTCTGCCCCTTCTTCCCCCTCACTTTCGAATTCGAATAATAATAATAATAATAATAATAATAATAATAATAATAATTTTATGTCTGACTTACAGTGATTGGACCAAGGTGGCAAGCTGAACCTACATGCCAGTCTCCTCTTTCCACCCTCAAAGCTGTTGAAAAGACAGGAAAAATACATACACACAGTTTTTATTTTTAATTTTTTTTTTGCCTCAAACTACTTTTTATTTGCAACTACATGATTTCACGCAATTTTTCTAAACAATGACATAAAATAGATTTCCTTGTGTATACATAACTTACATACTCTCCATAAAGTAAATGCTCAAAGGTGCTAGAACAGATCGTCTGCTGCTACAGTGTTCTCGTATCCAACAGAGTTGATGCACAATATATAAATACTCAAGTCCAATATTAAAAACTCAGGCACTTGACTAACTTTAATAAAGTTTCTCAAACTATATCAATATATCTAAAGTGCATATATATTTTTTAAGAAAGATTATTATCAATAACTTTTCTATAAAAATAAGTTGATGGTTTGGCCCATCTAACTTTACTAGAATGAGTATGAACTTTTAACTTTTAATACACACAGTTTTTAAAGTGATGAATACATGTCAGTGCTAGGAAATAGGAATCTTTGAAAGACATAAGGCGAATGGGATTGAATAGAAAGTGGAAAGCAAGAATAAATTAGAGATTTTAGAAAAAAAAAGTTGTGATCATTGAATTTTTCTGCCCTGAAATTCCTATTCATAAGAAGTTGGATAGAAGAAATAAAGGGTCCTAAGCCCTATGTTTCCAACAGTAGGCACCCTATGGTTACAAAAATCACAGACACTAGATCCTTAAAGATGAAGCTAAAGATGAAGATTAGGGTAGAATCATTACCAAAGTTTGGGATTTGAGAAGTATTTTAGCAGTTCTGAAAGAATGAAGCACGTCTGACCAATTTGCAGGCAAAGCAAGAAAGATGTTACTTATAGTGTTGGAGTGATTTTTTTTTTTTTTAGCAAATCACTCATTCCTAGCTGTGAAAACCCGCCATGAAATTTCACACAGCCCAAACAAAGACTTCAACTGTGGGACAAATGCCAAAACTATATTGGAAGCCTCGAGAGAACCACCTGACTTCTTCATACAGTTTCCAGCCCCTAGGCTTTTCAAGTCTTAGCTGGAAATACTAGAAACAATTTCTCCTGGTATTTTGAAGTTTATCTGCTTAAATCACAGAGTAATCCTGGCAATTAAAAAAAGAGGAAGAAGAAAAAAGAGTTTAAATGTGATCCTATAAAACAAATTGGTGTATAAGGAAATGATTTTTTTATTTTTATTTTATTTATTTTTTTATTATTATAAATTTATTTTTTATTGGTGTTCAATTTGCCAACATACAGAATAACACCCAGTGCTCATCCCATCAAGTGCCCCCCTCAGTGTCCGTCACCCAGTCATTCCCATCCCCTGCCCACCTCCCTTTCCACCACCCCTAGCTCGTTTCCCAGAGTTAGGAGTCTCTCATGTTCTGTCTCCCTTTCTGATATTTCCCACCCATTTTTTTCTCCTTTTCCCTTTATTCCCTTTCACTATTTTTTATATTCCCCAAATGGCTGAGACCATATAATGTTTGTCCTTCTCCGAATGACTTACTTCACTCAGCATAATACCCTCCAGTTCCATCCATGTCAAAGCAAATGGTGGGTATTTGTTGTTTCTAATGGCTGAGGAATATTCCATTGCCGGGACACCTGCACCCCGATGTTTATAGCAGCAATGTCCACAATAGCCAAACTGTGGAAGGAGCCTCGGTGTCCATCGAAAGATGAATGGATAAAGAAGATGTGGTTTATGAAATGATTTTTTTTAAAAAGATTTTATTTAGTTATTCATGAGAGACAGAGAAAGAGAGAGGCAGAGACACAGGCAGAGGGAGAAGCAGGCTCCATGCAGGGAGCCTGACATGGGACTCAATCCTGGGTCTCCAGGATCAGGCCTTGGGCGGAAGGCGGCGCTAAACCACTGAGGCACCTGGGCTGCCCAAGAAAATGATTTAAAATAATCTAGTAAATTTATTATCTGCCTGTGATATTTGGCATGATTACAATAAAACTGCATAAAGTACAGGATCTGTAAGAGAAATATGGAAAGGTCAGGAATCAGAATTATCTGATTTCTTAATGAAGAACAATAGGGCATTTAGCCAGCTAAGAAACAACAGTTCCTTTGAATTACCAATTAACTTAGCTTATTGTGGTTTTAGCATATTTAATATTTCATCACAGTAGGAAGTCGACCAGGCTCGTGACAGGAAATCTGAATTATAATTTCATACCTGTTGCTACATACCTCATAACTTTGGGCAAATCATTTAATCTCTCTGAGTCTCAGTTTCCTCATCTGTAATATGAAGGGATTGGGCTTAAATGTTCTCAAAGGGGCAGCCCCGGTGGTTTAGCGACTTAGCGCCACCTTCAGC
Source organism: Vulpes lagopus (assembly GCF_018345385.1). Taxonomy (NCBI): domain Eukaryota; kingdom Metazoa; phylum Chordata; class Mammalia; order Carnivora; family Canidae; genus Vulpes; species Vulpes lagopus. Next base: position 15,290,472 of record NC_054848.1, read on the forward strand.
CCAGGGTTTGATCCTGGAGACCCTGGATTGAGTCCCATGTCGGGCTCCCAGCCTGGAGCCTGCTTCTCTCTCTCTCTCTCTCTCTCTCTCTCTCTCTGTATCTCTAATAAATAAATAATATTTTTAAAAAAATGTTCTCAAAGGTTTCTTCTAGCTTTAAAATACTGTGGCTTAGGGACGACTGGGTGGCTCAGAGGTTGAGCGTCTGCCTTCGGCTCAGGGTGTGATGCTGGAGTCACCGGATCAAGTCTCGCATCTGGCTCCCTGCACAGAGCCTGCTTCTGTCTCTGCCTCTCTCTCTCTCTCTCTTTCTCTCTCTCATGAATAAATAAATAAAATATTTTAAAAGAATACTATGGCTCCATTTCTTACCCCCCCCTTGAGAGGCCCCTGTGGATCCTCACACCTCCTTCCTCTATCCCAGGCTCCTACGCCACCTGCTGCCTCTAGTTGCCCCACTGCCCAGGGTTATTCCCTGTGACATGCACCTGTTTTAGACATCGGCACCTGTCCCAGGTTTCTTCTGCAAGGACCCAAATCAAAACTCCCTCTCGTGCGTTCCAGGGCCATGCTACTCATGGACTTGAGTGAGACGAGGCCAAGGATTTGAGCTACTGTGGCTAAGTCAGGACGAGGGGGAAAGAGCAAGTCCTGCTGCCTATTTTCCACTGCCCGAAGCCTGTTCTCTGAGAGCCGAGGCTTGTGTGCTCACTTCTAAGGTGGGTCTGTCTGTAAGGAGGGTCCTGGTGGGTTGAGAGACTGGGGTGGGGGACAGGGAGCTGCTTGCCTTGCTTTGAATAAAATCAAAGGGAAGGACTTTCTCCAACATATGCAAAAATCAGTCTATCCAGCCTCTTCAAATTTTAATTTACATTTAATGTGAATGAGACAAATTACATGCAGTTGCATGTATGTACATAATCATCCATTCTGTACAGTAGTATAATACATGCTTTATGCATCTATACTTCTATCAAGAGCAACTAAGCACACTACCTAAGTGGTTTCTTTTGGGTTTTTGCTCATGGGGGCTCACTGCAAATCCTCACGTGTCTAATTCCCTCTCTCAGCTTTCTTCTTCCCACTGTGGGCCGGGAAGGGAATCTGCTCAGCAGTGAAGACACCAAGACAGTAAGAGTAAAAGTTACTTCATAATCCCATATATTGTCCCTTCTCCCAGTTCTCAGAGTTGGTGGGCATATTTACCCTATAACCCTGCTGCCATGTCACCCATCCTGATGTGACCCTGACACTAGGTTGCAAAGCGCATGCATGACATTCATAAGCTCTCCTAAACCAAAAATCTTCTTCCTCCAAAAACCGAGTTACCCTGAGCATCTCTCTCCCGGCTGGACCGGCAAGGTAGTAGCTCTTCAAAACCTAAGTGTCGGTGTGACTTAACCTTACAGCCTCAGAGATTGCATCTTTTCTTTAACACAGCTGGGTGATAAGTGTCTCCTGCACATAGCCTAAAACTTGGTTTTTCACTTTAACCAAAAAAACGATCTCTCACCTGTCAATATCTCGGCCTAGGTGTTGATACACTAAGGCAGAAATCCCGAGTCTGAGAAAAACCAAAGTCAAGGAAATTCTGTGTCTTGTCCCTTGGTGCTCCACCTCCCAACCCCCACCCTCATGTCTAGACATTCCCGCAGGCTTTGCAGGCACCACCCTTTCTTTTCCACATTTCATTAATAATCGTACAAGTCAAACAATAGCTAATCTGGCAATTATGCGCAAGTTAAAACACTGGAACATGTTACCCGGCATTGCCTGCCAAATCACACAAAATCTGGATCAATGAAGTTGATGAAAGATTTTTCAAAAGTTCCTCCTGCCTCTCTTCCTGCTTGTTGGGCAGGCTTCTGAAAGGGACCAGAGTGAGTGGTTCTAAAATCAAACCAACAACAACAGCATGAAACCTGTCTGCCTGTGTCTCTGTTTTTCACAGCGACACCAGAGTGTGAAAGTCAGTGTTTGGGGGCGGGAAAGGGAAAAGGGGCGTGAGGCAGAGAGTCCCCACACCCTGAACTAATTGCATCAGGGTGAAAGAATGAGCACCACACCCCAGGCAGTCACATTTCTGGGGTCACTTAATCATGCTCCGTACACCTGTGCTATGAGGGCAGTGCAGCTGCAAGGCAAACGCTGCTAGGCTCCGTCGCCAACATGCCTGTTCCCCTCTAGATTTAGCTCCTTCCAAACTCCAAGATCAGCCGCAGAATTTTTGAGGAGTGAAGTAAAGCAAAAAGCAAGACTGGGTCGGCAGTGTGCTCTTCCAGAATCGGTCTCGGTGCCAAAGCTTCTCTTCCGTGCTTCTCCAAGCTGTGCTCCGGCTTCCAACTGCCCACAGGGCATCGGTTCCCATGACCATCCTGCAGAGGCTCCGTGCACTGGGCAAGCGGTATAGACGAGGGTCCTCAACCACCTCCAGAACAGCCTCCAGAACTCAGATTCAGCCCCTAAAAATAGCAACAACTCTGCCCACACTACCTCCTCCTCCTCCTCCTGGGTTTTCTAGCTGCTGGTACTCCCAGTGGATATTACTAAGAGGTGAGAACATGAACACTTGCAAGAAGCAGTGCATCAATCATTACTTCATTACCGATTTCCATGGAAATCCAGGAGAAGAAAAAGAAAGGAAGTCGATTGGAGGACTGCTTTAGGCTTGCAGTCTGATTCTCATCAAAGTATGGTGAGGGGACCTTCCTACTCCATCTCAGAGGCCCATTCAGATCTGAAATGCTTCAACTTCTTGCCTGCACATATGATGGGGATTTGGATCCAGCCTGGGAGTAGGATACTAAGGTCATACTGAGTTCCATGTGCAGGAAATGGAACCTCGCTGCTGAACTCCCTTCCTGTTCAAATAACGGTTGCTGGAGTGGTTTTGAAAGCACCCTTAATGATCTCACATCTACGTTGGAAGTCTCCAGAAGGACCCATCTATCCATTCTCTCTAGGGCATTTAGACAGAAGAGGACCTGGGGTTGGCCTGGAACCTCTGGAAGCAATTACCAGCAGAGCTCCATTCCCTCATGGAAATTCACTTCAAACTTTACTCACCTATCCCATCTAATACACTGCTCATTCTCTCAGTGACTATTTCTCTCTGTAACAGGAAAAAGCAACACGTTAGTTGGTAATGGTATAAAGATGAAGAAAATATGACCTTTGTACCTGAAGAGATCAAAGTCTACACAGAAACAACCCTGCCAAAGTTGGAGAATATAACATAGGCAGGGAGAAAACTTTGTGGAAGTAGAGAAGCTGACTTGACTTGGAAGCTGGAAGGACATCACGCCAAGTCTCTCTCTTCCTACAAGCTTCTACTTATCCTTTGAGGTGAACTCACCTCGCCTGGTACCTCCTCCTTATCTTCTCCTCTCTATCCCTTTCTGAGGCTCCCTCAGCTCTGCACAGAATGAATCCAACCGTGGTCCCACAGCACACTTCCGTTGTTTAACGCCTATCAGGTTCTTTGAGTCTGAGGAAATTTCTGCAAGTCAGGTCAAGTGGGAGTCTGGTCCACCAGGTGCCTGATATGCACAGGCAAAGGAGCCTCCTGAGAGAGAACTCAGTCTTGGACACAAAAAGGGTTGAACTGATGGGAAAACCTTGGTCATCAGACAGGAGGGGCACTCTGAGAGCCAAAGGATGAGAAGCAATTCTGAGCACAGCATGATGTCTGTCACTCAGATTCTTACCTCTAAAGTCCCAGTGGGAACAAGGCTTCTCGAGCTGGAGGGCTGTAATTGGAAGCCAAAAGAGATGTTTCAGTAAGAAGCTTTAAAGGACTCAGATATTGGCTGCACACTTTGGGAGCCTTCTGACAGACTGAAGCACAGAGAGGAGACATTCACTGCTGCAGACCACAGCTCTGTACCGCAGGAACTCTGATGAGCCTGGCCAAGCAGCAGGCGCACACCCCTCAAAGACTTCATTGCCTAAGTTAGAAAGATAGGCACCTCATGGGACAAGATAGCTCCGCAGGGGTAGTAGCAATTGGCCACTCATGGGGCCTGATGCATTAGTGGGTCATAGCCAGCAATTTTTTGATAGACTAGAGTAGTATAGAAAGCATCAGAGTTTCTCAAGAGTAGTAAGTAGATGTATATGTGAGTGTGTGTACATGTGAGTGAGTATATGTGCATATGTACTGGGTCATTAGGTAAAATACATCTCTTCCTGTGGGGCATGGTCTAAATCACAAAGGAATTGCCTGTGGAGTGGAAGTAGTCTCTGACAGAAGTAGTAGTTATCTTGGATTTAAGTTCATAAAGATTCCCAGGTGTAATCAAGTACAGTTGGCAAGGGCTAGCTGCACTGTCCATTATGGTAGCCACTAGAACGTGTGGTTATTTAAATTAATTAAAATTAACTAAATGTAGGGACCCCTGGTGGCTCAGCGGTTGGGCATCTACCTTTGGCCCAGGGCATGATCCTGGCATCCCGGGATCGAGTCCCACATCAGGCTCCCTACATGGAGCCTGCTTCTCCCTCTGCCTGTGTCTCTGCCTCCTTCTCTCTGTGTCTCTCATGAATAAATAAATAAAATTTATTTTAAAAATAAATAAATAAAATTAACTAAATGTAAAAATTGCATTCCTCAGTCATAGCAGCCACATTTCAAGCGCTCAACAGCCACATGTGGCTAGTGGCTACTGTATTGGCTAGCGCAGATGTAGACTATTTCCAATATCTCAGAAAGTTCTAGTGGATATCACTGGACTTGATCTAAATCTAGTGGGCCAAAATTGTCAAGGATGGGCATGGACACCTATACATTTTGAAAGTTCTACAGTTATTGTGAAGTGCAGTCAAGACTGATTTCATTAGTGACCCCAAACAGCAAAAAATATAAATATGGAGTTTGAGAAAGAAGGTAAGCTGGAAACTTAGATCTGGAAGCCCTCAACATGTAAACTGCGGTTGAAGCAAAAGAAATGAATGAGCTCACTCATAGAGATCTGAGAACAAGAGGACCAAGCACAAAACCGTGAGATGGAAAGAAGCAAAATCAGTCAAGAAGCCTGAGAAGTAGAGGTGAGAGAACTAAGAAAGAACGTCAGTAAATGTGTTTTTAGATGCAAGCAACAGAATATCCTAGCTCACATCAGCTTAAACAATAAGGAAAATAATTATGTTATGTTGTGTAATAGAAGTTCAGAACTAGCATGGGCTCCAGGCACAGTGCATCAGAGCTCCAACTTCACTTCTCTGTAACTTGTCCAGAATAGTGTTGGCTTCCTCCTCAGGCTGGAGGGAAAGTGGCTGCAGGAGTTCTTAAAGCAATCATTCATTGTCAAAAACAATAGAAACACCGTGATTGGCTCAGATTGATCGTACTTGGGTTTGAATGAATATTGAGGTGTTAATCATTGGGACCATGACAAAAGAGAAGCATGAGAGGTGGGTGTCAGAGAAACCAAAGAAGAAAGTAGGGTGACTCACAGAGTCAAAATGCTGCATTGAGGTCAGAGGGCAGACCTTGCACATACTAGAATTGAATCATTTTTATTTTTTTAAGATTTTGTTTATTTATTTGAGAGAGAGAGCACAGTGTGGGGAAGGGGCAGAGGGAGACAGAGACTCCATTCCAGGACCCGGAGATCCATTCCAGGACCTGGAGATCACGACCCAAGACCAAAGACCAAGACAGATGCTTAACCAACTGAGCCACCCAGACACCCCTGAATTATTTTCAATAAAATGTATCGTTTGGTGGTTATCAAACGATAAATTCACCTTATCCAGCTGGAACCATGTATGTAAGAGCTCAAAATTCTAGCAGGTCACTCAAAGGAAAGAGATCAAGAAACAAAAGAGGACAAGGAAAGAAGAAGGGAAGATCAAGAGCAAGCAGAATCAAAAAGTGTCTTCGGCTGCCATTAACAGCATGGAAGACATCCTCCCACCACATTCAGCCAAGATAAAAAAATTAAAATAAATCAACCAGAAAATTCAGAATTAAGAGCAAGTGTAACTTGTGACTTATGGTAAATTTAAAGAACCTCAGTGTCTTGTTTTAGTTAGTGTTGCCAAGGCAATCTCATAGCCTTAAGAACTTTGGCAAAGCCCTCCTTGGCCAATGGAGAAATCCTCTCTCAGAGGCCTCGGTTGGCCATTGCCCACTATGTAGATCAGCTCTTTGATGCTATTCTCAGAATAAATTTTCCAACAGATGCTAAGTCAATGAAAACATGCTGAAAGTTGTAAGATAATTTATTTTCCATCTGTTTTCACCTGTGCGCAATTGAGGATACCAGCTCCTATCCCAGGCAATATATAACAGAGGCCAGGGGCCACTCCACCCATATTTTATAAAGTGCCTATGGTGCCAATTTTAGCATCACAGATGTAAATAACAAGACCCTAGAGTCATAGGGAGAGATCTCATTCCCTCACATACATCCAAAGCTTGAAGAAGGCCAATATGTCCTTATGGATCATTGTGTTACTGGTGTTGCTGAGCTCACCAAAGCTCTTATGGCCCAGCTAATTTCCTCAGGGCTCCTCTGTACCTTCTCTTCTCCCTTCTCAGTCTGGGCATTGTGTATGCTGTTTCCAGGGACCAAATTCTAAGAAGCCTGGGCTAGGAAATTTGGTTAATAGTGGGGGGATCCACAGCACCTCCACTGACATCATCAGGTAGTTATATTTTTGTTAATAAATAACAAACTCAGGAAGAAACTTAACAGGAAAGCATACTAGAGACACGAATTGAAAGCTCTCCTTTAAAATCTGTCCCCACCTTCCCATGGCCTTTGAAATAAAGACCAAATGCCTAATGTGGCTTATGAAGCCCTCAGGGTCTGCTAGCCCTTCCAGCATCCTTCATGGTGCCCCCGGGTTCTCACTGTCCTCTGTCTTCTGGCTCCTTGGCAGAGGAGGCCCAGTCCCTTCTGTCTGGAATCCTCTCTAGCTCAAACCCAATCTTCATCTAGTTTTGTTTTTCTGTTTGTTTGTTTGTTTGTTTTTTGTTTTTGTTTTGTTTTTTTAGAGAAGGAGAGAGTAGGGGAAGGAGCAGAGGGAGAGGGAGAGAGAGAATCAAGCAGGCTCCATGCCCACCATGCAACCCAACACAGGGCTCGATCTCGACCCTAAGGTCGTGACCTGAGCTAAAATCAAGAGTTGGGTGCTTACCTGACTGAGCCACTCGGGCACCCCTTCAGCTAGTTCATTCTTAATGATCCTCAAGAGCTCAACTCAAACATCACTTCTTCAAAAAGCACCCCATCCTTCTCAGATTAGATTGGGGCCCTCAAGTGTACCTTTTCCTACTATCTGGATTTGTCTCCTAGGGCATTTATTCAGTTGTGTGATCTGTAATTTAATGTATGTTTTCCTAGCACACTCTAAGTACTATAAGTCTGGTAATCATTTTTGTCTCATTCACTATCTTCAGCCCCCAGCTCAGTGCCTGGCATATAGAAACTCAATAAGCATCCTGCTAAGCAACTGCCTGCCGAACTGGATTGTCATTCCTTCTATCTGCTAGCACTAAGGTGGGGTGATTCTAAATTCTGATATGTTAAATACCAAGATAGCACAAAAGTTTCTTCTTATGCTAGTTAAATTCTGTGCTGTCTTTCCCCCTTTGTTCAAAACTTTTTTATTTTTATTTTTTTAAGATTGTATTTATTTATTCATGAGAGATACAGAGAGGCAGAGACACAGGCAGAGGGAGAAGCAGGCTCCACGCAGGCAGGGAGCCTGATGTGGGACTCGATCCCGGGACTCTGGGATTACGCAGAGCCAAAGGCAGCTGCTCAACCGCTGAGCCACCCAGGTGTCCCTCAAAACTTTTTGAATAACAGTTTTATTGAGATACAATTCACATTCCATACAATTTACCCATTGAAAGCATGAGTCAATGATTTTTGGTATATTCACAGTTGTACAACCATCACCACAGTTGATTTTAGAACATTTCCCTAGCCCTCTAAAAGGAAACCCTGTACCCATCAACAGTCACTCTCCAGTTTCCCCCAGCCCTAGGCAATCACTAATCTACTTTCTATTTCTACAGATTTGCCTATTTTCGACATTTTACATGCATAGAATCGTACCATATGTGGCCTTTTGTGGCTGCCTTCTCTAGTTAGCATGTTTCAAAGTTGTAGCATGTATTTGTACTTCATTTCATTGTATCGTCAAATAATATTCCAGTCTAAAAAATAATAATAATAATATTCCATCTATGGTTTTGCCACATTTCATTCCTCAGTTGATGGACATTTGGATGTTTCCACCTTTTAGCTATTAGGAATGATGCTGCTGTAAACATCGATGTGTGAGTTTTTGTATGTATATTTAGAGTTTGGGGTGTGTATTTATTTATTTATAAAGATTTTTATTAATTTATTTGAGAGAAAAAGAGAGAGCAGGAGCATGAGGAGGAGGAGGAGCAGTGGGAGAGGGAGAAGCAGACTCCCCCAGGGAGCAGGGAGCCCCACATGGGTCTCGATCCCAGGACCCTGATAATCATGACCTGAGCCAAAGGCAGACACTTCACCGACTGAGCCACCCAGACACCTCAGGAATCATGCTGCTGTAAACACTGATGTGCAAGTTTTTGTGTGGACATATGTTTTTATTTCTCTTGGTATATACATAGGAGTGGAATTTCTGGGTCATATGGGAACACTGTATGCAACGTTTTGAGGAGCTGCCAAACTGATTTCTACCTATACTGCTTTATGTTCCCCCCAAAAGTATACAAGGGCTCCGATTTCTCCATAGCCTCATAGCACTTGCTATGGACTGACTTTTTGGGTATAGCCATCCTAGTAGGTATGAAATGATATTTCATTTTAATTTTGATTTACATTTCTTTGATAGCAATGATGTTGAGCATCTTTTCATGTGCTTATTGGCCATTTGTATATCGTCTTTGGAGAGACGTCTATTCAGAGCCTTTGCTCACTTTTTAATTGGGTTGTTCTTTATTATTGAGTTGTAAGAATTCTTCATATATTGTAGATACAAATCTCTTAACAGATATATGACGTGCAAAAATTTTCTCCCGTTTAGGTTGTCGTTTCACTGTCTGGATGCTATTCTTTGAAACACAAGTCTAATTTTGATGGGACCAAAATTATGTACTTTTCTTTTGTGGCGTGTATCTTCCCATGATGGAAGGAGTGAGCTGGCTCTCTGGGGCCTCTTTTATAAAGACACTATCTCATTCATGAGAGCTCTGCCTTCATGAACTAATTGTCTCCCAAGGCCTCACCTTCTAATACCATCACCTCGGGCATTAGGTTTTCAACATATGAATTTTGGAGGCACACAAACATTCAGACCATAACAGTCATCATCCTCTTCAGTCTCCTTTTATCTGGATCAGTTTCTTAGCATTATTTGTCTCTTATGACACTGACATCTTAAAAGAATATAGAACTTTTTCTTTTTTTAATAGAATGCTTCTTAGATTCCAGTTGTACAATCGCAGCCAGAATACTAAGTGCTAGGTCCTTCTCAGGGTGTGTCACATCCACCTGATGTCTCTCTGCCCCTCATTTGTGATGTTAATTCTAATATCCCAATCGAGGCGTTACCAAATTCTATTTAGTTACCAATATTCTAAAATGTTAACATTTGTCTTTACCTTGTTCTGAGGTTTGTATAGCCTCAAAGCTTTTCTGTCAATAATGTGGTATTTCACCTGGTGTCCATTCTTCTTGTTGTTCCTAATTAATTTATTCAACCTGCAATGGTATCGTGCTGGCCTTCAACTTGTTTTCTTAACTCTGACATCTTTTTAGCCTTTTTAACCACATCTGCTGTTTTAGCATTTCATTTTGGTTTTTGGTCTTTTTAGTTTCTCACTCTCCATGTTGGCAGTTCACTGGACCTTTTGTTTTCTCCGACACATATGAGTGATATCTCCACCCCATTCTAACTTACCTCAAACTCATTTGTCTTCCTCTTACAGCTCCAGTTTGAGGCCTAAATGAGGTGCTCTATGTACTTCTCTCTGCACTGATGATATGGCCGTAGAGGCAGAGATAGAGTTCAGCTGGAGTTGTGTGCCCTCTTGGTGGGGGACGCGAGCTCTCTTTAAAGAATTTCTTCTGTGATCTGCACTGGAGTTCAGATCTCATACTCGGAGACATACCCTCTTTTTTTTCAAGATTTTATTTGTTTATTCATGAGAGACAGAAAGAGAGAGAGGCAGAGACACAAGTAGCTTCCCTGCAAGGAGCCCATGCGGGACTTGATCCCAGATCCCAGGATCAGGACCTGAGCCAAAGGCAGACGCTCAACTGCTGAGCCATCCAGGTGTCCCAACATACCCTATTCTTAACATGTTATATCCTCAGGCTTGGGATTATGCCCCCAATTTTGTATGAATCCATAGTAAATGGCATACTCCAAGGATGCTTTTTTCTGTCCCTGATGAAATATGCAACTCTTTTCCTTGATTTTTTCTAGGGTTTCTTACTTTCCTCATTAATTCACTTCTCTCTAAATTGAGAGTGACTGCTGAGAATTTGGGTTTTTGTTAACTGGCAGGTGACCATCAGTGGATGTGGGGGTGAGATTAAGAGCAGTGGTGTGGTGGTAAATGTTTAACAACTGGCTCTCAAAAATAAAAATCCCTGATGTATAATGTATGCCAGTTTCCAATACCATAAATATTCCCACTGTAGCCAATTTCAAGCTACCAATATGACATTACTAAATGCGGGATTGGAACATGCAGTGCTATATAGCTTAGTACAACATTATACAGTATTTCCACCATATGGATACAGTCGATGTAAATAATCTTAAAAGCATAGAGAATAGTAAAATGAAATAATTAGAAAGTGGTGTTTTTGAGCATTTACTATCTTTGTTTTAAATATTATTTTTAATGTAATTTAATTGTTAAGTATATATAACTTAATTTTAATAATTGCTCCATTTAAGGGATGCCTGGGTGGCTCAGCAGTTGAGTGTCTGGCTTCAGCTCAGGGCATGATCCTGGGACCCGGGATCGAGTCCCACATCGGGCTTCTTGTGGGAAGCCTGCTTCTCCCTCTGCCTCTGCCTCTGCCTCTCTCTCTCTCTGTGTCTCGTGAATAAACAAATTAAAAATCTAAAATAATAATAATAATAATTGCTCCATTTAATACCTGGCTTGAAAAATCCCTGAAACTTGGACTTTCAGCTCAGCTCTTATGAGCCTGTTAGAACCTGCTCCAGCACACCACTGAGTCAGAATAAAAATCCAAATTATCAATTTCTTCCTCTGGCTACCATTTCTTATTTTGGCAAGTTCATATCACTTTTCTTCTCTACTTGCTATTGGTATATTTTTGCTACTTTTAAAAATCACTTTGTGTTTGCGTGAAGGGAAAGAGATTCTGTGTTTGGCTTCATCCTGTCACCTTTATCTCAAGACCTTACTCTTCTCACACGCGGAAAGTTTCTTTGGATCATTTTAGGTTTTATATACTATTCAGAACCAAGATGATAATATCACCTGGGGCAGTAATAGCAAGTCTTCCTCTAAGTATAAATGCTACTAAGTAGAGTTGGAGAATTAGTAAGTAAGCTCTCCCTTAGGGAAAGCTAACAAAGAAACAATTGCAGAACTATGCAATGTCAAATAGACAATATTCAAGGATAGTAATGGAAATAATTCACCTCGAAGAAAGGAAGAATGGTGTTCTAACACATGGCAAGTAGCCTCTTGCACATTTCTCTGAAAATAACTTTGAAGGAACAGGTTTGGTGAGAGGTGTCTCCATATACCCAAGAGCATAAGTGAGTTCTCAAACATATATAATGTACTTTGTGTGTGTGTGTGTATAATTTTTTAAAATTCTGTTTTGAGAAATTAAGGGTGTTTCCAAAAGATTCCTTATAAAATGCATCCTTACTGAAGCAGATCATAGATTGTAGTCAATATTTCCAACAATGCAGTTTTTCTCATCGCTGGCTGGACATTAGAATCACCTGGGGAGCTTTTAAAACCACTGATGCCAGGACCCTACTCCAAAAAATTCTAATTCAATTAGTCTAGGGTGGGGCCATGCCATTAGTATTTTTGAAAAGCTCCCCAGGTGATTTCATTCCACAGCCAGAGTTGAGAATCTCTGTCCTAATGTAACTTTTAGTGTTTTATTGGTACTCCAAGAAATCTACTAAATATATTAACCCCCTAAGATGGATGATAATGAATAGGAAAATTTGTAAAGTTCTTAAAGATATTTAAAGGAAAATTACATAATAATTATATGTTGTTAAAGTTTTTTTGGCAGGGGCTCCAAATGTTTTATAATTAAAAAAAAAAACTACACAGTGCCTAATGGAGCAAAAGCTAATTAAATGTAATAATGCCTTGAAGCTGAAGACTCAAAAATAGTATGGCTTGTTTTTCTTTTGGAAGTTCAGGATTGTCCATGATGAGAAATCAGCACGTCCAGTTATTTGTCAGGCTGAGAAAGACATCATGTGCCTTCTACAGTAAAATCCCACTGATGCGTTTTAGTTAAGATGGGAGTCAAAATGTATCCCTTTCTGAGCAACTTATTTCTCAGGAGCACAAATTAAAATCATAAATAAGATTGTAAGGGGAGATCTCTAAAATATTTAAGCAAATAAGCTTCCCCCAAGGGATTGATTTCAGGGGAATTAATTAGGCTTATTAGAATGGCATAATTATCTAATCACTGAAACAGGGTCCCCGGAGATCTCTTGTACTTTTTAGCTTAGATTTAATCATTGCATTTAAAATAATACAGATCTTTTTCTCTTTTAATCAGGACTTTCTCGGTTGTAAATAACAAATCCAATTAAGCTAAAGTTAAGGAGAATAGGAATTTATTGGTCAAATAAGCAAAAAGTCCATAGACAGACTTCAGACAAGGCTTGACTTAGGGACTCAAACAATGTCATTGGAAATTGGGTCTTAACTCTTTCCATCTCTCTTCTGATTTCCCTCCAAGTAGGTTCCGTTCTCAGGTGACTGTCTCCTCTTGGTAGCAAGATGGCTGCCAGGATCTCTAGGCTTTCATACATCTGGTCAGCAACTCCAGAACATCCCTCTGTCCCAAGAACTCCAACAAAAATTATGGAATTGGAGCGCCTAACTGGCTCAGTCAGTGGAGTAAACATCTGTTGATCTTGGGGTTGTGAATTCAAGTGCCCTGTGGGGTGTAAAGAGGTATATTTTAAAAATAAAATCTTAAAATCTTAAAAAGAATATTGTGGTGTTGAATCTTACTGGCTTAGATTGGCCTAACTTTGATCATGTGCCTTTCCTTGAACCAATCTCCATATTCAGTGGGACACATTACTCTCATTGGTCAGTCTTGTGTTATAGGTACATTCCTGGAACTGGAGTGGGGCCAGCTGTACCTGAATTACATGACTGAGGTTGAGGTAGAGGGTGGTTACCCAAAGAGAGTCAGATTGCTTTCAGAAGATTTAGGGATGGCTACTGAGCAAGGAAAAACAGAGGTTCACTACAATTCAGAAAAACTATTTCAAATGAAGCTCCCCCACCTCTCTTTCTTCCAATTTCCCATTTAGCCATAACCAATGAGGTTTTATGATGTCTTAGAAAGTATTTTGTTATTCAAAATTTGAACATATTGTCTATAACCTTTTGGTATAGTGAATAAACACCCTCTGATAAGAGCTGGGTGCTTAAGTAATAAATGCCGTAGGGGTTGTGCTATATCAAGCCACTAGTATAGTCTGTATATTCTTTTTTTTTTTTTTTTTTTTTTTTTGCTTTGACCAGAGCTAAAATTTGTTTGGTATGAGAAATGCAAGTTTTTAAAAAATAGAATAACATGGCCGAAGACACTGTTCTCCAAACACTCTTTAGCCACAGAGACAAAAAACCTTATGTCCAAGGTTCCCTTGAGACCAAAGCAGATGTCTTGAGATTACGTGCAAACCTGAAGGAGGAGCCCTCCAGAGAGAATGGCGCTATGAATATGCACTCCCTCGGAAACAACATCAGCTTCCACTGTTCCGAAGCGGACTGTTAGAAGTGAGCTAGTGACCGGTCCTGAAAGAGTTCATGGTTTGTATTTTGTTAGTCCCGGTTGTCATGGCAACCAGCGGGTTCTACATAAAGCCTGAAGCCAGCGGACTTGTAATGGAATACATTCCTCCGAGTGAGTCAAAGCCTTGTTGAAAAGGAAGCAATCACACTGCTGTGGAAATAAATTATGAACTGCTCAGGATTGAAATAAGCAACTTTTTTTGGAATCACATTTCCCCCTCCTCCCACATACTTTTGATGATAAGTAACTGGGCCAGGCTTCGTTTCGGAGGGGACTGCCTATCACATCTTCCAGGAGAGGCGGGGTAATACGTGGCCTGCCCACCTCACAAGGTTGCAGTGAGCATCAAATGAGAGAGTGTGTGTGAGAAGGTGCTATGAAAACTGCAGTGGGCTGCACCAGTATGGCTTGTGCTGTGGATTAAGAGTCCTTAACATTCAGAAATGGAAGTTGCAGATATTATTTTAATCCACCCTGACCCATTAGAGATTACTTCCTATGACACACGTACTAATATTTTGTTCAGTCTGAAAACCCAAGTGATGAAACTTCCGCTATTCCCCCGGGGCACCCTACTCCACCACAGAGCCAGAAAGTTTATACTGGTGGAATATAGTGTGGGGTTTTTTTTAAAGATTTTATTTATTTATTCATGAGAGACACAGGCAGAGGGAGAAGCAGGCTCCACGCGGGGAGTCCGACGTGGGACTCGATCCCGGGACCCCAGGATCACGCCCTGGGCCAAAGGCGGCGCTAAACCGCTGAGCCACCCGGGCTGCCCGAATATAGTGTTTAATAGCTTGGACTTTGCAGCCAGACAGACGTGGATTCAAATCCCAGCTCTGCTGCTTTGTAGTTACAGAGACTTGGGCATGTTACTTAAAGTCTTTGCCTGCCAGAAGCTCATCCAGGAAATGGAGGTAATGGTACCTACTTTATAGAGCTGTGAGAGAGAATCACTATGCTGATGTTAATGAAAGCACCTAGCAATGTCCGGTGCAGAGTAAGGGGGCAACTAAGTTGGGGATTATCATCATTAGCTTCATTCTGGTTGGGGCATGAGCATCTTTACTTTCTTGCTAATCCTGGTCAGAATTGTTTCTACCACATTAAATTCTTTTTTCCTCTTGGTTTACTCTGGTGCTTTCAAAGACTACTTCAATACTTTCTATTTTAATCCCTACCTTTCGTTATCATCTCATCGATGAGGATAAATCCCTGATTGGTTTATCTTCAAAAAGTAGAGGTCATAATGAAGACTGTTAGCGTTTTTTAGTTACATATCATGCAGTATTATTATTGGCCTTGCCGACATGTGTTGACCCCAACTCACCACCATATTCTCATGGGCCCTCATTGGCTCCGAAATGAGAACTGTTCTTAAAGCATCAGTGGAACAGCCTACTTCTGGCGGGCTTCATAGCAGGGAGCCAGCCATGACAGCCACACACTCCCCCATACCCTCACCTGGCAGGGAGCTGGGCTTGGATGGTCCACAAAGCCAAGTTGCACAACTTTGGCAGGGAGCTTCATCCACTATTTATCCATCCCTTGGACAACTTTGTTAAATTCCTGCAGCTTGGGCCTATCTGAGCTCTTCATCATTTTAGCGTTGTCAGCCTAAGCAGACCATTTTCTGCTTCTAGGAACATTCCTTTGGAGAAGAGTAGAAATTTCAATAAACTCTCAAGCGCTCTTCAAACTCCTGAATTGGTGAGGCCCTTGAGCCGATTCTTGTAATTCACTCAGAAGAATGGTATTTGGAGCTGCAAGTTTGCATAGGATCAGTTTTTCCAAGAAATGTAGTTTTTCTTTTGGATAATTAATTTGGAGAAGTTGGCATTTCCTTCTACCTGGCCACATTTGTTTTCTCCATCTTCTTGGAGAATGACCTTAAAATAGTTTCTCTATCTTCATCCTTCCAGCACTCTTGTCTCTGCTCTTCCAACATCTTCATTAATTTTAATACCAGGCTGAGTTTTCTTTGCCATGAAAGGCTTTTAGCTTCTCTGATAGCTCTTTGATTCCTCCTCAACCTGCTTCTCCAGCACAGAATAAGATTTAACAAAAGAGCTTTTTTACAAGCATGCCATGTCCCTCAGTGACAAGCATTATAAGTAAGACAATCTTGGCCTCTTCTTTCCCCAGCAAACCTCTGTGGTTGTTGATTGTCCATGCCCAGAATAGATTTTTTCCTCCTCACTCCAAGACACCTTGAAGACCTCATGTTCAGGCCAGAACTATTTTGGGTGCAAAGGAGACAGGACATTTGAGACCTTTTTGTCTGGTTAAATCCTTCCCAAATAGCCCAAGATTCTCATCTCTTCCTTGCAATTGCTAATGGTTAAGATGATAATTCCACTACCCTTGCTGTGGGTACTCTGAACCTCAGGCCACTTCCTCTTGGGCTGTGCATCTCTTTAGTTAGAACCACAATCTGAAGGGAAACTGCTTTTGATTAGAGAGGCAATTAAAAATAAAGCTCCATGTGTGCCAAAACAATTTTGTTCCCTCTGACCAATTAGCCTGGTTTCTATTTTGAAAAACATCGATTACACACCAAAAAAATGCAATAAACTTGCCATTTTCAAAACTCCACAAATTCTAAGGCAATGATATTTAATGAGTGATTTATAGTAATACCAGCAAACTGGGGTACCTAACTTCACTGGAGTGTGGTTTTTAAATTGCTAAGTTATGAAGATTATTTAACACCCATTTCCTTGCTAATAGAGCTATAATTTGAAAGCAGAGAAGGGTTTCTCAGCCTCAGCACTATCGACATTTGGGGTTGGATCATTCTTTGTTGTGGAGGCTTTCTTGTGCACTGTAGGATGTTGAGCAGCATCCCTGGTGTCTACCCACTCAATGCCAGGAGAATCCTCACTCCTGTGCTGATAGCCAGAACTGTCTCCAGACACTTCCAAGGGTCCCCTGAGGGGCACAATTGCCCCTGGTTGAGAACCGCTTGTGTAGAGGACATGGTGAAACACTTTTTCCCTTGTTTGCTTTTCTGGACTATGAAAATGGCAGAGGCCAATGAAAAATAAGAACACATTAGGTCTTAGAATGTACTATTTTGATTCTATTATTATAAAATCCTTAACTTTTCTCAATTGTGATTTTTAGAAAAACAATTAAACTTCCAAATATAGCTATGATAAATAAACATTGGTCCCTGGTGTGTCTCACCTCTCTGCTAATGGGTCAACAAGAACAGGACTTTTCACGAGGTGTTCCAAGAGTTTGCAGGGCCCCCTCTCTGGCCTCGTTCACCGAGAGCCAGGGTAAAACTACTCATTAGCAAAGTGACTAATGCATAGGCCTATTAGTTGAAATAGTCAGCAAGGGGAAAAAGGAGAGTAATGTTTCCTGTGTACTGTTTTCTCTTTTAAAGCAGAATATGTGGTAGTCTAATGAGTGGCCACATCCAAGTTGGTCTTACAAATTGGTAAGTTTCGTCTTTGCTGTCCAGTACTTGCTTCCGGACTAGTCAGGATTTTCAAAGACCCTGAAGTGAAAGGAAAATGTTGGTGTCCCAGGCATTCTCCGCTCTAGTAAACTGCTGTCTCTCTGCCCCAGCCCCACCTTTCCTTCCACCCCCCCCACCCTTGCTTCTTCCTGACTTGGGCTTGATTCCAATTCTGAAGAGGTGTCAGGAAGAGTGTCCCCTGAAGGCAGAGAAGCAGATATAATTAGACTCACCTGGAGAGCTCTTCCTCCCACACAGGCCCACCAACCAGTCCCACCCACTCCCCACCCAGCTCCCACTGACAGGGCCCTGACTGGAAACAAAAGCCACACTCCGTTAGGAGAAATTGAGGCGATTAAGGAAGGCACACTTTGGAGAGGTGTGGTCAGGGTCTAGGGAAATCACAGGGAGAGTGCACTACAGCAGAATGAGTAACAGCAGGGAGCCGGTACCCACCGGGCTGGAAGGGCAAAGAAGAGAGTGATGATGGCTGGACCTCAGGGGGCAGCGGTGGGAGCAGCTATCTTGTGGGAGCTGCTTCTGACACCACACAAAGCAGCAAACCAGGTTGACCAGGCCGGGAGAGTGATGTTTGACCTACTATCAGAAACGGAAGCAAGCCAGGGGACTGCCTGGAGAGTGTTCCTGAGCAAGTGCAATGGCCCAGAGGTGAGAATAGCCAGCTTGCTTCTTAAGAGGGTTTTGTAAGCTGACTTCAGTATCTGTCGGTGTCTGCGCTGCCTCACCTCTCACAGAACTTGGAATCGTATTTTGGGGTTCTGTTGAAACACTGAACACTGCGTAGTTCTCTAAGGAGACGTTGCCTGAGTCACCTCATCCTGCCCACTGAAGGCCCCAGCTCCTGTGGCTGGCAGACACGGACGTTCACCCTAAAATCGACACCAAACTTAAACCACAGTTTCTCAAACTCCAGCAAGACTCGTGGTCCTGGTTCAGGGGGGCTGGGGTGAAGCCTGAGAATCTGCATTTCTAACGAGCTCCCCGGAGAGGCCTGAGCTGCAGGCCCATCCATGCTTTGGATAGCGAGGATTGTGAGAACTCAGAACTGGGCAGTGAGGGAGACAGAAACCACTACCCAGACGTTATAGGAGTCGTGGGTCCCGTCTAGACTGTCACCTTAACCAGGCACATGACCTCAGGTGAGTCACTCAGTCATTTCTTCATCTATAAAAACGCATGTGTTAGGCTAGACTCCTCCTGCTGTCCCTTCAAGTGTCTGCAGGTGATGACTCAGCCTCTCAGACCAGGTGCTGTGAAATTTGCAGTCACTAAGTTTGGGAGTTTTGACATCAGCCCAAGAGGCATTTTATTTCTTCTGTGCTATTGTGGGGTGCAAAAAACAGTAATGCCTGAGCTCAGAGGTGGAATCCCTCAGGCTCAGTAACCACTACTTTAAGCTGATTATAATTTTCTTTAAATTGAAGTAACTTAAACATCAACCAACCAGTGACTGGTGAAATTATACATTCTAGGCAACTATTAAAGTTTATTATGAAAAAACAAAGTTTATTATGTTTGGGGTGTCTGGGTGGCTCAGCCAGTGAAGCATCTGCCTTTGGCTCAGGTCATGATCCCGGGGTCCTGGGATGGAGCCCCACATCAGGCTCCCTGCTCAGTGGGAAGTCTGCTTCTCCCTCTGCCCCTCCACCCTGCTTGTGCTCATTCTCTCTATCTCTCTCTCTCTCAAAAAAAAATTGTTTTTGGACAATTTCATTGAGATGAGAAGTTGACATGATGTGTCATGGAGTGAAAAAAATGGGAGATGAAAGCACAGAACGTATATAGCAAAGAGAACACGAGTGTAGGCATTCACCTAGAAATGTCTAATTATCTTTCAGTGAAATAATCTAAACAAAACTAAATACAATGCCTGACCCTAGAGTAGGTCCTGTACTAGAGGTGAAAAATGCTGTAGAAGATATTATTGGATCAAATGAAATTGACCCAACTGGTAAATGAAATAAAATGAAACAAATGGTAAATTAAATAAAAATATTATATCAACATTAAATTTCCTGATGTTGATAATTGCACTATGGTTATTTAAGAATATCCTTTTTCTTAGGAAATGTGCACTGAACTTTTCTCTAAGCATAAAATTATTTCCAAGTAAAGAAAGTTTTCTGAAAAAGATATTTAGGAAGCTCCTAGAACCTGGGGTGGGGGTAGGGTGTGGCACAGAGAGTCATGCTCAAACACAGGGCAACCAGGAACATTGCCCAAACCATCACTGGCCTGCTCTAGCCAAGGGTAGACTACTTCTCAGACAGACCTGACAGTGGGGACCAGATGCCTGAAACTCAGCCACTGCTGCCTCCAAAGGAAAGAGAGCTTTGTACCTCCCTCACCAGAACACAGTTCCTCATAGTGCCTGCTCCCATGAATTACTGGCTTTCAAATCCACGTCTTACCCTGATCAATGGGAATTAGCTGCAAAAGTACTGGGAAAGCAGATTTATTATTTCAATCTTTAAAAAGTCAGCATCTATGTAGGAAGTTCTCCAAACATAAGATGGGTGCTCAAAAGGTGTCAGGTGGCCACAGATGGAGAAATGCCACTATCACACACATACACACAAAGTTATCCATAATGATGAGAAGCCTTCCTTGTGCTCTTCCAATCACTTCCTTGTGAAAGTAGCTGCCTAATGCTGGCCCTGATACAGCAGACGCGACCTAGTCACTGTGCACCTCAAATAAGTCAGACGTACAAATAGAACCCAATGAGACATCACTACATACCCGCCAAAACGGCAAAAGCCTAAAAGGAAGGCTGACACACCAAGTGATGGTTAAGATGTGGAAAACTAGGACTCTCACACATTGTTGGTGGGAGTGTAAACAGGTACAACCACTTTGGAAAAGCTGAATATATGTATGCTTTATGACTGAGCAGTTCCATTCCTGGTATTTAACAAGTCCTTTTTTTTTCTTTTTAAAGATTTTATTTATTCATGATAGACACACAGAGAGAGGCAGAGACACAGGCAGAGGGAGAAGCAGACTCCATGCAGGGAGCCTGACGTGGGACTCGATCCGGGACTCCAGGATCACACCCTGGGCTGAAGGCAGGCGCCAAACCACTGAGCCACCCAAGGATCCCCTAACAAGTCCTTATGTGCCCCAGAAGACATGCACAAAAGTATTCATGGCGTTGTTGTTCATAATAGTCCCAAGTATCCATCAACAGTAAAATGCGTAAAAAATAAATATTGCAATATGTGCAAAATGGAATACTACACAGCAATCAAGAAAACAATGAACTAGCCTTACACACAATAGTATGGATGAATCTAGCCAGCAGTGTTGAGAAAGACACCAAACACAAAAAAAGCACATCCTGTATGACTCCACTTAAATGAAGCTTAAGAGCAAATAAACAGATCTATGACCAAATGTCAGAATAGCAGTTTTTCTTAGTGTGAGAGGGAGGGGTGCTAAGAAGGGGTATGAGGGAGGCTTTTAGGGTAATGAAAATGTTCTGTAATGGTGATCTAGGTGAAGCTGTCATGGGTGTATACCTATAAAATTCAAGCTGTGTACTAAGATACACATTTTACTGTGTGAAACCTATATCTCAATTTTTAGGAAAAAAAATAAGGGTTACAGAATTAAGATCACAGATTCTTACAGCTTTAAGGGACATTTTCTATAAGAGAAAGAAAGAGAGAGGAAGAGTCATCTGAGGAATATGAACTCTCCTAAAGCTCTGAAGTGACTTTAGTGGCATACTATGATCTCCACCAAGTTGAGTTGTTGACAACCACTTTCCGGACTTTGCCTCACACCTTCCCATGCCTTCAGAAAGTAATTTTTTGCATTTAAGCCCTAGGAAACTGCCTGAAAGTGTATGTATGGAACAGTTCTGCATAATCGCACAGTACTTTGCCATTCACAAAGAACAGGGTACCTCATTTGATCCTTGCAACAACCTTGGGAGGTGGGCAAGGTTCATTTTCATTACCATTATATTTCAGAGAGGCTAAAAGGTCATTTGGACTCAATGCTTCTGACTTTTAATCTAATGCTTTTCTAGTGGTGTTCATAAGTGTTGATTTCAATACAACAACTAAATAACAGCAAACAGTCCTGGATCGGATCCTGGAAAGGAAAAAAAAAATACTATGAAAGACATTATTGGGAGAATTGGTGAGATTTGAACACAGGCCATATATAAAGAATAATATTGTATCTACCATTTGTAAATTTCTTGGCTTTGATAATTATACTGTAGTTTCATAAAAGTGTCCTTCTGCATAAGAAATGCATGCAAGAAGTATGCAGAATGAAAAGTCATCATGTCTACAACTTACTCTCAAATGGTAATTATTTTATTTTTTTTAAAGATTTTATTTATTTATTAGAGAGAGAGAGAGCAAACAAGCAAGAGATAGCAAGAGAGAATACGAGTGGGGAGAAGAGGGAGAAGTAGGCTCCCTGTGAACAAGAAGCCTGACATGGGTCTCAGTCCCAGGACCCTGGGATCATGACCTGAGCTAAAGGCAGAACTTTAACCAACTGAGCCGCCTAGGTACCCCTCAAAAGTTTCTTTAAAGATTATACACACACACACACACACACACACACACACAGAAAGCAAATGGGGCAAAATGTTAATAAAATGTGAATCTAAGTGAATGGTATTAAAGTATTTGTTGTATTGTTCTTGCAACTTTTAGGGAGGAATTAAATTTTTCTCAGTTAAAAAAATCTTCTTTTTAAGATTGTATTTATTTATTCATGAGAGACACAGAGAGAGAGGCAGAGACATAGGTAGAGGGAGAAGCAGGCTCCTTGCAGGGAGCCCGATGCGGGACTCAATCCTGGGACCCTGGGATCACGTCCTGAGCCAAAGGCAGACACTCAACTGCTGAGCCACCCAGGCTTCTCTCAATTTAAAAAAAATCTTTAAAAAATCTAGAACATTCAAGAAAAAATTGCTTTCAGATAAAATCGAGTTATATCTTCTGTTATGCACATCACATGGAACCATAGTCATCTTGGGCACTGTAGATAGAAGAAAATGACAGAATTACAATTTTTAACAGATTTATTAATTCCTTAATTTTATCATCACACAGGCAAAATATCCTTTCTCCTATTTAGTTAGCATATTCTATCAACTCAATAGAAGGACTTGGTCTGCTGGGAATACTTGTAATTTCCATAGAATACCTTAGAATGTTCTCTTATGAAACCCTGAGGGAGGAGAAGAATCTTGCAGCTTCATGATCCCTGCTGTTTTGTTGATGCCTCATGAAGATGGCAAGACTTTGGAGGGCAAGGCCTTGTGGCACACTCAGGGACACTGGGTCCCAGGGGCAGGGAGATTTTGCCCAAGTCCTATGACCCAGGTATATCTTAGAAGCAGCAGAACTGCTGGACTTAAAAGGAAACCAGGACCCTCTCCATTATGAGGAACATGGGCAATGACTATAAAACAGCTGCACAGCTCTAGCATAGAGAAGACTCAATAATGGGGCACCTGATGGCTTAGTCAACTTGATTTTGGCTCAGGCCATGATCTCAAGGTCATGGAATTGAGCCCCACATCGGGTTCTGTGGTCAGTGGGGAGTCTGCTTGAAGACTCTCTTTCTCCTTCTCCCTCTGCCTCTCCCCCTACTCATACTGTCTCTTTCTAAAAAAAAAATTAATAAATCTTAAAAAAAATGACTCAATAGACTTCAAATTTCCCCCATCCCATGGATATCCAAAGTTGAACTTAAGTTCAAAGAAATAATAAAATGATGTTTTTATATTTGAATGTTTGGACTCAGAGTCATTCCTCCTACATTAAATAAAATGTGTTGAAATATAGGATAGCCTAAGCGTGTTATAATGATCATTTTATTTTTTTCTCACAACAACTCTATGACTTAGGTAAAATAATCCCCATTTTACAAATCGGGGACCAAAGCCTAGAGAGGTTATTAACTACTTGCCTGAAGTCAAGCAGCAAGTAACTGGTGGAGACAGTTAAACCCAGGCAGCCTGACTCGAGTCTAGGCACTTCACCCCTCCCCCATATTTGTAGATGGCTACCCACCTATCCACAGGGCCAGTCCTCCCTGCAGCAATGGCCACTTTTAGCTCCCAGACTACAGAATAGGGATTGTGATTTATTAAGGGAAGATGCTACTCTGTGGTGTAACAGAAATGCAAGAAGTCTAGCCCAGCTCAACAGAGCACAAGAAAATCATTAATTCCATTCCTTTCAATAGGCAGCCAAATTTTCCTCACTGTGGATGACTAAAAGATGGAGCTGATTGTGCCCAGGAGGGTGTGACTATACTGCCAAATGTCCTGGCTGGTGATGCTCTCCTCTCCTGCAAAGAGTGGGGTTCTTCCAAATGACATTGGTGTTCCCCACTCCCCCTGTGGATGCTAACTTAGGTAAACCTGCCAAAGTCACACATTGTGCCTCACCCAGGACCTGAAAAAAAGCCGGTCCCACACTAAAGGCCATTTGTGAAACATAATTAATTACAGATTCCTTCTGGAGCTGCTTAAGCTTCTTGATGTCTTAGATGTGTGGCCAGGATGGAACTCTTTTTGGCAGCTGAGAATCCTTCCTCCTCCAGCTGGAGAGGAGGTCCAAATGACAGAAACCAAGAGCATCACTAACATGGAGTTTGGCCTTCCCAAGACTTGGTGGGGCAGGCTCGGATGCATGAATGGGGCTTTGGGGAGTCTATCCTTTCAGCAGATCCAAACCACACAGATCACAGAGATCTGTGGAAAATAATGTCTTTCTCATGAGCTGACTGAGCATTAGTGATAGTCTCCATTTGGATTGATGGCACTCTGAGTGGGGAAATGTAAACCTTTTCTCTCAGTAAAAGGGGCAACATGGTCAACAAAACTTGTGCCCAGTAACTTAATGGAAAGGCTTTCCCAATATAACATTTGCTTTCCGTTGACGGAAGCACAGAAGGGTTTGCTTCTGCTACTGTAATGTTTCCAATTATATTTATTATCTATTATTTGTCAAATCACAAAACTAAAATGGATACAGCTACATCTAAATTTGATTATCCCCCAAGTCCTAAGACATACTTGTCATGTATCTCATTTTCCAGATAAGTAACCAAGTTAATACAAGCCTGACATGATTTTAATCTCAATCCAGGTCAAATCAAAGTTAGAAGCAGAGGTCATTCAACAACATGGACCAATCTCATAGATACTGAACAAAAGGAAAGAAGCCACATAAGAACACAGACTATATGATTGCATTTATATGGCATGCAATAACAGGCAAAACTAATCTATGATGACAGAAATCAGAAGAGTGGTTACTTCTGGGAGGGTGGTATTGACTGGAAAGGGGCATGAAGGAGCCTTCAGGGATGCTAAAAAACTTCTTAGATCTTGATTTCAGTGGTAGTTCCACAGGTGTATATAAATGTACAGATTCGTTGAGCTGTACTTTGAAGATTTGTGCACTTTACTATAAGTTATCTCAAAAAAAGAAATCACAGGGATCCCTGGGTGGCGCAGCGGTTTAGCGCCTGCCTTTGGCCCAGGGCGCGATCCTGGAGATCCAGGATCGAATCCCACGTCAGGCTCCCGGTGCATGGAGCCTGCTTCTCCCTCTGCCTGTGTCTCTCTGCCTCTCTCTCTCTCTCTGTGTGACTATCATAAATAAATAAAAATTTTAAAAAAAGGTTTAAAAAAAAGAAATCACAATTATTTTATGACAAAGGAGTCAAGAAAACACCTTGGGGAAAGGATAGTCTCTTCAATAAAGAATGTTGGGAAAAATGGACAAGCACATGCAAAAGAAAGAAACTGAACTTCCATCTCACACATATGCAAAAATCAGCTTGAAATGGGTTACACACTTGGATTCCCCAGCTTCTAGGATTTTTTAAATTCCTATTTTATATTTAAAATGGATATGTGCGGGGCACCTGGGTGGCTCAGTGGTTGAGCATCTGCCTTTGGCTTAGGTCATGATCCCAGGGTCCTGGGATCGAGTCCTGCCTCAGGCTCCCCACAGGGAGTCTGCTTCACCCTCTGCCTATGTCTCTGCTTCTCTCTGTGTCTCTCATGAGTAAATAAAATCTTAAAAAAAACAATAAAATAGGGGATCCCTGGGTGGCTCAGTGGTTTAGCACCTGCCTTCGGCCTGGGGTATGATCCTGGAGTCCCGGGATCAAGTCCCATGTCGGGCTCCCTGCATGGAGCCTGCTTCTCCATCTGCCTATGTCTCTGCCTCTCTCTCTATCTCTGTGTCTCTCATGAATAAAGAAATAAAATCTTAAAAAAAAACAATAAAATAGATATGTGCATTTAAAAAAGATCCATTTCATTGTAATAAAATTTTAAATTTTACATTAACAAGAAAAACATGTCCCTCCTAAAATAAGGGAACTTCTCTTCTGGAAGTTTCAAAACATATTTTTCATTAATTAGGAGTTATCCTACTCTGCCCCTACTCCCCCACCTGTGACTCCTACCCTGCAACTACAGAGGGCTATACTTTGAACCCTCCATGCCTTGTCAACCCTCAGTGTGCCTTTGCACATGCCGGACCTTCTTCTGGGAACAGTCTTATCCCTCCTTCCTACCTGGTGAATACATATGGCTTCTTCAATACCTGGCACAATTACCACTTCCTCAGCAAGCCTTCCCCCAAGTGCCTCAGACAAAACTCACTCCCTTGTACCTCTGAGTAATTATTTACTTATGCTTGTCTGTCCACCAAACTGTGAGCGCCTTGTCAAAGACAGAGCCTGTGTCATGTTCACTGTTCTGTCACTAGTGTCTAGCATATTGTAAGCGACCAATAAATGTTCATTGAATGAATAAAATAATTTCTTGAGCTGCAAGGTACATTAAGAACACATAACCCTCAGTGTGCTCATTGTGGAGGAGTAATTATGAACCCTACACATATGAGGTTGCCAGAGCCGTCTGGAGAAGCACCATCAGATCCTCAGGGCCCAGAAACTCCTGCCCACTCCAACTTGCCCTGTGGTGGTTGGTCATGGAAGGAAGGCTTTCATATTTCTTTTTTTTAAATCAAATTAAATTTATTTATTTCAGAGAGAACGAGCACAAGCATGAGCAAGGCGAGAGGCAGAGGGAGAAGCAGACTCTCCACTGAGCAGGGAGCCCAATGCGGGGCTTGATCCCAGGACCCTACAATCATGACCTGAGCCAAAGGGAGACACCAAATGGACCTGAGCCACCCAGGGATCCCGGCTTTCATGTTTCTCAGAATGGAGCTTCCATAAGCCAAATTGACCTTTTATTTTTCTAATATTGATTATCTCTCAAAGCCTACTTTGCATGAGTTAAAATACCATGTTCCATCAAAAATGACCATTCTTGTGGGTAGACAGGAATAAAGGAGAAAGGCTGGCAGGGAGAATCCTATGGTGCCATAAAGACCCACCCCCTCCCCATACCTGACAGCCTCTCATCTAAAGAGGCTCTTTCACAGGCTTTCACCTAAAGGTCATTGCTAGGTGGGTTGTTAGTTGTTTTTTTTTTTTTAATTAAGAGCTACTGGGCAGCGCGGTGACTCAGTGGTTTAGCGCTGCCTCCAGGGTTTGATCCTGGAGACCCGGGAACGAGTCCCACATCAGGCTCCCTGCATGGGGCCTGCTTCTCCCTCTGCCTGTGTCTCTGCCTGCCTCTCTCTCTCTCTCTCTCTCTCTCTCTCTCTCTCTGTCTCTCATAAATAAATAAAATCTTAGAAAAATAATTAGGAGCTACTGGTGTTTTACAACTTCAATTTCTCTGAAGATTAGCAAACAATCTCCCATGTCTGCCTTCTGTCATTTAGAAAACTTGAATGATTCTCATTCTTCGTGGCCCACAGAGCAGAGGGCAGGAAGGTGTTGTGATAGGCAAGCTTGATGCTAGACCCCCTGGACTCAGGAGCCACATTCAATAAACCAACCTGGGGGGAGTTTTTCAAGATTTTATTTTTAAAATTTATTTATTTTAGAGAGTGTGAGCGAGGGATAAGGGGGCAGAGAGCAGGAGGGAAAGGGAGGGGGAAAGAATCTGAAGCAGACTCCACACTGAGTGAGGAACCCGACACAAGGCTCAGTCTCACAACCCTGAGACTGTGACCTGAGCCAAAACCAAGAATTGGATGCCTAACCGACTGAGCCACCCAGGTGCCCCTGGGTGGAGTTTTTTAATGGTCATGAAGTTGAAGAAGGGTAGAGAAAACATGACTTTCAAGAAAGGAAGAAGAGAACCAAACAGTAGGCTTTTATAACGTCATTTCAAATAACTATAAAAGCCTCTGAAATAAACAGGTGCCGAGTTGAATATCTGAGTCTTAAACATAGTAAATCATTGTATCAGTCAAGATTCCAGCAAGACACAAGTGGAACATATATAAACTGGGTAAGTCAAGACAAGTTTATGAAGGGTTTATTCATAAGGGATTGGGCAAGCACCACTGGATTCCACAGGAAGGAATTCCACAGGTGATACTTACACTGAGCCCATTCAGCTCCCGTCTCTCGCTGGTGTCATCCACTGGTTGGACCCAGTAGGAAGCCAGAGAGCAAGGGGGTCTGTGGATGCAACTCGTGCAGGTCAACCTCCTGGGTCACAGGATGGAGAAAGATAGAGGAGATGTAGACCGAACTTCAGAGAGTGGAAACAGAAAGTAGGCAGCACCCAGATGATTCAGATTGTTCTCAGATCTGCTTTTGCTGAACACCCATCTACTGGGACTCTCCTTTTTCATTTTCTTCCACGCAAACCATCTGCCCATTTCCTGTACATTTTATAACTCTTTATTCATGGTATTTTTTTTAGATTTTTAAAATTTATTTATTCATGAGAGACACACAAAGAGAGAGAGAGGAAGGCAGAGACACAGGCAGAGGGAGAAACAGGCTCCATGCAGGGAGCCCGACGTGGGACTCGATCCCGGGTCTCCAGGATCAGGCCCTGGGCAGAAGGCAGCACTAAACCACTGAGCCACCTGGGCTGCCCTATTCAAGTTTTTTTTTTTTAAGATTTCATTTATTTATGCATGAGAGACACACACAGAGAGAGAGGCAGAGACATAGGCAGAGGGAAAAGCAGGCTCCATGCAGGGAGCCCGATGTGAGACTCGATCCCGAGACCCAAGGGTCTCGCCCTGGGCCGAAGGCAGATCCCAGGACCCCAGGGTCTCACCCTGGGCCAAAGGCAGATGCTCAACCGCTGAGCCACCCAGGCGTCCCCTCTTTATTCATGTTTGATGTCCATACAGTCTCTGAATGTCTGTGCCTTTTGTGTGCTTTGACCATTGGATGACAACTCCCTAAACTTACCCATTTAGTTAATCATCAGTGTGACCTCAACGAGGGAGTGACATTGGAGCCAAGACATGAATGATCAGAGGGAGGTATCCATGCAAAGATCTAGGGGAGACCACTCTCTGCAGATGGAAACAGCAAGTTCGAATCTCTGAGATGGAAAGGCGTTTGGACTGCTTGGGGCACAGGCAATGCATCCCAGGGCCAGAACTGAACGCGTCGTTACGTGTCAATTACCTGAATGATCAGACCCATCATTCCACCCCTAACACAGGGAGTCCTTCATCTCAGGTGAGGTGAAGAAGCCTTGCTTTGACAGTCTTTTTCGGTTCTTGGATCTGTTTCCTCATTTGTGAAGCGGGAAGCTTGACTGAGGTCGTGTCCCAGCTCACCTCCTGTTCTAAAAAGGTAAGACTTCTTCATCCTCTAAGGAAAAAAGATGCAAAGCGTCATTAGTTTGTTTGAAAAAATCGGGGTAGGCAGCTATCATCTGTTTACTATGGGTCCAGTGTCACTGCGCTGTCACTGTCCGTGCACCAACAGCAATACTCTTGGCCCTAATCACCCCCATGCTCACGGCTGGCCTCCCCCTGCAAGCACCCATTCCCCTCCAGCCAAGGGCTTTATTTTCTTTTCTTTTAAAAAAGATTGTATTTATTCATTCTCGAGAAACACACAGAGAGAGGCAGAGACACAGGCAGAGGGAGAAGCAGGCTCCCTGTGAGGAGCCTGATCTAAGACTCGATCCTGGGATCCTGGGATCATGTCCTGAGCCAAAGGCAGACACTCAACCTCTGAGCCACCCAGGTGCCCCCAGCCAGGGGCTTTCACGTCGCCTGTGTGCAAGGAAGGCCGGGCAACAGAGATTGGCCTGGGAGCAGCTGTTGGCCGCAATGAATGGGAGTAGGAGTGTTAATACCCTGGCTCCTCTGAGCACAACTCTGAGGTATGTTCCCCATGTCCTCCTAGAGCTCCTCAGTGGGGTGGAGCTCCAGGTGTCCACCCAGGCTTCTTTCCCTTCCCTGTCTCAGGTCCTCACTCCTTAACTGGTGCTTCTCCCAGATAACTGACTTGCGCTCGAATCTTACTCTCAGATCTGCTTCTGAGCAAGTCCCATGCAGGACAGCCAGGTATAATGAGCCACACCAGGGGCATAAAATATATTTCCACCTACAGCAAGCTCACAATCTAGTTACTAGTTTTTATAAAGTAGACATTAAAGCCTTGAAATGTAACTTTTGATCCAGCAGTTCAGCTTCTAAGAATACATCTTACAAAAATAATCAGAGTTGTGCCCAAAACTTAGTTACCAGAATGTAGATTTCTCATCAAAGCATTGTGAATAGTAGATAAAATTAGAAAATGTAAATGTAAATGTCCAACAGTGGGGAAAATGATTAAATCAACAGTGGTACATCCACTGAAAACTCTACGCCATCATTAAAACCAATGTTGTGGAATACTACTTAAGGACAGGGGCATGGTTCATAAGGCACAATTAAATTAAAAAGCATTGCAAAACAAAATAAAACAAAAAAGCAAAAAAAAATTTTTTTAAAGCATTGCAAAACATTATCTTTGGTGTATACCATTGTCACTACTAACAATATACATGCATAGAAAAAATATATAGAAAGCTAACACACCGAAGGGTTAACACTTGTCAGCAGTTTCATGTCTCTGGGTTTATCTATATTTTCCAACCTTTCTCTAGATAACGTGTATTTTCTTACCTTTAAGGTGATGCACTGTTACTTTACATAGGCTAGGAGAGTGTTTCTCAGTCTCAGCACTACTGATATTTTGGAATGGAACTTTCTTTGCGGTGGGGCCATCTTGCGCATTCCTGGTACCTACGTAGCAGATGCCAGCAATGCCTTCCCCCTCAAGCTGGGACAATCAAAAATATGTCTAGATGCTGCCAAGTGTCCCTCGGGAGCAAAAATCACTCCCAGTTGAGAATCAGCGGTCTAAGAGATCGGAAAAATCGTAAACCACTGATAGCAGTTCATGGCCAGGAAATAAAGTAAGATTATTCAAAATCTGTCAGTAAGAATATTCAAAATCTGTCAAAATCTGTCAGAGGTGCATGATTTTTTTCTTTCACCTTGAAGAAATCACTGTCATGGTCAGCACATAACTGAAAGTAGCATTTGTTCCAGGAGAGGGCCCCTCCTCGGGTGTGGAAAAGAAGAGTCCATAAGAGGTTCCCAGGCCTCGCCTGGTCGGTTTCTAGGAGCTTGGAAAGCTGAAGTCTTGCCAGCCTGACGGGTCACTTGTTTCCCATCTGTCCTCACGCTGGACAGAGGACATGAGATGAACAGAACACCCTGAAATGTTTACGGTCGAAGACGTCGCCAGCAGCGCCGGCTTGGGTCACTGAGCTGCGCTTCCACCGTGTGCATCGGGGCGGCGGGACAAAGGCCCCGGGGGTTGGACCCGGCGACGGCCGGGCGGCCGCGGGCGAGACGCGTCCCTGAGCTTGTGCTGTGTCTGCGGACACGGCCGGGGACGCGATGTGGAGAGGCCGATCCCCGGGGGGACCCCCACTCCAGTGGGGGGGGGCACACGAAAACTTGGGCACATTTCTGTCACCTGGACACCCGCCCGGAGCAGATGATTAGATGAGCTCAAGAGAGCGGCCCGGAGCGGAGCAGACAAGGGGAGTGAAGGGGGGCTCTCGGCAGGACGCTGGGCAGGACCTGGGCCGCCCCTAACCGCGCCCCGAAGGCGCTGGACGGTCGCCAGCGGGGACAAGGTCGGGCACCTCAGGGCCCGGAGCAGGAGGCCAGCAGGGGGTCTGCCGCTCGTCTCCACAGCTGTCCGGGTGGGACACGCGCCTGGGGTAAGTCGAGGCAGCCGGGAGCGCGGGCCTGGGGGGCACTTGGGGCTGCCCGGGCTGAGGCTGCCGCTCCAGGGACCGAACGCTGACTAATGACACACGGCAGGGATGCCAGGGCCTCGTAAACCCATTTTTATTTTTAAACAGGCTGCCAGCCAGGAAGTAGGGCATTTTGCAACTTCCCCGGGAGTCGGAGCCAAGGGGCGCCCGGAGCGCCCAGCCGCGCAAGCAGCACGGGGTGCAGGCCTCGCGCCCTCCCTTGAGCAAAGCCCTCGCTGGAGGCTGCCGTTTGAGACGCTGGGGTTTGGGCTCAGGACAAAATAGAGATTCGCTTCCCAAAGAGCAAGCAGAGGGCGGGGAGGGAGCCCGGCGCCCCGGGACTCAGGCGGCCGGAAGGCTGGGACCTGCAGTCTGCAAGCAGCCCGGTGCGGAGGAGCAGGGAGCCCTGAGGGTGTGCAGGGGGCTCCCGTGGGGGACGGGAGCTCACACAGGTGGCGGCAGCCCGGAGGACCCAAGGGACACAGGAGGCCAGGAGGCCGAGCCGCCTTCTTCCCGCGTCCACACCCACCGGGGTGAGCTCCGGCCTCTGCGTCTGGTCTGCAGCTTGTGACGCCGCGACCTCCTCCCGCCACGGCTGCTGCTTCAGCTTCGCCCGGACGCAGCACGAGGCCCCCGGGGAAGGAGTCCTCAGGGGATCCCAACGGGCTGCTTTCCCAGGCCACTCTGGGGGACTGATGCCAACATTCAATTCAAAAACCAAGTTCCAGAACAATTACAGGACTGAAACAGTTGACGGCTATGGAAAACACAATCAAACCTCATATTCTCACTCAACTTCAGCCTTTTTTTTTAAGATTTATTTATTCATGAGAGACACAGGCAGAGTGAGAAGCAGGCTCCACGCGGGGACCCCGATGTGGGACTCGATCCCGGGACCCCAGGATAATGCCCTGGCCCAAAGGCGGGTGCTCAACCGCTGAACCACCTGGGCCTCCCCAACTTCATCCTTTTAAATAAACTTTGCTAGTTTTTACAAGAATCTGTTAACTCACTGATTTCCCCCCTCAAATAAGGAAGGCATTTAGACCAACGAATGTCGGTGTTCAGTCTCAATCACATTTTCCTCTGCATTTCACCTGACCTATCCCACTACAGGGTACCGAAGCCCTGGGAAGAGTCCAAAGACATTAGATTTTATTCTACTTATATTTTCATCCCTCCATGTATTTGACCTTCACTGGCCTCTCACACTTTATACATTCTTTCCTTCACTTATTTCATAAGTACTTATTGAATGCCTATTATGGTTCAGTAACTGGAGGAGCAGCTGCGGAGGTAGAACATTTCGATATTTGGTCTCTGCCCCGGAGACCCACTCACGGTAGGAAGACTACAAGCAAGTCATTAAAATGCAAAGAACAGGACCCCTGGGTGACTCAGCGATGGGGCGTCTGCCTTCTGCCCAGGGCATGATCCTGGGGTCCCAGAATCAAGTTCCACATCGGGCTCCCTGCATGGAGCTTGCTTCTGTCTCTGTCTCTGTCTCTGTCTCTGCCTTTCTCTCTCTCTCTGTCTCTCATGAATAAATAAATAATTCTTTTAAATGCAGAAAACAAGCACTGTAATTAACATGTGCTCAAAGCACTGAAAGTGTATATGCCAAATTTTAATTCACATTTTGAGTAATGAGTAAATAAACTCTGTAAGTTTATCACCACATATTTTGTGAAAAGTTTACTTAAATGCCACTTTTCCCAACACCGGCAAAACTTTCTCTATTTCTTATGTTAGAGTGCCCCGTAATGGAAGTCTAAGATGCTGGCATGCGCGCTACATTTTTATTGCTTATGTTAGAGTGACATCTGGTGGAATTTTATTGAAACTGCAGCTCCCACTTTTCCTCATTTCTTGTGTTAGAGTGCCATCGTGTGGAATTTCCTATCATTGCACAATTGCGTTTTCCTATTTCTTGTGTTGGAGTGCCATCCGGTGGAATTTTTATGTAATTGCGGCACCACTTATTTATTTGCTTAGAATAGTGCCGCCGAGTGGACTTATAGTGCAATTGCAGCTCGTTCATTTATTTATTTATTTATTTGTTTGTTTTCAGTGCCGCCCAGTGGACCTATACTGGAATTGCAGCTCTTTGCTATTTGTTCGTTTGTTATAGTACCGCCCAATAGATTTATAATATGATTGCAGCGCGTTTATTTGTTTTAGTGCCGCCCAGTGGACTTATAATGCAATTGCAGATTATTTATTTATTTATTTATTTATTTATTTATTTATTTATTTATTTATTTATTTATTTATTTATTTATTTATTTTAGTGGCACCCAGTGGACTTATAGTGCAATTGCAGCTCATTCGTTTATTTGTTTGTTATACTGCCGCCCAGTGGACTTATAGTGCAATTGCAGCTCGCTCGTTTATTTATTTATTTATTTGTTTGTTTTCAGTGCCGCCCAGTGGACTTATAATGGAATTGCAGCGCGTTTGTTTGTTTTAGTGCCGCCCAGTGTACTTATAATGCAATTGCAGCTCGTTCGTTTCTTTATTTTTGTTTTCAGTGCCTCCCAGGAGACTTATAATGCGACTGCAGCTCATTTGTTAGTTTGTTTTAGTGCCGCCCAGTGGACTTATAATGGAATTGCAGCTCATTCATTTATTTATTTATTTGTTTGTTTGTTATAGTGCCGCCCAGTGGACTTATAATGCAATTGCCCCGTGTTTGTTTCCGTATTCATTCATTCATTCTCTGGTTTATCTATGTGTTCATTCGTTTATCTGTTTAGCCATCCATCCATTCATTCAGATAGCTAATTAGGTAGTTGGCTAGTTAGCTAGTTATTTATAGTGCCACCCCGTGGATTTATCATACAATTGCAGATCTGAGAAATTTTTCATATTTCCCAGATTAAAGTGCCACCCAATGGGATTTTGAAGTAATTCCAAATCAGATGTTTTCCTATTACTCAGGTTAGAATGCCACCCAGTGGAATTATCTTGCACTTGCATAATCTGTCTTTCTTAGTACAAGTTTCCCTTGCTATGGAAAAGAACGTTCATATGAAATCTTTTCTAAGCTGAAATGGTGTAAAGCAGTGTCCCCTGCCTTCCAGAAAAGTTTGAGTTACACCATTTTGCTATTAGGAAAGTCCTACATTAGAAACGTGACTGCAGTATTAAAAAATTGAAAATCCTCTTAGGATTTCTTTCCATTGGGAAGAGGTTCTAAATCAAGTCTTTAAAAAAAAAAAAAAAAGGTGTCTTAACTCACTTGCAGTTAGTGCGGGGGGAGGGGAAGCTCTATTCAGGTTAGGGTGCCACCCAGTGGAATTATCATGTAATTGCAGAGCACATGTTTTTCCTATTACTCTAGTTAGAACGCCACCTAGTGGAAGTATGTAATTGCAAAAAAAACGGCTGAGGTTTCTTTCTGCTACTCGTTAGGGTGCCCTCTGGTGGAATTTTCCTGCAATTACAGGAAAAATGTATTTTTCTAACTTGTGAAAGAGTGCCACCTGGTGGAATTGACCTTTGTTAAAATGTATACCAGTGATCCTCAAACTTGGCACCTGTGTCACCTGGAGAGCTTTATTTAAAGGAAAGACTGCAGGTCCCCATCCCTAGAGCTTCTTATTCGAGAGCCTTGGGATGGAGTCTGGGAATTTGCATTTCCAATAGAGCAGTGGTTTATGTTGATGCTACTCAGCTGGGACTTCACTTTGAGAACGAATGAAATACTCCTTAAATTTTAGTTTCATACAAAAATGGGGTTTTTTTCCCTCATGTAATTTCCACAACTGTCTCATTTTTTAAGTACTGGAGAGGTTAGGAAGCTTTGCTCTCCTGAGTTTTTCCAAAGAACTCAGGATGCCTTTTGTTTTTGTTTTTTAATCATGAGAGACACACACAGAGAGAGGGGGGTCACAGGCAGAGGGAGAAGCAGGCTCCATGCAAGGAGCCTGACGCGGGACTTGATCCTGGGTCTCCAGGATCACACTCTGGGCTGAAGGTGGCGCTAAACCACTGGGCCACCCAGGCTGCCCTCAGGATGCCTTTTGAATAAATCTACCAGTTGCTTGTTGTTCTTTTTCAGTTGCTTGTCTTTGAGAGAGAGAGCACACGTGACAGAGAGGGAGTGCCCTGTGCATGAATGAGGGCGGGGCAAAGAGAGAAGGAGAAGTGGACTCCAAGTTGAGTGGGGAGCCTGACCTGGGACTCGATTCCAGGATCCTGAAATTATGACCTGAGCTGAAGGCAGACACTTCACTGGCTGAGCCACACAGGCCACCCTCTACCAATTGTTTTTTTTTTTTCTACCAGTTGCTTTTGATATGCTTTTGCAAATTTATCTAAGTGACTATATAGTGTGGGATTTTGTCTATTTTTGTATCTTGGAGTCCTAGAATGGGTGCTCCTTAAATATCTGTTGAATGAGTGAATGAACTGGGACCTTCAAATTTGCCAGGTTGTTTGGATTAATATGACAGCTTCCTGAAACCAAAGTAGGCAGAAACCTTATCTCCTTCCTTCCCCATAACCTCACTAGCCTGTTACAATATAAGGAGCCATAGAGAGGCACCTGGGTGGCTCAGTGTTTAAGCATCTGCTTTCAACTCAGGTCATGATCCTGAGGTCCTGGGATCGAGTCCCACATTGGGCTGACTGCAGGGGGTCTGCTTCTTTAAAATATTTTTTAAAAATAAGAGGCCACAGACAGAAATATGTCTAAATCATTTGTTCTTATGCAGGCACAGAACCTGCCATATGGCCTGTTTCCATATGCAGGTGAAGGCCTGTTTGGTCTTTTTGGGCACTGTCACAAGCTTCTGCCCAAAATGGTGATCCATGGCAGAGTCTTCAGTAACTGGCAACCCAGATTCTTATACTCTGTTCATGCAAGGGCTGGGGTTCCTTAGCATCTTTTCAGCCAATAACATGTCTTGAACGCCACTCCATTCATCAGCTGAAAAATCATTTCTAACATTTCCTAGGTGAATTAATAAGCTCTCTAGTGAAAATTTAGATGGGGGGACGCCTGGGTGGCTCAGTGTTTGAGCGTCTGCCTTCAGCTCAGGGCGTGGTCCTGGGGTCCTGGAATTGAGTCCCACATTGGGCTCTCTGTGTGGAGTCTGCTTCTCCGTCTGCCTGTGTCTCTGCCTCTCTCTGTGTGTGTCTCTCATGAATAAATAAATAAAATCTATTTTTTAAAAAAAGAAAATTTAGATAGGGTATTTGCAGGTCCTCTAAAATATGCACTTCTGGTTAGGGTCCTTCAAATGTTAGTAACCTGCCCCTGAAATGTGGCTTCCTGATTCAGGCACTTCACAGGTTAACTGACTGCCCCTAAGGTAGAACTAAGGTTAGAGTAAATTCACAGATGGATTTATAACACTCTGTTTATGCTGGATTATGTTTAAATAAATTGCAGACAGCATAAATCCAATAAATATAACATTTTATTCATGCATTTATTCCCTCACTCTTTATTAAATGTCTTACATAATGGGAATTTAGGCTAAAAGTCAGGAATTCTGAATTCTGCTCTCAGCTCTGCCTTTAGCTGTGTGATCTCAGACAAATTATTTAACCTCTCTGGGCCTTACCTTGTTCATTTGTGAATAAGAGACCTGAACTAGCCATTGCTAAAGCCATTGCTAAAGCCAAGCTAAAGCTAAAGCCCGGCTCTAAATTGTCATAATCCCATTCTTTCAGAAAGAGGTCAGGACTCCCTGGCAAGTGCCATCGCATTCTAGGCTTTCTTAGCCCCACGGAGGATCACCCCCACCCATTGCATGTAACGAATCTTTCTTATACACCTAGAATAGGAGGGGTATGTGCTCTCTTGGTGAGAATTAGAATGTTATGAACAGATACATAAGGCTGGCGTTTCTCCCCTTGGCTCCTGACTTTTCTGTCCATTTCCAGGCTCAGCCCTCAGCACACCCAGCCCAGTTCAGCGGCATCTTCTTTCCCAGAGGTGAGCAAGACTCACTCTAGAGAATGGTGGTTGTGTGGTCCGGGGGGAGGGGTGATCGAACGACGACAAATGAGTGACATGGCCAAAGACAACTCAGGAAATTTTGTGTGTAGAATTTTGTCCAAAGGGTCATGTTGTTGCCACATTTTGGAGCCAACAAGCTTTTAAGCCCAAGAAGCAGCTGAGTGAAGCAATGCTCGAGTGTGCCACCAGAGGGCGCCAGAAGTTGTTCTCAACGCAACCTCAGCCCCGTGCCGCGTTTTCATAGATGTTTTTCAACACCCTCTTTACCGTTATGAAATGCAACTCGTAGATAATATTACCTCCTTATACATCTCACTTTTATATTTTTTTATCTTTACGTATTTTAAAATAGCTTATGTATTTTAAAGACTATAATATCAAGAAGAAATGAAAGCAAAGTGACGTGTTAGGAACTAGTACACGGGCCTTGACAGTACGTAGAGGTACAATGGAGCGGTTGGATGTTTGCCCCCGAATGTGGAATCTGCGTCTGTGAGGTTGCGGCTATAGTCTGAAGTGCGGTGTTAGGTCAGTGACTCAGATACCAATAGCAGCGTCAACCTTGGTGATGGGCTTTTCCTGCAATGGTAAACAAGTCTTGAAAAAGCCTGAACACAACAAATTATTGACATAGTCTTTCTTCAGTTTTCTTGGTAAATACATTTGTCTTCCTGGAAAAGTTCATTCAAATGCTATTTTTTCTCTGTAAAACTGAGAGTCTTGGTCAAGATATCATATACAGGTTTTAGATGTAGGTTTTTCGCCAACATGAATGTCCAGAGGAACAAGTGAAAGTCCTGTGTGAGAGAGAGAACATTCTCATTACACAAGATGGCGGGCATCTAAGCCCATCATGGCGACAATCCTCCCCCACAGAAGTGCCCATGGTGAGCCATGGGGGGCAGCTCCACTCCCACCGAGACTCACTGGGTTTGGAGGGGAAGTGGGAGAGGAGAGAGGGAAAAAGGCACAGCCAGCCTCAGGATGGGTGTGTAGCCGCGCCACGCTGCAGCTTCAGCTTGGCCAGGGCGCACGCGGGCTCGGCCACGCATGCGCCGACAGCCGGGGCTCCCGCGGCCTTGGGCACGCATGCGCCAGCAGCCAGGGTGCTCACGGGCTCAGGCACGCATGCGCCGGCAGCCGAGGATGCACGCGGGTGTGGGCACGCATGCGCCGGCTGCCGGGGGTGCACGTGGGCTCGAGCACGCATGCGCCGGCAGCCGGGCTGCTCACGCGGCCTCAGGCATGCATGCGCCGGCAGCAGGGGCTCACGCGGGCTCGGGCACGCATGCGCCAGCAGCCGGGCTGCTCACACGGCCTTGGGGACGCATGCGCCGGCAGCCGAGTGTGCATGAGGCCTCGGGCACGCATGCGCTGGCGGCCGAGGGTACATGCAGGCTCGGGCACGCATGCGCCGGCAGCCGAGGGTGCACGCGGGTGTGGGCACGCATATGCCGGCAGCCAGGGCTCTCGCGGGCTCGGGCACGCATGCGCCGTTACCGTTAGCCAGGCTGCTCATGCGGCCTCGGGCATGCATGCGCCAGCAGCCGAGGCTCACGTGGGCTCGGGCACGCATGTGCCGGCAGCTGGAGCAATCGGGGCCTGGGGCACGCATGCGCTGAATTCCGGTTATGGTGTCGAGGAAGCAAGATGAACCTGGCACGCTGCTCCTGATTTGTCCAGGTCCTGCTTTTTAGCCCCTTTACCACTGCCCTTAGAGTAAACAAAATTTGCAAACATCCAGAAAAGCATTTTTATATGTATAATGTTCTCTACGGGCCTCAGAGTTCTGAAGTGTTTAACACTTCCTGGAAGGCAGGGTAGCAATGTGAATCAGATCCCTGAAATGTATCTGTACTGTTGGACCCAGAATTTCACCTCTAGAAATTTATTCTAAAAATAATAATAATAATCTGCATGAGGTGATAGCTACAGATATGCTCATCAAGCATGGTTTATGATTATAAAAGTGGAAATGGAAAACCGTATCATTATGCAGCAGTAAGGGATTGGTTGAAATGTAGCTACAATGTACAATTAAGAGTTTAAAAAATCCAGCTTGTTAAAGAGGTGCCTGGGAGGCTCTGTCCGTTAAGCTGCCAACTCTGGATTTCTGCTCAGGTCCTGATCTCAGGGTGATGAGATTGAGCCCCACATCAGGCTCTGTGTGCTGCTCAGCAGGGAGTTGGAGTCTGCTTGAGATTCTCCCTCTCCTACTTCTACCCTGCTTGTGTGTACTCTCCCTCTAAAATAAACATTTTTTAAGAAAATCAAGTTGTTAAAAATATTTCATCACCTGGAGGAAAAGGTTAACAAAATAAGAGTTATCTTCTGATCTCATTTCTACACAGTGTTTAAAATGTGTAAATGTATATCAAAAGTATATCACTGGTAGGTGATATGCAGACTTATTAATAGGAGTTTTGTGGGCTGTATGATTATAGAATATTTTCATTTTCTTTTCTTTTTTTAAGATTTTATTTATTCATGAGAGACACAGAGAGGCAGAGACATAGACAAAGGGAGAAGCAGGGTCCATGCAGGGAGCCCGATGTAGGACTCAATCCCAGAACTCCGGGATCATGCCCTGAGCCAAAGGGAGACCCTAACTGCTGAGCCACCCAGGCATCCTAATATTTTCATTTTCTAAACAAGATTTTATGTATGTATGTATGTATGTATGTATGTATGTATTTATTTATTTATTTATTTATTTATGAGAGAGAGAGAGCAGGAGAGAGCATGAGCAGGGAGGAGAGGGAGATGCAGGCTCCCCACTGAGTAGAGAGCCGACTTGGGCATACCAGGACCCCAGGATTATGCATGACCTGAGCAGAAGGCAGATGCTTAACTGAGCTACCCAGTGCTCTGAATATTTTCAGTTTTTAGTTTTGACTTATCTTTAGTTTCCAGGATTTCTTTATTGAACATGCTTTTTTGCAATAAGAAAAATGTTAGTTATAAAACTATGAGAAAATGCTTTATAAAAGAATCCTATTACAGCTATTTGGTGAAGTCCATAACTACCCCTACTTTGTGTGCGATAAATCCTCATTTTAGTTTCTTTAAGATTGGCAAGATTGGGGCACCTGGGTGGCTCAAGTGGTAGAGCATGTGACTTTTTATCTCGAGGTCATGAGTTTGAGCCCCACGTTGCGTTCAGACATTACTTAAAAATAAAAAATCTTAAAAAAAAAGAGTTTGGCAAGATTTATCAACAGTTAAGCCAGTTGTGCAGACAACTAACAAAGGCCCTGCGGATGTTTGTGAAGAGAGAACTTGATACAGAAAGAAGCCTCGGGCTGTCACATCAAGTGCTGAGCTCACTGAGCACTCCTCATGTGGCATGGGACAGTCTGCCTTTGTGTGGACTGATTGCTTAACCACCTTTGGCCAAGTTCTACAGTGACACAGATTTTTTCCCTTTATTTAATAGCACTTGGTGGTGGTCCCCAAACAGTAGTTAACTATTGACTATTAAGATAATAGTCACCACTTATATCTGCTGAGTACCTGCCTGTTTAATTTTCAAAGCTTATCTGGAAGAGAAAAGTTTCTAAAAGTTGCTTATCTAATGAGGCCAGCAGGCACCAAGATGTTTAAAGATCTGCCTATTTACCAAAATTCAGTATAGTGCTCGCTATGAGTCAGGTGCACTGTTCTAAGTCCTTGACAAATACCAGTCCGCATAAGCCTCATATCAGCCCTATGACATAAAAATTGTCATTATGCTCCTTTTATGCTCCTTTTAAAGAGAAGGAAAGCCAGGTGCTGAGAAAAGCCGCTTACACCCCCACCCATGGTCACAGAGCTAGTAAGGGCCTGAGCCAGGATTTGAGACCAGGTTCCAGAGGCCAGAGGCAAGGCTGCCTCTCCAGCAGCCTCGTCTTAGGTTTCCAAAGGCTGCTTCTGGTTGGGGGATCAGCCACTGAAAATGATGGACAGTAACTTAAGACCAGGCTGATCAGCAGAGGTCAGCGTGGTGGGAGAATGAGGCTGGGCTTGGAAGGGTGTGCGATGTGATGCAATCTGTGGTCTGAGGAGAGCCAGCCCGGGCTGATGCAACCTCAGCCAGAGAGGAAAGACTCGCCTTGCTCTTGTTAGGCCACACAGTGTAGGTCAAAGGTAAGGCTACGTCTGGGTTCCAGATCCGGTGGCCCCAGCGTTCAGGTTTACATTCTCTCCAGCTTGAGCACACCCACGCTGCAATATGGACAATGCAGGAGTCCATTTGTCCACATAACTATGTTGGCTGATAGGTGACCATACCCACCTTTATTCACACATCTCACTGTGGATTCAGGAAACCCACCTCTCTGAAAACAGTGTAGTGCCTCTTTCAGTTAATTTCCCTTGGGGTCCCGTCATAGGTATCTTCTGTATTTACAGAATGCAAAACTAGTGTTAAAATCCTTCTTTGGCATCTCCTTGGGTTTTTTTTTTTAAGATTTTAT
Organism: Vulpes lagopus; assembly: GCF_018345385.1. Lineage (NCBI taxonomy): Eukaryota > Metazoa > Chordata > Mammalia > Carnivora > Canidae > Vulpes > Vulpes lagopus. The sequence continues at coordinate 15,332,566 of NC_054848.1, forward strand.
TTATTTATTCATGAGAGACACAGAGAGGCAGAGACACAGGCAGAAGGAGAGGCAGGCTCCCTGCAGGGAGCCTGATGTGGGACTCAATCCCAAGACTCCGGGATCACGGCCTGAGCCAAAGGCAGATGTTCAACCACTGAGCTACCCAGGCGCCCTGGCATCATCTTGTTCTTAAGACATATATCTAAATCCCTGATGAGGTCTGACTGGACTAGGATGATCTACCACCTGTCTAGTTTCCATTTCTCAAAAGCATCTTTACTTGGCTATGTACCTGCCTCACCTTAACCAATGAGCCCCCAACTAGCAGATTGTCTACAAGGATTTTCCTCAGCATTCCCTGACCATCCCCAGCCCCTCGGCTCTTCACAACACTCATTACAATGAAAATGTGTTCATTAAATATATAATTATATGTGTAATTTATCTGTTTAATACCTGCTCCCTCCTACGCCCCCCCAGACCACAAGCTCAAAGACGGCCATCGTGCACCCTGACACTTGTAACACCCGTGCCTCATTTATCGATGTTCAATAAGTACTGTGAACTGAATGTTTATAAATGTTTGCACCTGCTTGACAATAGCAAGTCCTTTGGTAGCATCAGTGCCCTTTAGCAAATACTGAAAAGTGGGAATATAGATTTCCTTAAATCGACTAAAGATTATTGCCTAATAGACAATCACCAATGTCTGGCATCTCTACTGCTCTTTCCTTTTATTTTAAGATTTTATTTATTTATTCTTGAGAGACACACAGAGAGAAAGAGAGAGAGGCAGAGACACAGGCAGAGGGGAGAAGCAGGGTCTACGCAGGGATCCTGATGCGGGACTCTATTCTAGAACCCCAGGATCATGCCCTGAGCCGAAGGCAGACACCCAACCGCTGAGCCGCCCAGTCATCCCTCTACTACTCTTTCCATAAAGAGAAATTGTCAAAGACCTACAGGAGCAGAGAAGAATGAAGTCCCATGGAGGCACCACTAACTGTAGCAGTTAGCAGCTCGATGGCCCACCTTGCTTCCTGGAGGCATTCCACAGTGCTCCAGCGAGGTCACCACTGTTGCTGAATTATTCTAAAGCCACTCCCAGACATCAGGTGATCTCAACCATAAAAACCTCAGCCCGTATCTGTTACAGATAAGAACTCTATTAAAAGTGACTTTAAAAAAAAAAGTGACTTTCAGGGCACCTGGGTGGCTCAGCAATTGAGTGAGCATCTGCCTTTGGCTCAAGGTGTGATCCTGGGGATCCGGAATCAAGTCCCACATTGGGCTCCCTGCATGGAGCCTGCTTCTCCCTCTGCCTGTGTCTCTGCCTCTCTCTCTCTCTCTCTCTCTCTCTCTCTCTCTCTCTCTCTGTGTGTGTGTGTGTGTGTGTGTTCGTGTCTCTTATGAATAAATAAATAAAATATTTTTTAAAAAAGTGACTTTCATAGTGTTTGTGCCCCTAAACAATTATTTTTTTTAAGAGATTTTATTTTTATTTGAGAGAGGGAGAGACAAAGCAACAGAGATAGCAAGGAGAGCACAAACAGGGGGAGCAGCAGAGGGAGAGGGAGAAGCAGACTTCTCGCTGAGCAGGGAGCGGGACACAGGGCTCAATCCCAGGACGCCGGAAATCCAACCCGAGCCAAAGTCAGACGCCCAATCCAACCCGAGCCAAAGTCAGACGCCCAACCGACTGAGCCATCCAGGCGCTCTTCTTTTTTTTTTTTTTTTAAGATTTATTCATTTATTCATGAGAGACAGAGAGAGAGAGGCAGAGACACAGGCAGAGGGAGAAGCAGGCTCCCCATAGGAAGCCCGAGGCAGGACTCGATCCAGGATCCCAGGATCACACCCTGAACCAAAGGCAGACCCTCAACGGCTGAGCCACCAGGTGTCCCTAAACAATTGTTTAATATCATCAAACATCCAGTCAGTGTTTATTTTTTAAAAGATTTTATTTATTTATTCATGAAAGACACAGAGAGAGAGGCAGAGACACAGGCAGAGGAAGAAGCAGGCTCCATGTAGGGAGCCTGAAGCAGGACTTGATCCCAGGACCCCAGGATCACGACCTGAGCCAAAGAAAGGCAAACGCTCAGCCACTGAGCCACCCACCTGGTAACACCCGTCTAGTAAGTGTTTAAACCAAATTATCTGATATATGTTTGTTTGTTTGTTTGTTTGTTTGTTTGATTTTACAGTTGGTTTGTTTGAAATGCAGCCAGGATGATCTACAGGTTTCATTTGACGAGCAAACCTCTCAAATCTTTTAGCATATATTTCCCTTGTCCTCCCTTGTCCTGTTTTTAAATCTTGCCATTTGGTTTTTAGAGACACCAGGTCTTCTCCCCTGTAATGCTTTCCCATTTTTTGATTTTACAGATTGCATCCTGCCGGCTGGTAGAAAATCTGGAGGCTTGCTGGAATTCTGCTTGGATTTGGAGGCCAGAATATTCTGCAGGTGGGTGAGGTGCCTTGGGCTGGTCTCTGGCAGGAGCTTCAGGGCAGCTGCTTGAACAGATGCTCTCAATTTAGTCCTGCGTTCTAAAGTTCCTTGTGGCTAGATCCATTATTTAATGTCAGGGACGTGAAAACTCGAGGATTCCTTCTGTATTTGTTAGCAGAAACTGTTCTGTAAAGAACTTGCCCTCACTAACTGTTGGTTTACAGTGAAATTCAGTCTGTACAGGAGAGGTCGGATAAATCCTTGATTCTTTCACGGGTTTTTGGAATAGTTACTATTGGGCAGGTCTTTGCTTCTAGGTCTTTCCAGTGGGGACAGTTAGGATGTATATATTTTAAAGGGAAGATAGACATGGGTTTGCACTGCTATTTCCAATTCAAATTCAGGACCACCAGCCTCTAACCTCTTTGATTTTATATTTGTGTCTCTTTTATGCAGAAAATCTTGGTTCCCAATGACATTAACGTACATTCACATTGTGTGTGTGTGTGTGTGTGTGTGTGTGTGGCCTCAAATAACAACAACATGGATAACAAACAAATTTAAGATTTTTTTGGCAGATGTTTTTGTTCTGCTTTTACTACTGTGTTGTTCAATAGCTCTAGGCCATTCTCTTTTTGATTATGTTAGCAACCTGGTATATGGTTAAATTCATTTGTTGCTCCTCATCTCCATTTGTATTCCATTTTGTTTTATGATTATGTAAAACATTTATATGGTTCCAAAGTCAAAATAGCCCCTAGCCATAATCCTTCCGCCAGCATGGGGCCTAGCACATCAAAGGCACTCTAGTGTTCACTGACTTTTTTCACCTGGGTATATGATCATTCTATTCTAAGTCATTCAAGGGGGTAGACAGCTCGAACCAAGAAAACCAAAGGCATGTAAGGACCATAATTTGCCCCCAAGTTCAGCCAAGCAGAGAGCCAGACATGGGGCTTAATCCCAGAACCTTGAGATCAAGACCTGAGCTGAAGGCAGACGCTTAACCAATTGAGCCACTCAGGTGTTCCTCTTGGCAACTTTCAAATATGCGATACAGCATTATTGACTATAGTTACCATGCTATACACGACATCCGCAGGATTCACTTATTTTATAACTGAAAGTTTGTACCTTTTGACTCCCTTCACCCACTTCACCCCCACCCCCACCCCTGGCAACCACCAATATGTTCTCTGTATCTATACGCCTGGGTTTTGTTTTTGTTTTTGTCTTTATTTAAATTCCACAGGTAAGTGAGATCATATAGTGTTTGTCTTTCGATGTCTGACTTATTTCACTTAGCATAATGCCCTCCACGTCCATCCATGTTGTCGCAAATGGCACAGTTTCCTTCTTTTTATGGCTGAATAATCTTCCATGTTGCCTGTAGACCACATCTTCTTGATGCACTCGTCCATGGACGGACGCTTAGGTTGTTTCCGTAAATGGCTATTGTACACAATGCCGCAGTGAACATAGGGGTGTTCGTGTTTTCATTTTCTTCACATAGAAGCCCAGAAGTGGTATTGCTGGATGATCAGGTAGTCCTATTTTTAATTTTTTGATGAACCTCCTTGCTGTCTTCCATGGTAGCTACAACAATTTCTATCCCCACCAAGAGTACACACAGCTTCCTTTTCTCCACACCTTCCCTAACACATGCTGTTCTTTCTTCTTCTATTTTATTTGGGGAGGGAGGATGAGTGAGCAGGAGAGCACAAGCATTGGAGAGGGAGAAGCAGGCTGCCCATCCAGCAAGGAGCCCGATGCGGGGCTTGATCCCAGGACCCCTGGGATCATGACCTGAGCCAAAAGCAGATGCTTAACCACCTGAGCCACCCAAGTGCTCCCATGATTCTTCTCTTTCTTAAGATTTTCTCTTCCTCAGGCTCCTGCCTTTTATTATTATTTCTCCATTTCCCTGGCCTTTCGTCCTCCACAGGCCAGAGTCCTTTGTTACTGTTCTAACACAGATGAGATTACTCTGGCCCATAGGCAATGCCTATGAACTGCAACCTTAGCCTGTCACCACTCATATAATACCTGAATGTCCCTCACCTTCAAGGTCACTTTCAACTCTAGTTTTGAAATTTCGGGCAAAAAAAAAAAGTGCAAAGAAAATATCCTACTCATTATAAATTGGATTACCTGTTTCTCCATTTTGAATTTACCATTTTATCCTGTGTGATTAGTATCTTGTAGGGAGCTACTTTGAGATTATGCATATGTGTTGTTTGTCATCATACTTGCACCCAGTAGTTTTAGCCTCCAATGAGCCCGAACAATTACTACTGTGGTCTTGGCCAGATGGTGATTCCCTCTCCCCTCCCCCGCCCCATTTCCATCATATTTTCCTCCTCAGTCAATTGGATTTCTACTGTTAGGAAAAGTTGCCTCTTCTCCCCTACTTATTTATTCAATTATGTATATATGTCTGTATGGATTCATGGGGATTTATTTTCTTCAATGGGTTACAATCCACTACTATTGCTATTTATTTTATTGCTCAAATAATAGGGGCTTGGAGTAGGAGGGAGAAGACAAAGAGAAATATAAAGGCTACAGGAATAGCAGATAGAAAAGCAGCCACTTCTCCCCATCAGGGCTGAACAGCACCCGAGGAGGAGACCGCTTGTTGGAGGGAGTGTTGCTTGCTGGATGTCAGAGGAGTTCCCTGAGTCACCATCTCTAGAGGAACTGTGTCGTGGGGACAGGGGATACTCAGCCAAAGTATTTAAGAGTCATTGTGAGACCCTTTTGCACTCTCTCCTTTCCTGCCACATCGACCACAAAGGTTATGTATTGAAATATCACAGTGTCATCCTGGGTTTTTGAGTGACATCATGGAGAAAGTCCCTGGACGATCCATATTGGACATAGACCATGAGTGAAAAATCAACCTCTGTTGTAGTAATCCACTGATTCTTGACGTTAATGTGTTATGGCAACATAGCCTGGTCAGTCTCACTTGACTTGTACAGTGGTCCAAACTTTGAGAAACAATGATGTACACATTTCCCTTCATTATTCTTATAAGATCCTACGTCTTAAATCTTTAGAGTGTTTGGGTAGTAACGACATATAGAAGACATAGGATCTGCTTCTTGCAAATATGAAGCAAAGAGCAAAGAACAACTTCCATCTAGTCTGCTACCATCTACGAGTTCCCCCAAAGGAAGCAGAAGCTACCTAGAACTCAAAGAACAAGAACTAAGGGAACTCTTGTGCTCAAATGTGATCAAATGTCCATTCAGCAACCAGACTGGTCTTAAGTGTTCAGTGGAAATGGAAATTAAATCATGGCCACTTCCCAGCTCCTATCCTTGCAATAGCTTCCCATCCCACTCAAAACAAAACTCAGTTTCCTTCCAAGAAAAACAACGATGAAAAATCCCACTAGGGCCCTCCTTTTCTGGTCTCTTTTCTACTTCATTTCTCCTGGTCCTCTGCCTGTTTTATGTCACCAAAGTCACTTGCTCATTTATTTCCACTTCAGGGCATTTGTATTTGTGATCCCTTTGTCTGAAAAGCTCTCCTTGGGATTTTTGCATAGTTTGCTTCCCGATTAAATTCAGGTCTCTGCTTACATGGCCCTCCTCAGAGGAGCCTTTCTGACCCTCCTCCTTATTCTCTATCCTCTTACCCTGTTTAATTTTTTTCACACAATCTATTGTTGCTATTATATGTTCATATATTTATATGTATGTACTTGTTATTTACCATCAGACCATAAACTCTGTGAGATAGAGCTTATATTCTACTCGTTCTCTGCTATATCCCCAAAGCCCAGTATAGTACCTGACACAGAATTAATGCTCAATAAATAAGTGTTAAATGAATGAATGACTTTATGTCCATATGTTCTACATTGCTCTTGGACACACAAATCAGCATCACCCCTGTGCAAATAACTCCCAAATGCGTATTTCTAGCCACATGTTCCAGATTTACAACTCCACCTTCCTAGGGAACAAAGACAGACAGGTGTTCCACCACCACCTCCAGGCCAACAAGAGGCCATCCAGGGCAGCTGATACTCATGACCCAAATATCTGATCTCTGACCCTTTGTCTTCCTTTTTCTTCACCCTTCACATTCACAGTGGCAGCATGTCACTTCCATCCCTACCTTTTAACGGCCCTGTTCACTCCTTTGTGGAGTGCTCTTCTCCTAGGAGTGTAACCTAATTATAGAGGTGGAAGGCATCAATAAGGTCTCTCAGTCCAGGCTCCTGATAGTGTTGAAGTCCTTCTTCTAGCCATTCTGACATCTGGTCTTGCTTTGAACTTTTGCTTTGAATACTTTTGGTGACACCTATAAGGAATCATCTCCTGGGACAATTCTCATTTTATTTATTTATTTATTTATTTGTTTATTTGTTTATTTATTTATTTATGATAGACATAGAGAGAGAGACAATTCTCATTTTAGAAAAAAATAGTTATACTCAACCGAAACCATTTTATTCACACATATGCTCACAATAACTCTTCCTCCTGGAACATGACTGGTATGAAAATGTGTAAAGATGTATCTAATCCTCTATGGTTTTACTGTTCAGCCTCTTTTCTGGGTTTCCTCCTGACAGGAGAATTATACTTCAACCTGTTGAACTCAGATATGGTTGTGTGACTAGCTCTGGTTTATGGAAATTGAGAGGACATGACATGTGTCACTTCTGGGTAGAAGCTTTGGGAGCCAGTTTATCTATTTATCTTTTTAAAGAGAGAGAGGCAGAGACACAGGCAGAGGGAGAAGCAGGCTCCATGCAGGGAGCCTGACGTGGAACTCGATCCGGGGACCCCAGGATCACGCCCAGGGCTGAAGGCGGCGCTAAACCGCTGAGCCACCAGGGCTGCCCTGAGAGCGAGTTTAAATGATCTCTTTGCCTTTTACGGTACAGTAAGTTGCTGACAGATGCTATTCCATCAGTCTGAGTGCCAGAGTGAAGATGACATGGAGCAGATCCCAGCCAAGCTGTGAGGGACCTGAAGTGTAAACAAGGTGACTTGAGTCCTTGAGTCAGTTCAAGTTCTTGGAGTTCAAATTGTGGTTTCAGCCTCACCATTCTGACCACTGTCCCCTGGATTCCACCCATTTTTGACAACATTCCCCTTACATGGGGACCCCAAATCTGAACCTAGTATCCCAGGTGTAACCCCACTGGCCCACAGTCAGCTCTCTGACCTGGGAACTCACTGAATCGAGCCTAGACTTATTTTTGTGTTTGCTTCTTTGTGTGTGCTTTTATTATCAGCTGTGTCATGCGGCTGTCCCGTTGAGCTCGCGAACCAGTAACTAGAGCTAAAGGCTTTTCCCAGCTGATCTCTCAATATTTACTTGGGGAATTGATTTTTAGATCGTAACTCAAGTACACAGGGCAGCATTTTACAACTGTTACATGATCTCTTAAAGACAAGTTAGCAGCAAAACCATTTACAGAAACCAGAGGTTCCGTCTCGGCTCCGACCACGCCATGAGTCTTCATCTTGCCGTGCACTGAGCGAAGGCTGCCAAAGTGCAGCCCCGGCGAGACTGGGCGCACGGCAGGTGGCCCGTACGGTTTCCCGCCGTGCACGCCTAATCTGAGTCGCAAAACTCCTTGAAAAGCCATTTTCCCGCGGGGTTCCGGAGGCGGGGCTCCACCTTCCCAGGCGGACGCTCTCAAGTTCCCGCATCCCTGCCCGCCCGTGACGTGATGACGCAACGAGCCCCCAGCGCCCGCCCCCTCTGGCGCCAACACCCAATGAGCGGCCGCGGACCTTTTTGGTGGGTGGGACACGCAACTGGGAGCCCGCTTGGTTGGCCTGCGGCCTGGCGCGGCGCGTGACGAATTTCCGTTTCGTCGGTCGTGCTGCAGTTAAGGCGTGGCGTCCGCTCCGGGCGCCTGAAGGAGACTTGGGAGATTTCGGGGCCGCGCCGCCTGTGTACTTGGGAGTCGCCTACGCCGCTGCCGCTGCCGGCAATCCATGAGGAAGATGCTCGCCGCTGTCTCCCGCGTGTTGTCGGGCGTCTCCCAGAAGCCGGTGAGGCAGCAGCATGGGCGGCCCGGGGTAGGGCGCGAGCGGGGTCGAGGCGGGGCCCGGGACCGAGGCGGGGCCCGACGCAGGAGTACGGCCAGGGCTTGGGGGCGCGTGGTGTGGTGCCTCTTAGGGCGCTGCGGAGCGGCCGGAGGGTAGCGGGCCTTTTGTTCTGCCTTCGCGCCTGGCACTCGGCTCCCAGCTCCGGGACTAGCGGCTGCTGGGCCCATCAGCAGCAAAAGGGGGGAGGGGAGCTCTACCAGGTCCACGGGGAGGTCAGCTGTGACTCCCGGCGCCGGCTACAGTAGGTGTGCTCCAGAAATGCCCGTTCATTTACTGCTGACATAAAAGGGGGCCTGGGGCATCCACGAGTCCCCAGTTGATCCTGCCCATTCATTTGAAGTCTTCCTAATTTCGTTCTTCTTGACTAAGAGGCCACGTGGTGTGTTAAGAACGTGAACTTCGGAAACTGGTCCTGTTCAAACACCTGCCTCACCATTTACTAGCTCTGTGAGCTTGGGCAGGTTTTTGTTTTAAATCTCCCTTGCTCGGTTTCCAACTCTCTAAAGAGATAATACGAGTATTCACCCCAAGGGGTTGTCCTGAAGCTTAAACTCTTGACATGTATGTAAACCTTGCCAAATAGCATCTGGTATATAGTAGGTGCCATCTGTGTTAGATGTTATTTCAGGGGAACCTGGGTGGCTTAGTGGTTGAGAGTCGGCCTTTGGCTCAGGTAGTGATCCCGGGGTCCTGGGATCAAGTTCCACATCAGGCTCCCCACGGGAAGCCTGCTTCTCCCTCTGCCTATGTCTCTGTCTTTCATGAATAAATAAAATCTTTTTTTAAAAATGTTATTTCAGTGCCCCCTTGGGTATACATTTGTGGAACACCTTCACCCAGCTCTGGAGGGTTAAGTCCGGGTCATGCTCACCAGAAACCACCACCCCTCCTTTCCCTCAGTGTTGAGTTTTTCTTGGCAGTCACTTCCAAGAGTAGTCAAGCAGAACCCGGAGGAAATTGCCCTTCTTACACGCACACGCTTAGGGTAAAAGTAGCTAAAGAAAACAGCTTTGGTGCTTGGGAGAGTGGGGTTAGAGGTTAGCACTATTTATGGCTCCAGTTTTTAGATGTGCCTAAAGCCTTCGAGCATTTTGACCTCTAGGTATGGGGAGGTAGTATTACTGGGTAGAACTGTAGCCAAGCTTGACTTGCAGTTCAGGTTCTAGTAACTTCCAGGACTTTGTGGCAGTTCTGCTTACTGTGGGCAGAAATCATTGAAAGGAAGTATACCCTTTTGGGAATCCCATTGACTGAAATAACTACAAAACACAATTTGGGGAAAAAAAACACAATTTGGTTCATCAGTCATTAGCATTTAATTGCAACTAGATCCACCTAAAGGATACGCTCATTTCAGTGTTATTTCTGTATATCACATGATAGATCCAACATTTCTTGAGATCTTAATATGTGCCAGATGCTAGGCTATTTAATCTCCACAACTTCAGTTTTTAGTTGAATGTAAGTAATGGAAAAGTGTTCAACTTTATATGAGAATCTTAGTTTGTATCATGTTAAATTTAAAGGGTTGTAGTAGAAAGGAAAAACTTTGATAGAATTGGTGATGTTCTACAGAAAAAAAATAGTGTGTGCGTTTCAAATTACTGTCATCTCTGTGTCCCTAGGAACAGAGAGAAGCCATTATTTAATATTAGAGGCTCATTTGCTCGGCTATCCAAAATATTTCTGGTTGTGTTTTCCAGTCTTCCAGCAATGTGTTGGCATGAAATGCAAATTGCACTTCATCTCCATAAAACTTTGGTCTCTTCAAAAAATCATATAATACTGCCCAAATCAAATAGAAATGAATTTTGAGGGCAGCCCAGGTGGCTCAGCGGTTTAGCGCTGCCTTCAGCCCAGGGCCTGATCCTGGAGACCTGGGATCGAGTCCCACGTCAGGCTCCCTGCATGGAGTCTGCTCCTCCCTCTGCCTGTGTCTCTGCCTGTCTCTTTCTCTCTCTCTCTCTCTCTCTCTCCCCCCCCTCTCGAATAAATAAATATTTTTTAAAAAATGAATTTTGAGTTCTAGTAATTTGTTAACTGGATAAGATCAGAGTAGAATAGAAAACTTCATTTAGTCAAAAATTGTTATTGAGAGAAAAGATTATTACAGCGGAAATGGATTCCTATGTATAACATTTCTTCTATTAGTTTTTTAAAAATAACCATTAGAGAGATGCCTGGGGTGGCTCAGCAGTTGAGCTTCCACCTTCAGCTCAGGGCGTGATCCCAGAGTACCGGGATTGAGTCCCACATTGGGCTTCTTGCATGGAGCCTGCTTCTCCCTCTGCCTATTGTATCTTGCCTCTCTCTCTCTCTGTGTGTCTCTAATGAATAAATAAATAAAATCTTAAAAAAAGATAAAAACGATTAGAGACAGTGAAAGTGCAACATTTTCCCTTACGTTCTCTAAGATATTAAACACCTACTTTATACAATGAGTTTTTTGAAAGACAAATTCCTTAAACTTATTTGTATCACCTGTGCTTAGAAAGTGGTTGTTTCTGTCTTGATGGGAGTAACATCTGGTATGCTTACTTATTTTTAAAGACACTTTTGCAAATCAAAGTGTCAAACCCAGAATGGGAACTTGGCAATCTGTGGAATAAGAAACTTACCCAGTTCATGACAGTTTCAAGTGTGTTTCCTTTCATCTAACAATGATTTTTTAGCATTAAGAAGTACAGGTTCAAAAAATAAAGTATTGGTCTCTGATGATTTTAAAACAAACACTTTGAACACTCTAAGTAGCCTGTGTTAACACAACTGAAACCTGATAAATAAGCACATTAGACCCAAGAGCCTGAAGTGCACTGAGCACTCTGGGGACATCTCATCAATAATTACAGTTTATGGAAACACTGATTACCTGATTTGCTCTGTTGCAAGGATAGGGAGCTATTAAACTGGGTTTGGGCCCACAGACACACATAATCTACAGTTAACAGATAATTCTTCAAAGTATTTTTCTGTGCCTTAGTATAATTAATGCCATATATGCAGGCAATAGGTAAAACAAAATAGCCAGAAAGAGGGGTGGTTCAAAGTAAGGAGCACTCTTTCACTGTCTAATATATAGTCTGTCATTGTTGGTTTCAACTTTAAGATCTTCTCAGTGGGTTTGGTCTCTAGTTTTATTAAGTTTTTATTTGAATTCCAGTTGACATACATTGTAATTTCAGGTGTACAATACAGTGTTTCAACAAGGTCTTTAGTTTTATTTATTTATTTATTTAAAGATTTTATTTATTCATGAGAGACATAGAGGCAGAGACACAGGCAGAGGAGAAGCAGGCTCCATGCAGGGAGCCCAATGTGGGACTCGATCCCGGGATTCCAGGATCACGACCTGAGCCGAGGACAGATGCTTAATTACTGAGCCACCCAGGCGTTCTAGGTCTTTAGTTTTAAATATTTCTGAAAATTACAGTTTCTGTAGCTGTATTTGGAAATTTATTTTGTGTCACAAGAAGTATTTTTGGCCCCACAACATAATTTGTTAATTGGTAAAAATAACAGGTCTGTTTCATGATTGCCAAACATCACCTTTAGTTTGTCACCTCACCTCCCCTTTCTAAATTCCTCAATTTTCTTCACATATTCTTAGGTATATTAATGGACTCTGCCTCTAACGCATTTATTTCTAGTATTTAAGTGTTTTTCCTACAGCAGTGTCATTGTCTTGGCTTTATCAGATAATGGTATATTGATGGGTGAAGAGACAAGTAGATAATAGGTTTTTATACACTGGCGGGGTATTTAGCAGGTCATTCTTAACCCTTCTCACCAAGATCAAGTCCAGTGCTAGAAGTTGGATGGTAAGGTAATACGCTGTAGGAACACATCAAAACGACCTTTCATGGGATCTGAAGAATATGCTTCAAGTCTTCATAAAAAGAAGTTATGTCAGTTTATTTTTTTAAGGATTTTATTTATTTATTTATATGAGAGAGAGTCAGAGACATAGGCTGAGGGAGAAGCAGGCTCCACGCAGGGAGCCCGATGCAGGACTCCATCCCGGGACCTCAGGATCATGCCCTCGGCCGAAGGCAGACGCTTAAGTGATGAGCCACCCAGGCGTCTCATTATGTCAGTTTATAATCAGTGTTTGAAAACATGGCACAATGTGACAGTACAGTAATTGTAATTGGTTGTTTTGCGGTCTAATCTGGACCTTAGCTGTCACGTAGAGTACCTCTGTTGTGAGCAGGTATTTTCAATTGAAAGAGGGAAAGAGACATTTTCCCAGCTTTTTACCACCCAAGCGGTAGCAGCCACCCAAACATCAAGAAGGGAAAGCTGGTTGCAGAGAATCTCTCTCCCTTCTGAGGCTTCTGGAGGAGCCTGTCCAAGATCTGAGCTGTTCAAATTATAAAATGTCCATAGAGTCCATTGAGTATCTTTCTTTTGTCTTCTAGATTTCTCACTAACACGTGTGTCTCATACTTTGAGTAGTTTAAAATATTTTTCTTATGGAGCCATTTCATAGAGTAGTGGTTTGCCTGAAATAGGAATTGGATCATAGTTTTATATGAAGAATAATTCCGATAATTTGTTCAATGTCTGGTTATGACTGCAAATAGCAGAAATAAAGCCCACAGGCTACCTAGGCTCTCTCTTTAATTTGGCCACTAAATTTATTCTATTTTCACTGTAATTTCTTTGGAAACAAAATGCCCAAGAGGATGGGTTTGATTTTGCCTCCCTTTCTCTTTTTCCTGTTACCCTTTAGAGGTGGGTATGGTCATGGTTCATTGGCCAGAACATGGATTCATTTTGAAGGCAAGATCCCAACACCGTAAAGAGAATGGAGGGATAGACCCGTGAATATGTTGGGGCTTAGGAAAATTCCAGGACTGCATTCTGAGAACTGATTTATAATACCTGACAATAAAACATACTGATATATTTGTATATTTTGGTTTTTCAAGGCAAGCAGAGTGTTGGTGGCCTCCCGTAATTTTGCAAATGATGCTACATTTGAAATTAAGGTAAGAGGTGTTTTGCTTTGTGTTAATAATTTTTCCACAGGTAAACATATTTACACAGTTTTACCTTTGGAATAGAACATTTTGATATTCATGCTTTTTCACCATTTTATTCTAAATGTTCTAGTGTCAGAGGTTCAAAGAAGTTTAGCAAAAATTAGAATTCACTCTCAGCAGCTTGTGTTTTGGGGAGGGGACAGGGTATGGGCTAAAACAAAGACTTAATCTAAAATTTAGAATGTGTTTCAGTAAAACATTTCAATAAGAAGTTTCTTAGGGGTGCCTGGGTAGTGTGGTGAGTTGATTGGCTTCCTTTGGCTCAGGTCATGACCCAGGGGTCCATTGGGCTCCCTGCTCAGAGGGGAGTCGCTTCTTCCTCTCCCTCTGCCCCTTTCCCAGCTCATATTCTCTCTCTCTCTCTCACATAAATAAATAAATAAATAAATAAATAAATAAATAAATAAATAAATAAATAAATAAAATCTTAGAATTTTCTTAGAATATTCCTTTCAAAGTTTGTCTTTCAGCCTGTAACTCATTTGACTTCCATGGGTTTTCAGTGAAAGTCATCTTAGATTTCTTGCCTCCAAAACTAGATCCTCTCGCATAATGAGCTTTATGATGAAAGGAGTCAGAAGTAATATGCAGCATTTCTTATGTGCTCCTCTGCTGGTTTTTGAGTTAAATATTACTGCAATAAGATATTAGATCTCTAAGTGGGTGGTCAGTGTTTACATTGCAGTAACTGGAAGTTAACTGATTCCATTTCAGAAATGCGATCTTCACCGGCTAGAAGAGGGCCCTCCTGTCACCACAGTGCTCACCAGGGAGGATGGGCTCAGGTACTATAGGATGATGCAGACAGTTCGCCGAATGGAGTTAAAGGCAGATCAGCTGTATAAACAGAAAATTATTCGTGGTTTCTGTCACTTGTGTGATGGTCAGGTGAGTGGTGGTTTTGTAATAAAACAATGTTAGATGTAGGAGTTTAAGTATGGTTTGTATTTATTGGTTTTTACCCTGCCTTATGCCTCTGAAGGATTTGAGGCCTGCCTGTCAGAATAAAGATGAGCATGCTGAGGCCCGCTACGAAGCTCATACTAAGGAATTCATGCACACGTCCCATTGCTGGTGTCTTGCACCTTGATGACTTTGTGATCACCTATAGTGCATATACTCATGGGGGAAAGGGTTTTTCACTTTGTGTTTTGTTTTGTGGGTTTAGGCCAAGGGTTACGAATTAAAATGCCTATGGGGACCAGCTGGGTAGAATAAATTAGTGAAGAAAGTGGGACTGGTAGTGAACTGGATGGAGTGGGCCAGGCCCTTCCCACTAGGGGACACCATAATTTGGTTCCAGCCAGTTAGTGCCATATGGAAATACAGGGTTAATGCTTCCTGTTGGTCCTTCAAGAGAGGACTGGAGTGTTGATTTTCATATGAAATTCCCCTAATATTAATGTTCCCCCCAAAGTAACATTTAATATTCAGGATTTTTCTCCAAATCACTGCATGGGCTTGAAATAGTACATCTATGGATTATTAATTTGTAGCTTCTGGCTTGAGCTTTACCCTCTATTCTGTTTGCAGTGAAAAATCAAGCTCCTTTTGTGCTTATTAAGAGTTCTACTAGGCTAAATTTTCATAATAGTTTCAGGATTTTGTCTAGAAATGTGTATTGTATTGATTCATTGCTGCTTCTTCCTTTAATGTAGGAAGCTTGTTGTGTGGGCCTGGAGGCTGGCATAAATCCCACAGACCATCTTATCACAGCCTATCGGGCTCATGGCTTTACCTTTACTCGTGGCCTTTCTGTCAGAGAAATTCTCGCAGAGCTTACAGGTTTGCTATTGATTTTTCAAAAAGGGGAAATCAGTGAAATACATTTGCAGATCTCTCATATTAAGATGCTATTACAACTTAATTAAAACGGTTTTGAGTTAAAAAAAAAATCTCTCTCTTTTGGTTCTCTGTTACCTCTGTTGTGCTTTTGAGTAAACTTACCATTTTTGAGGTCATTTGGCCTTTAGGTAAAAGTTTAAAAATGTTAGCTTTGTAAAATCGTAATACTGTTTGTCACTCAAGCATGCCAGTAGAAATTAGCAGTCATAGAAAGTAAGTGGAGTAGGAGTATTCTATTGTATGCAATTTATCTTCTAGGAAGCTTTTTAATATTCCCTTTGTCCCCCTTGACTCTTGAACTGTTCAGTGTACCAATGTAGGATAAATTGGAAGATGTTTGTAACTAGCGCCAAAAAAGGGGGGGGGGGCCCAGGGTACCATGCTGATGTTTAAAGGAAACCCCATGGTCAAGGAGCTGGGAAGGTCAAAGACTTTGGCCTGGATTGACCTTCATTCAAGGACTGGGAGATAAGGGTGGAGTATATATTTGCCTAGAGGGATGGGTGCTTATATGAACTAGCCTGTGAGTTCTAGTGGTTGATGAGCCTCTAAGTAGATACTTGGGGTGTGGTTTTCTTTTGTTTATTTGCTTTCTGATGTGTATGTGCACATGCTGCCATTTGTAGGAAGAAGAGGAGGTTGTGCTAAAGGAAAAGGTGGATCGATGCATATGTATGCCAAGAACTTCTATGGGGGTAATGGCATTGTTGGAGCTCAGGTAATCCATGACAAGGATGAGGGGATTGCATGCTTTCCTAGATCTGGCCCTGGATCATGTCTTAACATTTCATCCCCCAGAGAACTTCCTTCTGAAATATTTTAGTACTTTGGAGGCTGAGTGGACTTTAAAAGACCTATTGCTTCATAGCCTACCATTTTATCAGTTAATAAATAGATCTGGATAGTGATTTAAAATTCTCTTAGGTGTTTAGTTTTATATGTAAGCAAGAGCCCCTAGCAGCGGCCTGTACCTTTATTATATTTAAGTACATTGATTGCTTTGTCACATCCACTTAGGCCTTCCTCTCCCTGCTGTAGACTGCAGTTGAGGGTATCTGAGGAGGAAAGGCAGGTGATCAGGATCTTAGGGGCCACATTAGACATCACTTCAGCTTTTGTGGTTATGTAGTCCTTTTTGTTCTCATCAGTTAGTGAATAATGAAGTATCAGCCTGGGTGTGATATGTAAGTGATGAATCACTAAATTCTCCTCCTGAAACCAATATGATGCTATGTTAATTAACTAGAACTTGGGGGATCACTGGTGGCTCAGTGGTTTAGCACCTGCCTTTGGCTCAGGGTGTGATCCTGAAGACCCGGGATTGAGTCCCACATCGAGCTCCCTGCATAGAGCCTGCTTCTCCCTCTGCCTGTGTTTCTCTCTGTCTCTCATGAATAAATAAATAAAATCTTAAAAAAAAAAACTCGAAGAAGTAACAACATAAAATTATAACTAGATTGTTTGGCTCACTTTGTAATGTGACTTTGCTGTATGTTAAAAAACAGTTTCATATTTTAGCTCTTTAGTCATTGAATCTTTACAGAAGTGTTATTTAATGGTTGAAATAGAAAAATTATTCATGTTGCTTTACCAGTTTGATTATAATATTGGGGGTAGGGTAGAGTTTCTAGTGACAGTGTAATTTCTGTTTTAAGTTCTGGTGAGAACTTGAAATGCAGAGCATTAATTTCTCCCCTCATGGATTTCTGTGGTTCTTTTCTTGGTTGTCCTTAATATTAGGTGCCCTTGGGAGCAGGAATTGCTTTGGCCTGTAAGTATAATGGAAAGGATGAGGTCTGTTTGACTTTATATGGCGATGGTGCTGCTAATCAGGTGAGTATGTGTCTCTTGACTTTGCAATAACCATTGCAGTTTTATCTCCAAAGTGTTGAGTAGTCAGAGTTCATTTGTAGCGAAGTAGTCTATTGCCTAGTAGTTGAAGTAGTCATATCGGGGCAAGCTAGAATTTGGTTTTATGGCCAGATTACACGTATACTTTGTGGCACGTTGCACAAGTGCTTCATACGGGCGCACACCCAGGAAGGAGCTCTCCTTTGCCTCCAGCTCAGTGCTTCACAAACACTCTGTGGGTGAAGGACCTTTTTCCAATTTAACCCAGTGCAGACTTGTTCTTATACCAATCCTGTAATGTACAGACTCATTCTCTTGGAGGGCATGGCATTGTCTCATGGTTTCTGAGCCCTGGCTCTTTCTATACTTTTCCTGTCACGGTCGGAGTCCTCACCGTTCCACAGACAACACTCTGAGGCCCTGCTCTGGATGCTGATTCTCAGTCATTGGTTCACTCTGGTTGTCCATTGGGTCTCCTAGGATTTATAACAAAGCATAAAACTAGGTAGTCACAAAGTTTTACATGTTTCTCTTTTCCTACTATATTCTACACCACTGCCTTGGCCCCACCGAAACAAGTGGTGGAATTTACTTCGTTTGTCACTTCCTTTGGTTGCAAAAAGAGATGATGCTTGCCGTTTCTTCCTCCCTCACCAACACACTCCTTTCCCTCAAAAGCTCCGCTGTGGAAGGTGAAGGAAGCTTTTCATGTTTTATGAAAGGTCTCGTGCCAGGGAGAGCAGCAGGTTTTGGGGACGATGAAGAAGTCTAGAGAAAAGTAGCAAAATGAAACCACTTGAACTTTTTATACATACTTCCAGGGTCAGATATTTGAAGCTTACAACATGGCAGCTTTGTGGAAATTGCCGTGTATCTTCATCTGTGAGAATAACCGCTACGGAATGGGAACGTCTGTTGAGAGAGCAGCAGCCAGCACTGATTACTACAAGAGAGGCGACTTCATTCCTGGGCTGCGGGTAAGGGCGCCTGGTGTGCAGCCGGGACTACCCCTTCGCAGCGTGATAGCTCTTTGTGGGTCCTTGACAGTCCCAGACACACGCAGGCATTCTCTGTTCATAGCGTGTGAATGGATCCTGTAAAATTGGTTTGACACGGTTTGATTTATGCTCTGCCCTTTCTGTGTATGAACAGGTAGATGGAATGGATGTCTTGTGTGTCCGGGAGGCAACAAGGTTTGCAGCCGCCTACTGTAGATCTGGAAAGGTAAGACTCAACCCTCTGGGCTAGAGATGTCCATTGACATTTATCTTAAAAGAATGTCTCCCATGTGTCTATTATAGCTCTTCAGGGTTTGCTGGTAATTAGTTGTGTAGAAGGCAGGAGCAGAGTCCAGTGAATTGGGTCCCTTTGTAAATACTGTGGTCTTGATAGCTTACCTCTTAGGAAACATCCCACATTGCCCCTGTTTAGGGTGAATCTTTCCTCTTGAGTGCTTCCTCAGTATTTTGCCTTGTGGTTTGGTTATTTATGTGCCTCCAACCTCTGCCCACCCACCCCCACCTGCCACCCTGTTAATCATAATAAGCCCCTTGAGTGAGCATATTGGGGACCCCCCTCCCAGTGCTCAGCACAGAACTTTGCTAGGATAATAGGCATTCAGTGTAAGCTCATCTTCCATAATTTAAATATTACGGTTAAAATATGTAATCTTCACCTTGCTGTTTCAGTCCTGAGAATCTGGACCTTTCAGGTAGAGCAGTAGAGGGAGAAGGGAACAGTGAGGTTGGCTTAGATGCCAGCAGAGCAAGTGGAAAGGATGATGTTCTCCCTGAATTGGTGCTCACAGCCCAGAAAGCATGCCCCTAGGGTTTACCTTTCCGTGACACCCCTGTGTGGGAAGACTGGGCTACCAGTGATGCAAATGGGGAATGAGGGTGGAGCAGGGAGGGAAATGTGGGGGTGCTGCACATGAGAACAGAGGAATGAAATCAAGTATGGCTGAGGTGGCAGTGAGCTCAGCAGTCTACATCGGGACTCCAAGACTAGAGAGGTATAGACTTGAGTGGTGGATATCATTCCCCTCTTCCCCAGTTCCTGAAAGAACATGTGGAATACAAACTTAACATGGAAACAGGATCACTGGTTTATAGTGTTGACTTTATTTTATAATTTTATATATACTGGTTTATATGTGTTGACTTTCTCAGCCTCATCTTGGAATTAGGGGAGAGTCTAGAAACCCCCTTAGCCTAGCCCACTGTGTTTTCCAATAGCTCCTGGGTGGCACAGAACAGAAAAATAGGTGAAAAATAAATCCTTACTGAGGGATTGACCTGGGTCAGGTGATACAGTAAGCACTTATGTGTGAACCAACACAACCCCTGAGTTAGGTCCCTCATCTGTACAATAACTAAGGCACAGAGCAGTTTAAGGGTACGTAGCTACTATACATGACAGCCCAGATTGGATCCCAGCCTCTTGGACTGAGAGCTGGGCCTCTCCCTTTGTGCCCCACCCCCAACTACTACACCACACTGCCCAGGGATCCTAGATCCACCCTCTTCCCCTCAGTGTTCAAAGCTGTCTTCTGGAAGGGGGCTAGTGAAGGAGGAGCAAACTGTCCTGGGTGTGGTTGGGCTGGCCAGCCGAGTCCTGAGGTTAATCATCACGTGTTGTCTGTTACCACCAACGTTGTTACACGCTAGCCGCATCTGTGCAGGACTGGTTGTCAGCCCTTATAGGTGAGGTGGAGATTGACCTACCCAGCCTAGTTTTAATTCTCCCTTCCACACTTTCCAGCACATCTAGAGGTCTGCTTTTAGTCATATTCTGTGGGATTTTGTATTGTATTTTTCTGTACCTTTTTAAAAGAATCCAGATGCTTGTAGATCATTCATATGTGCCTGAGGGGGAAAAACTAGCTTTATTGGCCCTGAAGATAAACCATCCCCCCTTCCTTGCTGTCATACCTGCTTTCTAATGGGTTTTTCTGCATTAAATCTCAGTTGTTTTATAGGATTATTCTATGTCAAAGGCAGTGCTGATGAAATAATATCAGTGGGCTCTAGAACATGCTGAATACTTTTTTGATTCAGAAACTAAGTTCTTGCGGTGCCTGGGTAGCTTAGTGGTCTGCCTTTGGCTCGGGTCGTGATCTTGGGGTCCCCGCCCCCCTCTCTCATGAATTAAAATCTTAAAAAAAATAAAAAGCAACTAAGTTCCATATAAACTAGAAGGATGAAACATGGAGTACATACAGGTATCAGAAAGGAGAACATAATTCTTAAGTCAGTCAGCTAATAGGAAATTCTTGACAACTCAGCCAACTTATAGAAAATCCAATGAGAATATCTTTGATTCTGAAAGGATGTGCTGTGCTCATCGTCTCACTGGGTTCTGTTTTAGGGGCCCATATTGATGGAGCTACAGACTTACCGTTACCATGGACACAGCATGAGCGACCCTGGTGTCAGGTATGGTCATGGAAAATCTGGGTGTGGTGTCCCTGGGTGGGTGGGCTTTGTATGGTGCTACTCATATGAAAAAGCAAAGCATTTCAACATTTGCTTTGGAAGCCAGACACCAGTGGGCTTCATGCGGTGAATTTGTTGGTATCGAGTAATTATTTGAGTCTTTGCCTGGAAGCATTCTGAAAATCCTTATTTGTAGTATGTACATGTTAGCATGAGCAGTAATGAATTGCAGAGAAGGGGGCACCTGGCTGGCTTAGAGGGGAGAGCATGTGACTTGGGATTTGTGATGTTATGGGTAGAAGTTACTTTACAAAGAGAAACTGTTGGATAAAACAGGCCAATGGTATAGCATATATATATTTAGGGACATGTAGCTTTTGTAGGCATTAGCCGAATATAGAGTTGAAATGTGAAAACCTGGCTGGTATGGAGTGAGGCCACCTGGCACGTGGGATATTCAATATATTGAAATCAATCGGTCAAAAAAAAGGTAAGTTACATTAGGAAGATAGTTTTACTTGCCACTTAGTGACCCTGGCATGTAATGCTGCCATCCCAGAGCGTGACAGAGTTAAAAGTAGTAGATTTAGTCAGTAAGCCCTAACAAGCCTGGCAGTAGATTGGTATTCTAAGAGAAATGTTATAAAGAACAACTTAGATGGAAAAATGTACTTGGTATTTTCAAAAAAACAGTAGAGCCCTTTTAGTGGTGGTTGGAAGATACAAGACAAGGATGTATGTACAGTTGACCCTTGAGCAACACAGGTTTCAACAACATGGGCCCACAGACCCAGGGATTTTCTTTTTTCATCATTTCTCTTGACTATAACACTTATTTCCAACTTATGTTAAGAGCACACTATAGACTAATACATGGAAGTAACATACAAAATACGTGTTAATCAAGTGTTATTCATAAGACTTGTTTTTCGGGAGTCAACATTTGCAGATTTTCAACTGTGTGTATGGGCGGTTGGCGCTCTTAACTGACCCTCAAACACCGTGGGGCTTCTTTTCTAGAATCAGGAATTGGAAAAACCTGTGCAAGTGTTCACTGGCCTCACTTCTCTGGGCTCCTAAAGCCTGATTTCCTGCTTGGTATTCTGCTACCTGCCAGTGACGTGAGAGGGCACAGGCAGTGGCTCTACCACTTCCTTCAGATCCTACATCTGGATCAAAAAAGCAAATAAGGGATCCCTGGGTGGCGCAGCGGTTTGGCGCCTGCCTTTGGCCCAGGGCGCGATCCTGGAGACCCGGGATCGAATCCCACGTCGGGCTCCCGGTGCATGGAGCCTGCTTCTCCCTCTGCCTGTGTCTCTGTCTCTCTCTCTGCGACTATCATAAATGAATAAAAATTTAAAAAAAAAAAAAAAAGCAAATAAAAGCTTGGCCCCTCCTCTTCAGAACACCTGAGAAGCCAGGGGAATTGCCAGAGTAGAGTTTTCCATGAAAGATACTAGAATGTTAGAGGCAGAGTTCTTGTATCCTATGTGCACCCTCTCCCAGTGACTGCTCCGTGTCCAACTGTCTTAGCTGTACTGGAGCTGTCCTTACCTACTGTTTGTCTTCCTGTAGTTACCGTACACGAGAGGAGATTCAGGAAGTAAGAAGTAAGAGTGACCCTATCATGCTTCTCAAGGATAGAATGGTGAACAGCAACCTGGCCAGTGTCGAGGAACTAAAGGTAGGCTCGCCTTTTCCAGCAACCAGTATTTTTTGCACCCAGAGAGCTGCCACTCCTGGGGGAGCTGCCTGGGTCAGTGGGAAAGTATGGGTCAGTCATATTCGCAAAACCTTGAAACCCAGGAGCAGTTTTTTCCTAAAAATATACTTTGGATGTTCGGTTCATAAAGAGCACCTGTTAGTACTTCTATTCCTAGGAGAGTTCTAGTTGTACTAGCAACCTGTTCCAAGTAGACCTGCTTGTATCTATGCTGCTGTTTACTCAGTAACCTCCTGAACTGTAATCTGATTTATAGGAAATTGATGTTGAAGTGAGGAAGGAAATTGAGGATGCTGCCCAGTTTGCCACTGCTGATCCGGAACCGCCTTTGGAAGAACTAGGCTATCACATTTACAGCAGCGATCCGCCTTTTGAAGTTCGGGGTGCAAATCAGTGGATCAAGTTTAAGTCTATCAGTTAATAATAGGTAGTTACACCTTCAGTGGGCTCCAACTCTAAGGGCCTCTGTGTTCTCAAATTTGTTAAGAAAAACCCGTAAAAAGAATATAGGCTAAGGTAGTAATTGCATGTGTTTTGTACAACAACTGTACAACAGTGTTGCATTAAAAGATGTTACTGCACACTTAGTGTGAATATTATATAAGGTTATTTTAGATTCAGATTTTTCCTTAAAATAGTTCTATTCCTTTTAATAACTGAAAAATAGTATACAACTAAATCAAAAGCCATTCATTCCTACGTTTGAGGGGAGTGGGATCATTCCCTTGACCCTTGGCAAGGGCCCCTGTGCCTCACCTAACAGCGAATACTACATGCACACCCTCCTCAGTGTGCGTGTGGGAGCTAAAGCCTCTTCACACTGACCATCATTTTTCAGTAAAAGTATATTATCTCCAGGCAGGGAGGTAGAAGGACAATTCCATTTTTATTTTTTTAAGGATTTTATTTTTAAGTAATCTCTACACCCAACATGGGGCTCAAACTCCCAACTCTGAGATCAAGACTCGAATGCTCCATCAGCTGAGCCAGCTAGGTGCCCCAACAATGCCATTTTTAAATAAGACCATAATCATTTCAAAGGCCAAATAACTTAGTTTTCTTCATTTATACATTAAATACAAAGCTATTTTCTTAATAGTTTTCTATTTACATTCATATCAAACATTAAATACAAGGCATATTCTTAAGTACAATGCCAGTTTATAGTAAGCTATGGTCTAAAACAGTGAGGCCCAGCCTGTTACTTTAGGGTATATATTGAAATTTGTTTAAAAGATTCCATAATATTCTGGGATGTCAAATTAGAGTTCAGCCACTGTTCTCACAATACGTAAGTTCTACTCACCTTTAAGACATGTTGGTAAGAGATTTAAAAAGCTCATCCCATTTCAGCAATTCTTTAAAACTTCGAACTCTTAAATAACGGGGTTTTCCGTATGTAAACTTAGTGGAATTCGGGTATATGTTAACAGAAATCTTAAGAAGGATGTCAGCTCTTCGCTCCCTCTGTCCCCTGGCCTAAGCCGACCAGTTCAGCCTCATCTCGGGCGGCCGGAGACCCCTGAGCCCTTCTGTACTGGCAGACTGCTGTCCAGAGCCGGCAGAGGCAACCGCCACTAGGAGACAAATGAGGCTGCTTTAGAGTCGTAAGCACACCACCGAGTACTTCTTTAGGAGTTCTTAAGCTACAGTGTACAACTCTAGACCTGTCTAGATTGCCAGAATGCAGTTCCTTGCTTAACTAGAGGTCTTTCCTCTTGTATTTGGGCTCTAGTAGGAGGGCCAGGTGGCTCTGCGAAGCAGGCTGAGGAAGGAGGGGCTGGAGAGAGCTCTGGGGTTTCACCTCCCACTGGTACCCAACTCTACCCTAAGGAAACTCTGGAGTGAGAGAGGAGGTTGGGTAGTTGGTTTTCTGACTAAGCCATAGCCATACATAGGAAGGAGAATTGATTTCAGTGAAGGAGTAAAGTGACCACCACTTTGTTTTCTACTGATTTAAAAGCACAATCACATGAAAAAAGTCATTTTCTATTACAGTGTTTTGAAGCCATTCTTACCGTAGTCTAAGGTGTCTTAGATCTTCCCTAGTGATGTCATTAAGAATATCAGAAAGGGTATAACCTTCTTCAACAATCTGAAACAAAAATTGAATACAGAAGAGCTAAGCTGCTTTGTAAGAAGGGCATAGGAATGCTTTTTTGTTAGAAATTTACCTTTTCTATTGTACTCGAATCTGCTCCTTGCAGTTGTAACCAGTCCACAAGCTCTTTATCAGTTTTCTGCTCCTGAGACCCAGGAGGGGATGCTGAATTCTCTGTAGTATCTGCAACGATGTGAGATGTATTTTGTTGTATGTTAATGTTTAAAACTCTTCAAAAGTAACAAGTTGGATGAAATAAACTATTATACAACATAAAGATGATTTGAAAGAAAATGAATTAAACCTGTGTGAACTGGGGATCCCTGGGTGGCGCAGCGGTTTGGCACCTGCCTTTGGCCCAGGGCCCAGGGCGTGATCCTGGGAATCCCACGTCAGGCTCCAGTGCATGGAGCCTACTTCTCCCTCTGCCTGTGTCTCTGTCTCTCTCTCTCTCTCTCTCTCTCTGTGTGTGTGTGTGTGTGTGTGTGTGTGTGAGAGAGAGAGACTATCATAAATAAATTTAAAAAATAAAAAAAAAAACTGTGTGTTCTAATCCATACTACACAACACTCCCTAGTTGGTGGATTCACTTCCCAGAGATTAAAGGGACCACAGGTAAGGGTGAGGTTACTTGCGAATCTGATATGCTTGCTATCTGTCTACCACCTTAAAAAATAAAGATTTTATTTATTCATGAGAGCCAGAGACACAGGCAGAGGGAGAAGCAGGCTCCATGCAGGGAGCCCGACGCGGGACTCGATCCCAGGACTCCAGGATCATGCCCTGAGTTGAAGGCAGACGCTTAACTGCTGAGCCACCCTGGCATCCCTCTGTCTGCCACTTTAAATGCTTATTACAGTCTGTAAAATGCCTTTTGTAAGGAATCTCATCCTTAACTGCACTGGAAATCAAATGAGGAAATAGACTTCAGTCCTGAGATTTTGTGCCCGTGCTTATCCATCCCAGATTCCAGGAGGTGCCTGCAGCTCTTTGCTAAGTGGCCTGAAGTGGATCAGGTTTAACTTCTGCAATAAATCTGCAATCACCCTTTTTAGGTATGTAAGGGCCGTCCGTGCCCTTTGACAGGCAGTCATGTAACCACTACTGTCCTCAAGATGACAAATTTCTGTCACCCCCAGAAGTTCTTGCAGCCTTTTATAATCATTCTCCCCCCACCCCCAATTCTGATGTTTTCGGTCCCTAGAGTTTTGCCCTTAACAGAGTTTTAAATAAATATTCCACATTTAGGGGCTCATAGCATGTAGCCTTTTGAATCTGCCTTCACTGAGCATAATGCATTTGTGATTCATCCAAGTTTTTGAATGTACCAGTGGTTTTCTATTCCTGAGGAGTATTCCAGAATATACTGGAGTACTTACTGCTTTACTAGAGAGTAACTGCAACTGTGGCAAGGCTGACTAGCCATTTTAAATGGTCTCACACACAAAGCAAGTGGAAAATTTCTCACCATTAGATTTGAATTGTAACTGAAGATGATACAATTCCTGAGTTTTCCGCTCCAGGGTTTGCCGTAGAAGATTCTGGTACTCTCTTTCTTTCTGAACTAGGTGTTCCAAAAGTCTGGTAAAAAAAAAAAATGCCATTATTCAGAGAGAGCCTAACACCATTCACACTGCCTGCTTTCAGCCTGGGCACCTTCCTTGTGTTCCCTGCCCTTGAAAACAAAGTCCAGCACTCAGGGCATTTTGTCTCAATGTGTATCACAAACCAGAAGATAACCTGAGGGTGCATGCTCAGCCAGGAGGATCTGGTGAGGACAGCTTGTCTCCCTGAGTCCCATCAAGTGGCTGAAGCGAGCTCTTGGGCTCTTTCCTCCTCAGGGGAGGAAGCGAAGGAGCTTCTGACGCCAGTATCAGGAAAGCCCCGGGAGGAAGGCGGCCTCAAGCAGAGAGAGCCCAGCACTGTGCTAAATGCTTCACAGGCACTGGTCTCACATGCTCAAGACAGACCAGGTGCCCCCAGGCAGCAGCACTCTGGGCAGGAGGTGCTGTCCTCCTGCTGTGTGCGCATGGCTGAGGCATCTCCAGGACACCTGGACAGGCGTGTGTGTCCGCCATCCGCAGCTGTGACAGCTGCTGCGAGTGCTACTGAGACCGGAAGGTCACAGAAGGCCTATCATCAGTGCAGATAAAAACCCTGAGCCCATATATAACAGTTTATATTTGATGATTATAAACCTTACCAGTAAAGATTTTAAGGAAGTGCCAAGTATCACTAGCAACTTTCACGTGTCATATTTTAAAAGCTTTCAAAATTTTGCCGCCACTACCTGTTAACTAAAACTGCACATCTCTCAAAAATGAGAGAACACTCTAAGTCTGTAAAAAATGATTAGATCTGCCCTAAGGTCAAACTTCAGAGATCCCCAGAGTATATACAATGTTTCTTCCACAATACCTGTGGAATGCCAATACTTGGCACCACGTCTCCCTGTTAAATATTAATTGGCACTAGCAGTGATCATGTGGCAACAAGGCATCTTATAAGTCCACTGATGATGTGATTACCCAGAGCGAACAATCATTTTATTCATTTAACAAATATTTTTGAATGCCTACTATGTGCCAGGAAGTGAACAAAATAAACCAGCTCTCTTAGGGGGCCACCTCACGGCAATGCCAGGGTGCCCTGGCTGCAGAGGCAGTCCACGAGCGCCTGCTGGGGAATCCTGACGCATCCCAGCAAGAGGCTCAAAGAGGAGAGGGCAAACTTAGGGTCAGGGTCATGGGCTACCTGTCCATCAGATGAAGCACCAGCCAACCCTGGGCTTGGCTACTGCTGTGGGTGCAGGCTGCAGCCGCCCACCGCGGAGTCTGCTGGACCTGCAGGCCACGCCAGGGGCCTCATCTTTGTGAAAAGAAAGAAAAAGATTTCCCGAGGTGCTGCGGCCGTTAGCATGGCTGACTGCTGTGTGTGTAGCTGGTGGCAAGGCACCAGGACTCAGGGGTGTTGCCCTTAAAGGGAGGCGATCTCCCCCAGCTGAAGCTGAGAACACCCCCTGCCCACCTCCTTGGGGAAGATGCTCTTCTGAGACCTGAGAGGGGACACTCAGCAAGTCTACGGATTCCCTGACTGGCCCCGGTCATGGTACCCGCCCCCCACCCCCTACCTGTTGGTCTCCTGTCTGAGCTCGCCCAGCTGGAGGCTCAGGTGCTGGTGCTGGAGCTGCTGGGGCTGGGCCCCGAGGGCACCCGCGGACGTGGGGCTGTTCCTTCCATATGCCACACGCACTCCACTTCGAGGCCTGTCTGCTGGGGGACGGTCCTCTTCTACCTCATCCGTGTCCTTCTCCAGCCCTTCGGTCTCTGACGCAGGCTCAAAGTGGGCTTGGAGCTCTGCCAAAGGAAGGCGGCAGAGGATGGACCATGGTTAAGTGAGGCCAGGGCTGCGGGTCTCCTCTGGGCCTGCACACAAGACTGCTGGGAGCCCGGCCCGCGTGGTGCTCCATCAGGGACAGCTGACTTTGTGAATGGGGACGGGACTCCTACTCTGTTCTCTGGAGAGGAGAGAGCACCCCCAGTTTACAGATGATGAAACTGAAGCTGAATGTTACATCAGCCAAGGACAGTTTTTAAAAAGGTACAACCAGGCTAACGTGGCCTGCATTCTTTTACTAAAGAAAGGTGCCTGCGCGGAGTGAGTGAGGTGTAACGAAGTCCTGGGGTCTACCAAGCTCCTCAGGAAAGCTGGCAGAAGCTGGGCAGGTGACATGACAGGGACGGAGCAAAGTCAAGAGAGGAAGTGGCCATGCCAACAAGCTGAGCACAGGAGAAGGATGAAGTCCCCACAGGAGAGCGACCCTGGGTGTTAAGCCGCTCTAGCATTTCACAAAAGCCGAAGATTTCCAGAGCTACCACACAAGGAGTCTGACAGGAGATGGAGCCATTAAACCAAGCTTTCAGTAGGCGTTCCTGAGTGTGGAAGAGGGGTGCTGCAGGACCCCCCTGCAGGTTCGGTGCTCCCTCTCAGATCCCAGGTTCTATGTGCGGTCTCCTCGGTTAGGCCAAGGGGGCACACAGCACGGCTCCAGGGGAAGGTCTTAGCATGTCCTGAGCTGCAGGGAAGTATACAGCCCAGATGGGAAAGAGAAGATGATTGCTGGGTGCAGAGGATACTTGTGATCTTGTCCACAGCCTGAGTCTGACCTTGACTGAAAAGGCGGCACTTACCGGGGATGAGAATGGTGACCGCGGCCTGCACCGCTCGACGGATGATGTTGTCCATCGCAAACATCCAGTGGGGCCTAATTAAGTGGTTCCTCAAAATTTTATTTACCTACAAATCACAAAAATCCCGATTTCTCAGCTGTTGTACTTGCAAGCAATCGGAGTTCTTAACTCATTCTAGACGACTACTACTCTGAGGTAGAATGTCAGCCACGCTGCTCTGCGTTTCCACCTGACTTGTTTCTTCTGGAAGGAGTCTTCCTGCAAGCTGCCCCGCGTTATGCTGGATCTAGGGGATGGGCAGGGATGGGATCTCCCACACCGGGCCTCTTCACCGTTTATTCAAGGAGCATTAACTGAGCGCCTAGGAGAGGTCAGGCTCTTCGCTGGGGGGCATGGGACACAAAGCAGGACCAGACACGGTCACAGGCCTGGAGCAACTCACATCTGCACAGACATGTAAGCTGACATCCCATTCCCACTCAGCCAACGGATGCCACTTGCACCCGAGCCCTGTGAGTCCTACCCTCCTGCTCTGAGGAGCTGAATACAACCAGCCCACTCACCCGCACTTGCATATTCGGTATGAAGAAGGAACTGCTGAAACTAGGCATTCGGGTGTAAGCAGCTTAGAAGAAACAGGGACCACGGGAGAAGATAGTACTTGAACTCCACAGTACGGGTTGTGAGCCACTTCAGTGGGCTTCCTGCCTTCTAGCACATTCTCTAGAGCCACACAGAACACTTACAGCATCCTGAAATCCAAACAGTACCAGATGAATCTGACTGATGGATGAGCTGTCAAAGTCCAGGTCCACCTTTAGCTTAGATATCGTGGATGCCATCACTCTGTGTTCCGGGGAGCGGATGAACTCTCTCAGGATCCCAATTATTTGCTTGATGTGGACAACCGAGAGGTGCAAGTCTTCTGAGCTCTGATTACCGACAGTCCCCCCAAAAAAATCACTTTTATTAAGTCAGGGAGGGAGAGGAAACTCAAGTATTATGTGGACACCCCAGGTGAGAAGGGGTCAGCTTCTGGAATTTCTTCCATAGCTTTCCTTAGGTGGCCCCCTCTTCCCTGGGCAACACACACACACACCCCTGAAGCCCCCTGGGAACGGTTCCGCCCTCCTGCTGAAGCCCTCAGAAGGGCCCCACCCCTGTCAGAAGGCACAGTTCACAGTACAGCAAGTGGCCTCTTCCTAAAAAGACCTTCCCGCTTCCAAAATAAGTTAAAATGCAACTGTTTTGGTTCATAACCTTTCTCCCTACAGTGGCTGCTCTCCAGCTTCTGAGGGCAACTCTGGGTCCCGCAGCGGGGGTCTCAGGACGGGGGACTAACGCGAGTGAAGGGCAAAGGCTGGGAGCCCCAGCTTCGTGCTGCATTAGGCTTGTTCTCCGCCAGAGGGCGGCCCGGCTCCACCCACGCCCGGGTTCACCGCAGATCCGCAGATTCAGGCTTCAGGGGAGTCTTTCTTTTTTTCCTTCCCTCTCTTTATTTTCTTTTGTCTTGTTGGAAGAGGGAAGGACGTTGGGAAATACTTCTGGTAACTGGGCTAAGTTCTGGGGTGGCAGGGGCCTCGGTCCGCTTGGCCTGTTGGGGCCCTAGACCCGCGTAGAAGGCGGGACTAGCGGCGCCCCCTCCGACTGCCCCTACCTGGACCACGCACTCCTGCAGGTTGGAGGCCACCTGGTTCTGCTCCTCCCAGAGGATTTTGTACAGGATGGCCCGGCGCTCGCTGTCCTTGCGCAGCAGGAAGAATCCTGGGTCCCTGTCCTCCGGGGACGGAGCTGCGCTCTCGTCGGGCACGCTGCGGACGAACGCAGGCGCACATGGCTCAAGGAGCCACGCCTGACGGCGGGGAGGGGCTGGGGGCGCTCACCGCAGTCCCCACGGCAAGGTGAGGCTGCAGGAGGCAGGCCGGTGGACAGAGGAGGGGTTTCCTCTAACCGGAGCACCAGTGTTTGGGGGGGGCGAGGGGGGATATAAGGGGCCGGTGGGAGGAGGGACAGAGGGGACAGAGGGGGAGTGAGGAGGGAAGGAGGAGGGCGGGGCAGTGACTGCAGTGCACCTGCTGCCCCGCTGCCTCCCCGTTGCTCCCTGGCCTGACTGCTGCCTACGGACGGTGCAGAGAGCAAGCAAAAGCCCCTGGCGGCTGCCCGGCTTTGACCTGGGAGGTATCTGGCCCCTGGTGGACACGAGTACCCCTCACAGGCCCACCGTGGGGGGGAGGGGTGGGCCGTACCTGAGCAGGTGGCCGAGCTGGTGCTGGGGTGCCTGGGCCTTCTCAAAGAACGCATCCAGCTGGGCATCAGAGTCCGGGGACACAGAGCCATGCTCGCTGCTGCTGCTGCCCATGGGCTCCCCTGACGAAGGCAGGGCCAGGGCGGTGCCCCGGGTGTTCTCTGTGTGGGGACAGACCAGGAGGGGGGAGGGGATCTCAGATGGCCCCCCCAGGCCAGGTGACCCACGCAGGGGCCCGCTAGGCCTGCACTGCTCCACCGCAGCAGGCCCATCCATCACCCAGGGGTCCCTGAGATGTAGGTTCCTCTTCAGCAGGTCCGAGAGAGGCCCACGACCGCATTTCTAACCAGCCCACAGGACCCGCTGACACAGCTGGCCACACTGGGGGCAAGATGCTGAGCCTCTCTGTCCTGACTCCATCCACACGGGAGTGGGGGGGGGGGACAAACAGCTTCCTTTTCAGAGGCCACTTTTATGTCCTTCGCAGGTAGGACTTATTGCCCTAAAAGGGGTCACTTGGCTTCAGTGGCCTGTAGGGCAGCTGCCGCAGGCAAATCCCCTGATGTGCCCCCGCAAACCAAGGTCGGGGGCCGCACAGGGGAAAGGCCGGGCTCTGCCGTAGAGAAGACCCCAAAGCCCAGCCAGGGCACCTCTGGCCTCCCTCCCTGGCACAATCCCAAAGGAAAGACTTTAACAAGGAGGGTACCGCTGTCGCCTGGCGGGCTCCCTGTGCCTGTCAGGAAATCGAGGGCTGCCCGCTCGCTGAGCAACAGAGGAGCCCGGGCCTCCAGCACGGCACCCCAGCTATCCGGGTGCACCTCACCTGCTGGCTTGAAAGCAATTCGGTTCTTCTTGCCCTTGTTCACCTGCCTTAAGAAACCCTCTTTGAGCAGCTCGGCGGCAGTGGCACGTTTGTGGGGGTCAGGCTCAAAACAGGATAAAATGAAGGCTCTGGCGTCAGTTGAAAGGGCTTCTGGAATCTCCGGGTGGATCTTAAACATCCCCACCTGCATTTGGGAGGTGACAGATGTGACGCTGAGGCCTCAAGCACACACCTTCCCTGTGAAGCTCCAACCCCTGCCATCCTTCGAGGGGTTGGTGGATGAGATTATCATCGACGACTCACCTGCCTGGCCTCTTGGGACCTGGCTTTGCCCAGTAGGTCTCAGGAAAAGTGGTATCACAGGAGTCTCAGAGCCTAAGCCTTAAGAGATCGTGGGGCCTCTGTCCTAGTCCTCTTGGGGCCCTGAGGGCACCAAGCATGGAGGCTCAAGAGTTTGGGGTTGGAGGCGAGGGAACACAAGTTACTAATTAAAGGACCCAAGGTTTCAGTTAAACAAGATGAATATATTCTAGGGGCATGTGGGTGGCTCAGGGGTTGAGCATCTGCCTTCTGGCTCAGGGCGTGAACCCGGGGTCCTGGGATTGAGTCCCGCATCAGGCTCCCCACATGGAGCCTGTTTCTCCCTCTGCCTGTGTCTCTGCCTCTCTCTGTGTGTCTCTTATGAATAAATAAAATCTTAAAAAAAGATGAATACATTCTAGAGCTCTGTTCTCCAACACCACACCTACAGTCAGCAATCCTGTAGTATGCACTTCAAAGTTTGTTAAGGGGGCAGAGCTCATGTTAACTGTTCTTACCACAATCAAAGTTTTTAAGTCCAATTTTAGATTTTGAGAACACCAGATGCTGGATGGAATACAACCCCCAAGATGTGAAACGCAGGACACATGCCAGGTGGCACACCTCACCTAAGGGGCAGGGAGGGAAGAGCACTAGGGGCCCAGACAGAGATTCAGGACGAGCACCCCGAGAAGAAAGGAATGGCTTGCCTCCAGACTCTGAGAAAACAGAGAACAAATGTGGGCAGCACCTAGGCACCCTGCCAGTGCATTCTTTTTTTTAAAAAAAAAGATTTTATTTTTTATTTATTTACTCATGAGAGACCAAGAGAGAGAGAGAGAGAGAGAGAGGCAGAGGCGGAGACACAGGCAGAGGGAGAAACAGGCTCCATGCAGGGAGCTGATGTGGGACTCGATCCCGGGTCTGTAGGATCAGGCCCGGGGCCGAAGGCAGTGCTAAACCGCTGAGCCACCCAGGCTGCCCTAGTGCATTCTTTCTAAAGGTGCCTTGCTATTAACCACAGGACTCCCTGTATTAGCCCGCTAGGGCTGCTGGCACCAAGTACCAGAAACTGGGTGCCTTACAACTGTGGAAATTTATTCTCTCTCCGTGATGGCAATACTCCCTCTGAAACCTATGGGGAATCCTTCCTCGCCTCTTTCAGCTTCCAGTGGTGTAGACACTTGGATGCTCATGGGCTTGGTTAGTATCACCTTGGCCTTCCTATCATCAGCCCCTGAAGTTTTGCTCAGTACCAACTAGTCTCTATCCGGAGGCCTGGGGCGAAGCTGTGGGTAAGATCTTTCAAAACCCCAGCTGGCTGCATCACAGATCAACACTAGGGATGGGGGCAGTCACTGCTGTCCTCCAGCCCTGGTGCTCAGGGTCTTGTGGAGGTTGTGGGTGCCAGAAGATACTTGTTGACTTGAGGGGTTGGCATCGGAGCTGCCTGACAGCGGCTGGGAGGGTGGAAAGCTCTGAGAACCTTCTGCGGGGCCCAGGCTGAGGGGAGTAGCCACGGCACCCGCAGCGCAGAGGACCCAGGCTGCGGAGCGGCCTCCACTCAGCCCGTGGGCAGAACCCTGCACCCACACCTGTTAGTTGTTTCGCTATAGAGTGAGCTGGAGTGTCCGGCAAGATGCAGGCTGCCAGGTCCCGGGGCAGACAGGCTGAGAGGCCACCACGCCCGGCAGAGAGGCAGGAAGGCCTCTGGATCCTGTTCTATCCAGCTGCCTCAGTGCACAGTGACCTCATGGCCGTGAGCAGTGAACCCGCTCTCTTCCTTCTTAGCCTTGACTGAACAAAAATGCTCCATGGGAGGCCAGTGCTGCCAATGCACTCTTAAGGCCACAGCCTCTCTTCAACTTCTCCAAGCATACACAGGGCCAGAAGCCGCAGACCTGACCTTAGACACAGGGGCTGCCCCAGTGTCAGCCTCCCCTGGTGTGGCAAATGCATCCCTTCCCAAGGGAGCAGGCCTGCCCATAGTGGCCAGTCTTATGTGGGCCTCACCGCATGGGGTGCCCTTCCTGTCAGCTCTGGGAGGGCTTTAGGCTGACAGAGTAAACACCGTCTGCTATGGTTTCTAAACCCAGTTAGAAACCTGCCCTTCAAAGACACAGACCTGCGTGGCCTCTGAGCCCTACCTAGTGTAAGGGCAAATACACATTCGAAGTAAGAGGCTTCTTCCTCCCTGGGGAAAAGGAGGGAAGAGATCCCCTCTCTTTTACTTAGAGCACTTACTTTAGAAAACGTCTAATTCCAAGTTCTTGGTCTCTTTGAGATGCATGTGAATCTCTTTTCAAAAAGCTGAATAAGCGGGCAGCCAGGGTGGCTCAGCGGTTTAGCGCCCCCTTCAGCCCAGGGCCTAATCCTGGAGACCCAGGATCGAGTCCCACGTCAGGCTCCCCACGGGGAGCCTGCTTTTCCCTCTGCCTGTTTCTCTGCCTCTGTGTCTCTCATGAATAAATAAATAAATAAAATCTTAAAAAAATAAAGCTGAATAAGCCTCTTGCCAAGAATGTCTCAAGGACCTGGGGGCCAACTCCTCCCGGAAATGTCAACATCAAGGAGGATATGTCCCTATCTCCTAGTTTCAGTGGGAAGGGATGGTGGGAAGGGACGAGCCCAACTTCAGTAGTGTCTTGCTCCAAAACTACCTCCTGTCCTAAAGATGGAGTTTATTTTCCTTTGAGTAAAGCCAATTAGCTAATGCAAATGGTCCTCCCAATTACCAGGTGCCCCCTGGACATACTAGAGTGACCAGTGACGCTATCCTGTCCATGCATGTGAGGCCTCATCATCATTTCCTTTGACAACACGGGTGCGAGGGGTGGTGGTACTGCTGGGCTCAACAGAAGAACAAGTTCTTTCTGTCTTTGCAGCCACTTAGTGGATGGCCTTGTGACATGCACCACATTCTGGTTTAATGGTTATTCAATAACAAAACTCTTTTCTTTCTCTTCCCCTTTGTGGAGAGGTTTCTAGAGTGGCAAATTTTCTTTCTGCTCATTATTTCCCCACCGCAAGCAACCTCAATCACCAAACAGGTCTTACTTTGAACATTGCTGCCTGCGGTTCGCCGAGCTCATGGAACGGAGGCCTGCTGGTGGCCATCTCGATGATGGTGCAGCCCAGGGACCAGATATCAGCTGGGGCACCGTACCCGCGA
This sequence comes from Vulpes lagopus, assembly GCF_018345385.1. NCBI lineage: Eukaryota > Metazoa > Chordata > Mammalia > Carnivora > Canidae > Vulpes > Vulpes lagopus. Next base: position 15,367,815 of record NC_054848.1, read on the forward strand.
GGTCCCTGATCGATAATCTCAGGTGCCATGTACTGCAGCGTGCCTATGGGGAAAAGATAAAGATCGTGGGCACCCTATTGCTCAAAAATCTAAGTGGAACATTAGGAAACAAGTGTGTGAACTTCAACCTCTCATTAAATTACAGATGGAGCCTGCTCTCAGGCTTACATGATATGGTTGCATCCTTTCTCATCAGAGACCTGCAACATGCCTTCCTTTGATACTAGTCACGTGGAGAGAAGATCGCTCAGCTCCTCCAAGGATAAGTGGGCCCCGATCCAATACAATAAGCACACAGTAGGGCGCACCAGATGCAGGGAAGCATGAGAGGTTAGAGACAGCGCCTGACCATTAGGAACTGCCTCGGGAGGAGATGGACAAGGTGACGATGCTGGGGGTGGGGGCAGTGGGACAATGGGGGTAAGCCTCAGAAGAGCGGGGTCCGAGAACGCGGATGAAAAAGTGCTCGATTCTGCCTGCAGCCAGTTGGGAAAAGCTGTATCTGGATCAACTTGGTTCTCTGCGACGTAGATGCCAAGACAGGATCAGATACAGGAGAGAGTTACTGGGGAGAAGCACTTGAGGGAGAACAGGGAGGGAGCGGGAGGAGCAGGGGGAGCGGTCACCCTCAGTGCCAATGCCACGCGTGGGAAAGGGGAAGAGGGGGGAAGAGGAACAGCCTAGAGACCACTTCACCCAGGCCACTGGAGAGTCTCTGACCACAAGCTGCCCCCTGGAGGAGTCCCACATTCTTCTAATATCTCCGCCATGCTCAGTCACTGGCCAGGAGTGAGCAATCAAATTTTAGGTTTTTCCTGAAACTAAGGCTGAGGAAAGCAAGAGCAGAAGACCCCAGACGCTGGCAAAGTGGTTTATCGCAGGCCGAGAACTTGCAGATGATACGGGCCGAGCTGTGAAGAGAGGGCACTGATGCCCAGGGCAATTCAAGTGCCTGTCTCAAGACCGTGGCCGGGGAGACTGAAGAAATGAATTTAAATTTCTCTTAATTTTTAAAAAATGCAAACGAATTTAAGGTCAAATATAAATCGGGTCGGGTCCGCGAGCTCCATAGATCAGTAGGGCACAAGCGCTAGCTTTGGTTTTCGAGGCTGAAGAGCCGGGAGGGAAGTGTCCGGCTGCCTGCAGGCTCACAGCACTTGCTGCGTGGTTAGGAAATCCCAGAGCCCCAGGACCGGAACCTCCAGTGACACAATCCCCCGCCCGGGCTTGCGCCGCCCGAATAATGAAGGGAGAGGCCTCGGCAGAGGACGTGCCTTCTAACTAGCTCCCGACCCCGCTGATCATGGAAGCGCTTAGCGGTCAGCTCCCAGCTCTGCTCTAGGAGGCGGGGCCTGGCAGGACGCTGGGCCGGGAAGTGCCGCTCGGCTTCTCCCGCAGCTCCCTGCAGGCTCCGTCACCAGGGGGCGCCAGAGCGCGCAGCGGCGCCCTGCCCCCGCAAACCCACAGAACCAGGAAGGAGGGGTTACCTGCTCCCCGACATCTGCCGCTGTTCGTCTGCAGGAGCTTCCCCTTGGGCCCTCAATGGCTCCAGCAGCAGTGCTTGGCTCCAATTTCTAGCTTTTTGGGGGGTCCCTTCCTAGTTTCAGAACCAGCTGCATCTTGCCCCGCCCCGTTATCTGTTCCAGTCCAGTAACGCCCTCCCTGAAAGGTTCAAATTCTACCTTCCTGGTGCTCCCGCCAAGCCGGAGGAGGATAACTCAGTCCCAGTGAACAGTTCTTTCTACTAAATTCTCTCTAAAAATAACTGGGGTGATTTTGATTTTCCTGCCTGGATTCCCAACTAACACAATCACTAGAGGTTAATTTTTTTTTAAAAGATTTTATTTATTCATGAGAGACGCAGAGAGAGAGGCAGAGAAATAGGCAGATGGGAGAAGCAGGCTCCATGCAGGGAGCCTGATGTGGGACTCGACCTCGGGACTCCAGGACCACGCCCTGAGCCGAAGGCAGGCGCTAAACCGCTGAGCCACCCAGGGATCTCCCGAGGTTAATTTTTTTAAGGTAGGTTTGTTTGTTTATTTTTAAAGATTTTATTTATTTATTCCTGAGAGACACACACACGGGGGGGTGCGCAGTGGGCAGAGACATAGGCAGAGGAAGAAGCAGGCCCCATGCAGGGAGCCAGACGTGGGACTCGATCTCGGGTCTCCAGGATCAGGCCCTGGGCTGAAGGCGGTGCTAAACTGCTGAAACACCAAGGCTGCCCTGGTTTATTTAAAGTAATCTCTATACCCAATGTGGGGCTGGAACTCACGGACCCCAAGATCAAGAGTTGCATACCCTTCCATCTGAGCCATCCAGGTGCCCCTAAAAGTTAATTCTTAAAAAAGCAAGAGAATAAGTTTTTACACAGTTATGCGATGTAGAAAATAGTGCCAAGCCAAACTGCAATGGTTTAATGACCCTGGTCGAGTAACTGTCCACTTCAGCACAACTGTTTCAAAACTGGAGGATAAACTCCCTGCATAATGCTAAATTTGGATATTTTAAAAAAAGATTTATTTATTTATTTATTCATGAGAGAGGGGTGGGGCAGAGACACAGGCAGACAGAGAAGCACACTCCTCGCAGGAGCCGGATGCGGGACTTGATCCCCAGACCTGGGATCACACCCTGAGCCAAAGGCAGACGCCAACTGCTGAGCCACTCAGATGTCCCTGGAGATTTTCTTTATATGGAAACATATACAGAACATCACCTTTTATAAAGGCAAGGACTTAGTAATGACATCCATATTAGTTATTTATTGCTATGCAATAAATTACCCCAAATGTCAGCAGCTTAAAACAAGAGTTAGGATCTCACACAGCTTCTAAGGGTCAGAATCCAGGAATAGCTGGGTCGGGTGGATCCGGCCCAGAGTCTCTCATTAGGCTGTGGCTGGGGTATCTGTTGGACTGTAGTCATCTGAAACCCAGAATGGAGCTGGAGGATCTACTTCCAAGCTCAGGTGGGGTTTGGGAAGAGGCTTCAGTTTCTCACCACATGGGATCTTCCAAAGGGCTGCTGAAGCCATGGCTTTCCCCAGAGCAAGTGACCCAAAGATAGCAAGCAAGAAGGATGCCACACTGTCTTTTCTGACCTAGTCTCCAGGTCACATACCGCCACTCGGCCTTCATCTGTTCATTAAAGTGAGTCACTAGGTCCAGCCCACATTCAAGGGGAGGGGATCACACAGGGCTGGGAATGGCGGGAGGTGGGGGCCACGGCGGCCACCTGAAGGTTGCTGGCCACAACGCCTGACTTCCCGTTAGTACACAACGGCTTACAAAACCTCTCCACGTAGCGCTGTCTCCATGACTCTCACAGCTCGGTAAGGTTTGGCAGAGGCACTATCTACTGTGATTTCCCCGTTTTATACATGAGGAAAAATGAGGTTCAGTGAAGGTAGGGGATACGCTCAAGCTAGCACTCAGGGCTTCTGTCTCCCATCTGGAGCTATTCACCATGACATCGCCGGCAGATGCACGGAAGCTAGGAGGAGCACAAGTGAAGCAAATACTGCCTGAACAAAAGGGAACTTGATGCAAGGATTTCCAAAGCTGCAATGTGATTCCTTCCCATATAATTGGAAGGTGTAAAGCAGTAAGAGAAAACCGGGTGCCCCGTTTTATTGACTACCATATTCACAGAAAAATCACCCACTCACAGTAAGCATCCTGTGGAGACCGATCCACACAACTACTTCAAATAGTCAAAGGACTGTCCCCAAGCCATGTGCATGCTGTGGGTGGACATCAGCTGCACCAAATGGCTTCTGTTGAGAAACTAAGTAAAGATGCCAGAGGGGGGTGGGGGAGGCATCTGAATAATGCAGAAATCCTGGGAAACTTGCTTGCCTTTAATCTGGCTCTCTTAAGGGCATCATATCCTTTCTAAACTGCATGTCCCCCAAGGTGTGCCCACACAAGTCACTCCATCAGCCAGCCAGCCAGCCATGACTCTCAGGTATCTACACCGGAGCAGGGGTGTGGAGTTCAGAACATGGTGACAGGATACCCGCAGGGACTGACCCAGCCCCCTGGGGACATGAAATGGATCGGCAGCTCCTCAACAATTGCCCAAGTAGGTTTTTCAAATTGTCAGTGAGGGAAATGCGTGACACAGGAGAGTAACTTAGAAGTTCTGATTGATGTGCCAAGATAAAAGCCAGACACCAAGGCACAGGGTGAGAGACTGGCAATGGGGCCATGTTTCCAAGGGGGTTTCACACAACTGGTTACACACCTGGCAGGGCCCTAGCCCAGGGGCCTTCTACTCGGATCAAAGGGTGAAAAAGGTTGAGAAGAGAGACTGGAGGTGGGAAGTACTGAAAGCTCCTTCTTTAGACATTGCTGTGCCCAGTGCAGAGCTTGAAGTGGGGCTCCATCTCAGGACCCTAGACGATGGCCTGAGCCAAAATCAAGAGTCGGATGCCCAACTGACTGAGCCAGCCAGGCGCCCCTAGGGTCTTTTTAAAAGGAATCCTGCTCAAAGGCCATATCTCACGGCCTGAATCCCTCAGGAGAAAAAAAGGGAGGGGTGGATACGATGTGAGGGGTGAGGGCAGCGGGCAGTCAGCTAAAGGACAGGTCTCTGCCCAGGACATGGGAGTTGCATTCAGAAGGACCCAGCAGGAAAGTGTTGACGGTAACCATAAGCCTGTCCCCGAGCACACAAATGCAGCTTAGAACAGTACCAGTCAAGTGACAACCTTCTGTGTTCCCTTACCTCTCCTTCCTGCAGCTGGGGAGCCAGGAAGGAGGTGGGAGTGGGGGGGCTAAAAGGCGACACTCCGGGCTGCTGGCTGCCAGACCCGCAGTGACAGGGTAAGAGCTCTGTCCCTGGAACGAGGACCAGAGTGTTGACAAGTAAATTATCAGGGCCCCTTTTAATTACCCAATTCAGACTGTTTGCTTCTTCAAGTGCCATTAAGACTTTCTCTCAGTTGTCTAAGGGTAGCTGGCAAGGTCTCGGGAAAGGACTCCTGCCCTGGACAGGACGCGGAGGGCAGCGGGAGACGAAGACGAGAAGACTTTTATGATTATAGCCTCTGAGTCTGACAGGTTCAACATGTTAGTTACCAACAGAAACTTGATTCTCTCAAAGCCTCCTGCCAGCCCTAATAACCCGGGACTTCTAAGTACAAAATTAGTATTTATTTTATTAACAAATATTCCCATTGCACTTGCTGTGTGTCAGGTACTGGTCAAAGCACTTTACCAATATTAACTCATTTAATCCTCATAAAAACTCTTTGAGGTAGTACCAGGAGGATCTCCATTTTATTTCTGGAGAAACTATGTATGGCACAGAAAGGTGAAGTAACATGCTCAAAGTCACACAGCTAGCAAGCAGATGAACCAGAATTTGAACCAAAGGTGTTCACAGCCATAGACTGGAATAGAGTTCCTGCCCCAAGATCCACTCCTAGGCATCTACTCAAGAGGGATGAAAACTTAGGTCTGCACAAGAGCTTGTCTGTGACTGTCCATAGTAGAATTGTTCACAATAGTCAAAAAGTGGAAATAATCTAAGTGACCGGTAAATGGATAAGCATGGAATCCATACCATGGAATACCACTCAGCCAGAAAAGGACCGAAGTACTGATACATGGCACTGCATGGATGGCCCTGGAACAGGTGCAAAGTGAAAGCAGCTAGGTACATAGGACCACCGGCTCTTCCATTGCATGACATCTCCAGAGCAGGCTCATCTCTGCAGAGAGCACATCCATGGCCACCTGGGGCTGGGGTGGGGACAGGGACCACTGCAAGGTGGCACAGGGACCTTTCTGGAGTGATAGAAAGCTTCAAAAACTGGACTGTGGCAAAGACTGCACAACTCAGAAAATGAGAAACCACCGGATCATGCACTTCAAACGAGTACATTTTCTACCTCAATAAAACTGTTAAAAAAAAAAAAAAAACAGAAGCAAAGACAGTTGACCCCAGCCATAATGGCCTTGCTCCCATTCTAGCTGGTTTACATCTACAGTGAAAACCCTTCAGAGGCACACAGGAGGGGAGGCTTCAGTGCCAGAAGTTGCCTTAGCCTCTGGCTCTTTCCAGGCTCCAGACAGCCTCTGGGCATTTGCACGGAAAAGCCCCTCCACGTCCGCAGGCATCCAAGCAGGGCTCTGCAGGAACCAGCTGAGAATTCTTTACAGAACAGCTCTGTGTTGCAAAGAGTAATGATATGCAGGGGAATTTCCTACCCCAAATGAGACCCCTTCTTTATCATCCCCCAAACACCCCTGCATTATTTTGCAATGCAAAATTCATGCCTCCTCAAGCCAATTACTTGGGAAAATGTGATATGCGATAATGGATTATACATGCATTTTCTTTGTGAATTTTTTTTCCTCCTTGGGGATGCTAATTACGAGATAAATTGTCAAGGGTTTGATGTTTTGAAATAACTCCTTGTCATATCAGAGACCCTCTTGCTACATACTGCCAAGCTAATTGGTGGCTTCCAGAGAGGAGGATATAAGTCATTTTCAATAGGGGTAATAAAAAAAGTGCCAATCATACATGCATAGACGCTCACATAGACATGTTGGTGCGTGTGTATTTATATCAGAAACAAAAAATGAAAATTCAACACACTCTTCCTTTGGGAGATGCCGGTGGGGTCCTTGGTGTAATATTTTCCCATTTTGAGGTGTGTGCACCTCCCTGGTGTTACAATCAAGATATCATTCCTGACTAATAAAAGTTCTCTTTAGATAGGGAATGTGTCTCCACTGTGGGCGTCCAGTGGTCAACATACAACAACACTCTTGTTGAAGAAAAGTTTTTCAAAGCTGAGACATTATTCACTAAAGCCAAGGCCAAATCTGTCCACTCCACAGATCTGGTGCTCCGGGGATAGAGAACAGCCATGCTTCTTTTATACAGCTTACTTCAGAGCTATAATATTCTAAGCAGTGTTTAATTCCATCTAGCAGGATCTTTGTGGTCCTTTTATTATGCCTTAGGGGACCAGAAACCTTTACTTATTCAGAATCAGTACTTTTTATTTCCAAGGACCAATTCCTTTAAGCAGGAATTTCAAAATGCCACAGGCAGCTTTTCGAACCTCATTCGACTCCCTGGTCTTGTAAATGGAAAGCTAGTTGGTCATTTCATGCCACCCTTTGAATCCAGTCCCTCTCGACACTTACGTGATTCTATCACTGACACACGGAGAAGAAAAGCCGACCCCTCAAGCCCACCTACAACACCATATTCACCAGAACAATCAGCTTCCCTTGGAAACCTAACCGTATCAAAGCACCACGGATCCGAACGCAGGAAGATAACAGGCTATTTTTAGGATAGACCAGTAAAGCACCCTCATGAGTTGTCTGAGGACTACTGTGATCCAGAATTATCCACCACGTTCACTTAAAAGAGATGCTATTTTGCTAAATGGTTAGAAACCCTCAGAAAAAACCTCAAGGAGAGCACCACACCTAACCCAACCTTTGAAGACAGAGACGACAGTAAGGCAGTATCGTGGCCCCAAGCAGCTGGCTCAGTGCACCATGATGACAAAGTTCAAACCATCTGACGTTGGGGACCATGCACGGTCCAGTCTCATTACTGACCGGCCACACTGCACCAAGGGGCTTAGGAGACACGACTCCAGCATGGCCACCCACCCCAGCCTTGGCCCGCTTACCAGTAAAAGTTTCAGTGCACGGATTCACTCCTGCGAGACGTTTGGAGGTTCCAAAATCAGAGATCTTCACCATGCCACTGTAGGTATTCACCAGAACGTTGTCACCCTTTGGAAAAGGAGCATCAAGGGCTTAAAGACAGATTTCAACAAGCGAGCATCAAACAGTTTTGGACCTTAAGAAACGGTCACAAGCTTCTAGCAAGACTAGACTTGGCCCTCTGGGGGCGGGCGTGCTCAATTCTCTCCCTCCTTTGAGCCGATCAATCTGCAGACACCGCCAGCCGGCAGTTCACACAGTCCGAGGGGCACAAACGAAGCCTCGGTAGCTGAGACAAGCACATACCTTTATGTCTCTGTGAACGATCTGGTTTTCATGGAGATACTTAAGGCCTTCCAGGATCTGCCTGGTGTAGAACTTGATGGTGGGCTCCTTTATTGGCCCCCACTTTGATCGCAAAAGGGCAGAGAGGCTTCCTGGAAATGGATACAGCAAAAAACGGATCAGGGCAACGAAGATTCGATTGTTAAGACATGAAGCGAGGTGAGGTTCCTACCCCCACATCAGCCATCAGGGCACCGGCACAAGGCTAAGTGCAGTCTCTCCTCCCTCTGCTGCTGGACTCCCAGACATGCAAGCCACGTGACCAGAGAAGGCCCCGCACGGGGAGGGTGAACAGGAGCCTCCAGCGGGCTCTGAAAATCCATGGGGCTCCTTTTGGGTTTAGCTCTGGTAAGTGGCACAAAGTCAGGAGAGCACAATGATGCGCAAATGTCTTGGCCATTCTACTTGGGTTGAAGCACATTTTCTACCTGGCCCTGAACTCACAGAGGGACAGGACCAGAATGAGGGGCCATTTAGGGAGACAGACTAGGATCAGAGGAGGTTGGGTCTGTTCATCCTCAACAGGAGGAGCCCCTGCACCGGTCACAGGGCAGGACCGTCTTTAGGACCCTCGCCCTTATTATATGAAACATCGAACCACTGGGCCCGAAGAAAATCGACCTTCACTGTATTCTGACCATGTGTTCCAGGGGTCACTGTGCAGGCCCTCAGGCATCGGCCAGCCTTGGCTGGACACCTTACACAGTGCTAAAGGAACCCTGCTATGCCTCAATTTTTCCATCTGTCAAAGGAGATGTGCGCACGTTTCTCCAATTTTGCTGTCAGCCTTAAACCCTTGGAACGTCAATAGCCACTGATATTTTCTGCTAGACTAGGAGCAACTTGAGGGAAGAAGAAACTGTATTTTATCCTTAATGTAACCTTCAAGATATAGCCTACTGCCCAGCTCTCAATACATAAAGTCAGCCTCTTGGTAGAATAGTAGGCTCTTAATAACTGTTGGTTAAAGGAAATGAATACAGATGTCTTTTTAAGATTAATTTATTTGAGAGAGAGAGCGAGCGTGCGTGCGTGCATGAGCTGCGGGGGCAGATGAAGAGGGAGAGAGAATCTCAAGCAGACTCTATGCTGAGCATGGAGCCTGATGTGGGGCTCGATCCCACGACCTCGAGATTATGACCGGAGCTGAAACTAAGAGTCGGATTCTTAACCAACTGCACCACCTAGGGGCCCCTGAATATAGATTTCTAATGGGAGTTTTTGTGTTTGTATTCAGATCATAATTATCATTGTTATTTTTTTTAATGAAAACTTACTGAGCTCTTGCTCTCTGCCAGGCAGCATTTTAAAAGCTTTACATACAACCATCTCATGTAATCCATCCAACTACTCACTGAGCTAGGGTCCTTATGGCTCTAATAATTATTACAACGCCAAACATTAGAGTAATTATTATTACTCCAATTTTACAATTCATTTATTCCATCAGAAAACTGAGGGGGCATAGAGGTAAAGAATTTGTCCGAGGTCACACAATTTGCAGACGGAGGGGCCAATTCAAGCTGGACACTCCGGCTCCAGATCAGAGGCACTCTACCCACGCACTGATGCCACCTGCATTTGGGAGATTTTGTAGATAAGGCCATGGTGTTTGATTTCACAGCAAACATGTTATTTTGCAGTGTCATTTTTAAAACCGCTGTCCCCTTGTCTCCCAACAGTCTTTAAACTCCTAGACTGTGAAGGCTTCAAGGTTGGAGACTATGCTTTATTCATCTGTCTCCAGTGCTCAGCTCAGCAGCTGGCACTCAGTAGATTCCTCAATGAATATTTGATGACTGAATTAAACCACAAACAGACTATTTATGTGACATTGAAAAGTTTGTATCCAACTCCTCTGAGAAACAAATGTTCTCCAACTTCTAAAAGGTCTGTCACTTTTTAAATGGCAAGATGGATGATGATGTTCACATTGTATTTTCATCAGTGGCTCTCAGTGTGTGAGACCAGAATATTAGTGATTACTCACCCCCAGGCACCTGCTCCATAAATATCTTAATGTAGCCGTCCTCAGAAACGGAGCCCAGGTACTGAACAATATTGCGGTGCTTGAGGTACTTGTGCAGGGCTATCTCCTCATGCAGAGGCTGAGAGTACCTAGTAAGAAAGGCAAAGCCAGCATCACCTGCCAGATCCTTGGGGCTCGGAGTCCACGTGGCATTGTGCCAGAACCTGCCCTGCTGGCCATCCCTTCTTTCCAGAAATGGTCTTTCCCTTGGTTCTTATGAGAGTACTCAGGTTCCCATCTGTAAAACGGCACCATAATACCAGCCACACAGCACTGCTGAAGGCCAAGGTGTGTCGTGTCTCAGGCACCCACTGGAGTGCCTGACATACAGGAGGTACTCAATGAATGGCTGCTCTTGTTAGGGTCTGAACTCTCCAACTATCCTTTGCTTCTCTGAGCAGGCCTCCTTCCTTTGCCTCGTATGAAGAGTGGTGTTCCAGAAGGTTCTGTCTTCAGCTGCCTTCTAGTCTCATTCAGCAGACTCACTCTACACTATAGCAAGAGCTACCTAATGGACCTCTTAGCCCAGCATCTGGTTTCTTTTATCTTTTCTCCTCTGGCTGCTATGTTTGCTCTTCCTGAAACACATGCCTCATCAGATCACTTCTTTTCATCAAGTCCACAGAAAGACCATACTGCTCACCATGGCACATGAGGAACTTCAAACTCAAGTCAGACTACATCTTTTGAAATGTTTGCCTCATTTGAAGAGTGCCTCCACCTCCATCCTACATTCAAGTCTCAACAGATAATTTGTTGTTCTCTGAATATACTCTGGGTTTGAACAGCTCTGTTCTTCCCTCAGCATAGAATGCTCTAGCCTCCACTTTTCTGCAAGATGGACTCCTACTCATTCCCTCAAAAACCAGCTCCAAGATGATTTATTTCCTCAAACTTACAACTCACTCAGGAAAAGTGATTCCTCTCCTCTATTGCACATACATTCTGTGCACCCCTCTCCTGTGGCACTTGTCACTGTGACCCCTAGGTAAGGTATCTGCATGCCTGACCAAACCAGGAGCACCCTGACATGAGGCCAGCATCCTAGGCACCTGTCAGTCCCAGGGCCCAGAAAAGGTGCCCAACAGCCACAAATTTAGAAAACGGGACAGAAACAGTCTCTAAGGTCTCCTCTAGCTCTAAAATTCCTGGAAAAACTACTGGTGATGAAAAGCTGAACTACTGCAACCAGTCTAAGGAGATGGGACATGCCAGCAATTTCCCCCCAAATACAACCGTGCCACTGTATCTGGCATGAGCCTAAGAGACAGAATAGTAGACAAGGAATTCAAGAGACTGGACCCTGGTCTTGCTTCTTCATGTCCTTGGAGAAGTCATTTAATCTTTCCTAGCCTTACAAGAAGCTAGATGAGTTCATTTCAGGACTGGCCTTTCAGCTCAAATATCGTAATATAGAATCCCATTAAAAATGAAAGGCCAGGGATCCCTGGGTGGCGCAGCAGTTTAGCGCCTACCTTTGGCCCAGGGCGCGATCCTGGAGACCCAGGATCGAATCCCATGTCGGGCTCCCGGTGCATGGAGCCTGCTTCTCCCTCTGCCTATGTCTCTGCCTCTCTCTCTCTCTCTGTGTGACTATCATAAATAAATAAAATAAAAAAAAAGAAAGGCCAGATGACTGAATGAGTGAATAAATGAATGGATGAATGATGAAGGGTCTTCCAGCTGCCAGAAAGCACTTGTAAACCCATTCCTAACAATTCACTGACCACCAGGATGAAGGGCTGTTTGCACGTGTGCATCGGTATCTGGCACTGAAGGCAACATGCGGATGTCACCTGACCATGCCACTGGAGCACGGAGCTACTCTCACCCCAACTTGCCTGCTGTCTCTCTCTGGGATTTCCTTGATGGCGATTCGCACTTGGTTGCTCAGGTCTCTTCCGGCATACACGATCCCGTACGTGCCTTTCCCCAGCACGACCCTATCGCCGTTCGCATCGTGCTCATACGCATACTGAAGAAGGCAAAGCAACAAGATCAAAAAGCACACCACTCCTGGTGGAGCCCCATAAGAGCCTAAACATTGTTCTGCAATTTTCAATTTATAAATAACATTATTTGAGTACCAGGCAGGTCACATTCCTTAGTTTATGTAATTTCCACTCAGTAATTACTCTCAAAGGGTAGAATTCTCACTCATATATTTACAACATGATTTTATGAGATGGAATTAAAAAAATTAAAAATACAGCTCATATGTAACTTAGTGGGCTCAGCTTTTGGAGATTTGGTTCCACTTTAATGCTGCAATTTAAAAAGACTTCTAAGTATGTCAAGAATCCCAAAGAGGTGCCTTCTTCTTAATCCTTCATTAGCTTCTCAGGAAACCAACCTCCTTCTACAGCCCAGAGAAGAACTGAAGGTCAATAAAATTAAAATTGTCTTAATACAAAGCATGTATGCAGGGCTTTCCCCTTTCAGGTGGACAGATCCAGCATCAAACACACCACATACATTCTACCTATAATCACCATTGTCATTCTGTTCCCCCAATCTCATTATCAAAAGTTGTTGTACAGCTGCATTCTAGTTGGTTCTTTCCGAGGATTAAAATAAATGTAACTCTCAAAATTACATTTGAGCAATACTTGCTTCTGTGGTTTCTATGCTCCGCTGTGCCTACTTCCAGAAATGCACAGAATGTGTGTGGGTCCCGTGTACTTCGAAGGATGTTCATGACACTCAAGATCACTAACAGGTGCCCATCACATCCGATTTACCCAGACATCAGCCTCTCCATACAAGGCTTCTACCTCCCACCTTTCTCGGCCTCCTCATCTGTCACCTTCAAAGTGCATCACTCAACTCAATTCCACAACAAACTTTGATTCTAAACTAAGAATTCAAGTACCTGAGCCAATTATTAAAATAAACCTTTTTGATATTTTTCTGAAAGAAACCTCAAAGACTGAATTTCAAACTAACTTGATAGTAAAAAGCTCATTAAATTATAATCAATGGGAGGACCTGAATTAGTGGCAAATCTGAATAACTGTGCAAATAAACACACGTATAATCAGGTAATAACTAGACTAGAGCGGCAGTGCCCAAAAGAGCTTGGGATTCTCACACCTGTCAGACTGCCTACTAGCAAAAAGAGAAAAAATGAGTGTTAGTGAGGATGTAGGGGAAAAAGAACCCTTGTGCACTGTTGGAGGGAATGCAAATTGGTGCAGCCGCTCTAAAAAAGTACAGAGATTCCTCAAGAATTAAAACTAGAGGGAAGCCTGGGTGACTCAGTGGTTTAGCCCCTGCCTTTAGCTCAGGGCATGTTCCTGGAGTCCCAGGATCGAGTCCCACGTCAGGCTCCCTGCATGGAGCCAGCTTCTCCCTCTGCCTGTGTCTCTGCCTCCACCACCCCCGTCTCTGTGTCTCTCTCATGAATAAATAATAAAATCTTGAAAAAAAAAAGAATTAAAACTAGAACCACCTTACGATGCAGCAATTCCAATGCTGGGTATTTACCCAAAGAAAATGAAACCGCCAATTCAAAGAGATACATGCATCCCTACTTCACTGCAGCATTATTTACAACTTCCCCTTCTCAAGGGCGATCCTGAGGAATAGTTGAGAGCATCTGTACGGTGCCCAAAGCCCCACCCGGCAGAGTAAGTGTTCAATGAATGCCAGCTCTGAGAAGCCAGCCATGTGTTGAGTGCTGGGGTCCCTCGTCCTGGAGCACTGCTAGGTCTTCACAGCCCCGGCACATGGAAAGCACTTGGTCAACCTCGGTGGGGGAACCAAAGTTCGGGCTGTGCAGATGCCCTCGGGCCCCTGGAGGGGAGCAGCTGGGTCACCAGGAGTTCTCAAGGTGGGCCCATCTGAGTCCCAGGATGTCAGGGACACGCACTGCTGCTGATGGCACCTCTACCGCTCGCATTCTCATTCTTGATGCCTGGGGCCTGCTGCTCCTCCACGGTGAGGTCCGCCACCAGGTTCCGCTGGCAGGCCCTGAGCACCCCCACGGGGTGGGACACTGCCACGGCCTCCCTCTAGGTGCTCTTCCAGACTCGGCAACTCCCTCACCTGCTCTGTCAGGGTGCGGGCATACTTCTTAAGGCATCGATTGCAGCATCATACACTTCTAAGGTGAGGGGCCAGTCTCGTCCCGGCCTACCCCACAATATCACACATGCTGTTGGTCGCTACACGCGGGTCTTGCTCCTCCCGCGGGGCTCCGGCCCTCCCTCCCCCAAGTCCTGCAGGCGCCGCAGGGAGGGGAGCAGCCCGGGCAGCAGCAACAGCCCCGGGGCACAGCTCCTTCTGCTCAGGTAGGATGGAGCACAGGTCAAGGCCGCAGCAGGCACATGCTCCAGCCTCCTCTTGCCCACGGGGCGCCCGGCAGAGCAGCTTGAGACCCGTGGGCTCCCAGCTCCAGCTCCACAGGCAGGCCCACCCCAGGGCCTCCCTACCTGCCCTGCTCGCTCAGAGCCCCAGGGCTCACTGCCAGCATCCACCTCCCCGCTGTAGCCACAAGAGAGTATTTTTATTTTTTATTTAAATTAATTAACATATAGCATTTCATTAGTTTCAGAGGTAGAGTTGTGATTCATCAGTTGTATGTAACACCCAGTACTCGTTGCATCATGTGTCCTCCTTAATGCCTATCCCCCCCCCTTACCCCATTCCCCCCCACACCACTCCCCCCAGCAACCCTCAGTTTGTTTCCTGTGGTTAAGAGTATTTTTAAATATAAAGGATTTTCACACACAAAAATGGGACATTTTCTTTAAGCATCGAAGATACAATTGAACTCCAATAAAAAAATATACATATAAAAATATTTGTAATGGAAAAAATAAATTAAAAAAAGATACAAGAAGTAATTTTTTCCATGTTGTAGGTCTTCAGTGACTCACCTCTAAGGTGTCTCCATCAGTGTCCCCCTCCAGCTCCACTGTACTGCGCGCTGCGTTGCTTATCATCTCTTTAACCAAAGAGCAAAACCTAGAACAGCAAATGTCACAAAGATGCTAATTATCATCACTCATGTTCCCTAGCTTTAACTTATTAAACTGTGATTAAATATACATCAAGTTTTTACAAGTTCATAGAACAATCTACTCCTTGATTCACACAGCACTTTAATGGTTATCTCATCTAGTTCAAATACTCATGTGATACTTGAATCCCCTTCTATATACAGTGGCTCCGCTAATTGGTTGGTCAACTGAGGCTTGAATATCTCTAGTGACAGGGAACTCATTACCTCAGAAGGTTGCTCATTCTGTGGACAACTTGATGAGAAGTGCTTTATTTACATTGAACTAAGACTTCATTCATGTCGGTCCCATCCACGGACTGCTTAGAATTAATCCCTCTTCTACATAATAGCCCATTAGAAATGTACACAATTTTATTAAATCCCTGTCAATCTTTCCTCCTTGTTCCTTCAATGTTTCCTCCAGGACTTGTTTTTAAGTTACTCCACTAACAGGCAATTGTTGAAAGGTGTCCCTGTCTTACTCAAGTCTGGCCATATGACCAGTGTTCCCAAGGTGATCTAATTAGTGCTAAGGAAAGTGGGACTCCCACCCCTCAATGCTGTAGACACTCTTGTTCTAAGTGCAAAATAAGGTCTTGTAGAAGGAGGGTGTAGGGAGGAAACGTAGAAGGTGGCCTCATCATTCTGTTGACATAGATTAAGCTTACTATCAACTGTTACCCGCAGGTCTTTCTCACAAATGCTGCTGGGCCACATCAGGTATCTTAGACTTGTGAAGCTGTTTCTTTACATACAAGTGATTTGACTTACAAAATTTTTATTCAATTTAGGGTGGCAGGGAAGAGTACTGTACATCTGAAGATAATTCCCATAAAACGTTAAAATGGTCTTTTCTCTAATCCCATCCCACCTTTGCTTCTAATCTTTGAAAGCTGGGAAACACAACAGTCAGGAGACATGTGGTATGAACTCACCAAAGTAACTAAAATTCACAAGACATTACCACTCGTTGCTAAAAATGTGAAGTGAAATCCTCACACTCTGCTGGTGGAAATATAAAGTAATGACTTCAAAATCAAAATCGACCAGAGACCTAAATATAAGAGCTAAAACTCTAAGAAGAAAACAAACACCATAGAAAACCTTGGGTCAGGAAAACCCTTCTTAGGTGATCCCAAAACCACAAATGACCAAAGAAAAAACAAATTGAACTGCATCAAAATGTTAATCAACGGTGAACCACCACCCACAGAGGGCAGGGAAGTTATGTTCAAATCACACATCTGATGAAGGACTTGTATCCAGAATATATAAAGAACTCTCAAAAACATTTACAAAAATACAAATAACCCCTTTAAAAATAGGCAGTTTGGAGAAGCCTGGTAAACACTACTTTTTACCAGGTGAGCCAAGTTAATTTTACCAGTAACAAGATACTATATAGATCCTGATATAATGCATGAGAAGGACAGGACATCACTTCTGTGCTATTCCTTCCTAAAATGCATGGCACTAATGCAATCATGAGGAAAGAGCAAACAAACCCCAACTGATGGGCTACACCAGATCAATTGCCTGTGCTCTTTGAAAGCACTGAGTGAAGACAAAGAGGCACTTATGAAGATAAATGAGGACTACACAGATATGACCCTTAAATGTAACATGATCCTGGACTGGATGGCAAGACAGAGAAAAAAAATCTTGTGTTTTGCTGTGAAGGATAGTAGTTGAACAGTAAATAAAATGTGGCTAAGGTTTGTAGATTACAGAGCCATATCAATCGTAATTTCCTGATAACTGTGCTGTGATTATGTAAGTGAATCTTGTTTTTAGGAAATATGCACACAAGTAGTGAGAGGTAATGAAGCATTATGTCTACAACTCACTCAGCAGTTCAGAACAAAAATAATCATGAGTATGGAGTGAAGGTAAAACAAATGTAAAGGGTTAACACTGGGGAATTCTGGGTGAACTATATATGGAAATTCTTTGTACTGTTTTTCTCAAATTTTTTATTCATTAAAAAAATTTTGTTTTTAAATTTTAAGTAGGCTCCACACCCAACATAGGGCTTGGACTCACGACCCTGAGATTAAGAGTCGCATGCTCTACAGACTGAGCCAGCCAGGTGACCCTCTGAAACCTCCTTGTAGTTCTGAATATTTTTCAAAATAAAAGGCTAAAAAATTATTTTAATTGGGTGAAGGGTTTGAGCAGAGAGTTCTCCAAAGAAAATATATAAATGGCCAGTAAGCTTACGAAAAGATGCTCAGTATCATCAGTCATCAGGGAAATGCAGATCAAAAACACAATCAGACTCTACCTAACACCCACCAAGATGTCTAGAATTACAAGGATACACAATAACGCATGCAGCAAGGATGTGGAGAAATTAGAACCTTCATAATCTGCTGATGACAATGCAAAATCTGATCACAGTCTGGCAGCTCCTCAAGGGTTAAACACAGAGTTATGTAAGACCCAGTAATTTAGCTCCAAGGAAATGAAAACTCAGGTCCACACAAAAAGTAGGGCAAGTGAATGTCCTTAGTAGCATTATTTATGATAGCTAACAAGTGGAAACAACTCATATCTTTCAAGTTAACAAATAAATCAAGTATGTCCATACAATGGAAGAGTGATGAGCCGCAAAAAGAATGAAGTGCTGATATGATGGTACAGCATAGCTGCACCTTTTTTTTTTTAAAGGATTTTATTTATTTATTTGACAGAGCGAGCAAGCAAGTAAGCACAAGCAGGAGGAGGGGCAGAGGGAGAAGGAGAAGCAGACTCCTCACTGAGCAGGATGCAGGACTCGATCCCAGGATCCTGGGATCATGACCTAAGCCAAAGGCAGTAACTTAATTGACTGAGCCACCCAGGCACCCCAGCATAGATGAGCCTTGACAACATTATAATAACTAAAAAAAATATCAGACACAAAAGACCACATATGATATGATTCCATTTATATGAAATGTCAAGAACAGGCAAATCCACAGAGAATGAGAGAGAGAGAGAGAGAAGATTCATTTTTGCACAAGGAAGGGGTTGGGGGGATTAGTTTGAGGGAAAATGGGGAGTAACTGGTAATGGACACTAGGTTTCTTTTGAAGATCATGAAAATATTCTAAAGTTAGATTGTGGTGATGGTTGCAAAACCGTGAATAAACTGAAAAAAGACTGAACAACACTTTAAATGGGCAGACTGCATGGTATGTGAATTATACCTCAGTGAAATTATAAAAGTAACTTTCTGTAAGTTAAAATTTCAGGAAAGGCAGTGCATCTAATAAATATTCTCCCAACAAAGATCCTTCAAAACTTATTTGCCATAATTAGATCACAAACACCTGAATCAGCTGTAACTCACCTACTACACTGGTCTTCAGTGGAAAAGTAGATTTGAAAGTCATCAGAATTATCAAGGACATAAAGAAAACAACACCGTTCATCAAACTTGGATATGCTGTAAAATTGGAAAAACATAAGAAATCTTATTATTTTTAAGTTATGATGTCACTTTTACATTTTTGAGAAAAATCTAGTCCTAGATTTTCTTCCATTTTACAAATTTGCAAGATTTATTAATGTTTTAGTAAATACTCTCCAAATTTGACTTCTATTTCCCTACCAAATTTAAATAGCAGGGACATTTATCTTGCATATTTTTGAGTTTGTATTCATCAAATGACTTTTGTATGTATCGAGAACTTACCATTAGATACAGCGCTAAGCAAAGCATAGAACAGCAAGAATGCAAAATAAATATGGTCTCTCTCCCTCAAGAGTTTATCATTTCACACACAAGCCGGGAAACTTATTTGTGAAATAATGTATTATGGCATCTTAAGGAATTTCTAGACTTGAAAAATAACAGGACACAGAATTTGGGGCCACACAAGGAAGGTAGAAATCCATGTGGCATCTTAGCTCAAGAAAGGCCTTTACATGTTATCTGGTCTATTTCCACCTAAGGTCAGGATCTGACTCTACAGCATCTCACTCAATGTTCTGCTTTCCTGGACATAGCCAGTGACAGAAAATTACCATACTCCATCTGCTGATGGATTTCACCGCTAGAAAGTTCTTTACCTACACTGGGCCAAAGTCTACACAATGGCCTTCATTTTGCCAGGCAGCACTATGGAAAAGCCTAAATTCTCTTCAAACAAATGATGCTACTTTATGTTCCTCTAAGTCATCTCTCCCTGAGAGTCAAAGCTTCTTTAGCCATTCTTTTTGTGTCAGGGATTACATGACAAATATGGAGTTGAAACAGCAATAGTACAGGGTGATTTAAAAATACTTAAAACAAGGCTATGCATAAGTTTTGGAAACCAATTTGTAAAGGAACTATCACTGTTAGTTGGGTAGCACTGGGAATGTTCAACACGTGCTCTTTATAGCATATTGGTCCTAGGGTTTGATTCACCCTTTGCACATCCCTGATGATGGCTGAATGGCAGCAAGAGGCAGCTCTATGAGGAGGCACAAACAAAAGGTTCTTGACTATATATTCTCATATCACTTAGTTTCTGGAGTATTAAGTTTTTGAAAATGTTCAAGACTTTTAATTATATTTTTAAGCAGTATTACTCAAATACACTACTGTTCTTAAATTATTTCCCTCCCTTTGACATGACAAAAATATTATTCTAATTTAAACAGTGCTGTGCCTACGACAGGATCATACTATGTCTGGAGGTAACAGGGGATTCATTCAGAAGCCTGTGGTCTTCCAATCAGATAAAGGACATACAGTTCTCATCTGAGCCCTTCATGTAATGGAAAATATGAAGAAACAGAGTCCTGGAGAGGCTAAGTGATTTTGTCAAGGTTAAACAATGAAAGAAGGATTAGAACTCCCATCTGCTTTAGAGCTGCTCCTATTCTTAGATGTGCTGGCAGGGTAAAGCTCAGAGTGTAGCCACAAGGGTCACCAAATGGTCACTACCCCGATCCAAAGAACAAGCACCATAGCTCTCCTTGGATTACACCATATGCTCCCCCAACTGATAACAACAATGCCCCCGGCTCCATTACTCTATTCAGGAGACCCCAACCATGTGTCATTACCGTAACTCCTTTAGTCACTGGGATTCCGGGGTTCCCTGAGCACTTGAACATCAATGGCTCAGAGAAGAAACACTTTGTCTTCTGTATTTTTTTTTTAAAAAGTTTGAGACAAGAGAGAGTTTAGTCTATTGGATACCAAAAAAAAAAGCTTCTTTGTCACAACAAGCCAAGAAGCCCTTACTAGTAGCACACGAACAAGCTCAGGCAGGGTCACAAAAGAGAACATGGTCTATTTTGAATTATGTTAAAAATGAGAATATCACATATTATAAACAAGTGGAAACATTAAAGTAATAAAACACTGCCATCATTATTTGTATTAGAACAATAATGCCATTTTCCCTTATGTTCTTACCTTATTCCCCTAATGGAAGAAGCTGTAAAATTCCATTCATGAATTTGTTTCTGCAGGTTTTAAAGACAAAAGTCAGTAGAGCTTGACTTTTTTCCATGCCAAAAAACTTTTGATTTCATTCTCTGGTCAATTACTTCTGCTATTTTACTTTCAATAGAGATTTAGGAGTTAGAGCAATATATTTTATATAACTTGGAAGACCAAAAACATTTTTTCCTCTTTTTTTTAAGATTTTATTTATTTGAAAGAGTGCGCTCAAGCAGGGGAGGGAAGTGGCAGACAGAGGGAGAGGGAGGAGCACTCCCCACTAAGCAGGGAGCCTGATGTGGGGCTCCATCCCAACCTGAGCCAAAGACAGACGCTTAACCAACTGAGCCACCCAGGCACCCCCAGAAACATTTTCTAACGTATTGCAAAAAGTCATTTGTATCTTTAATCCAGTTTAGAGCAAAAGATATTTATTTGAAACAGAATAAGCACAGAGTAAGCACCACTGAATGGACTTTCATCTTCTGTCAACATACCAGGAAAACTAAAATGAGTTTGGGGACAGCCCACCTAAGTTGGTGACCTCTGAAAATATTTGCAGAAGAATGTGGCAGACAACAATGTTCTCCCATCTTTCTTTTTTCTCCCTGGGCACACAGCTAGCATACATTTCCCAGCCTCCCCTGCAGTTGGGTGGGGCCGCAAGAAGAGTTTTGATCAATGGGATGTGAGGAAGAATGATGTGTACCAACTGTGGGTATGGTTCATAATAACCTCAGCAATCCTCTATTCCACTATGAGAGGGAATGGGGACCCTGCCAACTTGGGTATGACACAAGGCATAACCTTTGATCATGTTAAGACATTGATATTTGGGGGCTATTTGTTTCAGCAGATCGCTTTTCATAACTAACACAAAGACTAACCTGGATTTCAATCTGTACAAGACGCATTTTTAAAGATAACTGTTTCCTCCCTCCACCACTACTGCCTGTACTTAACAAATGCTGCACAAAGCTAAGCTTCAGAAGAGAGATCCGAGGTACAATACCAATATGTCACAATAAGAGAAAATCATTCAAAATAAGGAAACACATTTGGTTGGCCCAAAGAATGTCCTAACTGACCAGCTAAGCACCCCCCTCCCCCAGAGAAATGTGAGAGCCAGAAGACTGGGCATATGGCTTAGGAGAACAGCCACGAGCAACTGGGTGATGAGTTTCCTGCCATCCTGGAGGAACGACAACAGGATGTGGGAGGATGGTCCTCAATGGGAGAAGGTCCACTTGACCGTGTTAAGTACCTGCTATGTGCCAGGCAAGGTACCAGCACTGAGGACATAACAAAGAACAAAGCCCCTGCCCTCGTGGGGCTTATATTCGCATGAGAGAGAACAAATTAAGTAGTAACTGAACAGCATGACAGAGGACGAAAAGCCAGAGAGAGCGGGGAAGGGCATTCAGGTGGGGCAGGGGTCATGATGTTAAACTGGGTGCTCCAAGAAGGCATCTCTGAGGACTCTTCAGCAGAAGGCTAAGGCAGGTGAAGGAGTGAGACTTGCAGATATAGTCCTGGGCTGAAGGGAAAAGTCATGTCCCCAGGGCATGTCTGGGGACCAGCAGAGAGGGAGTAGGAGAGGAGGTTGGAGAGCTCATGAGGAAGATGACACAGGGCCTTGGAGACCATCACCAGGCTCCCAGTTTCTACTCTGTAGAAGATGAGGTGAGGGCCGTGAGAGATAGAAGCATACATCAACATGGAAGCCCCCACCTGGGACCCAACCGTGTACAAAGACTGAGGGTATTTCAGAGGAGTTGTGTTCAAAGTCAGTGAAAGGTGGCGGTGGTGGAGAGCAGGAACCTGCTTCTGGATTCAGGTACAGAAACATGAACCAGGGCAGATTTCAGAGCACCTTGTCCAAGTCACCTACAGGCAAGAAGCTGCATGTATATAAAGAGCTTGGCCACAGAAGCTTTCAAAGTATCCCCAGATGGAAGGTTTACCCCACAGTGTAGCTTTAGGGAACTTCCTGATTTAGGAGGAAGATTTGCCGGTTAAGAAGTAAACAACACAGACTCCCGTCTTTCCCTTTATATCACAGTCAATGGGCATTTGTGTGTGTGTGGGGGGGGGGACCTGCTTTGTAGATACTATGGATATGAAAACATAGAAGTCATACTTGAGTTTGCAAAGCACTTGGGGAGAAGTTCTCAAAAAGTGATCAAAGAGCAATGGGAAATACTGTGGACACAATATAGGCAAGAAAGCAGCCTAATTCAGTGAAAGGGGAGGAAAGGTAGTTAGAGACGCTGCCGCACAAGTTAGGGCTTGGATGACTGGAAGAAGAAATCGCATGGAGTAAGGAGGACAGAAGAGCACACGTGGGACCCCGCAGGGCCAGCTCAGGGGACGAGAGGGTAGGATTACAGGGACTTGACACTCCATAAGAGAGCATGAGTTTGCATCTGTAAAGCCATGAGATTCAGTCATGGTTTTGGGGAAGAACAAGAGGACCAGAACAAGTGTTTTCAAATTATTAAACTTCTGAATTGAAGTATACCATATGTTCAGAAAAGGGCACAGTGATCATCGCAGTAAATTTTCACAAAATGAAGACTCGCTGTAGCCAGTTTCTAAATGAAGAGACAGAATAGGAACAGCAGCCCAGAAGCTTCCCTCATAAACCCCCACGCACCTAGTCATCCAAAGGTGGAAACAGCAACCGCTATTCTGATTTCTACCACCATGGAGAGTTTTGCCTGCCCTGCAATAACATGTAAATGAAATCATCAAGTCCACACTCCCTTGCATCTGCAGGTGGGGTTTTTCGTGAAACGCCTGGTGGTGGAAGTCAGGACTGCCCACCCGGTTTCTGATCTGCTGTCCTGGAGGGTCAACTGGCACAGAGTCCTCCATCATGACTGCGGTGGCTGTCTTCTCCCGGCAGGCAGCGACCTTACCCTTTCTGAGAATGGCTATTTTACTACATCTAAATCATGAGGAAATGGACTTGAGACTGTAGCTTTCCATGTCAGGGTCAGAAGCCTCCAGTAATCGTGCACTGGAAGCAGAGCCAGGGTGGGCTACAGAGCAATAGGCCAGGAGGCTAGAGGCAGGGGCATGTCTCCAGGGTCCCCTGGGTGCCGACTCAGCATTTGCCCTCCTGGTCCTAGAGTGTGCGCCTCTGGGGAGGCATCTTGGGAGTCTATGACAATTTTGTAGACTTTATATGCGCTTCTCCTGTTGCTAACATAAGCAGAAAAAGCAGTAACAATAACAGCTTTTCCTAACAAGCAGCCCTAGCTGTGTGCTCAGTGGCAGGGGCTACTGGATGCCTGTTGGCGACTCCAGGGCACAGGAGCTGCTGAGGGTGCAAGGCTGTGTATGTCCCTGCCCTGCACAGCCTACTCACACTGTTGTGCTGGGGGCACCTGGAGCCAGCTTAGGAAGGCCAACCGTGCACATCTCCTCCTAACCCCAAGTTGGAGCATCCACTGGAGGTTGCTTGAAACTGGCCATGGTGGGAACAGAACTGGAGGAACCAGCAAACACTACACGTCCCCATGCTGCTTGTTAAACATATACCAGCAGAAGTTTCTGAATCCTTGGCTAACAAACCAGAACTTAACCTACTCTTACAGCAGTGCAGCATGTAAGTGAACACGCACATGCGTGTGATCTCCCTCACCAGCCACAGCCCACCAGGAAAAAATGCAACATTGTGTAGAGAAATGTCATCTCACTCCAGACAAATCTGCTTGCTTTCACGATCTGCAGAATTTCAAAAATGTAAATGAAGGCTAAAGCAAAAGCTTCCTCTCAAAGCAAAAAAGGCAATTTCTATTTCCCTCAGACGTTTGTTCTGACAACTATGAGCACTTGTACAAAACATTTCATCAGTCAATGAAAACTAGCATTTGCTGCTTCTACCATTCTTTTCCATTTCTTATTATGGACTATGTTCAAAGTAACACATTTACAACTAGGGAGATAGTATATGTACCCATGGGAATGCCCATTAAGGGCAGCAAGCACTGTAGGATTCAATACAATGGACAAAGTTTATAGAATTCCACAAGCCCAAAGACATTTGGTTCTAAAAGTTTGAAGAGTCCACTTGAATAGGATTAGTTTCTTTCCTCAAGTACTTGTCAAGACATGAGGAGTTGAGTACGTACATCAATGGAATGGTCAGTTACAGATCAGAATTTTGAAAATCCTCTCCTATCACAGTGACATCAATGACACAAGAAAATCATCAAGGCTTGCTTCTAATACAAGAATTCCAACATCGAAAGCATGGGACCTGGAGGGGGGCACAAGGGGGCAGAAGCCAGGCTTTGGGGTTGGAGGGTGTCTGCTGATATTCTCTTCCTTAACCATGCTGGTTACTCAGGTGTGTTCAATTGGCAAACATCCATCGAACTATACATTTATGACTGATAGACTTTTTCAGTGTGTATACTTCCATAAAAGGTTAAAAACAGCCAAAGAGGTAAATTTAATAGAGAACATATTCATTCTTCAAAGGAGATCTGTTTGAACACCATGTGTAAATTTTATTGTGGTTTTTCTTTTGCACTCAAATATTTAATTAATACACACAGTACAGCAAAGCAAACAAAAAACCCCAAGCATGCATTCGGGCAGCTCATCTTCACTATTGGCTGAGTCTGATGAATAAGAAGGCTGCTTCTCTGTTAAATATTAGACAAAGTTACTGGCTTATACCTGTAATGTTTGGGTCTCTGCAAACCAGCTGTTGAAGCCCCAACCCCAAGTGCGCCAGGATTCTGAGATAGGGCCTTGGGGAGGCAAATCAGGTCATGAGGATGGAGCACCTACGATGGGATTAGTGCCCTTATTAAAAAAGACACAAGGGAAATACCTCCCCATCATCTGGGGGCACACAAGATGACAGCCTATTGTGACCTGGGGGAGAGGGCCCTCACCAAAACCTGACCACACTGGCATCCCACCCTGGGACTCCCAGCCTCCAGAACTGGGAGAAAGAAATATCTACTGTTTAAGCCCCCAATTCATGGTATCCTGTTACACAACTCAAGATTTCAAGTCTATTTCTTTTTTATATATATATACCTTTACTGAGGTATAATAGACGAAGACCTGCACAAATTTCATGTGCATAATCTGAGAAGTTTCAGACACCCATGGAACCATCACCACAATCAAGGTAATGGCCAGATCCAACATCTCCCCAAGTGTCCTTGGTCCCTTGGTCTTTGTTTTGTGTGTGTGTGTGGGGGGGGGTGGCGGGCAGGTAAGGACACATGAGATTCACTCTTTTAACAAATTCTGAAGTGCACAATGGCATACTAGTAACTATAGGGGCCATGGTGTACAGCACACATCGGCAACTTGTTCATCCAGCAGAAGTCAGACCTTGTACTCCCTGAACAATGGGGGGGGGGTGCTGTGTTAGGACTATTTCTGATAAGGAATTTCTTATATGATTCTGGCCCTCTGCTTATTCTACAATGTTGCATTTCATTTTTGAAGATATGGTCTGTATTTGCCTGATTAAGACATAATTGCTCACTCTCTTATATCCAGGAAAAAAAAATCCTTCTTTGCCAGGTTAATGGCAGACGTCTCCCCACACTCCATGAAAACATATACAAAGCAAATAGATCTACCTAGTGAATGCAATTGCCAAAGGTGCTAGATTACTAAAAATGTTTTATTAAAGAAAGAGGCTGAAGAAGTACTTCAGACACACACAGACAAAAACATAGTTACTACCACAGACACCAGGCACGGCCCAGTGTTTAAGTGGGCACTTAAAGTATTCTCTCTCCAGTATCATTGGTGTCAATATAAATTGAAGTGGTACAAACCTGACAGGAGCTTTCAAATTTTATTTATCTTTAGTATCTATCAAATTTCTTTTTTTAAAGATTTATTTATTCATGAGACACACACACACACACACACACACACACACACACACACACACACAGAGGCAGAGACACAGGCAGAGGGAGAAGCAGGCTCCATGCAGGGAGCCCAATGTGGGACTCAATTGCAGGTCTCCGGGATCACACCCTGAGCCAAAGGCAGACACTCAACGGCTGAGCCACCCAGGTGTCCCTTTCTTTTTCTTTTTTAAAGATCTTAGAGAGTCAATGGGGGCAGGGTCAGAGATGGAGGGACACAGATGATCTCAAGAAGACTTCCTGCTGAGTGAAGAGCCTGATCCCAGGATCCCAAGATCACAACATGAACTGAAACCAAGAGTCAGACTCTCAACTGACTGAGCCACCCAAGTGCCCCATAGCTATCAACTTTTAAACAAAGGTAGTCTTAAATCTAGCAGTTCCGTTTTGGGGAATCTCTGCTCCTGAAACAATCTATGGGAGCATGTAGGGTGCAACCACCAGGATGGGCACTGACCTCCTATCTATCATTGGCTAGAGTGCATGGGTGAGCCTGGAATGTGCACTGCAGGCAGGTAGGAAAATAAATTATGGTTCAACCATACTTGGAAAGGTATCACCATGATATGAGAATATAGGGAATATTACAATTAAAAACATCAGGTGGATGGATCACTGTGTGCTATCTGAAAAACTGTCTATGATGTAAGAATCAATCAAAACATCAAGTTGCAAAATAATATACACTGTATGATCTCACTTTAATGAAAATGCTTCTCTCTCTCTCTCTCTCTCTCTCTCCACACACACACACACACACACACACACACACACACACACACACACACGTTTGCATGCATACACCCACCTACACATACATAAGGGAGTTTAGAGAATGGTAAAGATGGATATCCACCCAGTCACTGGGGAGGGGAATGGGAAGGAGGTTTTGGGGGATTTGGAGGGACTTTCCCCATTACTACTCATGGTTTTTTAAAGATTTTATTTATTTATTTGACAGAGAGCGCGCACAAGCAGGAGGAATGGCAGAGAGAGAGGGAAAAGCAGGCTCCCTGCAGAGCAGGGACTCTGACTTGGGACTTGATCTCAGGACCCTGGAATCATGACCTGAGCCAAAGGTAGAGGCTTATCTGGTTGAGCCACCCTAGGCACCCTTAACTTCTTTTCTCAACAAGCCTGTATTCATTCACATAAATATACACACATTCATTCATACACACAGATACACAAATATATAATATAAACATATATAAAATGGGAAAACCAGCATCCTCTCTCCCATCTGTAATTATACTCTCATACACTCCTGGACCTTACCTTACAAGTCAGTCACAGGTGCCTGTTCTTTCAAGTACTACAACAAAGACTCTCTTACTTGAACACTGAATTTGTGACGACACAACAGAGAATAAAGAGAGCTGTGATTTTTTTTCTTACCATTTCTGTGGGTGAGACATGCCACAGAGAAACTGTCTTCTCCTCAGCCTCATTATTTATAGAGACATACGAAGGCTGGTAGACTTTGGTTGGTTCTATCACCAGCACCTAAAAGAACAGATTTCTGTGACACACAGGAACATACCACAGACAGGTCACTCTGCCCAGTGAGCAAGTAGAAAGTGCTTTACTCCACAAGTATTTGAGTCTGTGTGCCAACATTGCTCTAGGGCCCATGGACACCAGTCATGACAGAAGTCTCCTCCCCACATGGGAGTCCATGCTCTGATGGGGCAGATAAGAAATACACACATAGGGATATGGAATATGGTCACATAGGCAGCTCTGAGCCAAGTACAACAGAATAAAGGTGTATGCGGGGTCACTTTAGCCAGGGTGGCCAAGAAAGGCCTGCCCAAGGAGGTGACAGAAGAAACAGGGAAGCAACAGTTTTTTAGAGAAATGAAGGAAACTGGATGATCTGCAGGTAGGTACCCAAGTCTGTAAAAAATACAAGAGGACTTATGCTAAGTGAGGTGACATTCCATCAGTAATGTTTTATTGCTGGGGGTCAGGGAGGGAGGGAAGGGGAGGAAGAGAGGAGATGGGGAGAGAGGAAGAGAATGAATGAATGAATTTCCAAAGCAAGTAAAACAACATATTTAAGGTCGCTAAATCTGGGTAGAGATTACACAAGTGTCTGTTCCATTATTTTTTTGGTACCTTTCAATAAGTTTGAAATATTTCATAATTAAAAAATTTTCAAACTTATTACCCAAGAACAAAATCATTATCATAATCATTTCAAACAACTTAATCTCCATTAGAAGTTTAATGAAATTCCTCAACATGGCACGTTCACAAAAATCTCATGGCATAAATATGAAATATAATGATCTGAAGCTCAATATCTAGGGTGCTTAGATATCTTAAGATTCCTTGTAAGGTGGTCGTCTAAATTTGACACAAAAAGCTAATCGCCATTTTGCTTTCCAATAATATTTTAAAAATTAACTAGTGGCATTGGAGGCAAACCAAAGCTCAACAGCAAACAGCACCAAGTTCCAAAATTTTACTATTACTCTTGCACTGATTTAGAACAGGGTTCCCCCACTATGGCACTGCTGACATTTGGGGCTGGGTATTTCTGTGCTGGGGGAGGGGCTAACCCATGCACTGTGGGTGGCTGGCAGCACCCCTGGCCCTCACCCCACTAACTGCCAGGAGCAAAACCTTCCTTGCAGTCGTGTCAACCGAAAATGTCTCCAGATACTCCCAAATGTCCGCCAAGAGACAAAATGACTCTCAGTTAAGACCACTATTTTAGAGGCCATAGCCGACTTTCTAGTGAGTTGATCGATCAACTGGCTGATTCTACATAAGACTGATGGGTATCTAATATTTTCAATTACTCTAAGGTTTTTCTACGTTTCAGAGTAGTCAATAATTAGCACCAATCCCCAGTTTCTTTTATTCTATCTGAAAGAAATGGATTTAGCATGACTTACTGGAAATCTGAGTCCATTAGTAGCTTCATTTGTTGCCTCAAAAATCATATCTAACCAGAAGTTAAGCCGTTCTTGCCTGGGTGAATGTTCAGTAATGGATTTCTTGAAGCGCTGAATTAATAACAAGTTCTGAACTAACGACCGGAGGTACCTGGAAAAATCAAGAGCACCAATAAATTAGATTCTTCAAGAAATGGAATCAATTCTACTCCCTTTAAAAAAGGTTTCCCAAAAGCTTCATTTACTTAAAATCATATTGTGTAATGAGTGCTTCTTTATCATTTGGCAGCCACAGACTTAATTAAAAGAAATCCAAAGAGCGGTCAAAATAAGTCTGTCCAACGAAATCATACAACATGGCTTTTTACCAACATTGGGTTAATGGTATTCAAAGTGTGGACACTGGCAAACATTTGCTAACTTGTCTTAAAAACAAAAACATGCAGTTTGAAATTCAAACCAATTACAAAATGGCAAACTCATGGTCTTTTTTGAACTTAACCTTTTTAAGTGATTGTAGATTTATATATAGTCATAAGAAACAATACAGAGAGATCTCATGTACCCTTGGCCCGATTTGTACCAATGATGATAGCTCATAAAATTCTAGAACAAGATCACAAGTAGGATATTGACATGGATACAGTTAAGATAAAAAATACTTTCACTGTCACAAGGATCCCTCCCCCTCCCGTCTCCCTTATACAGTCATACCATTTCCCTTCCATCCCTCCTCTTCTTCTTGACCTCTGCCAGTCACCAATGTGAAACTCATTGTATTTTTTAAAATTAGGTCTGACCAGGTAGATTTTGAAGTTTTGAGATCTTCAATCTCACCACATCTTTACTGGTCACATCCTCTCTGGTAGTGAATGCAGATGGTTGAGTTGAAAGCATCAGAGTATTATTTTGTCCTTTGAGGACCAAGTCTGGAGCTGCCCTGGGAAGGCAGATCAGCTTAACTCAGACTGACTTGCTTGGGTACTGTGCACTGAACAATGAACTCAGTAGGCCTAGATTGTCTAAACTCTACAGATTCCAAAGAAAGGTCTGGCCCTTGACTGGCTTTTGGAACATCATCTTTGAGTCCTTGGGCTATTCAGTCTGGTAAGAATGTTTCTGTTTACCGGGGGCCTTGGGCCACACCACCTAGTCCATCCTAACAATAGGACTCAAGGTCGGGGCCTTGGGCCATGCTATATCAGTGTCATCTCCAGAGGGGCTGGGGACTCGGTAACTAAGGTCAACCACATGGATGCTCCATACCTGTACAACCGACAGCCCCCTCATAAAACCCTGAACACCAAGCCTTGGTGAGCCTCCCTGGTTGTCAATACTTTGTGTGTGCTGCCATCCATAGTTGTGGAGAGAAATCGGCACTGTGTAAGTCACCCCACTGGGTGCGGACAGCGGGACGCTGGTGCCTGGCCTCTTCCGGACTCTACCCTGTATGCCTTGTGCCTCTGCTGACTTCCGTCTGTATATACGTGTGTTGTAATAATCTTAACCCTGAGTACAACAGCCATTCTGAGTCCTATGAGTTCTTCTAGTGAATCATGAACCCCGGGGCGGTCTTGGGGCTACGATATTAGGTGCCCACACTGTCAGCCAGGGTAGGTGCGGATGCACTGAGAATGCACCAAGGCTCAGCTGTCACCTCTGTGGAGTCCGCTCTGTCTGGATTAGGTGCAGCAGAGCACCTGAAAAGTTCTGGAAAAAGCAGCTGCTCCAGGAGGGCTAGAGGCTCTGCCTGCCTCCCTGTTCGTGCAGCCTCAGAAAGACTTCCAAGATGTTGATATGGTTTGGGGATCACATTTGGGTCTTTCAGACTGGGAAGAAATGGGGTTCAACTGAAAACGACTACAGACATTCTGATCCCTGTGAGTCCAGACTGTCCTACTGAGCTGGGCAAGAACAGGGGGCAGATGAAAGTGGATCATTAAACGTAAAAAATTTTAAATTATGCATGTAATCCAAATGCATTTTAGACAAATTAGAAAAATGAAGATAAAAAAGATTAAAAACTTCTCATAAGGCTATGTCTCTGAGAGAACCACTGTCACCCTTTTGGAGAGAACCCCTCATTCAATGATTGCACAGATACTGGGACACCTGCGTGGCTCAGTGGTTGCGCATCTGCCTTCGGCTCAGGGCACGATCCCGGAGTTCCGGGATCGAGTCCCACATCAGGCTCCCTGCAAGGAGCCAGCTTCTCCCTTTGCCTATGTCTCTGCCTCTCTGTGTCTCTCATGAATGATAAATAAATCTTAAAAAATAATTACACAGATATCTAGTGAGCACCTATTATGAGACCACAGGAATCAATGACAGAATGATGATTCTCATGGAGCTTCACATCAACTGGCAAGTCAGCTATTGCCCACCCCTTGCCGACTTTACTCTGAGTTACACATCGAACACCACTTTTTAATGAAAAGGAGTCCACAGAGAACAGTGGTTCTCAAAGCGTGATTTCCCAGACCAGCAGCAGACTGTCAGCTGTAGATGCAAATTCTCAGGCCCCTTCCTAGACCTTTGGAACCAGATATCCTAAGGGTGGGCACAGCAATCTGTGTGTTTTTTTTTAAGATTTTATTTATTTATTCATGAGAGACACAGGGAGAGAGAGAAAGAGGGGCAGAGACACAGGCAGAGGGAGAAGCAGGCTCCATGCAGGTAGCCTGATGCGGGACTCAATCCTGGGACTCCAGGATCACGCCCTGGGCCGAAGGCAGGCGCTAAACTGCTGAGCCACCTAGGGATCCCCCAACAATCTGTGTTTTAATCAACACAGTGGATTCAGATACACAAACAATTTTGAGAACCGCTGAGTGAGAACAATATACCCTGCTGTTGGCTTTTCTTATTCTGGGACAGACCATGAACACATGTCCATGTTTCCCAGTGTTCTTTCTTGCATGTTTTAATGGCTACATAATGGGCTAACCTGTGGCCACTGCTGTGCCACCATGTTTTTGACCGTATCTTGGTCTTTTTTTTTTTTTTTTTTTTTTTTTTTAGTACCAGTTTCCATTTGTGATGCACATTGCTTTCTTGGTGTGCTTTTAGCTCTACTACCCACTTTTTCACAAATACATGCTAGTACCAAAGAATGTTTTGTTCTCAATGACCGAGATGACCTGAAGAAATTAATAAGATTGAAAGTCTCATCTTGGAGATAGAGCACACAGGGACATATTCCATACATGTATGTGCCAGTGGGTCTGTCCTTCCCTCCTGTCACATAAAACCAAGTGAGCCTGCGGAGCTGTTTTTGCTACCATTATATTGTTTATGTTAATGAAGAAGTCAGAAAGACAAACACAGCAAGTGTTACTGTCTTTTGCAATTTTGCCACTTTCCCCTTCAGAACAAGATCAGATATTGAGAGAAGTGAGGACCCCCCACCACACACACACACACACACACACACACACACACGACTCACCAAACTGGAGGTCTCAGTTTGAACAACCTCTCTGCCGCCTGGACCGCCTTCCCGACATCATTGGCCAACACACCGACGGTGACAAACTGACCCACATCCCAGTAATTGCTCATTTTCTCCAAGCTCCCTTTCCTTCCCAACAAACTGTTCAGCCGGACACCTGAAGGATTTGAATTTTAATGAAGTTATGAAAAATATTTCTAGCTTCTCTCCTATTATGCAAGCCTTTAGAGAGAGGAAATAGCATGCACTTTATTTTGGCTGCTGTCTCAGGTGTGCTATCAGAGAATAACTGTTACCTGTGAAATAAAATGCTTGTTATTTGAAGATAATTTTTAATGCTGAATTGGGGTGACCAAAGCCTATCAACTCCTGTGATCATAAATAGCTTTACCTATCTTTCTTAGTTCCATGGAAGTTTCAAATTGTTGTCCAGCAACTATCAGCAGAACTGCCAGGTTAATTCCTGAATAGAGAGATGACTGGAGCTCAAAGCCTTTGCGGTACCTGTAATGACAGACCCGCCAGATTATCATGGTACAAGGAAAAAATGGTAAGTAATGGCACAAGCCAACCTTCTCATGAACTCTTCTTTAAAAATGTCATAACACTAAGTAGTTAAAAAAACTGATGAGGAAAATTTTTTAAAGATTTATTTGACAGAAAGAGAAAGAGAGAGAGAGAGAGAGAGAGAGAGAATGAGAACACAAGCACAAGCAGGGGGACAAGCAGGAGAGGGAGAAGCAGCCTCCCTGCTGAGCAGGGAGCCCAGTGCAGAGCTCAATTCCAGGACCCCGGGATCATGACCTCAGCAGAAGGCAGACACTTAACTGACTGAGCCAGTCAGGTGCCCCAGGTTTTATTTATATATATATATAATCACTGTATAAAATAAATTACATTAAAGTATACAAAAGAAATTTAAAACCTTTTATAACTCTACCCCCATAAAGCAGACCACAACTGGATGTCCAAATTTCATCTTAAAAGTTAGACTCCATTTGTACACAGAGCATTTTTCATTACATAGGAATTCCATCAATTGTAGGCTATTACTCTGCAGGCTGTTTGCTTTTATCACAAAATGGAGTCGGTTTTTCCTGTAGGAAGCAGTGTTGCCAGAATCCTGGACTCTAGATTACTCTGCAAATAGTGGCATAAAGTGAGAGAAAGAGCAGAGATCTATTCCACTAGGATAAAGAACAATATCTGAAACATAGCATACCATTTTAGTACCAGAAGTTTAGAGAGTGCCATTTTAATTCTCTTTTTTCTTTACATAGAAAGCTTCTTTCCCTTCCATGAGTGGGTAGAAATATCATGGACGGGGGAAAAAAGAATTTGATCAATGAAGTAATGACAATGAAATGTCTTTAAGTGGCACTGTTCATACCAAAGGCTTGTAAACCAGGAGGAATTTGATCACTCACATGACAACAAGAGAATTAAACACCAACAAAATATTTATTGTGGAAGGGAGAACCCATCCTATAAGTCAGTTAAAATTTAGTTTTATGAACTTTGGGGCAGTACATGAGCACACTTCAGATGGACGGAGGGACCAACTAACACTAAGAAAGTTGTTTCAACCCCAGTCAACAAAATTCCAATAAAATTGAACCCTACCCCAAATGTTTTGGGGATTTTCAAAATCATATCTTATGGTATTTGATTCCTCCCCTGCTACGTTCTTTTACTATCAAAAGTTATCTGAGCATAGGGTGGGCTTCACTCTGCCTCTCATCTGCCCAGCTTAGGTGTAGACAAAATTTGAGCATGCAGTCAGGACTGCAGTTCCAGGTTTGCCTCTCACAGCCCCCTGCCTCCCTGGGTCACATGGTCCAGTTCAGTACCAGAGAGCCTGGCTGAGACGATCCCAAGGTCTCACCAAAGCTAATGTACCAGAAAGACTAAGCTTCATTTGCCCTTGGACCCCCCGCCTCCTTAAGTGGATGGAGAAAGGCTCCTAAGACTTTCTTCAAGGAGCCACAGGCAGTCATCTCCTGACTCGGGGGCTGAATTCTTGGCCACTGTGGTGGCAACACAGCTTCCTATTTTGGCTCTACCCAACATTAATTCCCCTTCAATGCCCTGAGTGACTCCTATCGCAATAGTACATCAGGTACTACTGGGAATTTACTAAGAATAAAATGGGGTCCCTGCCCTCCACAAACCCACACTGCGGTGGAGGTAATAAGATCCCCACACAAGCTGGTACAATTAGGGAAAATACTAATGTTGAGTGGGATAAGTATCCTTACACCACACAAATCCAAGTCTAGAGGGACCCACAGATGGTATGTGGGGCCATCTCTAGAAGCTTGAGCGATGGTATGAAGATGGACAGATGTGCAGCAGCAGTGATTTGGAAAGGAAATACCCAACACAGAAAAAGGCAAAAGCAGAGACGGGAGCCTGTGGTACGCCCAGGAAAATTCGGTTCAGTTGGATATGTTTCAGGTAGGGGGGAACAGGGCTCAGGGTGGGTTGGAGAAAGTCTGCAGAGCACATAGAATGGTAATCTAAGAGTTTGAATTGTTATTTAATAGGGAACGGAGAGCCGCTGTGGGTGGGTCTCTAAGCTTTAGGAAGAAAAAGGAATGGTGGTTCAATAGATGAAGAATAGACTCTAGAGACACCAAGCAGAGAGCATGCTTGGGATACTGTGAAAACATTCCCGGCAAGAGAGTGGGGGGCGGGGGAAAGGCACCAAGCAAGGTGGAAGTGGTAAGAGTGAGGGAAGATGCAGAGAAGGGCTAGAATTGGGACCTGACCATGTGTGTGTGTGTGGGGGGGGGGGTAAGTGAGTGAAAATTCTCAAACATTAACAAAAAGTCTAAGCGTAGGAGGCTGAAAGATGGTAGTAAGAAAGCAAGACACTGGAGGCCATCCTAGCATGGAGAGCAGGAGGGAACTTTAGCCTCGGACATCCTGCATCTTACAGAGCAGCTCCGCCCCAGGTGGAACAAACGGGGGTGGGGTGGGGGGGTGGGGCCAAAGCTTCAGACATAGGTTGGGCTGGAGACCGGCTCAGGTTCCCAAAGTGTGGGAGTGAGGGGGATCACCAAGGAAGAGACTGGATGGAGAGGTGAGGGGAGAGGACAGAGCAGGATGGAGCCAGAGGAGGACAGGGGAAGGGGAAGCAGCTAGAATGGAGTGGAGCAGCCATGTCAAGAGCTCTTGTGACAGAAACAGATGAGGTAGGCTGCTGGCTCCACCTTCCACCTACATCCAGGCTCTGCTATCTCCCCATTTTCATCGCCACCACTCTGGCTCCAGCTACCATCAGCTCTTCCCTGCATTACTGTGGTCGTCTCCTCGCTGTTCCCTGCTTCTGCCCTTGCCCGTGTGGTAGATTATTTAATTGCCACAGATCCTCCTCATCTCATGAGATGCGTGCCTCTGTCACTGCCCCTGCCCCTGCCCATGGCCGGAGTCCATTTCTCCACACCCTTGAATCATTAACCATGCGATACACTTGTGATGTGACCCAGAGCACGTGGTAGAACCAACCTTGTGTGAGTTCCAGAGCCTAAGCCTAAGAGGCTTTTGCAGCTTCTGCCTTCATGTTCTAAGAATGCTGCCCACCGCATAAGAAACCTGGTCTGGCAGGATTAGACCCACAGGCAGAGCATGGAGGCACACTACCGACACCCAGCACCAGCCACCAAATGTGTGTAAGGCCATCTTGGACCTTCCAGTCCTGCTGAGCCTTCAGCTGACCTCATTTTTAGGAGTGAGCCCAGCAGTTTAAGACTGTTGTATATTTTAATGAACTGCTGCCCCTGCTAACGGGGCTTTTTTCACTTTTGTGCTCTACAGAAAGACCAAGGGGGGTTGGAGGGACAAAGCTTTGAATAACTGCTTTCTAACACCAAATGTGGCAAACAGGACAGAGAACATCACAAATCTAGGCAGGTGTGAGGTACAGTGGCTGAGAATTGCCTGTCTGCTCCCTCTCTCTGCATGCCCTTTCTTGCCTCCAAAGTCCAATCAAGGGATCCTGGGAAGAAAATATGCCTGGAGTGGGGGAGGATGATTCTGAGGGGGGGAAAAGCTACCAAGACATTAAAGCGGGGCAAGGGGGGGGGGCAGGATGTAAGTAACTAAGTAAAAAAAAAAAAAAAAAAAAAAAACAGCCAAGCAGTGGCCTGGCCAATCCACAGAATCATGAAAAATGAGAAATTTTTAAGCCACTAAGTTTTGAAGTTGTTCGTTATGCAGCAAACAATAGCTAATACACCCCCGGAAATGTATTCTTTGCCTAACAGCGAGGGCATGCTGGTGAAAATCCACGTCGGATCTCGTCACTGCTCTGCTCAGAGCACTCCAATGTTATATCATTGCACTCAAAGGGTCTTCTCTCCTGTTTCCCTGCTGCTCTCCACTTGCTCACACCTCACCATCCTTGAACATGCCCAGCAAGCTTCCCCTCTGGGTTTTGGCCCCTGCTGGCCCCTACTCCCAAAACACTTTCCCCACAGTTTTCTCCAAGGCTCGTCTCACCACCCTCACATCTTTACTCGCCTTCACTGACCACTGACCTACCTGAAACTGCATACAACTCCTCTCAAGCCTCCTCCTCCCATTCTCTGAGGACCTTATCCCCAGAACCCTCACCAACAGGTAACATCCGATTCTTCTCCATTTCTTTGTCTGACTTCCCTTACCAGCAAGGCAAGGTCCATGATGGCAGGAATTTGTGTCTATGTCTGCTGTGTCTTTATCCCCACCATCTAGAGAAGTTTCTGGCATACAGTAAGCCCTAAATCCACATTTGTTAGATGAACGAATGGAGGAAGGAATGAACAGCTCACTGAAAAGATAACGCCCTGATGGCAGTAGAACAAAGTTCTGGAAGCAGTAGCTGGGAAGGAGCATGCTGAGCCCTCCTCCTTGCTCTTATAAATGAGTGAACTCGTGAGAAGAATGTCACCACTACAAAAACCTGTTTCTAATGGTTTCTCTTCAGAAAAAGGCATCTGGAAATTCCCAAACCACATTTAACGACTTTTTCTCCCACTGCCAGCAGACAGGCATGCAGGCCGACTTATATTCATTGGGACAAGACCTGGATCCTTAGCCTCTGCAATTCTGTTCTTTGCAGAGATGCTTGTGCTACTGATTAGGATGGAGGGTTTACCACTCAATGGCATTGTCTCGGCTGGTGTCATCTTTGCAGTCTGAATCCAAGAAGATGTCCTTGTAGATCCTCCCACACAGGCAGAACATGTCGGGGGCTGGGTGGTCACAGCTCTGCAGAACCTGGAGCATGACCCGCAGAGCCTTTTCTCGGTCGCCTGCATGGTTTCTCCTGAAAGATTTGTGTGGTAAGATCACACATGTCTGAACCAAGACACAGTAGTATATATGCAATCATTCTGTGAGGGGCTGGTGCAAGGATGCTGTGCTTTAGCAGGAAACAAAGTCTGCATTGTAACTCATTTTTTTCATGTTCCAATTTAACAATTGCTTCAGACTCACACCAGTAAATCTCAGACTGTCACGGTCCCTACTTGGTCCCTTCTCTCAATGAGACCTAGACTGTGGATGAAAGCAGATGCAGACCAACGTGTCTGGAAAGAGAAAAAATAACACGGCAGGCTCCTGTTGCTGGATGAACAGCAAGGATTTCAGAAGCTAAGCCTGAATTGTAATGATAACAGTTTGACAAAAGGCTTTTTTGGAAAAGCAGCAGAGCCCGCAAATTCAGAAAGCCAAGAGAAATTTATTTCTTGACCTGAGAACACCTTGCCGTCCTCAAACAGGCAAAGACCCTGGCAATCTGTTTTCCAGTTTCATGTTGTATCCACCGGAGAAGATCTGAAAAATTATTTCTATATTCATAGATCAGTCTTCTCCCTTATTAGATTATATGGTAAAAAAATTCATTCTCCACACAGTAGATTCCTTAGACCATTCTTAAAATAATCTTTGCCACAAAATAACCTGAGTTTGTGGCTGTGAAATATTATAGCTTCCCATGAAGGTCTGGAAGCAAATGCTCAGCAGTAGTGGAAACTGAGGAAATCAACTATGGTTAATGATGTTCATATTAAATACCTGTAAAAAGAAACAATTTCTATATAACACTGCAATGGAGTGATCTCTAAAATATACCATTAAGATGAGAAAGCTATGTATTGAATACTGTGCACAGAAAACTACCTTTTTAT
The DNA here is from genome assembly GCF_018345385.1 of Vulpes lagopus. NCBI lineage: Eukaryota > Metazoa > Chordata > Mammalia > Carnivora > Canidae > Vulpes > Vulpes lagopus. The sequence continues at coordinate 15,406,770 of NC_054848.1, forward strand.
TTAAGCAAAAGGAGGAAGTGAATAGAGATATGTATCTGCTTTGATTCTTCAAAATGAAAGGATAAACCAAAAGGTAATAAAAGTTACCACCAATAGGTGGAGGGAGAGAACATGATGAAAGGGACAAGAAAAGAAACTCCTTTTTTGTAATGCGACTGAAACTATGCAAGTTTTTTTTACACAATTATGAAAGAAAATGAAATAAAATTTTAAGTGTTCCCTAAAAACACCGTTTGCCAATAAACACCATCTGAATTTGTGGCTGCAGCAAAACAAAACAAATGAACCTCCGCATGTGGCTCATGGCTTATGCACCAAGTAGAAATCCACTATTTTTAAAACACAGCAATTTAACTATTTTCTTAAAGGGATAAAAAACCTAAGGAAAAAATAGAAATGCAAAGAAATCTTATATAGTTTCCAGTAATCACATTGTTAGTGATAATAATGGTACTGGTATTTTGAAAATATTACATATTTGTAGTATAGAATACCAAAAAAATGATGCTAATATCATTAGGAACCAGAGCTATGCATAGGAGATACAGAAAATTAAAAAAAATTCTGTAAAAATCCTGTGGTCCCAAATTTGAATTGGAACATCAGTATGAATTTACAAGGTGGTCTTCCTAGTTGTGTCTACTGAAAAGGACCAAAAGATGACCAATTCAGTAGCAATGAGAACTTCTGGCCCTGACTGGGGCCTATAAACACCATGTCTCAACTACATGGAAGCAGGACTCTATAGAGGAACGGCCAATTCCAGATGGGTCTAAGATGATCCTGGAATATCTCAATACAAAGATGCAAAGGAGCTACTAAGCTCACATCAGAAAGATTCAGGAACCAAAAAGAATCGGTGTTTGGCCAAAGAGGAGACAGTGTGAGCCTTAGGAAGAATAACTATAAAGGATTGAAACCTATCAACTATATTAAAATGAAGAAGGGGAAATCTATACAACAACAACAAAAAAAGACTTAAGAATCTTATTAACCAAACGCCATGTATAAGACTTTGTCTGGATCACGACTCAAACCCACTGTACACATAAAACTAAAGGCAGAGAGGTACCTGGGAGAATGTAAACGCTCCTGCTGAGGAATTATTACTCATCTCGAGGTACAGCACAATCATGACCGTGTTTTGTAAAGTGCTCCCTCAGACGATACTGAAATCACTATGGGTAAAATGGCCTGTCCTGGCTTCATGATCAATCTGGCATTAGGGTAGGAGGGCAGGGCAGGTGGGGTGAGCAGGAAGCAAAACTGGACGTGCAGGGATGACTATTGAAGTGGGAAAGGGGTACAAGAGGGCTCACTACAGTATTTCCTACTTTGGACTGTGTCTGAAATTTATATTAAAGAAACGAAACAAAAAAAAGTCAAAGCCCATTCTGACTCAACAATTCTTCTCGAATCTGTACTATAGAAAAACTCCTATATATACACACACAAGAATTTTTGAACAAAGGTGTTTATTATGGCATTGCTCCTAACAATAAAAACCTGGAGATAACCCAAATGTCAATTAACATATGAATGGTAATATATATATTAAAGATTTTATTTATTTATTTATTCGTGAGAAACACAGAGGGAGGTAGAGACACAGGCAGAGGGAGAAGCAGGCTCCCTGTGGGGAGCCTGATGCGAGGCCTGATCCCAGGACCATGACCTGAGCTGAAGGCAGATGCCCAACCACTGAGCCACTCAGGTGCCCCAGAATATATTTAACAACCAAACTACGGAGTATCATGTAACCGTTAGACAGAGGCAGGTCTGTATGTAATTATATAGAAGAATTCCCATAAGAGTTCATGAAAAAAAATTGCTGAACTAAATAGCATGATCCCATTTTTTTTTTTGCAGTAAAAGCTATTTACATATATGTTCATGTACATAGACAAAGTCTGGAAGGATACACGTTAGATTGTTCAAAAAAATCATTGCTGGGATTTGTACAAAGTGTTCCTGTGCATGTTTTACTAATAACTATTCTAATAAATGAATAAAGAGATTATTCCTTTTAAGTTCTTGGCAATTTTACAACAGGCTTTTTTAAGCTTTTTTCTGGAGGACTTGTACCTCATAAAACTATTCCATCATTTGATACAAAAGATTAGTATCTCAAACAGCTTTTCTCAACTGGGATCTGAATGAATTAAGCTCCAGAGAAAGTTATATGATTATCTTGAGTGACTATTTTCTCCCTTCTCCCAAGTATGGTACCTAGGTAGCCCCATTCTAGATCCATAAGGGAGTTTGTTCAATTGATACAATAGATGCCTTAGGGTTTAATTCTCTGTGGAACCCAATCCAGGTTGAGAAAGGCTAATCTAGACACTTGGCATTCTGCTAGAAGGCTGCAATAATTAAGCCTGTATTACAACTCTGACTTTTTCTATTTTCTGCCTTGGTCTTATTCTCACATATTTGATCTCTACTCTCTTTGTTCACAGAATCCAATTTAACTAGCCTGCAAAACAGATATCTTAATAAACAGCCTACCCGTGATACCTTCTCATTTTTAAGAGCCAACAGATATCAACCCAACTCAAATTTACTGGAGCATTTAAATAATTTCTACAGTCTGTGGCAGGAAAATGAAAAAGATTAAAACTTTAATGAGCTACAAAATTTCTACATCTGTTATGAGCCAACTTTTGAGGTGTCAAATATTCAGGATTCAGAGAAAAATGTCCTGAACTCTTTTAAATGTTTCATTATTGATCTGGGTTAAGGCTCATTTGTTTTGTTTTCTTTGGACCATTTACAGCAACATTTCCCTTGAATTTTTTTTAATTTGAAACTTACCCTTGTTAATCAAAACAAAAGGTCTTCTCAGGATTAAAAAAAAATACCCAAAACTGAACATTTCCAAAAAATGAAAAGAAAAGTGATTTTCGGCTTAAAAGCAACTTAAGGATAGGTGCTAAATAGCTAATCCCTTTAGTGGTTAATCATCAAGTTTTCAGATCTGTTTATCATTTTCAGATGCCAAAGTATCCAAGAATAGGTCCATAGATAAAAACTCCCATGTTTCATTAGTCTGGCAACATATGTTTCTGACAATAAGGCCATTTCACAAATTGACAGATATGAATTAAGACAGCAGGGGTCACAACCTTGGCTTGCATGTTAGAATCACCTGGGAAACTAAAAATCTTGATGTTGAGGCTGCACTTGAGGCCATTTAAATCATTCTCTGGAGATGGGATCCAGGCATCAGTGGGTCCTATCCTGGATATTCTCTTTAAGTCTGCATCACTGCTAAACGCATGGACCACTTCTCAGCCCTCATATTATCTGCCCCACCAGGGGCACTTGACCGTTGAGTACTCCTTTCCTCCTTGGACCACTTTCATTTGGCTTGCAGGACACCACACACACTCCTGATTTTCCTTCTATTTTAGTCTTATTTTCTGGGCTCCTATTCATCTCCCCTGTCTTTTTAACACTGGAGTGGCCTTAGCACAACACTTGGACCTTGCTTCTTTATCAGTTGCTACATCAGATCCCTTGGTGATATCATCTAGTGTCATGCTTCTTCAAACCATCCATATTCTAATGACTCCCACATTCCTATCTCCAGCCCAGAGCTCTCCTCTAAACTCCAGGCTTACATATCCAACTGCCTTCCTAGCATCTCACTTGCATGTCTAATACCTCAAACTTGATGTGTCCAAAGCTCAACTGTTTGTCGAAGCTGTTCTTCTCCGCCTTATTTAATAATGCCCAGTCCATTCCTCCTGTTTTTCATGCCAAACACTTTGGAATCATGCTTCATTTCTCTAAGATTTTTTATTTAATCAAAAAACTCTGTTGGTTCTTATTTTCAGCCATAGCCAAAAATGGCCTACTCTTCATGACCCCCCAGTCATCACTACCCTGGTCCAAGTGACTGTCATTTCCTGCTTCCACCCTCACCCCTCTACTATCTGTTCTCAACAGAGCAGAGTGATTCTGCTAAACACTAAGTCAGACCATGTCACTCCACTACTCAAAACTCTCCATGCAAATAATATATCTGATAAGTTAATATCCAAAATATATGAAGAATTCATATAACTCAATAGCAAAAAAAGTCTGATTAAAAAATGGGCAGAGAACCTAAATATTTTTCCAAAAAAGGCATAAAGATGGCTAACAGACCCAGAAAAAGATGCTCAACATCACTCATCATCAGGAAAACGCATTTCAAAACCACAAGGAAACATTACCTCTTGCTTCTTAGAATGGCTAAGATTAAAAAAATAAAAATCTGAGTTAACAAGTGGTGGCAAAGAAGTGGAGAAAAGGGAATCCTCATGCACTGTAGGTGGGAATGCAAATTGGCACAGCCACTGTGGAGATTCTTGGAAAAAAAATGGAGATTCTTGAAAATCAATATGGAGATCCTTGAAAAAACTCAAAATAGAACTACCATATGATCCAGCAATCTCACTTATGGGTATTTATCTATGGATAACAAAAATACTAATCTAAAAGATATCTGCACTCCCATGCTCACTGCAGCATTATTTATAATAGCCAAGACCTACAAGCAACCCAAGTGTCCATCAGTGAATGAATGGATCAACAATGTGGTATACACATACAACCAAATATTATTTAGTCATAAAAAGAAAGGAATCCAAAAAAAGGAAAAAAAGGAATTGTGCCATTTGCAACAACATGGATGGATCTTGAGGGCATTATGCTAAGTGAAATAAGTAAGAGAAAGAGAAATACTATATGATCTCACTTACATGTAGAATCTAAAAAAGCAACCCAAACAAACCAAGCTCAAAGATACAGAGAACAGGCTGGTGGCTGCCAGGGGTGGAGTAAAATGGGTCAAAAGGTATAAACTTTCAGTTATAAAATACACGAGTCTTGGGGATGTAATACACAGCATGGTGACTATAGTTAATATTGTATTATATATTTGAAAGTTCCATGGGATATCTGGCTGGCTCAGTCAGTATAGTATGTGACTCTTGATCTCTGGGTCATGAGTTCAAGCCCCATATTGGGTGCAGAGCCTCCTTAAAGTTCCTAAGAGAGATCTTAAAAGTTCTTTTCACAAGAAAAATATTTCTAATTATGTGTGGCGATGGATGTTAACTAAACTTACTGTGGTAATTGTTACACAAAACAAACTATAGAAATGATCCCTGAAAGTATAGTCTTTACACAAAATGTACATGTATACATGTATACACCTGAAACTAATATTATATATCAATTATATCTCAAAAACAAAAACAACAAAACATCCTTCTAGAGGCTCCCATCTCAGAGCAAATATCTTCTTTCAGAGGCCTGCAAGATTCTAGAAGATCTGGCTCCCAGTTATTTTACTATTCACTCACCATCACCTACTCTCCTCCAGCTTTACAAGCCTCCCTGCCATTCTATGCTCTTCCCTGGAACCTTCTGGAATGTCCTTCCCCCAATATATTTACATGGTATGCTCCCTCATCTCTTTCTCATTTTTTTTTCTTCATGTCACTCTCTCGTAAGTCAAATCTTCTCTGAGCACTCAGCTTATAAACTGTAATGCCCCACCAGCCTCCCTAGCACCCTAAATTGTGTTAATAGTTGTACTTAGTTTGTATAGTCTCTCCCCGCTTAAGAATGTAAGCTCCAAGAGGGAGAGGTTTTTCTGTCTGTTCACAGCTATGCCCCAGGGATTATAACTGGATCTAGGACATAGTAGGTGCTCAACATCTGTTAAATGGATGACAAACTGAGCAGTACTGAACATGAAAAGACCTTCATCAACTGACTGCTGAGTGAACAAAGACCACAGCAGTGCATCTCCTATATGGTTCTGTATTGTAGAACCCTGCTGAGTGACGTAGTCAGGAGTATGTAAGGATGCAGAAAACTGAAAGGATATACACCAAAGTGGTGAGAGATTACTTCTGGAATATGGGTAGGACTAGAGATTAGAATTATAAGGGACAATTGCTTTAAATGTTTTTTTTTTTTTTCGGGGCACCTGGGTGGCTTAGCAGCTGAGAGTCTGCCTTTGGCTCAGGGCGTGATCCTGGGATCTGGAATCGAGTCCCACATTGGGCTCCCTGCATGGAGCCTGCTTCTCCCTCTGCCTGTGTCTCTGCCTCTCTCTGTGTGTGTCTCATGAATAAATAAATCTTAAAAAAAGAAAATTTTTTCCCCTCCCGTTTTTCACAAAAACAAAATTTATTATTTATGCAATAAGATATACAGAGAAAAAAAAAAAAAACAAAACACCCTACAACACCAGATTGGGAATCTTCTAATAACAGTTAGGTTCTGGTTATTTTCATACCATTTATTACCCATTTGAGTCGAGCAAATTGCTCACCCTTTCTGTCCTTCAGTTCTTCATGTGAAAAGTATGTTTGATTTTGCTTACCCCTCAAGGTGACTGTGAGCTACAGATGTGCCAGAGCTCTCGTTGGTCACTAAGCATCCCATCTGTCTGTCCATCTTTGCTGTATTGTATTTTTAAAAGAAAGTTCATAAGGTGGGAGTCAGAGTTCCAAAACATTTTTCTCCAAAGCAAGCATTCAGAATTAACAAGCAAAATGTCTCACTAGACCGGGGGTCCTTTCTACAACCAACTTTGTCTTCAGTGGCCCATCAAAAACCTTTCAAGAGTTGCCTGCTTCCCTAGAGAAGACTAAGAAAGTCCTTCCACTCCCACAGCAACAGTCTGAGCCTGGACAATCCATAAACCATACCAAAGAGGAGGAAGAACTTCCCTGAGTAATTCCAGGAAAAAAAAAAAAAAACAAAAAAAACACCCGGTCAGAGGTGAGCAAAGAGCCTGGACAGTTTCCACAGCAGGGGGTCTGCTCTAGGTACTGAGAAACGGAAGAACAAGTCTTTGATAGAAACATTTCCCAAGGACAAAGAGAAAATCTGCAAAGCTTTGGACAACAGCATGAGCTAGATGGGATGGCATGGAATCTGGAAGGGTCCCCAAGCAAAACCATTTGCTCAGTGTTAGCATTCTCTTGCAGTACAGCCACCCCCACCCCCACATTTTGCCAAGAAAGCCACTGTATAGGAGAGGCTCCAAGTAGAAAGATATTGCATGTTTTATCAGAGGACTCAGACATGCATCCCTGCAAAAATGGAATCCAAAGATATGAGGAACAGCAACCTCAAATCCTCCCTGCTCAAATACAGACAAGATGAGAAAGGGAGCAGAGACAAGAGGTGGGGGTTGGGCTAATCGCAAGTAAATTGATTAAAACAGAGTCCAGGGCCAACCCAGCCATCCTCCAAGAGAAACACACACAAAAAAATCAGTCATATATAGATATTTAGTATAATAAACAAGTTATACTTCAGTCTCTATGTTTTTTTAGATAAAATGTCTAGAATAAAATTGAGATGTGCATAGAAGAAAATGTGGCCCATAATCAAGATAAAAAATGATTGTCACTAAAATTGGCAAAAACTTAAAACTATTATACATTGTGTGTGTATATATACATATATATATATATATAATGTGTATGTGTAAAAAATTAAGGTATTTTGTGAGAGAAATGAAAACTCTCAAAAAACAAATGAACAGAAGTCCTAAAACTGAATTCTTTATTAAAAATCACTGAAAGGACCTAATATCAGATTTGGACATTATGAAAGAAAGGATCAGTGACTGGGAATATGAATCAATCATCATTATCCAAACTGGGGGTGGATGGGTGTGTGTGGGGTGTGACAAAAAGGGCAAAAGGGACCTCTGAGGGATAAAACATTCTGTCTCTTGATTGTGGTGGTAGTTACACAAGTGTATTTATTTGGCTAAAGGTTATCGAACTGTGAGCTTTAAATGGGTGCATTGTATCGTATGTCGGTTCTACCTTCTACCTCAATAAAGATGGCTTTAAAAATACGTAGAGGGCAGCCCCGGTGGCGCAGCGGTTTAGCGCCGCCTGCAGCCCGGGGTGTGATCCTGGAGACCCGGGATCGAGTCCCACGTCGGGCTCCCTGCATGGAGCCTGCTTCTCTCTCTGCCTGTGTCTCTGCCTCTCTTTCGCTCTCTCTGAATAAATAAATAAATCTTTAAAAAAAAATAAAATAAAATAAAATAAAATAAAAATAAAAATAAAAATACGTAGAAACTGATCAGTGCTTCTGAAAGGTCGGTGGCCTGCTGGGCCACTCACTGGTCTCTGCGGTCAGATACAGTCCTCGGCTACCTGCTTTGCTCCGTAGGGCGGGGGAGCGGGCTCCTCCAGGCTGCTTTCCAGACTCCCAGACCCCGATTACCAGTCATGAGCAGCCAGGGGAAGACAACGGTGGACGTGCACCTGGAGGAGGCCAAGAATGAAGGAGCCAGAGTACTTGCTCCCTTTTGTGGTGTGTTTTGTGTAGTGGCTGCAGCGACAGCTGCGTCTCTTCTGTAGATCCAGTTCCCAAGAGGCTGACTTGTAATGGTTTTAGGGGATCCTGGCTCCTAGATTCTGATCCTATCACCTCTTTTCTGGGTCCCTCCAGCCAAGGGAGGCACGGAAGCAGCTACCTGCTGATGCTAATTGAGTGGCCTCAGTTCCCTGACTGGCTTCTCAGATCTTGCCTCACCTGTGTAACCAATTCCATAGAGTCAATTTCCCCTATTTTAAATACTTAGAGAGGTTTCTGTTTCCTGATTGGATCTTGACAGAAAGACACCTGCTACGAGGAAGCAGGTGCCTTAGTCTGGCCAGATGCCTCCTATTTACAGAAGGAAAAGGGAACGGTTAGAGGCAACCTGTATTTGAGCGTGGACAATGCCCAGAGCCAAAGAAACACACGAAGCAGAATGGTTGTTTTCTGACTCTACAAAGAGGACCTAGTGCTGTATCAGGGTAGAACCATTATTAAATCATCCCATCCCTGCCCCCATCGTTGCAACCTCTCCTAGTTTGCTGGAACCACAAAGCAACATCTATGAAGGCTAGGCTTTATAGTGAACTGGCAGGCCCTGACGGGGAGCTGGCTTTCCCATTTTCACAAAAGCTACAGGAGGTGAAGAGTATTCCCACCCGCACTCTTTGTTCTGATGACACTCTGTCAGAGATCTTCACAGGGATGCATCCAGTTCAACTCTACTCCTTATTTGCAAGTTGCAGTAGAGGCTACAATGTGTTCACTAAAACCTTTTTTTTTTTCCTCCTGGGCCCTGAGCCAGAACACATTTCCCAACTTCCCTTGCAGTTAGGTTGGGCCATGAGGTTGAATTTTGGCCAATGAAATATGCAAACAAGTAACGAACATCACTTCCTGACCATGCTCAGCAAACCTCCCTGGTAGAGTCAAAAAGTGGAAACAACCCACTTTTGTCCATCGACTGACAAATGAATATGTAATATGGGTTTTATCAGTACAATTGAATATTATTCAGCCACAGAAAGCAATTTAGTACTGACACCTGCTGCAACACAAATGACCCCTGAAAACAGTATGCTAAGTGCAAGAAGCCAACCAGAAAAGCTCACCTACTGTAGTATTCCATTCATATGAAGTGTTCAGAACAGGCAAATCCAGAGACAAAAAACCAGATGAGTGGTTTTGTAGGTCCAGCCAGTGAGGTGGGGAATATGGAGTGGCTGCTAATGGATTGCCAAAAACCCAACAGTGGCTGTTTAGGGCTGGGGAGGGGAGTTGGGGGGAATGGGGAGCAGAGGCTGGTAATGGATTCAGGGTTTTGGGGGAAGGAATGATGAAAATATTCTAAAATTGAATGTGATGATTTCACAATCCTGAATATACTAAAACCACTGGCTTGTACTCTTTACATGGGTGAATTGTATGGTATGCAAATGAGATCTCAGTAGCTGCTATGCGCGCTCGCACACACGTATGCACCATCCCTGGCAATTCACCATGGTCTCTCCTTTCTTGTCATCTGGCTGAAAGGAGAGCTGAAAATTGAAGAAAGGGTGGAGCATCAAGATAGCAGGAGAGTGGAATGTCAATCACCCAGAGAAGAGATTGCCCAAGCACAATACATTCACACTGGAATGATGCATAAGTGAAAATAAACTTTCATTATGTTAAGGCACTGAAATGGTTATGCTACTTGTTACAGCAGTTACCTACCCTAATACACAAGTCACCAATGCCAAGAAGACATGGGTTTCCTTGGTGCTAAAGACCAATTCCCCTCTGAGTCCATATCCTGTCCCACCTGACTGACACCTGGGATCTCACACGAGGAAAACACCCATCGCTGCTGACCCTGACCTAGCCTATGCAGCCCTTCACTTTTCTGGATTGCCTGCTTTGGGCCATGCCCCACTTTAATGGTGGCATTACCAAGAATTCTTTTATGTGTTTCAGTATATGCTGAACATGTATGACTTAGATATTTTTGTTTTCACATATATAAAGAAAAATTCAATAGACTTGCCTTCTATTACATCAAGCCCTTAACTGTAAGCAACCAGATATCACCATATGGATCTCTCTCAACTGCAGACCACAGCTGGTCATGGAGTCATTCATTCACTCACCCAGTCAACAAATACTTACTGAACACCTACTCTGTGGGTGGCACAACAGTATCAGGCACAGGGTAGACAGTGGCCCAGTAGACCATGGCTCCTGCCCCCTTCAGATTGAGCCTACTGGGGAGGATGATAAATATTAGAAAGTAACACAGAAATGTGAGTGCTATGAAGGAAAGGAACAGGTGCTATGAGAATGAGGTACAGCAGGGACATTGTTTTGATGTGGTATTCTTTGCAACACCAACCTTTAAAGAAAGGGACATTTAGCTAGACCCTGAAGGATCATCAGATTCAGTCAGGCAAGCAATGAACACTCCAGACAGAGCAAACACCCACGAGAACAGCCTGCCCCCTCTTAAGAACTAAAGGCAGGTGAGGATAGAGACAGGGCAGTGAACCAGGAAAAGACAGGAGGCAGGGCAGGACCCAAGGTCACATGGGACAATTTCCAGAACTCTTAAGCAAAGTTCCTCAATCAAGGGACTTCTACTTGAAGTAGAAGAACTCAGAAGCTCTTCACTAAATTTCACATTTTACTTCCAATGGCCTTCTAGATTGCAGCCCTTCTTAAGAAGCCTTCCTCAAAAAAAAAAAAAAAAAAAGAAGCCTTCCTCAAATACCATCGTTGAAGATGATACAACCCTGGTGGCTGGGATTCTCTGTCAGGAAATAAAAGGACAATTCGCATTCATTCAGCTTCTTCGGTGTGCCAGGCACTGTGCTAATAAGTTTTTTACTTGAGATATTCTTATTTAGTTCTTAAAATCATCTCATTCCACATAGGAGTGAAATCATGTGGTATTTGTCTTTCTTGGACTTATTTCCCTTGCCTTATATTCTCTAGCTCCATCCGTGTCACTGCAAATGGCAAGATTTCATTCTTTTTTATGGCTAATATTTCATTGTGTGTACACACACACACACACACACACCCTGCATCTTTTTTGTCCGTTAATCTATTGATGGACACAGGCTGCTTCCATAATTTGGCTCATAAGCAAAGGGGAAAAAAAGAGGCAATCCAAGAAAGAGACTCTTAACTCTAGAGATCAATCTGATGGTTACCAGAGGGAAGTGGGTGTGTGTGGCGGGGGGGATAGGTGAAACAGGTGATGGAGATTAAGGAGCACACTTGTTATGAGTACTGGGTGTTGCAAGAAGTGCTGAATCACTATTGTACACCTGAAACTAATTTTTTAAAGATTTTATTTATTCATGAGAGACACAGAGAGAGGCAGAGACATAGGCAGAGGAAGAACCAGGCTCCCCACAGGGAGACTGATGTGGACTCGATCCCAGGACCCCAGGATCATGACCTGAGCCTAAGGCAGATGCTCGCTCAACCACTAAGCCACCCACGGGTCCCTGAAACTAATATTATACTGTATGTTAACTATACTGGAATTGCAATTTAAAAACATTCCATTTAATTAATTACCATTATCCTCATTTCTTCCACAGCAGTGTAGTCCATAGTTTTATGGGTTGTTAACAGCAGAGTGGTTTTGAAAGATTTCTCAAACTGTTTGAGAGAGAGAGACTGTGTGTGTAACATACAACACATGTGATTACATTTTTCCATCACTTGTTAACTTTAGGGCGCCCTTCATGTGCTGTCTTCTTCAGCACAAAGGCCTCCCCTGACACAGAAGTCTGCAAGTGTGAGGACAAAAGAGAGGGAACCGAAGCAGGAATTGGACAGGAAAGGAAGATATCTTAGGCCAAGGAGGCCAGGGGGAAGACTGATGGAAATGGTTTAAGTCCTTTAAATATTTCTCAAAAGGAAAACATGTATTATTGGCAAGGCCAGTGCTCAGAACATATGGAGATGGTCTATTTCTCAGAAAAAGAAATCCAACCGGTCTTTTGGCATTCAAAGTATATAGTACGGGGATCCCTGGGTGGCGCAACGGTTTGGCGCCTGCCTTTGGCCCAGGGCGCGATCCTGGAGACCCGGGATCGAATCCCACATCGGGCTCCCGGTGCATGGAGCCTGCTTCTCCCTCTGCCTGTGTCTCTGCCTCTCTCTCTCTGTCTGTGACTATCATAAATAAAAATTAAAAAAAAAAAAAACAAAGTATATAGTACGAAAGTGGCTTCAATCTTCAGCTACCATATAATGCTCTCATCATATAGGACAGAGCAGAACATATAAAAGGACAGCCCTATTGTTCCAAGAGGCCCAGAGTTTCTCCTGGTTGTCCTTCAGGCAAACGAAAATAAGAGAAAGCCTTCTGGGTAGTTTCACAGATTATGCTGTGTGACATTATTAAACTAGTGTATCCAGAGCCTTGTGCTAAAACTGGGGAGTTCTGGTCCCCAGATTTCTTACCGCCCGGCTGTTAGATCCTGGGCCCCTGCCTGTCTGTCTTCCTCCTGAAATGAAGGGTTTGCACCAGATGACCCCTTTTTAAGGTCACAGGATTCGTGTTTCTCTTCACTGCCCAGAAAACGATCGCCACAAACATGTGTCCTCCTTTTGCAACACGATTTTAGGGACTTGGAGACCAATGTACTACATAAGTGAGGAAAGGTCAACGTTTTTCTACTTTTGCCAAACACCTAATAAAGAATGGTTATATCAATGTATAAATTAGATGGCAAGATCGAACAGTGAACATAAACGAAGAAAGGGATGCTGGTGGCTATGGCAGAGACAAGAAGCCCACACTGCCCTCCTGGGGGCATGTGTCCCTTCACTTGAGCAATGATGTGGCTGGACAGCCCCAGGGGCCGAGGAGGAGGGGACTGCTGTAGGTTCTGGACCAAGCCTGCAGCCCCCCTGGCACAGGCTGGATTCTGTAACATCCATCTACTATCGCCCCTACACACATTTCTAGGCCCCACAGAGTACTTTCTTCTATCACTCCCCTTAACCCATTTAGAGAGTGATACATCAGATATTCTGATAAACGTGTCATGCATTCAGCTTCCGCTCCACATCAAGGAATTTTGCTGGAGTTGACTTCTTGACCCGAAGACACAAGGAGTAGAATATGAGAACATTCCTACTTTGTGACAGGCAAGTGTTATTGTTCTTAACCTACTACTTTGATTCCTTTACTTTTCTTCCAGACTATCTTTCAGCCTGCTGTCAGGATCCCTGGTCAGGTTATTCTGGCTGCATGTCTATAAAGTCCTGTCTATAAGAACAACAGCAAATGAAAATTACTCATACAGGATTCCACGCCACTGAGTGGCAAGCAGTTTAACTGCTCGAAGGAAACTTGAAGCATCTTTGAATGCACTTCGGAATGTAGCTGAAGTGGCAGCTACCAGGAACAGCTAGGTGATCAAGCCAGCTTTCCTCGAAACAGAGAGCCCTTGCCATCTGAGGGTCAAACATCATTCATTACTGCCAACCCTGAGTAACTAATTCATGGCCATGATGTGTTCCGCTTCCAAAGAGATAAAGGTCAACTGTAATGCAGGAAAAATTATCTGTTCATCACTATATTCACCTTTATAGACACAAAGTAATGCCATAAAGTTTCTCAAAGCTGTACTTAGTGTGAAAGTCAACTGTGAATATGCCAACAGCTGGCCAAGTTATACCCTGCCCGGCCTGTAATACAGAGCCACTGTCTACCAGGCAGCCAGAAGGAAAAGAGCCGTCACCAGAGAGCAAAGGTTCAGCTGTGGGCGGTCCCAGCCATCCTGCTTCCAAACTGGAAACGCACTGGTCTTAGGATCACTTCATCCTGCCACACCCATTTCTCTTAGATACTGGTTTTCCACTTCACAAATTGTTTTTCTCTTTTATTACTTCGAGTGGATGGCAATCAGACTGTTCTGTTTGACAATAGTCACCTCTACTCCATCTGGGAGAAGACATGGTGGCGACTGACTTAGTTTTTATTTAACAAACCATTTTTTTAATGGCACTTTTAGTGTGCCAGGCATTCTTCCAGAAACGTCACCAGTGCTAACTCATTTAATCCTTATAAATCAAGGGTTAATCAAGTACGGTTAAGCATAAATAAAAGTGGCACACACTACTTTAGCGTAACAGAGTAACGGGACCTTTCTCTCCCTAACCCCAGGCTTAATGAAGATGCCCTCCCCAGCGCTCCCTACCTTGGGAGGTCGAATTTAAAGACCAGTGGGGAGAGAGCAGGCCCATTTTCGTAGAGACCATGAAACCTCCTCTCCAAAAAGACTAAAAATCCTAGCACTGTTTGCCAATATCTACTACAGCACGGCACATGCACATGCTATCTACCCAAAAGAACTGCGCCATATGTGTACAAAAAATCATGTGCAAGAGTATTCATAGCAGCACTGTTCTTAACACCCCTAAACTGAAAACACCTTCAAAGTTTATCAGCAATGAAATGGATAGATCAATTGTGGTATATCCATACAGTGGACTACTCTACAGCAAGAGGAATGAATGTGCTACTCATACATCCAACAGTACCAATGAACCTCACAAATATGATGCTGAGTGAGGGCAACCAGCACAATGGAATACACACTCTGTGATTCCATTTATGCGAAGTTCAAGGACAGGGAAAATTAATCTAACATCTGACAGATGTTATAACAGTGGTTGCCTATGAAGGGGTGGGGATTGCCTGGTAGGAGAGCACAAAGGAACTCTCCGAGGGGATGGAAATGTTTTCTATTTTGAGAGGGGTGTTGTTTACAGTGTTTGTTGGTTTATCAAAGTTCATCGAATTGTATACTTGAGATCTATGCATATCACTGCATGTACATTTTACTTCAATATAAAAGAAAGACGTGATGTCATGTGTGTTAGGAGACTCCTGAAGCCATGGGCTCCCGAACATGTCTGCTGTCCTGCAGATGCTGCCAGTGGTAAGCCCACAACATATAACTATATATATGTTTTATATAACATATATCCAGCTGCTGAAGCCAAACCAAGACTCTGAGAAAGCTGACACAAGAGTCCTCTCACTCAGGTCACCTCCTAAGCTCACTGTATTCATTCCCTATAGAAGACACTGGCCATGGAAGGCTGATGATGAAGTGTCAGGACTCTCTGGTGCTCAGGCTAAGTCTGAATACCCTCCCAGAGTTTTTTGCTTCCTGATTAAATATGACCAATTCTTGGCCCCAGCAGAGGGCAGGTCCAGCAGTAAGTGTATCTGGGCATGGCTCTTACCATATTCACCTAATGCTGCTCCCCTTCCTGTATCTTATCCGGGGAAGAAGGGAGACTGCAGGACTAAAACACTGAGGCATTAGGATTTTGAGATTCAACCTGGCCAACTCCTCGTTACCCTCCAAACCCCATGTTTGAATGAGCACGTGGCTGCCCAGGTAGAGACTACATTTCCCAGCTGCCCTTCTGGCTAGATGGGGTCATGTGACTATGCTCTCACCAATGGGATAGAAGTAGAAGTGTCCTGTGCTAATTCTACTTGCTTTAAAGAAAACTGTCCTGAGCTTCTAGTCTTTCCCCCTTACATAGGCTGTAATATGAAGTAGCGGTGACCTAGCTTCAACTAGATCAGGACAACATTTTTGCAAATTCAAGAGCTACAAAACGGTCCAAAACCAGGTCCCCAAACAACTCCTGGAGTAGCCCTAAGCCACTAGTCTGGCCCTCTCACCGCTACACTGCTAGGTGAAAGAAATTTCTGTCTTACTTGAATCGTTGCATTTGGAGTCTCTTGGTTACACCTGCTTTATGGGTACTCCCTGCACACAAGCTTTTGAGGCTCCAGGTCTCCAGGCAGGAATTGTCAAGTCTCACGAACTCTATCTAGCCCCATAACTTGTACTGCAAAGTTCAGATTATGCTAGTAATGAAGACAGCACCCTCTTTTCCTATCCATCAACATTCCTCCAGTTGCTTCAACCAGTCCCCCAAAGTCCACAAGACATTACCAACCCCTTATTCATGTATACAAGGTCCTTTCAAGACACAGTCCCAGCATGCACGCTTAGCCTCATGGCCTGCGTTTTGCTTCACGCACACTCTGTGATGCTGTTGCCCTGGATGCCCCCCAAAAGGCATGCTGCACATGAGGAACACTGAGCTCCTACCCCTGCTCTGGCCAAGTACAATGGCCTTCTCACCAACCCTGCCCCACACTCTTTTGCACATGAGGTCAATCTTACTGTGAATTGCAAACCCAGCCCCAAAGACTAGGGAAGCTTCTTTAAAAGCCCCAAGTAGAACAACTTTCACCCTCTGCTATGCTTCCACAGCATTTGGGGCAAACTTTCAAGGCATTTGGCACTCTGAGCTCTAGGGCCTTGACCTCACAGCTGGAATATATGTTCCAAAGACAAAGTCCTGAAACACCAAGACTAAATGCTTTGACCATTTTCATAACCTTGGCATTTAGCACCTGATCTGGCTCAGACTCAGTGAGGGTTGAATGAAAGAAGAATTTAACAGGCAGCATGTTTCAGAATTCTATACATCTACTCTCTCTCTTACCTATTCAGTGCAAAGGCATAATGGAATTTAACATTATGCTGGTCCGTCAAGTCACACGTAGGCAGCATTTCCAGTGTCTCCACCAGCTTCACCATGGCATCATAGTCCTGTTGGCAAGAGGTCCCAAGGTGAGAAAGACCAGAAACACACAGCCTTTCACAGCTTCTTCTCAATGGTTATCAGCCTAAGATTGCCTCGGGATACAAGCCTCTCCCTACAGACAGCATTTAGTGAAGTCACCTTACAGCCTGTAACACAACGTGAATAAGATCTTAAAAACAAAAAACCAAAATGAATAAAAGAAAAGGTAGACAAAGAATCTATGCTATCAGAGGCCACAAAAGGATCAAGGGGATGAGGCTAAATCCAAAGGCAACAAAAGCAAGCAAGGGAGTCCAGCAGCCCAGAAAAAAGCTACCACGCTGTAAGCGCAGGAGAGTTACCACCACGAGCAGAGCTGTGGGTTAACATAAGAGAGATCTTAACACACATGAAATCCTACAGTCACTTACCATGGGAAGAGAGGAATCATGCCAGATCCTTCCTATTTTGCCAGAAATAATTGAACTCATCTAAACCAGGGTTTCTCAACCTTGGCACTATTGACATTTTGGGCCTGGATCATCCTTGGTTGTAGGGGCCGTCCTTGGCATTCTGGGATGTTAAGCAGCACCCTTGGCCTCAACCCATGAGAGGTCAGTAGCACCTCCCCCTCACCCCTGAGCTGTGAAAAATCAGTAAAGTCTCCAGACATGGCCACACGTCCTCTGATTGAGAACCATAGTTCTAAACTGCATAATTACTCAGAGAAAATTTGCTACTGCGTTGGTCTCAGCTGGGTCTCCTCCGAGCAATGCCATCTGCTACCCTTTCAGCCAGGCTTCCAACCGCTATGACTGGCCAACTTGCTGACAGCCAGCCACAGTTAGCTGAGGAGGACTGCCCACTGAAATCCTGTGCCCGTTTTTGTGGCTCTACACCTTGATGCTGCTGCTTGAGAAAAGGAGGCAGTGTATCCCAAGAAGCTTCTGGCTTACCTTCAAATAAAGTAGCTTATAAAAAGAAGAGAGGCGTGAAAGCAGGAACAGAACAAAGCCAGCAGCTCAATGGAAGAAAGAATTCAAAAAAGGTCATTCCTATTCTCTTGTCCCCTGGGCCTTAATTTCATCATTGTCAAAATCTCAAATAGCACCTGCTGTTAAAGTCGATTAGATCCATCAGTCTATCAGCAGGGCGGGCATTCCTCAGCGGTCCACTCTCCTCTGTTCATGTCAGAACTGGGTGCCCTTCTCATTTAGATCTAAAGACCTGTTGTCAACAACCTCCAACACAGCTCTGTAGAACTCTGTGCGGAAGGCACGCTGTCCTGTGTTCCGCTCCAGAGGGAAGCAGATCAAGACATCCTTACAAATGGCTTAACAGCCTTTAAGTTGGAGGGAGGAAACCCTCCATCATTTCCATCATGGTACCACATCCCATAAACGGTGTCAAGCACTCTTCATGAGGCTCTGATGCTTGTTTTAGAATAAGCATCTGCGTTCCCTGGGTCCTGGATGTGCCTCTACTACTCCTGCTCTCCCTGTCACTGATGGGCAGGGGTCAACAAGGAAGAAAGTGACAAGAGGCCTGAAGAAAGTACCACAGCAGTGGAGTAAAGAGCAAGGACAACGCTGCCTTGGTGTGAAGCTAAATGCTGTGTGGCCTTGGACAACTTACTTAACTTCTCTGTGCCTCATTTGTAAAATGGGGATGATGAAGTATACATCTCATAAGCTTGCCAAGAGGATTAAATGAATTAGGATTCGCCAAGAGCCTGAAACAATGCCTTGCATAAAGGGCATTTAAACTGTTCAATTCAAAGTTCCTCTTATCGAGCATGAGGTTTGGCCAGAGTGGCCATCTGATGAGACAAAACCTCCAGGGTTACCAGCACGACAGATATGCTAGGGGACCTATGACCTAGGCACGTACTTCTTTTGCCTATAAACCAGTTAGCTAACCACACGCCTGTGTAAGAGTGTTTCATGTGAGGAATGAATTCCTCAGGCCGAGGTTGAGCCCCACACACGCTGGCCTCCAGCAAGGGTGCTCCTACCTGGATGTCGCGGTAGGACAGCAGCAAATTAATGATGACGTCCGAGGTCAGAACTTCAGTGTTGTCCAAGCGAAGTCTGATCCGAGCCAGCTCCTTTGCCAGTTCATCACCCTGGTATTTCTCTCGGGCTCTCCGGATGTCATTTAACAAGGTTTCTTTGTAATAAGCACTGGGGAGGGAAACAGGAAAACCTCTGGTCTCATCTACCTGCATCTGGGACCCTGTTTCCTTCAGAAGCTCAAACCAACTTAGTTCTCATTGTCACAACTGAGCTGGACACACGGGGGCCCCTCCTAGCCATGAGCCTCCCTGCACCAACAGAGACAGGAGACATGTCCCACTTGCTGGTCACCTTTTGTAGCAACTAACCACTCAACATCAACAAACTCAGTTCATTATGACCTTTGAAAAATATTTTCAGAGTTGAAATTTGGGTGACGCATAGGACTCACTACCCACCCCGCCCTATCCCTTCTGGGATTTTCCAACACAGAGAGAGCAAGAGTTACCTTGCTTGATTCAAGGTTACTTGAACCGTTTATTTCCCCCACTATTAACATGTTATCACAGAGCCAAATACAAGTCCAAAAGCCATGAAACACAGTATAATGAGAATATCTTTAACATCAATTTATCAGGTATCCCCACCTAGAAATCACAAAGCTTTTTCCATTTGGCCAAGAGCCGGAAACTGGGTGTGTCCATGAGCAATTGCAGCAGCTGTGCCTTACGGACAACCTCTGCCTTTCACTCCCACTCCCCTAGTCATTTTTAATTGCCAGAATGCTTTTCCAACCAAAACTTCCTTCCTGGGAGCATCCAGATAATAGTAGGGATGTATGAAGACATCTAAAGCAATTCAAATCTACACTGGAATCTCTTACTGCAGCCTCTCAGAGAACCAATGCTAGTATCTGGTACTTGGTTTAAAATCTTTACAAATGATCAAATTTGATGTATAGAGGCCAACTTACAATGACTGTAGACTGAATTAAATATGTTATGTACTTTCCAAGTAATGTGTTAATAGAGACTAAGCACTGCCAAGCAGTAATCTACAATCAACCCATTAAGTAGCTGAGAGGACTTCACTAGAGAGAAAAACTAGGCTGCTCATCAAAAAAAGGAGCAGGCTTATCATGATCTCAGGGTTGTGGGTTTGAGCCCCACAGTGGGCTCTGCGCTCAGGGGGGAGTCTGCTTGAGATTCTCTCTCCCCCCTCCCCTTGCAACCTCCATAGTCTCTCTCTCAAATAATTCAATCTTAAAAAAAAAGGAGCAGTCTCAATTTAACAGTCATTAGAGAAATACAAATACATCGGAAGACTAAAACCAAATGTTACTTACTTTCAGTAATTTTAAAGCTATGCGAAAGAAATGTGAATATAGTACACAGACTGTGCCAATCCTTGTATAATAGGACCTCAATCAACATTTAAAGAATGCACTGATATAAAATTATCAGTGTATTGCTTTAATTTTTTATTTTCTTTTTTTTAAATTTTTTCTTATTTGTCTTTTATCATCCCGTTGTGCAAATTAGAAGATTCCACCAGTGTTTAAAATTCCATCATTAATCTTAGGAGTCATTACATTGGGTGACAGCCACTGTCCATTTAGTAGACTATAAAGGCATCAAAGATATTAAAGTGTTATTAGTTTAGCCTGACAAGTAAAAAGTTATACTTTAGTTTAGTCTTGTTTTTAAGGCTAATTCTGAAAAATAGTTTTAATAAACTGAGAAACCTCATAAGAGCTATAACTTGTAAGTAAATAAACGAAACACTGAATCGAGTATGGCTTGGGGACACTCAACATGGAAATGGCTTCAAACCCCTTTTCAACACAAGGCTATAGGCAACCTTTACCAGAGCTCTTTATCAGAGCCCACACCTGAGCAAAGAGCTTACAGGTGTTTTAGACCAGAAGCCCCAAGTACCTTCTCACTTCAAGGGGTAGAAGCGACCAACAGGTATTTTTTTTTAAATTTATTTATTTATGATAGAGAGAGAGAGAGAGAGAGAGAGAGAGAGAGAGGCAGAGGGAGAAGCAGGCTCCGTGCACCAGGAGCCCGATGTGGGATTCGATCCCGGGTCTCCAGGATCGCGCCCTGGGCCAAAGGCAGGCGCCAAACCGCTGTGCCACCCAGGGATCCCCCCAACAGGTATTTCAAGTCCTTTGAAATTACACCAAATCAAAGCAGGTGCTTTCCTACTGATACACACATTTCATGAAAAATGAACTTGAGCCCACTTTTTGCAAGGCCTTGTTCATATGTTAGACTCAAGCCAGCCTCTTTCCTCATCAGACCTGCAAAGATGCTATTTGAAGAGTTTTCTCCCTAAATGTCACTAAAATGTTCACTGAACAGCAAGGTATGCCTGATTCAGGCTGCGCAGGAAACAGGCCACAAAAGGTCCCCCATCAGTATTGGCATTTGGTCACCAAAATCTGGGTTTCTAGTCTTATTTCCCCACTAAGGTGTGTAGAAGAAACTATGTGTCCAAACAAGAGATGACAGGATAGAAAGAAGAACAGACTGCTAGCAAATGTGTATGTCATACCAACACAACAAGGCCACATCACGGCTCGGGCAGCTGCCACCTGAGCCACAGGGGGACGTGTGGGCCTTTCCATTTCAAGCCAATTCCACCAGGGCTCTGGATTTTCATTTGTTTTGGAAGGACAGATCCTTCTTGTGACATAACTCACAGGAGTAAATCCTTTAAATTGGCCACAAACAAAAAAAAACAAAACACTAGATCCTTTGGTTTAGTGGATGATTTTTGGCCTCCAGCTTTTCAAATAAGAACATTTTAAGGCATGGCTTCTTAAGCAGAGAGGCCCAGACAAGTGAGATGACTTTCATGAGGCCGCCAAGCACACAATTATCTGAGCCAGGACTCAGACCCAAACCTGCCCACCTCTCTGAATGAGTATCCCTCACCTTCTCCAATATAAATCTACAAAGAACATATCCCAAGACATCCTGAGCTCAGGATGGCTGTGGCTTGACTCAAGGCAAGAACTTATGATCAGAGTGACCTTGCTGAGCCACATTAACAACCTCAACAGCTGCGTGGGCTTAGGGGCTGGGAGAGATGCAATCGTGTTCAGAAGTGATCTTAAAACATGGAATCTCAGAGTTGAAAGAGCATGAAAACTAACGGTGACTTAACGTCCTTATTTTCTAGGAAATGGCTACATAGAGTTATTTATCAAGGTCACCTGGGGAGTTGGGGCCAGACACAGGCTCAACCCTCACCTGCTAAAACTCCACTTCTATTCTCTTTTGGCTACACCTCAATGGCCCAACCTAGTGAAGTAGCAAGGAACAATAATGGATTCTAGAAAAACTTCAAACAGATGGGCTGGGATTCCCCATTCCCTGGGCATTACAGTCTCCTAGGAGTCGGCTGCGCCGTGAATGTGAAGGGAAAATTTTGGCAAAGCTCCCAGATTTGCTAACAGTGAATGAGAATTACCAGGAGGTCACGTGGATGTCCTTGAGGAGGCTAATAAACCTGTCCACCAGGGGCACGCACAGTGGACCCAGGATGGTGTCCCAGTTGGGCTGCATGTACTCTGAGGCACGCCTCTGGGCATCACTCTCGCAGCAAAAATAATCAGCACACGGTGTCACAATGTATGGGATGAAATAATAATTTCCACTAGATGCCTGGAAAACAGAAACAAAAATGTTTCACAAAGTAATTGATGCAGAAACACAGCTGTGGATTTGGGCAGGCGAAACCTAGTAGGACAGGGAAGGAGAAAGTGCCTGAGAATGACTAACAATGTGTGCAATAGGACGAGGAATCTACTGGGCACAAAACGGGAAACCACTCAATTTCACCAGCCCGAAAACAAAAATTTCGTTTCACCTGCTAAACTGACCTGTGTAGGTCTCTGAACTTCACTAGCAGAGTTTTTAAGGGTTTTAAGTCATGGAGACAACATCATTTCAGGCCCCTCAAATTGGAGTGACCTTGAACCCACTGATAACCAAGAACTGCAATGTAAAGGCAGATTTTCTTTCTTTCAGCATAGATGGAAAAGCTCTATTGTTTGATCGTTTAACCACAGGTGAACTATTATAAACTCTGTTGAGAAAAATTGTCTTGCAGGGAACAGATACCAATAAATAGGACTAGTCTTAGAGATGTTTGGAAAAGGGATGCTCAAGTTTTATATTGTCAAATAGAAAAAAAAAATACTGTTTTACCTGAGCGCTAAGAAATAATTACAATCTGACTATGAATCATGATCCTTTGCAAAGCATAAATACTACCTCTAAAAAGCATTAAATCATGCTCACCTTTTCGCACACTTGAAAGATTAAAATACACCTTAGGGCATTCTTCCATCAGTCAGATCTTTTGTCTACATTGCTGCAAAAGCAACCAGCTTAAAATTCCAGGCTTTTTTTTTTTTTCTTTTTAACTCCTAGCCCTTCACTTAGCTTTCAAGAATGTATATGGTGGGGATGCCTGGGTGGCTCAGAGGTTGAGCATCTGCCTTCAGCCCAGGGCATGGCCCGGGGTCCTGGGATCGAGTCCCACATCAGGCTCCCCACGGGGAACCTGCTTCTCCCTCTATGTCTCTGCCTGTCTTTCATGAATAAATTTTTTTTTAAAAAAAGAATGTATATGGTGCCAGAAATAATTTATCTGATTTTTTTCTCTTGAATTTTTAAAACTTGACCAATAGAATTATCTGAGTATTTTAGAATAATACAGACTTAACTTTGGGAAGCACACTTTTTCCAAAAAAAAAAAAAACAGAATGCTACCATTTCAGATCAAACAGAAGGGAAAACTTGCCACATTGGGGAACTAATTTCAAATACCTATGTGACATACATTTTTTTCCTAAATATTTTATTTATTCATGAGAGACACACAGAGAGAGGCAGAGACACAGGCAGAGGGAGAAACAGGCTCCTGTGCAGGAAGCCCGACGCAGGACTCGATCCCAAGTCTCCAGGATCACACCCTGGGCTGAAGGCAGCACTAAACTGCCGAGCCACCTGGGCTGCCCTGTGACATACATTTTGAAGTTTTCCTTGTGAATGAGATTTGCTTACACAATGGCCGCATGCTCATTCCCACCTGATTTAGAGTAACTACTCATCCTGACACTCTCTCTTCCTTGAACCTTAACAGGCACCGCTAAGTCCTGGTGAGACATGTTGTTAGGCCCTAAAATTACTCATGCTGCTCCATTCAAACGTATTTTGGACTGGATCAGCAAACTGGTTCTGTAAAAGACCAGGTGGGAAATATTTTGTATCTTGTGGGCCAGTCTCTGCTGCAACCACTCCACATCACTATTGCAGCATCAAAGCAACTATAGACAACATGGGAACATAGGAGCATAACTACGAGTCCCAAGAAAAGTTTATTTACACACACAAATTTGAATTTCCTATTGACACAAATCCTGAAATACTCATCTTTTGACTTTTCCCCATCATTTAACAATGAAATAACCAGGGCACCCAGGTGGCTCTGTTGGTTGAGCATCTGCCCTTGGCTCAGGTCATGATCCTGGGCTCCTGGGATGAAGCCCCACATTGGGCTCCCTGCTCAGGAGGGAGTTTCCTTCTCCCTCTGCCTGCTTGCTCTGCCTGCTTGTGCACTCGCATTCTCACTCCATCAAATAACTAAATTTTTAAAAAATGAAATAACCATTCTTAACTGATAGGTCACAGAAAAACAGGTAGCAGGATGGCCCTCATCTTACATTAAGCATCTCGATGTTTTATTATTCCTGAAATAAAGGATTTTCTGAGAATACTTACCCTACTGCAGAATAGCACCTGGAGACCATCCCTGTGGGCACCAGATATTGGGGTTAAATCCCTCGAAACACAGAGATGGGTGTGTTATAAACAGAAGTGGCAAATTCAGGTGTGTGGGTATAACTGGGGTCAGGGGAAGACTCTGGCTACTTCTCAGCTATCACTGGGAACTGCCTGCAGCAGGGAACACAGATGCTTCCCTTCCTGGTAATATCCTCAAATCCTCAAAGCTACACTCCTATTGTCCAGCAAAGGAAGGTTTTGATAGGTTGGAGACAAATTTCTCCCTCATCTGTAACAGAAAAGCCATGTTAAATGCTTTTTATACAATCAGAAGGTAAAACTGCTTGTTCTTCCACCTGCCATTGGCTAAGTTTATGGTAAAAGCCTTCTGACTGCAGAAAGAGGAAAGAGGACTGTGTGGATCAGTGAGATCTAGAAGGTAAAATATCTGTGAAGAAGTAGAGGGTTTTCCTTTTTTTTTTTTTTAAAGTCAGAGCTAGACCTGAGGGGGTAGGGTGAAGCTTCTCAGATTCTCTCTCCAGAAAAATAGCCCTAGCTGGCCAAAAATTTTTTTAAAGACTTTATTTATTTATTCATGACAGAGAGAGAGAGAGAGAGAGAGAGAGAGAAGCAGACAGAGACACAGGCAGAAGGAGAAGCAGGCTCCATGCAGGGAGCCCGATGCAGAACTCGATCCCAGGACCCCAGGATCACACCCTGGGCCGAAGGCAGACGCTCAACCACTGAGCCACCCAGGCACCCCCCTCCAAAAACTTTTAAAAAACATTTTAAGTCTCTATGAATTATCTGAAGAGCATACAGCAAGTAGAGAAACACTTATTCAAGAAAAGCAACTCCTATCTTAGTAAGAACAGTGAGACTCTAGCATTTGATAACCTGTTCCTCCCTGGCCCTGCAGCCCAGAGGGACAGAAATGCTACTCTGGGTGGGCAGAGCCAAGAAGAGGTTCCCTTTTACCCCACAGCCTCTAGTCTAGGATGACAGCTTCTCCTTGGCCAGGCCAGGCCAGCAGCCTTCTCAGTCAGCACAGCCCTGGGCCGGAGCAGCTCTATTCCAGGCAAGTGCAATCAAGAGAACCAGAGCTCGGTTTCTCTACCTGGTTCCCACAGCTTGGCAAAATAGGCCAAGAAAACTGGGCCCTGACCACCTTTTGTCCCCAGTCACATAGAGCAAAGATCCAGATCAGAAGAGGCCAGCTGAGAAGATTGGGTGCCGCTACCCTCGCTCAGCACCTCACCCTAGAGCAGGGTGTCATCCCGAGAAAGGCAAGCTGCTCCCCGTCCCCAGTCCTGGAACAGGGGTGCCGGGGCTCTGCCTGGGGCCAGAGGCATCGTGTAAGAACAGAGAGCTCTGCAGAAGTGGACCAGTACACACAACACAGCGTGGGGAGAGCCAAACCTATGGGCACTATTGCATGACTGGGGACATTTTTGTGGCAGGAAACCACGAGGGAGTTGGTAGTCCCAAGGCAGCAATAGGTCAAAGGTAGACCAGCTTGTTTCCCCAAGAGCAACGGAGCAGAGAGCACTAAAAAGAGCCTTCATGAGGTCAGAGGAAAGCTTTAAGACCGGCCTCGAAGACTGCGCCTGCCAAGGAGCCCCACTTTCATGACGTCAAACTGCAGAACGCTGACGTCTGAGGGCACAGTCAAAAACACGGTAGCTGACAATGAAGAGGTGTTTTCAACACAGGAAGAACACAACAGGGAAAGATACAGTTGAGGCGAGCCCCGGTGTACCCACCGTTGCCCCTGCGTGGGGGTGGTAGGGTCAGAGCTGCCGTGGACCCTGTGCCACAGAGACTTCACTGAACGAGTCTAGTGACGTCACTCAACAAACCAGCCAGCGAGCAACAAGCTCCAGAGACAGGAGGGAAAGAGATCAGCAGCTATTATAAAGATGCTCCAAGAACTAAAGGACACTACTGCTCAAAGAGTTAAAGGTAGGACGACAACGTCTCATCAAATAGAACATACCAACAGAGAGACAGAAGTCACAGAAAAGTAGCAAATGGAATTTCTGGCGTTCAAAAGTACAATAACCAAAATTAAAAATTCACTGAAAGGGCCCAACAGGAAATCTGCATCAAGGAAAGAATCCGCAAACTTGCACACAGACTGATAATAGATTATGCAATCTGAGGAACAGAGAGGAAAAAATAAAGGAGGAGGAACAGAACCTCAAAGAAATGTGGGACACCATCCAGTGCACCAACATACATGACACATTGCGGGACTCCCAGAAGAAGAAAGAAAGGAACAGAAAAACATCCAAAGAAATAATTCCTGAAAACTCCTTAAATGTGATTAAATCAATCCACATGGCCAAGAAATTTAATGAACTTCCTGCTGGATAAACTTAGAGATCCATACTCAGATATGTCACAGTCAACATTTTCAAAGACAAAAAGAAAATCTTGAAAGCAGCAAGAGAAAAATGTCTTCGCATGTACAAGGGAACTCCAATTAAATCAACATCTGACTTTTCTTTGGAATTAATGAAGCCAGGAGGCGGCAGGATGACATATTTAAAGGGGCAAAAGACAAAATAAGTCAGCCAGAATCTTCTATGGAGCAAAACTAGATTTTCAAAATGAAGGTGAAGCGAAGACATTTTCAGAACAACAATGGAGATGATTTGTTCCTAGAAGACCCATCTTACAAAAACTACTAAAGACAGTTCTTCAGGTTGAAAGCGAGGGATGCCAGACACTAATTCTAATTCACTTGATAAAAACAAATATGCCAGTAAAGGAAGAGATGATAGGACTGTCAACTTCTTTCTTCTCTTAACCGATTTAAAAGACAAATGCATAGAACAATGTATGTGATCCTATGTTGGGGGCAGTAACCTACAGAAATGGGATTTATTTGACACTAACAGTACAAAAGATGCAGGTGGAAAGAAGGTGATACTGGCCCAAGGAATGGCACCAATTCTTAACTGGAATCCACAGAAACCAATAAACAGAACCAGAAGCGGCCAATGAAAAAGTTAGTAAAAAAAACAAACAAACAAACAAAAAAAACCTCTCCCAATTTATGCTTCTTTTCTTCTCTCAACTTAAAAAAAAAAAAAAGGAAACTTTGGGACACCTGGGTGGCTCAGTGGTTGAGCGTTTTGCCTTTGGCTCAGGTCGTGATCCCGGGTCCTGGGATCAAGTTCTGCATTGGGCTCCCCACAGGGAGCCTGCTTCTTCCTCTGCCTATGTCTCTGCCTCTGTGTCTCTCATGAATAAATAAAATCTTAAAAAAAAATAGAACCTTCTACAGAGTACCAATTCTAACCAAAATATTTCCCAACATTACAACTAAGTGACCCTGCGGCTCTGCAACAGGCAGGTAAGTGAAGGTCCAAGAATCCTGCCTATTTGGATACAAGTATTACAGGTCTTAAAACTATTTCCAAAAGGAACATTTCTGCAGAAATCGTGTTTACAGTCTTTCTTCAGCAAACCCATTCCTCCCCAATAGTACAAAAGTAAACTCTGTCCCCAACCTACTCAAATCCTCAATAACGAGGTGTGAAAAAAAATCAGACTCAGACAAAGCTATGCTATGTGCTGTCCCAGCTTAGGGTTCCAGTGGGCAGAGCGAGAGCAGTAGAGGCTCGTGAAGACCTGCCCGCAGCCAGGAGGGGATCCGATCCTTCGGGCAAACGTTCAGCCACAGTTAGAGAAAAATGAAGAGAAAGAGAGGGAATACGTGACCTCTGAGAACAACTGAGTGAGCTGAATGAACAGGACCAAGGGGACAGCAGGAATCTGGAGCCCTGGCAAAGTAAAAATACTCCCTTTGAGAAAATCTCTCATGAAGTGTATAAAAGTTTAAGAAATTTTACAGAAAGCAATTGGGACCAATGGCTACATTTACAAAAGCAATTCATAAACTTCCAAAAGAAAGCACAGGCTTTTGAGTGCAGTTCTTTTGTTCTTACAAAGAAGAATAATAGGCCCAAACATCTTCCAATGATGGGGCACATTCAGACTTTTGTTGGTGGGGAGACGAGAAATTAAAAAGAAAAACATTGATTAGCATAACACATGTCCAATAGCGAACCAAGCTTGTATATTTGTAATTGTTACATTTATAAATGGAAACATCTCAAGAATTCAGCTTATTAAAACACATTCAACAAAGGCAGCTTAGTTTCCTACATAAAGGGGCATTAGAACCAGTATGCTAGGCCTATTAATATGTAAACCCTTATTCCAAACACTCTTCAAGTATCTCCAAAAGGAAGATTCTGATACAGTAAGTAAGGTCAGAGAGCAGAGTAAAAGCCACTGGTCTCGGATCCTGTGATGTTTGAGAGTGGAGGAATCAGTCCTACACAGTTCCTAGTTCTTAAGTTAGCAATGGAGATTTCTAGAACTACTGTCATGTAAAGATTCACCACCATGAATTGATAGTCCTACAACACCATTAAGTTAAAGAACTAGTGCTTTTTAAAAAGCTCTCATAAAAGTTTGATTATATAGTCTTGAACTCTTACAGCTCTATATAGAGCCGTAACTCTTCCCCTCTGCCAGTCACCGATTTAAGTTTTTATTTCAATTCCAGGTACAGTGTTAGTTTCAAGTATATGATATAGGGAGATTCAACACTTCCACAGTCAAATGCCCTAATTTTTAATTAGGCAAGCATTTAATTAAATACTTGCCTAATACACCATGTGGGGTATATTTATCGTGTAACCATTCTCCTGTTGTTTAACTTTCTTCTGACAAGTTCCTGGCTGTACATGGAGACCAACAGCTTTGTGATTTGACACTGTGGTCTTTTCCCAAGAGGAGCTTCCCGAGAACAAAATGACCGAAGTTAGGGTTGTCGCTATGTGCTATGGTCACAAAGGATGGAACAATTTACACTCCCATCCATCATGCACAGAGGCATTCCCGTTTCATCATTTTCTCAGCAGAGCTGGGTAGTGGGGTGGGTATCCCCCCCCTCCAACATTTGCTAAGTTAGGGGAAAACGAAAAACGAAATACCTTATTAACATTGGAATAGGAAGCATCACCTCTGCTCAAGTATAGTGAGATGGTGGAGAACTTGGACAGTCAAGGACTGAATCCCAGCTCCATTTCACACCAGATAAATGACCCTGGACCAGGTACTTATCCAAATCTCAGTGGTCTCATTTTTAAAATGGGGACAATAATACTGTCAACTTCAGAAGGTGACAGAGGCCTCACTGTGGCCATGGCACATAGTGGGCATGAAGTATTAGCAATGTTCAATAGTGCTGGACTGGATCAGCAGTTCTGAACCTGGAGTCTATTAATCCTTGGGAGCCTGTGAACTTGAATGAGAAAAAAATTACATTTTTGTCACCATTTAACTTTAACTGAAATGTAATGTTGACCTCAATTAGAAACGTAGGTAATACACCTTAGTTTTAGCAGGACCTGGGACTTAGTCACTAACAGAAATCATACAATTTTTCATATCTCATTATATTTCCTGCAGAAATCTCAAAATAACTTTCATATCCATTATTCCTTTAAAATTATGACTTTTCTGACCTGCTGTTTGATCTTATTATTTGAGACATTATAAAGCAGCACACAGTTATTAAAATATTTTTTAAGTTGTAATCTATGTTGCAGTATAATGGGTCTCCTTTGTAATCCTTTGTATTTACTGAAGCATTTTAAGAGATATTCTGAGAAGAAATCCAGAGGCTCCTCCAGATTGACAAAGGCATCCCAAAGCCCTCTAAAATCTAAGAGCCCCAGGCGCTGGAGTCCCAACAGATGTTTCACATAGAACATCCTACCTGCAGCCTTCTAAGGAGTTTCTCCCAATGGGCTTCATATAGGAAGACTTCCATGAGTAACAGCATGATTGCCATCCACAAACAGCCTGGATTCTCCAAAACAGCCCAGAAGAACAGAGCACACTGGGTTCTTAACCTCCCTGTCCTCCATGGGTTTCAATAATGGTCACTAACTAAGGACACCTAGGACTTTCCCCTCTGCTAGCTCCTCTGCAGGTACTCTCTGTGAGAGGGCCAAGTGTCCAAGAAGGCCGGGACAGAAACACACGTGAAGGGGCCTCATTAACCTGCTCTTATTTTTTATTGATGGCTAGCAGCAGGTGGCAAAGGTGTCAGTAACAGCACAATTTTGATAATTCTTTGGAGCAAATATAATGTGCAAAAAACTTATCCCAACAGACTTCATAATGAGACTTTCAGCTCGAACTCCTAGAGAACTTTTTTTAAATAAAAAATCACGACACAAATGAAAATGGAAACCAGAAAAACACAGAAAAGCATTCCCAAGAAAATTGACAGAGCAAATGAAAATGGGACAGTAATTTTTTTCCAAAATTATTTAACATGACCACACATGAAAAAGTCAATTCATTATGAAAGAAAATCCAAGCCAAGTGCTGCTCCAAAAAAAGGATTACAAGGTTTTAAGCCTAATAGATACAATTCTTTTTCTAGTCAGTTACAGGAGAATTTTTTAAATCACCACACGTGCACATCAGGGGAGTACAGGGTTTTTTTTGGGGGGGGGGTTTAAGATCAATGCAAACAACATTCTATATTGTTGCTTTTCTAGGTTTATTTGGACAGGATAGGAATAAATGTACCAAAGCTGAATAACAATTTCAACCAGATGATCAGGCTACTGTGCCACTTAAAAGGTATATGAAGTGATCTCTGCTAGAAACACGCTATGTGGCACCAACTAAGCTACTGCAACAGTTCATCTGCTTTGTTCGAACAATGGAATGGCTATCATAAAGTCCTAGCATTATTTCAGATTTTGTATGAATCTCAGTAATCATCTGATTCAACCTCTCATTTTATACAGGAGGAAACCAAGACCCAGAAAGGTTAACCAAGTGGCCCACAGAGCCAGACAAACCTCAGGTCCCTCACCTTCCTCCTCAGGATTCTTGTTGGTAACTGCCATTCCAGCTTTATTCTTAAAGATCTTTAAGAAAGCAAGCTGTGATACACACAACAAAATACCCAACACAAACAGATGGGTGAATGGTGAATTTGATGCTATGTGCATTGTCTCTCAGTTTAAAGAAAATAAATGGGCATCGGCAGACACCAAAGACTTAAGTTGGCAGGCAGAATTAGATAATTTTTTAAAGATTTTATTTATTTATTCATGAAAGACATACACATAGAGAGAGGCAGAGACAGGTAGAGGGAGAAGTAGGCTCCCTGCAGGGAGCCCAATGCGGGACTCAATTCTAGGACCCCGGGATCACAACCTGAGCTAAAGGCAGCTGCTTAACCACTGAGCCACCCAGGTGCCCCAGAATTAGATATTTCTGTTTTAGTTTTGACATTGGCCCTATGAAAGGTGACCTCACTCCTGTGATATTCAAGAGGAAGAGGTCCAAGTTTTATGGTTTGCACCTCCACAACATTCCAATTAGCAAGAGAGCACAAGGCCACAGGCACGTAGGGAGGAAAAGGCATCAATCAAGACTAGAGAGGAGAATTTAAATGAGGCAGAAATACTAAGAAAATAGCTACACAAAATAAATATTCAAAGGACAGATTTTTACATAAATCACATTCTATGTGTAACATAAAACTCTGCCTCTCCATCAACTAGGAGATGTAGGCTTCTTGTTCAAAATTGGTTCTTTCCTAATAGAAGCGGTAGAAAATGTAATCTGAACTCAGAAAACCCAAAGGATATCTAAAGGAAAAAGTATCACTTTTTACCAAAGTGTCCCTAAGCAATCTGTAACATCTTTGATAGTTATGGATCCCAACCATGGCTAATTGAAAAAGGGAAGTGGGGATCCCTGGGTGGCTCAGTGGTTTAGCACCTGCCTTCGGCCCAGGGCATGATCCTGGAGTCCGGGGATCGAGACCCACATCAGGCTCCCTTCATGGAGCCTGCTTCTCCCTCTGCCTGTGTCTTTGCCCCCCTCCCCCACCCTCTCTGTGCGCTCGCTTTCTCTGTCTCATGAATAAATTTAAAAATCCTAAAAAAAAAAAGAAAAAGAAAAAGAGAAGGAAGAAAGACCCAGAGAACTTCTGTTACCCTAAAACTTGAGTCCTCAATGGGCTCATGAGCCAGGTAAAAGCTTTCCAATATGGTAGAAAGTGCACCCAATACTGCCCATGTCTGACTCTCAAAGAATTTCTAATTTACTGGGATTACAGAGATAACTATTTCAATGGGAACAATTAGTTTCTCTTAAATCTCATTGGTTTTCCAGGAAAAAAAAAATAATCACCTAGTCCAGAGGTCAAGAACCAGATTAGTTTTTTAATAAGGTGCTTTTTAATAACATGATCCTAGCTTGGAAATTTAACTTTGCTTTTTAAAAAACCAACCGTGAACTCTAGCTTTAGGACATGACAAATGAAAATAAGGACTAGTGTATTTTTAATAATTCCTTCTTTAAGTACTGGGTGGAATGGCTCATCTTCTACTAACTTTCCTGGGCGGCAGGGGAGGTGTGGGTCCCATGCTTCCTCTCTGGGGAGGCTATTGTATAGCTTCCAGGTAATTACCCACTGTTTCAAAGGTAAAAATGATTTCTGTGCCTCACAGTCTTAGAGTTACATTCCTCAATCTTGGGGTACAAGCCCATTTGAGTGCCAGAGCCTCACCCCTCCACGGGGTTAGCCAAGGCCATCACTGAGCCTGATCCCAGCTTCATGGTCTTGCCTCCTTCCTTCCTCTTCCTCAGCCTTGATCCCAAGGGCATGCCTGAACAAATCTCTTGCACACCCAACTCAGTCTCAGAGTCTGCTTCCAGGGGGGGAACCAACCTGCCCAATATACCTTAACTTTAAAGATATTATTTTTTGTGAAGGAAAATTAAAACAGTTAAAGAATACCTATGGACTATGCACACTAATAACAAACTACCAGGAAGTTCCAAGGTTTAACAGATAAAGTCATGTCTCTGGGTTGGCTACGTTTTCACTCCTGTTCCCATAAAGGCTCAACCTTGATCTTTCATCACATAAACAGGTTTTCTGAAGTGATAAAATGCAGAAAATGGCTATCTTTGGTATCTGTAAAGCAAGCGGAAATAGCGTAAGGATGAAAAGTAGATGAAAAGAATACAGAAAAGAAGTAATTTTTACGGAACCTGGATTCAAAGGTGAATCACATGGGAGGGAATGGGGGAATTAGGGGCTGGACACGAAGAGTATACTTACGCTGACAAGCCCTGAGTAAGGCCTGGAACCGCCGAATCACTAAATTGCACACCTGAATCTAAAACAACACTGTATGTTAGCTACACTGGAATTAAAATTAAAAACTTAATTTTAAAAACTGAATTATGAACTACTACGTGTTAACTGTTTAAGATTTTTATGAAAAATATTTTTAAAAATCTATCCTGGGGCACCTGGCTGGCTCAGTCAGTAGAACATAAGACTTTTGATCTTAGGGCCATGAGTTCAAGCCTCATGCAGGGTGTAGGGCTTACTTTAAATAAACACACTTAAAACAATCTATCTTGAAAAGAGAATTAAGGGATCCCTGGGTGGCGCAGCGGTTTGGCGCCTGCCTTTGGCCCAGGGCGCGATCCTGGAGACCCGGGATCGAATCCCACGTCGGGCTCCCGGTGCATGGAGCCTGCTTCTCCCTCTGCCTGTGTCTCTGCCTCTCTCTCTCTCTGTGTGTGTGTGACTATCATAAATAAATAAAAATTAAAAAAAAAAAGAAAAGAGAATTAAGAAAAAGATTTTATTTACAAGAGCACTCAGATGAATAAAATATCCAGGAATAAATTTAACCAAGAAGGTGAAAACCTTGTACATTGAAAACTATAAAAACAATGCTGAAATAAAGAGGAACTAAATAAACAGACCTGCTGTGTTCTTGGGTTGGAAGACAGTCTTGTTACAATGTCAATATCACTCAAGGGATATACAGAGACAATGCGATCTCTATCAAAATTCCAATGGCCTGTTTCATAGCAATGCAAAAGCCAATTCTCACAGAGATTTGCAAATGGCCCCAGATGGCCAAAATGAAGTTGAAAAAGAACAAAGTTGGGAGAACCATATTTCTTAATTTCAAAACTTACTATATAAAACTATAGTAATCAAAATAGCATGACCCCGGAATAAGGGTAAACATACAGATCATTGCGACAGAATTTATAGTCCAGAAGCAAGCTCTTACATTTATGATCTGATGATTTTGACAGGGTGCCAAGCTATTTCACTGGGGAAAGAAAAGTATTTAAGAAATGGTGCTGGGTTGACTGGTCTCTACACTCAAAAGAAAGAAGCTAGACCCCTAGCTCACATCAGTCACAAAATCTAACTCAACATTCATCAGAGAGACAACTGTAAGAGCCAAAACTCTAAAACTTATTTTTTTAACTACTCGTTTTCGCTAAAATTTCTTTTAATTTTATAAACTCCAGTGTGATTAACATATAGTGTTATATTAATTTCAAGTGTCTAAGATAATTAACTTTTAAAAAGAAAACATAGGAGCAATTCTTTGTGACCCTGGGTTAGGCTAAGAGTTCCTAGATACAACATCAAAAGCACAATCCATAAAACAAGTAATTGATAAAAGTCTCTGCTAAGTGCTTTGCTTCCAGAATATACAAGGAACTCTTACAAGTCCATAATAAGACAAAAAAACTCAATTAAAAATGAGAAGATTCTAATAAACATTTCATCAAAGACTGAACGGCTAATAAGCACATGGAAGATGCTCAACATCATTTAGTCACTAGGGAAACACAAAACCACAAAGACACCACACTTCATGCTCACTTGAGTGGATACCAAAAACCAGACAATACCAAGCATTGGTGAGGATGTGAAGAAACTAGACCTTAGTTGCTGGTAGAAATGTAAAAATGCTATAGCCACTTTTGTTGTTATTTTGGTAGTTTCTTTGAAAGTTAAACATTTATTTACCTGATGATTCAGCATTTCCACTTCTAGATACTTTAGCCAAGAGGTATGAAGACATATTTCCACACAAAGATCTGTACCTGAATGTTTATAGCAACATTATTTATAATAACCAAAAAGTGGGAATAATCCAAGCACCCATCCACTTTTTTTATCACTGACTAGTATTCTATCGTACAGGTATTGCACATTTCATCCAGATAAACTTTTTGTGTAGCTATTCAGAGAAACAGAATGTGGGATATACCCATTCAATTGGATAACTACCTGGCAATACAAAAGGACTACTGATACAGGCTACATCATGGATGAACCTCAAAAGCCTCATACTAAGTGACAGAAAGGAGACATGAAAGACCACATTAGTGTATGGTTCCACTTATATGAAAAATCATGGAAAAGTACATCCGCAAGACAGAAAGCAAATTGGTGGTTGCTTGGGGCTGGGGGTGGCAACAGGGATGGTCTCCAAACAGGTGTTTTTAGGGGTGACAAAAAGGCTCTCACACTGGATTGTAGCAAGGGCAGCACAACTCTAATTTATTAAGAATCACTGAATTGAGGATTCCTGGGTGGCTCAGCGGTTTAGCACCTGCCTTTGGCCCAGGGCGTGATCCTGGAGACCTGGGATCGAGTCCCGCGTCAGGCTCCCTATGTGGAGCCTACTTCTCCCTCTCTCTCTCCCTCTCTCTAATAAATAAATAAAATCTTTAAAAAACATAAAATAAGAATCACTGAATTGTGTACACAAAGGTGAACTTCATGGCATGTAAATTCGGCCTAAATAAAGCATTAAAAAAAAAAAAAACCCTAGAATGTGAGAACATGAGCACTGTCTGAAAAAGAATGGACTACAAAGGCAGACACTCAACCACTGAGCCACCCAAGTGTCCCTCCTACTGGTTCAGTTTGTCTGGAGAGCCCTAATACACCAGCCCTCTACCAAATGAAACAAAGTTCAACATAATAGGTATAATTCTAGAAGTACAAAACAATTCCCTGAGATCTCAAAAGCATTGTGGTTTCCATGTTTTCATAAATCACTTTAAGTGGGAGGCCTGGGTGGCTCAGTGGTTGATCGCCTGCCTTTGGCTTCAGTCGTGATCCTGGGGTCCTGGATCGAGTCCCACATCAGGCTCCCTGTGGGGAGCCTGCTTCTCCCTCTGCCTGTGTCTCTGCCCCTCTCTCATGAATAAATAAAATCTTTTTAAAAATCACTTTAAGCATTCAGCAGCACATTCAATGTGTGGAATTTCATCTATATACCTCATTCTTGGGACTCTGTAATCCACTAGCGAGGACTATATTGTACCTCCTTTTTTTTTTTTTAAAGCTGCCCAATTATTACAGACCCACAATTTCATCAGAGTCTTTCCTGAAACCCCCAGAGTTAGACAATCCAGACCCTTGCTTCCAAGTAGCATTAGCCCAATCCATATTGAGGGGACAAGCAAACAAATTCTCCTTAAAAGTCACCTGACTTACTGTGACATTCTCTTTCAATGTTTACTCACCATTAGCTGTGAGATGACCATTCTGCTGATGCCAACCTTTTCTGAGTTTGCCCTATTTCCCTGCCACCTGGAGTAGCAGCAGTAACTGTCTCCCTATTTTCCAGAAACGGAAAACATTTGAAATGACCATGAACAATACCTCTCAAGGTTTGTTTCCCTTCAACCTTTCCTCTTAGGTGTTTTTCACCCTTCCAGCCACCTCTGGTCCTTTATTTTCTTCTCTTGAATCCTCTAAGTTTTCACACCCCATCAAGCATGACAACCAGCACTGAACACAGAATTCTAATGGCAAATATAGCAGAAAGATTAGTTGCCAAATCCTCTAGAATAAGTTCATCTCTCTCTCTCTCTCTCTCTCTCTCTCTCTCTCTCTCTCACACACACACACACACACACACACACACACACACACACCCCTAAGGAGAATGGTGCCATGATATAGAATTAGAATTACAAAGAATGTGAAGGAATTCCTGGGTGTTTGAAGGAGGGAGAATGTATCAGAAGGGGAGGCATTTAGTGGAATGGTAACAGAGTGACACTAAGTCTCTTGGTGAACAAGAATATTTCTAGGCTCCAAAACACTTAACAGTCAGGACAGATAGTTTTCTTCTTGGCACCTTGCCTTAACGTTATTCCTGTTTGGAGGAATAACCTTGAGACATTCCTTACATTAAATCCAAGTTACACCTTTTTACTTGTGAAACAAGTGTGAAACGAGCCTCTGAGAGCTGGAAGTTATCTATGAACCAAGTGATAGAGTTCAACCTTTTCATTTTAGTGATGAGGACACTGAGGAGGGGGGCAGAATGACTGCCCAAAGTTACCCAGAGACAATGCTAGGACTATAACTTGTGCCTTCCAGCCTCAGACCCAGGCTCCTTTTACTGGATCCCCACTATCTCCATGGAGGTGGGGACTTAAGAAATCAAGATCTAGAAAGAACAAGAAAGATTCCTATAAGTGGACAGTATCAGTACCTAAACGGGACAAGATTAGGCCCCAGGTCTTCCTATTTCTTTTCCCCAATAACTCAAACTCATTCTGATGCCTTAATTTTACAGGTCAGCTTGTTAAATACAAGCTGCAATGGTAATTACATAAACTACACCACTTGTTTTGTTTCTAGAACTTCATCTTCTGGCTTGCATGAGGAGAGTCAAGGCTTCCATCTCAGGAAGGGAGCTCTGTCTGGGTTCCAGATAAGACTGGGCCCCACAGCTACAGGGTGGGGCCTTCTGTGAAAGCCGTGAAGTCATGCAAAGCTTCTGTTTCCCTATAGAGGGAACCCTTGGGAGAGCTCTACCTCCTGGGTCTTTTTGCCCTCCCTTTGGGAATCCCAACTGCTAGAGAAAAAGAAGTAGGAGGCCCTTCCTTTCTAGAAGGGCTAGAAGTGAGCTGAGGGCCCAAAGGAAAGGGACAAAGAGAAGGTCCTTCGTCTAGGTCAAAAGTGGACAAACCACAGTGCTATAGGTCTAGGAAGATAGGCGTTTTAAGGGGCATTCAAAGGTACAGGGTAATCCTGGCACAATTTCCAAGGATGTGAACTTAAAGGTCTTTATTTATTTATTATTATTTTAAAATATTTTATTTATTTACTCATGAGAGACAGACAGACAGACAGACAGACAGAGAGGCAGAGACACAGGCAGAGGGAGAAGCAGGCTCCATGCGGGGAGCCTGACATGGGACTTGATCCCCGGACTCCAGGATCATGTCCTAGGCCAAAGGCAGGTGTCCAACCGCTGAGCCACCCAGGAACCCCTTGAAGGTCTTTAAAGTGGGGATTTCGTTAGATGATTCAAACCAACATGCCTTTATCACTAGGTCCTAGCAGGCACTGAGAAGCCAAATTGGGAGACTTTACCACATACATGAGAGAGCAGGAAAAATTCTGTCCTCCTCCTTTCCAGCTTGTGGCAGGCCACTCTTGGCTAGGTCCC
The DNA here is from genome assembly GCF_018345385.1 of Vulpes lagopus. Classification (NCBI taxonomy): domain Eukaryota; kingdom Metazoa; phylum Chordata; class Mammalia; order Carnivora; family Canidae; genus Vulpes; species Vulpes lagopus. The sequence continues at coordinate 15,445,935 of NC_054848.1, forward strand.
CATATTACCTGGGGGTGTAAGTTCATGTTTCTCTGTTGTTAGAGAAACTTTGGTGGCAAGTGAGGGAGGTAATGGCTCCAGCAAAAAAGGATCTTGGTGTTTGGTGGGAGCAACCCAGATCAGAGGGAGACAGCCAGATGGTTCCAGGCTCAAAGTCCCAGTGTGCAATGGAAGAACAAGGCCATTCGCCTGACCTGACCTCCCGCCCTGTGCCCTGGGTGGGAGTAGGGCCTAAGCTAGCAGGCAGCCTGCAGGGCAGGGCTTTCTAGCCGGCCCCCTGAGAAACACTCCAACAGGCACCATTAGAAATCACTTTGCTATCTGTGGGATTTTCAGGCAAGCTCTTCTGCATTTACCAGGTTAAAAAAAAAATCTGAAAATATTGTACTTACTGTGTTTTTCTGGGTTACCATATCCTGAAAAGAAAAAAAATGATAAGATGAATATAGCTTTTTTAAAAAAGCCATTAACTTCCAGAAGCACTACAAGCACTTTGCCCCCCATCATCCAGCACCTACCTCAGGGCAAGAGTTAGTCACTTGAAACCTCCCATTTCCCCTGTGTGAACAACTTCAAATAGGGTGAGCCTCAGAGAATTCATATTCTGGGGAAAGCACATCATGATTGGCTAGCTTTAGGAATGACTGAGGGACATACACAGTTTTAAGGATTTCCCGGAGCAGTGGCAATGCTCTTGTCCAGAGACATTCTGAGATTCAAGTTTGAGGCTCTGCACCTTGCCTGTCCAGTGAAGAACGTCAGGGACAGCGTAGAACTGCCTGGGAAGTACCACGCTACGCTCAGGTCCATGACCATGTCTTGGCTCCTTCAGTGCCACCCCGCCCAGGCAGCCCTCCTACAGAAGGGGCACTGCTGGGGGGACTTCCCACACCTCACTCGAACTGTCTAAGAACCTTCAAATCCAAGGACGACAATTTTAGCCAGTTAACTTCAAATAATGGTTATGCAGCCCTTGGCCATAGCATTCATGTGCTGTAAGCTAACATTTGCAGACAAGAGAAAACGTAATTAAACAGCTGTAGGGCAGCCCTGGTGGCACAGCAGTTTAGCGCTGCCTGTGGCCCGGGGTGTGATCCTGGAGACCCGGGATCGAGTCCCACGTCAGGCTTCCTGCATGGAGCCTGCTTCTCCCTCCCTCCCTCCCTCCCTCCCTCCCTCTCCCTCAAATCAATCAATCAATAAATAAATCTTTAAAAAAACAGCTGTAAAATGGGGTTTATACAGTTAGACGTTCTGAGATCTTGGCTTTCTGAGGACAAGTGCAGCTTCCTTCTTCTGGTGTCACATTTCCCCTTTAGGAAATATTTTTCCATATTATTAAAAAGTAAAACTTATCCAGGTCATGGGACTTTCCAGAGGAGACCACTAAGGCATTGTTGAGGGGAAAAAATATATTGCATTGGAAAAAATACTTTAATTTTGTGTTTCTCATCAAAATATGGCTTAATAATCTATCCTTTCATATTTTCTAGTTCTAAATATTTTTCAAGCACAACTGCCTTAGCGAAAATCAGTAAAAGAAAAAAAATCAGTATCTAAATGTCTAAAGTAATAATATAGATTGGTTTATAGCCTTCTGGGAAACTATTATACAATGTAAAGTACAATAATAAACCAGTTTCTTCTTTCAATGTCCTATGAATGACTTCTTAAAACACAATACTGTGCTCTAATTACAGAGTACACATCTATGTCAAGTGTATGTGATACAGAACACACAGAGGTTACACATCTGAAGCAGGTTGGATTTCTACCAGGAAATAACCCCCGATTATTACAGAACCCAGAAAAATCTGGTTAATATTAAATCTCAAGAAACACAAAAATGTTCAACTTTGCCATCATCAAACTGTGCTATTTACATACACTAGTGATTTTAACACAAAGGGAGATGGACATTTAGAACTGGTGTCCATGAATGTGAATTTGACGCCACTAGTTCTCACCCGTGGCTGTACTTTTGGGAGGTTAAAAAAATCCCTCAGAGACTGTGATGTAATTGGTCTGGGGTATGACCTGGGTATTGGGATACTTACAAGCTGTCCAAGTAATTCTAAAGTGCAGTCAAGGTTGAGTAACACTGTTGTAAACAAACTAAGCTTTCACTCCTGAAATGATTTAACGCAGACCAGGATTTTCCTGACCAATATTAAGACATCTGACAATACTAATATTCCCTGAGTTTTATGGCAACTCACCTTAGACATTCACATTTTACAAACATGAGCATTTTTTTACATTTTCATCTTAATTCCAGTTAACTTACAGTGTTGTATTAGTCTCAGGTGTACAGTATGGTGATTCAACACCTCCACTCCACTGCCTTCTACTCCACTACCATCTCCCCACCTATGTTCCAAATATGAGTTGTTTTTTTTCCCTTAGGAGTACTATTATTCAAAAAAACATCTGTATCAAACTTGCAAGAATACAGGTGTAAAAACCTCAATACAGCATTGTGCTTTTCAGTTTTGCTCTGTTTTGAATGGTGTTGGAGGGTGGAGGAATAACAGATTAAATATGGAAGATGCCTATGCTAGAACTTTCTGCCCACTCTGGTGATGGTTCTGTGTCGTCATCTTATCATTCAAGTTGAGAAACTTTTAATGTGTAGGTTTGGATCAAACTGCCCACTGAAAGGTTCAGAGTGGCGTGTTTGCTCCAATGGAAGCTAACAGTTTTTGCCTTCACTTCCCTAATGAGCCCGGAAATGGTGAAGTTGCCTACAAGCACCTCTCTGTAGAGCATATGCTCATACAGTGGTCAGGAAGTCATCTGTGTGAGCGAGAAGCTGTAGCAGGAAGGAAGGAATTGCACAAGTGAATCTTTTTTGTTTATCTCCAACCTCCCATGCTACATGTACATTTTCTTTGAATGCATAATACTGCTTTCCCGAAGCCAAGTGTTCACCAGGAGACAAATGATCCCCTTTACCTTCAATGAAAGAGCAGTGTCCGCATCGGTGTCATGGTACAGGATCACATTGTTGGCCATGTCAAAGCTTTCGCGGACCCCCAGATGGTAAAAGAGGGAAGGCTGTCTGGAGATCTCACTCATGTCCACCACGGCAACATCTGAGATCAGCAAGGACAGGACACAGTGTGGGAGAGAAAGAGAGGTGATTGGTCTACTGAATCTATTTCCCGCTGATCACCAATGGGGAACTCCTGCAATTGGTGTTTCTACCACCAGCCTTTTTTTTTTTTTTTACCAGCCTTTAAGATAAAGCAGAAAGTAATGAATAATTGGATTAGAAGCACCCCATGAGCAGTGGAAGAGAAGCAACGAGAGAAACCTCTTCCCTCCTCAAAGTGCTGGGAACGTGGCCTCACTTAAAAATTGCTGTTGGAGTTAGTTTTGCTGTTATCTTTATTAGGAAATATGTGATCTCTAAAGGAGTGTGTTCACCTTATGTACAAATTATAAAGCCAAATGAAATGTCAAACAATGCTCCTGCCATGCAGCCCAAGACCCAGAACATCATCTGTACTGTCAGAGTCTCATGTGCCTCCTCCCAGTCACATCTCCTCCCTCCTGCTCAGAGGATGCCTCTGTCCTGATCTCTGTATTTATCAGTTCCCTACATGTCTAAATGTATATATATAAATATATATCCACGCATGTGTATATATATGCACATGTATCTTACATACATGCACAAGATTATATATTAGATATGCACGTCATGTTATATACACATGTATATACTTAATACATATATGCATATTATAATGTATGAATCCCTAAACAGGATATTGTTTAGTTTTGCATGGCTTTGAACCTTATATATATATATATAGTATCACACCATATGTATTCTTGGACTTGCTACTGGTGTGATACCACCAATTTGCATGTCTACCTCTAGTTCAACATAGCATTCCATTATATGAGGACTGAGGCCTGGATAGAAATTTCTTTATCCATCCTATCTAAATATATGTGTTTTTTTCCTTTTTCCTATTTCTAACTGCTGTAATGAACATTCCTTCTGGCTCAATGTCCATCATTAACTTGAAAATGTAGCTCAAATGCCCCTGGAGGTGTGTCCTATGGAGACTTACTCCAAATGGAGGAGGCAACGTATCACATCAACAAGGAGAGTATTTAAATGTGCCGAGCAGTACTGCACACCAGCTCAAAACTTGTCGTTTTTGAAAGTATAAAACTCCAAGTTTGATTGGACCTTCCCTACCACATACAGAGATTTTGGAAAGAACATCTGAACTTACTCTTGCAGTGCTGTGACTCATAGGAAAGTCACTGAAAATCCCAAAGACACAGAACAGAGGCAAGGTGAATGGAGCGAGAAGACACAAGAAGGTAGGCAGTAGCCACATCAGCACCAGGCATCACTGGCTCTGTGCAGGAAGCATTGAGAGTCCTGAGGCCAAGCGCCAACAAGCCCTAGGTGGGCCTTTTATTTTCTAACTTACAGATCGTCTGCTATATGCCAGGCATCATGCTGAGTTCAAGGGACAGAAATGAGAACAAGAAGGGTACTCAACCCACACTGGCACAAAGGTCATTCAGGGAAGGCCTGCAAAAAGGAATGCTGTCTGGGATCTGGGGGCCCAGAAAAGTCAGGCAAATCGGTGTGAGGGTGAGGTGATGGAAAGGGAAGGAAAGTGTTGCAGGAAGAGAAGACCACAAGGGCAAAGGGCCAGACATAAGATGGCATGTGTTAGGGGGACTGCAAATAATTTCAGGAGATGAGCCTGGAAGGGTTCTTAGGTGCCAGGTGGTGAAGGGGTCTGAAGGCCATGTTAAGAGAGCTGCCTCGATCCTGAGGCAATGGGAAACCTATGGTAGGGTGGTTTTTTGTTTTTCTTTGGATCATGGAAAAATACAAATATACATAAAAGTAGAATAGTATAATGAAGCCCCCCATAGCCCCTTCACTTCCCTCAACAACTAACAACTCACAGCCAGGCTTGTTTCACTTCTACTGGCACCAAACCACCCCCTTACCATACTATTTTAAGCAGACCCCAGACATCATTTCATTCCCAAATACTTCAGTATGTATTGCTCAAAAAGGAGAATGCAAATGGAAAACAACAACAACAACAACAACAACACTATAGTGGGCACCTGGGTGGCTTGTGTCTGACTCTTGATTTCAGCTCATGACCTCAGGGTCATGGATTGAGCCCAGCATTAGGCTCCAGGCTCAGCAGGGAGTCTGCTTGGGATTCTCTGCACACCGCCCCCATCCTGCTCCTCTTCCACCACCCCACATACTCTCTAAAATAAGTAAATAAAATCTTTAAGAAAATTACTGTAGGGCAGCCCCGGTGGCTCAGCGGTTTAGTGCCGCCTTCAGCCCAGGGTGTGATCTGGGGGACCCAAGATCGAGCCTGCGTCAGGCTCCCTGCATGGAGCCTGCTTCTCCCTCTGCCTGTCTGTCCGTCTCTCTGTGTGTCCCTCATTAATAAATAAAATCTTAAAAAGAAAATTACTGTAGTATCAATGTCTCACCTAACAGTTCTGAAAAAAAAAAAAAAACCTGTCATGATTATGTTAAGATTTTTTTTTTTTAAGATTTAAGATGAAGCAGGCTCCATGCAGGGAGCCTGACGCGGGACTCGATCCCGGGTCCCCAGGATCACACCCCGGGTTGAAGGTGGCGCTAAACCGCTGAGCCCCCCAGGCTGCCCCCTGACAGGTTTTAAACAGGAGCCTGTCCTGCCCAAATTCACCCCTCTTGAGGTTGTTGCTCAAGAAAGGACAAACGTATATGCTAAAGAAACACTTTACAACCCAGGCTGGTTCATTTATCTCCAACGGATAACAGTTCCCTGCAAACATTTGCTCGGAGTCAAAAATCACACCGCAGCTGAATGAATCAGTCCGCTTATAGGACGGTTCCCTGGACTGCACCTACTTACGTGAAAAAGCATGGGTTTGAGAGTTGTGCTATTAGGTGGCAGCACAGACGCTAATTCCAAGGCCACGGAGACAGGTGTAGTTAACTGAGGCAAGCGAGCCATGGCTTTCTTGCTTTCTTCAAGCTCCTTGAAGACAAAGGAGAGTGACAGGAACAGGCAGAGGCCAGGGACGAAGGACAGCAGCCCCCAACTGATGTGGGCCATTTTCACTGGAAACCCGCAACTTGTAACTTGGGGGGGGGGGTGGCTTGTCGCTGAGGAGACGCGAGCGCCTTCTTTCCTCTGCCTTCTCCCTTCTGTGTCAGGGCTCCTGTCCTCTAGCCTCACTCCTCCGCTCAAGGGCCCCTCCACGGCTCCACCAAGGGCTGGGACACAGACTTTTCAGTCCCTACTCCACGCACAGCAGACGGACACTGCTACTCCAAATTCGAAGTAATCCGTGTTCAATAGAAAGATGGTCTCACACCCAAAGTTGACATTTTTACCTGGTGTTTGTCACTCAGGCCACTAAGACTGAGATTACGCTGAGGATTCATAAAACAATAATATTCAACTAGCTCATTTTTACAACTCCTAGGATATTACTTTAGCAGATTCATAAATATTAAATGACTAAACACCACATTGGGATTTTTATTATATATGAGGCATCTAGGTTTGTTCCCTACCCCCGCCCTAGAGATCATAAGGCTTCAATCACCACAATGGTCATCTGCTTTGACATTTACAAAGTAGTCCCACAAACATCTAGGTTGGATTTCAGAACCACCCTGGGAGACCGGCAGGGAAGGTATTGGCTTTACTTCACAGATGGGGAAATGAAGCACAAAGATTCACCTGTGTCACGGTCACGCAGCCAGGGCACAAACAGAATCACAGCTCCCAAGTGTCCACATGAGGTTTCCTACTATCCTGACTCACTTTCTCAAACACAGCCACAAGGCGTTAAATAGTTGATTTATCAAGCTAAACCTTAGACAAACAGATCATAGATAAAAAGAGGTAAAATGCTGATTTTTCATTTGCAAATACAGCCTGTGCTCTGGAGCAACCATTACCTTTCAGTTTCTAATGACACAGGTCAGCTTTGGGGGAAGTCTGTATACAATAAACCATCCTTCTTGATGGAGACACTTATGCACCCTACCCATCTTGCTTTAACAACCCTTCAAAAGGGATACCATGTCAGGAACTCGCAACAAGCCAAGGCTCCCCTTAAAATCTACTCTTAGCAGTTAAGTGTGTGAATTTAAAAACAAAGTGCCCTTCAAACAATTTAAGAATCAATTACAATGATTTCACAATGTGACAGTATGAAATAAAGATGATATATAGGATTTTAGTTCATGAAAAACTTCTGAACACTATCTTGAATATTCTTTTTGTGAAATGTTTTTATAAGTAGTAAGTAAAACTCTAATTTCCTAGTGTGGCTTAAAAGGGTCTGATTTCTAAAGCAAAGCATTTATCAACAAAATGATATTATGGTAAATGATTTACCATATAGTAATTCTGCGATTGTACTGGCTCATGCCAGCCTTTAAATATATTCCAGGTAATCTGAAATAATGAAGATAAGTAAGATTGGTTATATCTAAATGAACTAGATTTTAGAGTAGCTTTACTGCCGGAGACATTTCAAAACTCTGAACTTAGGGCAACATGAGTCATCCAAAAGCTCCCTAAAAACAACAAAGCCCAGGGCTTCTGGGTGGCTCAGAGGGTTAAGCATCTGCCTTTGGCTCAGGTCATGATCCCAGAGTCCTGGGATCGAATCCCACATTGGGTTCCCTGCTCAGTGGGGAGTCTGCTTCCCCCTCTCCCTCTGCCCTTCCTTGTGCACATGTGCTCTAATAAATAGAAAAAAAAAAACCAGAGCCCAGATTTACTAGACAGGAGGCTACTTCTACTTTAAATCCAATTTTCCAATCACATAAGGAGGAGACAACCTACCAATTCGGTGTCAGGAAGTCAACCAAATACACCATTGACAGGGGCCGGGTGCCAGTTGCTTCAAGTACCACGTTGCAATGGGGAAGACAGGGGTGCAGGAGAGTGGGGATGTTGGGAACCTATACCTGGCCCCCGGTCTTTTGCTTCCCAGCATTTTTGTTTTAAAGAAGGACCCCAAAATCTGTGTATACCTTTATACGTGTGATTCAGATGTGTCCACTACCAGTTTTTCCAAGGACATATGCCAAATATAAGCAAATGATGTTCTGAGGTAAATGGACTCACTGGGCTTAATTTTAGAGCACTCACAAGGAAATATTTGCAATAGAAAACGTATCAGGACTTAAGTCACTTAGCTCTCGCATGTTTATGTTGCTCTTGAGCTAACAGGGAAAAAGCCTGCACGCTAGGGTGCACTCATCGCTTAAAGCGCTAGCAGTACCAGCACCACCATGCATGATGGGACGCGTCACAGCTCCAACTCTGGGCTCCCTGGTAGCCTTTACATCTACCACCTCAATACTTCCACCTTTGCCACCTGAATGTTCTCTTCCGCTTCCTTCCACCCTTTTATAAAGGGATCTGCTTTGACACAACTCTCCTCAGCAAATTTCGAGACATCGTTCTCAAAAGCCCTTTTCTGACCAGCAGATAATGACTTTCTCTTCTAAAAGGTCTGTGTCACACATCACCTTCAAGACGTGTGCAATTTCAGAGAGGAGTAGAGCTTGATGTACTGGCACCACACAGCACCCCACCGTGAAGGCGGTACTGCTGAGCTTTTCTGTCTGAGTGACAAAATTGCAGGAAATGGCACTGCCTTCCTTAATTTGTTCTCTGATTGGCTCATTAAAAATGACCTCTGGTCAACACAAGAAGACCCATGGCTTTCACATCCACTTCAAAAATAACACCCTACCCCCCTTTACCTTAATAAAATCAACTGTTCCTTCAAGATCAACTCTAGGTGCCAGGACTCCTGCCGGGCCACTCATGTCACCCATTCTGTGCTCCCAGCTTCCGGAGAGGGTCAGCCCCACAGCCTGTGCAGGGGCACAGAGTTCATCTGGTGATGGCAGCAAGGATCCACTGCTGGATACAGGGCCATTTTTTCTTTGTCCTTATTCCATCTCATCTCCCCCCCACCATGTACCAAAATCCTTTTTTCTGGGTGGCTCTTTGAGAATCAATGTCCAGAGTTCCTGGTTTCCATCGAGCATGCCTCACTAGCCACAGACTTTATGAAAAGTATCTAGCAAGGTTGAGTATTTTGAATGCAGGATTCTCATTCTCAGGAAAGAAAACACATTTAAGTCAATCTGACCAACAAGTCTTAGAACGTCAGCCTTATGAGATCCAATGACAATCCAAGGGTCATTCTAGACATCAGAATGGTCTTGGCTCCCAGCTCACAACCAAAATAACTGGAGGGCTATGTTGGAGGCCCATCAAGAACCTTTATGATATCGACCATTTCCATTGCTTTGTGTTTCATGTATTCCACTTCCTCTGCTCCCAACTTTTAACAGTCACACAGAGCATCTCATCTGGACAGAACTGGCCTGATACAATGCAGCTAGCCTTGAGGGTATTTTTGCTCATGGTGAGTTGATCAGTAAGACAGAGATATTATATTCTGGTTATGCTTCACGACAGGACATGTCAAAAATGTAATGGTACGAGTTTAAGTTCTGGCTCTTAGTCAGATGAAGTAGACATCCCAGCCTGTCTCTCCCTGAATGCATCTATAAAAACTTGGCAGAAAGGATCGAATAGCTGTTTAATAATCTAGAAAGGAAGCAAGCAGGTTAGAGAAGACCTGATTCCAATGTACCGCCAAACCCAAAGCAAGTTCCTTATTTCCCCCTCAGACTCTCCCCCTGCCAGGACTAAAGGCAGCCCGAAACCCTCCAAATAGGTGCTGGGTGTCAATGCAGAGAGCACCAGGAGAGGCTCCCTAGTTCTGGCTCAGAAAGCAGCAAAGGGGCCTCCAAATGCTGAGAGTGAAGGCAGTTCTCTACTTTTCTCTTTTCCCTTGCACCCCAGGACCCCTGTGACCCCCACGGCCATACCAGCCAAGGTTGGCAGAGGCAGCAGGGCCTACAGTCACCAGGGCCTCTGCTCTAACCTGAGGAGCTGTGGTCCCAAGGGGGGGGGGGGGCAGCGAATCCCCATTGCTTTTTTCCCCCTCTCCAAATTCCTGGCCTCAAACATGGGCACTTGTGCAAAGTGTGAGGCAGAGTGGCTTGACTAAATCTCCCGGTGTTCGGCCCCAGGACTGAAAAGGGGAGTCCCAGTAAATCACCAAGTACAAAGCCAAGCAGCACTGAAAACGCTTTGAAAGGCTACCACAACTAAACCCGAGCTTGGCAGCCTAAATCAACCAGGCCGACCACCCGTTAGGGCAAAAATACCAACAGGCTCCATAGGATATATGTGAGGCCTGGGATCTCATTTATAGGATTTCAAAAGATCCAGGGTACAATCCAAAATTACTTTGAATTCAAAAAAGCAGGAACGATTCAAACTCACATGGGAAAGACAACCAATGGAATCTGATAACAAGAGGTCACAGAAATCAGAATCACTGACAATGACTTTAAAGCAATTATTATAAAAGTTCTCCAAGAAGGGATGCCTGGGTGGCTCAGTGGTTGAGTGTCTGCCTTTGACTCAGGGCGTGATCCTGGGGCCCAGGATCAAGTCCCACACCAGGCTCCCTGCGAGAAGCCTGCTTCTCCCTCTACCTGTGTGTCTGTCTCGGTCTCTCATGAATAAATAAAATCTTTAAAAAAAAAAATTCTTCAAGAAGTAAAGGAAGATACTTCTGAAAAGAATGGAAAAAAATAGAAAGTACCAATGAATAAACTGAAGAGCCAAATGGAAATCTTAGGAATGATTAATAACCAAAATAAAAAAAACTCACCAGATGGGCTCACAAAAAGAATGGACGTAACAGAGGGGTCAGTGAAACTAAAGACAGGTCAGTAGAAATTATCTAATTTGAACAACAGAAAACAAAGACTTTAGAAAAATCTAGAAATTAAGACTCTCTTCCAAAAGCCCATAAACCAATAGGTAAAAAGTGCAGGGAAGGATCATGAACAAACAGCGCTCAGGTAAAAAAGAAAAGGGAAGTATGTCCAACTACACATAGAATAAGGCAAATACAAGTTAAAACTGAGATACTGATCCCTGGGTGGCTCAGCGGTTAAGCACCTGCCTTTGGCCCAGGGCACGATCCTGGAGTCCCGGGATCGAGTCCCGTGTCAGGCTCCCGGCATGGGGCCTGCTTCTCCCTCTGCCTGTGTCTCTGCCTCCCCAATACGGTAGCTCACGGTGGTTTGGATTTGCATTTCCCCGACAAAGGACTGTCTTTTCATGTGTATGTTGGCTGTTTGTATATCTTTTTTAAAAAAAAAAAAGATTTTATTTATTCATGAGAGACAGAGACAGAGAGAGAGAGAGAGAGAGAGAGAGAGAGAGAGGGAGAGGGAGAGGGAGAGGGAGAGGGAGAGGGAGAGGGAGAGGCAGAGACACAGGCAGAGGGAGAAGCAGGAGCCCGATGTGGGACTCCATCCCAGGTCTCCAGGATCACACCCTGGGCTGAAGGCGGCGCTAAACCGCTGAGCCACCCAGGGATCCCACAACTTTCTTTTTTAAAAGAAGGTTAAATCGAGAGTTACCATAGGACCCAGAAATCCCACCCCTAGGCACACAGGCAAGAGAGATGGAAGCAGATGTCCACGGCAAAAGTTGCTGCGTTATTCCCCGAAGCCAAAACCAGAAACCACCCCAATGCCCAGGGAGATACCACCCTGCAGTACATCCAGAACTTCACGCAGCCGAGTGAAAGGGGCGCAGTCCGGTCCCGTGCAGCGCCACGGATGAGCTGTGGACACGGGTGAGAAGACCACACGTTCATAAGGCCGTTCATGGGAACAAGCACGACTCGAGAGACGGAAAGGAGAGGAGAGGCTGCCCTGCTCCGGGGCTGCATGGCTGCGGCGGGGAGGGACTGCTAACCGGTGCAGGGGTTTTCCTGGGTGCAATGCAAGGGGCCTGGGGCGAGCCACGGTGACGGCTGCGCGGCTCCCCAGACCTGCAACAACCTCTGGGCTGTCCGCTGCACTGGATCGATTATACCTCATGAAGGCTGGGTGGGTTGGGTTGTCGTGTTTTTGTTTTTTAAAGTAGAAGAGTCTCAGCGGTGGCTGTTCCTAATTGTTGCAAACTGGGAACGACTCGACGTTCAACAGAGCACATAAACTGTGGTGTATTCTTACAACGAAATACTACATAGAAATGGAAAGGAACAAACTGCTGCTGTGTTAACAGTAGAGAGGAATTCTGCAAACATAATGGTGGGTGAAAGGAGCCAGAGACAATAAAGGAAATTGTGTTATTCCGTTTATAAAGAGAGAGAGAGAGAGAGAGAGAAACCAATAAATACTCTTAACTCTAAAGAACACACTACTGGTCAGCAGAGGGGAGTGAAACAGTTGATGGGGATGAAGGAGGGCCCTTGTGACGAGCACTGGGTGATGGACGGAAGTGACAAATCACTATACTGTACACCTGAAACCAATATAACACTGTATGGTAACCATATTGGAATTAAAATAAAAACTTTTAAAATAAGAAAAAAAAAAGGTACCCCAACAGGCAAAACTACTCCCTGCAGACATCGGGATAGTTGGTGCTCTTGACTAGGCTGGAAAACAGAAGCAAGCACACTGGTGTTTACTTTTTTGATCCAAGCATGGAGTTACACATCATGTAAAGCTTTTGAGAGCTCATAGAGCAGTACATTTAAGACTGTGCCCTTTTCTGGATGTGCTTTGTACCTCAATAAAAAGTAAAAATAAAGAGGATATTAAAGCAGAGGTTTATACCTTTTCCTCACTTCCATTCTTCAACACAGGACCAGGAATGAAGCTAGGATTAAATCTCCAACCTCAAAAACTTTGGGCAAAAAAAAAAAAAAAAAAAAAAAAAGGTCTGACCCAATTGCAGGAGTATAATGGGACCCTACTACCTGACATTTCTTGAGCATTTACCACATTCAGGGCACTATGCTTCAATCTCTACCTAGAGATTTTTTCAATGAGACTCAGAGATGTTAGGTAAGTTATCCAGGGCCACACAGCCAAAAAAGGACAGGGCAACAAAGGAAACCCAATCTGCCAAACTAAATGTTTCTTCCCCTCTTCCACTTGTGTTACCAAGGGCAGTGGGACACAATGATGGAACACAGGTTGGTCAAGCCTCATTATGGATCTATTTTGGTGGAATGCCTGGGTGGCTCAGTGGTTGAATGTTTACCTTTGGCTCAGGTCATGATCCCAGGGTCCTGGGATCGAGACCCGCATCAGGCTCCCCATAGGGAGCCTGCTTCTCCCTCTGCCTATGTCTCTGCCTCTGTGTGTCTCTCACAAATAACTAAATAAAATCTTGAAAAAATAAAAATTAAAAATGGATCTGTTTTGGTGGTCTTTATGCTGGAGGGCAGAAAGGCCATTTGCCCAAAGGATAACCTGCACTTCCTACACTTTCCTGTATGGTGAGGTGAAAGGGAGGCAGCCGTGGTTCTAGCAACTTGACTCAAAGTGCGTGGAACATACATCCAGGGTGAAACCCTTCTCTCAGGTGCTTGACACAGGTGTCAGGAGTTCTTCACACAAGTCACCTGCGTCCAATCACAGACCTCAGGGTAAAAGCTACAACAGTCAAGTGTTCAGAAGAACACATGAAAGTATGCATACAATCACAACCTGGAAGGAGACAAAGACTTCTCAGGGATGACACAGAGGCAACCTTAATAGAACAATAGTGTCTGTGAGACATTATCAGAATGAAAATTCTCTGCTCATCAAAAGTCCCAAGGAGATGAATAAGCAAGCCGCAGTCTGGGAGCAAATGCTCAAGAAATATACTTCTGAAAAGCACTTGAATCCAGAATATATAAAGAACTCTTCTAACTCAATAAGAGGACAATCCAATTAAATGGGTAAATGATCTCCACAGACACCTTACGAAGATATCTATCATGACCAAAAAGCACATGCAAAGATGCTCAACATCATTAATCATCAACAAAAGGGGAATAAAAACCATTGTGAGAAACCACTACAGCTCCACCAGTAAGGCCAAAGTTGAAAAGCTCAGTAACACAGTGTCGGTGAGGACGTGAAGCCACCACAAGTCTTGTGCATCAGTGCTAGGAACAGAGAAGAGTACAACCGCCTGGGGAAAAGGTTTGGAGGTTCCTTACACAGTTTAACACACGCCTACCCTTTGATCTGGCCATTCCACTGCTGGTTATTTACCCAAGAGGAATGAAAACACTTGCCCACAAAAAAAAAAAAAAGACCTATATACAAATGTTCATAGCAGTTTTATTTGTAACAGCCCAAACTAGGAACCACCCACATGCCCTCCAACAGGAGTATGACTAAACCAACTGTGGTATGTCCACGCAACCCAACAGTGCTCTGCACCAACAAGGAGCAAACGACAGATACGCAGCACGATACAGGTGAATCTCAAAGACATCACGATGAGCGAAGGAAGCTAGACCCAGGAGAGTACGCACTGTAGGAGCCCTTTTATACAAAACTCTAGCAAAGGCATGTCTAACTGGTGGTGACAGCATCCCAGTCACTTCCTGGGGGCTAGGAATGGGGGTGGAAAGGGGAATGAGCAAGAGGTGACATGAGGGAACTTTCTGGACAGATAAGACTTCTATTGTGATAAAGTCTGTTTTTGCGGGTTTAGTCATTTATCAAATTGCATAGCGGAGATTCTTACATTTCAATGTATACACACTATACGGTAAAAATGTTTAAGACTAAGAACCAAGTGTGGAGCGGGGGGTGGGGTGGTAAAGAAAAAAAAAACGTGGCACAACGTTAATCATTGTTGAAGCTGCATAATGTGCATGCTTGAAATTTTCCATAATAAAATTTCAAGAAAAAAATTCATCTATATCTAATGCATCTACTCTTCTCCTGCTTCCACCTCTAATTCTGCTCGGCCCCTGGACTGACCCCGATTCTCCGGTGAACTCTGTTTCCTGCCCAGGTCCACAGCTCAACTCCTTCCGGCGCTGCACCTCCTACCACCAACCAAGCCCTGACAACTGCCAGGTATTTGGGCCAAACCCTGCCACACCCGATAGCCTGAAAGCCGGGAAGGTATCGGGGAAGCCAGAAGTTTTCCAGCTGGCTTTGCAGGAGTTCAACCCCTTCCCCACCAATGTGATCTGACCGGGATTTAAACAGATCCTATCGCAAAGCCTGATACACTCAAGCTTTAAACAGGAGTATAAGGCTTGCATTCCAAAAATATGTAAGTTGGCCGCTAGGAACCCAAAACACAGTTTGCCCCAATAACAACATACAGCCGGCAATGCAGCAGGCCAGCCCCGAGACTTTATCTACCCTAAATGCACTCAGAGCTCAAACAGCAAAGCTGCAAGGAAATGCTGCAGGTGCAATGCTTCTTTCACTCAGCCCATGTGACGAAAAATTGAGGAAAGTTCCAGGTTTTAATGCTGAGTCAGTAGCAGTAACAGCAGCTAGAGAGGAAGGAGGCTCTGGCAATGGCCCCCATGGGCAAGCCAGCAGCCAGGTCCAGCAGAGGTCAGCTGAGGTCTTGTCAAGGGGTCATGTGGTCTTGTCCCCAGGAGTAAAGTCACTGTGGCCCGAGCAAGCCATGCCACTGTCTCCAGTAGGGAGAGAAGAGACTTCTGAGTTATAACCCTACCTGTGATCTCCCACTGCACTTGTTTAAAATAAAATCACGTTTATGTTATGAAAAATATACATCACCGAAAATGTGGACAAATAAAAAAAAAATCAGTATTCCCAGAAGAGAGTTCAAACCACTGTTTTCATTCCAGGGCCTCCGGTTGAGTTGTTTTGGTCTCTTCTATTTGATATGTACCACTGAGGAAAAAGGTTCAGATCCAGAAATGTGTCATTAGGATGTACCTTCTTTCCTAGTAAGAATCACGACTGTACTTTATCTATGCCTGTCCACCATTTTCAGCATGGTTTCTCCAGGAAACCACACTCTGACTTCCATCTGAGGGTACCAAACAAGTCTTGCTTCATCTCAACAGGAGAAACCAAGTGCCATCTGTATCCACTGAGAGTTATTTTAAAAAGGAACTGGATAGCTATTCCTAGGAATCACTCCAGGAGTAGCAAAGAAAACCACATCTGGCTCCCTACCATTGAAGAGTTCAAGGTCTTGCAAAAGATCATTAAATTGGTAATTACTTAATCACAACTGTGTTACTAGCTAGGAATGAAAACCTCCGTGTGACTAAAGCTGGCAGAGAGCAGGCGAGGAGTCCGTGAAGGCTCCCTTAAAGAATGGAGATGTGAAAGTTAAGGGCGTTTTGGGCAGAGCAAGACTGCAGGGTGGCGGAAGGTGCCAGGATATGGTGGCATCAAAGCAGACGACACAGAGTGGAACACACCAATACTGACCCAGTATTAAGAGACTAGTGACAAAGCCGTGGGCAGCAACGTGGATGAGAAAAGCCAACGCCTGGACCGGGGTAGCAGGGGCACACAGACTGAAGTCAAGCAGATCTGGGAACCATTCTGGAAGCAATAGGCTGGCTTCAGCAATGACCCAGGGCGTGGGGTCAAGACTGACTCCCAGGTTGAGGATTTTGCTCTTTAATATTTACTTTTTTAAAAGAGAAGACGGGGGATCCCTGGGTGGCGCAGCGGTTTGGCGCCTGCCTTTGGCCCAGGGCGCAATCCTGGAGCCCCGGGATCGAATCCCACATCGGGCTCCCAGTGTATGGAGCCTGCTTCTCCCTCTGCCTATGTCTCTGCCCCTCTCTCTCTCTCTCTCTGTGTGTGTGACTATCATAAATAAATAAAAATTTAAAAAAAAAAGAAAAAAAAACAAAAAAAAATAAAAGAGAAGACGGTGTCTAACTATTGCCCTTACATTCTGCTGGAAATAGATCTGGCCAGTCTCCTGACCACGTATAGATGCCACGCAAAGTGCATATTCTACAACCATCGAACCCACACACCCCACAGGCCTGTCTTCCTTAGAACACTATGCATTTTCCGAAGCGATGGGGAGAGTGTGCATCCAATTACAAGCCAGCTTAAGGCATTTATAAAGCTCACTCTTCAGCAGAAGCACCTGTGAATTAAGTCCACAAAAGCGGAGAGATGCATTTTGGCAATTCTGCAGAATGCACTGCAAGCTTTATTAGCGTAAGCTAGGCTATGCTGCCACAGGAGATGAATCCCCAAAATTTCAGGGGCTAACTACCAACTCGAACATATGACCTTTGAGTCTGCCAAAATAGAGGCAAAGTGAGATGGAGGTGGCACACTAATTTCTCACCTTTTCTCCCCAAGATTTTATTTATTTATCCATGAGAGAGACAGAGACGTAGGCAGAAGGAGAAGCAGGCGCCCTGCAGGGAGCCCGACGTGGGACTCGATCCCTGAACCCCAGGATCACGCCCTGAGCCGAAGGGAGAGGCTCAACCGCTGAGCCACCCAGGCATCCCTCTCAGTCACTTTCAAAGTGATACTTGATGTTGCTCAAATCTCAGTGACCAGCACTGATCACAAGGGCCCACGCTAACTGCAAGGGAGACTGGGAACCACGAAGAGACGGATGCAGGCAGGGCACGGTCTCTGCCACACGACACATCAAACTGATGAATCCGCAAGAACGGGGCACCCGGGTGGCTCAGTCAGTTAAGTGTCTGCCTTTGGCTCAGGTCATCATCTCAGGGTCCTGGGATCGAGCCATGCGTCGGTAACCCCGCTCGGTGGGGCATGTTTTTCCCTCTCCCTCTGCCCCTCCCCCCCACTCATGCTCTCTTTCAAATAAAGAAATAAAATCCTAAAAATAATCCACAAGTAACATCACAGATGGAGAGGCTAGACATAACCCACGTAAAGGACAGCAAAAGCTAAGAGCCGGTCACACTTTAAACCATTACATGCTCTATTTTGGCAGAAAGCCTGATATTACCATCAGCTTAAAAACACAATCACTACAATAGCACTTAATAGGAAAAAAATAACCTAGACTCCAAAGCCAGTGAAACCAAAGAAAACAAACTTGAACGTGTCCCCCCCTCCTCCCCCACTGCTGGGACTAACCCGGGGACGCCAGCGTCTCAATTCTGTCGTCCTCATGCACGGCAGCAGAGGTGCGGGCTCCGCAGTGGGGGAAATCACGATTGGGAGGGATCCGGGGCACGAGGGGCTACCTGGCCCCACCTCCTCTTGGAGAGACATGCCTCGCCGACAACTTTCTAGCGTTTGTGCTCAATTTTCAAGACCCAAGTTATGCTCTTACCACGAGAACACCCCCCCACCCCCAAATCATAGGAGCCTGACCAAACAAAAGCTTCTCTCTGGCTTATGCAAAATAAGCGAACACTCCTGCTCCAATAGCTGTCATCCAAAGAGTGGTTCAGAGATCCAGGTGCCTTCCATCTTGTGCCACTGCCATCATCTACACTGGGGACTGTGGAAAAGGGTGACAGAGCATGGGAAGGACTACTAGATATGCTCACACCTAGGTCCAGAAGTGACAGACTCCACCTGTACTTCCATTTCATTGGTCAGAGCTAGTTATACCTCCCACCGAGGCTCAGAGGGTGCTAGAAAACCCAGGCCTGCTTTCCAGCAACAACTAGCAGCGTGCATCTCCGCTAACCCGGCAGTCTCTGCCATACTTTGCAACCTGCAAATGATTCTGTATGAGGCAGCCAGGAAAGGAGCGTCCTCAGGATAGAGCACAGCTGATTAGCTCATCTGGAGACCAAAGCCTAGGCCTTGGTCTTTTTTTTTTTTTTAAGATTTTATTTACTTATTCATGAGAGATACACAGAGAGAGAGAGAGAGAGGTGGGACAGAGACACAGGCAGAGGGAGAGGCAGGCTCCATGCAGGGAGCCTGACATAGGACTCGATCCCGGGTCTCCAGGATCAGGCCCTGGGCAGAAGGCGGTGCTAAACCGCCGAGTCCCCCGGGCTGCCCAGGACCGTGGCCTTTTTAATAGATGTTCAGGAAGTGCAAGGATTTCCTACCACAGGTGGCAAGAGCTCACCATTTGGAAAATTACCATGAACGTAACTAAAGAAAAAGACCTCAGAAGTAGGGCCCCTGGGTCAGGAAAGCAGCATCTAAATGAGGCTCAGAGAGAAGCAAAGTTAGGCACAGCCAGACCCAACAGCACTGGAAGAGAACCAGCGCCCAGGGCAGGTAGGGACAAGGCTTGATCAAAGCGGTGGTTCTTGTCATTGGACCAGTTACCAGCTAAGGCAGGAAGGCCTCGAATTAGCACACAGGTGGAGGCTCTAACCTAGATTGGTCATTAACCACTCAACCAATTGGAGAGTAAATGGGCATCAATAATACAGTGCATTCCTCGGAGATAACTGTGTTGTATTCTACTGAACCAGATTCTCAGTTTCAGATTTGATACCACAGTAATCCTATTCGACTATAGTATCTGGGATAATAGTACTTCATCCCAAAATGTGTGGGAAAGCAAGAGAGAGTTACACGGATTTCCTTCCTGCAGGAAGTCTCAGGTTTTGCTATGTTCACAAGCACTGAGAAGCTCCGAGAAGCAGCAGACACTCGAAACAGAACAGGCTGCTCCGTGTAAATAGAGTCCACACACACAGTAAGTGACCTCGAGTCAGGACCATGAAGTCTGTTCCAGTAGATAAATGGGCACTTAAACAAAAGGAGTAAAGGCCAACCCAGAAGAGGTTTCTTCTAGAAAAAGAAATTAAGGGGCACCTTGGGTGGCTCAGTGGGTTAAGGTCTGCCTACAGCTCAGGTCATGATCCCGGGGTCCTGGTGAGCCCCCATGTTGGGCTCCCTGCTCAGTGGGGAGCCTGCTTCTCCCTCTCCTTCCGCTTCCCCACCCCCCTCTCATGCGCTCTCTGATAATTTTTTTCTTTTTCTTTTTTGTTGAAGATTTTATAGACACAGAGGGAGGCAGAGACACAGGCAGAGGGAGAAGCAGGCTCCCTATGGGGAGCTTGATGTGGGACTCAATCCCCAGACCCAGGATCATGCCCTGAGCTGAAGGCAGACACTCAAACACTGAGCCACCCAGGCATCCCTCTCTGATAAACTTTTTAAAAATCTTAAAAAAAAAAAAAAAAGAGAGAACACCTGTTTTGTTTTCTAAATACTGGAAGTAACTGTGGGATTGACCCCCCACTGCTTAAGAGTTCTACTAAATTCCAGACTCTCATCTTTGAAGACGGAGGACACTAATAAAATGAACGCTAGTCCTTCTACAGACCAAAGGCACACAGAGATGACCACCACCTCCGCTAAAAGTGAACAGGATGTCCCTCAAAAAAAACTAAACATGAAATGACCATATGACTCAGCAATTCTGTATCTGGATATATACCCCAGAAAGTGAAAGCAGGGGCTCCAACAGGTATTCAGACACCCACGGTCATTCCGGCATTACCTACAATGGCCTATAAAGGTGGAAACAAGCCAAAAGCCCACCTGCAGATGCCAGGATTAACATAATGCGGTACACGCCAACGGTGGCGTACTCATTAGGCTTCCAGGACACTGTGCTACGTGCCACAGTGCAAATGAACCTCGGAGACACTATGCTGAGATAAGCCAGACACAAAACACAACTACCGTAGGATTCCAGTTACATCAAATCTATAGAAGAAGTAAATTCACGGAGACAGAAAGAACAGCAGTTGCCAGGGGCCAGGGGGAGTGAGGAACGATGAATTACTGTTTAAGGGGAACAGGGTTTTTGTTTGGGCTGATGAAAAAGTTCTGGAGATGGGCGGTGGTGTCGGTTGCACAAGAGGATGAAGGGACTTAAGGCCAATGAAACGCACACTTAAAAATGGTTAAACGGCAAATTTTATGTACCATGTATTTTAGGATTTTTTTCAAGTACTCACGGCCATGTTCTTTCACCAATGTCCCTGGTCCTCACTTGGGTTGAAGGCCTGCCTGTGGCGCTCTCGCACCCCACCAAATCACCCGGGCACCGAGGACCTAGAACCTCCCCTTCAGACCCACACAGGACCACGGATAACTGCACAAGGAGTGGGAAAACACAATCCAACCCAGCCTTGCCCTGCTAGGACAAGAGACCAGAAGTGTTCACGCTTCACATCAGGCTCCCCAAAACACATGTAGGACAGCTCCAGTGGTCCCCTTCCCAACAAGCATTTTTCTCAAACAGCACGGTCCAGTGGGACCTTCTGGGATTAGGAAAATGCTCTCTTCGCTATGCTTGTTGAGCACTTGAGATATAGCTGGTGCAAATAACGAAGTGACTTATAGCATTTAAACGGACTTCGATGTAAACTGCCAAAAAAACAAAACAAAAAACCGCCACCTGGGGCTAGTAGCTACCGTGTTGGACAGTGTACTTTTAGAACTTTTAGAAAGAAGCCAAAGTGGGGTGCCTGGGTGGTTCAGTCTCGGTTAAGCCTCTGCCTTAGACTCAGGTCATGATCCCAGAGTCGTGGGATCAAGCCCTGCATGGGGCTCCCTGCTCAGCAGAGAACCTGCTTCTCCC
Organism: Vulpes lagopus; assembly: GCF_018345385.1. NCBI lineage: Eukaryota > Metazoa > Chordata > Mammalia > Carnivora > Canidae > Vulpes > Vulpes lagopus. The sequence goes on from NC_054848.1 coordinate 15,467,393, forward strand.
TCTCCTTCTGCCGGCCGCTCCCCCTGCTTGTGCTGTGCGTGCGTTTTTTGCTCATTCTCTCTCAAGTTCTGTCAAATAAATAAAATCTTAAAAAAAAAAAAAAAGCTAAAGTGACAGATTTGCTTTCCCGTGTTTCTGTTGTTTTGTTTTGTTTTAATGGAAATGCCCAAAGTCCATCAGTGGCAGAGATTAGGAAGCCGGGGAGGGGGGGAGGGGTCCTGAACCCACTGCTGGATTTGCCGTCAAACCTACAAGAAGAATTTATTAGTGATAATGACGTACTGAGAAATGACTTACTCAAGACCAAGCCAAGGTCAACCAAAGGAGGTACATGATGCAGAAAATTCTAGGCAATCTGGACCTAGAGCAAGAGAAGGTGCCTGTCATGTAGCTCCGGAATCAAAAGCCAAAGATTTCTGACTCACAGAACATTCGCACCCAACCAGAAGGGGTCCGGTTAGTAGATGAAGGCTTGTTACAGACACACACACTCCCCCAGAGAGGAAAGCTATGGCACGCCAGTCTTCAGAGTTGGCGCCAGCAGGCAGGAGGCCACAGTCCTGCACCACAGCAAAAGGAACATTTAACCTTTCAGAGAAGAGGCTGTGCAAACTCCAATTTCAGAGGAGAATGAAAAGAAGTCAAGAAAGTGGAGTGGTTCTGGGTGAAGTGGGCTCCCCGGGAACTGTTCCGAAGAGACACGGCACTGAGGAGCACCCTCCGAGTGGTCAGAAACCTCAAGAGAGCGTTTTCAACGGGCTCAACTGCCGCCCTATTTGAACAAGCCTGACACCCTGGCCCCCTCCAGGTGGGGACGTTTGCTCTGCGGGAAGCAGATCCAGGTTGCCTCCCCGGGAGTAGACACGGCCCTTACGGCTACTGCTGCAGCACCCCACGGCCGCGTGTCCAGCTCCCCCCACCTTCCCACATCTTTAGGCTTAGGGGAGGCACTGTTACCACCTCTTGACCGGTGGGGAAACCAAGGCACAAGGACTACCAGGTTACTACCGTCTCATGTATGGGGCTTATTAATGTCACTCAAGGGCCAGAGGCTTGTCACATAGATTCCAAAGGTTCAGTAAGGAGACGCATCCAAGCAGCAATCCATTCCACACCTGGAGAAACCGGCCGACCGAAAAGTCTTGATTTTAAGATTGGATTCTTACCACCCGCTTATCACAGCGAGCTTGGAGATCTAGTATCCCATTCCAGCAACAGAGGAGACCCCGAGCCCCCAAACGCTTGTGCACTGTGGGATAAAATATACACCTGTCAACGCCGTCAAAGCGCGCTTGGGGGTAGGAATCACAGTACTGGAGGGAACGGCGGGCGTTTCTAAGAGCACCTCCCGCTGCACACATATACCCGCCCTCTGTGGTAGCACCCGCACTGCCACTCTTGGCTGCAAAATGGAATCACCTGGAAAAGCATTAAAAACTCCTGAGCCCTCGGACTGTAGGATCTTTCGTCTGAGATACACCCTGCGCATGAGGAGCTTGAAGAGTGCCCCAGGTGCCCGTCGCGTGTGCCTAGGGTCGGAGCCCTGACTGCGGCAGGGGCGGCGAGCGCGGAGGGCTCCGCATCCTCTGCGTTTCGGGCCGCTTCTTGGCTCAACTGAGGTTTAAGGAGCTCAAAAAGTAACGAGGCTCAGTGCCGGCGGGCTCCATTTTCTCATTTGTGGAAAGGTACGAGGCTCCGCACCGTCGCCGCGGGCGGGCAGGGCCGGCGCGCGGGGACAGCCGGCGGGGAGCGCGAGCGCGACGGGGCCGCGGGCGGGGCGGGGGCGAAGGGGGCATCCGCCTCACCTGCGTCGTAGAAGGCGTCGAGCACAGCGGTCTCCCCGAAGTCGAGCTGCCCGAAGGGCACGGAGGTGAACTGGGCGCCCTCGGCCTCGCAGGCTCGCAGCAGGCACTGACGCGCGCCCGCCTCGGGGCCGCCGGCCGCGCCGCCCGGGGGACTCTCGCTGCGCACGTACACGGCCCGCAGGGCCCGCCGCGGCCCGCCCGCGCCCCCCGCGCCCTCGGCCGCCCCGTCGGGCTCCGCCGGCCCCGCCGCGCCCTCGGCTCCCGGCGGCAGCGGGCCCCGCAGTGACTCGGCCGCCGCCCCGAGCGCCCCGGCCGGGGGCGCCCCGCCGCCGCTCTCCATGCGGCCGCCCCGCGCGCCCCTCCTGGGGGCCCCCTCCGCTCGGGCGCTGGCAGGGCCGGCACCTGCTCCCGGGGCGCGGGCGGGAAGCTGCGGCGGGCAGGTGAACGCAGGAGCCCGCGCCGCAGACGGAAACTCCGGCCCCGCGGCCCCCGGGCGCCCTTTGAAGGCCGGGGAGAGGAGGCGGGGGCTGGGGACGTCAGGGCGAGCGCGGGGCGGGGGAGGGCTGGGAGGGCGGCGGGGCAGGAGCTGGCGGGGCGCCCCCTGCCGCCTCCCCCGGGCAGCGCCCGACGAGGGCGGATTCGGCGTCGGTCGCAGGACCTTGGGGTTGCCGTCCCGCCGGACTGGCCAACGTCAGGAGTCCCGGTTTTAGCCCTCGAAACAATCTGAAACTCTTCAAGCCGGGTACAAACTCTTTCAAAGCGCTGGCTGGAGGTAAATATTCAATTTCAAACTAAATACAGAGGTAGCGGGTGGCTCAGCAGTTTAGCGCCGCATTCGGCGCGGGGCGCGATCCTGGAGTTCCGGGATCGAGTCCCGCGTCGGGCTCCTACGTGGAGCCTGCTTTTCCCTCTGCCTGTGTCTCTGCCTCTCCCTGGGTGTCTCTCATGAATAAATAAATAAATAATTAAAAAAAAATAAACACAGAATTAGTTTTAACCCAGAATCGCAATGATCGTTACGCCTCCGGTACCAATCGATCGATCAGTCATTCCCTTCTGACTTTGTACTCTCGGTCCCCGGCTGCCGAGAGCGACCCAGTACTCGGAGCCCAGTACTGCAGGCCCTCTCGTCCTGACTTCCACTGTGACCTTGACAAAGCACTAGGAATCACCAGCAACAAATTTTGTATGCCAGGGAAATAGACTCCCAGAAGGATGCCCGCCTGACCTATGAAAGGCTGTGAACCCAAAGGGATCTTTACTCTGGACTTTACCTGCCTCACAATTTTAGGCTCCAATACTAAAATATTACCACCGGAGGTAGTGCTTTTATGTAAAAGTTGGGTTGCACTGGACATTGTCACAAGGTTTTTAGGTTTTGGTTTTTCATTTTTAATACCAGTATTATTGAGATATAATTCACAAACCATTCAGTGCACCCATTTAAGTGTTTTTTAGTATATTCACAGAGTTGAGCAGCCATCACCACACTCAGTTTTAGAATATTTTCATCAGCTCCCCCCAAAACCCAGTATCCATTAGCTCTCCCTGCCTCTCCCCCAATACCCCCTCAGTCTTTTTTTAAGTATTTATTTATTTATTTATGAGAGACCCAGAGAGACAGAGAGACAGAAAGAGAGAGAGGCAGAGACGCAGGCAGAGGGAGAAGCAAGCTCCATGCAGGGAGCCCCATGTGGGACTGGATCCCGAGAGTCCAGGATCATGCCCTGGACCAAAGGCAGGCACTAAACCATTGAGCCACGCAGGGATCCCCCCAGTACCCCTCAGTCTTAAGCAAGCATCAATCTATCTATAGATTTGCCTGTTCTGGACCCCTCACATATATGGAATCATACAAGGTGTGCACAGAGAATATGTATCTAGGAATGGGATTTCTGGGTCATATGACAACTCCCTGCTTAACCTTTGCAGAAACTGCCACTGTTTTCCAAGGTGGCTCCACCGTGTTACATTCCCACCAACAGTATATGAGGGTTCCAATGTCTCTTCGCTGTCACCAGCATTTGTTATTGGCTTTTTGATTATCAGAGCCATCCTAGTGAGTGTAAAGTGGTACCTCATTGTGATTTTGACTTGCATTTTCCTTATGACTAATGATGTGGAGCATCTTGTCATGTGCTTATTTGCTATTTGTCGAACTTCTTTGGAGAAATATCCATTCACATCTTTGGCCCATTTTTAAATTATATCTTTGTCCTTATTATTGAGTTGTAGAAGTTCTTTATATATTGTGGATACAGATCCCCTATCAGATATGTGATTTACAAACATTTTCTTCCATTCTGTGGGTTGTCTTTTCACTTTCTTGATGGTGTCCTTTGCAACACATTACAAGCCATTTTGACAAAAGCAGGATGGTACTTACCTTACAAAATCATGCTTTGGCTTGCCTTCATGTTTCAGTAATAATACAGTCCATGCCTCTGCCCCACCCCCAAAAGAAAGCAGAAAGTGCCAGTATAAATCTTGGAAGAAACCCCTCCTTAATTCTAGTCCTGGTAGAAATTAGGAACTTCAACAAATGACATCAATGTGCACCCTCTTTTGTGGCCAATGAATGGAAAATGGGCTCTGAGGTCTGTAAAAACACAAAGACCAGAACTGAGAAGAGGGAAGCTAGGGAAAACTTTCAACACCTCTGTTCTGAGCTTTTAAAAAATATAATGGACATATTTTCCTTGTAGTCTTGTAATGCATAATAATAGTAATTTTCCTAATGTGCTATTTATCTGAGATTATTCCAACGACTGGCACAGTCTTCAGAGGGCAAAGATGCCCATTTCACAATCACTTGCCGGTGTCTTGCTGTTGCCCCCACTTCAGTCTTCCGTGTTCCTTTCAGCTCTCACCAGAGCCCTGCTGGCTGAGTGGGCCTCACAGGAGTTGTCAATTCTGGCTTGAATAATACCTTCCTCTAAACACAAACCCTGCTGAGTAAAAAATCTAGAATTTCCCTAGCTAATGAGCGCCTTCTCTGCATTTGGTGCACACAGTGCACTTTCTCATTGTCCCCAGTAATTTGCACACCTGAAACATGCCCCAGCCCCTTCTCGATGTTCTTCTGGCTTCCCACCCTCAGCCACACTGAGAAAATTACAAAATGCTGGATTAGTCTCTTCTGTGTAGTTGAACAGTAGTTCGGTTCTTGCCCCTGCCTTGTCCCTTGTCCTAAGTGCATGTCTTGGAAACCACTTTGCCCCAGTGCAGAGATAGTGTTTGGACTAGAACAGTGGATTGAGGGGCACCTGGGGGGCTCAGTGATTGAGCATCTGCCTTTGGGCGTGATCCCGAGGTCCTGGGATCGAGTCCCACATGGGGCTCCCTGCGGGGAGCCTGCTTCTCCCTCTGCCTGTGTCTCTGCCTCTCTTTCTCTGGGTCTCTCATGAATAAATAAATAATAAAATCTTAAAAAAATAAAATATAGGAGAAGCTCACAGGATGCTTTAAGTATACATAATGAGTAAGCAAGAAGCTTGTGAGAAAAAGGTGGACTTCATAAGATGTGTTAAAAATTTTAAGTTATTTTCCTCTAAGACATGCTACAGATGGAATATTTGATGGAACAAACAAGAGTATTACTTAAAGATAGATAGGGATGGAAAGACCAAGTCAGTCGGTATGGGCATGCAATCTCCGAACTAATGGCTACCTCACCCCCAAGTTGACCCCCCATTGGTGACACCCAGTACAGTCCCATTCTCGTCTCACAGGTGCCCTCTACCTTCTTGAACATATGGAATGTGGTTATAATAATCGTTTCAATGCCCTTGTCTACTAATGCTATCATCCGTTTTTAAAAAAATATTTATTTATTCATGAGAGACGGGGGTGGGGTGGCATAGAGACACAGGCAGAGGGAGAAGCAGGCTCCATGCAGGGAGCCCGACGTGGGACTCAATCCTGGGACTCCAGGATCACGCCCTGGGCCAAAGGCAGGTGCTAAACCGCTGAGCCACCCAGGGATCCCGATCATCTGTTTTATTCCTGGATCTGTTGCTATTGATTTTTCCCGCTGTGGGTCATATTTTCCTTTCTTCGCATGCCTGGTAATTTTTTTTAATTAGATGCCACACGTTGCAAATTTTGCTTTAGTGGATACTGCACACTTTTGTATTCCTGTAAATATTCTTGAGCTTTATTCTAGGATAGAGTTAAGTTACTTGGAAACAGTTTGACTCTTCTGGGGATTGCTTTTGAGCTTCAGGTGGATCAGAGCAGCCTTTAGGCTAAGGTTAATTAATCCCATCTACTGAGCAATACCCCTCTGAGCACTCTACCTGACGTCCTGGGGGTTCCGACATTTCCATTCCGGCCCGCAGACACAGAATCTATTCTGGTCCTACGGGACCTCCAGGGATTGTTCCCCAACCCCTTCAGGTGGTCCTTTTCCCAGCCTCGGGAGGTTCCTTCACACACAGCTGCTGGGCAGTACTCTGATGAAGATTCCAGATCGACGCATCTCTGGAACTCCATGTGCAGCGGTCTCCTCTCCAGTACTCACACTGGAGCCTCCTTGGCCTTCTGGCTGCATCTAGTTGGCTCAGGATGAGAACCAGGCTCCTTGTGGCTTCCCTCTCTCTGTTCTCTAGCCTGGAATCTCTCTCAAGGCAGAAAGCTGGGGAAATTGTCGGGCTCACCTTGTTTACTTGTTCTTTCTCAAGGATCTCTGTCCTGTGTTGTGCTCCTTCTATGATTTTTGCAACCTTTTTGTAGGTCTGAAATTCTTTTAAGATGAGAAGATTTAGGGACGCCTGGGTGGGTCAGTGGTTGAGCGTCTGCCTTCGACTCAGGGCGTGATCCCGGGGTCCTGGGATTGAGTCCTGCATCCGGCTCCCCGCAGGGAGCCTGCTTATGTCTCTGCCCCTCTCTCTGTGAATAAATAAGTAAAATCTTTTTTAAAAAGATAAGAAAACTTTAAAGTTTAAAATTAAAAGCAAAGCACTTCTTCTCCTTAAGCCTGGTACCAGCTGAGCACTGATGATGTGAAAAGGAGGAGCAGGGTTGGCTTCTTGTCCCCTCTTCCACCTTGCTAGCCACCCCTCTAAGGTGGGGGTGTGTAGTGAGAGGATCTAAGACAACCCCACTGATGGCTCTCTGGTGCCGGGATCACACCCGGTCCAGGGAAACATCTCCCCTTTGCCTCACAACCTCTGGGGGTGCTGGCCTCTCCTATCCAGCCCCTCTCTTGCTGCCCTCATTTGAGCATTCAGCCAGCCATCTCGACCTCTAGATTCGTGAGGTATGACTCAGACACTTGTCCTCTGTGTCCTGAAAACTTCTTGGGACATATATAACAAACTCTCTGTGCATCCTTTCCCTAGGCTCATGGTAAGTGATAGGCAGCCTTCCAACACCCCACTGACAGGGAGAAACTCACCAGTGCACCAATTTCTCTCCAAACATATTCTAATTTCAGGGACGTCTGGGTGGCTCAGCGGTTGAGCGTCTGCCTTCGGCTCAGGGCGTGATCCTGGAGACCGGGGATCCGAGTCCAGGGAGCCTGCTTCTCCCTCTGCCTGTGTCTCTGCCTCTCTCTCTCTCTGTGTGTGTGTCTCTCATGAATAAATAAATCTTTAAAAAATGCTCTTCTAATTTCTAATTCCCTTTTCTGGGAATGTCCAGCCTCACTTTGAAACTGAGCATTTTGGTACTGGTGCAAGACCTTCCAGAGCTCTTTTTCCCTGCCATCCACTTTCTGCTACCAGCAACATTCCAAATGGTACCTGCTTCATTGGCCTAGGGCCTGGAGGATGATGATAACATGAACCAGAGCACCCACTTGACTTAGAATGGACGTTGAACAAAAATTTGAGTGAGAGATCAGGGTATTAGCCACGCAAATATGTATGGGAGGAGCATTTCAAGCAGAGGGAAGAGCCGGTAGAAAGGCCCTGAAGCATTCTGATAGGCTTACCAAACAGTACCGGTATCTCTAGGTATTTAGAATTCCATCATCTTATATTTCCACAGCTCTAGTTTCTAGAAAGTTCTTCCATATATTCAAATGTAATCTTCTCTTGTAACGTTTACCCATTCTAATTTAATTCTTTTACCCAGTTCTAATTGAATTCTTCTTACACATGGCAGCTTTCCAAGTACTGCTCTTAGGTCTTCTTTTTTTCAGGTGATACCCTGCTCCCCCTGCCCCCGACACTTCAATCATTTCTCCATGACATGATATCCAGGATAGTCACCACCTTGATGATTCTTTTCTATAAGATTCCCTCTTTATCTCAATTGCTATTTTGTGTGTGCAAAATACTTTTTAAAATTAAACATTTTTGGGCAGCCCAGGTGGCTCAGTGGTTTGGCGCCACCTTCAGCCCAGGGCCTGATCCTGGAGACCGGGGATGGAGTACTAGGTCGGGCTCCCTGCATGGAGCCTGCTTCTCTCTCTGCCTCTCTCTCTGTCTCATGAATAAATAAATAAAACCTTAAAAAAATAAAATTAAATTAAACATTTTTAAAAAAGATTTATTTTTTTAAAAAGATTTATTTAATTATTTGAGAGAGAGAGAGTGCATAAGACAGGGCTTGATCTCACAACCCTGAGATCGTAACCTGAGACGAAATCATGAGTTGGAAACTTAACTGACTGAGCTGCCCAGGTGCCTCTTATTTATTTATTTGGGGGGGGGGGGAAGGGAGAGAATCCTCAGGCATACTCCCTGCTGAGCACAGAGCCCCATGTGGGGCTCAATCCCAGGACCCTGAGATCACGACCTGAGCCAAAATCAAGGGCTGAAGGCTCAACTGACTGAGCCACCCAGGCGCCCCTAAAATTAAACATTTTTATTTTGAGATAATTGTAGGTCCATATGCAGCTGTCAGAAATCATGCAGAGATCTAGTGTACCCTTTAATCACTTTTCCCCAATGGAAACATCCTGCTGAGCTCAAGTACACTATCATGACGACATTGACAGCATACAGAACAGTCCCATCACCACAAGGATCTCTCCTACTGCCCTTTGATTCCCACACCCATCTCGCCCCACACACTCCATACCTAACCACTGGCAACCACTAATCTGTTTTCCATTTCTATAATTTTGTCACTTCAAGAATGTTATATACATGGAATCATACAGTATGTAACCTTTTAGGATTGTCTTTTTTCACCCAGCTTGATCCCCTGGGATGCAGCCAAGATGTTGCACATTTCAGTAGTCCCTTCCATTTGTTGCTGAGCACTATTCCATGGTGTGGATGTACCACAATCTCTTTATCCATTTGTCCTTTCAAAGACACCGGAGTTGCTTCCACTTTGGGGCTATTATGAGAAAAATGCTGTGGACATGGATGTACAGGTTTTTATGTGAACATAAGTTTTGATTTCTCTGGGATAAATGCCCAGGAGTGCAAATGTTGTGTCATATGGTAGTTGCATATTTAATTTCTTAAATTGCCAAGTTGTTTTCCAGCGTGGCTATACCATTTCGCGCTCCCATCAGGAATGTTAGGATTGATCTGGTTTCTCCACATCCTTACCAGTATTTGGTGTAGTTACTTTTTCATTTTAGCCATTCCAGTAGCTGTGTAGTGATAGCTCATTATGGTTTTAATTTGCATTTTCCCAATGGATAATGATGTTGAGCATCTTTTCATGTGCTTATTTGCCAAGTGTATATCTTATTTGGTGAGTTCATATCTTGTGCCCATTTTCTAACTGGAATGTTTGCTCTTTTACTATTGAGTTTCAAGTGTCCTCTCCATATTCTAGATACTAGTCCTTTGCCAAATAGGTGGTTTGCAAATATTTTCTTTCAGTCCGTAGCTTGTCTTTTCATCTCTTAATAAGGTCTTTCATAGAGCACATGTTTTTAATCCTGATAAGACCCAATTTATCAATTTTTCTATTTATAAATTGTGTTTTTAATTCCATGTTAAAAAATAAATTCTTTGCCCAGCCCTAGGGTCCGAAGATTTTCTCTTATGTTTTTTCCTAAAAGTTTTGTTGCTTTAGGGGCACCTGGATGGCTCAGTCAGTTGAGTGTCCAACTCTTGATCTCAGCTCAGGTCTTGATCTCATGTTTGTGAGTTCAAGCCCCACATTGGGCTCCACACCCAGCATGGAGCCTACTTAAAAAAAATAATAATTGTAGTAGTAAAAGTTTTGTAGCTTTGCATGTTACATTTAAAATCCATTTTTACTGGGGATCCCTGGGTGGCTCAGTGGTTTGGTGCCTGCCTTCGGCCTGGGGCGTGATCCTGGAGTCCCAGATCAAGTCCCACATCAGGCTCCCTGCATGGAGCCTGCTTCTCCCTCTGCCTGTGTCTCTCATGAATAAATAAATAAATAAATCTTTTAAAAATATCCATTTTTACTTAATTTTTGTATAAGGTCTGAGGTTCAGGTGGAGGTCCTTTTTTTTTTTTTTTTTTTTTTTTTTTTTTTTTTTTTTTTTGCACCTCTGGATGTTCAATTGCTTCAGTACCACTTTATGAAAAGTCTATCTTTCCTTCATTAAATTGCCTTTACCCCTTGGTAATGATTTTTGAATCATTGGGAATATCTGTATGAGTCTGTTTCTGGGTTCTCTATTGTGTTCCACTGACCTATGTATTTATCCTGCCACCAATCCACACTGTCTTGACTGCTGAAGTTATATACTAACCCTTAATAGTAGGGAGAGTGATTCCTCTTTTTTCTTTTCCAAGACTGTTTGAGCTGAATTAGGGCCTGTGTTTTTCCACATAAATTTCACAATAAGCTTGTCTATGTCCACAAAAAAACCTTGCTAGGATTTTGATGACAATTACATAAACATATAGATCAACCTAGAAAGAATTAATGTATTTATTATGCTGAATCTTCCAAATTTATGGATATAGTATTCATTTCATTTAGATTAACTTCTTTGATTTCTTTCATTAGAATTTTCTAATCTTCAGCGTCCAAATTGTGTATGTATTAAGTTTATGCCCAAGTATTTAGTTTTTTTAGAGTGAATATAAATGGCATGGTTTGCAATTTCATGTTCCACATGTTCATTATTAGTATGTAGAAATGCAATTGTTTTTGTGCACCACACTTTTCTTATTACATGACCTTGCTGAGCTCACTTCAGGAAGTTTGTGAGTCCTTGAGACTTTCCGTGCAATCATGTTGTCTGCAAATAGGGATGGTTGTATTTCTTTTTTCCAGGCTGCATGCATTTTGTTTCTTTTTCTTGCTTTGTTACTATGGCTAGAACTTGCAGTTCTATATTGAATAAGAGCACTGAGAGCAGACATCCTTGTCTTGTTCTTTTTTTTTAATTTTTTTAAATTTTTATTTATTTATGATAGTCACACACACAGAGAGAGAGAGGCAGAGACACAGGCAGAGGGAGAAGCAGGCTCCATGCACCGGGAGCCTGACGTGGGATTCGATCCCGGGTCTCCAGGATCGCGCCCTGGGCCAAAGGCAGGCGCCAAACCGCTGCGCCACCCAGGGATCCCCTCCTTGTCTTGTTCTAATCTTAAAGGGAAAGTATTCAGTTTTTCACCCTACGTATGACGTTAGCTGTGGGTTTACTGCAGATGCTATTTATCAAGTTAAGGAGGCTTCCATTTCTAGTTCACTGAGAATCAATAATGTGCATAGGTATTGGATGTTTTTTCATCAATTTTTCTACATCAATTAATATGAGCATGTGATTTTTTTTCTTTAGCCTATTGATATGGTGGCTTACACTGATTTTCCAACGTTGAACTTGCATACCTGAGATACCTGAGATAAATTCTAGTTGGGTGTGGTATATAATTCTTTTAATACATTTCTGGATTTTACTTCCTACTACTTTATTGAAAATATTTGCATCTAGCTTGATAAAATATACTGACCTGCAGTTTTCATTTTTGGGGATACTGTCTTTTCCTTGTTTTGATATCAGAGTAATACTAGCCTCATAAAATGATTTGGGAAGTTCTGTCTTCTTCTCTTTTATGGAAGAGATTACATAAAATTGGTGTTACTTCTTTAAGTGTTTGGTAGACTTCTCCAGTGAAAGCATTTGGATCTGGCGATTTCTTTATCAGGGTCTTTAAATTGCACATTTGATTTTTTTCATCATGGTTATAGAACTGTCAAGCTTGTTTATTTTGGTTGAGTTTTGATAGTTTGTGAGTTTGGAAAAATTAGTTCCGTTCTTCTAAGATGTTGAATTTAGATCATGAAGTTGTTCATAGCATTACCTTATTATCCCTTTGGTGGCTGCAAAGTTTGTAGTGTTATCCCATTTCATTCTCAACTTGGTGATTTGTTCCTTTTCTCTTTTTGTCAGTCCTGGTATTTATTCATGTAAATATAAACATTGAAGTCTTCCGATGAGCCCATCAAAGGCATTCTTCATTTCTGTTACTGCATTTTTAATTTCCAGCCATTTGATTCTTTCCTATAGCTTCCATCTCTGCTGAAATTTCCTATCTGATCTTGCATGTTGTGTGCTTTTTCCATGATAGCCTTTAACATAATGATGATTTTAAATTCCTTCTCTGATACTTCCAGTAGCTGTGCCATATTTAAGTGGTTCTGAGGATTGTTTTGTCTCTTTAGATTGCTTTTTCATTGGCTTTTGGCATGCCTTGTAATTTTTTTGTTGAAAGCTAGACATTTTATATAAGGCAGCAGATGCTGTGTTAAATTAGAATTTAGTAGAGGAATTTATGTTATCCTAGCCAGGAATTGGGCCGTGTTGAGGTTTGTTGTTCCTACAGACATCAGAAACTTTTAATTCCTCTAGGGATCTTTTTTGTGTTCCTCCTCTTGGTTTTGGGGCTTCCCTCTGTACTGCTCTCCATAAAAGATCTGTCTCTGGCAGCCCTCCCTGCTGTAATCCAATGTTATTATTCTTGAAGTTTTGTTAGTGTGCTAGTAGGGGCACAGAGTGAGGGTGGTCTCTGATGTTCTAAGCCTTAATTTCAGGGGACAGCCCTCACATGTGCCTCTGACTGCAGAGATAGATTTCCCCTAGGCTGGTCTCTTCCCCCAGATGCACTGGTGTTCGCGGTCAACAGCCTTGAGACCCTTCGCCCTTAAGATGAAATAATCATTTTTTAGATGAGTTGAGGGCTGGGGCTGGGGTTGGGTGGAATTCCCTTCTCCCAGCTGCAATGCTATTTCACCAGTGCCCTCAGACTATGTCCTTCCCTCTGCAGAATAAGCCTTTTGTTCCTTAAGTGAGAAAGGTTTGTGCAGATTTCTCAGTGGCTCCTGAGCTAGCACCTCCAGCCTGCACCATGAATCTTCTCTGGATTTCCCCAATCCTCCATGTAAGGGCCACTTGGGGTTCCTGGAGGGAAAGCAATTTGTTTTCAGTTTTCTATCTTGATCTTCCTTTCCACCTATATGGTATCTGGTAGCTTTAGTCCCTGGTAAGCAAATGTCAAGTTCCATGTCTCACAGAAAATGCCTATCTCTCTACAGATTTTGAAATAGCCATTTGCTTGCAAACTCAATTCTCTTCTAATTTCCAGTCCAGATTTTTTCTTATTGTAAACATGGGAAGGACACCTTATAGCTCTCTGATCTCTGTGCTGAAGCTGGAAGCCCTATTCAATAATATTTGACCTACAAGAATGTCAACTCCATATGGTTCAATGTAATACACTATTGCATAGTTTCTGGATAGTGCACCTTGTTGTGATGTAGCCACAATCTGATAGAGATCTCTGGAGAAGATTACTATGGATTATCCTACACATAACTCACGGAGAATAAGACAATCCCCCCTGCCATGACAGTGGCCCTCAAGCTTGAGTGTGCATCAGAATCCCCAGGACTTGTTAAAACACAGATTCCTGGGTCCCTCTCCAGAGTTTGATTCAGTAGGCCTGGGGCAGGGCCCCCAGATTTTCATTTCTACCAGGTTCCTGGTCAGTGTTGCTACTACTGCCTTCCAGGGATCGTCTCTAAGAACTCCATAGCACATCTTGGAGGCCCGGGGCTTATCTGCATGTCCTCCTTATTCATCACTTTGAGGGCAGATGGCCAGCCCTGAGGGGCAGCAATTCCGTTCTCAAGTGACCTCTGAGAAGTGTCAAAAGCAAAGTGTCAGGAATATGCTCACCTTTGAATTCATTCTTTCTCCAGAGTAAATCTTAAGTTTTAAAAAGACTTTATTTATTTGAGAGAGGTAGGGAGGGAAGGAGAGGGAGAGGGAGAGGGGGAGAGCGGGGGGGGGGGGGGAGGGGAGAGAGAGAGAGAGAAAGAGAGAGAGAGAATGAGCTGAGGGGAGGGGCAGAGGGAGAGGGACCCCGGGATCATGATGTAAGCCAAAGGCAGATGCTTAACTGACTGAGCCACCCAGGTGCCCCCAGAGTGAATCTAATTAAAAAAGAATGCTTTATATCTTAAAACAGGGGTAGCCATGGTTTTTTAATAGTGGATGACAGTTTGAGACAATAGTGTGCAGATCATGTGAACTTGTTTTAAGATTCATGGTAACATAAGCATTCTTCTTAGGCTTTGGGTGTTGGCTGAGACTCACATACAAGTAAAGTGCCTCTGAAGGCATTCTTTGTAACTGTTTTGTCATGAATCTTCCCTAATGCTACATTTTTGCACATAGAGTTTTTGTAAAGGTAAAACTGGGCTGCTCAAATTCATAGAATCAATTGCTTTTGGCATCAGTCACAATTACCAATTCATCTATTCAGTCAACAAATACATATCAAATGCTTACTACGCACTCAGGTATATTTTTTTTAGGTACTGGGGATATAGCAGTGAAGAAAATGAAGTCACTGCCTTTGGTTGGTTTCATTCTAGGGAGGGGAGACAGAACACAGATGTGTGTGTCCACATGTGTGCGTGTGCACGTGTGTATTAAGCAGGGTATCAGTATATGGGGTCTGCGGGACGATTGAGGCTAAAGGTGCTCTTTTGTTTAGTGGGTTAGGGACAGCCTCTCTGATTAGGTGACATCTGAGCAGTGACTAGCCAGAAAGAAGAGATCCAAGCCTGACACGCACAGAGGTTTAGGCAAATACAACTTCAAGGGGAGCTGGGTGGTCAGTTACCTTTGTATACTAATGTTCATTCAACTGTGTTTATAATCAGGCGAGAGATATTCTTTAAAAATTTTTTATAATTATCTTTAGTCATCGAATAATAGCAATATTAGAAGAAAATCATTTTATAGCTCACAATTTCACCACCTTAATGAAACAAATACTTTCATTATGTTGTTTTCCTTCCCTGGGATTTCTCCATATGGCTGAATATTTTTTTCCAGTTCTATTGAGAAATAACTGGCATATATCACTGTATAAGTTTAAGGCATACACCATGAGGATTTGATTTATATATATCATGAAACAATTACCATTCCGGGTTCAGCTAACATCCATCTTCTCCTTTTTAAAAAAAGATTTTATTTATTTATTCATGGGAGACAGAGAGGCAGAGACATAGGTAGAGGGAGGAGCAGGCTCCATGCAGGGAGCCCAGTGCGGGACTCGGACCCTGGGATCATGCCCAGAGCCGAAGGCAGATGCTCAACCGCTAAGCCACCCAGGGGCCCCAACATCCATCTTCTCATATAGATACAATAAAAAGAAAGAAGAATAAAAGGAAAAAATGTCTCCTTGGGATAAGAACTTTTAGGATTTGCTCTCTTAAAAACTTTCCTTGGGGTGCCTGGGTGCTCAGCTGATTAAGCATCTGCTTTTGGCTCAGGTCATGATCCCAGGATCCTGGGATCGAGCCCTGCATCGGGCTCCCTGCTCAGTGGAGAGCCTGCTTCTTTCTCCCTCTCCCTCTGCTGCTCCCCCTGCTTGTGCTATGTCAAAAAGATAAAATCTTAAAAAAATTTTTTTCTTTCCTATATATCGTAGGGCAGTGTTAGCTATATATCCCCAGTACTTATTTATCTTATATTTGGAATTTTGTACCTTTTGACCACCTTTCTCCAAATCTGCTCTCCACCTCTGCTAACCACAAATTAATGAACACGGGAGTACAGATATTTTTTGAGTTGGTGTTTTCATTACCTTTGGATATATTTCCGGAAGTGGAATTGCTGGATCATCTGGTAGTTTTGCTTTTAATCTTTTGAGGCTCTTCCAAGCTGTTTTCCATAGTGACTGTACCAATTTACAATTCCAGCAACAGTGTACAAGGGTTCCCTTTTCTCCACATTCTCACCAGCATTTCTCTCTTGTCTTTTTGATGATGACCATTCTAACAGGTGTGAAGTGGTATCTCATTGTGGTTCTGGTTTGTATTTCCCTAATAACTACTGATGTTGAGCATCTTTTCATGTACCTGTTGGCCTTTTGTATATTGTCTTTGGAGAAATGTCTGTTCAGGTCTTTTGCCTATTTTCAAGTTGGGTTATTTGTTTTTTTTTTCTGCTACTGAGGTGAATGAATTCTTTATGTTTTTTATATTAACCCCTTATCAGATGTGTGGTTTGCAAATATTTTTTTTCCTATTCCATAGGTTGTCATTTCACTTTGTTGATGGTTTCTCTTGCTGTGCCGAAACTTTTTAGTTTGATATAGTCCCACTTGTTCATTTTTTATTTTGTTGATTGTGCAAAGATTATTCTTGCTAAAATCTTAGGCAATTCATAGTCACACTCCACTTCTAGGAATTGTCTTAATAAGGATAAATCAGAAATGTGGGCATAGGTTTATGCCCAAAGATGTTCATCACAGCTTTATAACCTAAAAAAGTTGGATTTAGGAGTGCCTGGATGGTACAGGTGGTTAAGCCTCTGACTCTTAGTTTCGGCTCAGGTCATGATCTCAAGGTCATAAGATTGAGCCCCACGTCGGGCTCCGTGCTCAGCATGGAGTCTGCTTGAGATTGTCTCCCTCCCCCTCTGTCCCTCCTGCTCGTGCTTTCTCTCTCTAAAAGAATAAATAAATCTATTAAAAATTTTTTTAAATTAGACTTAACCAAAAATACCCCTCTTCCTCTGGTCTCCCCATACTCAAGGCTCCTTTGGGCACCTCTCCTCTGCAGTTCCAAAGTCCCTGGACTTCTGTGGTCATGTTCTTGTACTGTGGAAAACTTGCCTGCTTATCTGCTTATTCCTTCAATTTGAGCTCCATGAGCACAGAGGCCACGTTGCCTTCAGCACATATCCTGGTGCCCAGCACAACGTAAGGACTTGATACATGTTCAGCTTGCCCCAGCCAAGTTCTCGCATCACTCAGATTGAGCTGCAGACTAAGAAAGAATCATGAAGCTTGAAGAGAATCCACTCCATTTCTCTTAAGACATCTGTTTTTCTTTTGGGGAATAACCATGGAAATGTTATTGATTTTTTCCTAGTTTTTCTGTTTGGCTTCAGGATGGCCTTATAACTTGCTTATTTTTAAAGTTGATGTGTGAACCCCTCTAAATTATTTATTTATTTATTTATTTATTTTTTTTTTTTTTTTTTTTTAAATTTTTTTTTAGTTAATAGAAACTATAATGAAGTTTTGCATTTCCAGGGCACTTTCCCGTCAAAGAACTCAAAGCTTGACAACAAATCTTAGTTTCCTGGAGAACTAGTAACATTCTATAGGGGTGAGAGGGAAGGGAAGCATTCACAATTTAAATGACAGTGCTGTGGGTGCCTGGGTGGTTCAGTTGGCTAAGTGTCTGCTTTTGGCTCAGGTCATGATCTTGGGGTCCTAGGAATGAGCCCTGCATCAGGCTCCCTGCTCTGCAGGGAGTCTGCTTCTCCCTCCTCCGCTTGTGCATGCTCTCTCTCTCAAATAAATATTTTTTTTAAAAAAGAAATATTTAAAAAGTTTTTTAATTTTATTTATTCATGAGAGACACAGAGAGAGTGGTAGAGACACAGGCAGAGGGAGAAACAGGCTCCCTGTGGGGAGCCAGATGTGGGACTCGATCCCGGGACTGGGACCATGCCCTGAGCCAAAGGCAGATGCTTAACCGCTGAGCCACCCCAGTGCCCCCCCCAAAAGAAGTATTTTATCACTTATTGCTCTAACAAGAAAAAAGGAATAGCCTATTTTACCGTGAACTCTGTATTCACAAACATGATGACCGCACAATGTCATTTCTAGGAAAGGCTGCCCCCACAGCCACTCCAGTTTGGGACTGATTAAAAACACATGAAATAAAACCTCCTCTCTGGGATGTGCAGCTACTTCATGGACTCCTGTTGGCTTCAGGGGCTGCCTTCTGCTCCATGTGTTGGGAATCAAGCCTCAGTGACTAGGGATAGAACTAGGAATGACAGCAACTGCTTATCACCTTAAGAGACATGCCCCCCCCCCCCCGCCCGTCCTTACACTACCAACAAACATTTATTTCCGATCAGGAAAGAGTTCCTCTGCCTTGGCCACTGTGTTCCCTCATTATACCTAATTTGGAGAATGGCATCTTCTTCCCCAGGCTTCAGTCGTAAGCTCCAAGCCTTTGCTCTGTTGGACACTGCAATCAGCTGTGCCGAACGCCTAGCACCCACGCACGTGATGCTTTGTTACACGTCTCATTTGTATCGAACCAAAAAGAAAAGCTTTTCACCAGCCCCTCTTGGTCTAAAACATCTTGACATTAATTTGTGTGAAAATAGCTAGAGAACTAAAACCTAATCTGATACAGAACAGAGACCCTGGTGACCTCAGGTTAGGATACAAAGGGCTTTGTGGGACCTGGGGATTATTTTTAATACAGACTGTGGCAACTGTGAGCAATAAATTACACACCCTGTGGTTTTCCCATCAAGGAGCTGGTTATAAAAGGAAATAAAACTCCACCAATAGTAACCAAAGACACATATGTGATGATAGATACAGGCTGTCTTTATGGAAGAAAACAAATCAGGTACTTAAGTATGCTGTCTACAGGGCTGTGGATGAATAAAAGTGGCCTTACACAATTATTTGAATAATGATAATTTAATGATTTTTACACTAAAAAACAATGTAGACCTAACTAGAATTTTCTGCCGAAATATGAATGTAAAATCCAACAATGTAAAAATGGAATTCACAGCCATGGATTTTAATGGGTTATTTCTGTTCACTCGGGAAAGATAAGTGGGGTGAGGGGTACTATATTCCATGTCTTCCAAAGACATTTCTAGAAGAGTAATCAAATTGTGTAAAATGGAGAAAAATGGTTTGAATTCCAAGAAATCATTCCTCTTGGACCATGACAACTTTGAACAAAAATATTTTCACAAAATTTCATTTTAATCATCTTCTTTACAAAGCACAATACTTAAGACTTTTCTAAATACAATTTTAGAAAATGAAGCAAAAAAATAATCTCCATAGATGCTGGTCGAGTCCATGCTGAATGCAAAAGAATTTTTTCAAGTGATCTTTCCAAGCTTCTCAATATTCTTGACGGGTCCATTTTGTAGAGTCAAGGTGGTGGCTGTTCGGACAGTGGCTCAGCAGTTCCATAATGTAGAATCCTCTGGCTGGTTAGCCCAAGCGGCAGTAAGGAAGCTAGTTAGGCCAACTCCTCCTTCTAGAATCACTTTGCCCTCTCCTCATACAAAGAAAGCCCGTGGCTTCTACGAGGGGAAGATGATAGCCCTCTACATTCCAGGTTGCTAGTGCCCTACGAGGGCGCTCAACCTCTCAATTTCATTATAACAATCCTACTCTGTATACACATCATATAAAACTAGAGCGTTAGGGATCTTCACGATGAGTAAATGAGAAATCCAAATGTCAAAGAATTCAATCCTCATTCTTACACTAGGCGGTGGGAAATCTCTCAAGGCTTTAAGTTTAACGTAGAAATGCTTAGAAGAGTGAAGGGGTTCAGGAATGTCTTACGCTGCCCTCGGAAACTTGGTGCTCCCAGCCCCAAGCACCCTGTGAGCAAGGCTGATGAAAAGGCGATCTGTCCAGACATGGGGATGCAGGGCGGGGGGTTTCTTTCTTTATGGTCTCCCTTCCCGTCATCATGCCCCCATCCTGGAAGACAGGGTGTCGGCCTCTGTAAGGACAGTACTCGGGGGGAAGTAGTAGCCTCAAGCAGCGAGGATGAGCGTGGAGGCAAGAGGAAGGCGGGGAAGGGAGAGAGGAAGGAAGAGACATTTGTTTGTAATACTTTGGATAACCAATAACATGTGATGATTTCTTTTTTGCATTGCTCCTTCCATGTTATCCATTCTCCTTCATTGCAGTTGTGCAAATCCATTAATATTTAGTACTTTCACTCTAAAACTCAGGAAATAGACAAAGCAGCTTTGGAGAAACACATAAAACACCTTCAGGGGTCCTGAAGGGACCACCCCCCACCCCCCAGTTCCCAAACAATCTTGCAATACAGTACACCCCCTTATTTTCAGCTAAGGATGAGGAAACAGTTACATAGTCTAAGGCTGAGCTGTTCATTTGCTACAGAGATAGAGCGGACAGGCAAACACTGGTTTCCTTGGGACGGAGAAAGCAATTCCATAAATGCAAGAAAGATCCAATGGCTACACTTCAACAACAGCATCCCCCCATTCTCTCGGACCTGAGGAGGGGGGTTACAGGAGAACAAGGCAAATGCCATTATGTGGGTACAGTCTGAACACCAGCACACACGGGCAACCCAGGGCAGAAAATAACACAACTTCCCCCCCTTGTTTTCATTGCATTTTACGTTTATTTATTTTTGCTTTCATAATGCATATTCTGTTCACGCAAAAGGTGCAAAGGACAGGAAGCAGGGGTTTAACTTGGCTGATGAAAAATCAAGCAAGGGTGACACTTCTAGTTCCATGAACAACCTACAACTAGGAGGACTTCGACGTTATAGCTGGTACCACAGAGCATGCCCAGCTTCACGGTTGTCTCCTCCTGGGACCTTTGGTTAGGTGACAGAAGCTTCGAAGACAGTGGCCTCTAGTGGACTCTGAGAAGTCGCTTTTAAAAAAAGGTGTTTTGTTTTTTGTTTGTTTGTTTTTCCTTTGAATCATGGTAGCTGCATCACAAAAGCTCCAATCAAGAGGGTGGTAAAAAGAAGGCACAGGTCATTGCAAATACCAGGTTTTCTCTTTCTCTCTCTCTTGTAAATATACCATCATATATAAGCTAAAATTTATCTTAGGGTGGCGGGGTCGGCTGGCAGGGGAAGAGATGGGTCGGACCTAAAATTGCATATGTAATAGAATCCTAGGGGGGACACAAAGCGAGGCAGTTTTCTGCCTGAAGCAAAAGAATGGGACGCTTGCTCTGGACTATGTGTGATACAGACACTGGGGGACTCTGTGACAAAACACGATTAAAAAAATCATAAAATTATAAAGCTTGTAAACGAATAATCGGAAATTACATTTTATTAATGGAAAATATCATCAAAATAGTACCACTATGGACTAAACTGCCTGAGTTTTCGTTTCACGTGAGATCTCAGTAAAAAAGCCTTTAGCACAATTTGCTCTAAGTCACAACCAGTGCTGTGCCCAGGATTATACCAGGGGGAAGAGTCTCCTCTTGGATGGAATTTGTGTTGTGCTATCAAGACTTCTGTGCTAATCTTTCAAACAGGGACGTGTGGAGGCAAACCTTTAATCTTTTGGCACAAGGTTATTTTGGCTGGGGCGGAAAATTTGAGTCTTGGACTCAGGATGAATAATGTGACATTTCATTGATCAAGTATTCATTTTGATTGAAGAGTTTTCTTTATGTCATTAACTTCCATCTATAAAGGAAAAACAAGAGCCGGACAAAATCATAATGAATTCACTGCTTTGAGAGAAGCTGAAAGATAATCAACTTGGTCGAATGAAAGATGATAATCAACCTGACACTCTTCAAGGTGGAATGGGTGAAGTGACATCTGAATGACGAGCGGACAATGAGGCCAGAGTGACAGAAACCTAAAGCACAGGCACGCAGACATGTGGTGCTAGGAAATGGTGGGGATGTGCCTTCTCGGGCTACCTGTAGCCAAAATTTGTCAAAAGCAGCAAGAGTTCCAGTGTCCCGGTCAGGGGGCAGAGTGGGCTGTCCCGATGGGCTGGACCACCTAGCGGTGTTAGAAGGCAGTGGTGTCTGGTCGGGCCCAAGGGGGTGTCTCTCAGTGCCCCCCAAAGTGATGGGAAGCATGGGTCCCAGGTACCACCAAGGACACCAACTGGATGAAAGCTCAAAGTCTGCCTTTGGCCTTTTGCAACTCCCACACGTTCTCTGCCATTTGGTAATGGCTGAGTTGGTTCAGGGGATGGAGGGGGACAGGGCTGTGATGCCCTGGCAGGACTGACACGGCCCTCGGGGAAAAGAGATGAAAAGCGAGTGCTGAGTGTGGACAGCTGTGGTCCTTGGAGTTCCAATGACAGAAGCCAGCTGGCAATGAAGACCCCCAGCACCATACCCTCTGGCAGTTACTATAATGAGGCCTTTAGAAATCGGAGGGAACTTTTCAGAGAGGAGACATTTCAGATAAATTCCAAATGAGAACCCCAACTGGGGTCACATTCACTCTTGGCTCCCTTTCCGAAGACCTCCTGGACTGCAGCAGAGGATGCGAAGTGAGCCTACACAGTTCTAAGAAAATTGCCAGGGGAAGCGCATCTGAATCTGCAGAGAAGTAACCATCATCTACTTTCAAAATGAAGCCCTGAGGTGGTCCCCACCCCTGACTGAGCCTCTCACGAGGCAGCAGGACCCCGAGGGACCCACCTGCAACCGAAGCCGGATTTTCTTCTCTTCATCCAACTCTGACAGTAACTGCTTAATCTCTCGTCTGAAAAGCAAATGGCCATGAAATTAAACAGAAGCCCGGACTTCGCCAATAAGGGATAAGAAGCCTCTCATCACCACAAAATCCATCTGAGCCTTTTACAACAAACATGTGGACAAAACATTGTGTTCTTTCTTTGCATTGTTATTGCTTGACATTTACTGCAGACAGAGAGGCTTGCTATTATTTCTGGGCTCCCCAAATCTGTGGCCATCAAACAGAAGGTCTGAAATGACCTTGAAATCCATTGGTCCAAGCTTCTCCTAAAAGAGAATGGGGAAGGTGAGGCCAGAGAAGTGGCCTGACTTGCCCGATGGCTAGATTCTAGGTATCCAGGCTCAGATTCTGTTGCCTTCCCTCTCGCTGGCCCTTTGCTATAGGATCGCTGGTCTTTAAATGTTTTTACATAATAATTCTCACTGCAGACATTTTTGTCACCCCATGTATGTTTCACTTTCACAGTTTTAAATTAATAAAAGGTTACTGCTATGCTTTCACAGATTCGCACAAAATCTCACAAATAGTAATACCTGAAATCTTGGAGTTAAAATAGCTGAACTATACAGTAATCATGTCACAGAGATGGTAGACATGAGTTAGGACATGCAAACTAATGCCCTTTATAACATTAAATAATGAAGTGGAACGAAATGAATCATCTTGCAAACTCAGGACTCTCTACTTAGGATGCTGCTACCATTGCCACTCTGATCAGAGAAATGTACTCCATTTTAGGGTAGCAGATGTTCCATTTTCCATGTACATTTTTACAAACTGGTCTGGAAAATCAAAACACAAGGACTGCAGAGACAGCATAATAAATATGGCCTAAGTTATACTACATTTGCTCACTTCATATGAGCACTGTGATGGTCCCTGCACATGGGTTAGTGTCCTGACCCTGCTGTCAACACACCGGGGTCTTGGACATTAACTGGTTGTGATTCGTTACTGTATTTACTGAAGCCCATGCTAGGCACCTCTATCTCAGCTAGGCACTACTTAGAGCTTAGGAAACAAGTAGCTGAGATCCTCAGCAGAAAGCATGACTCAGGGAAGACTATGGCAGGCAGAGCCTTGAGTCCTACAGATTGGAAGACGTAGTTGGGGAAGCCAGTGCAAAGAAAGTCACTAAGTCTTGAACTGGTGAAAAAAGAGCCTGGAGCCCACGAGGAGGAAGGAAGATGGGGGATTGCTGGGGAAGAGCTAGGGCAGGAGCAGGGAGGTGAGAAGCAGCTTGTGTGTGGAGGAGGGGAGTCAGGAGGGACTTCTGCTGAAGGCTGAGAGGGAAGGGATGCTTAGAGCTTGGGCTAGAGGTTTTAGGGACCCCGTGGTCACAGGCGTGGCAGCTGTGAGAGGCAGGCATGGGACAGGACCTCTCTGACATGTCGATTCAAGAAGACACGGCTGGGGAAGGGCAATCGTGGGCATCTATGCCCTGGCTGCACAGTGGGAAGGAGTGCCGGGTGGAGAGGCCTCAAAGCACCAGGGCGTCTTCATTCTGAGGCATTCTGAGGCATTCATTGCAGCCGTTCCAGGTACCCCTCGGAGGGCCCAAAGGGCTGAAGACCTGGATCCAGGCCAGTCTGATCCAATAATGGTCCTCTGCAGAAGGCTGAGACCCAGTGCTCTGGGATGTACTGGGGCCATGGGTTCACTGTCTGGGCAGGAGACACGTGCCATCCGGACATGGATGGGGCCTGTGGTTACCCAAACCTGTAACCTGCAGACCCAGAGAGGAGCTGGGGGCTTTGACGAGTGAGAGGCAGCCTGGCTGGCCCCGAGAGCCTCTCTAGCTCCATCCTGCTGATTCTGCAGTTATTTGATGGGCACTGTCCAGGTAGGGGGTGAGAACAGGGGGCCCCAGTTTCATACGGCCCCTCCCAGTTGGAGTGAAGCAGAACCTGAACGGAGCCATAATGCGCCAAGTGAGTTGCTCATAACCCCTGTCCTAGGGTGCTCTAGAGAAAAGGTACATTTCCAAAAAATAGCATACATTATCCTCTCCATCTTCCTGATGTACAGTGAAGGCGCTGAGCTGTCCTTTAGAGAAGAAATCAGCTTTTTTTAACCCAACAATACTGCTCAAAGTACGTGGCCCCAAAACACACCAGGGCCCTCTAGCTCTGCGCAGGGAGGCAGGTGCCAGGGCTTCTGCTAGCTGCAGACGGGCTCCCAGGGTGTGCTGGCGGGTCTCTGGCCCATCACCCACCACTGCCCTGGGCACCTCCCCATCCAGGAGGCCAGGCGCCAGGGCTTTACTGAGCCACCAGCCACCAGGCTGCTCTGTGTGCCCACGAACCTCCTTGTACTGTTGATTCTACTGCACCGCTCTGCTCTCGGTGGATTCTACATCGTTTTTCAAAACCCCATTCAGGAAACGCCTCTATAGACGCTTCCCCCTGCTAATTCCTCCAAGAAAGAGCTAACTGATCCCTTAACTCTGAGCCTCAGTTTACTCAGATTAAGTACTTTCCGACTTCTAACCCTTTCACTGTTTCTGTCACTGCATACAGTATCCCGGGTAATATTTACGTGTGCTGTTTATTTTTTACAGGTCTTTCCCCTCATCTAAGTGCTCCTTGAGGACCAAGGATGTGGAGAGCGTGTGCAGGCATGCATGGAGAGAGCCCCGAGTCTCATGGGGAGAACATCTTGCTGAATACAAAGTCTTGGGTTTAAAGATTCTAAATGCAAGCCAATTATTTCATCAGACAGTTAACTGAAGAAATTGCAATTTTTCTGGTGCTACAGGAAAAGGTGGCTGTTGGGCTTATTAAGAAGTGGTATACGTGCATACCGTATTTTATGGGGATTTAAAGATCTTTCTTTTTAGCAGCCTGCCGAGTGCATTAGTCCTGGTAAGTGACTGCTGTGTACCCGGTGGCCAGCCCGTGCCCTCCCTGTATGCAGCAGACCTGGTTGACACAAGGAGCTGCGTGACACGAAGCCTCTCAGGTTCAAGCCCATCCCATACCTGCTGCCACCACCCTGGGGAAGTGGGCCACACACTTGGGCAGGTGGGGGACCCAGGCTTGCAGAGTGAGGCCCTGGCCCAGTGGAGAGCAACTTGGGCCCCAGACACTCACTTCTGCTGGTCCTTCATGGTCTCAATGATGCTCCTCAGCTCGCGGACCTGCGTCCTTAGCTCCTCCACGGCCGCCTGGCTGCTGGCTGCAGGCTCCATCTTTGGTTTTCCTTCCGAGCCAAACAGAGACGGGGAGTTGGCTCTGTGTCCTGCTGTTCCCAAAGAGGATGACAGGGGGGAGGATGTTGCCGAGGACAGAGGGGCTGGCCCGCCACCACCACCTGCAGCCATGGTCCCTGGCTTGGGCGGCAGGGATGCTTTGTTGTCGGACACCTGTGATGAGGGAAGGCAGGGAGGATTCAGGCCGGGGATTCAAGTTCAAGGAAGTCCTCCATCTACATCCTTGTACTCACCTCTCGATACACACTTGTCACTCATCCCCTTACCCATGAGCCCCCGGAGGCCTACCTGGCACAGGCCTCATCGCTTCAAGTGCCTCCTCCTGTGTGTTTTAAATGTGACCACCCACCTGGACAGGTAGTCCCTAGCTGGTTGAATGTACAAGTCTGGAGGCCCACCTGCTTGCTAGGCTCTGCAAACTCTGAAGTGAGCAAAGCATTTTCCTAGCTCCCAAGAGCTCAGAACACAGGAAGGTGAGGACAGACTAGCCGACACACTGCAGCCATGGGGGTTCTGCACACAGGGCGGGAAGCACAGAGAGCCACAGAAGTACACAAAAGGGACCAACTGTCCCCGAGGGAAGGCGGCAGGGTGCTGCTGACAGTCCCATCCTGGAGAAGGAGGATGAGGAGGCGGCCAGCAAAGCAAGGGTGACCAGAGAGAAAGGTTCTAGGAGGAGGGAATGGGCTCGGCAAAGGCATGAGACACATGGCAAGCGGGCACTCGGCAGCGAGGACAGCACAGGGTGGGGGGCTCAGGCTGGGGAGGCAGAGCAGGCTTGTGGGAAGGGGTGAAAGCATCCTGCACAAAGCTAATGACGACTCTGGCTGCAGCAGGGCCTGGAGGCCGACAGGATTGCTGGGAGGTTCTCCTACAATGAGAGCTAGGAATGGTGGGGCTTTGACAAATGGTGGCCAAGGGAACAGAGCAGGGATAGCTCTGAGAGATGTTGCGAAGGCAGGCTCTTCCAACGAGAGATGGGGTGCCTGGCCTCAGGGAGCAGACATCCCGCAGATGTGGCTCCAGACAGGCTGCAGGGCCATGGGTAGGGACGGAGGGATCAGGCGTGGAGGTCGTACCTTTCACGGCAGGAGGAACAGCCCCAAGGCCCGGAGGACAGTTTGACACACTGAGTTTCGGGAGCCCGAGGGAGAGCCAAGGGGGATGTGTCCAGGGGGCAGAGCCAAGGAATAAAATGTAAGCTGGGCCAGAGAAATCCCTTGAGGAAGTGGCACCGTGGGGGTGAATAACCCCAAAGCTGGGGAGAAGAGGCCCGTGGCGGGACCTGGGGGCTCCCTGAATTGACGGGGTGGGAAGAGAAGTGAGAGCCATTGGGGACCGCGACAGCACCGCGCGAGGAGATGAAGCAAGACCAGAAGACCTGAGGGGTTTCCAGAAGGAAAAGAAGGGTTGGATAAGTGGGTCAAGGGTGCTGAGAGGAAAACAGGGGCTGGGGGCCATTTGGTGCAACACAGGAGACCGAGGCCTGCTCACGGCGGGTCAGCACCTGGACAGGAGGGGAAGCGTGCGGCCTGCACGTTTAGGACTCTCTTTTCAGAAACCCTGGCTGAAGATGGAAGATGGGAGCAAGAGAGCGTTCACGGAGAAGCCTCGGGAGGAGGCGCAATCATGCAAGGGTTCTGTGTGCTTTCAAAGATGGGAGACGCCGAGCTGGATGATATCCTCGGGGAAAGACCAACAGCAGGCCAGGCTGGAGGCGGAGGAGGCCTGATGGAGGAGCGGCCCGGCCGAGGCCGGGAGGGCACAGGGAGCGGGAAGGAAGAGGGGAGCAGGGCCACCCCGGGGCAGGGGAGATCCCGAGACCTAGGGCAGGTGGGGAGGAGGGCAAGCAGCAGACAGGATGCTGGGAGGTGAGGGGCTGAGCGACGGGGAAGTTGAGGCTGCTGGTGGAGCCCGGCACACAGCTGGGACTCCTCCAGCAGCAGGTGCCCAGGGCAAGAGCCAAGAAGGGGCCTGGCTGGCACGGGGAGGAGGAGAGTGCGGATTCCGGCTGTGCTAGAGGGAGAGACTGGGCACAGTGAGCCAGAAGCAGATGGGCCATCGTTCCCAGCCTCTCTGCCCGCCTTTTCTCTGCCAAGTTACCATTGAGGAAAAGCGCTTTCTGCTGCCAGGCACGGCGATCTGCCGTCCTGTGCTTACTGCTGTAGGAGTTGTAGTAAGAGGGAAGAGGGAGTGACATTTATGGAGCTCCGGTCGCATGCCGGCCGTCGGCTAGATGCCAAGGATCAGCCGGCGTACGCTTCTGACAAAGCAGGAAACTGAGGCTTAGGCAAGTGGTCAGCAAATTCCCCAAGTCTCACCGCTAATAACGGGCAGGCCTGGGCTTCAATCCTCTGCCCTGCCGGCTGGACCCTCCAGCCCCATACCGCAACTGTGGCTGCCTGAGCGTGACCAGTCACGCTTTCCTGTCATCATTTTCTTGGCTTCTTTTATTTTCTCGGCTTCCTGCCTGTTCCTGGGCTCATACTTCTCCCCACTTCCCAGCTTGCATCCTCCCGTGCCTCTTCCAACAGACCAACGTCCTCCTCACAGACTGACTTCCAGGCAACTCTTCAATCAACGCTTCCTTCAGCATTTCCCAAGCAACTCTCTCTCTCAGCCCACTGCAGCTGACAAGAACCTTTGCGAGCCCTCGCAGAGCATCAGCCACCATACACCCTGACCGGATTAGTTCAGGTGGAATTTATAGAAGCAATAGACAACATGACATGACAACTTCCAGGAAAGGAAATAAGACTACTGGGACGGAATTGTGAGAATCTGAAACACGAAGAGCCACGGCCTACCAGCAGGTGTCACCCCAGAGACACCCCGGGGAAGGCAGAGAGCATGCAGCGGTAGGCATACCTATGCTCATCAGAAACCGAGGCTAAACCCAATTTCTGCAAATGGAATCCTTTCATAAAGGAAGAATGCTTCAGTTTTGTGAATAACTACCATTGATGTGTTTTACAGGATCACAGTTTTGCTTACTTTAGCCCGGGGTTTTTAAGAAAATCTAGACATATGTGTAAATTCTTAAATCTGCGAGAAGGAAAATCCCACACACCCTGTGATTTCTTTGTGTTAATTCCCGGTTCAAGTGTCTTAAAAAAAATGACTGCAATTTTCTGCTGTTAGGCAGAAAGCAGTTGCTAATGTGTATAGAAAATAATTCCAATTGACTGGGTTCCCTTAGCATGAGAACACTAGTCCTGTTCATTCAGAGGGTGAACAGGATTAGTACAGGGTGTCCTTCAAGAGCCACACACAGTTGCTACCCACTGTCTTCTTTGTTTCTCACAAGCCAGCGACTTAAAATAGCTATACCGTTTCCTGGGCATGCAATGAAACAGAAATGCTTTTAGACTCTAAATTTATTGTAATAAATGAACCCAAATCAGCTTTTCTTTAAGGGACCCCCCACTAGTTATTCAAAGTCGTGTGCTGCCTCAACATAATCTGTGACACCATCACTTTTGAACACAAAAGCCAAGATGTGTGGGTAGGGTGCACAGCATTTGATGTATGTGGTGCATTCCTTCTTCAAGCTGCTCTGGTGACGGTGGTGACAGTGACGTTGGTGTGTGAGGGTGTACGTTTATGTGTGGCCGATGGTATGAAGGAGAGATCAAACCACAAGAGAAAACTTGGAAAATCAACAATGAAACCTCTATCTCAGAGAGACTGTCCAATTTTAGGGACTTTGAAACATGCTTCAGGGATTTGGGGACTAAAGCAATAACTGTTACTGAAGGGTGACAAAACCTTGCATTCTCTGTTGCACTGGACTGTCTGTGCCCCCCCACCCTGCCCCAAGTTCAGACATGGAAATCCTGCCCTGCTGTGGTGATGGTATTAGGAGGTGGGGCCTTTGGGAGGCGATGGGGTCAAAGGGTGCAGCCCGTGTGAACAGAATTAGTGCCCTTAGAAAAGAGACCTCAGAGAGCTCCCTCACCCTCTCTCCACCACATGAGGCTATAATGAGAAGTCAGTGGTCTGCAACCCTGACGAGGGCCCTCACTGGAACCTGACCATGCTGACACTCTGATCTCAGACTTCCAGCCTCCAGAAACGTGAGAAAGAAATTTCTGTTGTCTCTAAGCCACCCCATATAGGGCTCTCTTTTATAGCAGCCTGACTACAACATCTGTTGATCCTTGTTTGGTTTGTAACTCCTCGTCAGAGCGTACGCAAAAAGGCAGGGAGGGGTCCGTGCTGTCAGGACCCCCTTGCCGTGGCTGGTCACTCACTTGGGATATGGTAACAGTCTTTGAAGTTTTCTTTGATGCTTCCACTCCTCTGTGTGCAAGCGAAACGTGTTCCTCTTTATCTTCTTCGGGACTTGGGGAGTCAAAGATATCAGGGCTTGAAAGGGAAGACTGGATAAAGCCAAAAGAAAACGCTTTTGTCAGAATTACACCTTAGCTGACATAGCTTTTGTTAACATAATGCTGTATGCTTTTCAAAGCACTCGATATTTCTGTTTTGTTTGTCTGCTCATTATAACCTCGAGAGGCAGAAAGGGTGCTATTATCTGTGCACTAAAGATAGTGGCAGAACTGGGATTAGGAAGCAAGATTTCCTATAGCAGGGATCTTTCCATGAGATCTTTGCACTGATGCCCGTAGGTCATGTCACCTGTGGGGGCCTGCATCACCCAGCCCTTCCTGCTCCCTCCATCTTTCGGAGCCTCCCTTCTTTCTGTGAACATTTGCTACTGTGTACTAAGCACTGAGCTTGGTGCTGAACTTAGATGACATGCCGAACACGGTCCCTGCTCTTGCAAGGCTGACAATCCAGTGGGGAGGGACATAGGACAAGACGAGGCTGCCTCCAACCTGCCTCTCTTCCATTCCCTCTGGATCATTTTCCAGGACCACGAGATCTAAGGCATAGTGAAGTGCCTGCAAGAACTTATCTGAGAGGAAACCATTCAGGGGGCAGGAGGTCACAGGCCTGCAGGCCAGGGAGGAGCATTTCTGCAGCCCCAGGGCACACCCCTGCCTGCCAGAGGGCAAGCTCACCTCTAATTGTGGGACCAACTGCTAAATCTTCACCCTCATTACCATGGACAATCTACATCTGTTGTAGATTCTATTTTCACTAAGCTATATGTACAGAATGACAGCATCTTTTGGTAAAATATGGGGATAATACTCCTACCCTTTCTGCCTCACTGTGAATATCAAAAGGCTGGATGAATGTAAACCAACTCACTGGAGTTCACTTGGATATAAATGACTCCTGTGCTAGAATTTCGCTATTTCAGGATAAAGCAAATGAAAATAAGAGTTCCCATGGCAAGGGATCTTTTTTAAACAAAGCATCTTCCAGAGATCTCTTTGGGTGAGCTCGTATTTAGCCGCAGCTCTCTGCTGTCTACCCTGGTGGTGGGAAAATTGTTCCATTTAGAATCATCACTGGTGTCATTACAGAAAAATAATGCCTACATCACACCATATTTATTTTATTCTGTTTACTCGATTTTCTAGGGCAGAAAACTAATATATCTAGGGATTTGTAAGCAAAGTTTTAAAACTAAAAGGTCTTATTTGTTAATCTTTGTTTTATCTGAAAATCCAATTACCTAGAATAATACCTCCAACTAAGCTTTCTTATTAATCTAAGCTTAACTGCTTAACCACCTTGCAATGCCTGTATCCCCTCGCTTTGAGATTTTATTCAAAAAGCCAGCTTCCTCCTGTGTAACCTACAGTTCATGAGCTGCCAATCAAAGCTTGCTCTATGAATTCAATAAACATAAATAGCTCAGACTAGGATGAGAGGCCCCAGGCTGGGGAATTCTGACAGGTGCCTTTGCCCAGTCATTCCTTCCAGTGGCCTGTTAGGAATAGGTCCATATCCACGATCCCATTTTGCTATGAAAAACCTATGGGTGCTAAATGGAGGAAGAGCAAATACAAATTCAAAGGACACAGCCATGTGGGGATGGGTGGGAACAAACAGAAGAGAGTAATTATACTTCCTTAAAGCACAAATGTATCCTGTTATTTTAGGTCTATGAATGAAATCGTTCCACATAAAATGCCCAACTTTGAGTCACAGTGCCATAAGCTTCCTATGGGCAGGGACCAGGTACGGCTCACTCCTTGGCACCTGGCTCAGAGCTGAGTCTGCATGCCATAAATGCCTATAAATATTAGCTGAATGAGTGAATGACCAAAGGTGTAGGCTAAGAGCAAGTGAAGATGAGGTGCCTTTATGCGGTCCCCCAGATATACACGAATCCCCAGGCATGGGATGTATGAATCAAGGGTGGGGTGGGGGATGGTAAATTGGCTTTCTCTGTATTTAATTCTGGATGCCTCAAGGCCCTCTAGATCTTGAAAAGTTGGGAAGAATTTGGAGGAAAAACAAAACTGAAGAAGGATTTATAGAGAAGATGTGGGAGGTAGGATCAAACACTTAGAGAGACTAAGAAGAAATTAAATAGGTTGTGTGTGAGAGAGGCATGTTGGGGAGGGTGTAGGGAGAGGAAAGATGGTAGTGACACAGAACTCTAAATAAAGAGTGAAAAAGTAAGCCACTTTGTCAAGTCTTTCTTCCAAAAAAGGTATCAACACATAGTGAGGTTTGTTTCATACAAAGAGGAAAAATAGCATGATTCAAACCACACCCCCAAACTCAACAGAAATGAGAGAAGAGGTTCAAAGGAAGTGGCATTCTTTTTCTTCTAAATGAGGACCTCTTCGGGGGGGGGGGGATCAGTGATGAGGCGGAAGTAGAAAAATGTTCTGGAAAACCTGCAAAAGGTTAATTCCTTGATGTATCTGGGTGAATGAAGGTCATAAGGCCTTAGACCTGCATTCCCAGCAAGGACAAGACAATGTGCTATATAGAGATAGGGGGAGGAGAGAGAGAAAGAGAGAAAGAGAGAGAGAGAGAGAGAGAGAGAGAGAGAGAAAGAGAGAGATAGAGAGAGAGAGGGAGAGAGAGAGAGAGAGAGAGGGAGAGAGAGGGAGAGAGAGACACTGCTTGTGGATGCATCAAGATTTTTTCTCCAATGACATTCACTCCCGTGTTTATAATAAAGAAGTAGAAGCAACATTAGTGTCCAATAATAGTGCACTGACTAGGTAAACTCTCATACACTCACAGGTTGGAACACTAGGCAGCCATTAAATGTGACATCATGAAAGAATGGGCAATGATTGGGGAGAAAGGTGCACAATATAAAGGGGGGAAGGCATGTACTATGTACCCCATTTGGAAGAAATAATGTTATATATACAAATAGAATTTTAAATAAAAGCTACAGATAGACAGCAAGTGGTTAACAGTTCTTAGCTCTGGAAAGCAGGATTACAGGCACAGGTCACTTACTTTCTTCTTTGTGCATTTCACTGTTGAAATTTGGTACAACAAATGTGTTACAGGCTTCCAGTGAGGAAAGAAGTTATTCAAAATGACCCAAACAAAAAACTTCTGTGGGTTATCTGGAGTGTTCTGATGTATCTCTCCTATATGACCACGTACCTTGTATGTTACAAGCAATCTCCTAAAGGCATGTGCGGGGTTCCGTGGAGGGGTGCCAATAATGGCGCTTTGGGAGAAAAAAGCTTGGCCACTGTCATGCACCTGTATAAGTGGTGGATCATTCTTTAGCAAAGTTTTGTTTATAGACCAAACGAGCCTCGCTCTCCTCTCCCACCATAAAACATGACATTTTTTTTCTTACGAATTTCATTCAGGGTCAAATAAGGATCAGTCTGGAAGGAGAGAGAAGGAAAGTGGGACTAGGTAGTGCCCACTTCACTGGCAGATATGCAAAGAACAAGGGAAAGAAATACTGCTTGATTCCAGAAGACTCTCCAATCACTTTTGGTCAGCAGTGTATCTCATTGGCCTCCCTCTTCTGGCTTGTCCTCATATCAGCCAGTCGCAGGGGAGTCCTTGGCTGGAGTCTCCAGCCTGCCCTGCTTTTCAGCAGCAGCAGAAGCGAGTAGACACTTACGGATGTGAGGGACTGGGACGGGGGCCGTCTCCCCGTGGCTTTGGGTCTGCTTGTGGTTGGGTGGCTGAGTTTCTCAGTAGATGATACCACGGAGTCAAAACCTTCTAGGTCTAAAACAAAAGTAAAACAGAGATTTAAGAGCAATAATAGGCACGAGGAAAGATTCTTACAACAGGCCACAAGCACCTCATTTCCTTAATACTCATCCTT
The DNA here is from genome assembly GCF_018345385.1 of Vulpes lagopus. Lineage (NCBI taxonomy): Eukaryota > Metazoa > Chordata > Mammalia > Carnivora > Canidae > Vulpes > Vulpes lagopus. The sequence continues at coordinate 15,501,258 of NC_054848.1, forward strand.
CACGTCTGGATTTATGAAGGTGATTTCCATCCTCTGGTCATCCAATAAACACGGTAAGTCTTTAAAAGCTACAGAAAAAGGGGTAAAGGAGGAATCCTCTTTTTTCCACAAATGCAAGTTCATTTTGCTAGATAGAACATTCTTGTGGTCTCAACACAAAAAGCAGTTATCACAAGGTATGATAGTCATGGGATGTGAATGCTGAACATTGATTTTCAAAAGAGATGAAAGGGCAGGCTCCTCCTCTGGTTGTGCAGCCATAGCCTGGCCATCACCCTAGTTAGACTATAAACTCCCTGGAGGTGGAGAGCAAGCTTCTACATCTCCAGATAACTCCCAGAACCTGGCACCATTCTGCTTCGAGATGTATCACTCAATGGAGACATGATCTTTGGTCATCCATCTGCTCACTCATTCACTCCATTATGATTGAGCAGCTACTCTGTGTTACACATGGGGCCAGATACCCAGGCTACCTTCTGCCCTCAGGGAGCCTCAGATGAACATAGAATCATCCAGCCAGATCATAACAGTACCTCACATGTGTCCAGGAGGAAGGCCTCCACCTTTACTTTTCCACCCTCTTCAACAAATGGTTAGGTCAAGGGGTCACCTCATTCTATCTAGTTCTGAGGGTTTACAAATCAGTGTAGATGTGTGTATGTGATGCACAAAGGAATGGCTGGCAGAGAGAGGCTGACACAGAGACCCATTATCGCTTGTGACTGTGGGAATGCCAACTCTTGCTGACGAGTAGGTCGTATTTCATATGCCATGCCAGGCACTGCCTTCCCAAACCATTTCCCGTTCTCCTTTTAATGGAGCCCCAGTTTTGTTTCAGGAACCATGTTTAGTCTGAGCCAGTGAGACCAATCCTGCTCCTCTTTGCCTGTGATTCATCTAGAGGTGGCTACATAGCCCAATTTGAATTACTGAAGGAAAAAGGGGAAGTCTACAGTCTCTGTTGAAAGGAAATGAGGAGAAGGCCATTTATATGGCAGCCCTTTCGTCTTTCCTGCTTGGGATGCTGCTGTGCATGGACAGGTTGCCTGGAACTGTGGCAGCCATTTTTTAAAAAGATTTATTTATTTATTTTAGAGAGAGAGAGAGCATAAGTAGGGGTGGGTGGCAGGGAGAAGGCACAGAGGCAGAGGGAGAGAGAGAATCCACAAACCGACTCCCCGTTTAGTGCGGAGCCTGATTCAGGGCTCACCACTCTGAGATCATGACCTGAGCCAAAACCAAGAGTTGGCCACTTGATTGACTGAGCCACCCAGGCACATCCTGTGGTAGTCATTGTATGTCCATGAAGGCAGACAGGAGCAATGCTCTTGGAGATTTTGAGGATGGCAGAGGAGAAGAATAGAAAGACTTTGGATGACTGACAACCCCGATGAGCCACCCACTGACCCTGGAATCATCTAGTGCTCGGATTTCTTGCTATGTAAAATTAATAACCTTCTGTTATTGTAGCCAATTTTAATCAGATATCCTTTATTCACAGCTGAAAGCACCATAACTGCTATAAGTGCAAATATGGGGGCTCAGGACAGAAAAGATTAAAACTAGGTGTGTTTTTTCCCTCCTTATTTTGGGGAGAGCCCTTTTATTGGTGGTTATAGTAAGTGGTCTGGCTGTGTGATGGTCAGCTTTATTCTATTAATGAATAGGCAGGTGTTGTCTGCAGGCTACTTCCTTTAGTGGAAGACAAAACCAAGCACAAACCATTACATCATACCCAAGATTATATGACTTTATTCTAGTACCTGGTAAATGAATAATTATTCAATGAACTCATCTTATCAGGGCAAGGGAAGTATAACCAAAGGTTAACTATCTGCAGAGACAACAAAGAAAAGTATCAGTGGTGCTCTGAGGCCACAGGGGAGCCAATCAGTACCTAAGACCAATGCGAGGCTCCCAAAAAGCCCCACCTTGCCAGTCGGCTCAGCACACCTTGTGCCCAGGCCAAGACCCCCATAGTTAGGTGGGCCTCTTGAGAGCCAGCTCACTGGCCTGACCCTCTCAGGGGCCTTCCCTTTAAGAGAATCTTATTTTCCTCAAAGGTTCCTCTTGTGGCCACACCCTGGGACTTACCTCTACTAACTCCATGCTGTTTGAAATCAAAATTCCCCATTATATACTTCATTTGATGCCCTAGGTCATCATCTTATATTAATGTCTCCCCAATTAGTTTTTGAATCACTTTTTCTCTGATTACAAAAGGAGTACATGCTTAAAGTACAATTGTTTTAGGAAAAACATAAAATTATAACAAAGGACAGTCAAGTATAACCTTACCACACTGAGATGGCCACTATTAGTGTTTCAGTATATATATATAACCCTTCAGGTTCTTTTTCTAAAAGTAGATAGTCCAGTTCACACTATATGGAGAACTGAATTCAGCTTATTTCACCTAACATCATATGCCATGACTCCAAGAGTTCTCTGTAAATATTTTGATGGTTGCATAATCTTCTGTTGCGCTGCAATTCATGATTTACTGAATCAACCCCCTATTGTTGGATAATTAGTTCCCCAATCATTCCTCCTCTTTTTGTTAATAGAAAGATGTTGCACAGATATTCTTGTGTGCACGCTACATACGAGTTTAGCAAGTTCTCCATGTGGCTCCCCAACAGGGAGAAGGGAAGAGGGCCCAGGACAGGGAGGTCTCCTGGAGGGTGGGGGCTGGGTATGGGGCACAGGAGGCACACGGGGCCAGGGGAGCCTGGGGGAGAGGAGAGGAGCAGATGCAGAGGAGGTGATGGAGAAGGCCATTAAACGTTCTAGCAATTGAGCTGCTGCTGAGGGCCTTGGTTGGACACTACCAGGGGCTGAGAGGGCCCGCCTGTACCAGGACTCTGTCCTGGAAACAGAAATAAGCTCTGGAGGCCAAAGATGAGCAGGGTGAAGGAGGGTGAAGCAGTGAATAGTTAAAGGCTAATTCACTCTGGTTCTCCACCGTGGCTGCACAGTGAAATCACCTGGACAATTAAAAAAAAAAATGACTCATGCCTGGGTCCCTCTGTGAGGACTGAATTTTTGGGGGTGTAGCCTGGGCGAAGCAGTTTTTCAGTCTCCCCCAGTGACATTAGCAAGCCACCACGTAGAGAAGCACTGCTCTGGCAGAGGCTAGGGGCAGGCAGGGAGCAGGAAGGCTTGGACTGAGCAGCGACGAGAGGGCCCCAGGGCACCACCACCAGGGGAGTGGCAGGGTGTTCCGGGGCCACTGAGGGGACGGCCTGCCCAGGCCAGCGGTCGGGAATAGGGCTCAGCAGCAGAGGGCTCCTCCCAGGCCAGGCTGGGCAGTGCTGACCTGGTGTGTGGGGTCACAGAGGCGCCCAAGTAGCTGATCAAAGTGGTGCCCGAAGGCTCGGGGGATCGGTGACGAGTCAGAAAAGGCTGCAGTGGGAGAAGGTGGCCGTGAGGTGACCCAGCAGGCAGAGTGGGGTGGAAGCGGGGTGTGGGGAGCAAGGGGAGTGGATGGCACGGCCTCAGCCTCCCTCGCCCCCCGCATGGACTCAGCATGGCTACTGGTGTGTAGGGACACACAAGGTCACACCCAGGAAACTTCTGCAGGGCTCCAGGGAGGACTCCATCTATGCTCCCCGCCCAGCTCCCAGGGCCCACTAAAATAACGAAGTCCACCTGGGCGTTGTTGAGGGTGTGACAACATACGAGGTTGTCCATAATAAATTACCCTTTCAGAATGACTCAGAGGCACGGCATGTGTCTTCCAAGCTTAGATCCTGACCCCAGGAGGACAGGAACCCATCTTTGTGCTCTCAAAGTCTAGCATGTTCCCAGGAAACACGTGCTTAATATTCTGTGAATGAAGGAACAGGTGAACAAATGAACCAGCCGACGGATGAATAACCCATCCCAAGAAGAAACTCTGATTCCAGGAGCGCCGCCTCCAGAGGCGCCCACTACCGGGACATGAGGTGGCCACCCGGGGTGGAAGGCAGCACCCTGTGCCGCTGCTGCAGAGGATGCTTGGCTGACCCGCTTCGTTTTACTGGCTCAGGTCTACGTTAAAAACATCCGGACACGTTGAAGGCTGGCCACGCTTCGCCAGCATCTCCTCAACAGATTGACAGATGGCCGACAGGACTGCTTGGTCCCTGTCACTCAAGAAGAGGATGGCCAGAGTCCTGCAGGGGGAGCCCCTCTTTTGACCTCTGCATGCATACCCAGCTGAGTTGAACTTTCCAGGTGAGGCTTGTAAAAAGCACTTTTTGGACACACGACAGCAAAGCTCAACTTCCAGAAAGAAGAGAGGTCACCTGCTGAAGAGGGAGGCTCAGAGCCCCAACTGCGGCGCGCTTCTGCTTTCTAACAGTGGAGGGGGGACTTTGCCACCCGGCAGCAGAAACTGTCGGTGGCACTGAGCGCGCTCTCGTGACTGCAGCCCTGCTAGCTGACATGAAGGCAGACTTTCCATGACTAACTCATTGTGGTGTGAAGAAAATGTCCCGAGTTTCACGATGGTTTTTGAAATGAATCAGGCTGAAACTTGATATAAGCTTTCTCAGCCTGGCTGGGGATTTTTCCTTAGTAAAAAAATGGTTTTAATGCTCACAAGCCAATCCAAAACGATTGAACTGGCAAATGTTGGGTATTTTTTTCAAAGTGAGTTTCATAAGGATGAGAGGTTCTTGGCTTTTCTCATACTTGAAAGACGAACCCCTCTGCAGACATACGGGGATAATTTATGTTGGACGCGGAGCCAGCCTGGAAAGGGCGTTTGACTCTTCGTGGCACACACAGTTGCCCATTTTCCATCAACTGCAGTCATAGCCTATTTAGTTCAATTAGAAAATGTGGGCTTATTTTCCACGGATGGGAGGGATGGTACCAGTGACCACAGGTGACCTAAAACACATTCACTGAGAGCGCAGAAGAGAAAGAGTTAAAAGTCTGGGACATGCCTTCTGTCACTGAAGGAACTGCTTGCAAGCTCTTAAATGGCTGTTTATTCCTTGGGGCTCACTGCTCTGGACTGGAGAAAGAGCCCTAGCGCAGAAGTTTCCTACAGCTGAAGCGTGGCAATGTCGCCACCTCCCAGTATCTCTGGAAGCCATCCCTTCTCCTCCACGTCACCATCAAGGATCATTACAGCTGGCAGTGCTCCTTGCAGACTACAGGCCTAGAAGGGCTATAATGGATTTCTCACTCCCAACTTGGTACCACCCCATGGGCAGCCCCTAGAGACATGGGTGAGGTGAAGATCAGAGGATGTCCTCCTTCTCTGCTTAAAATTCTTCCCCAGTTCCCAGGAAATCCTGGTGACTGAGCACGGCCAGGGCCCTCACGGTATGGCTGGTGCCCACCACTGTCCTGTCCCTTGTGTGACTTCCTTTCCTTCCCTGCCCTCCCCTTCCCTCCTCTTCCCTGGGGCTATCAAGGCTTTGCTTAGCAACCAAGACGTCTTCCAAGGAGCCAGACTGTACCCTTAAGCCTGGTTTGGGGGCTCCCCTACTCACCCACACCCCAATCTCAGCATTCAGCTCCCTGCCTGACATTCCTCATTGACTCATCTGTCTCCTCAGCAGCTAGGAAAGAAGCTATGGCTTTCATCTGTGTTTCTCGCAGGCCTAACATTCCTGGCTTGCGGTGGGTGTTTAATAAATGATTATTGAATACATGAACAAAAAACCTTTCTGGGCTTCAGTTTTTCCACCAGGGGGAGAAAACGGGAGAATTATCTGTGCTATCAGCTTTGCAGGGTTATTCTTCTGTAAATGAGAAATTATATGAAAACTCTTTCAAATCATCAGGTATAATTTTGTTTTCATATACCATTGATGGAGCTGTGGGATTTGAGAACAGAGATCTAAGGGCAAGGCTACATTACAAGAACAAAACAAACTTCCTTCTTTTCTTGCTTCCTTGCTTGCTTCCTTCCTTTCTACCTTCCTTCCCTCCCTCCCTCCCTCCCTCCTTCTTTCCTTCTCTCTCTTTCTCGCTTTTTCTTTCTTTCAGATTACAGATGAGAAAAGCCTAACCCCACAGGGCTGTAGGTCCCTTCTCCACAGTGAAGAAGCATCTCAGGGCAGTCTAGACAGGAAGTCTCATTCTGCACAGAAACCATGTGACTAGTGTGGCAAATCTGTGCAGACGACAAAGATGGGCCCTTTAGTAGGGGTCAAATGAACACCTGTGTTAGCTGAGGTACCAACTGAAAAATTCTCACTTGAGCAAAGATTAGATTCTATGGGAAAATAAGCCCTCCAAAACGTGGAAGGACATAGCAGATTAACTGCTGTGTTTTCATTTGTAATCCAGGTGCCAATCGTGCACGACACAAGCACCGAGAGTAAACAGGTCTGAGCTACTGTTGGGCCAGCCTGCTACTCCATACTCCACACATGCATTTAACCTGCATAAACCCCATGCTGAGCAGGCTACTCGTTTTCATAAAGGGAGAGAGACAGAGGGTCAAAGGTTAGCAAACTCAGTCAAGGTCACAGCAGAAAGTGACAGAGCCCATGTTCGGATTCATGTCTGTGGCATTCCTTCCACTATAGAGCACGGAACAGACAGCAGAAACATTTCACCTTACCTCTCATTTAACTGATTCTGAGAACTGTTTCCACATCAAGAACAGGAAAAGATACTAGGAATATAATGTTGTGTATATGAAGAAACCCCTCTATGCTCTGATAATAAGCTGCTTTTGTTCTATTCTACTCCAAAGTGTTTTGGGGGGTGCCTGTGTGGCTCAGTCAGTTATACACCTGACTCTTGATCTAGGCTCAGGTCTTGATCTCAGGGTCATGAGTTCAGGTCCCAGGTTAGGCTCACACCCAGTGTGGAGCCTACCTAAAAAAATATTTATTCCACTGTGTTTTTAAATGGATAGAGAAAGGGACTAGGTTTATTTAAGGAAATTGTTGGCAATAAATGTAAGATATTAGGCAAATTAAGCCAGGCCCTTCAGCTTTTCAGTACAAAGTAACTTACATAGAAACTTGAAGCTGAAGAGTAAGAGAGGGAGATACAGAATTTATTTGCTCATTCAGTTAATCAAATGTTTATTAAGGATCTACTGTGTGCCAGGCATGGCTATAGTTAGGAGAATGAAAGTACAGTCACTCTCTGATAGCACTATCCACTCAAACTTTCTGTGATGATGATAACTTGCTATATATGTACCGTCCAGTATGGTAGCCACTGGTCCCATGTGGCTACTGAGCACATGGAATATGGCTAAGTGTGATTATTTAAATAAATTTAAATAGGCACATGTGACTAGTGGCAACGAAGATCTCTACCATGACTCTATATCATGGTATTGGCATTTCTTCTGATTTATGCTCATCCATTCATTCTGTACATATTTACTGAGTGAGCCCTACACCCCAGACTTTGGGCTAGGCATGGGGGGATATGGGATGAACAAAATAGCCACAGTCCCTGCCTCACAGAGCTTAGAGCCCCCAAGAGAAATAGACTTTTATATATTTAATTACAAATTCTGCTAGCTACTATGAAAGAAAGGTAAAAGATGAAGTTAGCAATGATAGCATGGGCACCTAATTTAGATCTGGAGAAGAGGTAAGGGAAGGGGGCATGCCTTCCAGAAGTGTGGCACCGAAGAGAGGTAGAGTGCTTCACAGGAACTGATAACAGGCAACAAACAGTGGGGGAAAAGTCACTTTCCAGATCCGCATTCCTTTAAAAGCCGCTTACTACAGGTCCGACTTCATTATGCAAAACAATTTAGGAAATAATGTACTTATTGGAAATAGTGGTTATGCTATTATTGCAGAAATGTAAATTGGCACAGCCTTTTCATAATGCCATTTGGCAACACCTATCACAAAACGTCAGTGTATACACTTTCAGATAGTCCACTTCTAGAAACTGATCCACAGGATCGTTTATGTAAGTGTAGAGTGATATATTTATGAGGCCAGTGGTCTTCAAACTGTTTTACCAGTGTGCCTAAAATAATTTTGAAAACCCATGTGCCCCTTACACATCTTAAGTTGACATCTAAAATTTGACGTTTTTGTCACAAAAGATGTAATTTCTGCTATATTTTAAAATATAACTATTATATTGCTCTCCTAAATATATTCAAAATATACTTGAATGCCACAGTAGTTTAACAACCACTGTCATCCATCTTTTTTTTTAAAGATTTTATTTATTTACTCATGACAGAGAGAGAGGCAGAGACACAGGCAGAGGGAGAAGCAGGCTCCATTCAGGGAGCCCGACATGGGACTCGATCCCTGGTCTCCAGGATCACACCCCAGGCTGAAGGCACCACTAAACCACCACCAGCCACCAGGGCTGCCCCACTGTCATCTGTCTTAAAAAATCATGAATAAGCTGGAGTGCTTGTGTGGCACAGTCAGGCATCCGACTCTTGGTTTCAGCTCTGGTCGTGATCTCAGGGTCATGATCTCAGGGTTGTGAGATCAAGTCTCATGACGGGCTCTGTGCTCAGGGTGGAGTCTGCTTGAGATCCTCTCTCCCTCTCCTGTGCCCCTCCCCCCCTGCATCTCTCACTCTCTCTCAAATAAAATAAACAAGTCTTTAAAAAAAATCACAAATATGGGACACCTGGGTGGCTCAGTGGTTGAGCACTTGCCTTCAGCTCAGGGCATGATCCTGGAGTCCCAGGACTGAGTCCCGCATCAGCTCCCCAAAGAGCTTGCTTCTCCCTCTGCCTGTATCTGCCTCTCTCTCTCTCTGTCTCTCATGAATAAATAAAATCTTTAAAAAATTTGTTTAAATCACAAATAAGCTTTTCTTTAGCAGTTGGAAATTCTACCCCTTTCTCTCTCTGAATTCGTATTTCTGTCATATTGCTGGATTTTACTCTAATGTAATTTATCTTTCTGCTTTTGTTAATTTTGTCTTTCATTCATTATCTTTTTCTGCTATAAAAACATGTATATAAATAGAAATTTATGATTTCTTAATTTCCTGTGATCATAAGGTTCTAAGTGTAAAAATGATTTTTCTTCTGGAAGGAGTTACCATGACAATTATTAGTAGTACATAAATGATAGAAGCATATGTATACACACAACCATACATTCTGATAACCTGTCAGCATAAAAGAGGAGAATCTTATTGGGCTTTCCCTCCAAATAACTTTATGCACACGTGTGTGATTATTACTTAACGTGAGAATGCCATGGCTTGGTATTGATTCTATTCCTATTTTTCTTTCTATTGATGTGTCAAGAAACTTTGTTCACATAAATAGAAGTATATGAGAATGGAAAGAATTTTGTTATCACAATGTTATTCAATTCATCGAACTCTTTCCAAGTTATACGGCAAAAATCAGATTGTGGTCTAGCATCACCAAGAACTATTTTGAACAATCTATCAATGAACAGCTCAGTGGGTCTCCTTCAATTTTGTAAGAAGCAAAGACTTACAAACCAACCAACTTGTAAATGGATTTTTTTGTCCAGTCAATAAAATCACTCAATTTCTCCAGTACCACGCCAATCCTGAAAGTGTCTCTCAGTTTGCACCAGAGGTTTGCATACCTATGGAGTGGGCAAGAGATTGGCTATGCTGTGTAAGCGGAGAGCAGGTCACTGGCAAAGGGGAGGGGAAAGGGAGAAGCAGCCTGCCAGTGGGTCTCTCCCAGGAGAGGAGTTTGAAGAAAGAGCATATAAGAAATGAGCACTATCCATGACCTGGGGAGTATCTATGGCCCCCCAGGGTATGGGTAGCCCTGTCTACAGATCATTGTCCTAGGCTGCTCTTCGCAGCATTGCTCCGAGTGAACTGGTTATGCTAGAATCATGCCATGGAATTTTATCTTGACATTAAAAGTAGAAGTTTGACCTATGTGACTTACATGTAAAGATGTCAAACATACATTATTTATTTCAAAAAACATCTGTGAACTGTACATACAACATGATTACATTTAAAGAAATTCATCCACCTACCCAATCACGGAAAGACTTCTAAAAGTGTGTACAACAAATTAACAGTGATTATCTCAAAGAGAGGCTGGAACTCTGAAGGGACTTTCTAACTTCCCCATGTTCTTCCTTTTTTTTTTTTTTTTTTAAAGTACCTACTCCCTTTGTAACTAGGGAGTGGGGAGAACTTCAGTCAGCTGATTAATGTTGTATGTTCAGAACTTTCTTACTTTCCAGTAACAGTAGTCATGGTAAGAATGGAGGTTGATGCCTGGTTCTTTGCCTCTGTGTGACTATGGCTACACCAGCTACCACTTAGAAATCACCTGTTTTGTGTGTGCCACTTCAAATTATCAGGTCTAAATTTTACAACAATCTTCTTAGGCAGGTGGCCATTACTAACCCTGTCATACATAAGAGTAAAGTGGAGCTCAGAGTCACTCAACCTGGAACTTGTAGAGCTATAATTCACATCCAAGTGTGCCTACCTGAGAACCCGTGGTTCTTCTAACGTACCCCACTTTCCTCGGTGATTCTGTGGGACTATCTTGTCTCTGTATTAAGGGTTTGCTCTAAGAACTCAAATTTATTTAGGATTGCAAACATCCTACCCATTTATGTTTTTCAAAATTTTTGATACATTTTTTTAAAAATGTGAATGAATAATTTTTAAAAATTTATAAAAAGTGACACCATGACTATTATGCCCACCATTGCTGATTACTTAAACTTCCATCTGGCCAGCAAATCTTTTATAAGCAAAAACCCTAGATGAAGACTTAGAAAGGGCCAAATTAGCAACTCTAGGTTAAAGAAACTAACAGAACTGAAGGAATTTCAGTAAAGAGACAAACAAAAGAATAAGCTATTTAATTTTGAAGAGGAATTAGAGGTTACCAAAAGAGCAGTTTTCTCAATGTCCAGAAATCTCAACTAAAAGAAACAGAGCCAGACAAGCCTGTGGGGCCAAACTGGACCTCTTTGAGCATTTCCTCCAAGCCCCAGGTTTAAAGTTGAAAAACCAAGATCCACATCCAAAACTAATGTAATATTGTGTGTCAACTCTACTCAATAAAGTAAAAAAATAAAAATCCAGGACCCAAAGAGGTGCACAGCATGTTGGATGGCCTACTAGAGCGGGGTGTACATCCAGAGGGTGCGTCTCCTTTCAGGGAGCAGAGGAACAGGGCATTTCATCTCACTCAATAGCACTCTACTTAGAGAAAAGAGGAGCAGTTGCACACTCTTAAAAGAAAATCTTAGAGAAAAAAAAAAGAAAATCTTGCATGTGAAACAACATCCTAATGCCTGGAGTCACAGAACCCAAAATTAAATCTTTAAAAATAATAATAATAATTTATTCATTCATTCATGAGAGAGAGAGAGAGAGAGGCGCAGAAACACAGGCAGAGGGAGAAGCAGGCTCCCCACAAGGAGCCCGATGCGGGACTTGATCCCGGACCCCGGGGTCACACCCTCAACTGCTGAGCCACCCAGGCATCCTCAGAACCCAAAATTAAATGCCAAGTAAAAATCTCAAGGAGGAAAGACCTACTGTCTGAAGCCCGGTGCTCTTGGTACCACACTGGAAGGGACAGGTACCTCTAGAACTGGAGGCCCCCATTCTCCAGCCATGGGGGAAGGAAGAAGACAGAGGTATGAAGTATTTAAAGTGCCCTATAGGGGCACCTGGGTGGCTCAGTCAGTCAAATGGCTGACACTTGGTTTTATTTATTTATTTTTAAAAATATTTTATTTATTTGACAGAGAGAGAGAGCGAGCACAAGCAGGGGGAGTGGTAGGCAGAGGGAGAGGGAGAAGCAGGCTCCCTCTGAGCTGGGAACCTGATGGGGGGCTCAATCCCACGCCCCTGGGATCATGACCTGAGCCAAAGGCAGATGCTTAATCGACTGAGCCACCCAGGTGCCCCCTGACTCTTGGTTTCAGCTCAGATCGTGGTCTGGGGTCATGAGATAGAGCCCTGTGTCTCAGGCTCCCTGCTCAGTGGGGCACCTGCTTCTCTCCTTCTCCCTCTGCCTCTGCCCCTCTTGTTCATGCACTTACTCTCTCTCTCAAATAAATAAAAAACTTTTAAAAAAAAGTAAAGTGCCTTTTAAAATCTGACATTTCATGAGCAATTTGAAAAAAATATTGATCTGCTAATTGTACATTTCTGGGCAGCAGTGAGTTTTCACCCATGCTTCAACACCTGCTCTCTCTGGGGCCTTTTGTTTGCCCCTGACACCTCTCCTCTCCCCAGACCCTCACCCCTGCACACATGTGCTAGACCTGTGATTTTCAGAAGCCATCCCCAGAACTGGGTATGAATCCATGACAAAGCTACCACCTGTCTATAAAGTGCCAAGGAAAAGAAGGCCAACGCTATGAGTCTTCCAGTAAGCTAAATTTGTCCAATCTTTAAACTCAGAGATTATTTCCACCAGGTGATGGCATTTGCTTTTTAAAATGTCCTTAATTAGTAAAATAAAAGTCAGCAGTCCTTCGAATGAAAAGCCTTTTCTGTGAGTGTCTTTGAATTCCAAAGAACATGAACAATCTCGGGGAGAGATGACTCAAGCCTGGGGAGGTGGGGAGCGCCACTGCAGGTCACCACGCAGCTAAATAAAGCGGCTTCTCCGGCTCTAAATCAGGGCTCTCTGTGCACTGACACCTCATCCTTAGCTTGTCACCACCAGATCCAATTACCCTCTAACGGGGCCCACCAACCTCACTCCTAAGTGCTCATCGTTTTTCTTCTGTAATGAATCCAAGGTAGCGGGAGGTGGACCGGGCCCAGGTGTCCACATCAGGCCTTAACAAGGGCCCATGGCTAGAGAAGGAGCTTGGGAACTCAAATTTCCTCCTTAATAAGGTATAGTTTTGTCTCCAGTGCTTTTAGCATGGCAAGGGAGTTACTTGAGCATGGTTTTCCCACAGGTCATAGATCCCTCTGGATATTTACAAGTCAAACGGAAGCCATAGCCAGGCTCTGCCAATCTGTGAGCCCGGGGCCAGTGGGCAGAGGGCACTGCAGGCCAAATAAATGCCATGTGCCATCTGAGACTGCGTGTCACCTGCTCCCTTCTTGCTTCCACATTCATTCGCGGCAGGGAGGCCTCGGCTGAGCACAGTACAGAAGTGACCAAGCTTACTGTGTAAGTCTCTCTGCCACCTATAGGCTACTTACTATACCGCATTTGCATTCTTCAAGCTGCCAGTGGTCTCAGCACGTAGCAAAAGTAGAGATGCCTGAGCCATGGGGCTGAAAGTAGGCTACAGGGGACCTGAACACAGAGGTGAGCGATCAAAATACCAGAGCAGGATGTGCTGCGTCTGCACGCAGGTGAGCTTCTGGGGCTGGTCACAGGTCCGCGCAGGTAGCTGGCACAGTGACCCTCTCTGAGCCAGGAGTCATTCAAACACACTTGCTAAACACCCAAACGTCCCCCTGCTCATCTTACCCGTCAGTTACTTTTCCTTGCTGCTGGCTGCTGGCTGCAGGTGGCTCAGGCAGGATGGCACTGCTCACTCTTTGTGTTTTCGAATCATTCGCACAGCCAAATACATCGCTCCCAAGAGGTTAAGCAACATGTATCACCATCGCCCCACTTTGCTTAGCTTAACCTCCGCCTGTTCCTTTAGTATTCATGAGCGTTTTCCTACTGGCACTTTGAACGTTTATTGCTTTTGCTCTTATCAGATGTGACAAGGCAAAAGAGGTTTGCAGAACCTATCAAAACTAAGCATGAGCCCGGCCAGCCCAACAGACTGCCGAAGATCGGGACGGCCCTGATCGGGGCTGAACGGGCAGAGGGAAGTGCCCTGGTTTGGGTGCGGCCTAATGTTTCTAACCGCGAACGTCCGTCAGTGAACATCCTCAGTATACATTCGGGACCGGACTTTTAGAAGTGCCCAGAAGGACAAGGCCTTGCCATCAGCCCATCTCCTCCAGGACTGCAAGGTGATTTTGAAACCAGTCCTGGCTGCCAGCTTGACCTCATTTACTCAGTGCAAACCTAGACTGTGAGCCCTAACAGTCTTAGGTGAGAGGTGGGGAGTCACACGTGGCCCTGCAGGGAGAGTTCTGGCATAGAACCTCTTCTGAATGAACTGGAGCCAAGGCCGAGTGTCCCGAAGTGCAGGGAGGACACCAAAAATGCTCAGAGGACTGACTAGGTTCAAGACCCAAAGTTCAAGATGTCTCACTTCCTTGGAATAAAGCACATGACCCTCTTTTGCTTTTTGCAGTCACCTCTTTTGCTTTTTGCAGCATTTTGCAATGCTTTTTGCATTTTTGCTTCAAAAAGTCAGCTTTTTGAAGTCAAAAATGCATATTGCTTCTCAAACAATCCTGATATAAACTGGCATGTAATCGTGACCTGTGTCCCTGGATAGGAGCCAGAGCTTCTTTTAACAGCTTTATTGAGGTATAATTTGTATACCATAAAATTCACCCCTGTTAAGCGTACAACTTACCAATTTTTAGTAAGTTTACAGAGTTGGGTAACCATCACCACAATCCAGTTTCAGAACCTTTCCAGGATCTCAAATTAATGAGCTCTTATTAGCACTCCCAGGGTATCAGTAGGGAAGTGCTTCTGCATTTCCTGGTTCACAGGAGCCAAAGGCCAGGAGGCATCCATGAGAGATTTGAGGATAAGATGAAGTTAGATTCATTCATGTGCTCCAAGCCAGTTCCATGTCCTAAGTCCATCGACTTTATAGCTAGCAACACCTGGCCCCTAGATGGACGGCAATGTCAAGTGTGTATCTGTGGATCAGGTTGGAAAGACAGGTGAGAAATTCCCAGCTTTTCTATGTGAGAAGGGGGTGATGTCCACATAAAGGGGTGGAAGTGGGAAAAGTGGGATGAGAGCTAAATAGAACAGGGAACAACAGTCGACGGAGGCAAGCAACAGGCGAGAAACAAGAAGGATTGCTTCTAAGTCAATCAGTTCCAACAACTAGATGGCTTAGTTCCTGAGCTGCTTCCCACCTGAGGGCCCGCTGCTGTGTGCTTCGGTGGGAAAGAGTCGGAAAATCTCTGCGGTATTGAAGTGTAATAATAAATCCTGCCATGCCGTGGGAACTACAATATATGGCATAATAAAAGTAAATGTTATGGCACTTGACTTCTCGGCCTATAATCTCCCATTCAATCGGAGCAGAGATTCTTCTGTCAGCAAGAGAAAACTGGACAATTTAATTTTCATTTCTATTCATGCACAGGCCTGCTCTGGAGCTCATCCACGTTTCCTATTATGTTACTTGAAATATGGCGGTGTAGTTTGATACACAGTATCTCAAACCGACATCAACAACATCGTTTTAGACCAACTGATTTCATTCTAAATTACTGTGGGGCTGACAGATGCTGGTAGCTGCCCACACGAGATCTGAAAAAGCCATGTTCTCTAATTCAATATTATAATAATTTAAAATTATAGCTTTATTAAGAGGAAACAGATTTATTTATAGCTAACACTGATGATTTCTAATGGCTTTCAGGGCTGTATTCGGCTATTCATGCAGCCCACATTTGGACAGCTTCAATTGTTTGAGTCACTAACAAAACATTCTGGTACAAATAATTTCCTTCTTGATTCAAAGCAATGAACAAGTGCTACAAAAGCAGAGACACAAAGCAGCCCTGAAGGGAGGCAGTTCCTCTGCAGTGTCCTATTCTCCTTGACCAACCCACCTGTGACAGTATTTCTGCATTTGGGCCTGAAGACATTCTGTTTAAAATCCTTTCATCCCTTGGTCTCTGAGATGTTGCCAGATTCCTCTTTTCCCTTAGATAGGGACTTTTGTGAATGGTTTGGTCTTTTTTTTTTTTTTTTTTTTTTTTTAATGGTTTGGTCTTTAAGATCTAGGTCCTTCTTTCTCTTTTGCCATGCTAAGGATTTTATCTTCCTGACTTAACTATCCCTTCTAAGCAAACAACAGCCTTAATAATAAGCATTTCTATCACTGAGCAGCCCATCAAGTGATTTTTGCAGAACTCTGGAAGACAAGGTAGGGAAGTTGGGAGGGATGTTAGTTCCCTTCATCAATAAAGAAGCTACAGCCCAGAGAGTCTGTATAAATTACGGAATGTTTCCTGGCCTGGAGGCAGCAGCCTGCACTCACACATGGGGCTGTCTATAGGTGCCAGCCCTGCGTTCTGTTGCCTGGAAGGTCCTAACGTCTACCTGCAATCCTTGCTGGCCTCTACAACGTCGACCCTCCCCAGCCTCAGCCTTCCAGCTTCCGCCTCATCCAGCACTGACTAGATCTCAATGTCAACACACTTAAATAAATCCACATTCCCCTCCAAGCCAGTCCCCCCGCCAGACATACTTATTTCTACCCAAGTCATTTTTCCCCTACCCTCAAACCTCACAGCTGACACAGTATTCTCTCCTCCTACCTCCTCCTAAATCCAGCCTGTGCCTGAGGCCTGGCAATAATTCTCTCGAGTTGCTGCTTCCCCATCCAGCCCTTCTTTCACAATCCTATGGTGAGGCTTAATGTGGGCTCTCTCTTAACTGCCTCAAGCCCAAACTATCAAATAACCTGACTCCTTGATGCCCATCTTTCCTTCATCTGATTGGTCTCATAGAGCTCCATCAGTTAGTATCTGAATGCTTAGACCCAATCACGCCAGTTTGGTGTCAACCCAGTGCCTGCCGAATAAATTACAAAGGCATCCCCTTCCTAACGAGTCCCGCCCAGACCTCTGTGCCCAGGGCAGCTCCCTCCGTGCGGGCACGAAGCCTCTCCTGCGGCTGATCTGTGCTCAGTTACCAGCACGCCCCATGGGATCTCCCTGCCTGCCTCTGCCTCAGCGAACCCAACTTCTAGATCCAGATAAGTCTGCCCCCCCACCACCGATGGAGCCTGCCCTAGCACCCTGGGCACCAAGGAGCATCCCCCACTCTCACTGACATTACTTTCTGCCACTCAGTGGCCAGGCAGACCGTTGCTGTCACCTCACTTTCCATTTGCTGTCCCAGCGGCCAAAACAGACCCAAAGCTGCTGGGAGGCAGGACCTGTGCATGAGGGCCTTGCCCTTGAGTGGGTACTCGAGTATTTAGTGGCTGATTCCATGGCTGCTGATCATCGTTTCTTGCAACGCGAATAATATGTGTTACATTATTAGCTTGAGGAATTACAGCCATCTGGGATTAACGTCTTCTTGCTAAGTGAGAGCAAACTAAGCCTCAGCAGCTCTTTCTGGGCTCCCAGATAGACACAACTGGTACTGTTTCCACGAATGAAGAGCTTTCATAGACAAAGCCACTTTGATCAAGGCCCCCACCATTTTCAAACTAGCTCGTCAGACTGAGAAATATGAAATTCCTATTTTGGTGAGAGCCACCTGAGTCATCTCCAGACCCAAAGAAAACAAGGGCCAAAGGCCAATGCTTTCACAGGCAAGGCACAGCCCTGTGTATTCTGGGGGAGGGAGAACACCTCCCTTCCCGTGGGAGGCCCCACATTACCTTCTCTGCCACTGGCTATCATGCCTTAAAATGTGGGCCTTTAAAATGTTAAACCACAGTAGCAAGACCAAAACTTCAGCAGGCTCATTCTGATGATTCCTTCTCATTCATAGCCAATTACTGCTCTGCTCTGCCCTTTAACCAGGTCAAAAGTCCAGCAGGCCAGCATTTCTATTATTTTTCCATCAGCCCAAGCTGTCAGAAGCCCTTGGTCATGCTTCCTGACTGAGCTTCTCAAAGGCTGAGGATGTGCAACAGTCTCTGGAGACAGAGCAAATATTTTTGGTCTTTAGAGTTACAGTGACACATCCTACCACCAAGTCTTCTCAAGATCAGACCAGAGACTGCAAGTCAGCAGTTGCAAAGAAGCAACTCTATTAGCAGGTTCAGGAAAAAACAAAAACAAAAACAGCACCCCAAAGAGGAGTAATCCCAGGTGATGAGAAGGCTCACGTTAGGCACTCTGGTGCCTCTTATGAGCCTGCCAGTGGTCAGATGTTTGTTTCTAAATTGAGCAGCCAATGCAAAAGATGCTGGAAATCTTCCGTGTCAAATCAGTCCCTAAGAGTGGCTGCCAGAGGTTAGGGAAGGGGTGGGGAAGAGGAGGGAGGTGGGTACAGTTATAAAAAGGCAACGGTGGGGGGAGATCCTGATGGCTATGGAATGTTCTGTATCTTGGCCATGGTGGTAGATACACAAACCTACACATGTGACAAAACTGCAAAGAACTAAAGACGCACAAGTACAAGTAAAACTGGGGAACCTGGTGGACGTATCCATGTCAATATCCTGGTTGGGATCTCACGCTATAGGTTCATTATGATGTTACCATTGAGAGAAAGGGTAACGGGTATGTAATTCTCTCTGTATTACTTCTTACAACTGCATGTCAATCTCTAATTATTTCAAAAGAAAAGCATTGAATTAAAAAGGCAAATTCCAAAATGTAGCCCTATTAATGTAGAATATTGTGACCATGACAGGAACAAATAAAAGATGTAAAGCTAATAAAAAAAATTAGTTCCTGAATCTAGACTTCTTAAAAGGGCTGTCATCCTTGGGATCCCTGGGTGGCGCAGCGGTTTGGCGCCTGCCTTTGGCCCAGGGCGCGATCCTGGAGACCCGGGATCGAATCCCACATCAGGCTCCCGGTGCATGGAACCTGCTTCTCCCTCCGCCTGTGTCTCTGCCTCTCTCTCTCTCTCTGTGACTATCATAAATAAATAAAAAATTAAAAAAAAAAAACTTTCTTAAAAAAAAAAAAAAGGCTGTCATCCAAGTCAGACCAACAGTGGCATCAACCAGCACATGCAACCTCATGCCACCTGCGCACATCCCCAAAAGACCCTCCAACAAAACTTGTGTACCCACAGAGACTTTAACTACCTTCCCCTTTATCAAAGAGTGCTACCTTAACCTTTGAAAAACTTACCCACATTCTTAACTAAGTGGTAATTTTCATGCCAGAGCTCATTTTAAATTCTAACTCAAAACACTGAGTGCTGTGACTACAATGAACTCTGCCATTCTTCATTTTCACCCATTCACCTTTTTTTCCACTAAATAGGTATATCACTAGAAAATATGAATGTAAGTGCTAACGTCCACTTCTACAAAAGGTTTATTTATCACTTCTTTTCATTAGACTGTTCTCCTGAGGTCAGGGAGATTAGAAATCCCAGACACTCTGTTTTAATGTGGAAACCACCATCACTTCCCCTTCTTTATAAAACTGTGACATTTAAAACCAACCATGGGCTATTAGCCTTTCACTGAAATGGCTGTGTTAGTTCTCATCAGGCTGCTTAAGAAGGCAAGTCAAACTCTGAAGTTCTCTTAAAATTTTGCAAAGAGAAGCCAGAAAGCTCTCCTTACTCACCGATGTCATTGCTGCGGTCCGAGAGATCCTTGTCCAGGATGCCAGAGATCGAACTGCCCACCAAGTCAATCTTTGGACCGTCACCCCTACATTAAAAACACAAGTCCAAGCATTTAAAAATTGGTGTGTGCCCTTGTCATTTTGTCAGCTTTCTTGCTGCACGCGCATTAAGGAGCATGCTGTGTGTGGGGCGGGTGGCACTGTTGCCTGCGCCTGTGAGGGAGCCAGTGGGAGCCAATGACCTATCCAGCCACATGGGCCTTGGTGAAACCGGCTGACAGACTGGATGCCCACCTCTCCAGCACACATTTTCAGAGATGGCTATTTTAATAATGACTGTTCAGCAATACACCTTTAGCCACAAACCCTCCTGCTGGTACACAGGGTACAGCGTAGGGCCTGCTCCCGCCCCATGGCCAAATAAGCACCAGCAAATGATAACTGGGAGCTTCCCTTTTAAGGAGCAAGGAATTTAGCCAATGCTGCTTGTCAAAGGTCGGCTACTTTTAACCTTGAGAAAAAGGTTTTCTGGCCTGAGGCGGAGGAATCAGCCAGGCTGTTGACAGGCACAGGGGGTTGAGTTTAAGATCTGGCAGCCTGAAGGCTGGCGCTGGGGCACAAGCCTGTAAAATTAGACAGCTCTTGGGTGGGTGCCCCCATGCCCATCAGGACACGAGTGACTTCCCTCTGTATCTGGGCTAGGAACAGCCCCAAGGAATGGGAATAGGCCTCTGAGATGATGAGAGAAGTAGCTCACTCGTGCATGAACAGAAGGTTCCTCCAAATTCCCCCAAAAGGGCAGTTCTCTAGTCCCTTTCAGGGGGATGAGCCCCGAGTGAGATTATCTGAGGTTTATGATGGTAGTGAAAGCGGAAAAGATCCTCACCCATAAAGTGAGAGGGAGAAGCCAAGCAGTCATTATGGGAAAGCAACAGAAATAATCCACCTCATGGCTCTTGGCAGTCATCATGGCCTGAAGCCAAACCACACAATGAGTAGCAGTTACTCAAAGGAGCGCCTGTCTGATACCTATCATGCAGGGGGGATCGAGAGGGCCAAGCCAGGTAGTTCCTACTCTGGAGGGGCTCACGGTCTAAATGCGAGAAAGACAGACAGACACAGGCCCACATGGCACAGGCTATGCAAGAGACAGGCATATCAAAGTCGTCTGGAAAGGACTGGATCAGGGCAGGGGACCTGTGTGATGTTGCAAGGGGCACGCAGGGGAGGTGGCATTCCAGCCGGGCCATGGAAGAAAAGGTAGAGAGGGCATATCAGGAGGAGGTGCGGTAAAGCCAGGACCCCAGGTGGGTGGGAGTGCCTGGTGTGGCCAGGGGTCCCGGGGCTAAAGCCTGAGGTCCCCAGAGGGTAGTGAGAGCAGAAAGGTCAGCAGAGTCAGACTGCCAGGCTGAATACTAGAGGGTTCTGTTTGTCCTGGGGGTAATGGGGAATGGAAAGATAGCTGAGCAGGAGACCTGTAAACCTGGGGAGAAGGGAGGGACTCAACAGGGCCGAACCCGTTGTCTTTGCGCAAGAAGGGCCGGTGGACAGTGAGATTCGCATGTCCTTGTGATGGTGGAGGAGGCCCAGTGGAAGGAGGCAAGCCCCCGTCAGTTCCCAAGCAAACAAGCCTGATCTGTAACCTCCAGTGTAACGTCAAGTACCCTCAACCGAAGACAAGCAGAGGTAAGAACTCCAGGGTGACAGGGCTGGGCCGAATGGCCTGACTTCCACCAAGACAAAACACAGCTCTCACGCTGTGGGTGTGTATTATGAGACTTCCTGGGCTTTTCAGAGCTCAGCCGAAGTAAAAGTTCAAGAAGAGTGTGGACTACTGCGCTTGGAAGGGGGAAGCAGCTTGAGCTTCAGAGCAGAGCCTTTATTTCCCACCTCAGCCCCACCTCCTAGGGCCTTGGGGGCCCCCAGGCCAGGCTGCTGGAGCAGAGCCCCTCTCCATGCCCAGCCACCAAAGGGCAGGTCCCATAGGACTCCCTCCCTCGAGCAGACCCCAAGCCAACAGCAACGATGAGACTGAGGAAATTCATTTCAAAACATTCTGCTGGCAGGGCCCCAGTGGCTACTAGTTTGAATGTAACCTTCTGGATGAAATGTTTTGTAAATGCACCATTATTTGTAGGAAAAGCATTTTCATTTTTAAAAGTTCTCAAGGGCTCTCAATCTTATTTTCTAACTACAGAGTCGGAATGGTTTGGTGCTGTCATTCTCCAAACTAACACAACTCAAATTATACCCAGGGCCAGACAGTCCTGTCCTTTTGGGAACACAAGTACCAAAACCTGTGAGAACATGTGTTCTGTTCAGGGAGAAAGGTCATTCAGGCAACAAAAGTCCAGTTAATCAAAAAAAAAAAAAAAGTCCAGTTAATTCCACTGGGCTTTTTTTTTTTCCAAGGGGAAAACTGGTTTGAGGTGACACCATGGCGGGTGGCTGGGCAGAGAATCCGAGGGTGTGCTGGTGGGAGAACGAGCTTTATGTAGCAGCTAATGATCTGTATCTCAGAACAGCTCAGCTTGGTTGCTTCTGAACATTTGGTTTATTCGTGCATTTTGGTAACTATGAATCTTTGGAGCCGCCACTTCCCTCTTTGATTTGACAGCTAGAAGCTTCCAGTCAAATGTGAGCCTATCTTGAGGGACTGTAGAGAACCCTACTGCTCATTACTGTGCTCATCTTATCTTGGGCTATATTACTTTTCTACCTTTATTTTCTCCCTTACTGTCACTCTCAACTATTTTATTCTTGTAGATGCATTTTGGAAAGTTACCACAAAGCCTTTGGGGAATGGTTCAGGGTAAAAAGAAGTAATTTCTAAGAATAGGGTGTATATCAATAGCATTTAAAATGGGCATCTGCTTTGGCCCACTTCTGGGAGGCTATGCTAAAGAAATAGTCTGAAATGCCCAAGTGGGTTTTGTAGATCAATATGTTTACCACAGTCTTATTTGTAATAAAAATTAACACTGAAATCTTTCATGAAGAGGGGAACAGTTGAGTAATCTATATTTGGTGGACTTTTTTTTTTTTTTGGTGGACTTTTATATAGTCATGAAAATGATATTTAGAAACACATTATGACAAGAAGGACAAAGGCTGATATTACAGTGGCAAAGGACAGCAGCAAGTTAAAATGACCCAGTCTTCCATGCACATATACCCACATGCCCTGCTTGGGTATCAGGAAGGGGGATTGTTATTTAAGACTGGAAAAATATTTACAGTGACTATTCCTGGATAATGTGATGGGTGATTTTTAGCACCCAGCTCAGCACCTGGTACATGGCAGGGACTCAAAAACACTTGTGGAATCAATGAATATTTGCCTTTGTTCTGAAATGGGAATGCATCATGTATTTTTGTACAATAGATGCATTTTTTCCGCAAAAGCTGTAGGACACTCAGTATGATCCTAACTAAATAAAACCAATGAAAAACAAACCAAATCATACACAGGGGAAAAGATGGAAAATAAATTGTCCAAAATGTTAATAATAGTTGTCTCTGGGATAAGACTATAAGTAAAATTTTTCCTTCATTAAAATTCACTTTTAACAACAGAGACCCATACAATTCAGGCAGCTTATGTTCTCTCTCCTTTCTCCGCAGGAGTATTGCCAAGGTCAAAGGTGAGATGGTCTGGCCCTTGCCTACACACTCCTTTAAGAACCTCCCTGACCACAGGTGCCCCTGTCATCACCTGTGACCACATCTGGAGCTCACCTGGGAACCAGGTGGGGGTGTGTGGAGTTATAAATCCTAGACCAAGAGGTCTAAGCCATGAGGGAACACCTGAAGAAAGGAAGTACCATCCCTGAGCGACCTGTCCCCAGATGCTAAAGCACCAGCTGCACTGATAGGAAGGAGCTTAGGATCCCCCCGTCTCTCTGAGCCTTGATCCCGAATGCCAAGAGCCAGACACAGGCTTTCGGCTGAAATTATCTTCTATACAGGGCCAGAAGCAAGCCTATTTTGAAAACACAGTAGGTGTCGTTTAAAAAAGGTTCTGATCCTTCCAAGTAAGGAAGCTGCAGCTGGTGTTTTGACAGTGTTCAGACTGTGGGTGTGGAAGCGTTTTACAATGTCTATTTGTAAATGCTTTTCACTGTATTTATAGACTCTTACAACAATGCTAATGAATTTCAGTTCTGAAAAGTACCAGAATTTCTGAAATTCTCCAAAGCACATGCTTGGAGTGGCTGACACCCAATGAGGCTGCAGCCCTCGATGGTCTCTGCTCTCCTCCAGTCTGCCCGACACATGGCTACCATTTTGGTAAAAAGGATGTTACTAAATCCAACGAGAAAAGAAAAACCCAGTCCTCTAGCCCCCAAGAGGGTTTATGTATGCTGAGTTTCTATGCCCACAGCTGTTGGATAAAAGGAGAAAATAAAAGAAAGCAGGCATATTACCATATAGTCAAAGATACCAGAACAAGGTTGCCCTTACTCCTTTCTGATTTTTAAATCCAAATGGTGCAGTTTTGGTTATGGACCCTCGAAACATGTGACTTGGACAGGCGACTGGCAGGGAAGTCTCCTTGCCCTACTGGACAGGGAGCCTAAATTGCAGATAATGGGTTGACTAGCTCAAGGACACCAGTAGGAATAAGTGGAAACTACCATGGCATAGAAATAAGAGCAGCAGCTACTGACTACTGACTGCCAATCGTGAGCTAGGCACCAGGACAACCTCCTATTGTCTGTTATTCGATGGTCACATCCATCTCTTTAAGTATCTACTCTGCATGGTGGACGCGGAGCCACACTGCCCGGAGTCCCCTCTGGTGCTCCTGCTGCTGGGAGTGCTGTTGGCCTCTCCAGGGACTTCCTCGGTTACAGGGAGCCTCCTCCACCAAGGCATATCCTTGCTAATCCTCCCTCGGTTACAGGGAGCCTCCTCTACCAAGGCCCACCTGCCACAGTATAAAAATCTTGGCCAGTTCCACCCAACACAGGACAACTCAGAGGAGCTGTTTCAGCCCCTGTGTGGACTTGGCCAAGGCTTTGGTGAGCTAGTATCACAGCTTGTCTTCTCTCTCTGCCCAGCACTGCTTCCTTCTCCCTTTCAGGGCACTAAACCCTGAAACAGCTGGCACACTAAATACTGCCTCAGGGCCTGCTTCCTGGACACCACCGCCTGTGATGCCCTTTATTTTCATGATATAGGTCAGGAAACTGAGGCTCAGAAACATGAAGTTACTTGCTAACCAAAGGTCATTAAAATGGGACAGCAGGGTCTGGAATTGAACCTATTACCTTTGACTCCAGAGCTCAAGCTTTTGCCCACTTCTCAAAGCTGCTTCACTAAGTCACCTGGTCTTGAGAATGGTGAGTCACTGAGGATGCCAGGCAGCTGGTGTCCCTGCAGCTCACGCCAGCTGAGGAAATCACCTTTGCTCCCCAGGTTAAAAAGTACTCCTAATAGATGAAAACTGCACACTCAACTGGCCCAGAGGTGCCTGCTCTTGCCGCTCAGAACCAAGACATGAGACGGGGCGTGTACAGTCGGAAATGTGGAAGATGCGCCATGTGCATCCCTTGAGAACATGAGCTCAGCCAGTGGCATGGCCCAATTTAGCCCAAGTTGGGACAGTTAAGCCAAGACATGTGGCCTGGAAAAGGTGTTGAAGTGCGCAGGAAGCTGAGGCAAACAAATAAATAAACGAACGACAGCACTAGCAGCAGCAACCGAATGCCACCCAAGAGACCCATGGCCCTTTTAGAGGTGAGTGGGGCTGACGGGGAAAAGAGGGAATCCATTGACCCTTCCTGAACAGAAGATCCCGAGTCCAGGTCTTTCTGGAAGACCTCCTGCCCACTCTCAGAAGGATCTATTACCTTAATGTAAATAAATGGGCTTTAACTGCCTAAAAACTGTTACAGGGGGAAGAAAATAAGCTGAGAAGGAAAGAAGAAGGAAAGGAAAGGAAAAGGAAAAGGAAAAGGAAAAGGAAAAGGAAAAGGAAAAGGAAAAGGAAAAGGAAAAGGAAAAGGAAGGAAAGGGAAAAGGAAAAGGAAAAGGAAAAGGAAAAGGAAAAGGAAAAGGAAAAGGAAAAGGAAAAGGAAAAGGAAAGGAAGTAGAAATGGCCTGTCCTCATGCTCAGGAGACCAAGGCATACCCTGCAAATCCTCTGTTTTGTTTCCAGCTTTCATCCCACTCAGGTGTCAACACATATGGACGATGGCAGATGTCAATGTGAAGATCCTAGAGAAATGACGTGAGTTACCCTGTCTTCTTTCTTGCTCCAACTCCACAGCCTTGTTTCATTGGCCCTTCTGATGTGAAACTACCCCATCTCATTGTGCACTTGCCGCGTGCTGGTCCAACTGTGTACCAAGGAAACGAGGCCAAAGGAAGTGACCACTCCCCACCTGACTGTCTGTAACACTGCACACTCTGGCTGACCACTAGAACTGGGCACACATTACCCCAGCTCAAGCCCCTATCTTATTACAGACAAGGGTCTTTGCTCCAAGGACAGGAGTGACGTGCCTAAGGCCACGCAGCTAATTACTGGCAGAGCTGAAACCAGGTGGAAGCTTCCGGGCGTCCAGTCCTGTCTTTGCCCCACACACTTGGGATGGCAATAATCAAAATGAGTATCCATAGGCACATGCTTTATGCTTCTAGAGATTTCTTCTCTCTCAAATGAACAACTGTAAGAGGACTCCACCCATCTGTGAAGGTAGCAGATGTGAAGCCAACTCTTTAGAAGAGCTCTGCCCTGGGATGTCATGGCCCAGAAAGGTAGGATCTTTCCATCAGGAAAGGAAAAATTCTAATAGCGGTAAGCCCAGTTTCCTTTGCTCATGAGCGGGAGGGCAGAAGGAGGCTCCCTCCCCACCCCCTTTCTGAGAACTAAGGAGCCAAAGGCACTGCTGATATCTGCAAAGTCCTTATATACCCACCTGGTAGCCAAAAATGTCCCAGGAAACACAGGCACTTTTGACAGAGAACCTCCTATGTAAATATGGGACAGCCCAAGCAAGGCCAGGGGAGCAAGGGGCTGGAACCAGAGTGGTTTTCCTGGCAGCTTTCCCTTTGTATTGCGTCCTTGTTTGGATGAGCACAAACAAGCTTGGCTATTTATAGTTGGTGAAGACACAGTGGAAGGTGATGGGACACTGCCCACTCAATTCCCCTCCAAATCTCTGTTCTTTGTGCAGACTCTGCAAGTGTGTATGGGAACAGGGCTCTCTCCAGAGGCCATCCAGGGCACAAACCCACTACCCCTCCAAAGGCAAAAGGAGGATGACCTTGCAGCCCGCATCTGCAAACCCACAGTTGGGCATCTCAGAGGGGCAAGGGGCTTTAAAGATACCGGGAAGAGGGGGAACTCATCATCATGTGACTCAGAAGAGTTCGTGAGGGGCCACTTGAGCAAAGAGTGTTCAAAGAAATAGCCCATGGAAAAAAGCATGGTATGACTCAACTGGTACCGTGCATGTGTGAGACTTGATCCCCCATTGGTCCCTTGCCTGATTTGGACCATCACTGGGAGGACAATCAGTGTGCCTCTGTGCCTGGTGCCTCTGGGCTGGGGCCAAACCCCATCACTACTGTTGGTTCTTGCTGCAGGAAATAACATTCATTTTTGGGCTGAGTGGAAGGAAAAGACCACATGAAATGAGGTCAGCAAAGAAAGCGGACGTCCCTACAATGTGACCAGGTCTTTTCTCGTGTCCTATGGGATTCCTCTGCTCCATAAATTAACTTCCATCCTTCAGTCATGGCCTTCCCTGAGTCCTGGCTTCCTCTGAATCTCTAGGTGCTTCTGGGGGAGGCTGTTCATGCTTCCACCCCCTAGGGACCTGCTGGTGTGCTGAGAGTGTCCATGTTTCATCCCTCCCTTGAGGCTATGGTGCATGACCTACTTGTCACCCTGTGGAAACCCCCTTCCCACCAAGATCACCCACTGAGCCATCTCAGGAGAGGAAAGGAAGCATGCATAGGTGAATGCCTCCCAAGTGCCAGGCAAAGAGGTAGGGGCCTGAAGTGCTGCAGCTTGTTCAAACTTACACACCTGGGCAAGGGAGGCCTCACTCTACCATTTTGCAGAGGCAGAAACTGAGACTGGGGGAGGTGCACACCTCCTCCAAAGTCACCAGGTAAGGAAATAGAGGTGTGGGTTATCGGCCCTGGTGTGCTGGCTCCAAAGCAATGGGTGGGCAGGAGCCAAGTCTAGCCCAGTTACCACAGTTAATTACTACCTAGAAGAAGGCCTGGTCACAAATATAGGCACTTGATAAATATCTGTAATGAATGGATGATAGCACACACACACACACACACACACACACACACACTCCTCTCTCATCACTGAATCCATCTGTAAGCCGCCATTTTCCATAGCCAAGTTTCTCTCAGGCCAAATCTACACAAGCTTGGCCACCTGCCCATTCTCTCTTCAATTCATGTCAACTCTGTCTCTTGTTACCAACCATGTATAGAAACTCCTGGACTGGGAGCACCCAGGCCAACGCTAGTGACCAAAGCCTGTGGATGCCCTTCAGTTTCCTGGGTGCACACTATGGTGGGGTCCTCACAGCATGGTCAGCTAACCACCAGCAGCAGCAGCACTGAGAGCTTGCTAGAAATGCAGGTTCCCAGGCCTTAACCCAGGTCTAGTGAATTAGACACTTTGGGGAGTAGCGATCTATGTTTTAACCAGCTTCCAGGTGATTCCAGCACACACTCAGGTGTGAGACCCACTGATCTGTGGTTGCTCCATATTCCTTTCTTCTGGCTTCCATGATATCATACACCATCTATCCTTTCTGAAGGCTCTTCATACTTCCCTCACCCTATAAATAACTTTCCCCACTGTTGGTTCCACTCTCTCCTCTTCTTTCTCTATAATCTCCTGGAGGGATCATTCCATGCTTGGAAGTACCATCCATGAGCCAACAACACTCACCTCTGTAACTATCAACCAAGATCTCTCTCCTAAATTCTCTAAAGACATGTCTCGCACCTGATTTGTAGAAATGAAAGGAAACGCTCCAACACCAAGTGATGCACCACTAGGACTCTTTGAAAAGACACTTTGAATACTTCAGTAATCCAAACTCAAAATGATGGCCGAAGCACCCAAGTGCACATTTTACCTGCCTGCTTAGGGAGCATTTGCATGAGCCAGCTACCTTTCTCTCCTACCTTTTTGATTGATTGATTGGTTTATACCTAGTAAGAGCAAAGAAGTCTTCTTAAATGCTTTCTTGTGGTAAGCATGGGGGCCAGACCCCCCTCCCCACAGAGTGATCGGGACCTGTGAGCTTATTTCCTGTTTAGTTGGAACCCCAGGGGTTGGAGCAGCTGGGCTGCCTGTGTAAATCTAAAGAAAAATGAACTTCCGTGTAGGTAAATTGGTCTCAAGAGAGATATCTGCCCTTCCCTAAGCACGGAGTTGATGTTTGGCATATAAATGTTTACTTAATCTTTGCCTCAAGCTCAAATGTCTCAGAGCGCCTCGGCCTCTTATCTCCCAGTGTTTCTCTGAAATCCAGGCTCCATCTTCATTACAAGTAAAAATCTTGCAATTCCACTGTCCTCCCCACTGGATCTGGTGTTTTAGTTTCTGTGGTGGAACTTCCAGCCCATCATGGGAAAAGTACCTCATGGGTTTTACGTTTAAAGCAATAGCCATCTCCAAGTGGCACAGGTCTGGCCCACAGCCTGGTGTCCAAGACCCAAATATCCACTTTCTCACTGAGAGCCCTCCTCTGACACATGCTTCCACATCTGAGGTCAAGGCACGGTGCCCCTCAGGATGCTTGAGCCACCGTAACAATCCCCCCCCCCCCATATCCACGACCTCCTCTCTGAATGGCCCACCGCCACCCTGACTGTAGAATCTTTCTAATAATCACTGCGTGTCTTCAACTCCCAGAACACACCAACATCCCTCTGGGAGGGCGCTGGCTTCTGGAACATCGGCCTCACCTCACTTTGGTTCTTGCCATCTTCCTAAGCCTATGACAGCCATGTGGGCAATCCATCCTCGATGCCAGCCCCGCCTCCCTCTGGTCCCTTCAGTCTTTATGACCTTCATTCATCTTCAGGCACCCAGATTTATAACCCCTTTCTCTGTGGATAAGGGCCTCTTCAGACCTACTCTACCTCTGAAGTTGTGAGCACACACCTCCCTTTTCTGACTAGCCTCTCCTGTTCCAGCCATTGGCTTTTCTCACTCTGCTTGCTCACCTTACCTCCTCCTTAAGCCTTTCAGCTTTACTTCCTACACCTCCATCCCAGACCCCCCTGTCTACCACTCAAGGCCCCCAGAACACTAGCCTCGCCGTCCCCTGCCCTGCCAGTCACCTGCCACCCCCCCCCCCACTTGGAAAGCACACACTGTTCCATGCTGGACACACAATAGCAGACAACACGCAAGACTCCCTTGCAACTCAGAACAAAGGTTCTGCTCCAGCCTCCCTGCTCCTTGGGAAGAAAGTGAAAAAATAGTACAAATTGAGGTATCTGTGTTTGGGAGGATTAACAAACCTGTTCTAACCCACTTCAACCTCTTTCCCTATTAGGATTATTTTCTTTTGAAGGCACACACCTGCCCTGCCCCTCAGGTTCCTGGCTTGCTGCCTCCCACCACATGTAATTACTAAAGCTTAGAGCTACCTGCTTCTCTCTAGCATTTCCTTGGATTTTTCTTTTTCCTTTTCCTTTTGGACCCTCTCCCAAGTTTCAGGTCCTCCTTTCACAGAGGTTTCTGAACCCATATTTATTACATTATTAGACATATAACATCACATGTTCCATGTGTGTGTGTACACACACATACAAAAAGGTTTAGGTATGCTCTGTTGATTGAAATATTTTTATGATCAAATATTCAGACAAATGAATAGGCTCTATACTTTTGAGCCTCCATTTTCTCAAGTGTGAAAATGCGGGTAGACAGAATGCTTGTTGCACCACCAATGCCTGAGATGTGTAGCCTGTCTTTGCACACTGGGAAATAATAATGACAACATCCCCAAGGTGCATACTTTCAAAGGAGGTACTTAGAGCCTAGTGGAATCTCCTATCATCATTCAATTTTTTTTTTAAGAGAACAAGGCAGGAAGAGGGGCAGAGGGAGAGAGAGAAAGAGGATCTTAAGCAGGCTCCACACCTTGTGCAGAGCTTGAAGTGGGGCTCAATCTCGATGTGGGGGCTCAATCCTATGCCCTAAGGTCATAATCAAGAGTCAGACACTTAACCGACTGAACCATCCAGGTGCCCTATCATTCAATTTTTAAAAAAAGATTTTATTTATTTATTCATGACAGAGAGAGTGAGTGAGAGAGAGAGAGAGAGAGAGAGAGAGAGAGAGGTAGAGACATAGGCAGAGGGAGAAGCAGGCTCCATGCAGGGAGCCTGATGTGGGACTCGATCCTGCGACTCCAGGATCATGCCCTGGGCTGAAGGCAGGGGCCAAACCGCTAAGCCACCCAGGGAACCCCCATCATTCAATTTTTTAAATCAACTCTGGTATTAAATTTTTCTTTAAAACAGTTTTTTTCCTGTTAAAATTCCATCTTAACTTACTTTCTGGAAATTGGAAGAATATTCTTACCAATGGGTAAATATGTTAATGGCATGCTTCCATTTGCTCAGACTGGACACAAAACTGTGCTTGGGTGTCATTCTACTTCTCCCAGATGTGATTCCTAGAAACTGATCTGCAACTGAGCCCCAACATTAGTGAGATCTAGGACAGTGCCTTGCACACAGTGGCCCCTCAATACATTTCTGTTAAGCAAATGTATCTAAAAAGGATTCCCTTCTTCCTAAACTTATGTATTTCTTTATTCTAAAAGATACTACTTCCTGTCTAAATGGAAAGAAACCAATCTCTTCTGGAAGCCACATTTGGCAGCAAGCTTTCTGGCTGGTGAGAGCAAGTGAAAGCCCAGACACTCCAGCTAGAGTGGCAATGCCTCGTTCCCCATAAGAATGGAAAATAATGACTGTGTGTCCATGTATTCAACTGTCTATCCATCCATCTGGTCAAGTAAATTATAGAGATGATTTGGCTTCACACAGCAGACAGTACCTTTTCTCTGGAGGAACACTTACACAAAACTGTTTGATGTTAACATTCCTACCTCAACTAATTGGGCAGAACAAGACAAGTTCATAAACCAATATATGGGTTGGTTGTCCAACGTAACTGCTTAGCAAAAAATATGAAGTGCATGAGGTATTGATAAATGATAAGCCTTTCCTTGATCTTCTTAAAGTTTTTAATGTTGAAATCCATGGCATATTAGGTAACTTAGAACATGACACACATGTGCTACAGAGCTTGTACAGGGCCTGGGAAGGATGACAGGAGAGGCAAAAGTGAACAAAATGTAAGCACTGGCACCTCCCTCCCTTTGTAGGAACCATGGCATTCAACAAGTGTGTTAAATGAGCCACTACCATATGCTCAACCTTGTAAAGCATGTGGAGATGACAAAACACACTCTTGATCTGCTTTAAATCTGGTAAAGGAGTCCGGGGGTGTGAGCATCCCAAGTGGCACAGCATGGGGCCCCACACTAGGCTAAACATGGGGTGTCAGGCATTTGGAAGAGAGAGCAATCATGAGAAATAAGGGAAGGCTTCCAGAAGCTGGGTGTGCTAAGTGGGCTTTGAATTCGGGGAGCATTAACAGGTGCATTAGAGGCAGCGAGGGAAGGGGAGGGCACCATCAAAAACTTGGGAGGATCTAGACCAGGAGTTCTCATAGTGTGGATGTGAGCCAGCAGCATGGAGATTACCACCTAGGTGCTTGATGGAAATGTAAGTTCCCAGGCCCAGCCCAGACCTACCAAGTCAGCAAAGGTGGGGGGGGGGGGGCGGACCCAGCCATCTGTTTGAACAAGGTCTCCAGGTGATTCTGACCCACGCTCAAATTTGAGATCCATCAAGTTGGAAAAGGTACTGTCCTCCCTTCAACTGACTGACCAAGTAGCCAAAGCAGGTACTGGCTTCCCAAGTAACCCCCAGCCTTGCCTGGTCTGCCACTTCCTAGGATTTTCAGGAAAGAAGCCAGGGGCTCTCTTCCCTTGTTCCCTTTGTGCAAACCCAGTGCCCTGGGGACTGAGCCACCACAAGGCGAGTGGGAAGCCGCACACATCAAGAACAGTTAGCTTTCCCACTGGCTTCTATTCACAGCCCTGCTCAAGTATCTTCCCCAGAGATCCATACTTCTAACTGCCAAGCAGATGATGGGAGAGCTGGAGGCAGAAAAGAGCTAGGCAGAGGCAGGAAGGGGGCTTCTGTGATCCCAGAAGGTCAACGGTTATAATTTACCTCCCCCCCTGCATTCAGGTCTAACTGATGGCTCACAAAGCCTGTACCTATCCCACGATGAGAGGGTTGAGAACAACCTTCGAAGGCAAAGAAGCCACTGGAGTTGCACTTCTCTTCAGATCAGATTAAAACAATGGGGATATTCTGGAAATTGTTACTGACTTACGGGAAATGTCTGTAGACCCTGGAAGACTAACAGAACTTGGCAGAGAGGGCCTTCTGTTCCCCTTTCACCCACCACAAGGTGATGTGCAACCTTTGCTCTCCAGTCTCTCTGTGTAGTTCATATTCTCTTCAGAAGCACTTAGGTTTATGTAAACTTTTTCTCCTGGATTGCTAGCTTCTGGGTCAACCAAGCTGCTGAAGAGGCATGAGCTGAGGCCACTGGGGCTGCCAAGTGGCCTGTTGTGCACATGTGCACAAAGCCTTCTATCTGTCGGTAGAAGAGGGCATGACGTGTAGAGCCTGACAAATTCAACAATGGCCCTGGTCCCATTAGTCGCCCCATGGGTCATGATAGCAGGTAGCTGTTTTGACCTTGGGAGATGCCCGCAGAACAACACAGGTGAACGAGCTGCCACTCCAATGGGCTCACCCTGAGGTAACTGGCTGTGTGTTCAGCTGGGCAGCCGGCCTCACACACGTGGGCTTATGTGCGTCCACCACAGTCGGCTGAGATTCTGACATTTCTCAACCACTCACATGGCTACCTGCCTCTATATGTGGGCAACTGTGTTGTTTTTAAGAGTAAGTGAGTCACACTATCATGTGGATGAACGTTGGGGCGATCAGGCTAAGTGAAATAAGCCAGTCATAAAAAGACAAATGTTGTATAATTCCACTTACACGAGGCATCTAGAATAGTCACATTCAGAGACATAGAAAGTAGAGTTGACCCTTGAACAACACTGGTTTGAATTGTGTATGTCCACTTACACATGATTTTTTTTCAATACAGCCAGTACTATAAATGTGTTTTCTCTTCCTTATGATTTTCTTAATAATGTTTTCTTTTCTCTAGCTTCCTAATTATTGTAAGAATATAGCCTATAATACACAGAACATATACACTACGTGTTAATCGACTCTTTACATTATTGGTAAAGCTTCTGGTCAACAGTAGGCTATTAGTAGTGACGTCTCTGGGGAGTCAAAGTTATACATGGATTTCCAACTGCACGGGAGTCAGTGCCCCTAACCCTGCATGTTCAAAGGCCAACTATACACTTGGGGTTGGCAGGGCCTGGGGCAGGGGGAGGGGGAGTCAGCGTTTAATGGGTACATAGTTTTAGTTTTGTAAGATGAAAAGAGGTCTACAGATGGATGGTAGCAGTTGCACAACAATGATGCCACTAAACTGTACACTTACCAATGGTTATGATGGTAAATTTTATGTTATGTGTACTTACCACGATTTAAACATTGTTTCCTAAGAAGTAAATGAGCTATTGTTTCACTGCAGTAGACCCAGTATGACATGCAATAATAAGAATGATAATGAGGGGTGCCTAGCTGGCTCAGTCAGTGGAGTGTGCAACTCTTGATCTGGGAGTTGTGGGTTCAAGCCCCACATTGGGGATAGAGATTACTCAAAAGTAAGACCTTAAAAAAATAAGAATGACAATGAAACTAACATTGATTTACAAGCATGGGGCTGCATACTTGGGAATTATCCTGTCCTATCCTTTCGGGTGCATTCCATTCTCATCCTCAATGTACAGATGGACAAAGTGAGGTGCAAAGGGGCATTGACATACTGAGGCTCATGGGTTTTGAGGTAAGGTGAGACGCAAACCTGGAAGCCTGCCTGATTCCACCACCAGGGTGCTGAAGCCCCATGAGGCTCTCACCATGCAAACTTGGCCCAAAAGAACAAAAATTTGGTGAGTGACTATTGTCAACAGGCACATGTAAAGACCTCCAGGCCACCAGCTTGCTCTGGGTATATGACACCAACACATGATACACACATAAGGGTAGAAAGTTCTGGCAATTAACTTGTAGAGAGAACACAACACTCCTTTGCTCCATGGTGGGCATCTCAGGTCTGGAAGCACAATGTCCAACTTTGATTTCCCACTAGTGACACGTGTGTCCAGCCAGCCAGTGAACAAATTTGAGTTGTGCCAGGCCTATCTTAGAATTCCTGCCTAAACAAAGCATGGCCCTTTCCTCTGAGGGTCTCATAGTTGGGAGACATGTACAATAAGACACCATTTGCCATGCCAGGTCCTTGGTTCCACAAATAGGGCTGTGCAGTCTAGGGCAGAGGGAGCCTGGGGATGGGGAAAGAAGCACCACAGAGCAGGGTCAGGGGTCAGGGGATGGAGCTCCCAGTGAGACGTGCACACCTGAGGCCAGGGGGACATCCAGGGGATGAAGGTGGGTGTGATACCCACATTTCCAGTCTGAAGGGCAGCTGGCTGCCCTAAGGAAGCACAGGGAAAATCCCTGTGTGTGAGCAGAGCCTACATGCGGGACCCCTGTTCTCTGGCTGCTAATTTTAAAATCTGCACTGTGCCTCCCAGCCTCAAACCAACTTCTGCCCAAGCACAGGAGCAAGACAGAAGTAGCCAGAGTCTTCAGACAGCTTTGCTAGAAGGTGGAAGGGCAGCTTTGTCCCCCATTCCCTTAGCTCTGCTGCACTTGAGGTCCCTCTCCTGTGACGCATGGCCCACCCTCGCCCGTCCCCAGTGGCAAGAGCAGAGCAGTACCTGGTGTGGGTCAGGGGACCCACTGGTCGTTCAGGCCTCCTGGGAGGCAGTGCACCCGGTCGGCTGAGAGAATTGGTCTTGGGTGGCCGAGGCTTTTTTGGCGGTATGGCAGGAACGGAAGGCTTCTGTAAGTCCAGTTTTGGCTCTCTCTCTGGTCTTTCTTTAAGTCATCGTTTAAAAAGCATAAAGAAGACAGAGAGACCTAGTGTAAGTGACAGTACTTAGGGGCAGATTGCTGGTTTCCTGCTTTAAAAAAGTCACTGATGCTGTCTGCAAAGGTGAAGTTGGAAGGTGAAGAGCATCGTTTATTTTTTTTTTAACTTTTATTTATCTATGTATTTTTAGAGCATTGTTTATTTTTTATCAAGTCAGGAAAAACCCCTCAGCAGCTGCAGCACGCTGCTGGCCTTTGCCTGTGCCAGACTCTGCCCCTGCAGGGCCCTCTGGCTACTGCCCACCCTCGGTGAACTCCTCCTCATCCTTTTCAGGCCTGCTCATCAGCCTGGCTGAACCGTGACCCTGTCACATTCCCTTCTCAGCCGCCGAACTCACCCTCAGAGGTAGACTTTCTTACTTCCTCACCTGAGGCCAGAAAGGCAGCCCTTTATAAATAGGCTCCACTTGGCTACTTGCTGGGTGTGTGCATGCCTGCCAGCACCTGTAGGATGTCAGCCTTCAAGGCTGGGGCCCGCGTCTGGTCCTCTCTCTAGATCCTACCTGGTGTCTGGCACAGAGCAGGTGTTCAGCAAATGGTGATGAGTTTGGTGAAGGACCTACAGGACCTGCTGGGTGTGGGGAGGCAACGGGCCTGATGCCTCTCAGGTCAGCCTGTGTAAAGGGCCATTAGCCAGTAAGGGGGGGGGTGCATTTCTGGGAACAAAGAGCTAATTCTGGATTCTTTTTGTGCACAGTTTGAACTTGGAAGACAAACTGGGGTGTCACAGGTATTTGGTTCCCAAGGATTCTTGGAGACAGCTATTAGAATGAGGTTAAAGTCAGATCTGGTGACATTTTGGTATCTTTCATCTGACCATCCATATCAAATATTCCCATTTAAACATTACCTAGCCTCATAGTTTATGATAAAAAACTCTGGTCCTTATGTCTGGTGGCACTTTGAATCTTTTATGCCATGATGTTGCAGCAGTATTGAGAAGATTTTATGGAAAATTGGGATGGTTTCCATGACCATAGCTCAATAAAGAAAGGACAAATAAAAAATAATAATAAAGTCAGATCTGGGGGCCACCTGAGCAGCAGCGTGATGGACAGCTTTGTGTTTTCTATCCTCAATTAGCCTTGCCCTGGGTGTGGTATAAAAAGCATGTATCCAGGGGATGCCCGGGTGGCTCAGCAGTTGAGTGTCTGCCTTTGGCTCAGGGTTTGATCCTGGTCCGGGGATTGAGTCCCACATCAGTCTCCCTGGGAGGAGCCTGCTTCTCTCTCTGTGTCTCCCATGAATAAATAAATAAAATCTTTTTTTAAAGCATGTACCCACATTCTTCCTTATAAAGATGGAACTTCAGAGAGTTGCCCATTGGAGGACAGGCAGGTTTCCTGTGTTCACTTGTAAGCTGGAACTCTGAACACGTTTTGCTTGTAAACACAAACTCATATTGTTCAGGGGCCCAGGCTGATCGGCAAAAGTGTTAAAAGGCCCACCAGTTACTATACAGACATCACTGTGCTTATTCCCACATTTTAGTAGGGGGATATCCTCCATCCAGGAATGCTGGGAACTCATTTACTGTCCATGGGGACCAGAGGAGGAAGGGCTTGGCTGAAATGCAAAGGAGGGGAGATTCCTTCTGCTAGGAGGGACTGGGGGCCCCCCGCTTCTGCCAGTCTGCAGAACAAATGGGAGGGGGATTTGTGGCCACCTCACAGGGAGGCCAAGTCTCAGGGTAGGGCTGGCTGTCTGGCTTTCCGGCTTCCCTGTTGCTTCTGACAGGGTTTCTGCTTTCCAGACCCACTGCGGCACTGAGCAAGGAACCATAGGAGTGGAAGGAACCAGAAGTGTGTGGCCACTTGGCCAGCCAACTAGGGCAGTTGTTCACATGTAAGCTGGGTCCTTATGTTAGTCAGCGTGGAACAGAGCAGGAAGTGTCCTTATCATGGAGCCTGGCTGTTAGCCAGAAACTAGGCATGTGTCCTCCATGTGGACGGGGGGCAGTGTTTGGCTACATCACAGCACACGCTCTCCTCAAAGGGCTGTTTGTGTGATACACACACGGCTGTTTTTTCACTGATCTGGGACACAGAACTGGCCTTCTCAACGAGGTTCCACAACTCAAATTTTAAGTGTTCACTGAGAAAGAAAGAGATGTAACTTCTTAAGAGCTGGCAACATTGGTAGAACTTTTGGCAGGCTGATAGAAAATATTAAATTTCACAATAAAATTTCATGAGGCCACCCAGGAGCACCTCGAAATAATTACATTCATTAATTCAGCATTTCTCTTGTGACTTCCAAATAACTGCTATTTAAAATGGGATTTGCTCTGCCTCCTGTTCATAATAATAACATAGCACTTTTACCATAAAATGTGTGATCAATCAAATCTTAGACACCTAACAAAATGAGCCCTTCCACAGCATGCAGATTTCTTTGGGAGACACACTCAGAACAGTAGGAGTCAAATACATCTGTAAAGCTGACTGTGTGAGACTGGTGAAATCATTCCCTTCAGATGACATTAGGGCCTTGAGCTGCTTCTCCCAGTTTTGCTATGCCCTCTGCCCCCCAGGATTCTTTACAAAGGACATGTGTCTGTGACATAGTAGCCAGAGTCGAAAGTCCAGCAGTGACCAAGGATGACAGTTTTTCACTTGTCTGGATGGGAATTTCTCTCAGTCCCATCCACCTGTCAACAGTGAATAAGCACCCTGGAGCACTGGGCATGGGAGAGGTGGATCCATCCAGGCCCTTAGAAAACTTCCAGTTTGCACCTGGACTTCCAGATGTCACTGGTGAAGGGAGGACAGCGATGGCAGGAAGACCAGGATGGAAGAAACCCAATGTGTTAAGTGACTGGGCTGGTTGTTTTTCATTTATGAGGAATTCTGGCCCAAAGAAGCACCACATAACCCTTTCTCCTATTTCCTTAGAAATGGAATATTTAAAAGCAACCAAAATAAAAACATAATCACCATATCCCACCCTTAACCCCACCCCAAAACAAACTGTGGGTAATGTGGACTAGCCCTATGAGGGATGGCTTTCCTATCAGTGCCAGTGAAGACATGATTTCATACCTTTTTCTTCTGTTCTATTTGGAAGTGTTTCCGGTCTTTCAGGAGGTATCTTTTTAATTTCATGTTTTCTCTCAGTGGTACCTATGGGGGAAAGGATAACAGTGATCAGAACATGTTTTCTCTAACCATTTATTAGACACACCAGCATTTTAAATATTTATCAAATGCAGCAAAGTCAATAGACTTTTTCCCCCTAAGCTGAGCACTGGTATTACCTGGCAAATAAAAGCCGCTTAGAAATAGCAGAAGCCACTTCTGGCCTATGCTGTTTAGTTTGCCTGCCTATATACATCCTTAATTTATAAGAACGCCACTAATATTTTCTGATATTTAAATCTGACTTCCTTAGGCATCAAAACAGTCACAGGAAACCACTGGGTGTGGGTGGAAAATATGTATAAACAAGTCAATCATCAAAATATGCAAATAGTGGGTCACTGGCTATTGCTCTACAAATAAAAAGAAATTTCACAGGGACCTGGATTCTATGTTGTAGCAGTTTTAAAATATGGCCTCAAATTGTTTGCTACCCCTCCCATTAAGAGATGAAGTCTATGTCCCCTGTCTGGGATGTGGGTAGGTTTGTGACTGCTTCAACCAGTGGCCAATATGATAGCATATAATTTCCAAGGCTGTGTCACAAAAGACGGTATAGTGTTTGCTTTATTTGCTGGAATACTGAGCTTCCATGTGAGAAGTCCCTAGCCCTGAGGCCTACTTAAGAGGCCATGTGTAGACAGTTTGGTCTACAGCCCCCACTGAGCCCAGCCCTCCAGCCACTCCTACCAAGGGGAGCCAGACAGAGCGAAGCAGCCATCTCCAAAGTGGTCCCTCCAGCCTCAGCTGGCCCAGCATTCCCAGCTGAGGCCCCAAATATCAAGGAGCAGAGAGACAAGATGTCCTGGCTATGCTCTGTTCAAATTCCTGACCCCAGAATCTGTGGGCATAAGAAGATAGTTGTTTTCTGCCACAATATTTGGGGTAGTTTGTTAAGCAGCAATTTTTAAGTGGAGGGATGTGCAGTGAAGATATGTGGTTCTCCCTCAGTCCTGTCAATCTGTGTCTGAATGCTTCAAATGTTACATATTACATTTCCCCAAATACACCTGTATGGCCGAGTGGACTGCAGCTGCTCCCTCAACTGGGGTCTTCAGCAGTGTCTGTGGCCTCAGGTGCATAAGAACACTTGAAAAATAGCTAAAGCATGAAACCAATCACAAGTACTCCTCAGACTGATAGACTTGCTTGAATGCTGGACGAATTCCTTACATGCCCATCCCTATGGATGGGTGCTTGGTACTAAAATCTCAATTACACAGCATCAGAAACCAAAAGAACTAAAAAAAAAAAAATCCACTGAGCACATTTTACCTAAATTTCCTTAATGATTCACCATAAATTAAACACTCTAATTTCTGTCAATTCCACATCTTTTTTTTAAATCAAATAATCAAACACGAAAGCTTATGATAGAGAAAATATAAATATCTACCTCCCTGTCACAAAGCAATTCCCAGGATCATTCAGTAGGATAAATGAGCAGTAGGGATCTAGGAAAATTAAATGCCATATTGCTTTGCCCCACAGAGCTCCAGCATAACCTTTCATAAAATTGCTTTAAAAGGAAAAGAATTTGCCTATCATGCTACAATCTAGGCTTCTAAAGATAATGAAGAAGTTCGTTATCATTCCTAGAGATGCAGGAGGAATTGACAATCCTGCTACCACGAAGAATCCAATCCTAGTTACATTCTAGGCGACTTGAGCCTTGGGCCACTCAGTTCATCTCCTTGGTCTGTAATCCATCACCAAGGTCTCGAGGAAAAAGGTAGTCAGAGAAATGCAAATCAACAGTGAGCTTTAATTTCAGCACAACAAAATATTGATCCAGTGTGAACCACTAGGTGGCAAAATTAAACTGCTCAATGCAAACGAGGATGGGGGCGGAGCCAGAGATGTAATTAACACCTCATTTCAGGGCTTAATCTCCTTAATTCTCAACTATGCTAAAGGGAATGGAAAAGGAATTTGGGATCAAACTGATTTCCCCCACAACTCGGTGGGCCAAAAAAAACTTTAAAAAAATCACTCCTTAATAAATCTGTGAATAAACCAATCTGGAAATTTATTCATACTTCAAATGCTATAGAAATTTCACAGTTATTAATATGCAGAACTAAAAATACCCCTACTCTTCTTCTGTTTTAGTTGTTAATTTTTTAAAATGCCACTTAACTAGTTATTCATGGAGGAATTTCTCCTCATAATTAGTTCTTAACAATTATAAAGAGGAGTTCTATGGGGAAATATGAAGGATCATTTTTATGTATGAGAATCCTGTGTACAATTGAGTTACCAAATGTCCAACCATATCAAGTCTTCCTATATTATTCAACCTTAGTATCTGAACTACATAGAAAAAAGTGAACTGGACTCTTTTTAAGATAAAAAAAAGTATCATGAAGAAAAGTATTTGTTGCTAGAATAACATTTTTTGTTGGAGGAGGTAAGTGAAATAAGTACAAATTTTGGTTTACCACACAATTTTTTTTTTTTTGGTTAAAAATTCAGCACCACTGTACATACGTGGTAAGGCTATGACCCGTGGGAAGCGATCCTCCCTAAGCTGACCCTCAAGATTAGGTGGGCATGGGCAAAAGCAGGACAATTAAGTTCTTTCCTCAAAAGCAGTTGATTAGAAATAGAAAAAATAAAAGAGAAAAAACACCCTGGTTTACTCCAAAGCAAAATTTTTTTGGTTATTCATTTGGGAGGCTAGATTTTTTTCACCGTACCAGGGATACATTTTAATGATATGTTTATTTTTTAGGAAAAACAGCAGTATATTTAAAATCTGCCTGTTGAGAACAAGTGGTAACTTTCCAATTTGGTAATCCATGGCAAAAGGATCTAAGAACCTTAAGCTCTACCAAGGGTGCTGTAAATATACACAGAAAGATGCACGTTGTGTCTAGAAAGGAAGCACATTACCTGCCCCTTGCTTGATGACAGGAGCGGATGGAGGAGGCGGCTTCTTGGGTCTCTGAAAAATTAATCAAAATGATAACATATGAGATCGTTGGCAAGCCAACAAGATTGTTGGCCTGTCACATAAGGACCACAGACATTGTTTTCTAGATGTAGTTTGGACAGTCCAGAGGAGCTCTCCAAAAATTGAGCAAGTCTCTCTCCAGGGATGTCAAGTTTTGGCACCTTTAAACCAACACTAAAATAAATTCAGTCTGCAAAACAAAACTCTGATGGACAAATGAAATACCATTTCCCCCTTTCTAAATTTGTAACAGCCTTCTGGAAAAGCACGGCTCAGCAAAAATGGCCTGAAACCAGCAAGCACAATGGTCCTCCTACGCTGAAACCGCATTTGCAATTAAGATTTAATCTGCTGAATAACCAAGTGATTCAGGAGAGTCACTGGGACAGCTCGAAATCAGATCTGCTCTGGACTGTGGGACCTTCAGCAAAAGCAGGCCAAGGGGCTTCCATGGCTGGGAGTCTGTGCCTTCAACCTTCAGCTCCTCCTGACCCCGAGGCTGGCAGGCCATTCATGAGGCCCCCCCCACAGACCAGTTGCACCCTAGAAAGTGGAATGGAGCTTTTCTTGCATATCAGCTCCGATTTGTTTTCCTCTCACAACCTGTCACTCTGTAGGTGATGAGGCAGCAATGCAATCAGTGGCATCGGTCCCTGAACCCGTTCCAGGGCCTCTCCTTGCTCACTCACCCAGGACTGAGGAAGATGGTCAGGCTGGACTTGGTAAATGACTCAGGGGTCAAGAGCCCAGCCAGGGCACAATTCTTGGAAACGATTCTTGGAGAGGGGAACCAGAGGCAAAGAGAGAACCATCTCAATATCAAAATCATTAAGGAGGGACGCCTGCGTGGCTCGGTGGTTGAGCATCTGCCTTCAGACCAGGCCATGATCCCGGGGTCCTGGGATCGAGTCCCACATCGGGGTCCCTGCACGGAGCCTGCTTCTCCCTCTGCCTGTGTCTCTGCCTCTCTCTCTCTCTGTCTCTGTGTGTGTGTGTGTCTCTCAGGAATAAATAAAAAAAATCTTTAAAAAAATCATTAAGGAATGAAAAAAAAATCATTAAGGAAAGATGGAAATAGGACAAGAATACAATCCATGTTGCTGCTGATGTTTTTCTTGACCCTCTCTGGGCATCACACACCGATGATTTTTTTTTTTAAACAGCTTCACAGACTTTCTTGCACTCGGAAAATGTACCACTATGACATTACTGCAAGGACCAGCCAAAGCACCCACCAGTCCCCGGCCCTGACCTGCTGGCAACTGCTCCAGTACTAGAGCACGTGAAGAAATGATTTCAAGTAAAAGCTGGAGAATACGAGACTCATAAAGAACTTTTTCAGGAGGCATCCCAGCATGTGGACTCTGGATTCTGGGACATGCCACCTCTGCTCTTCAGTAGCTGGGTGACATGGCCAAGTTACCTTGAATAAGTAGTGTAGCATTGTGGCTGTGAGGTGGGGCTTCTGAGACTGATGGATTACAAATGCTGGCTCCTTCGATTCTTGGCCGTGGACACTGGGCAAGTGAACTGATCTAGCTAAGCCTCCTCACTTGTAAAATGGCAATGGTATTACCTCCCTCTTGAGAGGAGGTGGAGTCAGTAAGCACTGCCCTGTTGAATCTTTGTGACAATCATGTAAGTAGTGATGTTACTATGCCCATTTTGCAGATGAAGTGATTGAGCCTCAAAGAGATGAAGCCATTTCTCAAAGTCATGAGGGTGGGGGGCTGAGAGCCCAGCCCCATGCTGTCTGACCCACAGGCGTGCTCTTAACCACTGTGAAGGACCCGCCTTGCCAGAGAGCATCCACAAGACGGACCACCACATGGCCATATACCACATACAGAGTGTACATAAGCACAGGGAACTGTATCATGTGTAAGTTGGGGGGAAAAAAGGGTATCAAATTGCAGCTACAGTATGAGCTCAAATCAACTATGTTACAAAATATACAGAAAGAAAAAAATTAGAAAGGAAAAAAATGTATAGTGTGATATGGGGCTAGTGTAGGATTATGGGCACATGTGAGTGTGGGTATGTGGGTATGTTTCCTTCTTAATGTTTTCCGTACTGTCCATATGAGTACAGACTAACTTCATGACAAACAAGAGAAAGAAAGATGCTCTAAGGGCCACCTCCCCTTGCACACAGGCTGTCCCCTGGCAGAAGGCCCCTTCCCATTGGCCTGTCCCTTCCGGCTCTCCATTCCAACTTCTTCCTCTTTCTGCCTCCCTTCTCTGTCCTTCTATAAATTAGCTGGGGACAGATGTGTGTTTACCTAATGAAGTTATTGCTGAAACTCTGCCAACGAACCTTCCTTTACCTCAGAATCAGCGTAATTTCTTATTCACAGAACAGCCAGCACCCTGCGGCCTGGTTCTTCCCAGCCAAGCCCCAACAATGCCTACCCATGGATAAGTCTTGCTCACTTCCTGCTCATTTGAAAAATTTTATAACCAATTTCACATGAGCCTCCTCTTGCCGAGGCTGTTCCCAGTGACCTTGCCTCAAACCACAGCCCCCCCACCAAAAAACGACAATTACAAATCATCAAGTTTTCCAAGATTACTGTGCAAAGAAAAAAAAAATCCCTTAGCATTGTGTCAGGTTTGGCATGGAGCCAACACATGAAATGCGACAAAGCCGAGCAGAGGGACACGGAGAGGATGGGAGGCGTGAGGCTAACAGCATGTGGCTAGTGTGGTCGTGGCAAGTGTGTGCCTCACTGTGGCAGAGGAAGAAGGTAGAGGTGTGATGTGTCATGCGGAGCCCTGGCAGTAGTGGAGGCAGCTGGGGGCAGTTTTGAAAGGAGGGAACCATCTATGACTGTGTGCCTTGCGCCCACCAGGCTTGATCTAGCACTGGCTGGGAGCCAAGCTTGGCTTATTAGCAAAGCAGGTTTACAG
Organism: Vulpes lagopus; assembly: GCF_018345385.1. NCBI lineage: Eukaryota > Metazoa > Chordata > Mammalia > Carnivora > Canidae > Vulpes > Vulpes lagopus. The sequence continues at coordinate 15,545,786 of NC_054848.1, forward strand.
GTTGTCCTGTTTTCTTTTTCCCCCTTTGACTGACTTCACTTTCTGATTCTATCAAACTTAGCTTTCCTGATTCCTTAGATGAGAAATGATGCCATGATTTCAAATGAGAGGTCTTTGAAGGTAATCCTAAACCAGAACCTGGGCCAGGGCTCCATGAAGCTCCAGATCCCCCCCATCCCCCACCCCACCCCCAGGATTAACACAAAACTACACGTGAGCCTCTGGGGATTTTCTTCTTTACATGCAACAGGAAGACAGAGTAGTGACAACTGAGAAGGCAGGCTGGGAAAATGTGCAGCAAAATGTCACGGGAAAAACTTCAACACAGGCGTTTATGATTCTCAAATAAAAAGACGTAAGCCATGTCACTTAGTCGGTTTTCCCCAAAATGTCCAATTGTGACCAGATGAAGGACACAGCACGGAGGGGACCTCCAGGTTAAGCAGGAGCCCAGCACTTTCTCTGAGGAGCTGACCAGGATCAACTAGCGCCACAGGTGGGCAGTCAGAAACACCCTCTCAACTCAGACGAGTATTTTAAGTTATGAATTTTTAGGGATCCCTGGGTGGCGCAGCGGTTTGGCGCCTGCCTTTGGCCCAGGGCGTGATCCTGGAGACCCGGGATCGAATCCCACATCAGGCTCCCGGTGCATGGAGCCTGCTTCTCCCTCTGTCTGTGTCTCTGCCTCTCTCTCTCTCTCTCTCTCTCTCTCTCTCTGTGACTATCATAAATAAATAAAAATTAAAAAAAAATTTAAGTTATGAATTTTTAGAGGCACTTGTTCTACTTCTTTGCTTTAGCCCTCCCTCCATAGTGGAAATATAACACTCCAGATCCAAACTCAGGTGGCGTTGGCCTGCTTGGTTCGCAGATCGATGCTAGAAACAGGATGTCAGAGCTACGAGTGATCACAGGGTCCCCTCTACACTGAGAAGACTGAGGCCCCGGGGTGGGGGCCGTAGAGACAGCTAGGTGCTGGCCAAAGACCGCCTAGAACTCACATCCCTCACTGTCCAGATCACAGCAATTTGTTAAGAGCCAACGTGAAAATGTTCCAATAAAATCAGTGAGCCAACGTTTTCTGATTTCTAGGAAAGCAGAATGCGTTCCATGGTCTTCACATATGCAGGGTGTACAGGCCTGTGTGTGCCTGCATGTGAGTCTGCCTGGGTGCAGTCATTGGCCGGGACACAGAAGCAAACACCATCCTTCAGAGGATACATTAACTAGATCTGATTTCTTACCATTATTACCAGGAAGGAAATAGATCTGAATGCTCTGGAGTGAAGACAGCAGGAAGGCAAGTCTTACTTCCTGCTGATGGATTTCAGAGCTGACTCTGCCCTTTGTTTGGCAAGCCTGGCCAGTTCCAGGCAAAGAGCTCATCAGCTGGCTCAACTGGCCTCCCTGGCAGGAATTTTGATTTGCCACTTGGCCTCTTGCCTTCGAGCTCTGGCCCCACACATGTGGTTCGTTGAGAGTAACCAGAGGAGTGTACTCCTGATGGCTGGGTACCCTTTAGGGGGGCTTTGTTAGAGGATTTTGGTAAGGTTCTGGAAGCAAACCTTGGCTTGATTTTGAGCCTTGGGAAGCCCTCCTTCAGGCATCCAGCCAAGTTCTCTAGAGGGGTCTGTGTGAGGCTGGAGAGAGGACAAAAATGGACAGCTCCTGACCAGGGTACCCTTCATGGCTCTAGAAACACACACTGCCCTTTCTCCCCTGTCCCTGGTGGATTGGCAGTACCTTTGGAGAGTGCAGCTGGGGCTATGCTCAGTGATTACAGTATCTGTAAGGGCCCCCCTGCAGAGTCCCTAGCACGGGAGGTCCCCAGGGTCCACCATAAAAACTTGCTCTCGGCAGGGCCTCTCTTGAGATTCCTTAACCTCTGGCCTGGTGGCCTGCATCCCTGGTCTCCCTCTTAGCCAGGCCCATCCACACAGCTAGCCTATTGGGTAGTCACGCAGGCTTTAGTATTTGGCTTCCCCTGCAAGATGCTCTCACAATTTACCCCCTTGGCTCACGCCTCTGCTCCTTCTGCCCACTGTAAAAGCTGATGCCTCAACTCCATGCCCAGACCTCACATCCAGATAGAAAGGCCTGAGCTCCCCCGTGAGTGGGAGGAGGAATCTGACAGAGGACCCAGCTTTTCCCTGCCCCATCTTCCTCTTTCATGCTAGAGCAGGAGAGAGCAGTAAGTAGGAGGGGAGGAATCGAAGGAAGGGAAGGTACACCTGGTCATCAATGACCAAAGGACAAGCAATTCCTGAGAACCAATCCTGCATCAAGAGTGCTGCTATAGGCTAAATGTTTGTCCACTGAGTGGACCCAAAGTTCACAGGGTGAGACCTAATCCCCCATGTGGTGGTGTCTTGAGGTGTTGCCTTTGGGGGCACGATTGGGTCATGAGGGTGGTGCCTCATGGATGGGATTAGTGTCTTTAGAGAAGACCCTAGTGAGCTCCCCTACCTTTTCTGCCTTGTGACAGGCATCTATAAAACAAGAAGTGGACGTTCACTAGATGCCAGATCTGCTGCCACCTTGATCTTGGACTTGCCAACATCCAGATTGTGAGAAATAAAGTCCCGTTGTTTATAAACCACCCAGTCTATGGTATTCTGTTACAGCCTGAACTAAAACACACACTTTCAGGCCCCATGAAGGAGAAGCTTGGGACATGGACTGCCTTCAGAGATGACAGCTGAGATGGAGTGATGACAGAGAATCACTCCAGGCAAGAGTACAACTGAATGAGGTGCTCAGCTGAGAGAGTACAGGCTCTAAGTACTAGCAAGGGAAGGGGAAGGAGCACCAGCCAGGCTGCTTCAGGGAAGCTCAGTTAGGACTCCATTATTAGGTCACGTTTGGGTGACATTAATGCCTCAACAGTCCCCATTTCTGCATCTGAAATTACCCAGAAAACTACACGTACAGACAAGGTTGTAGGCAGATTTTTTTTTCACAATGCTGCTTATTAGAAACACATATTTGTTTCTCTTTGAAAGACTATTTGGGGAAGTAATTCAGTAGACATCTTTAGAAACTAGAAGCAATGGTTCTCAAAAGGCTGAAGGACATGACTAGGAACAAAGAAAATTCGGGTTGAGATAGTTCTATAAACGGGATTGTCAGATGCTGGGGGCTGAAGGAACAGGGCCTCCTAAGAACGCGGTAAAGAGAATGCAGTCACAGTTACGCCAGCAAAATCCCCCTACAGCGGAATAGCCGTCGTAGGAATCAAGCGAGTCTTCCTTTCCTGTAAAAGTTTGGACCCTACAAAACTGCTGGGTGATCTAGAACAATCTCAAGGCTGGCACTCAACTATGATTGAGAATGTGGGAAACAGAGTTGACTGTACCAGTGTGTCTGGAGATTGACGATGAACAAGAAGGGTCCGGTTAGCTGGGAAAACCGAAAGCCGTGGAAGTTGCTGGGGCCGGAGGTAGGGTGCACTCGTGAGCAGCATCTGGGATTAGCTGAGCTTAACATACAGCTCCCCTGCACACCCTCCCCCCTGGTGCATGAGGGGGCCTCAAGTTAGACCTGAAAGACCCTAGGTGAGAATGACTAGCTCCTCCTGTTTTCATTCCTTGCTCCCGCAGAAAGCACCAGGTAACTGTGGTTTCCTGTAGAATCTGGCTTCTTAAAAACCAGGCCTACAGGGAGCAAACGCCCTGGGCAGGCAGACCCATGTGTTCCAGACTGGCTGACATTTCAGTTCTTGTTGCAATTAGTAAGCTGGCAGTCTGTTCGCCGGGTAAGTCTCTGTGAGTTGGCAAAGGTGAGCCTGCATCGCAGCCACAGGCATCTTTAGAAATCTTTCAGGGAAGGTTTCTGTGTCCCGGAGAGGCAGTCCCTCCACTGCAGAACATCTGCTATGGGAACCTTCGAAGTGTCCTGGTTCTTGACATGGTACATCAACTCAGAAGAGTCCTCCGTGTCAGTGGATAGTAGAACAGTAACATCTTCTTCCAGTGATTTGAACAGTTCTCTTCAAGGCTCTAGAGCCTGAGACTTTCTCTTAAAAAGCAATCTTTCAGAACAATTACCATTTGGAATAGCTCTTCTATTTTTTTCAATGACAGTGAAACATTTTCTGCTGTACTTGAGAGTTCAGGTCCCCCATTTTCCTTCAATAATCATGACAGAGCATGTGCATTGCTTCATTAGAGCTCTCAGAATATTTAATCTTTCCATTTTGATATTCAATTTTACTGTCAAGTCTCAAAATAAACAGACAGCCAGTGAATCTAGGTTCTCTCATAAATAGCTTACATAATTGCTCTAAAATATGCACCAAGAGATCAGCGGGTGCTCTCCCCCCCTTCCGCCCTCCCAGGGGAATATCTTGAGAGAAAGCCCAAAGCGTTTCTCACCTAGTGAGAGAGAATCTGCTGAGCATTCTCTGAAAGAAAGCCCTCCAGGAAATTCCCAAAGGCTCCGTGGTAACCACCTGAGTCCATACCACAGCAGCAGAAAGAGCCAGCTTCGTCAGAATGCTCACTGATTCAAGAGGTCTCCTGCTGAATACATGCCGTTTGCTGCTATCTACCCTGATCATCCTAGACTGTCCTCTCTCCTGGGTGAATGGTTGCAGCCCCAGCCACTGGCAAGACAAGATGACACGTGCTGAAACTGGTGGTGGAATAATGTTCCAGACTCTGTCATTCACACAGAGCATTTGTGTTAATGATTCTTTTTTTTTTTTTTTTTTTTGTGTTAATGATTCTAATCATCTTTACACAGCCAACTCAGCAAACAACAGCCCCAGCTCCCATCACATTGTCACCAGCTCACCAATACTCTGGGTGTAGCGATAAAAGCTGGTATAACAGCCAATGCAAAGCTGGTTGGCTGGTTCTGTGGGCCAGAGGGGCTGAAAAGGTTGGAATACTTTAAATTTTCTAAAAGCTAAATGTCACATTATACCGTCATTTCTCAGCTGTAGGCATTACCTTGTCTGACAGGTTTGCCTATTGTTTTCCCCAACTGCGATTTCTTCTTAGGGACAAGGTTAAAAGACCTATCAGGGGATACCTGGGTGGCTCAGTGGTTGAGCGTTTGCCCTCAGCTCAGGTCGTGATCCCAGGGTCCTGGGATGGAGTCCTGCATTGGGCTCCCCACAGGGAGCCTGCTTCTCCCTCTGCCTATGTCTCTGCCTCTCTCTCTGTCTCTCATGAATAAATTTTAAAAATCTTAAACAAAAAATAAAAGACCTATCAAGGAGATGGTGGCTGCTTGTCTGAGGTTGGAGAGATGCCCATGGGGCTCCAAAGAGTGTGCATGCCTCAACGAGCAAGCTGAGTCTACTCCTCACTGACAACTTCACTATCTTGGCGGCAGTCTTCCCTTAATACCTTACGTAACGAAGCAGAGCTCCTAAAAGAGTATGTCACGGAATCTCTCACCTGGTGTATTTATTGCCCCACTAAAATGTGACTGAGAACTAGAAAGCAAGGTGTCACAATGTAGGCAACCACAGACTTTGCCCATTTGCTTATAGAATTATCCAGATTTTACCTTAGCCTTCAAAATCATCCTACCTCAATCAGAACCAGGAAGGTGGCAAACGTCCATTAGGACAGCATGCTGGCTAAGATTTCTTGGCCACAGGGAGAGGAGTCACCGGGAAGATTTTGGCAGCCAAATGCTTCAGGACATGGACACCTTTCACCAGGCTTGCAAAGATTGGTGAGAAGGGTCAAACAGGCAGTCTGAACAGCCTTCTCCACTCCACTCCTTAGAAGAAGCCCACCCTTGATGTCCTTTCAGAAAGGTCCAGCAGGTCTCTGGCCCTGAACATCAGACCTGCTACCTGACTCTAAGCCAACAAGGGCAGTAACTGTGTGTACTCTTCACTTCTCATCAACCAGCACGGTGGCTAGCCCACGAGAAGGGATCCAAAAAACACACAGTGGATAAATAAATAAACATAAAACCTAACTGCCAGGTAGCAGATCCTGAAAAAATATGAGAAATAACATGAAGATTATGCCATTCTGTTCCCGCTTGTCTCTATAAATATAGTTTCTAAAGTACTAGATTTCTTTTTAAAGGCTATCATCAAAATTCTCAGATGCATTTGGATTCCCAGGGAAGTTCACAAAGACATTAAGATAAATGTGTTGATTTGACCAGTTGAAGCAAGATGAACCAGAGTCCGGCTTCTATCATTACTATAGTTTCAGCTGGAGCCTTCCCACACTCGTGAAAACAGTAATTACAAGGACCAGAAAAGTTAATGCATATGGAGCCTTTACCAAGTACCAGGCGCTGTGCTCAAGAATTCCTAGCTTCTCAACAGTTCAACGAGGTGGGTACAATTATTCTCACAATTTTATAGATGAAAATACTGGGGCTCAGACACATCCAGTGAGGTGACCTTGAACAGAACAAGTGGCAGGGCCATGATTCAAGCCCAGGTCTAGCCGATGCTGTAGCCTCGAGTCACAAGTATTACACTCTATAAACGGTTGCCAAACCTCAATCCTGTGTCCTCTTGTTTCAAAACATTGACTATCCAGTCATTACTAAATGTTAGCATCTGTTTTTCTCAGGGATGGATTTTGTCAACTGATAACCGACCACCGTGATCATCCAGTAAAAATGGCTCAAATGATTTTGCTTGCTAGAAATTGTTTTTTTTTTCTTGATTGATGAATTCTTCTCTAAGAATTGATTCCCCTCCCACAATATGGTTAGGAACTAGATGGTGGGGTTGTCATCAACTGAAACAGATACCTGCTTCTATGCCAGCACTTCCCCAATTGTAATGTGTAAACAGTTCACCTGAGGATCTTGTTAAAATGCAGGTTCTGATGCACCAGGTCTAGGGCGGGGTCTGAGTATTTCTAACAAGCTCCAGGCAATGCTGATAAAGTGTAGTCCATGGACCAGCATTAAGTGTCAGGGACAAAGAAAACACCAGGTAGCAGAATCCAGATTGTCTGAACCCCGAACTCAGTTCCAAGAGAGAATAACACATGAGGAACAGAACATTCTTCAGCTAAACGATACAGGAAAGCAAGCTCTCCAAAAGCCTAGGGGTGTGGCTCTATGCTTCAAACTGATCTAAAGATCTATGGGGTATGACCTTGGTGGGATCATGAGGCAGCTTCTTGAACAATCACATTTGTTCATCTAAGCAGTACATATGCCATCAATGCTGTTTAATGTCTTTAGCAACCAATCCACCAGTGTGTAGCAATCCTTCATAAACCTCAGCTCCAAGGGAATGGTCATGGATCAAGGTCAGGTTCATGGTCCAGTAGCAGAGCCCCAACAGGCATAAAAAGGAACCCAGCCAGAAAGGCAGGCAGAAGTCAAGTGAAAGCCTGAGCAAAGAGCCCTGAGGGGCACAGCAGAACGGAAAGGACCTCTTAAGATGTAAAGTGCCTCTAACTTTTCAACATTTCTTGTTCCATCATCATTAGGGAAACAATTCACCTGGAGCGAGGCAAAGATGGACCAGCTCATTTTAACAACAGCATTGGACAATGGGTCCCCACAGAGAGAAAACAGATCAGAGGTGTATGCAAGTACATATATGGATGTGTGTGTATGTCTGTATACATGTCCGTGTTTGTGCACACACAGCGTAGGAACATCAGTGGCCTCACTGCATCCTCGGCTTCACAATGTGCTTTGGAGCCACTTCCACAATATTGGGCATTCCACCCACTGCCCCCCAAGGACATACCACACAGGATGCAGGCAGTCTGCTTACCAAATGGGACACCCAAGAGTTCTTCTCATTTGGGTGCTTATATGTTCCAGGTACTGCAACGAGTGCTTTACACACATTATCTTATTCATGCAACAACACCAGTATAAGGGTCACTGTGACCAGCTGTCAGATGAGGAAACTGAGGCTTGTCAGGTAATGAACTCGTTCACCCTCACACCCGGCCTACAGGACGGCCGAGGGCCCAGAAACCAGGTCCACTGAACGAAAACGCCAGTGCTCTTCAGTGGTCCGCTGAACTCCCCTCACCCGGTATCCCAACACCCATCATGGAAGCCACAAATTCGAGAGCGTGTGGAGCGCTGACATCAAGGCCAGAAGACTTACATTGCCCTCCTTTTCAAAGTCAGGTGGAAGTAACTTCACGAAGTTGTCAGGGAAAACTCCTCGTCTGCCGTTGAGCTCTCCTTCCCACCAGCCCACGTCGATGCAATCCTAGGAAAACAGGGAGAAGAGAGTGAGAAATGGGGCAAGCACCCTCCGAGGAGGCCTGCCACCACTCTCAGAGAGAATGGAGGCCCTTTCCTGGAGGCCGCTATCAGTGCAACAGTGGTTACTGAGACGAAGTCAGCACAAATCTCCAAGTCAGATGGAGGAACAAAAGCACAAGTGTGCTGGAGCTGCTGGCTGGGACTCAAAACCCAGGGCTGCTGTCAGATGCCCTGAATCAATACGATCTTCTTTTCTTTAAAGATGGGAAGATATGTATTTTCTTCGTCTGAATTTTGCTGAAATAAAATGATTTTGTTAACTGTAAAACGTGCTTTAGAAAATACCACACGCACAAATGTTCCCTTTGGTTGCCCTATCACAAAGCTTGTGGAAATTAAAAAGGGCTTTGCGACAATCGGCCAAGCATAAGAAAAATCACACTTTTGGCAAGCTCGTGAACGCATTGTTCTTCCTCACCTTCTCCTCTCAGTGGTGATGGGGCACAGCTGTCATCATGAAAAGCCCTTCCCCCACCTCACAGAACTCCATGTTTGCTTACTAAATGAAAGAATACATCTACTCATTCTTCTAGATCAAACCTGCTTCCCTTCAAATAATCCCTATTCTGTTCATTCACTTGTCAAATGTTTATTGAGCGTCTATTTTATGCCAGGTTCCAGAGAGAGAGCCGGAGAGCTTGGCCTGTGCCAAGCTTCTGTTCTGAGCCTAACAGCCTCATGGTTCTCCTGGGCCTTTAATCTCAGACCACAAAATCATTTCTATTTTACTCCATATCCAATTAGTTAGAAGGCCAATTTGCTCTAGCTTTATAATATATCTCATATTTGTCCTCCAGCTCCAGTTCCACATCTACCAGCCTAATCCAAGACTCACCTGGCCTACCGCAAACCTCCTCACTTGGGCATTTCTTCCTGCCCGGTGGATGTACAGTGTATACTGCTGTTGAGTACACATCCTTGAGTAAAAACCCAGTTCTCAGACTGTGATCACTAATTCCTGTAGAGCCTAAAATGAGCAAAGGCTTTCCAAAAAGTGCTAGAAACACACAGGTCTTTTTAAGGTACGTCAGAAGCGGGGCATGCTCAACAAAGTGAGGAGATCATGCTCAGGGCCCATGGAGAGGCACTCCCGGTCCTCTACAGCACCGGGGTGGGGCAGGGAAGGGGCCAGGAGGGCTCAAGCAGAGATGGTAAATTCTAGTCCTGACCAACACCAAAAAACAGACATTTGAAGCATCAAGTTCAGATTTACCCAGAACAAACCTAGGTTCAAAAGACAACAGGAGAGAATGCTTGTCTTTCTTGGAAAATGACAAAGAGAAGCCCAGGTAAGTATTCTGGTCCTGCTGATGTCACATCACTCCCTAAACAATCCAGCATCAGTTCCCACAGACGGGATTCATGAATGGGGGCGGTGGTGGCAGAGTACGATGGCTCCTGCTGTTCTTCCAACTCTGAGAAATCTCGTCATCAACAATACCAGGAAATGTTGTGAAGGGGTGGGGGGTGACATTCTTTTACTTTTAATCCTTAGAAATTAAACCTTTCAATTCAGAAGGCTCTGCTTTTAAGGAAATGCCTGGCACCTTTTTTCCCCTCTTTTTCCAGACAAGTCCTTCTTCTCTTCAAACCCAGCTTGAAACTCACCTTTAGGAAAGTGATAATGATGAGTGCTTTATCTTTTCTTGGAATACTCACAACTGTGTTAATTTGCACTTCACGATACTCAATTCAACAAACATCTATGAAATGTAAAGTATATTTAAGTTCCTTTTGTAGGCACCAGACGTTAAACACGCAAAGAACATGATCCTTAACTCCAGGGAGCTTAGAGATTTATGTGAGAGACCCACATACAATATTATACAAGGTCCTTATGGCTAACAGGTATCAACCAAGAGCTCTGGTACCAAAGCAGAGATAATCATTCACAGCTTTTCAAACAATCTTAAATCTTTTCATGCGCAAAGGGATTGCTTATGTGAGGACTGAACTTCCCTGCACATTCATTTCAAAGCACCTGATACAGAATTACATCCACAAAAGGCACTCAAATATTGTTGGGTGCTACATTTCTTTCCAAAAGCTTCCTTCCAAACTTTCTGACTGGTGCATATCCATGCCTTGCCTTATCTTAGGCAAGGAACAACCCAATCATTGGGTTGAATCATTGTAACGAAGCCTTTTCCTTTATGTGTGAGAAAAACAATGAAGAAAATTTGCAGAAGCATATCGAGAATAACTGGAGAACTCATATATGCCTACAGGGGAAAAGTATGCAAACGACATATTTATTAGATCTCCCATCAGTGGCGAATGGCTTAGATGGCTTGTCTATACTCAGCTTTTTAAGGAAAACATTAACAGTACTAATCATTGTGTAACTCAAGGTAAGAGAGGGAAGGTAGAGTACAATCTGTCTTACTGTTCTGATTGGTATGAAGACAAATACAAGGCTCATGGATGAGATAAGCACATTCCTAAAAGAAAACAGCCAGTGTGCCCCAGGACATGGAGGAAAGTGAAAGGGGGAGCCCCGCTGCAGGATAGAAACCAGCTCAGGGTCAAGGCATCTGGAGCAGGGCGCTTCTTACCCCCTGGCAAGAGAAGCTAATTTAAGGGAAATGGGAACAATTCTGATAGCAAAATGAGAAGTGGAAATACATCCTTTCTGACAAACCAGGCAAAAGAACAAGCCTTTTGATGGCAGAGACGAAGAGACAATTATTCATATGAGGGCTGTGCTTCTGGAAATGTAAAGGAGCAGCAAATTTAATTTATTTACCGAGGACTGAAAACATGCAGGATAGCAGAGGAATTCAGGGGTAAACAGAAAATCATAATGTCCTTGCAGGGCTCCCGAGCTCAGAGCCTAGTGGGAGAGGCAGACAGCGAATCATATGATGCAGAAATGCCAGCAGGAGTGCTAGGCCAGATTTAAAAACAAGTGGGGACCAAGATGAACCAGGTAGCCTAAAAAGAGACAATGAGAGACGAACCAAGGCAATGAGAAAGGTCAGAAGCAGGATCACTAAGCATGAAGGAAGGGAAGAGGGAAAGCAGGAAGCAGGGGTCATGGAAGAAAACATTCAAGAACCAGCACTTAGAGTGAAGGCAGTGCCTGGCTCCCAGGGGGCTCCCAACCAACATCTACTGAAGAGCGATGTGAAGTGTGAGGCAAGATGGCCCTTGTGAGTGACAGAAGCAGAATGGCAGCTGGTCAGTGATGTGCGAGGCCAGCATGTCATCAGGGTGGAGCGGATGTCCCCAAGGAGGATGGCAGGAGGTGCGTGAAAGCAGGACAATGAGATAGCAGCTGACCACTGAGGAGAGAGGCAGTGCAGCCAAAATACTGGAACATGTGAGAGTGACCATTTAAATTCTTTTCAAACCTGGGACACTTAATAATCACACCGGAAACAGAGATGTAACCCAAGATGATGACCACCCTAGTGGATTTTGAGATTCCAATAGTGATGAGTAATGGACAGTATAAACAGGTTGAGGGGGCAGCTTCTGAATGAGGCAGGAGTTTGCAGTGGGAAAGAGTGAAAGATCAGCATGTAGATGAAAGTTTCCAGAACAATGACAATTAGAAATAACTCTACTGGCACAAAAGCAGAGGAAAGTACTTTAAAAAGAGTCAAGAGTATGGAAAGAATGATATTTCTGACATAGAATGGTCACTCTTCTATGACCAAGTCCTCAAAATGGTTTCCGGTTGCCTCATCACCAGGCAGATATTTGAGTAAAATATGGTATTCTTCCTCATAAAAAACAAATGATGTTTTTCCTTTGAAGGAATGAATAAATAGAGCTGTAGTTGTGCTGTCGTCCTACCTCTACATTCTGCACTATGTCAGGTTCTCGGAGCTATCTCAGGAAAGGGGGAAGAGAGCAAACGGGCCTGCAGAGACTTAAGTGGCCCCCTGGTTATAAAAACTCTGGGTCTCAGTCTCTTGACACACAGGAAAATCTTGGCGAGGTGTAAAGAGCCACATAACTGCTGGTGGTTATCATTATTATGGTGATTCTATGGACTGGTCTCAGGGACCTTGAGGGACAATATGATCAGGAAATCTTCTTTTTAAAGAGATGATAGATAGATAGATAGATAGATAGATAGATAGATAGATTGACTGATTGATTATTTATTTATGTGGGACACACAGAGAGAGGCAGAGACACAGGCAGAGGGAGAAGCAGGCTCCCTGTGGGAAGCCCAATGTGGGACTCGATCCCAGGACCCCAGGATCATGACCTGAGCCAAAGGCAGACACTCAACCACTGAGCTGCTCCAATGCCCTGACCAGGAAAGCTTCTGAATTAAGATCACACACATTTGTCACCATCCTTGGGTGAAACCACCAGTGGCTGTAGCTCACACACTTGGAAGAAAGCCAAAGAGAGGGACACCAAGGCCCCAGGGCAGGTCTGAGGAGGGAAGACTTGCCCAGACCCCAATATCATGCCTTAGTCTACTTGATCCTGTCGGAGGAGCCCTGAAAAATGTGGCTGAAGCACTCCAGCAAGTCACACAGCTAACCAAAGCAGGAGCCGGCTGACGGTCACCTCCCGACATGCAACTTGTTGGCAGAAAGTCACCAGTGAGCTCTGGCCAATCGGACTTTAGTCTAGGCACTACAAATGTTTACAAAAGACAAACCTGCCACCTGGCTTGCAGATTGATTAACAGAATGAGCTGCAACCTCCTCCTGGGCTCCCTTTTGTCAAGAATGCAGAGCAACCTAATAGTTTAGGGTTTATCAATGGTGGTTGCACATTTATCTGGGGAGTTTTTAAAATTCCCAATGCCTGGGCTACACCCCACAATTCAAGCACAATTTCTAGGCGGTGGCACCAGGAAATCGGCCCTTGTTAGAAGTCCCCAGGTCCTCCCAATATGCAGGTTAACAATCAATGATTTGGACTAGTGCTTCTCAAACTTTAATGCACATACTATCCACTTGGGGATCCTGTGAAGACGCCAATTTGGATTCAGTAGGTCTAAAGCAGGTCTGAGATTCAGTATTTCTAACAGGTTTCTGGGTGATGCATATGCTGCTGGTCCATGAACCACACTTTGAGTAGCAAGACTCTCAAAAATGGTAAGCTTTTTGAAAACAAGGATCTTATCTTTACACCTTTACACCCACCAAATACCTAGAACATTGCCAGGCAAATACCGATTCTGAATAAATGTTGGCTAAATGGATGAAATGATGGATGGCCCAATCTTCCCCCAGACTATTGATCTACTTCTCTCAATTTTCAAACATCAGAAGTGAGGTCAAATTGAATGAGGAAGAGCAAGTATAGATTAGCTACACAAGAAAGCTTCATCTATATGATGTGGCTTACCTGTTGGTCTGTACCGCATTAATTATTTGTCTATAATTGTAGAAACAAAAAGTACCTCCAAAATGTAGGCCACATTTTCTCAGACACTGTAAGTGCACTATTTGAGTTCAGACGGGAATGCATTGCTTACAAATGGACATATCAAACCAAAAAATGGAAAGATTAAAATCGATTCATTTTAAGTGCTCAGTCACTTCTCTTGGTGGTTAGCTGTCCCCACATTCCCCAGAAATTTCTGATTTCCCAGAAGTTATCCAGCATGGCTGAAAAAAAAATTTCATGGCCTTCTTTGATGACTGAGATATCACGCCAGAAGAAAGTGAGTGCTGTACACTTTCAGTGTGGCTGTTAAGTGAGCCTCAGAGTGTCCCGAGGGGGTCTTACACCCTCAGCATCCCACCAGCAGTACAGAAAGCGCTGTTTAATATTTACTAATGAACGTCTTCTGCGTGGAGCTTCAGGGGGGCTATTGAGAGAAAGATCCATAGAAGCCACAGCCCAAGAGCACTCAGCTTTGCCTCTGCTTGTTAACACCTCCCCAAGAGATGCAATTATTCTGCATGGCTGGGATTTTGGCTCAGAATTTCCAACATCCCCGTAAGTCAGTTATTAAAGCAGGCTCATCAACATCATGGTTTATGAGGTAAGAGGGAAAAAGAAGACTACTGTCTCTCTCAATGTCAGAAGAAATGCCTGACAGACCACAGTTCATGAGAGAAACCAAGGAGATAGCCCCAGATACAAACTCACTCAAGGAAATGTCACATTCCAGACTAAAAAACCCAATGAAACAGATCAATGAAACCAGGAGCTGGTTCCTTGAAAAGATAAACAAAATTGATAAACCTTTAGCCAGACTCATCAAGAAAAAAAGAGAGAGGACCCGAATAAATAAAATCAGAAATGAAGGAAGAGAAACAATAACTGACACTGTAGAAATACAAAGGATTAGAAGAGAATATTATGAAAAATTATATGCCAACAAATTGGACAACCCAGAGGAAATGGACAAATTCCTAGAGACACATAACCTCCCAAAACTGAATCAGGAAGAAACAGAAAAATTTGAACAGACTGATTACCAACAATGAAATTGAATCAGTAATCAAAAAATTCCCAACAAACAAAAGTCAGGACCAGATGGCTTCACAGGGGAATTCTACTAAACACTTAGAGCAGAGCTAATACCTAATCTTCTCAAACTATTCCAAAAAATAGAAGAGACAGCAAAGCTTCCAAATTCATTCTATGAGGCCAGCAGTACCCTGACATGAAACCAGAAAAAGACACTGCTAAAAAAGAGAACTATAGGCCAATATCCCTGATGAACACACATGCAAAAATCCTCAACAAAATACCAGCAAACCAAATTCAACAGTACATTAAAAAAAAACATTCACCATGATCAAGTGGGATTATTCCTGGGATGCAAGGGTGGTTTGATATTCACAAATCAGTATGATAGGGGCACCTGGGTGGCTCAGCGGTTGAGTGTCTGCCCTTGGCTCAGGGCATGATCCTGGGATCCGGGATCAAGTTCCGCATTGGGCTCCCTGCATGGAGCCTGCTTCTCCCTCTGCCTATGTCTCTGCTTCTCTCTCTGTGTGTCTCTCATGAATAAATAAAATCTTAAAAAAAACAAATCAGTATGATACATCATATTAACAAGAGAAAGGACAAAAACCGTATGATTATCTCAACAGATGCAGAAAAAGCATTTGACAAAGTACAACATCCAATCATGATAAAAACTCTCAACAAAGTAGGCCTAGAAGGAACATATCTCAACATAATAAAGGCCTTATATGAAAAACCCATAGCTAACATCATCCTTAATGGGGGAAAAACTGAGAGGTTTTTGTTAGGTTCCCGACCTTAGGTTCCCCCTAAGGTCGGGAACATGACAGGGATGCTCACTCTCACCACTATTGTTCAACATAGACTAGAAGTCCTAGCCTCAGCAATCAGACATCAAAAAGTAGTAAGTGGCATCCAAATTGGCAAGGAAGAAGTCAAACTTACACTATTTGCAGATGACATTATACTCTATAGAGAAAATCCGAAAGACTCTTCCAAAAACTATTCAAACTGATAAATGAATTCAGTAAGGCTTCAGGACATGAAATTAATATACAGAAATCTGTTGCATTTCTATACACTAACAATGAAGTACTAGAAAGAAATTAAGAAAACAATCCCACTCACAGTCACATCAAAAATAATAAAATACTTAGGAATAAACTTAACCAAGGAGGTGAAAGACCTACAAAATGAAAACTATAAAACACTGATGAAAGAAATTAAAGGAAAAAAAAAGGAAAATGTCACATTACAAATGTCAACATTCTAGGATTGTCAAGGAGTCAAGTCTAGGATTGTCAAGGAGTGATTGTTAGGGAGTCATTCACTATTTTGTTGATAATGAGAACTCATGACCTCAAAGAATTTATCTAACTTGTAAAAAAAAAAAACCCTGATTTTTTTTATTGGGCAATAGCTTACAGGCTTTGCAACGTTAGTTTAGGACTCTGTCATTTGACATATTATATAACTGGTAATGAAAAACTAGGGATGCCTGGGTGGCTCAGCGGTTGAGCGTCTGTCTTTGGCTCAAGTCGTGATCCCACGGTTCCGGGATTGAATCTCATATCGGGCTTCCCGCAGGGAGTCTGCTTCTCCCTCTGCCTGGGTCTCTGCCTCTCGAAAGAGAGAGAGAGAGAGAAAGAAAAATTGGATGAGGGACACACAAAGAGCACTAATCAAGCCTCCACTTGGTCATGCGAATATGAACTGAAGCATGTATGGATGCCTGCAAACTATTCAGAAATGTCCCCATGTCTTCTATAAGCTACTCACAACATCCCTCACATTTTCCTACTTCTTCATACATAGAGTAATTTGTGACTGTATGGTCTCAACAACTATATAAGCTACACCCTGAAGACTGGATTTTTGCGATCCTCCTTGTAAGAACGTTGAGTTTTTGTTATGGCGAGCAAGTTACTTGCAGATCAGCTTGACCTGTCAAGGCTCTGCTTAAATACTTTGTTAGGGTAGGTTAGGGTAGCACTGTTCCCGTGGCTGCCTTTTCTGGGTTCTCAATTAGATGCCAGGTGTATTCAACAGAGTTTTTCTACCCTGCTTGGCCAGAAAGGCCACCACCCTCCCATCCCTGGTGACTTCTGAGATACTCATTCAGCTCATGGCCCACCTGCTCCCATGTGCTTGTTTTCTGCTAGGCCTGGCAGAGTCTTGCCCTGTTGATGCACAGCTTAGTATTTGACAAAAGACTCAAGAGACTCCTCTATATAGCCTGCTGGAGCTTGCTCTTTGTACAGCTTGCTCCTTGGCAATTCACTGCCCCGAAAGTCCAGTCACCCTGGCAGCCCTGAATTACAATCTCGGTTTCCTCTAGCTGATGAGTTTTCTGCTTTCTGATGGGGCCCACTGCCCTGTGTTGCAATTTTGAAAGAGCCCCCAGGAAAACAGCCAGGGTTGATGTGGAATCTTTATCTCAAGGATTACATCCCCGAGCTATGTATTACTCAATGCCTAAAAACAGTGGGTTCACGTATTTTGTCCAATTTTAAAGTTGTCTATGGCAGGAGAGGAAGCCTAACACCTTTAATGCCAGCATGGCTACAGCCAGAAATTATACTTGCTTAAAAAAGACTGTTTCTTTAATTAGAATTTATTTTATTTTAGATTTAATAGAACTTTAAGGTCTATCTTTAAAAGTCTGAGCTATTTCAAGGTCTAATTCCCAAAAGAAGTCCTAGAGAAAGAATTTCTAAAATGAAAAGACATACGAGAGTTTTTTTAATTATCCTGGAGTCTCCTCTGCTTGTCATATGTACCTTTCTTTAACAGGGAAGGTGAATATTCCCTAAGGAAAAGTAGAGTCAGTGTTAAACATCGTTATATGGAAAATTTAAATACATGCAGTAAGTCAGTGCCACCCAACTTTTTTTTCAGATAATAGAACACATATAAAATGATACTATTTTGATGCCATATTGCTGGAAGCCAAATTTTGTTGAAAGCTCTCAACTCAGAGGGGGCTTCCAGCTACCTAAGGCCCTTTTGATCCACCTGGAGAGCTGAGGGGATCACTACCCTATACTCTCAAAACCCACTCAGAGCATGTGGGTTAGGAAATGCCACAAAAGTAACCTCTGAGTCCAGATGTCACTTAGAACTGATCAAAAAGCAGAGATCAAATCTTGGTCCCCAGAAAGAGAAGAGAACTTCCACAGACATTATGGGAGGCAGGCAAGCAGGAATGAGGAAGGCCTGAAGGGATTTTAATAGGAGAGAAGCCAGAGCAGAAGCCCCTAAGGCCTCATTACTCACAGCCTGTTTCCCTCTTAGAAGAAGATGCTTCTATCTGCAGCCTCTTACAGAGAATAGCAGCCAACAGATACTTCCATAACAGTCCACATTCAGAATCACCATTCATATTGGGCATCTCCCAGAGTTGTGGGGCATGGCCATACAGTTTGTACGCAACAAATATACAACAATAACTTACCAATTTCATCATTTTATTTGCAGGTTACATAATCTTAAGTTTCAGAAAATATTTATGCTTTTAGCCTCTTTCCTAATGTCAGAATTAAAGACCTTCTACCCCCATAAATCTACTTCAAAAATCAGCAATCATGTGAAAAGGGGATATTTGCAGAGGGGACCTGTCCTGTTTACTTATGATTGGGCTTGAAGCATGCCATGAGCCATTAACACATGAAGGCATGTGAACAAGTCATACACAAAATGCAACTCATTAAGGAAGTGCTTATACATTATTTGGGTCTATTTAAACATAATCAAGTATGCAAAATTATGCACCAGTATTTTTTCATAGAAATTTCCCATTTTCGGGATCCCTGGGTGGCGCAGCGGTTTGGCGCCTGCCTTTGGCCCAGGGCGCGATCCTGGAGACCCAGGATCGAATCCCACGTCGGGCTCCGGGTGCATGGAGCCTGCTTCTCCCTCTGCCTGTGTCTCTGCCTCTCTCTCTCTCTCTGTGACTATCATAAGTAAATAAAAGTTAAAAAAAAAAAAAAAGAAAGAAATTTCCCATTTTCTACTTGTTAAATCACTTACATCGAGATGACTATTTAATGCTAAATTTTTAAAAAAGATTTATTTATTTGAGAGGGAGAGGTAAAGGGAAGGAATCTTCAAGTAGATTCCCTGCTGAGCATGGAACCCCACCCCCACCCCACAGGGCTTGATCCCACCACCCATGACATCAGGACTTGAGCCAAAACCGAGAGCCCGACTCTCAACCGACTGAGCCACCTAGGTGCCCATTTAATGCTAAATTTTGGAAGTTGTTTCTAATGATACTCTTGGATCATTCAAAGCACCTGGCTAACAACACAGTTTACCTCTCAAGGAAGTGCATCCTACAGCTGTTTTCATTTGCATTCATGTTTAGAAAACCGTATTGATTCTGCATCCTGACACATGCTTTTCTTCCATTAAAAGGGTAGTAGATATAATAAAGAACCATTTTGTTTCATTGACAAAGACATTGGCACTTATAAAGCACCTTTCATCATGTTTTAAGAGATTTTCTTAGCTCCTGCAGCATGTCTAAGAGATAACAAAGACAGCTGTTATGGATGAAGGTGGGGGAGTATCTTCAGTTCACAGATAAGGACCAGGAAGGCATATGAGGTAAAGGGCATAGCCATGACCTAATATTATGAATGTCAAGATCATCCAGCTGTAGCAACTATTGGTAAATTCCTAAATTCCTACCTTCCATCTCATTCTTCATCAGACAAGTCTCGGTTTCAGTTTTCCTATTAGGGAAAACTTATTCCCTTGGCATAAAAATTTGTTTCGGCGTCTTTTTCTCCATCCTCAGCAAATATAGCTTATAAGCCTTGTGCAGTGAGTGAAAAATACAATTCCCAGGTCAAATCCAAGCCCTCAGGTTGCTCAGCTGAGCCCAGGCCCAACTGGTAGAGTGTGGCTACATTTGTTTGCCACCTTGGGGGAAAGGACTCTGATAAGGGAGACTTGTGGTCTTGTGTTACAAAGGATATTCGTAGGAAGACTGCGAACAAAATCAAGCTCCTTGAAATTCATGCAATTACTTATCAGGCAATTATTTACTAACAGTGGGGCTCAGATCACCTTGTAAGAGAAACAGACCAACCAACATTCTCTTAATGGTATCTTTGCAGACCAAAAGTTTTTAATTTTGTTAAAGTTCAATTTAGCAGTATTTTCTTTCATGGACTGTGCTTTTGGTGTCATGTCTAACAATTCTTTCTCCTATGTTTTCATAAATAACATTTTGCAGTTTTTGTTTTACATGTAGATCTATGTTACATTTTAGTAGATCTACTTTGCGTGTAGATCTACTCAGTCCATTCTGAATTAATCTTTGCATCATGTGTTAGGTTTAGATTAGGGTACATTTTTGTTTTTGTTTTGCTTATGGATTTCCAATTGTGCCAACATCATTTCTGAAAAAGACTCTCCTTTCTTTTTTATTTTCTTTAAAGTGAGGTGTTTTTTTAAAGATTTTGTTTATTTATTTATTCATGAGAGACACAGAAAGAGAGGCAGAGACATAGGCAGAGGGAGAAGCAGGCTCCAGGACCCCAGGATCACGACCTGAGCCAAAGAGAGACGCTCAACCACTGAGCCACCCAGGTGCCCTCTCCTTTCTTTTTTAAAATTTCCCTGTACTGGGCAGCCCAGGTGGCTCAGCGGTTTAGCACCACCTTCAGCCCAGGGCCTGATCCTGGAGACCCAGAATTGAGTCCCGCATTGGGCTCCCTGCATGGAGCCTGCTTCTCCCTCTGCCTGTGCCTCTGCCTCTCTCTCTCTCTCTGTCTCTCATGAGTAAATAAATAAATCTTTTAAAAAATAAAATTTCCCTGTACCTTTGTTGAAAATTAACTGGCTATATTTTTGGGGTCTGTTTCTAGATATTCTATCTCGGGGGCCAGAAAACTATAGCCCATGGAGCAAATCTGGCCTGCTACCTATTTCTGTTCATCCCACTGAAAATAGTTTATACATTTTTAAATGGTTTTTAAAAACCGAGAGAAGAATATTTCAAGGAATGTGAAAATTACACAAAATTCAAATTTAAGTGTCTATAAATAAAGTTTTATTGGAACTCAGCCATGCCCATTCATTTACTTCTACGACTGTTTTTGGATAGTTGCAACAAAGACCATAAGGCCTAAAATATTTACTCTCTGGCCCTTTACAGAAAAAGTTGGCCACGCTCTCATCTAGAATATGAGGAAATATATATATATATATATATCCATGCAGAACCTCAGGGGCTCTCTGAATGCCACTGTAAAAAAATGCTTGTAAGGACAGAAGCTTTAAATAGAACCTCTGAAAGCCCTAAGGAAGGCAGAAAAGGAATGCATTTAATAGCCAGCTACCCTTTCCAGCTAGGACTAAAATATAAAAGCCTTAAGTAAAACTATTCTTAAAAGGATGAATTGTACTGCACTATCTAGTTAAGCAGAAAATGGAGAAAATTTAAGTCTAAAAGGTATTTATTTTTAATGATGTTTTTCTTAAATATCTCCCTGAGTCATAAACTAAGAAAAAACATTTGTAAAGTGAAAGATGACAGGCTAATGTCATGAGTATAAGGTAGTTTTATAAAAATCAATTGGAAAATGACACATAAAATTCTCAACTTGAGTAATCATTTTAAAGAATGCAAACACCTATCAGATTAGCAGAGATTAGAAAGAATGATAATATTCGGGGATGACAAGGATAGGAAAACATTCACACACACTCCTGTGGGGAGACTAAATTGGCAGTCTTTCATCACTTCCATCACTCAAATGCCTTTAAAAGGAATTGATGCAGCATTACAGTTAGCTATTTATCATCTATAAATAACAACTATTAACATTTATTCAGCACTTACTCTGAGGGAGGCAGGCTAAGTGCTTTTACTACCTTAACTCATTCAATCTTTGCAACACCAGGAGGTAGGTACTACATCATCCCCATTTCACAGACATGGAAGCTGAGGCACAGAGACTCTGAGCAACCTTCCTGAGGTTATACAAGTAGTAGAAAGTGGCAGAACTAATTACCTGCACAAGGAATTCACGACACAGTGACTGCATGCAACATGGTCTAAAATAAAGAAAACCTAAAAATAAGCTAAACATAGAAGAAAACCATGGTACTTCATACAATAGGACACAAGGAACCATTTAAACATGCTGCCCAAGATAGACATGATAGATTTAGAAAAAAGAGGGTTACAGACTAGTGTGTGTGATACGATCCTGTTTTTATTTTTATTTTTAAGATTTTATTTATTCATGAGAGACACACACAGAGAGAGAGGCAGAGACACAGGCAGAGGGAGAAGCAGGCTCCATGCAAGGAGTCCGACACGGGACTCGATTCCAGGATTCCAGGACCACACCCTGGGCTGAAGGCAGGCGCTAAACCGCTGAGCCACCCAGGGATCCCCGTTTTTATTTTGAACTATAATCTATGTGTGTATGTCTATGTATAAAACATCTGGAGGAATACAGCTCAAATATTGAGAAGTATCTGAAGGTGGTGAAGTCACAGGTGATTCTGACTTTTCTTTGTATTTATCTATTTATCACTTTTCTTCTCATTTTTTCTCCAAGAGTGTTATTTATAATTTCGAAGTACTATTTAAAAGTGCATCCCATGCCACCTTCCATCTCAGAAAAGCATATTTTAATAAAATGCAAATGTGAATAATAAAAAGAGCTTTGAGATACTCTAATAAGACAGAGGCTGTGTAACCATAATAAATTACTTTTATCCTAAGAAAAGTCAAAAAATAAATAATAAAGGGGATTTTCAGGGAGAGTGCTGAACTGAATTTCAGGATAGTTCAATAGATGAAGTAAGAACTTCCAGTCACTGGGAATTCGTCTTTTCTTCTTCCCATAGTAACTTCTCAGAGCAGTAACTAGAATTCAACTTTTATATTTCTAAAGCACTTTCAGCCACAACATCTCATTTACTTCTCACAATGGCCCTCTCTGAGTAATACAAACAGAAAGGTTGGAAATAGAAAACAGAAAGCGTTTCTCTAATTCCTTAAGACACCTGCAGGCTTTCCTGTGTGGTGCAGGAGAAAAGTATCCCAAGATGGTGGTGTTGCACAGATTACTAATGTCCTGCCACTAAAGCACAGCACTCTGGGCAGAGATGATCATTAGGCCGAACAAACGCAGGGCCCCGTACAACAGTTTTACATCACTTGTAGAGGCATATAAAGCTGGGGAGTCTTATCAACTGCAAACTCATCTGTCTATGAAAACTGCAATCATGGCCATCAAAATTTGGGGGTGATACTGTCCTGATTGTCTACAGGTAAACTAAAGAGAAATTTTCTACTACCTTGAGACCTATATTTACCAGCCTCATCTAATTGAAAGCTGCGTTTATAATAAATGAGCTCAGTGAGGAAGTCTCGATCAAATATACTTATAGCATCAGGATTCTTCTCAACAGTCCCAGTGTTCTGGTTACTTTAAAAAGGAAGACAAAACAGTAGCAAACTGTATTCCCCGGAATTTCTAATGCTCTGAATGGGAGACATACTGTGACTTGTGTCTCCAGTAAGGGCATATATGCAGTCTAACAAGACAGGCCATACCGCAAAAAAGTACCTCCTATGACATAAATGACTCATTTGCTGAACACTGGCATTCTTCAAATGTGTGTAAACCCAGATGATCCCAGAACTATGCTTAACTTCTTCATTCACTCATAAAACATGTCCTTCTAATGGGTCTGTCAGCGTGTCATCATTTTCAGGGTGACATCTGCTAATTTACTCCTCACCCTTGAAACCACATTTAATCCCAGCATTTTAGCTCTGCTAAAAGCTTCAGCAGTGTAGAGAGAAAGGGGTCAAGGCCAGCAATCTATTTAGCTGATGGGCTTTCTTATACCAGCCTGAGAACCTTTCTTGAGATTCCTAAAACCACTTCTCTTTGAACAAACATCCTTACTTCCTGTGGGGCGGGGAGCAAGGAAGTGTGAAAACATTTTTCCCCGTGAATAAATGTTTCAATTAATGAATTAATCAGAGGGAGGCAGGAAGAGAAAATAAACATTAGGACAAACAAAAGAACATATAATCATAGAATGACTTAAGAAGGAGCTCAGGACTCCCGCCTTTCTCTCTCTCTCTTTCCTCCCTCCCTCCTTCCCTCCCTCCCTCCCTTTCTTCCTCCTTCTCTCCCTCTTTCTCTCTCTCTCTCTTGCTTTTTTTCATGCTAAAAGCAAGCAGAAAACTAAGTGGTACCTGGCCCAAAGAAAAGAGGAAGGCAAAAATCTGCCCACATAGAAGAAAGCCTAAGGAAGAGGGAGAAGAGGGCTTCAGGAATGGAAAGAACCAACATTACCCCTGAGCTGAGCTCATCATTTCCTCTGCACTATCATTTCATTTCTGTGGAGGTGACGATGGAATCAGAAAGTCACGGATGATCCTGACCCTAAGAGATCACAAAAATGGATACCAACACGCAAGCAGATGAGGTAATGGCATGGTAATATCATTTTCCTGATTAAATAATGATAATGCCATTAAGGTAGAAAGAGAATCTTTTGAGAGGCACTTGCCCTAGCTACCCAGCAACAGAGGGTGGCTCCAGGAGCAGACGAGTCACCTCTGGGAGCGCCTGGGCCCCACCTTCTACAACCCTGCTTGAAGACCCTGGGAAAGTCACTTCTGTGCTCTGGGCCTCCCTTCCTTCTCCAAACCGTGCACTGGACACCCGCGGTCCCACCTAACTTCCAGGGCCGCCACCAGGGAAAGGAAGGGTGACGAATGGTCCTGGGCTCCTGCCGCCGGCCACCCGAGAGGGCCCTGCACTGGGAAGCCCGGGGCGTGCACATGAAATGACCCGTTAAGTCAGGTGCTCAAGAGTTGTCTAGAAAGGAGGAAGGTAGAGAGATGAAGGAAGCCGGTTAGCTAGTCTGCAGTCCTAATTGCCTTCCCAGCAGGTCAAGCTCCAGGGATTTAATGGTCCCTGGTTTCATATATCCTGAGGAAAAGGTGAAACTCTCACTTTGTATTTTCTTTTATTTTTTAAGATTTTTTAATTTATTCATTTGAGAGAGAGCGGGGAGAGCACGAGTAGGGGAAGGGCAGAGGGAGAGGCAGAGGGAGAACGAGAAGCAGGCTCCCCGAGACGAGGGAGCTCGATGCAGGGCTCGATCCCAGGACCTGGGGATCGTGACCTGTATTGAAGGTATATGCTTAACTACTGGGCCACCCAGACACCCCACTTTGTATTTTTTCCTCTATTTCTACCTTTATCTAATCTTCTGGCTTCCCTCCTTCTTTCAGGTGCATCTGTCAGTTACCTTCCCCTTCCTTCCATCTCCACTGCTCCATGATTTTTATGTTATCTTTCTTAGTGTTTACCTTCATGTTGTCCAAGAGGCTTAGGCCCCTGAAGCAGCAAGGGTGGGAGGGGGTTGTGTCTGCTTCGTTAGGAGTCAAAGACACAGCTACTCAGGGGAGCGTTTTCATAAGAAACCCATACTTAAAGATCCTTGTTTATAAGGAGTGGCGCTGGGAAGCCCTTCCTTCCAGGGTAGGGGGGCAGAGGCCTGGAGGCTGTGGGCCAAGGGCAGGAACTTCGGGCCTCTCCTCGGCAGGGCTCGTTCCCCCCACCCCCCTTACCGCCGGCAGCGGTCAGGGCAAGGAGTGCCCGGGGGTGGCCACCGTTACAGCCACAGCCTGGCCTGGTCTGCACCAGGCTGCTCTCAGCCTTTCTCCAGGGAGCTTCTCGGGATGGAAATCAGACCCAGAGGCTTCTGAGCCCTTTCAACCATGCTCTGAGCACAAATCACGAAGGCAGGGATGGGGGCGGCAGAACACAGATGAAGGAGCTATTTTTGAGTGACTGGAAATAAAAGCTAAACACAGGTGTGTTCTGTGCAAGTGGAAATGTTCCCAAATCCACAAGAATTCTTTATAAATAAACTAAAAAACAAACCATTTGGGTTGCCACATTTCATCCTAGTTTCCAGGGACACACACAAATAGTTCAGGTCTTTGCACATTATTTCAGGAACCATGGAGGGCTTACAGGCACCCACTAAGGGTGTCTGACTCACTTTCTAGAAAGCTACACGAAATGACAATCTAGGGCTAAAAATGAGGGCAGCGCCTGCCCTGTGACTCCTGCCACAGCACAGAAAAACAGGACAAAAGGAAACCACCTTAGCTGACTCTGAGAGAAAAACACCAGTGGAATTTAGGGTAAATCGAGAACCTCTACAGCCAACGCAGTTGAATTTAGACAATGATTCAGGTCTTTCATCTCAACTCATACATACAATAAAGAAGTGTATCGAAATACACATTAAACAAATCATAGTGAAGCTCTTCTCATTATAATATCAACAGCACATATTCACCTAAATAAATTTCTAGGAGATCCTTTAACTCAGAGGAAGATGTAAGAATCTTCTATAATGTCAGCAGGGTTTGGCAGACTCAGACTCCATTTCCCCCCACTTTTCAGCAAGCAAAATGCGTGTGGCATATTTTTTCCTCCAAATTCTTGCTGAAACCTCACCCATTGTGAATTCTGAGCTATTTTCAGACAGATCTTCCACCACCGTTACCCACCTCATTCTCACAGTGTTCCTGCCCTAGCAGCAAACTGGGCCCATTAACGAGAGCCCGTCCTTCCCCACTTCTGAGGTCAGATAAAGAGTGGGCAAGGTTGAAGTGACAATTTGTGTATACACAGCACCTTAGCAAATCTCCATGGCAGCTCTGTGAGGTCTGCTTTCTGGCTGAGGAAACTGAGGATCAGAGAGGTTACGTGATGACACACAGCCATGAATGGCATTGCTGGGATTCAAACCTGATTTCCCTGAGCTGGTAGCCTACATGGCACTTGTCATTTTAAAATGCTTCCAACAGAGCAGCCTGGGTGGCTCAGCAGTTTAGTGCCACCTTCAGCCAAGAGCGTGATCCTGGAGTCCCAGGATCGAGTCCCACGTCGGGCTCCCTGCATGGAGCCTGCTTCTCCCTCTGCCTGTGTCTCTGCCCCTCTCTCTCTGTGCGTCTCTCATGAATAAATAAATAAATAAATCTTTAAAAAATAATAAAATGCTTCCAACCAAGTGGAATGCTAGGTCGGGGCTGGCAGATATTTTATGGGAATAAAAGTCAAAACCTGCAGAAGGACAGGGTATCAAGAGACCTGATTTCACAGACCATATAAAATAATAATAAAAAAAAAACCAAAATTGGTAGTGCACAGGGGATATTTTTAAGTAGCAAGCTAAAAATAGGCCCAGGTACATAATATAGCATGCGTTAAGACTGGCTGTCTTATTAGCTATTGAAAAGCCAGCTAAGTGGGTTGGCAGAGGGCACCTGGGGCAGCAGCAACATGGTCTCGGTCAGGTTAGGAGGATACACAAGCAGGATGGGGACATCCCAGGAGAGCTCGTTGTAGAACAGCAATGTAGATCAAAGCCAGAAAGCCAGACTGAGGCCAGAGTACCTGGGCCAATGAGTGCCAGGAGAATCTAGCTGGATTTGACAATAAAGGAGAGGAAAAGGAAAGTTGCTAGAGACTTTCAGCAGAGGGGTCCCATGAGCAAAGCACCATGAGAGGATGATAAAAAGAGGGGGCTGGGATGCTAGCATCCCTCTACCCCTGGCCACTCCAAGGTTCTCCTCCAAAGCAGGTGCCGTGGAAGGTGCTGGGAGAGGGAGGAGGTGTGAACTCTAGCCTGGGCCTGGCTCTCCCACGGACATGAGTGGCAGGGACACAGGAAGGTGCTAGGTTCTGGTGCTGCTGGGCTTGCAAGCGGGGGCAGGGCTGAACGAGAGGGAGCAAGTGTCAAAACGACCCAGGTGCTCTAGGCCTGTGGAGCCGGAGCAGGGCTTAAGCCAGGTCAAGGGGTCCAGTGTATGGCAAGGATAACAAAGTCACATTTTGCAAATGTAATAATACCATCTATAAGCTGCTTCAGTTTCTGAACTGTGTCTAAATGCATGAAGCTCTGAAAGCAGGGATGTAGGGCACCATCTCCTTGACCCTCCTGAAAGCAGCCTTCCACACCTGTCTGTTCCTTCCTCCCGACCATGTGCATGGAGGAGGGAACCAGGAAAGAGACTCTTTCTGACCAAGCTCTTTTGAAAAATTCAGTTCTTTTTATCAGACTGGATCTCAACCTGGTAGGAACAAAAACATCAAGATGAATGTGTTCTCATCATATGTAATCAAATGACAAGAATAGGAATATAATATATTAAGGTAGAAATAGATGTATTCAGATAAGAGACCATCTGTGTAGTTTTTTCTTTTCCCCAAACCTTATTACATATTATTGACACATCTGCTTTTCAGTTAAAAAGAGGCTGCCCCCTCTGAACATAAAGAAAAACAAAAACGGTAAAGTGCACCCCCCCCCCCCATTGCAAAGAATGGTTTATTGAGCTCTCTGGTTGCTTAACCATCGCAGGGAGAAGCGATCCACCCCTTTCCCTATAGAACTAGAACCAAGTACCTGTGCTAATGATCTAAATATTCGTAATTATGCTTTACACCTATTTAACAACTTCTTTATTCTGAGTGTTTGGTGAAGGCTATGGTTCAAAACAGGAAACACGGCCCAGAAGCAGCCTGCTTCAGGATGAGCGGAGGGGTGGTAAAGAAAGAGAAGAACGGCTTCTGCCTCCCTGGCAGAGAGAAACAATAAGGGCCACATCTTACCCTGCTCTGATTTCCTCCAGCCACGTAAAAACAGAGATACGCTAAAATGAATGCAGAAGAACAGCTCGCAGGGAAAAACGATGGGCAAGTTCTTGGGCCCTCAGCAGAGCTGGGAAGAGTTTGCTATTCCAGAAAGGCACTCTTAGCATTGTCTAGCATACCACTGTTGTATGGATAAGGCCAGTTCTTTCCCTAAACTAGTTTTGATCTTTGGTAAGCTGCTTGACCTCTGTGGTTATTAATTCCCTGGCATCTTTGGCTCGGGGTCTTAAAATGCACAACTTCTACAACACTTCTTATAGGTAAGTGTCGGGTAGTATAAAGGTGAATCGTACCCATCACTTTAGGGACATTCATGGGGGTGGAGGGAGGGGGCAGGCAAACACTGTGATCCTGTCCCTCTCAGTAATGGCCACATGAGCGAGACCCCGAACCCCTCTTCTCTCTCTCCCCTTTCCCTGCGCTCTCCACCCTGCCAATGCTTTCCAGCCCAGCATGAGCACAGGCAGCCATGATGATCCCCAAGTCACGCTTATGTCAAGAGCATCACGAGTTCCCTGCCACTTACCTGGACCCCAGAATAAAGCCACTTTACACATCTCAAAGATGGGTCAGCTTTTCACCATATTTGACCATCACGAGAATCCTGTATCTCAGATAAAACACCATATAGTCTAGGAATTATTTAAATAAGATATCTTTCAACCACTTACTTGGTGAGTACCATTGCATGAAAACATAAATACTACACAGTTCAGACCCTGTTAAGCTGTATCACATCACACAGATTTTATAGCTCTCCGTATGTTTACAGGGCTCTGCCTGTAATGATAATAAAATCATCCAACCTTCTTAGTCCAGACAAGACAAGCAAAATTCTCTCAGGCATGCTACCTGTCTTTGATCTGAACAGTGCACATTCTTTACGCATTTGCTGCCTGTGAGGCATGACCTGCCCTTTTAAAGCCCCTCTGGATGCCTCATGACACAGCTTTGCAGCCAGGGCTGCTGTGCAGGGCAGGCTCTCCAGCCAAGAAGGCCACCTTCTGGGTTAGCCGTTCTGGGATGGAGCTTTCCCCCGGGCCATGCCAATCTGCAGCTGGTGCTAAGGCCAACAGAACTACTCAGTTTCCAAGTTCGTTCATTCACTTGGGTACGCTGGGCTTAGCCTGATCAAGAGGCAAGATGCAAGATTCTTCCTCTGAAGTTCGGGCAATGAAAATCAAGTGTTTCGAGGCCTAAAACAAAAGCTGTAGTGTCTAGTCAACATCTTGAAGCAGTTTGCAGTTTATTTTTACTTTTTTAAAGATTCTATTTATTTATTCATGAGAGACACAGAGAGACAGAGAGAGAGGCAGAGACACAGGAAGAGGGAGAAGCAGGCTCCACACAGGGAGCCCGACGTGGGACTCGATCCCGGGTCTCCAGGATCACCCCCTGGGTCGAGGGTGGCGCCAAACCGCTAAGCCACCGGGGCTGCCCCAGTTTGCAGTTTAAAAGGCAGGAAGGAAGTCTGCTTACCTTATTGATGAGAGTCACTATATCTCCTTCTTTGATTGTCAATTCATCATCATTCTGTGCCTCATATGGAAATATTACTTTGCAGTAATCCTTGGCTGTAAGAAGAAAAGAAAACACAACCTTTACAGTGCTTCACCTAATGAGCTGGCCCAGGAAAAGATGTTCTCTCTCACATCAACTTCAGAAAAAAGCACTTAACAGACAGGATATAATAATGATTGCATAAAGAAAGAGTCACCCTCAGGAAACTACCTAAGATTGCTCATTTGGGGCTCATGCTTATGTATTCTCTTCATTTTCCCTCCCTCACAAACCATGTGATGTCATCAAATGTCACTGACTGCTTTGTGTCTCTCTCAGGCAGAAAAGCAAATGGTTTCCTTGATCTTGGATGTATATTTGATGTACTTTATTTTATATACCATTTCATATACTCTTTGGGTGCATGCAAAAGCAGACATAATCTACAAAGAGAAAAAAGCTTAAATTCGGCCCTCACTGTCTTATTCCACACATCACTAAATCAGAAACAGGGTATCTGTGTATGTTACAAAGCTAACATGGTACTTAAAACAATAAAAAAAGAGACTTCATTATGGTACGTCTCACAAGAAAGATATTTGTATATGAAAATGTGTCAACCACAAACAGCCAACAAATACCAACTAAATGTTCTTTATACACATGTGTATATGGGGCAGGGGGAACAAACTTGTTCAGATATGTCCCATGGCGTCTCTGTGGGAACCTATTTAGGTGGGGATGTTCATCAGCAAGGATGTGTACCTAAGAGAGAAAAACACTACAGCCACTAAAAATCAGTTCAGATATGCCCACAATTATATGCTTTTGAAAGTCCATCTGATGTCAGGGGTGCCTGGCTGGCTCAGTCAGAAGAGTGTGCAGCTCTTGATCTCAGGTTCGTGAGTTCAAGCCCCCACGTTGGGTGTAGAGATTGCATGAATAAATAAACTTTAAAAAAGAAAGTCTACCTGATGTTAAATCTTCTCTATTTACACAAAAGCATCAATTTAGAAGAGAGCAAAAACATTTGTCAGGTAGCCAGGGAAGTAAGACTTGGAAAACTGGGGTTTGATGACTTAGAACTAAAGGTTGAAAGAAAACTTCAAGAGAATTACTATCTCCTGGGACAGGCATTTATTATTCTGCAGCTAAGTCAACAAACCTAATGGCTTTGAATGACCTTAGATATTTCCCAAGGATCAGATCAGTTCCCGCAGACAGATCATAACCTAGAGCTATATACACAAGTATCAATTATATTGTCCCTAGTACAATTTATATGACTGAAATGTGGGGAGGGGGGTATTATGGTTAATGTCACATCGATCAAAGAGAGTCACGTATAAAATAAAGGCAATAAAAAATCTGTAATACAGACAGACTGTGGTCTAGGGTACCACAGGAGGGCAGGGAGGAGAGAGGGAAACGGGGCAGGAAAAGAGAGGGACTCACTTTCTGTGTGAATGTTTTTGCTTTCTGTCCAATGGACAGAGTATATCAGTTACATCCCCTCCCCTCGTGTTGGAAACCTTCCATCTTAGGTACTCTGGGCCCCTGATACCTTTTGCTCATCAGGCCATGCTGAGGGATACTAGCTCTAAATCCCATCAATATTAATCTGCCTAAATATTCCCAGGTCCATAGAGTTACTAATGTTCCATCTCTCTTTAATTAGTAATAGCAAGCCTCCCAAATCCTGAATCAGCCAAATATTCTAAAAGGATGGGAAAAGTTAAACATCGTTAAATTGGATAATGACAGCTCTTTTCCAACTTTCCTATTGACTGTGCTAGTGAAATATGACAACCCAACCTCAAAACTTACAACACTGAAATAAGTATAGCATTATTGAAGAACTGCCCTGCAGAGTCCCAGTTTGAAGAATAATTCATTGGATTGAAATCATGGAAATATTTTACAAACAAGATAGGACACCTGTGGTCAACAAAGGAAAAAAACAAACATTGTTTCTAATCCTTTCCATCAAAAAGAA
The DNA here is from genome assembly GCF_018345385.1 of Vulpes lagopus. Taxonomy (NCBI): domain Eukaryota; kingdom Metazoa; phylum Chordata; class Mammalia; order Carnivora; family Canidae; genus Vulpes; species Vulpes lagopus. Next base: position 15,577,640 of record NC_054848.1, read on the forward strand.
ACTAAGTGTGGTAGACATTGGTTCACAGGAGCCATTCCCCATCCCCTTCCCAGTTCATATAACCCTGCTGCAGTCAGGTATTGCATTTGGGCATTGGGAATGGCTGTCTGCAGTAGGATGAGTGAGATTTGTCAAGGCAAATAATGTTAATTTCACTCCCTTTTGTTGGCTTAGGGGTGGGCATGTGATCTAGTTCCAGCCAATGAGATGTGAGAGGAAATCTGCTTGAGGAGGAGAGGAAGGCTGTTAGATTTTGTTCCCCGATTTAAAAAAAAAAAAAAAAAAGAGTTGTGAGGAAAATAGCTGCCCCTGCCCTTCTGCTTTTAACACTGTTTCATCCTTGTTGGAAGACAGTACAATGTTTGGCACAGTTATAGTCATAGTTCAACCATGAGAGGAAAGCCAAGGAAATCACAGAGGAGAGGACTCTCAATTCTTGACACCATTAAGATGTCTATCAAATTAATCAACATCAGGGGGTCTGTCTCTGGATTCCTTGTTATCTGACTCCATAAAATTGTATTGCTTACCACTACTTTATGGCTGCATAGGTATTGATCACTCAAAGCAGAAGGTACTCTGACATGAAGGAACTTGGTAGAAGAGGATACCTCCACTTACCTCCCCTGAAACTGCGTGTACACACACACACACACACACACACACACACACACACACACACACACATATGACTATAACCTCCCTCCACTCAAAAAGTCACTTCCTATGCATCTGTGTCACTCGCTCTCCCCCTATCTCTTCCCTTGCTACCTCAGGAACTGGTCCATAGCAGGGGCTCAATAAATGACTATGGAAGTGACTTGTAACCGATATAGTAAGGAAATATTTCTAAAAAAGTACTAGTATGCCTTTAAAATGTTTCACAGGGCCATTTTGTTTTCTGCCCAGTTTCCCCATTAGTTAAGGAGGGCAAGTAATACCCTGCCTTTTTTTAAAAAACAGCTTTAATGACATATAATTTTTATACCAGAAAATTCACCCATTTTAATTGTACGGTTTGAATAGTTTTAATAAGTATGACCATCAACATAACCTAGTTTTAAAACATTCCCACCATGTATGCTGTTTTGTGTATAATGCATTAGAAAATTATCTGGAAAGCACCAATTTTAGTTAAAGGAGGAGATATGGGTACCAGTGGCTACTGTCAACTACTATTGTCCATGAAGCAAGTTTCGACATCATGCTCACCCCTTTTTGCATCCCCATAACCTGATGCAGCTCCCACTCAATGCTTCTTGATCCCCTAGTGATACCTACAAAGTGGAGGAAAATCTGAGGGACAGCTAAATAGGAGGAGACTCTGGGCCAGGAATCAGGACAGTCAAAACTAGGTTTAATTTTAGCTGGGCTGTCCTGAGCATAAAATCTGAGACAACTACACAGTAGCTTTGGACCTCAATGTCCTTAGGTATAAAATGAGAGACTGGCCAAGGAGGGATGAGAGGAGAGTTTGGTTAACTTCAACAGAACACTTTTTCAGCAAATTTCAACTTATTCCAAAACTCTAATATAAAACAACTAAAAACAGAGCTGCTCTGGTTAGAGAGTGGGGCTGGCCCAACTCCCACCCAGGTCCCCAAAATAATTTCAATGAAGCTCTGGAGGCTCCAAAAAACATACTGAACTAGACCTGAGTTCTGGCCAGCTCTGACATTTCATGGCTCTAGTCATGGGCACTATAACTCAGAATGCCCCCCCCCCCCAATCAAACATGGCAACCACAGGCTCACATTTCAAGTTATCATGATATATTTGAAAATAAGGTCCTAATTCAGCAGTACTGGAAAATAAAAACATGCTGTTACTTTGGATGTACCAATGGTTTTAAGATACTAAAAAATAATAAGTGAAAAAAAATGGACTAACTCTGAGACTATAATTTTAATTTCATAGTATATGGAACAAAGATGTTCCCTACTTTAATTCAAACATTTATTGAGTCACCACCATGAAAAAGACATTGTCAGTTCTTGGGCCTGTGATATGCAAGTCAATACCCATCACATCCTCACTTGGAAGTGACAAACTAATGCCTGGGGAAAGGCAAGGGTGAAAGGATGACAAGAAGAAAAGACAAATGCTGGAAGAAGTACAGACTCACTCTGACAGGATATGGCTGTGGTATTGCAGAGGAAGGCATGATTACATTCAGGAGAGAGTTCACAAAGGAGGAGGCATTTGATATGTCTTGAAAGAATATAATTCCAAATGCTTTTTGGACGTGGGAAGATTAGAAATTTTAAATGAGTAGCAGACAGAGATGGAGAGGAAGGGGATGAAATTAATTTTTTGAGGCAGGCATTTTCCATCTATTCATCAATTAGATGGATTTAATTAGTCCGAGATCAAATAGAAATGAATGCCCACATGCACATAACAAAATAAAGGCACAACTTATTTTTAAGAAAGATTTAAAAAAAAAAAACTAATGCATTAGCCTAAGATTGAAATCCTAAGTCAATTCTTCGCTTTTTTGGTCTTTTTTTTTTTTACATTTACATATTTACTTTTAAGTAATCTCTACACCCGACGTGGGGCTCAAACTCACAACTCTGAGATCAAGAGTCGAATACTCTTTTAACTGAGCCAGCCAGGCATCCCTTGAGCTTTTTTGTCTTCGAGTCTTTTAAGAATCTGATAAAAAAGAAAAAAACAGTGATTCCCTCTTTCCCAAAAAAAGGAAAAAAAAACACATTCAAAGGTGCAGAGAAAATGTTGTGTAGGTTATCAGAAGGTTCAAGGACCCTGAGACCATGGCCTAGTTCCAAATCAAGATCCTGTATACTAATTACTGATTGGCATTCCAATTTTTAGAAACTTGTTCTATTAAAACCCCCCAAGAAATCCATTCATGATTCACATCCTTCTCACCAAAAAAAAAAAATTTCAATCTCTAAATTTTTAGAAATTTACATAATATTAAAAACAGACCATTTAAGAAATTGAACTCACATGCTCATAGCCCATGAGGCCCTTCACAAGGTTTTAAAATCTATTCATATATAAAAAAAAACCCAAACAGACCAGCTTAAAAAATATCCTTAGCTTAAAAAAATAAAAGCAGAACAAAAAGAATAAACATATCTGCAAGCAGAACACACACACACACACACACACACACACACACACACACACTCACACAATCAAGGAAATAACATTAAATCCAGGATGATTCTCTGGACTCAATTTTAGGACACGAAGATTAAAATCTCATGTGTCGGAGCGCCTGGGTGGCTTAGTCGGTTGGGTGCCTGCCTTCTGCTCAGGTCATGATCTCAGGGTCTTGGGATTGAGCCCTGCATCAGGCTCCCTGCTCAGTGGGGAGTCTGCTTCTCCCTTTCCCCTCCACTTGCGCTCTCTCTGTCTCTCTCTCTCCGATGAATAAATGAAATCTTAAAAAAAAAAAATCCCATGCATCACAGAGTCTGATAAGAAGCCTTCCAGAACTTCCAGCAGTGGTGGAAAGTACCAGGTCACCCTTAGAATTCTTTTCCTTTGGGATACCAGAACAAAAGTATCAAGCTCAGTGGTGTCTATTTTTACCAACATCAAAACCTAAAGTTCTTTCATTAAATTGACAAATATTATCTGAGGCACTACTGGTTCATAATAATCATTTATCCAGAAGCCCTAGAGACAGAACTTTTCAGATTTTAAAAAGGAAATGTATTACATCCATACAATAGATAACATCCTCAGCAGGGATCTGGGGATGCACTCAACCATCAAATACACTCAAATTCTGCAGCATGTGGATGATTTGTCACCCCAAGTGGGCTAAATAAAGGCTATATACTTAAATTTATGTAGTCCAGGACAAGTTTTATCACCAAACAAGTGATAAAACCTTTTTCCAGCTTTTTGTATCTTGGAAATGCAATAAGGGTATGGACTTGGGTCATATTCTGGGGGAAAGAGGCTAAGTTAAATAAAACTGTTACCCGGTTCTCAAGGAGCTTAGAACTGACAAGAGAGAATGAGGCATAAGGCTTCCGACAGGGCAACAGTGAGGGAAGGATAAGAGTGATGCCTTCAGCTTAAAGCACCAGAGTATCATGAATGCAGAATCATTTCCCAAAGGAAAGAGTCAGGCTCTCTTCTTAGAGGAAGAGTAAAATGGCAATGGCTCTGTACAATGTTCTAGGACTTTGGCCAGAGGAGTAAGAGTAGGAGTTGTTGGTGGTGGTGGTAGTGGGGTTCCCCAACCATTCCTGATGACAAGAATGGTGTGGGGCACCTGTTGCTTCCCTGCCTTCCCAGATTCCCTTCTCTGGGGGTTCCGATCAACAGATCTGAGGTGGGACCAGCAATCCACAGCACCCTGGTGATTCTCATAAACAGGGAAACTTAAGGAACAATCTACATCAGTAATTCTCACGCACAAATGGGCATCAGCACCAGATGGAAGACATGTGAAAACCAAACCCCCGAGGTTCCTGATCCTCTAGAACTGGGCAAGGCCTGGGGATCTGCATCTATAAAAAGTTGCCACGTGATGCTGATGCTGTAGATCCAGGGACCGCACTATGAGAGCCACTGATCCAGCCATGGGTATTAGCAAATATTCAATGCTAGAAAGAAGCAAAACAATGGTGGAGACCTGGAGGATGGGCCAGTGTGGTGGTGTTGCCCACTGCTAGGCATACTGTATAAGAGACGTAGACAGAAAATCCAGTCCTGTGTCGGTTTGAGGATCTGGGGCTGGTAGGGATTGCTGGAGAGAATACTACACTTGTCGTTTGTTCAGTAAATATTAACTAAGTGTCCACTGTGTGCCCAGCAGCAAGAGAAGAAGTGCCCTCATAGAGCTTACAAGAATCTGCACCAGCAGTTCACAAATTGGGCTAATTTGCTCCCCAGGGGACACTGGCAGTTACTGGAGACATTTGTGGTTGTCACAGAGGGAGGGGGTGGTAACAATTATTGGCATCAAGTGTATGGAGGCTAGGGATGCTACTAAACATCCCATAATGGACATACAACAGTCCAAGAAAGAGTGATCTGGTTCAAATGTTAATAGTGCCAAGGTGGAAAAACCTTGGTCTACACTCAAATTCAGACCAGGAAACGAAACACAAGACACATGTCACTATGTTGTCAACTCAAGCCCAACACCTGCCTCCATGAGAAAGCTGATGGTGACCCCAACCACAACCACTGCCTCTAGTCCTAGATGCTGTGGGGAATTTGACTTTCAAATTATTTCACAACTATGAATTATAACATTTTTTAATCTTTTGCTTTAAAAAGAGAAATTAAAAAAAGAAAAAGATAAAAATCTGACAAGCAAAGCCTTTCTGTCTTCTAGTACAGAACACACACAGTACAGCACTATATAGGATACTTGTTTCAAACTGGACATGCCCAAATATGAGTTTTAGGGGAGACAGACGAGCAAAAAACACCTCCCCTGAAAAGGCAGCATGAAAGAGCTCCCAGGTAAGGCTGAAGGAAAAAAACTAACATAAAGGAATCAACTCCTTTTTCTGCTACTTAAACATGTGGTGAGAAAGCAAAAATTAGCTTAGACTGAGAAAGTAAAAACCTGCCTAGCCATTCATCAGGCTGACGTACCAAATGCAGACACAGCCAGCTGCAAAGTGAACAGGAAATAGTATTTCTCCCAAGTATGCACTGCAGCTGGAAAGGGTCCTCGCACCCCCTTCTCTAAGCACTATTGCTTTCTTATTCCCAGAGTAAGTGTGTCCTCTAAAACCACAGACTATCAGAAACTTTGCTTTATATATATATATATCATATCAGTCAGAATGAAATGTTCCACTCTGGGGGCACCTGGGTAGCTCAGTGGTTGAGCTCTTGTCTTTGGCCTAGGTCGTGATTCCGGGCTCCTGGGATCGAGTACGTCAGGTTCCCTCTACCTATGTCTCTGCCTCTCTGTCTCTCTCTTTCTCATGAATAAATAAATAAAATCTTTTTTAAAAAATAAAAGAAAGAAATGTTCCACTCTTTTTAAAAAAGATTTTATTTATTTATTTATTTATTTATTTATTTATTTATTTGAGAGACAGAGCAAGATCGCATGAGTGGGCGTGGGGGGGGGCAGAGGGAGAAGGAGAAGGAGAAGCTGAGTCCCCGCTGAGCAGGGAGCCCAATGCGGAGCTTCATTGGGGACCCCAGGATTGTTACCTGAGACAAAGGCAGATGCTTAACTGACTGAGCCACTCAGCCACCCTCTGAAATGTTCCACTCTTGACTGAAGGAATGAAAGTCACTGTGACACAGAAAAGCAACCTTGATACCGCACACAGGTGCAGAGGCACACATAAAGAGTTCTGAACACAGCACTGCACTCTTACCTGAACTTGGTGGTTCCCGAAGAAATGACCTGGGTGCACCTCCCAGTACAGACGTGATGTTGACCCCTTTCCACACAGCCCTGCATTACCTGGAGCCTAGCAAAATACTGCTTCAATTCCATTCCACTGCATTCTCCCTCCTCCAAACTGGTAACTACTCTCGTGTTTGGTGCTATGCAGGCTCCTCAGTGCAATGAGCCAATAAACCTTTGTCGGACAAGGGTCTGTCTTAGTGCTCTTGGGCCGACCAGTCTAGAGCACAGACTAGAAAGAACGGAGGGTCTGTGAAGCCCCATGGAATACTAGCAACCACCACTAATCCCTCAGAAACCCAATATAAGCTTGAGGATCCTATACATACAAATGTGTCTTTTTTCCAACTGGTGACTGTGAACTCGAGAAAGTGGATCCATGGCTACTGTGCCACTTTTACAAGACTCTGTCCAATATGTAGCCCGGTTGAATTGTAAGCCATTTTTAATTCATGTGCCCCATCATCACTTGCTATGTGCCCAGGGAGTCCATGGCACTTTTCTGTGCTGTATGGGCGTATCGAGTAGAAGACATAGCCCTTGCCTTGAGGAACTAATGACAGCTACAAGGCACCATGTGTCACACCATAGAGGACAACCCCCAAGACATGAGGCAATGAACAAACTGACCAGAAAGGTGGTACAAGCGTCCAGGAATGGAGTGAGGGGAGGTCAGGCGCGGGGGGGGGGGGGGTTCAAGTTTAGCCTCTGCCCCATGGTCATCATTTACTCCGAAGTCTGACCTGCCTTTGTTCAAATGTTATCCAGGATTATCTGTTTCCTAACCTTCCTACTCAACTGGTCCTCCGAATCTCTGAGATTGAACTGTTTGTTCAGAAAGATGCTAAGTAGCCATTTCTCTGGGCTGTTTTTCTATCCCACAGAGGCCACAAATCTGCATCAATTGTAGTAAGAAACAGGGAAATTCCAGATGTGGTAGTTGGAGGAATCTCAGGGTACTTCACTTATGAATATTTAGACAGTTTCCCTCTTGTTATGAAAATCATGGCAATCTGTTCCCCAGCATGTGTTTCAGATGAGTTTCAATATCATAAAAGGTTTACTGGGGGAGGGGAGATGATGTTAGTTGTTTAAATAAATCCCGATCAGCTGAGTTACTTGCCCTCAGAAAATACCAATCCACGTGAACATTTTTTGAACCACCACAACGCTTACTCCTTTAGGCTGCTGAGGACAGAGATGTGACGACGAGGCCTCTGTCCTCTGAACTCCTGAGCAGTTTCTATTAGAGATCTGTCTGCTAACCAGAAGGAAGGAGGCTGCCCTGCTTCCAAGCTCAGGGTCATTTCTAATAGTTGGTCAGCACTCTATGTCCTTCCACTTGAACGTGGCAGTTGCATCAAAATTTGAAGCAGCAAATTGTTCCCAATGCAGGAGACTTTTTAGTAGACTTAGGTGCCTCGTGGAAATCAAGGGAGAACAAATACCCCAGAATTTGCTCGTTACAATGAAAGCCAGGAAGTACGTGGGTGAGATTAACTGCAGAAATTCTTGCTCTGGGTCCTTGAAAAACATCTGTCGATAAACATCCTTCAAGCCTTCACTGACAGTGAGAATTCTTCTGACCTGCTACCCACCTACACGCATCCTTCCACCTGTACCCGGTGACATCTCATATTCCTACTGAATTGTTCCCATTTTCCTCTTGCTTCTCCCGTCTGGCTGCTCACTTCTTTGAATGCAGAAACCTTTTACTCTGAATTGTAAAGCTTTTGGAATTAAATCAGAGGATGAAGGTGCTGGAGAAGGCTCAAGAGTTCTCTCTAGTACAGCCCTCTGACTTCATAGACAACGCAGACAATGAAGAGCAAGGCCAGAGAAATAAAATTATTGGCCCAAGGTCACACAGCTAGCGAATAACACAGCTGGTCCTAGAATCCGCACTGCTGACTCCTGGCCAAAACACACCAGCCAGCCTCTGTAAAAACACACTTTATTAAAACCCACGCCCCCACTGTGATGCTTCCAGGGAGCCAGGTGGATGGACGTAATTAATAGATACTTGTAGGATGGAACAGGCTTGGGCTAGAGCCAGGATCCTCCCACAGGCTTGAAGGAGCTGAATATTCGGATCTGTGTTAATACCTAGGCCCAGGAAGCCCATCTTGGATCCCAGAATTACTCTCAAACTACACTGTCCAATATGGTGGGCACTAGGCACAAGTGGCTACTGAGCATTTGAAATGTGGCTGCACCAAGCTGGATGTGCCATGCATATAAAATCCATGCTGGATTGTGAGGACTCATATAAAGAATAAAAACACCTCACTTAATTGTTTTATACAGGTTATATGTTGGAAAGATAATATTGGGGATATATTGAGTTAAATAAAATATATTTAAATTAATAAGTTCACATGTTTCTTTTTCAAAAATGTGGCTACTAGAAAATGTGAAATCATGTATGTGGCTCACATAATATTTCTATTAGCCAGCACTGCTCTAAGACACAGTTACCCACCTCCCCCAGCCCACCCAATCTTTCCAAGAAGACTCGAATATCCTGTCTGCAGCCATTACAGAGGGTGAAAAGAAAGCATCAAGGACATGCTCTTATCCTACAGCTAGTTCTTGAGACCTGAGGACTAGTCACTTAAGCATGCCCCATGGACTGTCCTGTTTTGTGCCACATCCAAGTGACCCTCAGGCCCCTATTGCTCAGGCCCCTCCCAAAAGCAACCCACAAGTCACCCAAGGTCCTATTTCCTCTGGACAGAGGTGAACAATCTACAGAGAATGTCAACTTTACTTCTACTGAAACTCTTTCCGTTAAAAAAAATTCTGTTTCTCAGATTACTATTTCTGTAAACACAAGTCAGGTTGATAAAGACCACTGGTTGTCACGTGTCATGAGGACAGCCTGTCCTAGGGACCACATTCCAATCACCTTTGAGGCTTGATGGGTCTTCTCCTTTGCTTTCTTCTGCCTCTTCCCGGTTCTGGACATCCAGGCAACTTTGCTAATAATAGTGATCATTTATAAGCTTGTTAAATAGCCATAACTATAGAATAAGCAGGTGAATGGGAGGAAGGACAGGCTACTGTCCAACAAGAGAAATGTTTGCAGAAATGATTTAATGCTTAATTCCTCAAAATTCTTTAGTGCCTAAAGGCAGGTCTAGCATGATAAGCCTATAACCTGCATGAATAAAAATATAGGGCCAGTTTCTCCTTAGGAATACGTATAAGCTCCTAACAGTGATTTTGAAAGTGTGGGTCCTCAACCAGGAGCAGCAGCAGCACCACCTGGGAATTCCTTAGAAATGCAAATTTTCAGGCCTCACCCCAGACCTACTGATTCAGCAATTCTGGAGGTGGGACCTAGCAAGGTAGAGGGTAGGGCCCAGCTTTCCAAGTGATGCTGGAGCACACTCAAGTGTAAGAACTGCGGGGTTAGAGACTTAGACCAGGGGGCTTTCTGCCTATTATCAGGAATCTGACTATATCATTAATGGACAGAAGGCATGTAGACTTCATCTGAACCCTAAACATTAAGGCAGAGATCTAGCATCTGCATCTGCACCATCCATGAACTTATTTCTCAAAGCCACCATTTTTGGCTTGACAAGTCCCACAAACTCATTTTCTTAAGTCTAAGGCAGTATCACTCATTTGCTCTCAAATCTACCCATTTTGCCCTGCAAAACGAACTCTTGGTATATTATTTTGCAATTAAAAGAATAAAGCTAGGCTTTATTCCTACGTTAATCATAATTATATTTGTGTGATTTTTGTTCTCTCAATCTTTGGCTTTCCAAACTAGATTAGTAGTCTGTCCATATTATCCTCATAAGAAAATCTGAAGCTAAAAACAAAAACAAAAACAAAAACAAAAACAAACAACAACAATAAAACAAAATCCCTAGAAGGAATTGAAGTAATTGGTTCTGACCAGAGCCCATCCAGAATGCCCTAGTTACTGGAAGGATAACAAAAGGAATTGGAGGCTTGCCAGGTTAAGAACTACAAATTCTGGATGCCCAGGTACATTTGCATTTCAGATAAACAACAAATGGTGCGTGGGACTTGCTTACAACCAAAAAAATTATTCACTGTTTATCTGAAATGTAAATGTACCTGGACATCCTGTATTTTAACTGGCAATGGACCCAAAGTAGGGAATACTGCCCTTTGGGAAGGTTTTGGGGAGACAGCCATCCTCAAATACTTAAAGAGCTATTAAGAGAAAAATGGGCTAATACCAATATAGATTCCGATACTAAAATTCGTGGATAAAAATTACAGGAACAGCATATCTGGCTCAATGGAAGAAAGACATCTGTATGTCAAGAGATAATAGCGGAGACAGGTGGAGGATGCTGGCAGGAAGGCAGGGTTTGGGAGTGCTGGTTGAGGTCTCAGTCTAGAAGATAGGGCCCTGGACTTGAAGGCCTGTGTGTCCCCAAATTGTTTGAGTTGCCCTTCTCTAAAATCTTTCTGCCTCCCAAACTATGCAAAGTGCTTGGGTATACACAGATAAGCCGTGGCTCTGCACATGGGCAAGATACAGGTGGCAGGAAAGGACCATGTTCCAGAAAGGAGAAAACCCGCAGGAGTTCTGAACCTAACTTGTGCCCACCCACTGGCAGGACCTCATGAAACACATTTGGGTGTATTTTTTGTGATGTGTTTTTAAAAGCCATTAAGGTAAAAGGGGTTAAAGAGTACACTAATCATGACAAGCCCTGAGTAATGTACAGAACTGTGCAATCACTACATTGTACACCTGAAACTAACAGAACACTGTACCTTAGCTACCCTGAAATTTAAAATAAAAAAAGTTAAACAGCCATTTAGATTATGTGAGGATTTTTCAAAGGCATTTCCATGACTGGAAAACCCTTAACGGCTTCCAAGAGTAAACTGGAGAAATAAGGTAACTCACTCTTTGTCCTGCTGTCCATTTCTGGTTTTGACGGCTCCGGAGTTGTAGCTGGAGGTAACTTCTTTCCAATAGTCTGGGGAGGAAAGAGACCATTTTACTGAACAAGATGATTCTCTCCATTAAACAAAGAAATAAAATCAAGTTCATGATGAAAAAATGCTCCCGACTGCTTCTAAAAACCACACACTTAAGTTTTTGCTGCTGCGTGTAGTGGTTGCCATTCTTCGACAGGTCAGACCCTCCATGACAAACAAGTGGGAGGACCAGGTAGAAAGGGCTTTATCCTTGGAGGCACTCAGTACCTTTTATTGTCATTCTTCCTTATGTCCTTATTAAAAGTTTGATTATTTTCAGCAGACTAGACAGGCACATTTCCTCTCACATTATGAGAAGCTGACTACATCTGTTGGGGCACAGCAGCTGGCCCAGAGGAGGTGCTCGCAAGTGTTTGCAGAGCAGAAGAATGGTAGTAAGAGGGAAAGAATAAACACAGAAAGAAGGAAAGGGTAAAGGGATGGAGGGCCAGAAGGACAGGTGTACAGGCAGGTGGAAAGCGAGGCAAAAGCCTGAGTGTCCGGAGCAAGTGTGCCTTACTGCATCTCCTGGCCACCGAAATAAATCCAACTTGTCTTGCAGGGTACAAATCAACACATCCATGTCCTCAAGGACAGCTCTAGCTGCCCCAAAGGCGGAACATGGAGAGCCTGCAGCCCTCCTCTCACCAGCCTTTTAACCTTCCAGGGCTTTGAGAGAGGCCAGTGTCACAGATCCTAGGTGTTTATTTACTTAAAAAAAAAAAAAAAGATGAGCCTGTTTGGAGTTCATTTTCTTTCCTTCATTCAAAGCTAATTCTATTATCATTTATTATTTATGACCATCCACCGAAAAGACTGATCTTGTCTCTGACTAAAGATGTTCCTGAAAACACAGGTGGCTCAGAGGCTCAAAGTACCAAAAACGAAAAAGCAGACAGCAAACAAAATGATAGTTCCAAAGGTGAGGTCTCTTCCCACTCTTCTCTTTTGCTACCACATTCGTGTGATTATGTTTAAGGCCCAAAGAAACTGTCTATTGATACCAGTGAAACAGCTGTTGAAACCAAGTAGCTGGGGAAATCAAGCTCCCCAGCAATGAATGCTTTCCCTAGTGAGAATTCCAGCCACTGGGAAAACCAAACATATCTGCCCTTCGAACACATGGAGAGGAATGAACTGCATAATTCAAAAACTGGCCTGGTGGAATGTTTCCTCAAATAAAACTGATTCACCACAGTTTTTAATTTGAAAAAGTTCTTCATGCTTCAAATGTTGAAACTAACATTAAATATGAATAAATCACAGAAAGAGGATAAGATAAATCAAATCCTCAGACCTTCATGAATTTTTAAAAACATTTGTGACAGAAAGCTTTTACATTTTACACGGTGACATTTTTATTTAGTGCCACAGGGCTTTCTAAATTGGATAAAAAATGAAACCCAAAATATCATGCCGCCCCTTGACTGCTGTTAAGTACTCAAACTAATAACATTTTGTGATTCCAAGGAAGCATCAAGGAGGAAGAAAGCATGTTGTTATTTGGCCATAAGGTCAAATTTGACAAAAAACCGTCCTTAGAATTATCTTGAAAAATCAGGAAGTGCCGAGAAGAGGAGACACTGTCAAGTGGCATTCACATTCCTGTTTGCACTTCCAATGGCATCCTCCTCAATCTCCATCCTTCCCTTAGGGACTGAAACAAAGCATCACTGTTGTTAACTCATTAGGAAGAAGAAAAGTAAAACCATTAATACTTTAGTGATTACTGACAGTGGAGAGAGGAAATCAGGAAAATACAGAAAGGAAACACTGCTCATTCCTGACTTGGGTTCCTTTCTGGGTAAAAATGAGGCTTCCTGGGGATCCCTGGGTGGCTCAGCGGTTTAGTGCCTGCCTTCAGCCCAGGGCGTGATCCCAGAGTCCCGGGATCAAGTCCCACATCGGGCTCCCTGCATGGAGCCTGCTTCTCCCTCTGCCTGTGTCTCTGCCTCTCTCTCTCTCTTTCTCTCTGTGTCTCTCATGAATAAATAAAATATTTTTTTTTTAAAGGAGGCTTCCAATGGTCTGGGCTTTATTTTATTTTATTCTTTTAAAGATTTTATTTATTTATTCATGAGAGACACAGAGAGAGAGGCAGAGACACAGGCAGAGAGAGAAGCAGGCTCCATGCAGGGAGCCTGATGTGGGACTCAATCCCGGGAACCTGGGATGATGACCTGAGCCAAAGGCAGAAGCTCAACCACTGAGCCACCCAGGCATCCCCCAGTGGTCTGGGCTTTAAACCAGATGCCTTCCTTTAGGGAACCCTTCACAGGTTGTGTGTTCTTACAACTGCCTCTTATTTAGTAACAAAACGAAGTGCTGCTCATGGTCTCTGACGCCCTGGTTCACAGGACAGCGAAAGCTAAGAGACATCAAGAGCCACCAGTTAAATACACTTACTTCTATACAGAAAGACAGGCGAATGCAGAGCTTACTCTGTTCTTTCTCCTCACGGTTTCAGAAAATACTGCACACCCTGGCCTCTGTGTGGATCCCAGCAACAGGGGTGATGGTGAGGCTGATAATGCACTCATCTGCCAGGGGCGCTGGACTTAAATGGACTCCTTCTTTCTTCTTTTGGGCCGTGATTGAAGGTCAAGAGTAAGGCAAGTTCCTCCCCTCTCAGCCTGATCCCCCAGGCGGGGAAGATTCAGCTGTTTCTCTCTTCTCTAGGACCTAGGCCTGGCAGAGTACAGCTCCCAGACGTGCAGCACAGTATCTATGACTGGGAACTTGCTAGTAAAGCCAATTCCCGGGCCCCACCCTAGACTTTCTCAATCAGAAACTCTGGGGATGGTGCCCGGCAGTCTCTGTCTGAACACACCCTCCAGGGGATGCTGATGCACGCTCAAGATCCAGAAGCCCTGACGTAGATGTGGGTGGGACTCCATCAGCACTAACCAAATACCTCTCTTGGATTAACAATGCAGGTGCCTACTCTCATACCTCCATACATCATAAACCATCTTTTTCACTCTTCTTACTCTTCTCTCTCTCCTTCCAGAAGGCCTTGATGCCTTTTACCTTCTCTGCTCTCCGGTGCTGTAACAACTCATCACTCCTACTATGTCACTCAGCTCAGAGAGGAACGAGAGTTTAGTGGAGCTGACAGTGGGAGACGATGTCACTGAAGGGTGAGAATGGGAGCCCAGGTGGCTATGAGACCCTTCACTAAAGAAACCCTGAGAGGATGGGTGTGGGAAGGGACAGATGGACGAATGGACAGGAAGATGGTTTTGTATCAACAATGGATGACCATCCCTAGCCTCAGACTACTTTGATGGCCAAGTGAGCAGATGTGCATGACTGCACGAACTTTCAGGGAGAGCCAAGTCCTGTGGCTTTCAGAGTGTTTCCCTCTACGGGTATGGTATATGGGACATCTCTTCGTTGTACGAGACTGTCTCACACACTACACTAAAGGATATCTGGCAACTTTTGCTCCTGCCCACCAATAGCCTGCAGTGCTCCTCCATAAATGCATCCACCCCAAATGCCCTACCCCTTTCTAAACACCACATTTTAGAACCTCTGTCCCTGCCTTTCCCCTAAATATAAGAACAAAAACAAGGGGCAATGAAATACTGTTTTCTCACCAGGCTTTCAGCTTCCCCTACGTGGCTGAAAACAACTTTGGTCCACTAGGATAAAAGTGAAAAGACTCTCAACTTTCAAAGGGCAATGCCTAGCTCTAGTACACACATAGGTCATATATAATTGAAGGCCAGGCCTAAGTGGACAGAGAAATCAGGGAATCACATCCAAACATCTCTCATCCGCCTTGCAGGCAGTGAAGAAGGATGTTAGGCTTCCAGCAGCTATGGAAGAGGATTCAGGATCTCTACTCACTGCTTCCTCAGCAGGGTTCCGGGATTTTTGCCCTCCTAAGAAGGTAGCTTATCCAGGACAAGGACTGGCCATGCACTTGGGGGTTGTGTTGACTCTGCTCAGGACACAGCTCTTTCACTCCTAAGAGATGGGCAACAGGCCCATTTTTCCATCTGCCTTGTAAAGGAACACTTGCCAGCTACGCTCCACAGCTCAGCCCAGCATTTCCTCTTCTCTGTGCTGTGGCCTAAAGACTTATTAGTACCAACATCTATGCTACTCTGCTGTTTGCCCCCCTATTGTCTTGGAGCTGCTGCTTAGTCTGGGAGTAGATGTCCATACGGATGACTGTATAAAGCTGAAGACTCTACAAATAGACAATTATTGATTGCCACTGATATCATCTACTATTGCTATGGATCTACTTCGACATACAGTCATCACCAGGCTGCCAGCAACTTTTGTCTCTCCTACCACATCCTAATCTCCATTTTAAAAAATGACTTTTAAAAATAAATAACTAAAAAAAATCATTCCTTTGAATATTTAAGACCAGAAGTCTCTCAACTATTTGCTTTCTTGACAAAAGTATTAAGTTTCTGGGGGGTTTGTGTACCTTAGGAGCATCATATATACTCCTAGCTCCACAAGATCTGGTAATATAGCATTGGGAAAGATAAGCCCCATATGATTTCAGTTACTGGAGCAAGTAATTTTTTTTTCCTTTTCTATGCCAAAATGAAGAAACTAATGCTTGTAGGAAAGACAGTCACTGGATTTGAGCCCAGTGGAATCCAGTTCCCTAATGACTAATATATCTGTTTCTCTTTGTGACTGATGGAGCGTGAGACCAGGGTCCTACTCAAATCAACCCACTCCTGTGACTTCATTATAACTCAGATATAAACTCCTTTGAGTGCATGCAATTTTCTCATTATAGGACAATGCTAAAGAGAAAGAAGTTTAAGTCCCATCTCTGAAAAGTCCCCTCTCCAAGAATACCACACATAATTCTTCATCACAAAGGCAACCAGGTTCAGTGGATAGGGGGAAGAGAGTGAGAGCTCCCTTAAATTCTAGCAGTCAGTGAAGCCTCTCTGTTAGTAGACCAGGTTTTCGGATACCTATTCTAGAAGAGGGTGATCTTCTGAGAAGCTATATGTAGACATTACTCAAGTGCTCACAGAAAGCCAAACACATGAGATAACTCTTCAAACAGCTGGTAAAATATAAGATAAAGGATGGCTCTTTCAAGGCATTCCTTTTACTACACTTGTGTCTAACGGTATTCCTTCTGGGATGCTTGGGTGACTCAGTGGTTGGGCGTTGGCCTTCGGCTCAGGGCGTGATCCTGGAGTCCCGGGATCGAGTCCTGCATCGGGCTTCCTGTGTGGAGCCTGCTTCTCCTTCTGCCTGTGTCTCTGCCCCCCCTCTCTCTGTGTGTGTGTGTTTCTCAAGAATAAATAAATATTTTTTAAAAATAACAGTATCCCTTTCCTTCCTGCTCAGTACAGATTTATTAAGTGCCTGTTCAATGCGAGACAGGGAAGCATATGAAAAGGCAGGAGGATGCCACACATCACTGCAAACACTGAAACGGCAATGCGTTGGGTTTTCCAGAGTGCTGTGTTGAGGAGTGTATAGCAATGTAGCATGGTTACCCCAAATGTTAGTCACATACAGGATATGGGGAGATAAAAGCTACAGGAAATAGTGACTGGAGAAAACAAAACAGTATGTATATGTAACCATATCCACAACTTTTTAGCTTTCATTTAACATCATAACTCTGAAAGGATGCACAAATTACTAAAGCTTACTGTAAACTCTGAATATTTCTTTTTAAACACCCCCTTCACGAACACCTATAATTGATGATACTATGAAAAGTCTTCCTGCTGCTCAGCAGGGAGCAGTAGGAGCAGAGCCAAAGCCCTGAAGCTCATGTCAGAGCCAGAAGAGAACAAGCACAAAGGAGCATCCTTACAATGTGTGCCTGTAAGCTTCTGATGGAAGCCTTTTCTACTTGCTGGGAAATTTACATTAGCAACTGTCAATTTGCCCATCTTTGGTTGGCTCAGTTTAAACTATTTAATATCAACAGGACATATGGCAGAGTAAAATGCAACTCAAAATTCTGAAGATAAAATGCACGGTCCAGTAAAAGTAAAAATATATTTTTAGTTCCATTCTAGAGACAGAGGTCACCTTTAAAACATCTCACATACCACTAGGTCAATTCTGACATCTCCAAAGAGGCATGCTTCAGCCTATTTTTAAGCACCACTATAAGAAAAAGAATTGTTAAAGTAATCTTCTGACTATAAAATTGGGCTTAAGACCTACAGTTAGTTATATAGTGTTTATTTCCCTGGTTGTCTTGAAAACTTAGCAATAATTCAAGTTACGCTAAACCTCTTTGCCCAATCATGGTTGAAGACCTTATCAGATTCATAGCTGCTCTGGAAGCATTTGTTAACTCTATTACACTGAGAAGTTTAACTGCTTTTCTCCCTTTTTCCTCTTCAGATATAGTGACCTGCTTGAGAGCAGGACCTAGATATTATTTTATTTCTCTATCTCCACAAAGGATATGAAGGGTCAGTAAGTGTTGAGTGGAGCAGGGAATTTGGGGGTGCCATGGACTCCCCCTTTGCCCTAGCATTAGCATCCTCCCACAGCACAACTGGTGAATGAGGGGAGAGGTCCTTCTTGACAAAGCAGACCAGGAGGCCCTCTTAGAACCCCATGGTTTGTCACTGCCAAGTATCAGATCTTTCCAGCATAGTTTTAGGGGACAGCACATTTTCCGGGATATCATCCTAGACCTGTTGCCCCGGCCTCACTCCCTTGTACCCATGCCCCTGAGCTCCTATTAATTATTAGTCACCATAAAGCAGAATCCAGTCTCAGCCATGTTTCTGGTAGACAGCTCTCTGCCTATGGTTTCCAAATATTCATCCTAGCCTATTGCCTCATGTTCCCTCAAGTTCCTATCTATTATGATCAAAAGACCTTCATCTGGAGGGTTCATTATCATCCAGGTATGTACACCATTCTCTTGTTCTGAAATAATTTTCCAAAGTATGTTCCCAAGATGTTCAACCAACCAACCAACTGCCAAAACAGCTAATCCCACAATCTGGTAAATACAGGAAACATCGAACACTTGGCCTAATACTTGCATAATAGCATATTAAAGGCTCTGGAAAAAAAAAAAAGGCTCTGAGAAGTCCTATAGTTACTGTTTAACTTTATCCTTAGCATTATCTAAGTGTTTTCTAAATGTAACTAGTACTCCTTCTGCTGCCTATTAACACACCATAAGAATGAGTAGTGTATGGAATAGTTGGATAAACACCACTACCTCTGCTTCCTAAAATCTCAGGACTCATCCTCTTTGTTTCCTGGACTCACGACTTAGAACCCACCCTTGATTACTCTCTTACTGTATCTTCTCATATCTGATGCACACCAAGGCCCTGTCTTCAGATTTACCCTTTCCTCTTTGACCCAAGCCTAGAGCCTTGTTATCATCACAGGGACTGTTTCACTAATTTTCTAGACAAGAATCCTGTTCCTCAGTTCAGGCTAACTTCCTCTGATTTCCCATGAGACTCAGATTTTAGTCAACTTCCACCATCACCCCTTACTATATCTACTTCAAAACACTTAGGGAGGGCAGCCCGGGTGGCTCAGCAGTTTAGTGCCACCTTCAGCCCAGGGTGTGATCCTGGAAACCCGGGATCGAGTCCCACGTCGGGCTCCCTGCATGAAGCCTGCTTCTCTCTCTGTCTGTGTCTCTGCCTCTCTCTCTCTGCCTCTCATGAATAAATAAACAAAATCTTTAAAAAAACAAACACTCAGGGGAAAAAAAGCCACTCAGAATATATACTACTACTTAATGGCTGTTTATATAAATTCCCAAAGCCCTGAAGAAATTTACTTCCAATTGCCTCAACCAGCCATATCTCTCAATGGCTGGTATCTTTCCCTTGTGCTCTTAAGACTAATAGCCAACTTTCTCTGCATATAAAACTCCAAAGCCCATCTTAGATGTTTCCATTAGGCCTTCCAGGGTTTACTCTTTCAATCTGTCCAATAAAAGTTTAGTATCTGTCATTCTACTGAACATGTATATATGAAGTCTGTTTTCTGTTAGTGTATTTCTCTCTCTCCCCGAGACACTTGCATGCATTTGTGTGTATCGGTAGAAAGATGTATCTGTGAATTTCAGCCAATTCTATCATTTACCATGCACTTTATCTTCTGCCAGGATTTGATCATGTGGGTCACTTGTTTGCATTTTGAATAGCTCTAGAGACCATGCCCTAAAAAAAACTAGAAAGAACCCTAGAATACATTCTCAGGTAGGGTAGGATTTTCTCTTTGTCAAAACAAAATAAGGTTTAGTAGAGGCTTCTACTCCTGCTGGGGAAACCAACATTGAAGAATGGATCAAAACCTACTTAAGTGCTCAATGAGGTGGAGAATGGACATTCAGACAACATTAAAATCATAGAAGGCAGCTCTCCAAACATCTGACACTATATGAAAAAAATACTGTTTATATTTTACCCCCACTGTTCCAAGAGAGAAGCCTGCATGCTATTTTGTTGTAGGATCATCTTATTCACAGAGGATGAACAAGCCAAAGTAAATTTCCATTGCATATACCACTTAGACAAAATACAATTCACCATTATACTCTAAAAGACTATTTTCAGTGTTATGACACATAAAAGGAAAATGTAAACCTTCCTTAGACTAGAGGATTTAGTTTTATCTTTTGATTAACAATGCTCTCTTTTTAGATGCACCTGGAGAATTGAAAAAGAGTATGAGTGAGGGAGAGAGAAGGATGGTATGGCAGGAGTAAATACCATGGGGCTGGTTTGAGTTTTGTTCATCCAGGGCTTTAATAGGAAACTTGCTGAACTTTTGTAGACCAAGTCCTAATTTTCCTATAAAGTAGCTATATGAATCCAATTAATATACAAAGATGCTTTCTGGATTTAAAATATTTTTATTTATTCAATCACAACATAGTCTAGGCCATCTCCCCTTACCCGGGTTGGCACCTCCTCCCTCAGTGACTTTGAATCCCATCTCACTTTTAAGGTTCAAGTAAAGTCCAACTGGCTACATGAAGCCAGTTTCAGTAATGTTTCTACTGACATGCAGCCCCCAATGGTTCATGACATTTTTTAAAAAAAGATTTTATTTATTTATTCATGAGAGATACAGAGGGAGAGAGGCAGAGAAACAGGCAGAGGGAGAGGCAGGCTCCCTGCGGGGAGCCCAGTGTGGGACTTGATCCCAGGACCCCGGGATCACAACCTGAGCCGAAGGCAGATGCTCAACCACTGAGCCACCCAGGTGCCCCGGATCATGACATTTTTATGACACACTTGAGGGCAAAACCACACTTCTTAGTTTTCCTTTATATCTCAAAAGTGAAGGCTAGCCTGCCCTCTCTCTCCTTCCCCTACCCCCTCCCTCCCCTCCTTCCTTTCATTCTATGCTGGAGGCTGGGTAGCAGTATATATTCTGAGTGGCTTTTTTCCCCTGAGTGTTTTGAAGTAGATATAGTAAGGGGTGATGGTGGAAGTTGACTAAAAGATGAGATGGACAAAGTCCTGGACCTTTACTAAGTTCAAAATTTAGTAGCAGAGACAGACTCATTAGCAGAGCATCATAGTACAGAGGGATGAACACTACAATAAAGGTGTATAGAAGAGAGAAAAAGGAGCCATTAATAGTTCCACACTGGGAAATAAGTCTCACAGCACTGATGAAGCTTGAGGCAAATTCTGAAAAGTGAGCAGAAACTTGCCAGGTAGAGAATGATGGAAAGGGTCTAGGGGAAGAGAAGCAGGAGTGAAAGTGAGAATGTGTGCAGGGAAAGGGGGTGTGAGGAGGAAGGGAGAGCTACTTGGGTCAGGAGGCCAGCAAGGTAAGTTGGGGCCAATATTAAGTTTGTGCATTATCTTAAAGGCAACTGGTAGTAAGCAGAGATGTAGTGTGATCAAACTTGCGACCTTAAGACCAAAGATTTGGTGGCCTACGAAAGAATGGAGAAAGTAAAGACATGCAAAAGTCAAGGAGCTAAACAGGAGGTTGCCACAATGATCCAACCAGGCAGTGAAACGAAGAATGTAAAAGAGACGTTGGAGAAGTATTTGGACCTCTCCATACTTTCAGGCACCACAGGGAGAAGTTGGTGATTGTGAACTAGTTTGAATATGGACGAAACCCAAACTCTGTTACATTCTTGAGTCTACATATATACATTTTCCATAGGTACTGAGCGCCAGTGACGCACTGAGAGCAAAATTAAGTTCAGATCCTGGGATGCCTGGGTGCTCAGTGGTTGAGCATCTGCCTTTGGCTCAGGTCATGATACCAGGGTCCTGGGATTGAGTCTCCCATCAGGCTCCTCGCAAGGAGCCTGCTTCTCCCTCTGTCTATGTCTCTGCCTCTCTCTGTGTCTCTTATGAATAAATAAATAACATCTTTTCTTTCTTTTTTTTTTAATAAATAACATATATATTTTTAAAAAAGTTCAGATCCTGATTAGAGAGCAAAGCAGCCCATCACAGAGACTCAGGGAAGCATTTCAGAGAATCTATCCTAATGTGAAGAATCATAGTGAATGTGTTCTCAGTGCTCCAAGGCTGGTATGGTGACGTTTTGGAGAAAAATAGTAGGCCTGTGATAGTTGTGAACAGTTAGCTTACTGTTAAAACACCAATCAATCTACCATTTGAAAACTAAAATACTTTTTTAAAAACAGAGACACAGAAGAAGCTCTTGAGACATATGAAAAAGTATCTTTCTAATCTGACAAATTTAAAGTAAACAGTTTAGTCAAATATGTCTCCAAAAATGTCTTACACTAGAGACAAAAATGGGAAGTTTCTTTCCCCAAAAGAGAAGGGGCGCCTGGGAGGCTTAGTTGGTTGGGCATCTGCCTTCAGCTCAGGTCACCATCTCCCGGCCCTGGGATCGAGCCCGCTGTTGGGCTCTGTGCTCAGTGCAGAGTCTGCTCCTTCTCTCTCTGCCTCTCCCCCTGCTCTCTCTTGCATGCACTCTCTCTAATAAATAAATAAAGTCTTAAAAAAAAGAAATTTCCAGAGAAGCTTTTATGTCCCTCAGAGCAAGGAAAGGAAAGGAAATAGTTTCAGAGAAGAGGTAAATATTTGCAGCAATGTTTTATTGTTTTGTTTTCAAGTAAAACAGCTATTTATAGGGCTAGGGCACACACTGGAATATTATTCAGCCTTAAAGAAGAAGGAAATCTCGACACATGATACAACATGGATGGATGAACCTTGAAAACATTAAAATCAGTGAAATAAGCCAGTCACAGAGGGACAAATCCTATATGATTCTACTCATACAAGGCACCTAGAGGAGTCATATTTTTAGAGACAGAAAGTAGAAGGGTGGTCGTCAGGGGCTGGGGGCAGAGGGAATGAAGGGTTAGCGCTAAAGGAGTATAGAGCTTCGGTTTTGCAAGACAAAGGGATTTCTGGAGGTGGATGGTGTGGATGGCTGCATAACAATGGAAATGTACTTAATGCCACAGAAGTATGTACCTAAAAATGATTAAAATGGTAAATTTCATGTTATATATATTTTACCGCACACCGTCAAAAGGTTTAGAGAATATGCCTCTTTCCCTATAAGCCTCTATGCATGAATGTTGACGAGAATGGCCAGAAACTGCTCCTGAGCCTCTAATACCCTGCTACTTAATATTCAACCACAAAATAATCTGGGGTGCAGCCAGCATCAAAAGAGGTGAGTTGGAGAACAACCCCATCTTTGTCCAGAAGCTCATTTCAGTCTTAGAGGAAACACTCCTTCCATTTCTATGAAGGACAACCTACTGCTTCCAGAAAGACAGTCTCTCAGTCTGGTTCCTGCTACAGAGCTCTGGTTTTAATGCTGCCGGGCTCATTCTTCCCTTTCATTGACTGCTCCACAGATTTCCAAAGAATAACTCTTATCCTCCCCTTTTTAAAAATCATCTGGTCTCCCCGATTTTACAGAAGAAGGGAAGAGAAAACTGCATCAAAACTTAAAGACTCGATGATACCATCTTTATATTTTATTTCATTAGAAAGAACAAGTTCATGACACATACTTATTCAAAACAGGAACCTCCTAAATATATGCAGAGATCAGGCACATATTGGTTACATCTTCTAGACAGAGAGTGAAATACTTAGAAAGAGGACCTCAAGGTGCCACAAGAATGGATATCCTTCAAGAGAGATCAAATTAACCTCAGGGCACTCTAGTTACTAGTTACTAAGCCATATTCAACAATAAGGGGTGAACACACATTCTGTGTTTTCCATGAAAATATCCTACATGTCAACCCTTGGACTCTCTTACACCTTCCATGTTCCTACTGCAGATGCTTTGAATCTCCTGAAGAGCACTCACTACCCTCTCTGCTTTGGATTTATGGCTACTTATGTGTAGTCTGTCTGATGGACTAGAATACAAGTGGGGGCGGGGCCAGGACTGCATCTTGGTAATCTCTGTATCCTTGGGTACATCTTGCATACTGGAGGCACTAAATATTCATAATTTACTTTAGTCAACAATAAATTCATTCATCAAAAATATTTAGATCTATGGAGAAAGTACTGTGTGCCATGCATTTTTTGAGGTGCTAGGGATAGAACAACAGAACGAATAAACTTTCCCCACCTTTCATGACGGTATCTAGCAAGAGTGACTCCGTATTAAGTAGGATTCCTCTCTACGAACAGACTTACCACTATGTGATCTCGGGCAAGTTACTTAACCTCTCTATACCCCTGTCTCCTTGTCTGAAATGGAAATGATACCATGTACCTTATAGATTTTCTAGGAGGATTAAATGGAAAAATGTATATAAAGTGCTTAGCTATTATTGCTATTATTGAATTTTACTGAATAAAAAAATCAATCATCATAATGCTCTTTATGAATCTAGTTACAAAGAATGACTGTTTCGATTACAGCAGCTTTTTAAAACAATAGGTTAACTGGCCCATTCCTTTGCTTGGGGAATGGAGAGCATGAAGCGACTTTTACAAGACAGTCACGTGGCAGAGACGAGCTTGGAGCAAAGCTATAATTCTGACAAATGAGCAAGGAAGAAAAGCAACAGCAATCACCATATAGTCATTGCCTGGGAGGAAAAACAGACAGAACAAAGAAAATGGGAGAAACAACTGAGGCCAAAGCCGACAACCCGCAGAGCTTTCAGGTCAATAAAGCTTCGGTTAAGGTGGCACCCTACAGTGAGTGGCCGGAAGACTGTTCCAGAAGCCCCTCAAATACAGGCCCATGCCAACTGCTTCTGGCTGCATCCAAACTGTTATCTACTGTTAACGATGGAAAAACAACAAGGCGTGTGTCTGGGAAAAATGGCCTGTTGTCAGAGAACAGAAAGCCTTTTATTGGGAATTTTGATACTCAGGAGCAAACACACCACCAGAGAAAATCACTCCGAGCCATCTTTTACAAAGCTTGGCATCCATTCAACAATGGATGAAGAAATCCTAAATGGTTAGGCCAAACAGATACTCCTCCCAAGGCAGTTAAGAAACATGGACCAAATGAAACCATAAGCTCATGTGGTACAGATTTCTAAAGCTACTAGTAGAAATTACTGAGACACTTAGATGTGAAAAGCTGAATTCACAGTTCACTACCTGGAAGCAGCCAGGGCTCTTGCCGAAGGCTGCTCTTGAAGGCTTCTTTCAGTATCAGCAAGGATGAGACGACGGGAATTCTGTTCAGACCGTATAGGTAGTACATCAAATTCAACAAACCTTTGTGGAATGCCTACCACTACACAGCCTGCAAGCCCAAACTGCTTTCCTACATTATTTTTATGCTTTATGTTTTCAAGAACATGCTGTGTTTTCAGCTATAATGTGGGAGATTTAGACATAATGTTGACAGGAGTCAATGCAACCAACAAATTCCACTTCTCCCAGATCCTCGAGGTATACAGAGCCTTGCATTTAAACATTCCACACACTTTAAGAGATGTTTCACTAAGTTTGTAATAACATGGGAAATTTTATATAATGCTAAGTGGAAAAGATGCGCAAGTATGCGTATGAAAAAAAAATTATGTGTGTGGTATGATCTCAACCAGTTAAAAATGTGTGGCAGGAGATCCCTGGGTGGCTCAGCGGTTTAGCGCCTGCCTTCGGCCCAGGGCGTGATCCTGGAGTCCCAGAATCGAGTCCCACATTGGGCTCCCTGCATGGAGCCTGCTTCTCCCTCTCCCTGTGTCTCCACCCACCTCCCACCCGCTCTGCATGTGTGTGTGTGTGTGTGTGTGTGTGTGTGTGTCTGTGTGTGTGTGTCCCATGAATAAATAAATAAAATCTTTTTAAAAAATGTATGGCAAAAGGGTTGAAAGTAAACACAAAAACAAAAGTCAACATAGTTCACCCCAAGGTGATTAAATTACAGCACTTTTTACTTTTTTTTTATTTTCTACTCTCCAGTGTTTTTACAAACCAGTTATTATTTTTACAATGAGAAAAAATAAAGTTTTAAGAAAATAGCACATACTAACTAGAAAGGATGGCCTACCTCTCTACATTACTGACTTCTTTCCATAAGGCCTGATTTGATATGCAATACCTCCTAACTAGAAATCACATGCAGCTTTTATTAGTAGGTCATTATATTTCCTTTTCCAAGTCATTAGTAAGGATGTTAAGAACATCAGATGTAAAATGAGTCATGACAATAATTCACAAGACACCACCCATATAGAGCATCGCCTACCATTTATCACCACCCTTTACTTATAGTTATTCATCAGCTCTTAACCTCAGTGACTGTGTAGATGATATAAAATCATTTCTAATTAATGCCGTTCCAAAAAAGGATCAAGATATTGTATCATGTTTTCAAAGTTAAGAAAATAGATTTCCTGCTCTTCTGATTGAACCCATGAATTCCTATTCAGTGTGTGACAGGAACTGAAAAAAAGTGGAGTTTACTTTGTAACTTTTTCACATATGATCAAAGACAAAAATTCTAGATTCCTCATTTCCCAGTATTTGAAGAAGTAATGATTGAAAGGGTGTGATTTATTTGCACGGAGTCTGTGGCTTTATTGTCCTGTTTTCTAGTGGTTCTCCAGTCCTCCAAAAGGAAAAACTTTTTATTTTACCTTATTTTATTTTTTTTGAAAAACTTTTTTTTAAACACAAACTGAAGTAATGATTATAGTTCCTCAAATGAAAAAAAAAAGTGATGAAAAGCAGGCCTCCCCCCCAATTTTGAGGTTTCATTTTTCCTCTGCTTTTAGAACTACTTACTTAAGTGTATCATAATCTTAAAATCACATAGATTTCACGGTTATTTTCATTTCTCAGCTATTTGACAACTGTCTCCACTTAATGTGAACATACTTTGATTTTGCTGTTTTTCAAAATCACGCCTGCTTTTTTAATTTTTTTTAAGGGAACTGAGGTTAGGGTGTAGATGGGTTGAATCAACGTACTTTTAAGAGGAATCTTTTGGTGGCCTGATTTCTGGTCTGCTGGAGAAAAAGTTCAATTCAGCCTGTGTTGGGCTATCATGCATATTCATTCACTCATTCAAAGTTACAAGTCTCTTCAGTAGCAAATCTCAGGTAAAAAAAGGAGTTCTCTTAAGGCTGGAATTCTAGGGTGCCTGAGATGAGTTTTAGGCAAATTAGATGCTCACCAAATGAACAAATGGTTATGTCTTTCATTACTCATTTTGCATGTTCTCATTTTCCTGTACTAAAATGTTTCCCCATTCTCTTCTCTTTTCTTTGTAACATACACAAAGACACCAAACCACACTAAATAGAGGGGAAGAAAACCCTCATTTGAAAAACAAAACATGAAATCACCTATTTTAATCATGTGCTTTCTTAAATGGCACTTTTTATAATTCTATGTTATTTTTTAAAAAGGTATGTTTTATTTGTTTCACAGGGGTAGGGGGAGAGAATGTGTGCAGTAAAATATCCCAACTGATGCATTTTCTGGTCTTGAGAAATTCCTTGTCTTTTTCTATTACAATGGATAATGTTCTTTTCAGTGCTTTCCACTTCTGAGTTCCTGAGAGCTACAGCTCTCTTGCCACCTTCCACAAAGTCTCGCTACAGGCTCCACACAGGGAAAACAGTACAAATTCATGGAAGATGGTGGCAAAGGAGGACAACGAGCAGGAATCGTACTTCTGGAGTTTCTAACCTATTCCCTAACTCCTGAGTTATCATGCTTGATTTATTTCAGAGATGGGTTTCAGATGGTTATCTATCCGCTTCTACAGGGACTTTCAGGAAAAGATTTCCCCGTCCTCCTTGCCATAGGACAAGGAAGAGTCTATCAGGCCTCAGTATTGGCCACATCTTCCTTATTCCTAACCTGATCACCATGCCTCAGGTTACAGGGGGGCTCCCCTTTCAGCCATCGGGAGACCAGAGGACAAGCAACCATCAAACCCCATGTAAGCCTTCACTTCCTTCCAAAACTCCATTTAGCCTCTCTTTGTGATGATGACCACTGTCCACAGCACCTGACTTTCAATTGCTTGACCATTTCACGGCCTTCGGTCACTGCCTCTCTGGATACCCCAGTCTCTTTCTAGTCATTGAATTTCATGAGAAGACAATCAGGCCACATTTGAATCTTCATTTCAGACAGACTTTCTAGACTAAAGTCAGGATTGGGCTACACACAAGCATACTGCTCTATGGCCCCATAAAGCAATTTCTTAGTACTTGGAAACTGCTGTGATCCCTCCCCTGACCTGGCTCTATCTCTTTTGGCCTCACTAATTTTTTCAAGACTTCTTTTCATCTTATATTCAGACGATTTTCCGCTCTCCTAACTAGTGACCTATGACTGAAGGATCTAGTCGAAAAACCTGGCATTGTTCGAACTCTTGGGCAGTAAATACAAAAATTACACCAAATTATCAGAGATCCTATAACCCTTACTGGGAAGCATGGTCAGTTCGCCCATCTATTACATCCTGCTCACCTCCAGACTGCAAAGAGACAGTGTGACCTGCATCGCTTAGTCAGATTACTTATATGTGCAGGCACAGAATTGCCAGCTTTGTAATGTTTCAGCCTCTTCCAAATCAAAAAACAACAATAGCTGTATTCCTGTCACTGGAAAAAGTAGGATTCTAAATTATGAACCAGCCAACTTTCTCTGTTTCTAGCAATGCCTGAATGTGGAGGGGATACTGGGGTTTGAAGCAAAAGAACTCTATCTGTAATTAGACACTCAGGATATGTAATGTGGGCAGCTCTCTCGGTGCAGCAATCAGACAGTACTAGCACTGTACCAGGAGGGCAAGTTGGGACTACTCCAGGATCAAACATCTTGATACTGTACATCATTACTTCTCGTATCAACTTTCTTAATAGTCTAGAAAAGGTACTCAAGAACTTTCAGAAAAACTGCTTCTGGTAGAAAGAGAAAATGAAAAACCCAACTAAGAAATCAAAACAAAAAGAACAGACTGAACAGATGCTACCAAAACAAATGGAGCAAAACATATTAAAATCGCTGGTGGGTGAAAATGCTTAGCAAGTGAAAGAAGAAAAAAGAAAATGAGGCAGTAAATTCATCTTTACCACTTCTAACTTCCTCATCTTAAATGAGCAAAACAGAAATACAGCTTCTAAATGATAGAGACCCCAAATATCTGCCTTTAGTTGTCCAAACATTACCTCTTCTATTCCTCAAAGTTCAAGCATAAGTTTAATTGAGGTGAGACTTCTGAGTCACAGGCTATCTATGAAATGGCTTAACAATGGCCTTTTGATGAAGAAGCGGCTTTTAAGGCAATTCCTGCGTACTCTTAATTTGTCAACTGTTCATTTTATAGCTCAGGTTGAGAGAGAGAGAAAGCTCTAACAGAGGTGTAAGTAGGGGTTATTGTGCTTATGCTTCCATTTGCTTCAAGAGCATTTATGGGCACACATCTATTTGGGATCTGGCCTCACCACTAAAAGCCTGCATTGAGAATAAGGCTATCATCTCATTCTGTTTAAATGGCCTCTGATGCCACTGAAAAGCACAAAACAATCCCTGTGATCTAAATTCTTTAAATGGAAGAAAAGACACACCATTGTGCAAAGTAAGCTGGGCAACTTGTTTTAAAGTTGCCAGTTTTGAGGTGCCTGGGTAGCTCAGTCAGTTAAGCATCTGCTTTCTGCTCAGGCCGTAATCCCAGAGTCCTGGGATCGAGCCCCATGTCAGGCTCCCTGCTCAGTGGGGTCTACTTCTCCCTCTCCCTCTGCCCCTCCCCTCCCCTCTGCTCATGCTCTCTCTCTCTCTCTCCTTCTCTCTCTTAAATAAATAAATAAAATCTTTAAAAAAAAATAAAAATAAAAAAAGTTGCCAGTTTTGAGGCATCTGAATGGATCAGTCGGTCCAGTACCTGACTCTTGGTTTGGGCTCAGCTGTTGATTTCAGAGCCAGAGGATGAGCCCAGGCTCCACGCTGGGTTCGGAGTCTGCCTGAGATTCTTCCCACCCTCTCCCCCTCATACACTTGCACACTCTCCTTCAAATAAATAAAATCTTTTTTAAAAGATGCCAGTTTTTATAGAGCACTCAGCTTAATCCATCCCACTGAAATTCAGTTGTCTAGACTATCATTTTACAGGTAGTAAGAATATCAGCGAGAAAAAGACAAGTTAGGTACATATGCAGGATCTTTTTAATGGGCACACAGAAATTTTTAAAATCTTGACTTTCAGGATTGAAAAGCATTTGCAAACTTCAGGATTATAAACACTATTAAATAGTTTTGTTTTGTTTTTTAAAGATTTTATTTATTTATTCCTGAGAGAGAGAGGCAGAGAGGCAGAGGGAGAAGCAGGCTCCATGCAGGGAGCCCGATGTGGGACTCGATCCTGGGACCCCAGGATCACGCCCTGGGCTGAAGGCAGTTTACACTGAGCCACCAGGGCTGCCCTGAAATAGTTATGAATATAAGTATAGAACAAAAGAGAGCCACATGAAATACTTGTAGATACTTCAGTTCACTCCACTGAAGAATATCAATGGAGTCAAATGAATGAGCCAGCAAATGTGCGAAAGGAAGGACTTTCATTTCCTATCCCCAAGGAATTCCAGAGCAGAAGGTGAGGAGAGAAAAAAAAAATCAATCATAAAACTGGCTTTCCCTACCATGTAGGATAAATGAGGTACTATCATTTATAATTAACAATAGCACAAAAAAGAAATTCAGCTTTTATCAGAAGGACTATTTTGAATCCACTCTCAGTAAACCTTCAGAAGCAGCAGTCCTGGTCACCATTAAACCCCTGAAAGCAAGCAACCACTTGGGCTCCCTGCTCATCTTTTCTTCAGGGGCTGAGGAACAGGGGGCTCGGTCCTTCCCTCAAGCCATCTGCGATCTCTGGGAATAGTGCAACTGATCTGCTCCTTCATGTGGCTTCTCAGACTGAAGACCTGTTCCTCAACTCATTGTTCTAAGATGAGAAGAATAGTTTCCTTTCCCCTTAGGCAACAAGAACATACATTAATTAAACACCAATTCTAACAGCAAAGAGCTACCACTTCACACCCATTAGGATGGCTATTATAGAACAAACAAACAGAATGACGAGTGCTGGCAAGGATGTGGAGAAATTGGAATTCTCCTGCATTACTGGTAGGAATGCAAAAGGGTGCAGCTGTTGTGGAAAACAGCGTGGCAGTTTCACAAAAAATTAAAAGTAGAATTACATATGATCCAGTAATTCTACTTCTGGGATATACCCAAAAGAATTGAGAGGAAGGACTCACATAGGTATCAGTAGGCCAGGGCTCATTATTCATGGTAGCCAAAAGGTAGAAACAACCTAAATGACTATCAATGGAGGAATGAATAAACAAATTGTGATATAGCTATACAGTGCAATATTATTCAGCCTTAAAAAGGAAGAAAATTCTGATACCTTCTATGACATAGATGAACCCTGAAGACATTACGCTAGGTAAAATAAGCCTGACACAAAAGGATAAATATTTTATGACTCCACTTATAAGAGGTACCCAGCAGAATCAAATTGATAGAGACAGAAAGTTGAAGGGCTGCTAGGAGGAGGGGAGAATGAGAAGTTAGTGTTTAAATTTTTTTTTAATTTTTTTTAATTTTTATTTATTTATGATAGTAACAGAGAGAGAGAGAGAGAGAGGCAGAGGCACAGGCAGAGGGAGAAGCAGGCTCCATGCACCGGGAGCCCGATGTGGGACTCGATCCCAGGTCTCCAGGATCGCGCCCTAGGCCAAAGGCAGGCGCCAAACCGCTGCGCCACCCAGGGATCCCCGAGAAGTTAGTGTTTAATGGATTACAGAGTTTACAGAGTTTCATTGTAGGAAGAGGAAAAAGTTCTGGGTTCTGGAAATGAATGGTGATGATGGTTGTACATTAATATGAACATATTTAATGCCACTGAACCGTACACCTAATAATGGATAAAATGGTGTTGTATATATTTTACTGTAATAAAAACACTCTACATTTCTATAGGAGTACATAGAAAGCTTTTATGGGGATTTTTCACTGAGAAGTCACCGAGAAGTTTTAAAGCCAGGTGCGAGAGACTGAGAAAGTCTTACTTTTGTTCTGTTGGAATTTTTCACCATTTACTTGGGTTAGTTTCATTATAAACAAAACCAACCAGAATTAAGTCAGCCTTTAACCTGTTAATTCCTCTCTTAAAAACTCAGCCTGAGGGGATCCCTGGGTGGCTCAGCGGTTTAGCGCCTGCCTTTAGCCCAGGGCGTGATCCTGGAGTCCCACATCGGGATCCTTGCACAGAGCCTGCTTCTCCCTCTGCCTGTGTCTCCGCCTCTCTGTGTCTCTCATGAATAAATGAGTAAAATCTTAAAAAAAAAAAACTCAGCCTGAAAAAAATAATCAGGGCAGGTATAATGATGCATATACAAGAACGCTGTTTTTAAAATGAAAAATGTGGAAGCAATGTAAATAGTTATTACATGAGGATAGGTTCAATAAATGGTGGTATGCCTGTACAGGGATGACCATGTATTTGCCTGGAAAAAAGGGGGGCCCATAATATGTTAAGTTCTAAAAACAGGTAACATTTTCTATGACCTCATTATCGTATGAAGAGTGACGGGCATACTGCATGGACATTCCTGTTCTAATCAAATTCTGGAAGGATATATGTATAATGGTTGTTCCTAGGTAATAGAATTCAGGGCAGTGTATTCATATTCTTTAACTTTGCATTTTTATTATTATAATAATTATTGCAAAGAACTCTTGTAAGCAGAGAAATAACAGGGCTATTTCCATTTTGAGAAATGAATAAGCAAAGGGTTTGGGGGGGGGTGTCGCTAATGCAAATTAGTAGTTTGGAAGTCAAGAACCCTTTAAGGGTCCCAGGGGCTACCTTGCCTGTGCCATCTCCAGGCCTTAGCCTGAGGGAGCCAGAGGCTCTCCTGTGAGAGCCCAGGGCTATGGCTGAGCCTTTTCCATAGGTCACACCTTACAATCAACATGCTTGCACTTTCTCAAAGAGTCACCAGCTGAATTTTACATATAGATATCTAATTTTCATTTCTACTTTTTAGAACTCAGAACAATGATATCTGGCAATAATAATAAATTATTATTATTAGCAGCAGCAAATTTAAGATAGCTTTCTTTTTTTTTTTAAGATAGCTTTCAACAAGAAAATTCTCTCAATCCATCACAGATGAGTATATTTTTTATTTTAGCTAGATGCTGCCTATACTCACATACTTCTAGACAAGCAACAAATGCCGTTAGAAAACTTTTCAAGTTCTCCTAAAGTAATGTGTTAAAATAATGTGTTCCCTTTTGTTATGCTCTCTTCCTTTTCGTGTAATTCTGAAAACATTATAGGTTAAAGCCCACAAAAAAAGCCACAGAGAGACATATTTTATAGATCTCATCAATTCTCCCCTTTAAATGTTTTTTTCAACAAGAGACAGGAATATGGAAGACATATGACGCATTGTGAGCCTCACTTACCCTGTGGTTTATTTAGGGAATTTTATTCTGTGTTTGGAAAATGACAGACTTCTGCTTTTAGGTAGACAAATATGAACAACTCACCAAGAGAAAAAAGACCCCCTGTCACTAGCAAACTTTTAGAAAGTCAGATAATTTAGTGTCTTTCTTTTGCTGCATATATGAGCAAATGAATAGAAATGCTCAGTCCTACAAAATTAGTCAAATATCTTTACCTCTATAAAAAACAGTTCCCCAGCACCCACCCAGAAGTCACTACTCACAGCTTCTCCATTCACCAGGAAAACTCCAAATGTCCATGCCTCCCAAGAGTTAAATGCCCCGTAGCTGGCTCACTCTGCGTGGACATATTCTTCTCCCCTGAGTTAACCTGAAGAGCAAGCTGGATTTGTTTACTGCACAAACATCTGTAATTGCTAAACATCTCGGTGGCATGGTGTAACAGTTACTGCTTGTGCAAACTGCCCATCTAAATGACTCTCTGCAGTATGAGCACATGAAAACCCAAGACACAAGAGAAATTGAAAACATCTGTAAAAATCAATGGCCGAATTGACCAAAGGGGTGGGGGGTGGGGAGGATTAAAACAGCTAAAGAGTTTCAGTGCAATATTTGACTTTAGAAAAGCTCCTCCGAGCTAGAGCTATAGGTTCTTCCTTAGCATATCCACAGCCCCCCTCTGAGGGGGATCCCAGCCGGCAGACACTTCTTGTAACCCCCCTGGGGCAAACCCTTTACAAGGCTTGTTAGAAAACTGCGCAGACAAGATGCAAGATTAAGGGGACTTATTACATCTCTAAAAGCAAAGAAAGAAATACCTCTTCTCCCATCATGCAGTCAGCCTCCTTTCTTCAGTTTGAAAAGGTCCCAGAACTACCCAGGAACCCTCCCACTTCCTTCCAACAGCCAAAGGCACGGAGCCTGAAGGACCCAGCCTAACCCTGAGTCATACTTGGGACCAAATGAGCAATAGGGAGAACAAAGCTCGCATTTGTTTACGCTTCAGGAAACCAAGGCCGATTCACAGCTTGGGTGGCTTTGCGAGAAGTCCTCCTCCCTCGCCTGCCTGCTGCAGGAATGAAGCTGTCTCTCGGGGACCCACAGGTGTGACCGTTCAGACAAGGAACACACTGAAGGAGCGTTTATTTGGCAGGACCCAGCGGCCACTTCAGTTTAAAAACATCAGATAGAAAATAAAAAGCCCACTGTCTTTCAACAGATAATCTGACGGGGAGTGACAGAGATCTAGAATATGGTTTGTATGTGAAATATCTATCGTAAAAATACCTGTATTTTAAAGAAGTGAGATTAGTGGTAACACACAAAAATTATGCATTAAAAAAAAGGAAAAAGAAAACGAGGAAGAAAAAACAGCAGCGGCTTTATAGAAACATTCGACCTAGGAAAACTCAGCAGAACTCTTGCCAGCCATGTCATTGGTAGTATCCTCACAGATTGGAATAAACTGTTTAAATTTTTTATTTATTTATTTATTTATGATAGTCACAGAGAGAGGGGGGGGGCAGAGACACAGGCAGAGAGAGAGGCAGAGAGAGAAGCAGGCTCCATGCACCAGGAGCCCGATGTGGGATTCGATCCCCGGTCTCCAGGATCGCGCCCTGGGCCAAAGGCAGGCGCCAAACCGCTGCGCCACCCAGGGATCCCCGGAATAAACTGTTTAAATAGCAATCTTGTTTGGGCCCCAAATGAGATACCATTTCAATCATCCCTTCAATGGTTTTAGAGCCCAGTGGTGAAGAGCTCAAAACTCTAGAGCTAGAGTGTCAGAGATCAAAATCCTGGGGTCTCACTTCCCAGTCGTGTGATTTTGAGCAACTCATTTAACCTCCATTCACTTCAGTTTCCTTATCTAAAAAATGGGGGTAAAAGCCCCAAACCAATCTATAGGGTTGTCTGGAAGATTAAATAGGTAATATATGTGCAGAGTGCTTAAAAAAGTACCTGGTACAAAGGAAGTGCCCTATTAGCCACTATCACAATTTCAGGACAACTTCACAAGGCAGGGTGCCACATCAACAGTACCCTCACCAAAAAAAAAAAAAAAAAAAAAAAAAAAACAGTACCCTCACCTTACCACAGTTCTTGCGTACTCACTCTGATGACCCATTTCACTTCTTAACTATGGGGAATTTTTTTTTACTTTTTAAATTGCACTAATTTAAAAACCATTTATTCAACATTTAGTAAGTGCCTGTGGTGTAGGGGATTTTTGAATGAGAGCTCAAGAAATGTTCAATCTGCTTGATAGGTCTGTTTATATATCACCCAAGAAAACAAATATGGGAGGGTGCCTGGGTGGCTCAGTGGTTGAGCATCTGCCTTTGGCTCATGTCGGGATCCCCGGGGTCCTGGGATCGAGTCCCACACTGGGGTCCCCGCATGGAGCCTCTGTCTCCCTCTGCCTATGTCTCGGTCTCTCATGAATAAATAAATAAAATCTTTAAAAAACGCACACACATACAAATGTGGGAGATGTCACTAGGCTGCGAATGGCAAGGTGGTGCAGGAGGTAGGGAATTAACATTTGGAATTTAGAAGGCAGATAAGAAATTACCTTATTGAAACCTAATTAGGATGGAGAGAATAGACAAACTGCCTGTGTAGAAGAATTCCCATTAATTGAGGGTATGAAATATAAAAATACTCCTCCCTCAAGGAGGTAAGTGGAACTCCCCACTACTTAAGTGTGAGGTGTACATGGTGACTTCTTTCTAAAGAGTTGAATCTAGAAAAGGAGGGGGAAAAAACAGAACAACTTTACAGTGAAGAAACCTGATAAATCCAATCTCAGGCGGGTGCCCAAAGTCAACATCAACAGTGAGAAGTCATGCTGAGAGGATGTGCCCTTGATAGGGACATGATAAGAATGGCACTTCCCCACTGAGGTCTTCCTGCCCCAAATCCACCACTTCAGTCTAAGTGTGAGAAAAACATCGGACAAATGCCAATTTAAGGACATTCTGCAAAACTTCTCAAAATTGCCATGGTTATCAAAAACATGGCACATCTGAGAAAATGTCATAGCCAAGAGAGGGGCCTAAGGAGATGTAATATAATGGGGTGTCCTAGATGGGATCCTGGAACAGAGAAAGGACATCAGGTAAAACCTAAGGAACTCTGAATAAAGGATGGACTTGCACATATACGTATACATAAATAAACGTGTATGTGTGATTTAGAGACATACATGATTACGTTCATGGACATGTGCACAGAAATGCATTTAACAATGCCTTCCCTACTTCATTTATTTATTATCTCTATATCCTTAGCCCATCTCTTAACAAAGATAGCTGAAAGCTGAGTCCTGGCCTTTTGCTTTCCATAATATACAAAAGAGTTTTCTTTGAAAGGAAACTTGGCTCTTCTGTCAGTTCTGCTGCCAACCCAGGCTACAGCGGCCCAACTCAAAGAGTGTGCATGAGGTGGGCCCATCTGCCCCTTTCCAAGAGCTACTAGAAGTTCCTGGTGCCTGGCCAATTAGTCATCAACCACGGAGCCCCGGGGCTGGCAACTCTCCCAGCTACTTCCTCCCCATCTCCAGTCCACACTGCTCGGCACCTCCCCAGTTATCTCTAAAGTGCCAATCTGATCATGCCACTCCCCAACGGAACTCCTCCACCAACTAGCCAGCTCACCCAGAAGTACAGCTTGTGTGAAGTGGCTGGAGGAAGAGGGCCCACCTCCCCTCCAACCCCCTACACCTCCTCCTCCACCACCACAACCACATCCCCTGTACTCCAGCCAAATCCAGCCCTTCTGCATAACCATCCTCTCTCTTTATCCATGCACACACTACCAGTACCACGAAAGCCCATTTATCTTTTCATACTTTGCTCAAGTATTACTTTGCTTGAAAAGATCTCCCTGACACCCCATCTCTTCTTTCTGGGCCTCCAGGAGAGGTAGTAGCTCCTTCCCCTATTCTCCCTCTCTCTCTCTCTCTTTTTTTTTTAAGATTTTATTTATTTATTCATGAGAGACACAGAGAGAGAAAGAGGCAGAGATACAGGTAGAGAGAGAAGCAGGCTCCATGCAGGGAACCCGATGTGGGACTGCATCCTAGGTCTTCAGGATCACGCCCTGGGCCAAAGGCAGGCATTCAACCACTGAGCCACTCAGGCATCCCTCCTTCCCCTATTCTCTTTGATGCTTTGGACGTACATCTGCTAGTTCTTTTCCCCTGCATCATAATGGCTTTTATACATATCCACTTTTCTCCCACGCGTACATAATCTGAAGCACTAAATGAGAGGCCTGTATGTGACAGCTGATTCAAGGCATGATGCAGGGGAGGAGGTGTTAACTCCATTCCAGTTAACTACACCAGACTCGTCTTACCCCAAATAAATACCCTGCCAGGTAACAAATATGCATGTATCATGCTAATAGAGAACCCAGACATGCCACCTAGCTGACTCCTTTACAAAGGGACTGCCACTCCTGAGTTCATTTATCTAGAAATTTCCAGAGCTGCCACTGCAGATCCATAAAAGGCATTCAATAAAGCTTCAGTTAGTGAATGAATGAGCCAATTAATAAACAAATGAAAGAGTGAATCTGTGGCCAGACCACAAGCAGACCCCAAACAGAATGGGTCTTCCTTCATAATTTCAATTGGATTAGGACAAAACATTATATTCATGGATCAAGTTCACAAATATTTATTGAGGGTCTACTACAGTTTAACAATGGTTTTCAAGGAGTTATAAATATGAATATGATGGCAAGGTCCAAAATCATGGCACTTCTTCCTTTCTAAAGGCTAATATTTGAGGTGATGCCAAACAAACAGCTGTCCAGATATGGCAAAACTCAATTCTACTTCCCTGATTTTGAAATTTTCCATAATAAAAAGTTAAAGAAATGATCCTGGAAACTGCACTGCTATTTACAGGCACTCCTTCTGTTCTAATAACCAGAAGGGCAGCAATAATAACTATGAATGTTAATCAAGTGACGATTATATGCCAGCCACTTTTCTACCCATTTTTTGTGTTACTTAATCCTCACAACAGCCATATGGAGCATGTCCTGTTGGTATTCTAATTTTACAGATGAGGAATCTAAAGCAATGAGTGCTTAAGTAGTCTATCCTAGGAAGAATCAGAGGTGGGATGTGAACCCAGGCAATCTGGCCTGCATGCTTAATAACCACTATACTCCTAAAAACACACATTTAAGGCCTTCTGGGAATGCAATCCTTGGTGATGATCTGGCTGCAATTAAACATTTCCTAGAAAATACTACTATGCTGAGTGTTTTAGAAAGTATATGTCGAGCATATGTAGAACAGTAAGCAACATCTAACATGTCAAAGAGTAATCCCCTAATACTGTTTCTGGTTCCCTTTTCCTACCAATACCCCTGTCCTTACTTCTCCTAGTTAAGAAAATTTAACAGAGACACTTTGGGGAAAGATGACACAGAAAACAAAGTCTAAAAATCCCAAACCATTCACCCAGGCAACCAGTGGGCATCTTAATACCATTCACTTATTAAAAACCATGGATTTTCCAACCGCTCAAGAAATGTCACGTAATCTTACCTTTTAACCAAAATGAGGGACATCCAACACTATAGGTCTCGGGTAACCACAACGAGGTTTTGACCAAATTGTGTTTCTTTAGTCAAAGAAGGTATCTTTAGCTCCTGAAGATCCCCAGAGCTCATTTCTAGTCTTCAAAGGATTAGAGACATAAATCTCTCATTTTTAAGGAACTAAGATAATCACTTTAGATGTTTACATGTTTTAATTTTACTTAAGTATACAGCTTGATGAATTTTTACTAAATGGATAAAAAGATTGCCTATGTACAAAAATAGTAAAATTTCTCTTACTGCAATTTGGCTGATTAAAAAAATGATTAGTAGCTCATTTATATACAACTTTAAATCTCACTTTCTGTTACAAGTAAAAGCTACAATGTTGATATTATAAAGGCATTAATTTAGGTGACAAATGAGATCCAAGATGATTAGAGTTGAAAAGAGACTGTCACAAACAAAATGTCAGATTGTGAGATACAGTAGCAAATGTAGAAAGAAAACAGAATCATTGCAAGTGAGAGATATCAGAAGTCACAAATGGCAATCGGTTAAGAGAGAAAGACCATGAGAAAGGAGCTTCTTGGAGAATTTCTTTGTAGGGAATCCAGGAAACAACCAGTATAAATAAAGAGTCTGGGCATGGAATGAGCTGGTGCCAAAATGTCCAGATTATTCTACATAAAGGAATGTCAGGTTAGGTCCTGGGGATTCTCCTGAGTAGCTGTAATTTACCCACTCATGTGTAACACCTGCCATCCTTTTCCCTAAGTGTTTGGCCGGAGTGACCATCTGAGTGACTCATTAAAAGGGAAGGAGTTTATGAAAAGGGCCAGGCTGGGGTTACAGGGATGCAGCCTGATGAGGAAAATTTCTTGCTTTTTGGGGTCTGCCGCGGAAACAAGATGACGAAGGGGACGTCATCGTTCGGAAAGCGTCGCAATAAGACACACATGTTGTGCCGCCGCTGTGGCTCTAAGGCCTACCACCTTCAGAAGTCCACCTGCAGCAAGTGTGGCTACCCTGCCAAGCGGAAGAGAAAGTATAACTGGAGTGCCAAGGCTAAAAGACGGAATACCACTGGGATCGGTCGAATGAGGCACCTAAAAATTGTATACCGCAGATTCAGGCATGGATTCCGTGAAGGAACGACACCTAAGCCCAAGAGGGCAGCTGTTGCAGCATCCAGTTCATCTTAAGGATTTCAACGATTAGTCAAAATAAACGTTCTGGTTTTAAAAAGTAAAAAAAAAAAAAAAAAAAAGGAAAATTTCTTCATGGGTCCACAGGTGGAGGCAAGGAGGTATCAAGCCATATTTGTGAGAACAAGGTCCTGTCTGGGTTGCCTTCTTGCTTATAATCTTCCAACCCAATATCTATGCTGATGTCTCCCAAACCTAAATCTACAGTTCTCTCTCAATCACCAGACTTATTTACCCAACAGCCTGCTGGATGCCTCCCCTTGATGGTCCCACAATTACCTAAAAATCCCAGCTGGGAAAAAAAAAAAACAGCTGATCTAAGACTGAATCCATGACCTCTCTCCTCCTCAAATATCTTTCTTCTTCACTGGTCTCTAACCAAGGAAATGATACTACCACCCAGCTGCTTAAGCCAGTGGCCCAAGTCATTATCTTCAAGTCCTCCCTCTCCTTTATCTTCCACATACTATCAAATTTCTTCATTCTCCCTTCAAAATATTTCCCTAAACCATCCATGACAACACTTCAAAGCTGTTTGTTAGAAAAACTATTTATCTTCTGATATTTCCTGCCATGTAAAAAGGAGCCCAAATAGACACTTTGTGGACACAAATGGACACTCCTGGAACTCTCTGCCCCCTTACTCACCTTCCCTGGGAGAATGGACTTCTCTGACAGGTAAATTTCAGAAAAATAAACTAGGCGTGTTCAGCTCAACTCTTTCTTCCTCTTTGAAGTTGTCCTCTACTGTTCCCCAAGGCACAGGCCCTTCTATCTCACATGGGTCTGCTTTAGTTCAATATTGCTGAGACTGGGTGGGTGGGTCTGTCTAATTCTGAGGATCAGCTAGCAGGCCCATTTGGCTCTCACACTCATCTATATCCTTCAACTTTGCCTTCATCGATAACAACATTGCTATATAACATAGGTAGGGAAAGGTGCACAAATCTTAAGTGTACAGCTTTGAGGAATTTTCACAAAACGAAATAAGATCTACATAAATAGAGAAACATAACATGTTCATGGATTGGAAAGGTATCAATTCTCTCCAAAAGTATCTATAGAGTCAATGCAATTTCAGTGAAAATCCCAAGAGAGTTTTTTTGTTTGGTTGGTTTTTGGTGGTGGTGGTGGGGATGATATAAAATTTATATGAACATACAAGGGGTCAAGAATAGCCCAGGAGGGACGCCTGGGTGGCTCAGTGGTTTAGTGCCTGCCTTTGACCCAGGGTGTGATCCTGGAGTCCCGGGATCGAGTCCTACATTGGGCTCCCTGCATGGAGCCTGCTTCTCCCTCTGCCTGGTCTCTGCCTCTCTCTCTCTGTGTGTCTCTCATGAATAGATAAGTAAAATCTTTTTTATAAAAAAAAGAATAAGTGCAAGGAAAAATACAGACCAACAGAATAGAGAGTCCAGAAACAGACTAACACATACACAGCCACTTAAATTATGACAAAGGTGATAATGGCTGTGCAATGCAGAAAGGATGACCTTTTCAATAAACAGTGCTGGGTGAAATGGATATCCATACTGAAAAAAGGAGCAAAAATATTATTTTGATTCTCCATCCACTGATTCACCTTATTCATTAACTGGTTTAGAACCTAGGTTTCAGGGGCTGGAGGAGAGCTTATTAGGAGAGCC
The DNA here is from genome assembly GCF_018345385.1 of Vulpes lagopus. Taxonomy (NCBI): domain Eukaryota; kingdom Metazoa; phylum Chordata; class Mammalia; order Carnivora; family Canidae; genus Vulpes; species Vulpes lagopus. The sequence goes on from NC_054848.1 coordinate 15,619,308, forward strand.
AACATAAGTTTCTGTTAACCTCCCTCCTCAATTTCAGTCACCCTGTCTTCTGTAATCCATTCCTCCCATTGTAAATTGGAATACTTTCTCTAAACCACCTACCTGATCTTATCACTCTCTTGCTGAAAACAGCTGCCCATTGATAGCTCCTCACTGTCTTTAAGATCAAGTTCAGACTTCCTAACAAGTCACCAGGCCCTTCCTGATCTGGGCTCTGCTCCTTCTCTGCTCTCATCTTTCCCCACTTCCTGCTGAAGCCTCGAACGCATACTCTGTGCTATTTTAATTTCCCTTCAAGGCATTAATACATGTTTTTCTTCTCACCTTGATAACTCTATGCTCCTTGGCTTGATGAATGTCTATTGGACCCCATGGTTCTCAACCTAAACATCACTTCCTGTAGGCCTAAAAACATTACTTCCTACAGGAAGTCTAAACATTACTTCTCCAGACTGCCTCACAACTCATCACTTCCTGCCATGCCCAAGAACACAGCTCAGCACTGTGTTCTCAACCTGATCTCAATCTATGGCATTCTCCGCACTGTATTATTATTGCTTGTTTACTTTTCAGCAGCTCCCGAGGGCAGTGACCTGGTCTTGTTTACCACTATGTCCCCAGTGCTGAAAATATAGTGAGTACTCAATAAATACTAGTTGAAATGAGTTACATTTATAATTTCAAAGTATTTTCTGTTATATAACATTTTTTAAGTCCTAAGAGGTAGGATAGGTATATAGAGTATTCCCATTTTACATATGGCTTAGTTGAGATTAAATGATTTTGTCAGGGTCAATCAGCTAGAACAATGGTACCATGCCTTTCTAATCTTATGAAATTTAACTCGGTTCATTTGTAGACACACTATATTTTCCATTATTTTAATATAACACATATTAGTTCTAGGCTTAATTTGAATGTTATATTTTTTCCCAAGGTTCTTCTTTTTTTCTTTAACCTTTTAGCAAGGGAAATTTACTATATATATATATATATATATATATAGAGAGAGAGAGAGAGAGAGAGAGAGAGAGAGAACTCATCCCCCATGTATGCACCATCCAGTTTCAACTAGTATACACTCATGACCAATCTTATTTCCTTTATGCCCTGCTCACTCTTCCATCTTCTGAATTACGAAGCAAAATCCCAGACAACAAATGATTTCATCTGTAAACATTTCAGTTAAACAATGCACTAAACAAATCATCCACAGTGATAAAATGACTCATAAACAGGGTCCTTCCTTATAGTTCAGTAAACTAAGAAGCAAGACTACTCACTATTTCCCTATTGTTGGGGGTGGGGGGGTGTTATGTAGTACCTGTCCTGGTATAATTATCAGCGTTCACTCACTCTGGTTAGGGTGCTATGGATTAGAGCATACAGAAAACAAGCACAGCAATGGAGAAAAGTGAATCTCAAAACTTCTCAACTTGAATGGAAAATATAATATGCTTGTAGTTGTTAAAAATTACCAGATTCCTTTTTTTCTTTATCCAATTTATCAAACCAGTCATCTCAGAAGGCCAACTACCCAGCATAAGTGGAAGACCTGCTTGGGTCTTATCTACCAAATGCTGTCACATAGGATCCAATTCATACTTCTGCAAAATCAAAACGGCACATTCAATTCTCGAAGGAAACTTCATTCCGCAAACATAAATCCTGGACACAAATCCATCTCAAAAGTGACGAGAACCAGGTTGTACACTAGTAAAACATTATCGCACTTATCAGCTCTCATGACTGGTTGTGTAGTAATATAATGGATCCATAAATCTATGCAACTATCCATAGCACCAACAACAGAGGGTGGAGATAGTTTTGAGTCCTCTTATACGCTATAAAAAATCTGTCCACAGCTAGTAAAGCAAGCTGGGAAGTTTACGTTTTCCCCAGAGACTTCACAATGAGAAGCAGGTTAAGACTGCCGGCAGCACATGGTTTCCTTCTGCAAACAAATCATGAATAAAGATGCACACACACGCATACACACATATATATTACTCTGATGATGTTAACATGTCATATCACTAAGACTAATACAATAAATCTCTGCTTCACAATAATGCAGTGAACCAACCATACAACCACTATATTTTCCAACTATGTAACTGTTATATTATCCCACCCAGTTCCCTCATGTTATAGAAGTCTGCGATCTCTAGAATGCTATATTAACACAGTTTAAATAATATTCATACATCTTGTACTTAATGAGCACCTAACCTACTATGTGCCACACAGTGTTCTAAGCACATAGCATATATAAGTGAGTAAAATAAATAATAAATACAATAAAGAAATAAATATTATGTTAGAATAAGTTGCATGCTATGGAAAACAAAACATGCAGCACAAGTGGGCAGGGTAGGCCAGGAGGGTAGGTTTTAGAATGAGTGGGCCAGGGCAGGGCTCACTGAAAAGGTGAAGTCTGAGCAGAGTAATGGGGGGAGAGGCAAGCAGCCAAGTGGGTCAGGAGAAGCAGCGTGTGTAGCCAGAGGAAACTACTGTGAAACAGGTCTCCAAGTAGGAGGGTGCTTGGCATGTTGAAGGAAAAGTAAGGGGCCAGGAAGGAGTAAGCAAGGGGAGAAGTCTGAGAGGTAATGGATGCCAGTCACTGCAGCCTGTGGCCCTGGGGGACGCCTTTCACTTTGGTTCTCTGGGGATGCGAGCAGGGGAGTGGCGTGATCCGACTTAGGGTTTCAAGAGATTGCCCTAGCTTCCCTGTTGAGGCTAGACTACAGGGGAAGGGGAGAAGCAGGAAGCCCTATAAGGAGATTACTGAGTGATGATGAGAGAGCAGGGGAACTGTGAAGGTGATGAGCTTTGGTGGGTTACAGACATTCAGAGGCAAAGCTGATGGAGTCACCTGATGGATCAGACACAGGCTGTGAGAAAACAAGTCAGGGACAGACCCAAGATTTTAGCCCTGATCTGGATGAGGGGGGGAGAGCCGCGGCCTTCATTGAGACGGGGAAGGGTATGGGCAGAGCAGTTTTAGGTGATGAAGACGATGAGTTCAGGGTTGGAAAAGCTAGTAAGAATTTAAGATCTTCAAGTGGAGATGTGCAAGTTGGCAGTCAGGGATATGGCCCCGGGGTTCAGAGAAGTGTGCTGCGGCATAAACTCAGGAGTTTATGGGCTACTGATAATAACCCAATTTACTATTGTGGTTAAAACAAATATTCATAGCAACAAAAGTCACACACACAGACACACACACACACACACACACACACTGTCCTACACAGAAAAGAATAAGACCAAGAATCATAAAACAAACCAAAAAAATTAACTGTTTGCTGAGTCAATGGTCACGTTCATTTCAACCAGTTGAGTAAAATGAAGAAAAACTATACCCATTGTTTCCTCCCAAAATGGGGACTTGCTCGTTCGTAAATATTTATAGGAATCTGAAGGTGATCATGTGAAGGAGAAATGAGTTGGCAAGCTGGGATACCAGCTAGACAGTTCTTAGATCTTGAGAAATATCATATATTACTTACTGAAAGAAATAAAGCTGGCTCAGGTAAGCTGCAGCGAAAGAAGAATGTAAATGGAACAGTGTTTCATGTCTAAGTCTCTGCCCTTTCTGCCTTTTTCATCTCTAAGAGTATTAAGTGTCCCAAAGTTTCCTTTCCAGATTCTGTTTCTAATGTATGATGACACCAGGCAAGGTTGCTGGGGGCTGGGGGAAAGAGGCGGGTGGAAGTTGTACAGCAGTGGATGATGATGCAACTTTGAAAAACTCATCTCACCCAAAAAATGAAAAACATTTAAAAGCCACTGATAAACCTGCATTAGAGATGCTGCCAATGCCCCATCCCCCGAGCCTACTGGCACAAACATCAAAGCAAAAGTTACAGCGCTAAATCGAATTATCAAACATTCCTTAAGCACAGCACGAGTGTAGCTTATTACAATTTGGAAAATTCCACAGTATTTATCAAATCCTAAGCAAAGCCATGGTGCTCAGAAGTGTACCACACTAGACGTCACTGACAGCCACAAGCTCGATGGCTCTGGGTGTGTTGCTGTGGCAACCGCGTACTCAGCAGCAACACACTGTCTGCCTCTTGCAACCCAGAATCAGAGAGGTAGAAGAAAACAACCAGCTTCCTGATGGGAAAAACCCAGGGAGTCACAGCACGGCCCATCTCCATCATATATACACGTGGGAGACTTCCTTTCAGCAGTCTGAAATCACTCCCACCTAACTGCCAGTGAAAAAAATACATAACCCCTTTTGTCTATTGTAGGACCAATCGACGCACCCAGGCACAAAGCACTAGAGAAATGGACAAGGAGAAGTGATGGATCAGTCTGTGCTCAAAGGTGTCAAGGTCATGTGTTTAGCTGGGTCCAGGCATGAGGGGCTTTTTGGGGTGGGAGGGGGGATGGTCCAGGTCCATTTGAAAAGCCATAATGAGATGCGTTCCATAGAGAGATCCGTAAGAAAAGAAGATGTAAACTGGAGCATGAGCCTTCCCAGAAACAGAGGGAGAACCCCAAAGGGGAGAGGGCAAACAGCCAGCATGTGAGGATACCGACACCCCAGAAGAGGCACAAGAAGTCTCAGATGCCCTACGATGATGGACTTTTGGGTACTCCACATGGTGTTGAAATAAAACAGAAACTGTCGAACGTACCTTCTCCACTGGTAGAAAGTCATTCTCTACTTCAATCGACCTTGGTCTTAATTTTATTGGTTTGTCTTTGAATATATCTCCGAAGCCCACTCCCTTAACTTTCTTCGGCTGGATTGCTGCAGTTGCGACTGTCCCGTTGGCACCTTCGGATTTGGTACTGCTCGAGTCACCCCCATCACTCTCGGAGCCTGTGGTTTCCCTTAAACCTGTCAAGAGTGGGGACGGGGAGAAAAAGAGCTCAGAAATCAGCCACAGCCGTGAAGCACCTCACAGCCAGCCAGGAACCACCTCTACAAGTGTTACTGGGCACAGGACTTTTCATTTCATGTGTCGAATATGTTGCGTTCAGGTGGCTCTGAGTTTTGTTCAATCTCCCCACCCCCAGCCTTTGATTTTCAGAAGTGAATTGAAATTCTTCTCCAAAAAAATCTAATTTCAAAGCAGATCTCTTGTGTGACATCTCACCTCTCTTCAGCCAGAGCCTGATTCTAATACAAATTTGTTTTGCCACAGTCTGTGCGATGACAACCCTTCCCACTCTGTCCTCACCTCCCCACCCCATCAGGACCACATACTGTACCTCCAATCTCTATGACTCATGGCAATTAGCAATTAGCAATGAAAGTAACATTTCCTAAAGGGAAACTGTAAAGCTAAAAGCCATTTAAACAAATTAGCAATTAAAGAAACCACACAAAATTATGACTGCCAAAGAATTAAATCTCTTTGGATGGCTTCACAAGGAATAAATGCACGCAGACATGTTTCTCTAGGAAAGCATTAAACCAAACTTGACATTGAGACGCCTTCACTGGCAAAGATGACTGTGTCTGTTAAAGAAAGGAAGGAAGCTGCCTTCCCGGAGGCCAGAATTCCCCGAGCCCACCGTTCTTCTTCCCTCCCTCAATGCCATCATTTCCCCAAGGCTGAATCCCTTTCCAAAGAAGAACACTGGGAACATGACATCCTTCCTTTGACCTCTTGTGGTGTGTGTTGGAAGTCACCAAATAGTTGTCAGCAAGACAGCATGAACACTTACCTCCCAGATTCTTTTTTCCCCAGGCTCTGCCCACAATCATGTTCCTAAAAGGAAGAGCCTATTTGTTTCTAGTTAATTTCTAGATGTACACTCTTACTTTGAAAGTCAGTGTATCAGTCATCCCATCAAAGGGCCGGATTCAAATGATATCTTATGGAATACTAGTTTGCCATTCAATCTGCCTCTAAAGCCTCTAGATGTGTAGAATAGCTCCTGAACGTTTACTATATATCCCCTTATGACAACGATGCTCTCAATGGAAGTACATCAAATTTTGTTCTGTATTAGCCAATTGTACGTTATCTTTCTACAGGGAAGGTGGCCTCCTAGTACGTAAGAATAATACACCAAATAATTGCTCACATAAAATGTTATAAAATGTCGAAGTCATTCAAATAAAGTAGTCTCAGTGCAGGAAGAAACTGTTAAATGAAAACAGATAAAATATAGAAAGGTCATTATAAATTGCTAACAAGTTTCAAAATCAAATCCTTAACATTAAAACAATGGCTGTGTTTGTTGCTGCTGCTGTTTTCAATAAAAATGATATTTATAAGCCAAAAAAGAAGGGGAGAGGAGGAAGATCCCTGGTGTACATTTTAATTAGCTAAAGAACAGCATTTGTGAGCAAGAATGGAGGGCAGAGCAATGAGGAGCAGCCTACAGCAATGGGGTCGGCTGTAATTTATAGGCCTGGATTTGAGTGTGCAAAACATGGAGAACCCCTCTGGATTAGCTATCCATTCATGTGTTTATTTGTTCATTGTTTTTGGAACTATCCCTGCTGGAGATATAATTTTGGAGTCTAAATATTGTGTCATTTCCCCTTTAACATGTTCTCATTTTGCCGTATGGATTCTTTCTATGTGATAAATGGCTTGTATACTCTTTTCTGGGTTGGAAAGAACCATTTGAGGGTGGAATAAAGAAAAAGTTAGTGGGAAGAAACCATTACCGTCCTGCCCTCCCCATCACCACCACCACCACCACCATCACCACCACCACCAGCAGCAGCAGCAGAAGGCAGCAGGGCAAATGGATTAGGGCAAGGCTGTTTTAGTTCTTCAAAGAGAGGAATTTGAAGGAGTCTTCTTTCATTCCTCGTTAGTTAGAACCATAATATTTTCAACCACTGCCATTCTGATTTCACTGAGCTTCTAGTTTCAGGGATTTGCTGCCTTCCAGGTTCATCTTAATGACTTTGTATTAATCACTGTGAGAAATGCTCTTCACATTACACAGAGAGAGGGGGCACAGTCATTCAACCACATAAGCATGGACTGGGAAGAAAACACATGGCAGATTTTTCTTCCAGACATTCTGGCAGCCTGCTTCTATCACTTTTAAGAATGTAAATTATATAGCTGAGTATCTGGGTTGGTGAAAGAACTCAAAATCGAATCCCTTCCCTTTGGAGGGAATCAAAGGTGACGTTTTCATGTTGGTTTGGTGCTGCATCTTTTAGCTACTGGTGCCCATCATACACACCATCCTGAAAATGTCCCCGTGTCATGCTCAGAATGCCAGGTGACACCGACAGGTAGGACAGCACAGAGCGTGGTCTGTGGGATAGGGCCAGTTCATGAAGGGCTTGTTACTGGTACATAGCAAGCCTTGCAGAGCAAGTGTGCATATTTGGAAACACTTATAGCAGTGTGTACTGGTATGACTTCAGATGTGTGGCCAGTGGACTTGTCTAGGTGACCAGGGAACAGACCAGTCCCGATCTGTCAGTTGCCTGTGGTGAGGTGCAAATGGCACACTGCATGCGTAGTAAAGTTGTGTACAGCAAGACCAGGTATCCGTCCGTGGGGGGATAGAAATAAAAATAAACTTCACCACAGACAGTCTGAGAAGCACGGTTCCAGCGTTCACATTTGAACCTTCTCTTTCGCCACTTCTCTATATGTAGGTATGTATGCGCATATGTGTACATGTACACCAGGGTGGAAGCTTTTCCCTCAAGGTAAAAAAAAGAACAGAGCCTCAAATTTTCTGTTATATGGCTGGCCAAATGACATAATAAATTACACTTTTGTGTAATTTACCGTAATATTCCAGCATGGATCAATTCAGGTCTGTGAGCCATTTTTGTTTATTTTAAATTTAAAACTCACGTGTATAGTGCTATTCAGCGGCAGGAACTGTTCTAAGAGCTTCACGAAATTCATTCATTAATCTCATTCGTGTCCTTCCCCTCAACTTTTGGCAGCTTTATTTCACAACACAAAAGGCTATCCGTTGGTCCTGCCAAAAGAAGTCTGTCGTGCAGTGATTGGCTGAATGAGCAAAGCAGAACGCCATTTCTGGCATGGACTTTCATGCCAAATTCTTATTTCTTTGAACAACACAATGAAGAAATGGTTTATTGGTTTCTAATGAGCCACTTGGGAAAAGCAGTAACCACGAGAGGTTGACATTTCCATGGAAAGCCATCTCACACCACCGCAGAGGCCCAGAGATACTGGTACAAATACGTATGCCATGACAAATGCTACTGGTCCCTTCTCTGCACGCATGGCTCATGCACGCATGTTACACACATGGCAGAGGCATAAAGCAAACAAGAAAGCGCCAGGGCTGGTGATGAGAATGCTCCTGTAGCACACACCAAGGAGACAGCACTTATTCAGGCAAATAAGTCCATGTCCTTGGATCAGAAATTCACACACACACTTGGCAGAAGCATGAGCAGCTCAGGAAAGTGCGGCGGCCGTGTCAAAAACCACAAGTACTCGGATGTTAACTTTACAATTGCCTCCTGCCGTTTAGGTCACTCACTGTAATAGCGTCTGTGGCCCTCCGTCTTTCCCGGTGCAGCTCGGTACAGAATTGTCCCTTCAAAGGTAGTCTTTCCTGACAGTGAATGAGAGAAGAGAAGGGGAGAGAAAAACAAGAGAGGGGAAGGGGGGAGCAAATGATGGCAAAAGAAGGAAGAAGGAGAGTCTTTAACTGAACTTGCCTTCAATGAATCCGCTGTAAGAGTTTTATTGGCAAATTAATTAGAGACCATTAGGCAGAATTTAAGAATGTTACAGAATGAGCCCAAAGTCCCCACACAACCACGATGGCAATGAGCATCCGGAAGAGGGGCTTGCCTCTGCCCATGACTGGCACGGAGATTATGCCCCCTTTAAACCTGGAAGCCATTGCCACATTTTAGCTCAAGAAAAGGAAAACCTCAATTAACCAGAGGAAATCCAAGTCACTGGATTCCTTAATGACCCATGTGTAATATAGATTGAGGCCCATTACCTTTTATCTTCTATCCCTAGAGCCCTGTATGACACAAACTGATATCCATGACCCCAAGATTCTAAATAAGGCACAGATTCTCTTTAAGGATTTTACTCTTTGTACCTTTCAACAAGGAAAGGTACTAATAAGCTAGAGGGGGTCTTCACCAATGAGGATGGAAACCAATAGTGGCATCCGTGTGGATATAAGGGGTTTTCTGCTTAGTGCTGCAGACACCAGAAAACCCTATTTTTTGAAACACCTTAATTGAGCTTTTGCCATATCAGTCATGAGACTGTACTCAAGCATGAGGACATAGGACTCATCCACTGTCAAACGTCAAATTATCCCTTTTTTGTTGTTACCAGTAGAGATTATCAAGACTGTAGGACAGGACACACAGCTAAAGCCCAAATTTCTCTGGAATTTTAAGTACAGGAAATACATACACACTGTTCTAGTTCAAGTACACACACACACACACCATACAGAGAATACCATGGGCAGGTAAAATGGTTTGCTAAATGCATTACTCTAAATTACCCAACAAATAGGTTCTCTTATGGCTTATGAGCTAAATATCAAACTAAAGGCCAGTCATGCAGCTCACTCATAATAGGTTTGAGGGAGGGAAAAGCAGGCTACAAGCTACATTTACAGAGAGAGGAACTGAGAGGGAGGGAGTAACTTGTCTCACTTCTTAAAATATTCTTTAGGAAAATGGAAAACCCCAACAGGAAACATCAAGTCAGCTTCTGGGCCACGTCACTACTGACACATGAAGAGAACGTCAAATGATCAAATAGACAACTGAAATACCATCAGGTATTTCCCATTTCCATGTCCTACAGGCATGGTGGGACACCCTAATTCTGAAGTCTTCCCTGTTTGATAAATGTGCTCCATCCAATTAAAGTAAAAACTTAGATGTTCAAAATCACTGGCCATATAAGAATCATCCAAAGAAACAATAAAGTGTTTCAAAGGTTCATGTTAGATTTGCAGCTCTTGAGGACTTTGATGACAAAAAAAAAAAAAAGAAAGAAAGAAAGAAAGAAAGAAAGAAAGAAAGTAAATGACAGCGGCCTGTTTTATTTGGGGAAATTTTTATTCTGCTTCACTTCAGTCATTAAAGTGACATTATTCCCAAGGAACGCAGATGCTTTGCAAGCAAGGCCCTCCCAAACTGAACAGCGGGGGTCCTTCTCAGTGTTAGAAAAAGGAAGCAGAAGTAAAGAACTCAGTATTTTGATAAAGTCCCTCCAAGTACAACAGAACCTCCCTGTGTTCTTCCCCAGGACCATGTCTGAGGATCTCTGAGGGAGACCACAGCTCTGATGTCTCTGAACGGCCAAGTGTGTGTGCCAAGCTTCCCCGCAAGATGACGGGAAACAGCCTGGGCTGCGGTGAGCAAGGACACACATACTCTTATCTAAAACACAAAAGAGACAGGCAATTGGAAAGTTCACGAATATGAGTGCTGCTTATTCCACTGGGAGAAATACTTTACTATCACTATTAAATATTAATACCTGAAGGCAGCAAACGCTGTAAAAGGGAAGAATTTTAGAATTCCAACAGAAAATCATATGCTTATCCTAGCATCTAATTTTGCCTAAAACTGTTTCATCAATTTGCTAATTGCTCTTCACTGCTAATAGAACAGCATATACAAAACAAATACCATCTAATATTAAAAAGAACAAAAAGTACAAAATAAAAAAGAACGATCTGTTTCCTACAACTAATGAAATACAGTATTTCTATATCATGAAAGTGGTTTGCCCCAAGTTTTAAAAAGCCATCTCCATCTTTGTCTTAGCTTGACAAGTCATGAAACTATCAGAATCTAAAATTCCAAAATAAGGAAATAGGAAAACTATAAAGTCAATTCAAACTGAAATCTCCTGGTTATTAATGGTTATAGAAAGAAAATGTAAATTTTGTCCCTCTGAAAATTATGGAAATAATTGAAAATGTTTCTGTAGCTAAATGATGTGGTTTTTTTTAAAAAAAAAAAAAAAACAGGAATACTTTTTAGTTTTACAATTAGTTTAGAATCTGAGAAATTTAATAATATTTAAAAATATGTTAGAAATAAAAGACACATTTATGTCCAAAATGTGAAGCAGAATTTGTCTGAAAAGGAAATTGGACAACAGTAATACCTGGATTTGCCTCTCAGTCCAAATAAATTTTAAGAATTTAGGATATTCTCTGATTATAATTTAATATAATGTCAGTATAATTTATAATTATGTTGTTTGTTTTTTGAGAGAGAACGTGAGCATGCACACATGCTCGCCTGTGAGAAGGGGGAGGGAGAGGGAGAAGAGGGAGAGGGAGAGGGAGAGAGAGAATCTCAAGTAGATTCCCTGCTAAGTGCAGAGCTCAACACAGGGTTCAATGCAAGGCTGAATCCCAGGACCCAAAGATCACGACCTAGGCTGAAACCAAGAGTCAGCCGCTTAACCAACTGGGCCACCCAGGTGTCCCTATAATTAGTTCTATTTCACAGTCAATATTAGCATGTGCAAAATGGAAACTGAAAAGGTAATTAATTAATCATGATCTCCAATAATAAGAAGAAATAATCTAAACTCTACTCAAATTGGAAATTTGTCAGATGCCCTGTGAAAGAGTAAACTGCGGGCCAGAATAAAGGCAATACCAAAGTGCGTGTGGAAAGCCTGCACGTAATTATGGCCTCATCTGGTAAGCCATGCCACACCCAGGACTTTGTTTCACTGAACTTTAGGGTTCTTATCTGATACCAGGCTGGAAGATCTCTAAATTCCTTTCCATTCCTAACATAAGATTCTGCCCACAGTATTATCACAACCACTTGGATGTTTTCTTTTTTAAAAATCTAACTTACTCAAAATTTTTTCACCATTGGTCTGAAAAATGGGAACCCATTTCATTCTTTTAAAAAATAACTTGTTCGTGTAATTTTGCAAGCCCTAACAGATCTGGGTGGGAATCATAGGTGGCTGCTAATATTCAAAAAGAAAGATAGCTAGACATTGTGAGCCTCCATGTTGATGATACATCACCATCTATGATGTTTTGGGAAATATATATATTTATTCAGGTCAAACCTCAATTTAATTAAGCCCCTAGATGCAATGATCAATTTATAGGGACACAGAGTTAATGGCATAGCAGAAACGAAATCAGCAAAGACAGATGGTGGGAAATTCATAGACAAAGGACCTTAGTTTCTTCAGCAAAAATTGTAAGAGAAAAAGGAGACATGGAGGAGGAATCTATAGATTTAGAAGGACTTGAAACACATCTGATTATAATCCGATATAAATTACAATGCATGTACCTCCACCTTCAAGCTAACAAATTGTATTAAAAATAGAAGACTATGGGGTGTCTGCCTGGTTCAATCAGTAGAGCATCTGACTCTTAATCTCAGGGTCATGAGTTCAAGCCCCATGTTGGGTACAGAAACCTCTGAAAAAGTACCTCTAATGTTTCACAAATTCTATAAAATACAATAGCGTTTTCAAATTTAAATATGGAGCAAAACGTTTCTGCTGCTACATAGCTATGAACTTTCTTATCTAAGGTAAAAGGTTTAAGTCAACACATCAACCAGTACAATTGCTGTAACTCTTTCCTTGACAGATCAGATTACCCTAAACAAAGATCTACAGTTCAGATATTTTCATAAACAACCACCATATATAAAAAATACAACAGGGTAAAAGAAAAGCAAGTTCAAGCACCTGTCTTTCAAAGATAAGAATGCCTCCTCAGAGTAAAAAGGGATTCAGTAAGTGCTTATTGAGCACCCGTTATGTGTCAAGATGTCCGGGTACACTTCCTCAAAAATATAAGTCAAGGTTTCTTGTTTCTTGTATTACATTCATCCATTACTTTCTGGAAATAGAAATGTGAAGAGTACAAATACCAAATAATTATGTGCACATGTAGGTGTGTGTGTGTGTGTGTCTGTGCATGCACTTGTGTGAACAAAGAGATACACAAGGATACACTGTACACTAAGTTTTCTTCATATGTACCAGGACATAGATTTTATCTGCTTAAAAAACCTCACCCTGATGTCTGGTAGCATTTAAATTCAGAGGATTTTTATATGAAGGCACAAGGCTCTCTAAAAATTGCCAAAATGGCATAAACATTAGGAATGTTAAGTGGACAGGTCTAACAAAGATCTTGATTAAGTACAGTTTAGCTTGTACCGGAGTAAAAACCTAGATGTCTTTTGTGCATGAACTACCTCTGTCTTTCTTAGTTTTATGATAAAAGTAAATAGGCATTTCTTTACTACAGTTATACAAGATGTTATCCCCAGGGAAAATTGGATGAGAGGTACATGGGATCTCTCTATACAGTTCCAGTTGGTTTTTTTTTTTTTTTTGCAACTTCTTGTGACTATAATTATTTCTAAAAAGAAAAAATTTAAAGTAAAGCACATTGAAACTACTGATGCCATTCTCTGCGAATAGGGAATAAGCAGAATCATTTTAAAACCAAAGGTTCCGCTTAGACAAGTCCTACCACTATACATAACTTCTGTATGTGATTGGGACTACATTTTATACATTTTACCACTGGATAGACATTTTATCTTCAGAGTGTAAACAGCTACTGAAAAGCCTGTCAGAATGCTGAGAGAGGCTATTTCTCTTTCAGGGGATTACTTCAATTCAGCAAGCCACAGGGACATTATCATCACATCTCTTTTTGTATGAAGTCTTTTGTGACCACCATTGTCCCCACATCCCAGTGGGACTGGCCTCTCCACCTCTGTATACCATTTTTCCTCAGACACTCATGGAGCACCTGGGGCACCTTCCCAAACTTCCAGTTTGTGTACTCCTTGTTATGCGAGCTGACTGAAGGCAGGGATTCTGTATATCTTCAGGGTCTTGTGCAGTGTCTTAGTAACAACAGGGGCTCAGCAAAGGCTGAATGAATGAGAAGTAGAAGAAAAGGAAGAAGGAAGGAAGGACAGAAGGATGGATATGGGTGGACAGATGGAAAGATGGAGAGATGGGCCCTCTTGTCCTTAACTGTACATACAGGAAGATTGCCAAGGCCATGCAGTTCTTTTAGAAACATCCATCCTTGTTAGGAGACCATGCCTCTTCAGGGACCTCAAACCCTCCCCAATAAGGAACAGATTCTGTGGTAACTAAACATGGCTGCTGAAACTTGTGGGCTCTCCTCGTCCTGAAATGGAGGGCTTTTAACTGAATGAGTGTTGGGGAGAAGAGTCTCTCCAAGAGAAACAGTCCTTTCTGAGCATCTGAAGGAAGGCTAAGTGCCCAGAGAGACCATTCTAAGCAGTCTCCTAATCTCCTGCCTCAGGAATCCCAGCACCGTGCACTTTGAACTGAGGGGGTCAGGCAGGTCAAATGTCCATATTACTAAGAGCAAAAGGAGGCAGTTTATTTCAACAGTTCCCAAAATACAAAAGGCATTACTTCTCTGACCCTCCAACCATGAAAGCACAGGTAACATGGCAGGATACAAGAAGTCAAGGTTCTCCCAGAGAGAGAGACCTCTCCAGATCTCCTTTTCTGCATCAGTAAAGGAATCTCATAATAGCTTCCACATGCAGAGATAATGCTTCAGTGTGCATGGTACCAATCAGTGTGCATCAGTCTCAGCACACAAACTGGTTATATATCCCAAGAGTCTATCATGATTAACGATGAAAGTGACCATTTATGGACGGCCTTACATGGGTGAGGTGATTTATGTGCATTATTGCTATTAGAACTCATAATACACTTCCCCACAGAAATAATGGTACGATGACCCAATTTGGTCCCCCCTCCCAAGAAAGCCCATTTAATTCTCAACATCCCTGAGATACAGTGTCATTATCATAGGACCTAATTACCAGGTTCAACACTATTCCCGTGTACAAAAAGAGACACCAGGGCAGCTGGGACTAATGTATGATTCAGGACCTACAGCAACTCCCATTATCATAGGGTCAAGGACACTCACCACCTTCCCAGCTATACTAACTGTAGCTGAGCCTTGTTAGCAGAGAATCACCCCACCCCAAGCCAGAGAAGGCAGCAGGAGCTCCAAGATGCTTCACTTGCTCCAAAATCAACCTCCCATTATTTCCTACCATAGACCCTGGGATGGAATGGAGTCTGGGGGTGGGCTGTGGTGGGGTCCCTGGCATTGGCAGTAGAGGCAAAGGGTATACCTGAAGCCTGTGAGCCAACCAGCCAGAGCTGCTGTTTCTATGTATGACAGGCGATATGAGCCCGAGCTGCTGAAAGGCCAAGTGAAGAAGGTCGTCCGAGCACTTTTCTGGAAGTGGCTTTACCTCCACATTGGGAATCTGTCTATCATACTCTTGGTTAGATAAAAGAGACACAACTAACTGGAGAACACCACTCAAGTCAGATTTTTCCAAATGGAAAAGAAAGACGTTTCAGTATGATTTTGACAGGGCTGAGTTTAGAAAAGGAAGCCTGCGCCCCCAGGGAGTGCTGCACCACGAGGACAGTCGAGCGTCTTCCGACATTCACGCCATGACCTCGGCTCAGGACGGCACAAGAGATACACAGACGCCCACGTGGGAAGTTGGGTTAGCGACTGGGAGAACAAAGCTTCCCGGTCCTGACCTTTTGCTCCGTGAGCTGGAAAGGGCAGCAGAGAAGCTGGAGGGAGGAGAGCTTCAGGCCCTGGAGAAAGAAAGACCTGGAGTTCGTTCTCACCATCGCGGAAAGACACGCACGCTCACCCAAGGTGGGGCTGGCCTCTCAGCTGTCTGGTCCTACTAGTAAGGAAGCTGGCATGCGGTCGTCCTGAACACAGCACTTCTCACCACCAACGGGGTGTGTGTGTGTGTGTGTGTGTGTGTGTGTGTGCCATTTTTTCCCTCCAAGTTCCTCAAAGGATGCTGAGAAATGCAGTCTCATTCAGTTCATTTAAAAAAATAGTTATTAACTGGCAGTGAGAGCAGTGTATGGAAGCACAGTAATGTGAGCCACAGGGGAATACTGAAATGGCCTGGAGGCTGACGGTCACCTATCCAGAGGTGGATAGTGTGTGCCTGTGCACACGTGAAGGGGTGCGGCTCACGCCTTTACAGTGATAACCTACTACGCCACGGGGGTTAAGGCCGCACGACCAGAAGTGTACTCGTGAGCTTCTGTCACCGTCACCAGGCACAGGCTACAGAACAGAGGGGGAGGCTGGAGCAGCCCCTGCTGGTGTCCCCACCCCCTCCCTGCATGGGGGACTTCCTTACTTGACTTGGAGAGTTGTTCATCCTGCGAAATACCCAGGTCATCCGACTCCCCCGACAGCTCCTTGATGAAGTTGGAAGGAAACATTCCGGTCTTTCCATTGAGAACGCCTTCCCACCATCCTTCCTCTACCTGCACAGATGCAAACAAGAAGAGAGATGCAGTGCTCAGGTTAGACACTGGGGTTCCCGGTTTTCTCTCCCATCTGTATGGTGCACAGTACAGAGGCCACACAGGGAGAGCAGAAGGACCCAAAGCTTACAAGCTAACAGGGAATGCAATCGCAGACCTTAGAGCCTTGAGACTCAGACTCAGGAAAGGGGGCTGGACCTGGGGGCCAAAAACACAAGTGGAAAGGAATTAACAATGTATTTTCACTAACCTCAGACTGAAATTTGGCATTTACTTTGGTTATCAAATGTAGGTGAAACAGTAATAGTAGAAGGACCTGTGACTCGTCACCAAACCAATCGTGGACATTTTTGTATCATGTCACAGAAGCTGTGGGTATCTCCAGATATCGCTTGCACCCATCACTACCATCAAGCGGTAGTAGTTACCACACCTGCTGGGGACCTTATTATTTAGTGTATTCATACAGAATTATTTATTAATTATAAGAAATTAAACATAGATTATCATATCAAAATCTGCTTTTAAAATAGCTTGATAGCTATTTCAATGGTTCCCTTTGTAACTGTACATTTTATTTTTTATTATTTTTTATAGATTTTATTTATTTATTCATGAGAGACACACACACACACAGAGAGAGAGAGAGAGAGAGAGAGAGGCAGAGACACAGGCAGAGGAAGAAGCAGGCTCCTAGTAGGGAGCCCGATGAGGAACTTGATCCATGAACCCAGGATGGCTCCCCAAGCTGAAGGGAGATGCTCAACCCCTGAGCCACCCAGGTGTCCCTCCTATGTTTTATTTTATGCATTTAAAGCCATTATTTAACAAGTGACAATGGCTTCCTGGGCTACTAAACTAACTAGATGGCCTTAGGAAGACCCTTAAGAAGCCCTTAAGAAGCCCTGTGCTAAAAACTCAATCGGGGAAGGTAGGACTCCCTGCAGGGTTCTAGATTGCCCTGAGATGAAGTACAACAGTGCAGAAGGGAGGTAGGGAGGGCAGCCAGACTGCAGTCCTCTGGGCAGGGGAGTGAGAGCTGGGTCTGGGGGAGGCAGTGATAAGGGAGAAGGCAGGTACGGATTTGAAGGCCCTCTGAGCTGGTCTTGAGTCCCCAATTAGCTGGGACGAGCAAGAGGAAGATAAAAAGTCATCCCGAGATTTTGTGATGGAGCCACTAACAGAACAGCAGAAGTCAGAAGTCAGAACAGTGAAGTGGCTCCTTGAAGGAAAATAACAGGACATTCTGAGAACAAGGCAAGTATTAAGTTACTCACATGGTGCAAAAGGACTGAAAGAGACTGAACCTTTGGGATTTTTTTTTTAACATCCACACAAACTGATAAATACAATTTAACAGCTAAAACAAAACAAAAAAGATAAAGAATATTAAAGTCAAAAGACCAGTTCAAATCCTACTGAAGCTCAGCAGTTACATGACCTCATTCAAATTTCCTACCAAACTGAATCCTGGTTCCTTTCTATACAATAGGGATAATGAATATACTCCAACAGTGTTTGAGACAGATATATTATGATTCTACACTAGGGGCTAGGGACACAGAACTGTCCAGGACATGGCTCCCCCCACCCAAGCAGCTGACAATCTACCCAAGTAGAAGGGCTGGTGGTCGAAAGAGTGGAGAGAACATGTGTGACTAAAAACTCACAATGGAGGCACCTGGGTGGTTCAGTGGTTGAGTATCTGCCTTTGGCTCAGGTCGTGATCCCAGGGTCCTGGGATCAAGTCCCACATCAGGCTCCCCACAGGGAGCCTGCTTCTCCCTCTGCCTATGTCTCTGCCTCTCTCTATGTGTCTCTCATGAATAAATACATAAAAATCTTTAAAAAAAGAATACTTGCAATGGGAGGTAGAGAGGCAGGGAAATGCCATGACTCAGCACAAACCTAACTTGTTACACAAAGCCAAGCTCCCCCAGATCTGGGATGCTACAGGAAGGCTCAGAGAAAAAAAAAGAAATCAAAATTAAGGTTGGCCTTGAAGAGGAGAATGGGAGATGTATCTAAGTTAGGGAAGGAGGTGTGTGAGACACTCCAGAAAGGGGAAGCTGACAGAACCTGTGGAATGGAGACCACTAGAATGCTGTTTGGAGGCTTCGTGAGGGAACTCAGGGGATACAGGCTTGCAGAGTGGTGATTATATCTGCATGATCACAGAATCTTCGGGAAAGAATCCAGACATCCAGGCACAACTGTCCCAGTGACTATTCAATACCACACTGTGGCATTTAACAGCATCTCAGTTGAAACCATTCCATGTTTCTATGCCAACTCAACTGATATGTGTTATTCTTTCAAGGAGCTTTTTATAGGATTAGGATGGTTGGGAAAATTCGCCATGAGCCTGAATAGAAATAGTCACCGGATTTGTGGTGGGGGGATCCTTTGTGCTTGTCCTGAATAAGGAACCATAAAATGACCTTCTTTCTCCCAGAATCACAGGGCAGGAGGGAAAAACCAAGGGCATGGACCACAAATGAGCAGTCCCTAGCATAATCCCCGACAGTGTGGGGCAGCTGGGCCTATTCCACTTGATTCAGTTTGACAGTATCTAAAACATTCCTGTTCCCAAATAAGTGGCTCCAGCCTGAGATCCCTGAAGGAAGTACTCCTGATGTGTGGGATTGGTTAGCTGCCTGCTGGGAAAACAGGGGTGTCTTTACCTCACCACACCCCCAGATGCCTGTATCAATGTCACAGCACAGTCTGAGAGGAGTGGCCAACAGGGAAACAGCACAGGTCTATCATTAGCCACACTGTAAGTGGAGGGGCAGGCAGTAAAACCACGGCTCATTGCCTGGGAGGTACATTTCCCATTACAGGCGCCCTGGCAGTGGCAGGGTGTCTGGCCCCTGTGCCAGTGAGAACTGTTCAGTACTATTTTTTCCTATAGCTGGCTGCTTTAGTTGTAAGATTCAGGCTGGAGATATGAGAAAAAAGATCCTTACCCTCCCACTATCCCTCTTCACCAATATTCTAGAGTTCCACTTCCAGTATTAAGATGAGGGCATTGAAGCCCAGAGCAAATTCATTCATTCATTCATTCATTCATTCATTCATTCATTCAAAGAGTAAAGCATAGTACCTCACACTCTGAATTAAGTATGAAGAGCAGGGAAATCCTTAGGGGAAACCCTCCATGGGGATCTCTGAAGCCCTGACTCCGCCACAGAAGGATCTGCCCCGCTGTGAGGAGCAAAGGGGACCAAGAGACAGGAAAACTTTAGCCACTGTTCTTCATTAAGGACCACCAAGCCCAGGTCTATGTGTCCTCCCTATTCGACCAACATTTATTGAGCACCTGTCCTGCAGTGCTCTAGGACTTGGGAGCAGATTCACTGGTGAACAAAACAGAGAAAGACTGCTTGAGAAGCTCCTGCAACAAAGGAACATACAGAGCCTGCTTAGAAATCAAGCTTGCTTATGTTTGTTTCTATATTTAAAAGAGAGAAAGCAATGTGTCTCTTTGTAATAAACTGTAGATTATGGATGTTAGCAAGGGCTTAGCATTTCTGCTCCAAGGAGAGTAAGAAAGGGGAAGCGATATCCACCTTCTCCCCCACCAGCACACATTCCTCTACAGCCTGCCGCAGACCAGGCCTCTAGGCTGAGAACAGCCCCCACCCTGCACCCCTGGGCCCAACTCAGCCAGCTCTGGAGCCCAGGGCTCCATCCTGAGAGAGAACCCTATCTTCAGCCCAGAGCTGGGAATAGGTACCTTACACCTGGCAGTGTTTGAGAAAGAATGACACAGTAAAAGCACTTCAACAGTTTGTGGGGGGGAGGAGGCTGCAGTTCCCGTGTCTTCACAATCGCCAGCATCTAAGTGAGTTCATGGCCCAAGAAGCTCATCTCTAGCTATTTAGCCCTGTTGGAAGTTGAGTAAGCAGCAGGGTGAATTTCTACACTTCCATCCACCCAATTTTATACACATTAGATACATTTGTAAGGCACTACAGAAAGGATGCCTGTGGATGCAAAGATGACTATGCTGAGGTACATAGCTATTTGGAATAGTTTCGACATCAGAGTTGAGGTTTTACCTGTTAACTGTACTGAGAAATGCAACAACAGCTTTACCAAATCTAAAGTCTACCTCAAGGTGTGAATAGCAGGACAGAAAAACCCATTTAAGGGCTGTTATAGCTTTCTATGTGCAATTAACCCTTTGTAGCCCAAACCTCAGTCAGAAGCACACTGTGTGTGTGGGGGGGAATGTATTGGAGGGGGGAGAGTTGTGAGGGAAGCATGGTGGGGGGAGGCACATGGCGAAATGAGGTCAGCTTCATTGTTCCCAGAGCTGTTTTACCACTCTTTCCAGAAAGGACAATGGAAAAGTCAAGCTTTAAGGAAAGGCCTACACCTTAACATTACTAAAAGTTTCCTCAAAATTTTTTCAGACTTCATAGGTTCTATTTCTAGGAATTTAACCATTTTCTCTAGGCGGTCCAATTTGTTGGTGGATAATTGCTCACAGTAGTCTCTTTCGATCCTCTGTAATTCTGTGTTGTCATTTGTAACCTCTCCTCTTTTCTGATTTTATTTATTTGAGTCCCCTTTTTTGTCTTGGCGAGGCTAGTTAAAGATCTATTTTATCTTTTCGGAAGACCAACTCTTAGTTTCACTGATCTTTTCTATTATCTTTTTAGACTAGATTTTATTTACTCACTCTCTAATCTTGGTTATTTCCTTCCTTCTACCAATCCTGTACTTTATTTTTTCTTTTTTAAGTTCCTTGAGAGTATTACACTAAGTGAAATAAGACTGGTGGTTGCCAGAGGCAGGGGCTGGGTGTAGGTGAAGTAGGTGAAGGTGGTCAAAAGGTACAAAATTCTAGCTCTAAGATAAATAAATCCCAGGGATATAATGTGTAGTATGATGACTATAGTTAACAGTGGTGTATCATATATTTGAAAGCTAGTAAGAGAGTAGACCTTAAAAAAAAATTCTAACTATGTGCGATGATGGATGGTAATTAAACCCATTGCTGTAATCAGATCACACTATATACATGTATCAATTATGCTGTATGCCTAAAACTAATACCATGTTTTATGTAAATTATAGATCGAAAAAAAATTATTCAGAAATAATTAAATGAGAATTTCCAACCAGCCTTTTCTTCTTTGAGAGGTAAGGGAACGTATTTTGAAAATTTTTAGAACACCAGAGAAATAGTTTTTTAAAGTTTTTAAAATTGAGGCATAATTCATATAATGCACACATCTTAACAGTACAAGTCAGTCAGTTTTCACATATGCACCCATGTAACCCACACCTCCATCAATGTACAGAAAACTGCCATCACTCCAGAAAATTCCCTGTACCCCTTCCTAGTCAATCTACCTCCTCAGGTAACCACTCATCTGATTTCTATCGCCTATGATTTATTTCACCTTTTCTAGAACTTCATGTAAATGTTCTAACACATAGTTTTTCCTTTTGAATATTGCCGGAAAAAATACAATTTTTTTCTAGAAAACATCTTTTTCTATTAGTGGAATTGGTGAAAAAATGTTTTTAAGGGAACCACTCCCTGAAGGCATGAACACTTACATTATTTTCCATTTTAGTTGCTTTAAATAACCATCCCTGTTGATTTTGGGACATGAAAGCTGGTTGTGCTAAAGAGAGACAAGTGTTATCTAGGTCCTATATGCCTGGGCCAATATTTTCCCCCAACTCCTGTGTACTTCATAGTCTGATTACCTCTTTCCGGCAAGGCCACAACATTCCACAGACATGGGAAAGTGATTTTTTATTCCCTCATTATTCTGAGAATAAGCCTATTCCACATGAAAGAGGCCCCTCAAAAGGAAAATTTGCAGAGTAATTCAAAGGGAAATTACTGAAGAAAACATATACAATTTCTATTTAAGACGTTAGCAAACTCTGCCCAACGAGACAGAGCTACATGCATGATTTGCCTCACAGTGGAAAGGGTTTTTGGTAGAACTTTTCTAGACATCCTTCAGCAACACAGACAGTCCTGTCCTTCAAAATAGCTACAGGTTAATCTACAGGTCCCCAAATTGTAAAATGACTACGCTAAGGCCTTACTGTCATTCCAACTTGAAAATATGAACAAAGAGTAAATCAAACCATCAAGATAACCTCTTTCTGATGAATCAAGATCCTGAAGCTTTGTCCCGTCACTATTCCCAGGTGAGAAAATTGTCTACAGGGATGTGTTAATCTTAGAAAACCTGTCTGTAAGGAATCTTCCAATGGGGGTATTCCTTTAAAGTTCAGTGTGGGAGGCACCGCCACTTAGCTCATCAGCATTTTGTTGCCTGGCCAGCTTCTGCTTCCTTTACTCCACACCTGCCCTGGAAGCTTCCCAGGTCATCCCTGACTCCAGAGTAAGGCTGTACTAACACCCAGTCCTCACCACTCCAGATGAGCCCAGCGCCTTACACAATACACCCTGTGCTTGCTGAAATGATCAAAATACTTCTCACCTTCCAGGTGCCTGCGGTTGAAACTCCTCCTGTTCTAGGAAGCATCTTCTTCACCCTCAGGGAGGGCCTTTGTTTTTAAATTCCTTCCTCCTTTGTCAAGGCCAGCGTTTCCCACTCTTATCCCATCTTGGGTTATTCATTAACTTCTTAGCTGTGCAAATCTTAAGCTCCCTGACTATACCGAACATGTTTCAAAGCAAAGATTCTGTTCAATAAATCTCTCAATCTCCACGAACACAGCTTTTGCCACAGAGCAGATATTTGAAAAATCCCATGGCTATGCAAATCTCTTACAAATAGATTTTAACTTGCAAATATGTTGCTTTTATACAGTTGTAGTCTATTTTGTGTGCTGATGATTCTAATCTAATCACTTTTTCTTCTAATCGTGGCTGCCCTCTCCTTAACATGCTCTCTCACTTGTGCACATTACATCATCAGACGTGTCCACCCGAAGTTTTTTTGAAGAAATGACTGTAGAGCAGCCTCAGTTCTTTGGATTATCACATTCTAATAAACAAATTTTTATATTAATGCTATCTCCTTTTTTTCTGAAAAGATAAGAAACGCTTCTACAGCAAGGGGTGCCTTGATGGGTAAGAATTTGGGTATGCTTGGATCCCCTATTAATTAATCACCTTTTATTTTTTTAATTAATTAATCAACTTTTAAATGACCTTGACTTCTCTCAGGCAAGCATAAAACAAGCATAAAACATCTTTCTTCATATGCAAGTCTTTGAAGTTCTTAAGACCAAGAATAAAATGAGGAATACCTGCTATTTTGGGTCCCTGGACCCAGTTCCAATGTGTGTGGGGAGGGGGTGAGAGAAGTTTCCCCACACCAACAAGCAATTCTTCAGACATCAGTTGAGTGTCCTACCACTTAACTCAATTCTGACATTATCTACCCAGAGACAGCTCCATATCCCACAGGTTAAGAGCTCAGTCCTACAGGACTGCTCTGTTCCCCACCCCCTACTTTAGCACCAGTTGCAAGTCCAGGTTGTCACCCATACTTCTGATCCACTGGCTATAAATCAGAGGTTTCCATGATCCCCTCCTTGGGTTCAATTAATTTCCCAGAGTGGCTCACAGAACTCAGAGAAACATTTTACTTACCAGATCACTGATTTATTAGAAAAGGATATGATTCAGGAATAGTCCGATGGAAGAGATGCACAGGTCAAGGCACGGGGAAAGGGCGTGGAGCTTCCAGACCCTCTCCAGGCACCACTCTCCACGCACCTCCACATGTTCACCAACCCAGAAGCTCTCTGAATCCTGTCCTTTGGGGTTTCTACGGAGGCTTCATTACATAGGCATGGTTGATTAAATCACTGGCCACTGGCAACTGATTTGACCTCCAGCACCCACCCTCCCCAAGGTCAGTGGGAGGGACTGAAATGTCCAACCCTTTAACCTACTGTTGGCTCCACTGGCAGTGGGGGGCTCCTTTGCTTAGGTGTTTCAAAGGTTACCCCGTTAACATAACAAGAGACCCCTCTATCACTCTTTTAAGAAAGCCCAAGAGTTTTAGGAGCTCAGTGCCAGAAATGGGCCAGAGACCAGATTATATATAGTTCTCATTATAATTCACAATATCATAACTGCCCATCCGTACCCACAAATGTTGTCTGAGTTTAAGTTAAAGTTCTGAAGAATTTCAACAACCCATTTAACTCGAGCTGGAGAACCAAACCCAATGTTTTGGGTGTGAGATGATGCCTAAGTTTCTTGAAAGTACAAGTTACCATCTTTGCAAACTCTAAGGCCAGGTCAGGCTTTAAATCTGAAATTAAGACCATTGGTCTCCAGCCATCCTGACTAGGGACCACTGAAAAATACCGCAAAAACAAACCACAAGGAACAAATAAAAGCTAGAATCTCTGAATATCCCTTGGGTCACCACAGAGAGAGACTGGCTGACACCAAGGTCATCCCAACACAAGAAGAAAAGTAGCTCCTTTCCCAGGCTCTAGGTAACACAGACAGGGAAACGAAGAGGTTTCAATGCCTTTTTCAAAAAAAAAAAAAAAATAGGCCAACAAGCCAAGTTTGAAACTCCAGAGGCCTTCAAATGCCATTTCTCCTGACGAATATGCCATCTCTGCATGAATTCCGTCTGCACTGATCAGTCTTTTCCACTCTGGACAAAAGTGGCACAAGTGTATATTTACAGTGATTTCTTTAAAAAAAATCTAAGAACTCGGTTTGCAATTTTTTCTTTCAAACTGGTAGCCTGGTTCCTTTAGGTTTGCAAATATGAACCTAATGATGAGAGTAGAGGCACTATCTCTAGCCAGTAGGCAGAAGCATGCTAAATGCTGTTTAGAGGAAGGTAACTTTGCCAGGTGCCCTGAGCCCGGACAGCCTTGCATTCCCCATTCCTTCTCTGAGCCATCTGCATGGGCCCCTCTGGGGTGAGCTCTCCGGGCTAGCAGCCAATTCAGGCCAGATAAGGGTTGGGCTATGTCTACCCAAACCCACGTAAGCCCACTGCTCTGTTAGACCACCATGTGGTCACAGAGCTCAAAAAATATGTAAGTGTGAAGAGAAAGTCAGTGGTGAGAAAGAATAATGGTGAACGATGTGAAAGTTAAAAAAAAGGAAAAAAAACCTGCTGCCAAATTAGGTGTAGATGAAACAACCAGAAGACACTGGGGGCAGTGGACCGTAGAACTTTATTTAGAAGGAATGAGTACTCTGATTGCTTCCCTTGTGTTGTTGTCAATCCATTTTTTAAAAAAGTGATGGAAATCATGAAGGAGGCAACACGGAGGCAGAGAGGACATAACTCAAACCAGCAAACCTGCATTTAAGAAGAACACCTTGACTCTATGAACTTATGGTGACAAACGGCAAATGAATGCACATTTTCATATTTTATGGCAAAATTAAATAGGATATATATTATCTTTTTTTAGGATACATAGTATCTTAATAAAATTGTCTTAATTAAATAAGATATATATATCTAATTAAATTAATATATACAAAATATCATGTTTTACGATTGATTCTTTTTTTTTATTCTTTTTTTTTTTAAAGATTTTTTATTTATCCATTCATAGAGACACAGAGAGAGAGAGAGGGGCAGAGGCACAGGCAGAGGGAAAAGCAGGCTCCATGCAGGGAGCCTGACGTGGGACTCGATCCAGGGTCTCCAGGATCAAACCCCGGGCCGCAGGCGGCACCAAACCACTGCACCACGGGGGCTGCCCTACAATTGATTCTCTACTTGATTCAACCTTTTTCAACAAACCAGTCCATACCCCCAAAATCCTCTGAAGAGTTGTCTGGGGTTTTTTGCTCCTTTAGGGAAAGGGGTGTGTGTACATTTGTGTGGGTGTATAGCTTTGGGATACTGTAGGATCAATCTATTAATCACTCAATAAAAATATAACATATTTATACACACATACACAACATCACCTATTATACTTTTATTGCCCGATAGACTGATTGGTTTCATAGTCTTGCAAAGCTAATACTATGGTCTTACCTCAATCTGTCCCTATGACTGAAGAGTTTTTATTGATTTGGGATGTTAATTAATTTCCAGTGGAATGAGAAAATATCCACTGGCATTTATACATCCATTATAAAAAGGCATATTTTACATTATGGCCAAGTATCTGCAATATTACAAGTAAATTGCCATAATGGGAAAATTCATTTTTTGATAATGTAATTTTTAATATGGTTTAAAAGGCCAACCTTTACATTTTGTTTTACATAAATATCTGAGGCTACATATCTTTCCTTTTTCCTCTGTGAAGCAAGCCCATCATGAAATCTAGCATGGAACTGGTGGTGAGTGAACAGGACGCTGGTCCTGCAGGTGGCAGGGATGCCCTACATCATCACTGAGAGAAGAATAATACCTGCAATCCCTCCTCTCCTTCAGCGATCCATGCCTGCTTTCTCTACAGCCAACAGGCAGGCAAGGGCAGGCACTATCTCCCAGAAATGTGTTAATAATCTTCCTTATTTTGATTTGTATTACATAAAACATTATTACAACATTAAAGGAAAAACTGTCTTCTGTGACACAATCAGTTTCAATTCTTGTTCCCTTTCAGTCTTTAATCACATGTGCGGAGATATATTTTACATGGCTATGTCCTAATGTATGCAATTTTGTGTCCTGATCGTTCATTTATTTTGCAAAAAAAAATCTTTTCAGACTTCCATTTATTCATTTACTTATTCAGCAAGCATTTATTAAAGTACATACTAGGTTTCAGGCACTCTTTCAGGTACCACGTATGTAAAGATAGATCAAGACAAGATCCCGCTGTTGAAAGCTCTCAGGTTAACAGAATTTAACAGAAAATTACCTTGCACATTATTGTAATAAATATAGATTTAAAGACCTCTGGGTTTACCATCTTAATGTCTTCACGATCTTCTAGCTGGATAATATCACTTAATTCACATAATTATTCTCTCTCTTGATTATTTTTCATTATCACAAGCAATTAACTCAATTCACATATTCTTTTTCTGTTAACCATTTTCTTTGGATAAATTCCTGGGAGTGAGCTTACTGGCTCACAGGATGTTAATTCAGATTTGTACAGCTCTTGCCATACCCTGCTAAATAGCTGCATATTAGGATCTTAAAGATATACAAAGTTACCACTTCTCGGTATTACCAACAGTCTTACCACAAAATGTTTTCTTAGGATTCTCAAAAAGCAGGAGCCGTTCTCCTCTTAATTTACATTTATTTAATTAATAGCAGTGTGGAACATTTCTTCATGGTAAAGGTTTTTCTTTCTCTCTGTGGGACTTGTATTTATGACAGATTTATCTACCACTTATCATTGTTACAGTATCTTCCTAATATATTTTCATATGTGATATATATAATAACTTCTCATGATTTATTGCAAAATGTTTATTTGTTGTTCTCTGAGTTTGGTTTTTTTGTTGTTGTTTTTGGTTTTTTTTTTAGCTAAACTTGCTTCAAATTATACCAAAATTTTAACTTTTTTTAAAAAAAATTATTAGTCATACTGTTTATTATTCCCTTTGGAATTTCTCCCACGGATTCAGTCTTAAGAAATTTGTCCTTCTGGGAAGCCTGAGTCGCTCAGCAGTTGAATGTCTGCCTTCGGCTCAGGGCGTGATCCCAGGATCTGGATTGAGTCCCAAATCGGGCTCCCTGCGAGGAGCCTGCTTCTCCTTCTGCCTGTGTCTCTGCCTCTCTCTCTCTGTTTCTCTCATGAATAAATAAATAAAATCTTTAAAAAAAAAAAAAAGAAATTTGTCCTTCTACCCCTGGCATAAATGTTCTACACTGTTGTCTGTTCATGTTTCATTTATTCAACTTTCAACAAATGTCTCCTATGTGTCCTGCTTGGCAACAGGGATAAAAAAAAAAATGATGAATGAGGGGTGTTTATGTGGCTCAGTTGGTTAAGTGTCCAACTCTTGATTTTAACTCAAGTCATTATCTCAGGGTTGTAAGATCAAGCACCTAGTCAGGCTCCACTTTGGGCATGGAGCCTGCCTAAGATTCTCTCTCTCCCTCTGCCCCCCCCCCCCCCCACTCGCACATGTACTCTCTCTCTCTCTCTCTCTCTCTCAAAAAATGATGAATGAATGGCATGTCAATACAAATTCTCCAAAACTGAGAAATAGGCGATAGAGGTTACTTTGTGCCCTCCCAGTGCCAATGGGAGTCCCAATAACTGATTCTTTAGAGATACATATCTTTGTTTGACACCCTATTCACTATTTATGATTCCTTTAGTGTGGATGTTAACTGGCAGAACCAAGAGCGATGAGAATGATTCTGTTCAGATAGCAATAAAAATGAATCTTGACTGCCAGAGATGCAAGTGCCTTATTCCCTAGAAGAGACAATCTCAAAGGTTACAGTTTATTGCCCTGTAGGATACTGTGTAGTTTTACATCTGACTTAGCAATCTTTTTTTTAAAAAAAGGTTTTATTTATTTACTCATGAAAGACAGAGAGAGAGAGAGAGAGAGAGAGGCAGAGACATAGGCAGAGGGGAAAGCAGGCTCCCCAAAGGGAGCCCATTGCGGGACTTGATCCCAGGACCCTGGGATCACGACCTGAGCCAAAGGCAGATGCTCAACCACTAAGCCACCCAGGTGCCCTGACTTAGCAATCTTAATCAAGTATTTTCCTTTTTAGTTATAAATATTTTGCTCTTCCACAATTCTCTTTGAGCCAGCCATACCATCTTGCACATCCCCTTGTTATAGGGTTAAATAAGGCTTTGACACATGCTCATTTTATGCTTGTAGGGGCATCAGGGAATCTGGTGGCTAGCATCAGCCCTGCTACTTGGACCCACATCACAGTTCACTTAATCTCCTCCTTGACTTCTAGCTTCCTTTTTATTTTTTATTTTTTGTAAACCATGGGTTTCTATAAGGTCAAATGGTACTCATGAAACCAAAGCTACCAGAGAACTGTATTTCTATAGAGAGGTACATGCGTTGAATCAGAATGAATGATCAGGTGCCAGATCTGAAGTCCAGGATTGCCCAGAGTGGGAGAGTGGAGCCTGAGAAGCCTGTGCCAGTGTGTGGGGAGCCAGGACCAAGCAGGAATAAGATAATGTGGTGTAGTGGAGAGAACAGGGTCTCCAGCCAGGTGGACCTGGCTCCAACCCTCAGCCTTAACTCTTCTAGGGTCTCCTTAGCCTCTTTTCTCATCCACAAGATGAAGTGCTTGTGATAGGCCATCCAATGCGCTCATGTGTAAAGAACCTTGTCATGCCTATCACATACCAGTCTTCTATAAGAGTCACTTCTTTTCCTTCCCTTTGAATCCAGTGTCCCCCAGGATGAAAACCAAATTCACCCTCTAGAGATGGCTCAGGGTCACTCTGGATAGCCAGAGTCTACTAGCAATTGAAGCAGAGGAGAAAAAGCTGTGGCAGTGGACTGGAAACCCAGAAGCACCAAGCACACCATGTGAAAAAGACCATAATTTCAAATGGCCCACACCTGCTCCTCGTGGGCTTGGCAGCATTCCTCTCTGGGAATCCTTTCCTTTGAGAAGAGACTCAACCTGATAGCGTGTAAGGTCTTGTTAAGCTCTAGCATCCGCCACAGCAAGGTCAACCAGGGGTGGGTCCTGACAGCCCACAGGAGATCACCCGCCCACCCACCTGGCACACTTACCTCTCCTACCACCTCTATGATGTCGCCAACTTTCAGCTCAAGCTCATCGTCATTCTGGGGCAGGTAGCTGAATGCCACCTGGCAACGGCGCCTCCGTCGCTCGCCTGGATGGGAAAAGCAAAATATTTAGATATAGCTCTTGTCTCAAAATTAGATTTTTAAAGAGAGGCTTCCTAGGCATGCAGGCAAATTAAGCTGACTTGTCTCAAATATGCTCTCTGGGACATGGCTAGAGGCACGGCAGCCCTGGTCTCAGAGAGAGAGGCAGTAGAAAGCAGAGCAATGCTTCTTGGTCTTTTAAAAGCTGCTGGGTCAGAAAGGCATGGATATGAGAAACTGATCCGTTGGTGCAGAAGGCAAAAACCCCACCCCTGAAGCGCTGGAGCACAGTGTTGCCTTAAACGCTTTTCCACGGATGGGGCTTTGTATTTTGCTGCTGTTGACTTTTAATGAAAGCTGATGTGATGTAGAATAAAAAGAATGGTCTGCTTCTAATGCTAGCAAGGCAGAGGAAATTTTCCCCAAATGTGCAAAGGAAAAGATAAAGTAGCCTGGCCTTTTTCTTACTAATCAGCACCCTTTCAACATGCTGGAACTCAGGCCTGATAAGCAAAGGCTAGTTAGATTTCAGCCCGCCCTTGGTGCCATTTCAAATGCCCCACAGGGGTTCAACAGATCCACTTCGGTCCACTCCCTTCTGTCCCAGGGGACCCATTAGCAGGATCCCTGGCTGCTCACACAGAGCCAACCCAGGCAAATCAAGATAAAAGCCAGGACCACACTTCACTTGACCGGAGGACACTGAAGGTTCCAGCATCTCGCTCATCCTGAGGAGCCCAACTGGGAGGCCCAGGCTTAGATCTGGTTCAGGTACAGAAACAACTGTCCACACCACAGACATGCCCTGTGGGCAGAAAGAACATGCATGTGGTATGTACGATAGGGTGGGGTAGGGGGACAGACGGAGAGACAGCAGTGGCGGCCCAAGCCAAGGAGAGGTGGATAGCAGAGAAGTGAGACCAGCATTGCTCCAAAGTTTGTTGCTCAAGGCTCACCACCTCATATTGTTCCCTCCTGCCACCACATGGCCTAGAAAACCAAAGCGATCAACGACCTCAAGGAAACACATTTAGAAATGCTGCCATTCTTTTTGGATACTGCCTACAGTGATTCTTTTCCTTTTCTAGTCCTTTCCCGGAGAAAGCAAATCCCTGCGGGAGTGATCCCAGGCCACACTAAGGCCCCACGCGGCATGACATCACACAAAGGGGAAGGTCTGCTACATCGGATGTGCTCACTGATCAATATGTCTCAAAAGCCTAGTTCTCTCTGTTCTATTTTTCTCTGCCTGCATCTCACTAGGGGAAGAACCGAGTCGAACAGAAGGAAGGGGGCTGAGGTTCAGAATCAATATCTTGTCTAATCACATCTCTGGTGACTATACAAATACACTCCACACCTTCGTGCAAAACCACAAGCCACCTGGTCCTGAGGGAGAACAAATGCAGAGCTCCTGGGCCCTGCCAGCTGCTGACTGCACTGTCTGATGGCCAAGGGTGAGCCATGGAGGGCTCGGCTCTCCCAAGCAGTGAGGGCCCATCCCAGCTGGCTTCTCCCCAGGGTGGGACAGGCGGGGAGGAGGGATTGGGGAAGAGTGGTACTCCAGAGCAAAGAATTCCACTGTGGCTCCATGGCTTCCAATGCAACAGGAGGCAAATTCAGCAATCTGTGTTATAACAGGTACGGACTCCTCATTCTAGCACAGAAGGTCTGGACAACGAGGCAATCTCGGCACCCATCTCCTACTCCCTGTGACTTCCCTGCCCCCATATATATACCTCTTATTATAAATCGGTAAGAGCTTTTATTTGCTAGATGTTATATTAAAAGCAAACTCTGCACATACAAATCTGAACACAGAACAAGTAAACATGACACATCTCTGAAACCTAACACTCACAACCACAGAAGTCACCAGGCCTGACCAAAGCTATTTGAAAATAACATCTGAAGGCCCAGTGTTGGCTGAGATCATGAAACACAGTTATACGTAATTTCCTATTTTCACAAAGCCCTCTGTAAGAAACAGCATCTAACCCAATGCTACACAAATGGCAAAAGAGAGTGATGTATTCTTCAAGGATAGACTAACACCTCAGACTCAGGACCTGGAACAGAATAATCAGATTTTTCTGGAACCAAATCTCTGCATCATATTCCTATAATGCCCTGTCTGGTATCAGGAAGAATGACACGTTTACTAGTTTCCATCTGCCAGACTAATCAATATTTCTTAAAAGCCTCTAAGAAGGTCTGCTTCACTGGTGGCATAAAGTCCAATCAAACACATCACCAACATACAGGATCAAGAAAAGTGAGCCCTGCAGTGAGGTATCCAGAGGCTGCTGAAGGTAAAGGCCACCTGACCAGACCCCAGGCAGAAACAGTTACTCCCTTTGGTGCTGGGATAGCTTGTGATCTTCTCTAAAGCACTTCTGGTATCCATCATCCAATCTCATCCTGCCAACCACGTGAGTTAGAAAGAAAAAGAGAGGAGCCAGAATGAGCAACCATTTAGCAAGTGAGAAAATCGGGGTTCCATGTCTTATTCAAGGACATCAAGCTAGTGAGCAGCAGTATCTCCTCAGCCTGAGTTCAGAGCTGTCTCCTAATGCTGGATGAACCAATTCTGTTCAAGTCTTGTCCCAGGTTCTCTGCAATCTGTATTTAACTGCTTCCTGTAACACTGGGTGACACAGCCTTAGATTTTCACCCATATTCCTGGATTGCTGCTTTGCCAGGCCTCAATTTCTGCACATCACCATTCCGATTTCTTGACAGATCTACCCAATCTAAAACCCAGTTCAAGGTGGGTGGCTGATGTCAGGAGACACTACATTTCAGCTGCCTCTGTCCAAACAAAATTTGAGGGACTTTAAGGATGTCATTTGCTGTATTTCCCCCTCCTGGCATTTCAGTGATGTTTACTAGTCAGTTTTGACCTTCCTTGAGGAGGTATATAGAAAACATTGTCATCTCCTTTTAAAAGCTGGTAAAAACTGGAGAAAAACTAGCATGACTTGCCCAAGGCCGTGGTTTAGAATCCCTGAATTTGAGCTACCACATTCACACTCAGAGCCCGGTCCACATGAACTTAAGATTTCACACATTACTTTGGGCTTTTTTTTTCTATGGGATAAACTGAGTCTTGAAAGAAAATTTAAATGCATTTGCTGATCGTGGCCAACCATACAAATCACTATTAGAACAACTAGAAAAAGGAGAGAACATATGTTTTTCCTCCTTCATGTGACGGTCATTGCCACCATCCTTTGTCCCTGTGTGTGTCTTCTAGGCAGGACCACTTAGCTTCTAAGACATAACTACAAAAAGTAACAAACATAAGTTTTATGGATATACGTGCAAATGTGTGTGCTT
This sequence comes from Vulpes lagopus, assembly GCF_018345385.1. NCBI lineage: Eukaryota > Metazoa > Chordata > Mammalia > Carnivora > Canidae > Vulpes > Vulpes lagopus. Next base: position 15,652,719 of record NC_054848.1, read on the forward strand.
ACATGGTCTGCCAAAAAATGAATGGATAAGGCAGATGTCACAGGGTGTATCTGACATGTCTCTCCTTTATTGCCACACTGTATGATGACCACAAAATGCCAGTGCCTCACCATGCATTCACAGGTAGAAACATAGGCATGGGGATGGCAAGGCAAGCATACTCCCAATTCCCGCTCTAGGGCCTCATGTATTCCTGCCCTTACATTCAGAACCAGCTTGGTTTAATAAGACAATACCAGCTAGCATTTATTGATCACTTATTGTGTCTAAATACTGAAAGTAATAGCCCTAATGGCACGAAGCTAAGCACCATGTATAGATGACCCCACTTAATTCTCATACTGAACCTCCTATTTACAAACCAGAAGAAACACCGAGATTGAGTGTTTTACCAGAGGTCTTACAGCCCCAGAGCCACTGCCTCCCATGTCTGACTGTTCTTAAGAACTCTCAGCTATGGGTCTTGAGACTAGAGAGGACTTGCTGGGCCGTGTGGGATGTGGTAAAAATGTGAGACCAGGAAGTGAAAAACCACAAATCAGGAGCATTTCCTTACAGCTGCTGGATACTGAGGCTATTGCTGCTGGATATTTTAATGAGATAAAACTGGTTGGAAGGAGAGGGAATGAAGTATACTCACTCACACTCTCTAAAAATGACAGAACAGAAACTAAGAAGGGCACTATGACCCATCCTTAGAAACAGCACACTCGTCTCTATTTTAGAGCCTTCTAGGGTCTTACATGTGAAAACTTTACTAGGCCGATTCATTCAATGACCACAAAAATATAACAATGCAGTGGTTGAAAAAGGTCTTTGGCTCAACTGAAAGCTTTCAACAAGCACACAGCCTATTTTTTTTTATATCACATACCTCCTATGACAGAACACCAGTATGACTACAAGGGTCTAAATCATTTGAGATTTTCAAGGAACCCACTAAATCAAATGGATCCTCGCTGCATGCCTAGGGCACATGGCAGGATCCTGAGATCATACTGCAAGAGAGAAAACATTGACAAAGGTCAAAAAGAAAATTAGAAGCCCCTGATTTTGTTTCCAGGGTTACTTTGGGCATTTTCTCCAGACGTGGCCTGGGGACCATCTACCTGTGTCAGGAGGTTGAAATGCAGGGAAGGCCTATGGAACTGTATTCTATGGGTATTGAGGTCAATGACCTGCACATAATTCTGACTCACCAAGTGACACTACCCACAAAAATCTAAACCTCAGTAATGAATCAGTACCACTAATTCCAGGTGACAATGGGTGACAGTGACTGACAAGGAGAAAACACCTTGCGGGAACAGGTGATCCCCCTTTAGAGGACTCTAACCAGTGGTTCTTGCTCTTGGCTGCATATTGAAATCACCTGGGGAGCTTTCATAATCTAAATAGCAGTCCCAGAGGAACTAGGTCTCCACAGAATAATAGCTTCTTCCAGGGCTGGGGCAAAGAGAACACAAAGTGAGAACAGAATATCCACTAATGCTAACACCAGTGAAGTGCTCAAACACTTGAGGGCTACTTTCAAAAGGACACAGAGATCAGATGCTTGACGGGGCTTCCACTGGCCAAATCTGGGACAGTGGCAGCATGTACTGAGGGTTGTATTATCACTTAAAATTTCCAAAATAATTCATGAACCCAGGCTGATTAGTTCAAGAGGTAGCTAGGTTCATAGCTACCTAGCTTGGTGAACTGATTAGATAGATAGGTACATGGCAAGAAGCAAAAGCTCTCCATTAGGAAAAGCATGTCAGCTGATAAATACAGAAATGATAGAAACAGACAACCGCAATTTTATAAGCATCATGGCCAGAATCAATGGTTGCTAAAACCACTGGGTGAAAGCTTGTTGGGGATTAGGATGTGTAAAGAGTCTCAGAGTATCTCCCCACAGAGTATTCATTAATTACAAAAGGAAAACGGTCCCCTTAGAATAGAGAAACCAGATAGACACAGTCTTAAAGCTCACACTGCCAATAATGGGACTCCTTACGTGGCACATGGAAAAAGACTTAACATCACCTACAGAATGCTTCTGCCCCATTTACCCTAAATCTGACCATGAGAAAACACTCATGCAAATCCAAAACGATGACAGTCTACAGAAACTGATCCAATTTAAAAAAAATATTTCTTGGGCAGCCCAGGTGGCTCAGTGGTTTAGCGCCGCCTTCAGCCCAGGGCCTGATCCTTGGAGACCTGGGATCGAGTTCCACGTCAGGCTCCCTGCATGAAGCCTGCTTCTCCCTCTGCCTGTGTCTCTGCCTCTTTCTCTCTCTCTCTCTCTCTCTCTCTCTCTCTCTCTCTCTCTGTGTCTCTCATGAATAAATAAATAAAATCTTTAAAAAAATCTTTCAAAAAAAAAAAAACAAAAAAAAATCTTTCTTAAATCACGATCACATACAATTTTTTAAAGACTACTGTTTTAGAAGCTGTTTCAGATTTAAAAAGAGTAAAGAGATACAACAAGTAAATATCATGCGATCCTTAATTGCGCTTGGGGTTTTTTAAAGGTGATAAAGGGCATTATTGGGAGAACTGAGGAAATCTGAATATGGACCAATGCTAGATAATAGCATTATATTAATGTTATATTTCCTGCATGTGTTCACTCTATTGCAGTTACAGAGGAGAATGTCCTGGTTCCAAAGTATTTAGGATCAAGCGTCTTGGTATCTGTAACTTATTTTCCAATTGTTTAAGGAAAAAAAGAGTGTGTGTGTGCAAGCGTGCATGGGCATGTTGGTGTGTGTACATATACATATACATAGAGGGAGAAAACAAACATGGCAGGATGCTAATAGTGGGTGAATCTGGATGGGTGTTCACTGTAATACTGTTATGACTTTTCTGTACATTTGAAATGTTTCTAAATAAAACTTTTAGGGGAGGGGAAAGGAAAAAAATACAAGTTCCCTGGCCCCACCCTTTATCAATGGTCTGGGGTGCAACAGTCCGGGCATCTGTATTTTAAGAGCTCCTCAAGCGAATCTAACAGAGTCAGGGGCAAGACAGGCCACCAAGACAGGCCAGATTAGACATCTAGACAGATTGGTTGTTCAAAAATAAATGGAATTTTCCAGGAATATGCTATACGGGTTCTACATTCAGGTTCCTCTCCCAAGGGGAAGAAAAATCAAACTCGTCTGGTGATATCAGGTAATACATACCCCAGGTGAATGGTGCCATGCTGTAATTTTAATTTCATAGGACTTCAGAAAAGTCTTACCAAACAGCCTCTAGCTCTGAAAATGTGCTCCTGGGAGGACGGAGGATGGAAAAGATGGCGGTCTCTGCTATGATTCATTAGCCACCAGTGCTGGGGGTGCAGCAACCCCCCGACTTACTGAGCACATTCCAGATTCCCGAAGAGGCTGTTCTTGAGTCAGAAACCTCAATTTATGCAAAAGGCTAGGCTTCCTATTTCAAGATGGAAAGACAATGCAAAGTAAACTAAATACATGTGGAGAATCACCCCCTTTTACTAGAAACATCCAGTGGATCTGGGGTGCAAGGGAAGAGAGAAAGTTGAATGACTGATCTTGCCAGACCCAGCATCATACCGTTTTCTGGGAAAATTCTCACTCCTTATCCTGTTTCAATGTAACATACATAGCTCAGAGGAAGAGGAGAACACTTCTGAGGTTGGTGGCATGCTAGAAAAATGAGGAACTTCTGGGTCTTTCTTGCCAAACCCCTCTGGCTGTGGCTGGACTGTTACAGTGGAAACGTACAATATTTAATTAACCAGCACTGTTTGGTCCCTGAAGATGTGCCTCCTTGATTCTCTTAGGGCTGCCTATAATCAACATCTTTGCATGGCAGAAAACAGTAAATCCATTTGCCTGCTACTTCAAAGGGAAGGTTCATCTGAAAAGAGGTTATAGCTATGCCAGTGCTCATTTGTTCCCAATTCCACCAGAATACAGGAGGAAAATATAGAATCGGTAGGGAACCATTTATTAGGGCCTTGAAGCCATGACTGGTGTGGAAAGGGAGGCAGGTAAAGTCAAAAGTCACATAAGGAAAATCAACTAAGTCCTGTTGGAGATGAAAGAGACAAATATTGACGAGGTGTCTGCTGTGTCAAGAACCATGCTAGGCATGTTACAAGTTCTTGCACCAACCCTGTAAGGTTAAGGATGCTGGCCCCATCTTCATAAATGGGCACAGACAGACTGGATAACTTGTATGAGGCACACAAGTTAAATAAGTTGTGGTCTACAGCCCTCTTTCTTCCACAAAGCCAGGGTAATACCAGGAAGGCAGATTAGATGTGCATTTCTGGGGAACTTTGGATGATGCTCTCAGGATGAGAACTTCCCCACAGGAAGTTTCTGGACACAGAAATGACTACAAGATGTGATGAGGACAGTGCTGTAGGGAGAAGTGGCTGGTGTGTGTGTGGGGGTGCAGAATACCTTGGCAGAGGGGGCCTAGAAGCAGGCAGATAGCCCAACAGAAGACAATGAAAGACAACAGTCATGAAAAACATGATGGAAGGAATCATATACACAGGGAAAGAGAGGCAGATACACAGCAGTATCATTAGTTGGTGTGTTTCAGTTGCTCTCTTGGCAGCCAGCGCCCCTCTCTCACTTGTCTTTGATCCCCAGCACCTAGTTTGGGCCCTGTTAGAGCAGACAGTCCATTCTTGATGGATTGATGGATGAATGAACTAATGAGTACCTATTCCATATTCTGTCTGTGGGTCACTGTTCTGTGAACAAAAATTTTCTAGACAAAGAGGCACTGGAAAAGGTCAGTGAGGGTGGAGGGAAAGAGTTAAAGCCTCAGCTTTAACTCTTTAAAGTTGTCTTACAGTGGAAATGTACAGTATTTAATTAACCAGCACCGTTTGGTATTAAACAGAGCACCCACCCACATGTGTTTAAAAGCCAATGCTGAAATGGTTAAGATGGTAAATTTTACTTTATGTGTATTTCACCACAATTTTTTAAAAAGCCAATACCACCTTGAATTGTTGCAGCTACAGAGATAGAAAGATGGTGGCCTGTCATCTTGCCATGGGGTCAAAAGTGCCGCCTTCTCCAACATTGCAGTCTGAAGCATCTGTGATATTAAACAATGTCTAATGTACTCCTAAATGCTCTAAATGCTTTCTCCTAAGTTTATGGTCCACTGTCAATTATCCATACCAAATGACAGAGCAGGGATATATCTGAGCAGGAAATAACATATATTTGATTTTAAATTTAGTCCCATTAAAAGACAGAAAATACTTAAGTAGGGAGAGATGTATGTATAAGAAGGTTCAGGCAGGGCAGCAGTGTCTCTAATAGCAAATGCATTTATGCCCAGAGATCTACACAGGAAACATCCTGAATGTCCATTGAGAGGGACTGGCTGCGTGGTATATCCAGGCCACGGGAAACTAAGCAGCTCTTTAAATCGAACAAGCAGTTCTATATATACTAACATGGAAAAGGTGCCCCTAATAGGTTAAATTAAAAGAGAAAATCACATAATATGTGTAATATGCTCCCCACATTGCAAACACATACCCACTCCCTTCTTCCCTCTATAACCTCCACCCTGGACTCCAAGACTTACTCCTATCACTCAGAACGTAGTCACAGAGTATGCACTTGAGAAATGTTTATTAATGAATAAATGGATCCATTCAACATTCGATTAATATGTGAGGTCCTGATAGAATGAAATAAATGAAAGAAGGGGTGTGTGCATACAAGAACATGCTGGTACAGCACAGAAAAGGGTATGAAAGGGTATGCCCCAAATTAACAGTGGTATTTTTGGAAAGGGGGATTAGGAGAACGTAAAGAGAGACTCGTGTAAATGTTTCTGCAAGTCACTTTGTTTTTACAAAGAGCATGTAATAATATACTGTGACAATTTTTAAAAAATCATCACAGTTGCCTATTAAAATAATTATCATGCACTGTGAAACTTATTTTTTTGATTAGGCTTTGATGACATTCATAGTAAAGTTAGTCTCTATTCTCCAAGTAAATAAATAAATACGAATTGGTTCAGACAGAAAGGTGGTTGTCATAGGCTGAATGCCAAGGGGTTGGGGGTTCTGAACTGGTTGTGGCTAGTCCGTGAGGACAACGGGAGGTGTGAGCCAGAGAAAGGCCTCCATATCTGTAGTCCACACTACTATTACTCTGATCAGACGCTGTTACAAAAGCCAAGGAGCCCCATCATATCCTATCAGTTCTGGATGCAAGCTCATTTTCCCTGGCCTGACTGCACAGGCCACACAGGCCAGACAGCCGTCTCCCTCCTGGTAGTAAGGGCCGGCAGGGGTTAGCGGGGCTCTGTGTCCATCTTCTGAGCTTGCTCGCTCGCACTCACTCACTCACTCACTCACTCACAGGAACACGTACACACCCAGCCGCGGGGGGGCCTTGTCTGGGCTCTGGGCTCCCCTGCCAAGCACCGCCCTCATCCCACCAGATGCATGTTACCGCTGAGCGGCCGAGTCTGTTTGCCTCACCCCTTCAGCTCTGACACCTCGGCTCTTTGACGCATACCTTCTTCAACCAACGCCACTCATCTCAGCACACCCACACGCTCCTCATGATGGTTCCGAGGATGCCATCTCATCACAAATGCCCACTCTCTCTCACTGATGGAGAAGCAAAGGAAGGGACATAGATCCGCTGACCTAGTCCTCCCTCGGGCGTACAGGCTTTGGAGTCTAATGCTCTGTTCTAAAGAAGCCACTGAAGCGAGTTTGAATAGTCAGTCAATTAACGTATGATCCCAAAAACTGACTTTCTGCTGCTAGTGCGATATAGAAAGGGGCCATCCACTAAATAAACTGAGTTTCTAAAAACAACAACGACAACAACAAAACTGAGTTTCTGCAAAGAGAGTCTGCCTCTGGATATTTTCAATGTTAATACTTGATATTGCCTTAGAAGCCACATCTATAATTTTGGTGCCAAGTGCATGAAGAACTTCTACCACTGCAATGTCCTCTCGCTCAACCATCTTATATAAATGGCACATGAATTAACCCACCAAAAGGACACATGAGCTCTGATTTTACTGCCTTGCACACGGGGTCTACACGGACAGCATTAAGGCACAGGAAGAGCGTCCTAGGCCTCACGACACAGGAGAGACACATAATCTAGTGGCCCCAGCACTGTGACCACCTCACACCTCATGCTCTTTGTCACATCGTGGCTCTTCACCTCAGTTTTCCTACCTCTTAAATTGGAACAATGGGGACAGACCTACTTCACAGAAGGCTGTACTGCCACCTGATGCCCTCTCTGGGCTCTATTCATCTTGCCATTTGTGAATTTGCTAAAAGGCAGCCGTGTTAATGATCTGTGCCTATTCAATTAATTTTCTTTTCGCCATCCTTCCTTTCCCATCAGAAAACAGTCAGCGATGTGCCTAAACATCGTTCAGGTCTTCCCCTTTCCCCACGCCACGGTGGCGTGGGCCTTTCAGGATGCCCTTTAATCTCAATGGGCCAACCCACAACAGACCATACCAGGCAGACACCTCCCCAAGTGTCCCTGGCCTGACTTCCCCAGTCCAGGCCCCCATGTCGCTGGGGGATGGAATCTGGATGTTCAGAAGAGAAAATCCGATACATAAAGCACATTGCTTTTCTCTGCTTTAGCAAGGCTTATTTTGGCAAAATGCCCAAAAGAACTCAACATATTTATAGAGTTTTGTTTGATCTACTTTTAAATGCTCCATGCAGAGTCATTCAAGTGAAATGAGAATACAGATTTTCAAAGGAAAAACTGAAGGAAGATTCTAAATATAAGTTATTTGTTGAGCATAAACAAGATTTCTCCCTTCTATCCAACACACTCCCTCTAACGCATCTATTTTTAAAGGCATTCTCAAACTTTGCTGCTGACAAATAGATCAGACCCCTAACTTTTACAGTTCAGGGGGGAGGAAGGGCGGGAACAAGAGGAGGGAGGGGGGAGTGCATGTGAGCGCACGTGGAAGTGTGGCAAAGGTCTAGAAAATCTGAGAGACTCTCATCTGGGGGCCGCCTCCCTTGCCTATCCTGAGAGAATTCTAAGGGGAAAATACCTACCACAAACAAACCTAGAGTTTCTCAGTTCTTAAAATCTGTACCCCAAACAGCCATTGTCCTGAGAGATTTAGAGAATGACAAAAAAATTCCCTATTTCCCTCTTGAGGCAGAAGGGGAAAGATCTTTACTGCAACTAGTCAAAATGTTTTTTTTTCTAATTTTGACTTATTTTTAATAGAGTTTCCCTGCTCATCCCCATCAGAATCAAGAGGCGGGGAATAAGCCAGGGTATTTATGAATTTTCTTGATGCAAAGGTGGGGGATTGCATGCCCACAATTTCTTCTTCTGTATCCAAAAGCAGTGACTCTTAATGGGGGTTTGCGGACAGAGTTAATTCAGGGATCTAAACATGGATGGGAAGAAAATTATATCTTTAATTTTACTATCCTCTAACTAAAATCTGGCCTTCCTTTTCACTATGCATATAAGGCAATGAACCACACTGGTCCTGGCAGCACCTGTGGATTTTACTGATTTCCTACCACCTGGATAGATCTTTTCATTTCACGTCCCTGTCACTGCAGTTATCATAAAATATCATTTACACCCACCCTTACTTCAAAATTTATGATAGCTTCTAGACTCACTGCTGGATCTTGCTATTTGATGCATCCATATAGAATATGTATTATTTATGTTTTTGCAGTGTTTTGATAACTGTACTGCAGCATAATTGGTTTCCTTTGCAATCCTATGGACTTTATTTTATTCATTTACAAACATTATTCTGAGAAGAGGTCATAGGCTTCACCAGACTGACAGATTTCACAGCAGTTTAAAAAAAAAAGGCTAAGAACTCCTAATCCCTGTTTTCAAGATTATGGTTTACATGGAAACCCAAAGATGCAAGAGGGGAATTATGTATATTAAAAAATAGAGCAGTAAACATAACATTTGGACTCCATCTGTTGGAATATTCCATAGCCTTTTGGGGAGCACATCACGACAAAAGCACCACATCAGGCAACATCACAGGTCCTGATCCATGAGTAGCCACGTGGCTCAGGCTTCAGGAGGCTGCTTGCCACATGCCCTCTTATTACCCAGGTCAGTGGGTGGCTAGAACTATCATCAAGGCGCCGTGGGCTCAGTGCCCACACTCCCTTCCACGAATGCCAGTACAGCTCATTTGCAGGCTGACATCTGGCACCACCAAGATCCCCGCTCCAACCAAGCCCTGCATTTCTCTCCCTTTGCTAGCTAGTGAAGTTATGAAAGGCAACTACAAGGTCCCCCCAGCCCAGGATAAGGTGGTCACTTGGGCTTCCATGTACTCACAGAGCTTCACACACACGTCTTTCTTCCAGCCCTAGTCAGCTGTGCTGTCATTCTTTGCCTGCAAGTCCCTAGTGCCTGCTGGGTAGTGAGTGCACAAATGTTCCACAAAGGGAGGAAAGTTTGTGCCAGTGCTTATAACTGCATACAACTTGCCTGGAGGGGCTGTTCGACTCCTGCCACACTCCCATCTTTGTGGGTATCCCTAGAGGATGAAGGACGATAAGGTCAACAAGTCTAACTGGGATGGGAGGCATCTGAGCAATACTTCAAAAAAATTTTTTTAATTAAAAAAACAGAATGCAAAAAAAAAACAGAATGCAATTCCACTTTTAGGAAGTTATACTTTAGATAAGTTATATGAAATGTATAAAAATACATCAAAATGTTCAATGCTACATTATTTGGAATAGTGAAAAACCAGAATCACCCTAAATGTCCTTCAACTATGGGACTGGTTAGTCTACTTGAGGTGTAAGTCCACATGGACTATAAAAGAGTGCCATAGCTCTAAATGAACTGGTATGGCAAGATTTCCAAGATTCGCTTTAACCTAACATAACAAATCATGATACTGCATAAACACTATGATACCATCAACATGTTTGTATCACTATGTGTTTGAATTAGGTCATACTATCTGAAACTGAAATTTTATGGTCAAATATGTGCAATATCTTCTGTATCATCCAAACGTATATGTGTGGAGATCTGAGGAGATAATCATGAGCTAGTGTGCATGGTGGCTGGGGGTAGGGGTGGGGAGGCAGGGGTTTATGTGACTCTTTGTACTCTGACTTTCCTGTATTAAGAGTTTGTTTTGTGTTGAGAGAGAGAGAGAGAGAGAGAATTAATATGTGTGAGGGGAGGGGCAGAGGGAGAGGGAGAGACCATCTTAAGCCCGCTCCACATCCAGGGTGGAGCTCCATGCAGGGCTTGATCTCATGACCCTGAGCCAAAATCAAGAGTTGGAAAATTAACCCACTGAACCACCCAGGCAGCCCTGAATTAAGTTTTGACACTAACCATGTATTATTTTAATACTGAGTCTAACTAAGAAAACTTAGGTTGAGTCTAAAAGAAAACTAAGACTCAAATCTTTAAAAAAAAAAAAAAAAAAAAAGAGCAGTGAGGTCTACACAACACACTAGCACACAAGCTGCCTTCCAAGGGGGCAATTCTGTGGTCCTCAGAATGACAAAGCCCGTTAAGGGGTGGGGCAGGAGCTTCCTCTAGGAGCTGCAAATGGTCTTGATACCAAGGTCTTTCTGGAGGGGTGTCATCCCAAAAAGGACAGGTTTCTATGAGCAAATGAGCAGTGCAAATAAAGGGACCAGGCTACCTGTAAGGGAAGGTTTCTCAGCAGACTTTTTTCAAGCAAATAGATTAGCAGTGCATATATTAGCTCTTTGTTCAAAGCAAATAAAGGCCTTTTCTCATTTATTTAAGCAACTCCTACATTCGTTTTAAGTATAGGAGAGTAGCAAAGGTATGTTAAGTATAGGAGAGTAGCAAAGGTATGTTTAAAAGATGGTATTTCACATTCAGACTTCTCATTTTCCAAACTGCTCTACACCTTTACTCTCCTCCTCAGAGGGAAGGAACTGAGAGTCATGAAAAGTGTAAATTTAGGCATTGTAAATGTAGAAAATGTCAATCTAGAAATATTGAAGCAAGAAAATGAATGTGGAGGGGCGCCTCGGTGGCTCAGTTGGTTTACTGACCAGCTCTTGATTTCAGCTCAGGTCATGATCTCAGGGTTGTGAGATTGAGCATTGAGTTGGGCTCCATGTTGGGCATGGAGCTTGCATAAGATTCTCTGTCTCCCTCTGCCCCCACCCCGCCCATGTGCAGGCACATGCAGGCTCTCTCTCTCTAAAAAAAGAAAAAGAAAAGAAAGAAAATGAATGTGGATTCATTCATGGACTAGAGAAAAAAACAGCAGAGGGAAGGAAAGAGAAATAAATGTGCATGAATCCCTCTAACAACACTGATCTTTGGACTACTTGCTCCAGCACTTAAAAATCTTTTCCCCCACAGACTTCATTACAAAGTTTTCTATACATCACACATAAGCAAGTCTCCTCTTGTGAGATGAAACCTCCTGGAGGGCAGGAACTGAGTTTTTCTGCCCATCGGCAGCAGAGGTTGGCAAAGTTATTCCTTCGAGGGCCAGAGAATAAATAGTTTAGGCTTTGCAAGCCAGGCAGTCGCTGTGGCAATTACGTAACTCTGCTGTCGTAGAGCAAAAGCAGCCACAGACAATGCATAAATGAAGGGCTATGGCTGTGTGGCAATAAAACTTTATTTATACAAATAAGCCATACCAGATTTGGCCCATAGGTTGTGGTTTACTAAACTCTGGTCTACAAGAAGAGCTATGGGTCTAAATCAAGAGACCAGGGATAATATTTTTGTTCTGTTTCAAGGAGGAATGACAGATATTGATTGCTAAGGCAGAATCATCAGCTTAGAAATGATGCCCTCCTGGACACTGTCCCTGACTGCCCTTGAGGTGGAGCTCGGTGCCCCTACCAGCACCACAACAGGACAGCACAGCACCCAGCACATAATGCTCTCCTCTCCCTGCCCACGCTGCCTGGGAACGTCTGATTCTCACATCCTAGGCTCCCTCTTTGGAGATTACTGGAGGCTCTCCCAGGGCCCAGCCCAGAACAGTTCCTTAGTAATGACCACAAAAACAAAGGGAGGAGCAACAAATGAAGGGGATAAAGAAGAAGGACAAGTTAAAAATGACTCTCAAGTATTCATGGGATGAACTGATGAAGGCTGGGATGCCACCAGCTAAATGCAGAAGAAAGGAGAGGCAGGAATCTGACAGGTAGGAGAATCCACTGTTCAATGATGCAGGGGCAGCTAAGGACATAGGAGTTGCCCCTCGGCGGCCACTCTACTGCAGACCACCAAACCTGGGCTATGAGGTCCAGCCAGGGATGGATGGGTACAAGGAGAGGCAGGCCGCCCTAAGCCAGGGTAGCACAGCGAGAGACGAAGATGGATCTGCCCAGGATGTCTCAAAGAAGAGAAGCTTCCTGCCCCGACTCGATATGATCAGAGAAGCCCATCACTCTGCTCGCTGCCCACAGCATGAAGCCAAATGCTAGCTGATCTCCAGCTATGGGAGAAATTCCCAAATCAGAAAAGCCATCCAGCTAGCTTCCAGCTGACCCCAGATTCAGAAGCAATAAATGCTCACTGTTGTATGCCATGGAGGTTTTGAGGTTGTTTGTCATGCAGTATTATTGTGGCAACAGATAACTGATATGACAATGCCTGGCACAGAGGAGATCCTCAAAAGATGTTAAAACACACATGCAAGGAGGATAACAGCTGAAAATATGTTGTCTCAGTCTCCTGTCCTGGTAAATTGAGTGTTATTTCCCTCGACTGTTTCTCCATATTCATCGAGGCCCAGAGGGTAAAAGAAGTTTGCAAAAAAAAATTTCTTTTTAGAAGTTTCTAGAGACACTAATTTTAAAGGACAGCAAGTTTATACATTTCCTACTTGTTGTAGTATGTTTATCTTTAGCTAACAAATGCAAATGGAAAATAAAGCAGAAGGAAAACTCCCCTGACACAGAAGTCTCTCACCGAAGTCATCATTCATGCCTCAAAATACACACAATGAAATTGAGATATGGTAACACAAGTGACATGCCAACTGCAGTTCTTCATTTTGAAAATCTCTTAGCTGATAGTGGGTAGAAGGGTATTAAGTATTTGTCATATTATTCTTGATCATTTTTTATTGTGATAAACATACATAATATAAAGTTTATCATTTTAAGCACTTTTAAGTATACCATGCAGTGGCATTAAGCACATTCACATTATTGTACAACCATCATCCCTATCTATCTCCCTCTTTCATCTTCTCAGGCTCAGGCTCCATATCCACTGAACACTAACTAAGTCCCCACCCCACCCCACCCCCGCCCCACCACCCTATCCCCTGGCAATGCCTCTTTGCTTCCTGTCTCCGTGAATATGACTATTCTAGGTACCTTATATAAATGGAATCCTACAGTATTTGTCCTTTTATGACTGGCTTATTTTACTTATAATAGTGTTCTCAAGGTTCATCCATGTAGAAGCACGTGTAAGAATTTCTTCCTTCTTAAGGCTGAATACTATTTCATTATATGGATACCACATTTTGTTCATCTATTCATCCACTGATGGACACCTGGGTTGCTTCCACCTTTTGCCTACTGTAAATAATGCTGCAATGAACATGGGTGTACAAATATCCATTCACATCTCTTCTTGACTCATTCTATATATCTTTATTAAACAATGTTTTGAAACTTGAAACATACTAAAAGAAATTCATCCCTGGCTGGCTCACTTGGTGGAACGTGTGAGTTTGAGGAACGTGTGAGGGTTGTGAGTTTGAGATCCACATTGGGGGTGTAGAGATTACTTAAAAATAAAATCTTAAAAAAAACATCACTTAGCTAGCAGTCTTCAGGCATCACCCAACAAAGTTGAGGGGATGGGACTGGTACCTAGAGTTTGCAATTCAACGCAATTTACCATGAATGATTTAATCCTACGCCCACTGAAATAAACATGGCGATGAAATGAAAAGCCTTTGGAGGAGACAGGATTCTGAAGCATGCTGAGCTGAATGCAAAATGAATACACAGCTCACCACCCACTCAACCCCCGTGCAATCAAGCAGAGTAAAGAGCCCGCAATGCCATGCGGTGGGCAAGAATGGGTGGTTTACAAAAGGCAAAACACTGTTTTAACTTCACTACTCAATAAAATCACCATAGGGCTTTCTCAGCAAAAAGCCAGAATCCTCTCAAGTTCTCCCAAAGCTTATGACAGGTCATGTGGAAAGCTGATTCATCCAATAAATGTTTGTTGGCTGTAGGAGCTCAAATGTACAGAGTATGCAGCATGGACCACAATATTCCTTCCTGGGGACTCTGGAAAGGGTTTGAAAGAAGAGAGTGGGATCTTTAAATTTTTTAATATTCCAAAAGGCTTACTAGCCAAAATGAGTGTAGAGGTTAAAATGCTTCGCAGGACTATATATAAGCAGGACACCGATCCTAATCTGAAGAATACACAGAAATTTGCCGTCCAAAGGGTCAAAAATTTTTAGAAAGGGTCCTCAGATTAAAAACTACTGGAAACTTCTCAGTCTCTCAACTTGCAGATAAAGAAACAGATGCTTCGGAAGGTAAAATGACCTTCCCCAAATGGCTGTGGGCCGGGAGAGCTGAGAAGGGCAGGGATGTCTCAGGGGTCCTCCAGCAAGGGCCTCTGAATCATCCTGGGCAGAATTCTGAGGGACAAAAGGAAACACGATGGTTTCCCAGCCTCTACGAACTGACAGTCAAGTTCTAAACCACTGAAAACAGACAGGATATTTGTCAACTGTTATCAAGTCTTGCTGGTGGCCCAGGCCCTATCTGCCTCTGGCCACACACAAGCCAAGGGTTGAAAGGGAGGCCATTCAGGCCTGCATGGTTTTGTTTGTTTTGTTTTGTTTCAGCATACAGTTGACACACAGCTCTAATAAATGATCACTTTCCATTTTCTACTCCAACTTGGGCTTCTGATAGAATGAGTTCATGCATCAATATGAAGAGATCAATACAATTCATAATTTATGAAGATGTGGAGGGAGGGAGAGATTGATCCACCCTACTGATGCCTGCAATCTCCCCTTCTCTCTTCCTTCTCGCTGCCCAGGTTTGGTCAGTTTTCAACGCATTAACACCCCCACCCAGGAGGATTGGCAGGGAGTAAGAAAAATTAAACTGCATCCTATATAAGCTCTGCTAATAACAGATTTACAGTTAAACTGCAAAATGGTTTCTATGGGTCATCCCTGGATTTCAGTGATCTATGTGATTCCTGTCAAGCCTGCACAAATGTAAATAAAAGCTAATGACACACGGACATAGCCTAGGGTCCCGATCCAGGATGGGATGGAGCTTAGAGTAATTCATCACTGAGAGAGATGGAGAAGGAGAGAGGGAAGGGAGAATGGAAAGAGGCAAGGAGGCTCTTAAACATGACTGTGAATTGCACTCAAATTCCATGAAAAAAGGGTCAGAGCCATAGGGCCAAAATTTAAGAGGAAAGGGTGAAGTACTTTTTTAAGCATACATCTATGCACAAAACAGATACAGAATTTCCATTCCTGGCTCATTTGGGTTTGCCTGTCCCTGTCCACAAGGTAGACACATCAGTAACTCGGTTACTCTTTCCCTTTGTATAGATACATCTTATCTTTTATCTCAATTATTTCGTCAAAAGTAAATTACAAAGGAGGCTAACTTCTTCAAAAGAAACAAGCTACTCCCAGTGATACTATCAAAGAGTTGCTTTAAAGCTTTTGAAAAGTCAAACATAAAACTGATGTCATTTTTTCCCCTAAACAATGTGTTTTTTTAAGATAACTATTAACTGTGTGCTTTTGTTCATTTGTTTGCTTTAATCTGTCAAATAACATGGCCTAGAAAAGGGTCAAAAAGAATAAGGGGAAAAACTCAATAGCAAAACATTCTGGAAATCTGATTTTCCTTTGGAAGGAATGACGATACCAAAGAATTCACCCAAGCTGGCTGTGGGGAGAGGGGAAAGAAGTAAGAGAGAGTGCGAACCTGAGGGCTGGGGGTGGGGGGGTGGAAGGGGGTCCCTGCTCCAGACTTCTAGCATCTCCAGCAACCCACCTGGAGGTGGCTACACAGACAAGTCTTACTTGAACTGAAATCTGAAGACACAGTACTAATCACTGATAATTCATAATAATGGGTTCCTGATGAGCAAAATTAACATATAATCAGATAATCCAACCATCTCCTTTGATTAATATCTTCTTCGTTTTCTCTCCCCGGCTCTGATCGTAGTGATGATGAGCAATCAAATATCAGAGAGGAAGAAGCCCAGAAAGGAAGGGAAAGCTAAATCTGGCCCGTGTACTCCAACGAAACGGGAAGAGCAGACACACTGCTGTATGTAAAATAAACTGAACTCCACACTTTTATTTAGAAAACCTTGGGGAAGGGTGACAAACCAAATACAGATTAAAATGATGACAAAAGCGAAAGTTTCCCTTACCCTGGAAATTTTCCCCTACTTTCAGCTCACATTTCACCAGGAAATTGGAAAAGTGTCGGAGCCTTCTCTCAAAACAGTTACCCTCATATTCTTTCAATCTGGTTCAAATCTCCTCCATTGGAAACCTCCATTGGTTTTCTCACTCTCCACTAATGGCCCATTATCAGGCTGAGAGCTAGATTCAGTAGTTATTCTCATGATCCACTTACCAAAACAGACCCTTAATAAGTCTTCTCTCTCCCTGGGCACTCAGTAACCAAGATAATTTCTCTGAATCACAGAATTTCAACAGCTTTTCCTTAAATATATTAACTTAATATAAAGCTTATTCTCCCTCTGGTACTTTTCTTTCCAGTAACTCATTTCTCAAAAGGCTTAGAGTGGTTGAGTACAAGTACATCCTTCCATCTGATAATTAAAGTTGGTTCCAACATGAATACAATAAAGCCTCTTCCTTCAAGGAGTTTATAATCTAGTAAAAAAAAATCTAAATCTAAACATGGACACACACACACACACACACACACACACACGCAAAAGAATCTAAGTGTATTAACAGAATAACATGCAGCTACAAGTGTCCAAAAAATCATCATTTGAGAACAGCCATTCACTAAGGCTTTCTGGATGCTATTATTCATATTACTGCTTAGGTTTTCCTGTGGTGGCAGCAAGACACATTCCACGTCTGCCTCTATTGCTGCAGCCAGTGAGTCATTTTACTTCTTCCCACCTCAGTTCCTTCATATTTAAAATGGACCTATGACAGGGCACCTGGGTGGCTCATTTGGTGAAGTGTCTGCCTTTGGCTCAGGGCATGATCTCAGGGTGCTGGGATTGAGGCCCACATCAGGGTCCCTGCTCAGTGGGGAGCCTGCCTCTCCCTCTCCCTCTGCCCCTCCCTACTGCTTCTGTGCTCTCTCTCACTCTCTCTCAAATAAATAAATAAATCTCTAAAAAAACAAAAATAAGATGTCATTTGTTCAAATACAGCATTTTGTAATTTCCACTCATCCACCTTCTAAAATAATATGATAAATACTAACAATTCCCTCAATATTAAAGGGGAACATTTTTCAATTAACAAGAGTATTCCACAAAGAGCTATTACAACATAAATATTCAAAAGTTATGTTCTTCTGTGCTAATAAAAAAAAACAGGAGGGGGAAAAGATTCTATTTGCAAGAGCCAACAATAACCTCAATCTATGTAGGGATGACATAAGGAGGAAGCAAGACTTCACAAATAAAACCCTTACTGACACTTGGCTAAACAGAATAATGTCCTATGTCACTGGGTCACTAGAATTAGCTGTCTAGTATTCAGAAGGGATGTACATTTTAATTTGGTGTATGGTTGCAAGAATTGGTCCACTATGATGTCTGCAGAAGAGGGGCAAGGGAGAGAAAAGCATTTCATTTATGCATTGTACATGAAGACATTTTATATGGCACAATACAAAACTGTTAAACAAAAGAAGTTGGGGAAATGTCGATTCTTTCTAAATCGATGTGCAATTTCAATGTAATTCAAATCCCAATCCCAATGGAATTTTTAAAAACTTGGTAACAAGGGTGCCTGGGTGGCTCAGT
Organism: Vulpes lagopus; assembly: GCF_018345385.1. NCBI lineage: Eukaryota > Metazoa > Chordata > Mammalia > Carnivora > Canidae > Vulpes > Vulpes lagopus. The sequence continues at coordinate 15,670,763 of NC_054848.1, forward strand.
CACTTAAGCAGACAACTCTTGATTTCAGTTCTGGTCATGATATCAGGGTCCTGGGATCAAGCCCCACTCTGGGCTCCAAACTCAGGGAGTCTGCTTGAGGATTCTCTCTTCCCTCTCCCTCTGCTCCTTCCTCCTCCCACTTCTCTAAAATAAATAAATCTTTAAAAAATTAAAAATTTAAAAAGTAAAACGTGATAACAATTAATATTTTTAAAAAGATTTATTTATTTAGTCATGAGAGACACAGACAGAGAGAAAGGCAGAGACACAGGCAGAGGGAGAAGCAGATTCCTTGCTGGGAGCCCAATGTGGGACTCGATCCTGGATCCCAGGACCATCACCTGAGCTGAAGGCAGGTGCCCAACCACTGAGCCACACAGGCGTCCCATGATAACAATTTTAAAATGAAAGAGAAGAGCTAAAATATTTTTGAAAATGAGAAGTGATAACAGAAGGACAAATGCTGTATCACATATTAAAACATACTATAGAGTCACAATACTTAAACTATATTGATATAAGAATGGTGAGACAAATTAATGGGACAGAAGCAAAAGTCCAGAAAAAATTCCCTAATATATGTAATAGTATATGACAAAGGAGATATCACAATTAATGGGGGGAAGGGCAGGATTATTCAAGAAATGGTCCCAAAAAAGTGGCTATTTCAAAATAAAAATCAATTTGCATACTAACCACACGCTACATGTCAAAAGTCCAAAGAAATTAAAAATTAGAAGTAAAAAAAGAATGAAGCAAGTATAAAGAAGGAAAAAAATTATGTGAGATTTTATTCAGGGAAATCATGAAAAAAATCAACAACGAATCTGTGTAAAAAAGTACTATTTCTGTACCTCAAAACCAGCTGTAAACAAAATGAAAAGCCAACCAACTGGGAAGCACAATTTGCCAGAAATGACAAAGGAATAATACACTAATCAGTAAGAAAAATATAAAGACCTCAACATGAGAGCAAAGAATACAAACACATGACAGAAAAAAGAAAATGTGAGAGAACTCTATTAATCAAAGAAATTCAAGCTTGAAACACTAATAAGCACTCTTCCCGCTTCTAGTGATGATGTAAATTGGTACAACCCTTCAAAAATCAATTTCATAATAATGGCTTAAAGTGCCATAAAATATATACATGCTTTTGTCCAATAATTCCACATTTAAGAATCTTTCGTAAAGAAATCATCAGAGCTGCAGAAAAGATTTATGAGCAAAAATAGCCAGCACAGAGTTATAGCGGCAAGAAAAATTGGAACCCTAAATGGATTCTTTCCTTTCCAGCAAAGGCCTCTCTATGAAGCACAGAATTTAGAATATAAGGGTTTGCCTTTTGATTTACAGGGACTCTCTCCTTTCTTCTCAAGAAATGAACAATAGAATGCCACCGTCAGTTCTCTACGCTTCTCAAATCAATTCTCTAATATTTAGGTCATCCCAGCAAAACAGTGTCTTTTTGATCTCTCAGATTCACTATCTCCTAGGCAACTGATTGAATGAAGAAAAATATAAAGCTTCACTGAGGAACATATAATTTTTAAAGACTTGAATAAAGGAATGACACATCTTGTCCTTCAGCTGGAAGAGGGGAGTGGTAGGGGTTGTAAAACAGAAAGAGACAGACAGACAGACAGGCAGACAAAAAAAAACAAAACCCAGCTTTACTGAGATACTATTTACATACCCATAAAATTCACCCATTTTAGGTGTGTGATTAAATGGTTCTTCTAGAGTTACAGAATCGCGTGACCATCATAACAGTGTAATTTTAGAATTTCCATCACCCCAAAAACAAACCTCTTGCCCATGAGCAGTCACTTTCCATTCTGACACCCAGCTCTGGGCAAGCACTAACCTACTTACCATCTCTATGGACTTGCCTATTCTGGACACTTCACATAAATGGCATCATACAACATGGGATCTTTAGTGTCTGGCTTCTTTAATTTCACCTGCTGTCTTTGAGGCTCATCCATGCTGTGGCATGTATCGAAACTTCGTTCCTTTTAATTGCCAAACAGTATTCCATCGTGTGGATGAACCACATTTTTGTTCATCTGTTCAGCTGATGGACATGTGGGTCGTTTCCATTTGGGGGACATTAGGATTGTGCCACTGCGAACAGGTTTGTAGGTAGACATATGTTGTCATCTCTCATGGGTATGGAATACTAGGTCACAGCTAACTCTATACTTCATAGCTTGAGGAACAGCCAGACACTTTTTCAAATCAGCTGCACACGTTTACAACCCCACAAGGAGTGCGTAAATTGTCCTCAGTATTCCTTCACAAACTTTTTAATTTCTCCAGGATTGGCAGTGATGTCCCCTTTATAATTCCTCGTATTAGAATTTTAAACCTTCTCTCCTTTTTTTCTTAATCAGTATTAGCTAAAGTTTATCAATTTGTTGACTGTTTCAAAGAACCAGTTTTTTATTTCAGTAATTTTCTGTATTTTCCTATTCTGTTTCGCTTATTTCCACTCTAATCACTCTTATTTCCTTCTTTCTGCTTGCTTCAAGCTTAGTTTGCTCTTCTTTTTCTGGTTCCTTTTAAAAATATTTTTAAATTAAGTAATTTCTATGCCCAACGTGGGGCTTTACTCAAAACCCTGAGATCAAGAGTCACAAGCTCTACCAACTCAATGAGCCAGGCAACCCTCTTTTGCTAGTTTCCTTCTTTCTTATTTTTACGATTGTATTTATTTCTTCATGAGAGACATGGAGAGAGAGGCAGAAACATAGGCAGAGGGAGAAGCAGGCTCCCTGTGGGGAGCTTGATTCGGGACTCGATCCCAGGACCCCAGGATCATGACCTGAGCTGAAGGCAGATGCTCAACCACTGAGCCATCCAGGCATTCCTCTTTTGCTAGTTTTTTAAGGTAGAAAGTTAGGTTATTGACAATCCCACTTTTGGGCAGATATCCAAAGCGAATGAAATCACTATCTCAAAGAGATCTCTTGTACCCCTGTGTTCACTGCACACTGCAGCATTATTCACCACAGCCAATATGTGGAAAAACCTAAGCAATGGATGAATGGATAAAGAAAATCTCTCTCTCTCTCTCTCTCTCTCTCTCTCTCTCTCTCTCTCTCTCTCTCTCTCTCACACACACACACACACACACACACACACATACACACACACACCGGAATATTATTTAGCCATAAAAATAAGGAAATCCTGCCATCTGTGACAACATGAACGAAACTTGAGGGCATTATGCTAAGTAAAATATGTTAGAGAAAGATGAATTTTGTATGTTCTCACAATAACAACTAAAAATATGGTAATTATGGGAGGTGAGGGATATATTAACTAACCTTATTGTAGAAATCATTTCATAATATATACATGTCTCAAATCATCATATTCTACACCTCAAACCTATACCTATACAACGTTATATATCAAACATATCTTAGTGAAGGTGGGGAAAGAAAAGAGAGGGTATTGATCTGAAATCTGTTTTCTTTTTGAATACAGGCATTTACAGCTGTCAATTTGCTCTAAGCGTTGCTTTAGCTATATGCAGTCAATTTCTGGAGATTGTGTTTTCATCATTTTCATTCATTTCTAAATATTTCAAAATTTCCCTTGGGGATTCTTCTTTGACCCACTGGTAATTCAAGAGTAGATTGTTTAATTTCCATATATTCATGAATTTCCCAAATCTCTTTCTGTTGTTGATTCCTAATTTAATTCCAGTGTGGTTGGAGAACATACTCTGTATGATTGTAATCCTTTGAAATTTACTGAGCCTTCTTTTATGGCCTAGCATATGGTCTATCCCGCAGACTGCTCCATGTGCATCCGATCACTCGTTGCTTCATGGAAACAACACTTCATTATCGTTGTCCATAAATCTGTAATTTCTTCCCAACATTCTGGGGTCTTACCAGCAGTTTACCACTTTTAATAACAACTACTACTGTTTTCAGTGACTCCTGGTTCATTCTCTCACCACCTTCTGGCCCAAGCTTCATTCTCTTTCCTCATTTTTACCTTGACAATTTCCCTGAGGGAGTTAACAAGAGTAGTCTCCTTATTTTATTTTATTATTTTTTAAAAGATTTTATTTATTTATTTATTTATTTATTTATTTATTTATTTATGAGAGATAGAGAGAGAGACAGAGACAGAGAGACAGAGGGGGGCAGAGACACAGGCAGAGGGAGAAGCAGGCTCCATGCAGGGAGCCTGACACTGGACTCGATCCCGGGTCTCCAGGATCAAGCCCTGGGTTGAAGGCGGCGCTAAACCACTGAGCCACTCGGGCTGCCCGAGTCTCCTTATTTTACAGATGGGAAAACAGAGTATGAGACTTGCCTAATGTCCCACAGAAACTTTGGGGGTACAGCAGAAGTGGGAGCTGGAGTTGGCCTGCAGCCCTTCTTCCTGCCACAAGGTCCTGCTACCACTGAGTTTATTCAGGTCTCCAGGAAACTGCAAATGGAGCAAGCAGTTCAGTCCTCCTCCAATGTGCTTCCTTGAGCGTGTGTGCATGCACGGACGAAGTTTCTGGCTGCTCTCTCATTCCCTTCCTGGTAGGGGACTATGACAGTGGTCCACCTGGCACTGCAGCTGGGCCCACTGTCCGCCAGACCATGGGCTAGGGAGGTAGGCCGGGAAATGTCCTCGTTGTTCAGGGCAGAACCATCCTAGGGCTTCACAAGCACAAAAAAGCCATGAGTCTAAAGATTAAACTGAAGCTGCAGGTGGCATCAGGGGGACCAAGCTGTGACAACAGACCAGTAAGTGCAATTAGAAGAAACTGAGGAAACTACAGGAGAAAAGGCTCCTTTTCGGGATGTCTGGGTATCTCTGTGGTTTAGCGCCTGCCTTCAGCCCAGGGCATGATCCTGGGATCCCAGGATCGAGTCCCACGTCGGGCTCCGCACAGGGAGCCTGCTTCTCCCTCTGCCTGTGTCTCTGCCTCTCTCTCTGTATATCATGAATAAATAAAATCTTTAAAAAAAAAAGAAAAGGCTCTTTTTCCAGGGCTTTCTACAAGTAAGGACAGTTGCTGTCCCAATACAATACCTCTTATTAGTTACCTTTAATTAATCTACCAGCTATCTACCTGTAATAATCTCCCTTTTGAAAAGAGGATCCTCCAGATCAGAGGGGTGTCCTTTCAGGTTCCCTGGGCAGAGGCTCCATGTTCTCCTTCCTGGCATGTCAACAAGCAGGTCCCTGAATCAGACCGAAGGCTGGGACAGTTTCAGGGACCTCAGCCACCTCAGGAATCCTAGATTCGAGAACTCTAAATGGCAGGCTATGTGTTTCTCACAACTTCACAAGTGGGTTCATTACCTGAACTCAAAATGACAGCTTCTTTCACTAACAGGAGAGAGTGAACAAACCTCTTCTTTATGCCCGATCAGGGTTTTAATGGTATCAAGGAGAGCTAAGACTCCCCGTCTTTCCATCGAAGCAAGTAGAGAAGGCAAGGGGACTCTCCTGACTCTATGGGACTACTGTTTTGTCATCCTAAAATTCGCCCTTAGAATCCCTGTTCCATCCTGACCCAAGTCCCAGCTAGAGCTGGTCTTGTGTTCACTGGGTCAGACCCCTCGGCCCACTTTTCCTGCCAAAGCCCAGCCTAGGCACTCTTTGACACAGGGCCCAAGAAATGATCAAGAGGGAAAAAAATTGCTTTTAGCTTGTCACTCAAAAACCTACCAAGAGGACTGGCTTTCAAGTATTAGATTCAGGGAATGTTCTCCCAGCATCATGCACCGTGTCTGTTCACAGCCGCAGGCCATAGAGGCTTGGTCAGTGTCTCTCACAGGGCCAGCACGGCCACCACCACCCACTCACTCTAACATTCCCTGTGCAAGGGTCAATCCGAAGATGATCTCTGGGATGCTCAGACAGCTCCTCGTCCTGCATTTTCAAGACCTACACATCGCAAAGCAGAGTCCTAACTAGTATTCAGTAAAATGCGGTCCACTGACTGAAGAGAAGCAGGTTTCCTGACCACAGGACATCCAAGAGCCTGCAATATGCTCTGGTGCTTGCCATTCTCCAGGAGGGTGTTAGTGTAGGCGGCCCTAGCCAAAATTCCTGTGTCCAGAGAGCCAATTTTCTCTCCCTTTCTGTCTCCTTATCTCTTTCTCTCCATCCCTCTTTTGTGCAATATTTTGTAGGGTCATAATTCTGTGCAGCGCACACTGGGAACTGCTGGCCTGGTGTCTATCTGAACATGTCACACATGTTGCATGGCTTCCTCTCTAGTAGGTGAAAATATACAACAGCGTGCCTTTGAGAATACACCTTATACAGACAAACTTGGGCTCACCAAGGTCCAACTCAGAACTGGTGAAAAGCACTGTACACAATGGAGCCATGTGGTCGGTCAGCACCACCCTCGGAGCCTGGCGTGTTGTAGGGAGATTGCCTACTCCTAGCATTCTATACCACAGGAACTGTAAACGCCTCTGCACGATGAGAAAAGCACAATCATCCCCACTTATATGGACTCTGCTTTTAAAAGGTACCCAAGGCTTCGGGCCAGCAATGTAAAAATCAAAGAAAGAAGTCAGATTTACAAATGGGTTATGCACTATGCAGTGTTTGAAATTCCAAATGCTTTTTCTCATAGAAACAAAGTCATAAGTGGTGATTAAGTTCTCAGACTAACCCACAATGTAGCTAAAACACATCTACAATGTCATCAACTAACAAAACCCCCAAAAAACAATGAAATTAAAGAAGAAACATTTTTATTTATCAAGAATACTTATGCTCAGTGGTATACCCAGAGGGGAGCATGGAGAGGGGTGAGGGTGGGGGGCTGGCCCATGCCCAGGCAAGAAGGGGCTTCCTGTAGAGAACTGACAAATGATAATGAAGCTAACAAAGTCAGTAGGCTCTTTATTTCACCTCCTGCTGACAAGTGAAAACAACATCAGTCATAAAATATTGCTCCTTTTAGGAAAACTGGGTCCACTAAGAAGTAAAGTAGTTAGGGGTAACTGGAGCTACTAAGGAGGAGATTATGTCTTACCTACAGGAATTTCAGTGTACTTCTTCATGGTGTTTAAATTCAAATTATTACCTATACCTAGAGTCACGCCTATAGGAGTCCTTTTTTTTTTTTTTCCACACTTATCAACAATGATCCCTGTCAGTGTCGGTGTAACAGATGGGACAAGGATGGGGAAGCAGATTCTGTGAGTTCAATGAAGAAAAATTAGAAGAGAGAGGAATGGAGCTAAAGAGAACGAACACATGTGTAATGTGAGAAGCTGTGGGTCTAAAATGGAATGGCATGAATTGAGAACACTAAGTCAGAGGAACCAAAGGCATCTCTCTCTGCAGGGAGAAAGAAAAGGTGGGCAGGAGGAGGAGTTTCCTGGGAGAGCCACCAGGTGGAGCCACCACCACAAACCCACTCCCTGGCGGTCCTCTGGATGGATGGGTGGCAACCCAACAGGAACGCCTTAGAAGTCTAAATCAATAATTAGTCCAGGGTACACTAATTCCTCTAGGGTTAACACCTTGGAATCAGGGCACAGAGATTGAAAGGAGACGAATATAATACAAGAAAATTTCTTAAAACCAAGTTTGCCAAAGACCCATATGTATGGAAAATATACAATGGCAACCACCACTCAGAATGGCATTTCCTACCCATTTCACCACCATCCCTAGGTCCAAGAGGCAATACTACTCAGATAAGAAAGTAAATAGGAGCAACATACTTGAACATCAACTACTAGTCCCATAGGGCCAGTAACACAGCTCCCAACAGAACCTGTCAGTAATGCAGCCAGGGATCAATTACTTTACAAAACCTCTTAACAGTCCCTTTACTCTCAAACTTTCAAGAATGAAGACCCCCTGGGAAAGAAGATGATAAATACACACAAAGACACATTTACACGATGTATGTATTATTGAATGGCTGGAATATTATATCCATCCAGGTTCACTGCCAATGGCCAGCTTTATTTTCATCTCCCCATGGAAAAGACCAGCTCAGGTGATAGCCAAGAGCTTCCACACAACAGTAACACCTTCTCTCAACTTCTTACTCTTCCATTTGTCTATAAAAACCAGCAATTTAGGTAGGATCAATAGGTACTTTGGAGAGTTGAAGAAAATCTGACCCAACACGCTACATTTTCAGATTCCAGGTAACCGGGGTAATTCACATTTGTTTCTCCAAAAGGAAATTGGAAAGGAACAAAATCTTGTTTCTATAAACAAATTCCCAGATCTTGCATCTACCTTAACCAACAAAGCACTGGAAAAGCAAAGCAGTTGACATTTTCTTTATTAAGGACACACTTTTTCCATCCTTTGTTTACAGTTTCATTTCAAACAAAGAGCCCATAGCCTATCAAGAGAACCAGGCCACTGCCTTGGAGCCAACACAGAGTTCCACGCAGCACGTACTTGGCGGGCGTATGCGCACTCCTGTCCTGATAAACCAGCCTGCAGATACCTCGAGAACGTTATTGTGAATAGCCAAGTAAATGCTAAAGAAATGAGAACTTGCAAAAACGTTTCCCCTTCAGTAGAGAAAGGGAGGGAGGCCACTACAGCCAGATCTTTAGGTATTGGAATGACTGGTGCTGGGGGCAAAGAAAGATAAACCCTAGGTATGATTCTTCTGACAGCCACAAGCAGCAGACCAAAATGGAGAGCCTTTCTGTGTGGCAAACACGAGGCCCATATTATGCTGGGGGGGCATGTATATATCACCCATCCACACACAAAATGAATTCTGAAGAATTTCTGCATCAACTTTTAAAGCAACAGTGTGTCACCAGAGGCAGAGCAGCTGTTGGTCCCTCTGTTCAGGACTTTTGAATTAAACCTGTCTGAAGAACTAAATACATGAGAAATGAGCCCACAGAGTCATGTTCTACAATCCAAGACACATCCACATAGCAACTTCGAGAGTAACCCTCCCCCAGCTCAACTTGAATCTCATCTTGTAGCATCAGTGCTAGACCTGTTACAAATAACATTTTTGAGACCATCAGATCTTCCAGCATTAGTCAGTTCCTGGAAGGGGCAGTAAAATGCAAATGCACAATAAACCTTAAATAAAGATGGTAAAAGCAGTTTATCTTTCATAAGGCAGATGCCAAAGTAGCAGAGCGACTTAAAAAGATGATTATAAAAGACATTTTCTATCAGGAGAGCATAATAATAATAATAATAATAATAATAATAGCAAAGAATAATAAATGTGCAAAATACAATAGAGACTTACCAAACACTGAATTCATGATAAACTGGAAATAGAAACAAGGACACATAAAGCCAACCAGAAACCCGCGGAGTGGCTTCACATTCAGAATGACAGCAGTAAATTAGAGACATATCCCCATCTTGCCATAAAAAGGATTTAAGAAATGTACACCACTTTCTTAACATTTCCCAAGGGACACAACAGACTGCAAGGGCTTGCAGGCAAGCCTGGCTGGTGGTGTTCCTCTAGTCCTTCCATCTGTCCCAGCACCAAGCAGAGGGCCAGGCCTGCAGTGGCACACTATAAACGTGTGCAATTAAACGCTCGTTAGGATCCATGTAAAAGTGAGGAAGGAACAATATTCTAAATCGTAGGCAGCAGGAGGGGTTCTGAGAAAGGCAGCTTCCCCATGAGGTCTGCTAGCGATGCAAAAACCGAGGAACTAGAGCCCCGAAACAGAAGCTGGGCCTTACAGAGGCCAGTGTGGTATTGATTACAGCCTGGACACTGAACCCATCACATAAATAAAGTTGGTTGGGAAACCACTCTGAGATGAGACCCAACGATTTTGTCTTTCCTTTAATTGAAGTAGAAATGAACAAAATCCTCCTTGCTGATTTTCAAGTATGTACTGAATGCATTTGCTGTTGTTAAAATGTCCATTTTGTTCAGTTTGGCTTTTAACTGTAAGGTTTGAACATTAAAAAAAAAATCTTCCAGATATCAATATTCCAATTTGGGAGTTGCGCACCATTCTTCTATATGGGTTTAATGAGAGAAGGAACAAAAGAATAAATCCTCCTCAGGAGGAAACAGACCACCTTTTTCTGTCTGGTTCATGAGAACATCATTTGGCTCCCAGAAGAATTTTCAGATTTTCTGGCTACACTTTGTCAACATTCTGGAGTCTGGGATAACTTCAGGATATGTAACATCCACGCTGCAAGCATGAATGAAAAATGACTTCTTACTCCTTGGGAAAAGCTTGTTTTAAACAGAAATCTCCTTCACTGTGACTCGGGTAAAGCCCAGAGAAATGGCTAGGTGTGGGAGCAGATACCAATGTCCTTGCAGCCCTAATGCCTAGAATGTATAGCTGATGGCTGCCAGGCTGTCTGGAGGAACTGTTTTCTCTCTCAATTTCACTCCATCTTTTTCTCAAACGAAAAGCACAATGGAGTCACTCCAGTACCTCCCTAAATCAACTCTGTAGAGATCTGCAAAGGTTCAAGTTGAAAACTGAAACTAATCTGTCCCAAACTGTTTGCATGGTACTGGCCTTTTCTCAAGGCTATTATAGTAGCTTCCTTCAAACCTAGGGTGGCTCTTGACCTCATACAAGGGCCTGGGGAGGACAAGCTTGTCCCACACTGTGAGGTACTATAACCCACTTGCCATTGCTGCAAAGTGAGGCATGTCCCCAAACCACTGGCCACAACTGGGCAAACTTCTTCAGCTAAGTCTTTCTCAAATTCGGGACCCAGTGAAGTAGTTCAATTTCAGCCTCATAACAGAAATAGATTTTGATCTTTATTTATTAAAAGAAAAAGAATTTGTGTTAATTCTCTTAAATTCTCACAGGGTCCAAGGCTGAATCACAAGGTGGACTCATATACCCGAAGAAGGATCCCATGTTAATGAAACAAAACAGCCTGTTACTAAACTCTGAAAGTAATTTTCCTCCATAACAACAGCAACAGACAAAAACATCAAGAGATTTCTAGGGACAAAGCTTGGTGAAAACAAAGAGAAGGAGAAGACTTGGGTCATTTACAATAACTCATAAAACTTGAAGAATTAGTTGGATGGAAAGTGTTTACAAGTAACTAGAATCATCCCCAGATTTAGCCTCTGATCCTTGTTTTAAGGGGGAAAAAAAGTGGTTTTTCATTGATTTGGGGTGGGAAAAAAATGTAGCTTTTGAGCTCAGCACAATGAACTATTTATCTGGCCTGACAAGGCCAATCAATCCATCCCGCTGTTTATTATAAGGAGTAGTAGGATACTGTTAGTATGGACGGGTGGGGGCAGGGCCAAACATAGTGCTGGCCCTCCGTACACAATGCTTCCCTTCAACTGGAAATTGATGTTTGGCCCAGGTGACCTGAGGGTCAGTGTGAAGCCTGGGACAAAACGGAGATGGTATTTTATGTGCTTCGTATTTACAGCATGTCTCCATGTGCTAAGGTCTCAGAGCCACGGCAGATTCATTATATAAAATACCCGAGAGTAAAAGGTTGGTCACCATCGGGCTTCGGGCCTAAGGCGGAGATTTAAGAAAGGAACGGCACTCCATATGCCGCCCCTGTTCTGTACCTTTTTCTGGATCATGAAAAATCCCATGGAGGACCTCAGAGGCCAGAGTTTTAGATGCAAAGAGGCAATTATCAGAAAAGTTGGAATCCTTCTTTCATTTAAAGTTCTCAGGTAATTTTTATCAAACTCATCTGGATAATTACCTTAATTCCTTAACTTAATTAATTCCTTATCTTGTTAAGTCAATTAATTACCTTAATTCTCTTATTTACCTTACAAAAAGCAGGGCTGGCAGGAGGAGCCTTGCCAGTGGTCATCTTGCGTGTACTTTCCTGACTCACTGACCCAAGAAGCACGAGGAGGAACGAGAGGGGCTCAGGAAAGCAAGCAAGGTTTGGGAATATAGAAAGACACACTGACTCCTAGCTCTCTGAAACCTATAAGGGCAGGCCTCAGGAGCTCTGGAACTTATTTGCAAGAATGAAGGAGGCACTTGGCGGGGATGACTATAGTTTCACAGCAAAATCTGCTTAATTCTTAAAATGGGAAATCCCCTGCATTGGTAGGATGGGACTTAAAAAAAAAAAAAAAAAGAAAACAAGAAAAGAAAGAAAATCCTATAGCTGCTAACCAGCGTGGGCCTCCAGCCAATACTTAATCTGAATAATTCAAAAAGGGAAATGTAACCCAGGGCAGCTGGAGGGGGTAGAGGAAGAAGCAGGAAGGAAGAGAGACACAAAGCTAATGTCTCGAGCACTATGATCAATGGACAGTTTATTGGACAAATTCTTATGCTGTCTAAATTTTATGAAAGATTAGCTGTTCTTCCCTGTGGTTATGTAAACTTGCCTTCTTTTTTCTTTTTAATGGAACTCTTTGCTAATACATTTCCTGCTCCTGCTTTTGAACAGCTCTATATTTCTCTTTAAGGAAGTAATAAGCCCGTGAAAAGCCTGCAGCTGAATGCTAACCTACCACGGGCACGCTCAGTATGAGCCCTGTCCAATGCACGGTGAGGGCAGGGGCAGGAAAAACTGAGGAAATCTAGTGCAACCACAGTAGAGGTGAGTCGAGTCCTCTCTGCAACCTTACATTCTCTCTCCTATCATTTCAAACAACGATGTCACAAAGGAGGGATACGGGAGAAAACAAAACCGCCACGAGCTAATACCTGAAAATCTGCCTTGAGATCTCAAAACAGGGAAATGAGATGTTAAAGTTCTCTTGGTTAGAGGGATGTAAGAGCTATATCTTTGCACATACGGCCTCCTAAACCAAGAGAGACAAGGTCTGTGTTTGGGAGCCCAGCGGGTAGAGAAAGAGACCCTGATAAAGCCTGCCCTTAAATTAAAAAGAGACCATGGCCAGACACGCATAGCTCAGCCTGCACCATAGCATTCTCTAAAGTCATCTTTCATCCATAAAAATAGATATGGAAGTGAAAGCTAATGTCCTAGAAAAATCATCATTTACAAATTTAGTCTACTTTCTTATTGTAAAAAAACTGTACTAGTTCCCTTGATTATAGTTATTACATTGTTACTCGCCCTGTGTGTGCATGTGTGTGTCCAAATTTATACGAAAACCAAAAGGACAAATGCCATTCAATTTTTTAGCAATTCAGAATTTGAAACTTTACCCAATAGCTTCCAGTTTGGGTTTGTGTGTGGGGAGGGGGCTTGTTCTTTTTTTCCATACCTCTCTTGTTGGTTCTTAGAATTGTTTCAGATGATAGCAAAGCATTTCCACTGGACACTTCGTGCATGGGTTTTTCTGGAGCTTTGCTGGAGAGAGGGTCTTTCTTCATTTCTTTCTTTATTTCCTGTGAGGATAAAAGAAAAACAAGACTGTTGTTTGAAATTTTTTAAATGGCTCTTTGGCTATTTTAAGCTTCAGCTTTCTGGAAATGAACTCTAATGACCTCAACTCAGTATAACATGGTGTTTGAAAAATACTATTTCCTATGTTGCTGTAGCTTGTTTTCCTTATATTTATTACTGGAGCACCTGGTCCTGTAAAGTAAAATGATGTCCAATATGGTGACATGACCTTATGTGACTACGGCCATTCCAAGTGACTAGAAAGAGAATGAATGATACTGAAGGCCACCACACAGCTCGAAGTGACAGCCTGTCCTACTTTTTGAACAATGAAAAGTTTTGGCCACCTAAAAGCCTTCTGGTTTCAATCTTTCCCAACAGGGGTTTAGAGAAATATATTCCCATATCACCATTGGCTCACAATTATGCTAAACCCCAAAGAAGGTGATTTAAGTTCATTTACAGTCATCAAGTCCCTCTGGCTTTCTTTAACTCCTGACAAAGAAAAATGTAAGGATGACAAACAGAAATAAAGACCATCATTCTAGGCCAAGGGTCAGCAAATGACAGCCCACCACATATTTTTATAAATAAAGTTTCATTACAACACAACCACCTTCATCTGCTTAAGTATTTTCTAGGGCTGCTATGACAGCAGACCTAAGTATTTGGAACAGAGATCAAAGCATAAAACACCTGGCCCTTTATGGACAAAGTTTGCTCTAGGTGGTCTCTTATCAAAGACCCATTAAGATACAAAATTTAGGGGCACCTGGGTGACTCAGTCAGTTAAGTGTCTGCCTTTGGCTCAGGTCATGATCCCAGGATCCTGGGATTGAGCCCTGAGTCAGGCTCCACACTCAGCCGGGGTGAGAGGGGTGCCTGTCCCTCCCCCTGCTCATGTGCTCTCTCTCTCTCTCTCAAATAAAATCTTTTTTAAAAGATACAGAAATTTTGGGATCCCTGGGTGGCGCAGCGGTTTGGCGCCTGCCTTTGGCCCGGGGCGCGATCCTGGAGACCCAGGATCGAATCCCACGTCGGGCTCCCGGTGCATGGAGCCTGCTTCTCCCTCTGCCTATGTCTCTGCTTCTCTCTCTCTCACTGTGTGCCTATCATAAAATAAATAAAATTTAAAAAAAAAAATTTAAAAGATACAGAAATTTTAAAGAAGATTTTATTTATTTATTCATGAGAGACACAGAGAGAGAAAGGCAGAGACACAGGCAGAGGGAGAAGCAGGCTCCATGCAGGGAACCCGATGTGGGACTCAATCCCGGGTCTCCAGGATCACGCCCTGGGCTGAAGGCGGCGCTAAACCACTGAGCCACCAGGGCTGCCCAAAGACATAGAATTTTTTGTTTGTTTGTTTGGAAGTAGGCTCTTTATTTATTCATGAGACAGAGAGAGAGAGAGAGAGGCAGAGACACAGGCAGAGGGAGAAGCAGCTCCATGCAGGGAGCCTGACGTGGGACTCGATCCCGGGTCTCCCGGATCATGCCCTGGGCCAAAGGCGGCGCTAAACCACTGAGCCACCCAGGCTGCCCAGATATAGAATTTTAAAAACTGATGGCTGATACAATTACTTCAAATTACTCTAATAATTTACATAATTATTTTTGAAAGCGTCAATAGCCCGAAATGATAGTAACTCACAAATTGCAGGTCTGGAGCGGAGGGTTTCTGGGCTTGTCTGAAACCATGACTAATTATACCAACGTGGGAAAAAGGGAAAGCTAAGGGGATAGACCCAGAGCATGGCTGAGTAGCAGGAAGAGCTCAAGGACAAGAGATGTGTTCTTTGGGAAGAACATGGGGCAGGAAATGGGGACGGGCTCCTTCTATAGAATAAACATGAAGACAGCAAATTTGGTAGGGGGCTGAGATTCAGCCTGGGCAGAGGGCAGAGGCAGAAAGAAAGGAACAAAAGCTTGTCAAAACATAGCCACTGGGCAGCAGCTTCCTATAATACACCCGGGTGTTAGTTACCATATCCAATTCCCCAATTGCTGGCTCAGTTCACAACATCCTCGCCCTCCCTCACCAGGGCCCCACCGGAAATCAGCAACTGTGTCTGGCACTTTGCTGGGTTGAGAGTTTCAGCTGGCGTCCCAGGCCAACCCAGCACAAAGCTGTGTGCATGTGTGTGTATGTACACGGACTCCCACCTCAGCAGCCACGGCACCTGCTAGAACAGCAGTTGCCGGGGGTTTCTGTAGCCTCACAGGCAGATGGCATCAGGGGACAATCTGCAAACATTGCCCGCCTGAGCCACATGACGGGATGCTTTCTTGGTGATGGCTGCCAGGCTGCTATGGCTTGAGAAGTAAAGAAAAACAAGCCACCAGGGGTGCTCATTCCCCAGAGGTTGCTTCTTTGAGGGCAGAACAGTTGCTCAAACCTCCCATTCCACTGCAGTGTGGATGTGACTACGCACACACAAGTTTCCCAGCTGGACACAACGTAACATGGCGATACAACATCCAAGGTCACCAGGGACCAATTCGGGGAAATTCAGTAGATTGTGGGCAACCTGTCAAGCATTTGCTCGCACTAACCACTAAAGGCATGCAGTTGGGGAAGCGTGAGAGAGGGACAAATGTTTGAGAGACTGGAGTGATCACTGGAGAGAACTTTAGAAGCTATGATTGGTTTTGTTTTTTGTCTTTAAGTAATCTCTACATCCAGCGTGGGGCTCAAACTCAAGACCCCAAGATCAAGAGTCACACACTCCAGTGACTGAGCCATCCAGGTGTCCCTAGAAGCTGTGATTGTTAAGAATACCCAAACCCAAGGCTTCAGAACAGCACCTCGCGAGTTTGGAAGGAATGACCCGATCGAGCAGGTGCTTAAAGGCTAAGACAGCAATACCAAAGAGAGTTTGGTTCATAAATCCCAGATTCCATTGACCCCGCCAATGATTGTTTATATTTGCCACACACAGAAGCCTAACAATGACCAGATTTCTTAAGTTCCTTCTTAGATGGAAGCAGGGAGGAAACAAAAAATATGCCCCATATTTTTCCAGAGAAACCAATCACACAGGTATGGCAGTGCATCCTGGAGACTCTCCACTGGCACAATATCCAGGTACACCAGGCTCAATGCATTCTCCCACCAACTCAAAACCTTCCCTCTGACCTGCCTCTTTTCTGGAAGGGAGAGGAGCTATCTTGTTTGAAAGCCCATCATCTACTCACTTACCCAAGCTGGAAAACTCAGTGTTAACCCCCATGCCTCACCAGTCACCCAGTTGGGCTCTATCTAGTTCCTCGACCTCTCAGTTCTCTCCATTCCTCCTATGCTGTCTTAAAACCATGAACACCAGGCAAAGAACTTGAAGAGATGTTTCACCAAAAAGATATACATCTGGCTAACAAGCACATGACCAGATACCCAACATCATTAGTCACTAGGGAAACATAAATCAAAACCATAATGAAGTACTCCTTCATACCCACTAAAATGGCTGGAATTTTTATTTTATTATTTTTATTTTTTAAAGATTTTATTTATTTATTTATTCATGAAAGAGAGAGAGAGAGAGAAAGGCAGAGACATAGGTAGAGGGAGAAGCAGGCTCCTCAAGGGGAGCCCGATGTGGGACTCGATCCTGGGACTGCAGGATCACGCCCTGAGCCGAAGGCAGACGCTCAACCACTGAGTCACCCAGGCACCCATTAGAATTTTTTTAGAAAGGAAAATAGTGTTGATGAGGCTGTGGAAGAATTGGAGCCCTTGTGCACCACTGGCAGGAATGGAAAGTGGTGCAGCCCCTGCGGAAAACAGTATGGCAGTTCCTCAGAGTTACACAGAGAACCCCTGTGTGACCAAGCAATTCTACTCCTAGGTATATATCCTAAAATACTGAAATCGAGGACTCAAAGAGATACTTGTATGCCAACATTTACTGCAGCATTATTCATAGTAGCCAAAAGGTGGAAACAACCTAAGTATCCATCAACAGATAAATGGACAAACAAATGTGGTCTATCCATACAAAAGAATATTATTCAGCCTCAAAAAAGAATCAAGTTTTGAGACCTGCTACAACATGAATAAGGCTAGAAACCATTATGCTAAGTGAAATAAGCCAAACATAAAAGGACAAATATTGTATGATTCCACTTACATAATGCAGCTAGACTAGGCAAATTCATAGAAACACTGGAGGTTACCAGGGGGTGGGAAGGGGGGATGAGAGTCAATGTTTAATGGTTACAAAGTTCCTGTTTGGGGTGACCAAAACGTTTTAGATAGAGATAAGGATAACGTACAACATCGTTAATGTGGCTAATGCCACTGAACTGTACATTTTGAATGGTTAAAATGGCAACTTCCACGTTATATGTATTTTACCACAAGAAAACATACACAGGAACACCAGCTAACATGGGTGTGCTTGTCACATGCCGAAGCTGCTCTCAGAGCTGCACCTGGATGGCAACGTGGAGCCTGCACGACAATCCCATTCACCAGTGGCACACACACCAAGACGTGCAGCACCAAGAGAGCCTGCCATACAGCAGCCAGAATCGGAACCCAACCCACCTCACTTCAGAGCGCATCTCTCAACCACTGTTCCCAAGTCCTGCTGGAGTGGCAATAATGTTACCCTGCCTCTGGCCTCTCCCCTCCCAGGTCAGCCTCTACATTGCCACGAGAGACACTCTCCAAAAACAAATGTATGCTCTTGTCACTCCCCTACTGAAATCGCCCAGTTACTTCCAAAAGACCACAGGATAAGCCCTTTCATTTAAAAACTTGTTAAACTGCATAGCAAGCCACACATCCCTGTGTACTGCTGGCTCAAACTATCCGACATGCATGCTGGCCCCACAGTGCCCATTACCATGCAAATGGAACATGGGGAGTGCACTTCTCTAACAACACCTCGACTTTTACAGGCATCTGATGTCATGGACTCCTATTGGTAGGCTCTAAAAATAGGTGACGATGCTGGTAATGACACAAGCTTACACAGGCAAAGGCTCAGAGAAATTATAGTGTTTTAGCAGATATTTTTTCACTTGCTCCTCATGGTAGCACTGTCATTATGTTATTGAAAAAAAGAAATAAAACCCTGATTCTTCCAGACTGATATATTTTTGCGTTCAAGAATCGTGAGACCCAGTCAGAGAGGACGCAAGAGCTGCCAAAGGCCACAAAGCTAGTAAAGGCATAGTGGGCCGTGGGACCCAACTCTGGGCCTTCTGGCCAGGGCTCTCTTGCTACACTTCACCTCCAAGGAAGAACTAGTGCTATGGCTATAGAGGGGAGATTCAAAATCACCACACCCATGGCTCCAGTGGGAATCTTCACTTCCCTCCATAGCTAAAGAATATAAGGTACTACTTTATCCACAAATGCACCAGTCCTTGAAGTTCTTTCTCATCCACACATGAAAGCTCTTTGCTGCAGGGGAGGGTGCACTTGGCACTGGAATAACCTGCCTGCCCACAGCTGCCAGCATCTGGTTACCTGGAGCTCTCCGAGGTTCTGATCCAGATCATGGGACTCTGGATTTCCTGGCTCTGAATGTTCCCAGCCCCCAACCTTCAATCTTCACTTTCTAACACTAGGCCTATATTTTTCACCATTGTTAAGAACCTGGATCCTACCATTCCAGTGGTAGAGGCCACACCCTAGGCCAGAACTGTGGGCCATGGGGGCTTACAGAAATTTATACATCCCCACATATATAAATAAGCAATGACTGTGCTTGCTTTAAAACACTACAAAATCATCAGGGTATTGGCAAACCTCTTTAGGAGGTAAAGGAAACCCAACCTCACTTTATCCCAAATCTGATGCCTCAACAGTGGAAACTCATCATGTACAGTAAAACTGAGGCCATCAGTAAGATATCGATGCTGTGATAACACTTGAGCCATGTCACAAGGGCAATGTGAGTGAAGAGACAGGAGAACTTATATTCCTGCTTCCCAAAGCACTAAGCTGATCAGAGCCCAAGATGGCTCACCCACATCTGGAGGCCAAAAAGCCCTGATAATGCCACTCTAGCAAAAATTTGCCATGACGCATTTAGCAGCCTGCAAACAACAGCCTCACTGAGCAAACGCATAATTTGTACACAACTGGGAACTAGACTAGCATAGTCTGCTTTGTGATAAGTGGAGTTGCCTGGATGTGGCTGGCTGCTGAGCTAAGCTGGCTTTCCCTCTTTTCTCCTCAGCCTCCCCATCCATTACATACTATCCAAGTGCTGGGGGGGTTGGTTTGGTTGAACCTTAACTTCTTTCTATTAACCAAAATACTCCACAGTGAAACACCAGTGAAGGTCCGGTCTGGGGTCCCTCCCTCCTCTCATCCTGCCAGCAACCTTGACACAAGTAAAGACACAGGCTTCACATTAAGTGGGGAGAATGATGGTGCAAGTCCAACAAAACAAAAAACAATTAGTGCTGGCATTATCATTTATTAGGTGGGTGACCTGGGGGGTGATACTGAAAGCCTCTAAGCAGCTGCTTTGTCATCTCTAAAAAGAAGTCTAATGCTAACACCATCACAGAGGTGTCTTCAGGGTCAAAGAGTAAATTGGGGAGTGGTATATAGATTGATGACTTCTTGTCATTATTAACGTCATCATTAAATAGCAAGTGCTATAAAAAAGAATACTACCTAACAAAACAGATGAACTCCACCATCAGGATGTTGAGTGAAAGAAGCCAGGCTGAGAAGATCACATGCTGTATGATTCTGTTAACGTGGAGTGGAACAACAGGCACAGCTTATCAATGGAGATAAGCTTCCCACCTGCCCTTGGGAAGGTAATGACAGGGAGGATGAAGAGGTTCTATAATCCGGTCTGGGTGATGGCTGCACAGGTGCATACACACCTACAACTTCATCGAACTCTGTTCATGTATAAGATTTCCACACTTCACTGTATGCTTTTTCCACTTCAAGTAACAATATAAATGCTTAAGCCAGAAGACAACAGATTCATTTAAAGTGAAATGTGCCAGTATTTCATCCTAGAAGGTCAAAAACATGAAAAGCATCTCAGGGGAAAGCTTTCTGGGATTGACGTTAAGGGGACCAGTGGTCAGAATGTGCCAGATGCTCCTTACCAAGTGGGTGAACCAAGGGGTGACTTATCCAACTGTCACAATCAGCTGAATGGATCTTCTCCCTCCACGGGGTCCTTCCTCTCCACCTCAGCTGCTTTCCTCACATCTTAAAATATTTCCTTCTCTCCTGCCACCAACAGTACAGGCACATGGAGCAGGCTGGTGCCACTGACACCAGAGCTCATGATGCCTTGCCCTATAGAAAATGCTGGTCCTGGGCTTCCCTCAGCTCAGGATAGAAGCAGAGCAGAGGAGAAAAGAAATCATTCATCAGCCTGCCCTGAAACCTGGTCTGTTTCTTTCGGCAGGTAAGGCTCCCTTGAGGGCCAGGTGTGGCTGTGGCATCACAGCTGTGCCCCCTATGCTTAGTTCATGGAAAACCTTTTTGCAAAATTACCACTGGCAGGAGATAAAAGGAAATCATTAAAACAAACCCTTACACCAAATCTACTGCAAGAGAATTTTGAATAGATACAGAATTCTAAAATAGCACATTGCCCATCCCCCACAAGCATAATCCCTTCCTGCCTTCCCCCCACATAAAAGGCAAATTTGAGGAGCAGCTACCCCATGAACATCGCATGCTTGCAGAGACTGCTTTCCCAGCATTTGGCTCCCTTCAGAAAAGGCTAGTCAATCTCAAAACACCTGGGAAGACAGAGCAAGTATTTTGAAAGCAATAGGAGAGCACCAGGGGAGCTTCAGCTATAAGATCCTATTTCTCTAAAAAGATATCTCTCATTATCACAATTCTAAAAAATACCCATGCTGTTGAACTATGAGACACACCAACCTCCCTAGAAATATTTCTAAAGAACACACACACAAAACATCTGAAGTAAATATGGCAACATATGAGGATTTGATAAATGAGAGGTGTGGACACACTGGTGTTTGCTATTCAGTTTCTGTCTTTTTCTAATGCCTGAAATATTTCATAATTTCCCCTAAAAATTACATAAACCACGCCAATGGCTTTCTTATATTTAACAAAGTATGTTGCCACTTAGAAAAGTGCTCTGACAATATCATCATAGATTGACCTACAATATTTTCAGCTCAAAGCTAACAAGTTTTTTTTTTAAGTAACAGGATACCGACTGTCATGTTTCTATGTAAATTTTCAACTACATATTTGTACTATCATACATTTGCAGTATTATCTCTGATAATACTATCAGAATCACTGATAACACAAGCCCAGGCAAGAAGCTCTTGACCAGTAGGATGGGAATAAATGCTGTGAGGAGCTCAGGAAGTGCTACAGGCTGGGCAAAGATAACAATAGCTACCTTCGTGTTCCAAAGAGGTAACATAGCTTCCTGATACATGCGCAGTGAGATTACCTGCATGATAGTTGGTGCCTTTATATCTGCCCATGCCCTGCTAAACATCTAGATTATTACCAGTGGATCAAAGGGTGTCAATACCAACCAGCTGTTTGGAGATGCTTTAGTAAGCACTTAATAACTATCTGTCAAATGAATGGCCAATTTAGCAGTGTTATGGGTAGGACACCCATTACAGATGAAGGGTATTATTTCCAATGCAGTCCAAAGCTATGACAACATGGAAATCTGTATCATCCTTCCAATGACCCAGCTGGCGTTCACTGGATCACAACCAACTTCTCACCTAGCAGGATGCAGATCTGGCTTAAGAGCAGTAGGAAAGGGGCAGCCCGGGTGGCTCAGCGGTTTAGTGCCGTTTTCAGCCCACGGCGTGATCCTGGGGACCTGGGATCGAGTCCCACGTAAGGCTCCCCGCATGGAGCCTGCTTCTGTCTCTGCCTATCTCTTATGAATAATAATAATAATAATAATAAAAAGCAGTAGGAAGGGACGCCTGGGTGGCTCAGTGGTTGAGTGTCTGCCTTTGGCTCAGGGGCGTGATCCCCAAGTCCCGGGATCGAGTCCCACAACAGGCTTCCTGCGGGGAGCCTGCTTCTGTCTCTGCCTCTCTCTATCATGAATAAATAAAATTTTTTTTAAAAAAAGAGTAGGAAGAAGATACAGTAAGAAAATTCACACAGTACCTCATCTTCCTTAAACAAGCAATATCTATTTCTTTATTAGACTGGGAATGTTAGACATTCAAAATAAATCTACTCATTCAAAAATGAAGCCTTAAAAGCACTAGAAGAAAATATGAGAGAAATATTTTATGATCTCGGAGTGGGAAAGACTATTTGACACTCTGCCACAGAATCCAGAAGCTGTAAAAGAAAGGAGTGATAAATTATAGAAAACTGCAAAATAGACAAAACAAGAATAAAAGAAAATTCATCAACAAGATTCCAAGTCGGGGAATGTTGCCTGTTAGAGAGAATACCTTCTACAAAGTGTCAGAAAGAGATCAATAACCCAACAAAAAAGAGCAAAGGACAATTCATAGGGAAAAAAATGACTCAAACCCAGGGAAAGATGCTTAACCACACTCATAAGAAAAATGCAAATTATGGCAGGATTCACTTGACAATATCTGTGCAGTGCTCACTGGACAGAAAGACCTGAATCCTTTTGTCTGTGTCCTCATTCTAAAAGTGTAACATTTATACCCACTGTCGTACCATGTTCATACCAGTCTTCTCTAGGATCTGGCTCCTCACACAGTACTGTCTGTTCTCACAGTGTGTAGTGTAGTGCCCAGCACACGGCTGCTATCCATGCAAAGAGTAGTAAGTATAGAGAGCAATAAGCACAAAACTCTCCAGAAGTTAATAGTCTAGAAAGACAGGGATGTATTTAATTTTTACTATAATTACTGTAACTTTTACTATAATAATTTTTTGTATTAAATACATAAAGCTTCTCAATGGATCTCTCTGATACCCAGTGAATTTATTAATGCTACTGATGTTAAAAATCGTTTTTTTTCATCTGTCTGATTGGCAACCATCAAAACAATATAATTTTAGCTAGGTGTAGAGAAAGATACCCTCTCACGCTCTCCAATGACAGTATAAATTGATATATAAATCAAGACAACCTCTGTGGGAAGCAACATGGCAATTACCTATCAAAAATTTAAATGCCTATACCTTTTGACTCAATATTTCCACTCCTAGGAATTTAAACTACAAGTATACTTGCACACGTGCAAAATGGTGTACGTACAAGGTTAATCATTACAACACTACTTAAATCAGCAAGACTGAAATATAAATGAATATCAGTAGAGAACTGGTTACATGAATTATAGTAAAGCCATCCCATGCAACTCTCTCCAAGAATGAGGCGGGTCTC
The DNA here is from genome assembly GCF_018345385.1 of Vulpes lagopus. Lineage (NCBI taxonomy): Eukaryota > Metazoa > Chordata > Mammalia > Carnivora > Canidae > Vulpes > Vulpes lagopus. The sequence goes on from NC_054848.1 coordinate 15,694,398, forward strand.
TAAGTACCAACAAGGATAATCGCTAAGATATGTTGCTAGGTAAAAAAGCCTAATAAGGTATGCTAGCATTTCTGCAAAAGTGTGCACGTGCCTCACTGTGTAATACAGAACAAATTGATAACTGAGACTTCCTCCAGGGAGGGGAACAGGGTGGCCAAGAGACAGGGAGAGCATACATTTATTTTGTCCCTTTTAATTGGTACCATATGCCTGTGTTAGCCATGCAACTTGAATTTAAAATGTAATTATTGAGGGGTATCTGGGTGGCTCAGTCAGTTAAGCATCTGCCTTTGGCTCAAATCATGATTCCAGGGTCCTGCGATCAAGCCCCACACCAGGCTCCATGCTCAGCCTGCTTCTCCCTCTCCCTCTGCCTTTCCCCCTGCTTGTGCTCTCTTGCTCTCTCTCTCTCTCTCTAATAAGTAAATAAAATCTTCTTAAAAATAAATAAAAAGTAATCATTGAAATTTATTATTTTCCAATCATTAGACTATTGACTGCTATGTTTTCTGCAAACAAAGAAGAAGATGCCACTGCCCCCTCATATAGTTCAGTTACATCTTTTCCACCGCCAGTGTTATTGATTCCAGTGTTGCTGGGTCCCAACATATGAGCAGATACAAAGCTTAAAAGAAAGCCCTCAGTCCGTCTATTTTACCAAGCAGGGGAGATAAGAAAGTTAAGACATGGAGAAAATCATACCAGGCCCAATAATCCATTGTTTTTTCCAATAATATGATGTAAAATTCAAAATTTTGGAAATATAAGTATAACCAATGGCATGACAACCCAGAAAGAAAAGAAAATGCATATAAAAAAGGCAATACTGAATCTTATTTGTAGTTTTGTCATAGGCAGAATACAGTTCGCTTTGGTACCCAGAGTATAAGACTTAAACAGTGTGGGCTTGGTTAATTATGCTCAAAAAGGTTAATTATATGATCTCAAATTGAGCTCCCTGAAGGGTGGGCACTTTCTCTAACAGCCTCTTCTGGAAAAATGTATAAATGTTTCTGATGACATCATACCCACCCATGAGACATAGGGATTGTTGGATCACGTGCTAGGTGCTAGGTAAACAGCCTGCTCTTGGAGATAAAAGAAGGGCCATCCAGGTCTAACAGCCATTTCTGCCATCATTTCAACAGCTTTGATGAAGAGCCCCAGCTCCTGCGGCCCCTGTCACAGTACTGACCCCTGTACTCTATCTAGGTCTCTCTCTCGGCTACTCTGTGAGGGCCTCAGGGGTAAGGAAGAGGTCTCAGTCATCTTTCATCCCCAGACGCTCAAAAAATGGTGGCCATTATCATGAGCTCTATCATTCTTCTAACAGATATTTGAGTGCCTACTTATGTGCCAGCTATAAATGGCAGCGGTACATGTGTCTCAGAGTGAATTTTCAGTCACAACTACTTCTAAGACTAATAAGCTAATGGAGAAAATGTAAATACACTAAGATCTCTTACAGATAAACAGAAACTGAATCTATTCTTCATTTCCCTAGATCTAAAAACTATGGAATTCGCTTGCAACTGTTAAGAGAATACCATAAGTAAGGTACTGTTCTAAGGGTTTGCATGGAGTAACTCGTTTAACACTCACAGCCACACTGAGAGGTAGGGAGCATTATTATCTCTCTTCTACAGATGGGAAAGTGGGTCCCAGGAGGGGGCAACAGAGTAAAAGAGCAGACCTAGGATGGAGGACTGAGACCGGGGCAGTCCTGTGGCCAAGCCTGCACTCCCTGAGGTCACACCACACCCCACTTATATGGGTATGCTCTCTTCACTTGCTCAGAAAGGCCAACTTCCATAAACTGCCATTTAAAAGAAGAGAGACAAGGAATATGACAATAGAATAGACTTTAGGAAGCAAGCAGGGTGAAGACCAATGATTTGAAAGCCACTCCCAAGGAAAGAAATTCTTGGATTTTCAACAAAAAAGCACCTGTTTACTGGTTGTTGAAAGAATGTTTACATATATTTCCATCCCGGATAACTCGATTGTCAAGAATAAATTATTCCAAGCCCATGACAAAACAATGCCATTTCATGCTCATTTCCTGATTAAAGCTTTTAGACAGCTGGGCATTTTCATTTCTCAGAGCTGTAGGGAGCTATGCAAATTTCCACACAGCAGCTCCAAGATCATTAATCTAAGGAAAGCATGTGCCAACAGAATACCAGATTTTATATTGTTTCAGTAAAGAAGAGGAGGGGCAGGTTAATCTAATTACCCTATGTGTGGTCACCTGACTATGGTTAACAAAAAGATCAAATGCTAAACTGTGCAATCAGCAGAAAACTGCTAAGTAATGAGGCATTTCAGATCACAAACGGAGCAGGAAGAGGGGGTGAAAGTCTTGCATTGCTTGGAACTAGATACTGGAGCAATAAAAATCATCATACTGAGCTCATATGAATGATAGGCAGAGCATTTTAATTATTGCAAGGAACTAGAAGCATAACTATAAATCAGTCTCTGTCTCACACTCCCATACATGCTCACACACATGCACAGTCAATAAGACTGGAAGATACTTCTAGCAAAGAATGGCTAACTAGAGCTGAAGTGCTCAGGAAGCAGACACAGGCGGGCACTCATAATTAGACTTGCCCTGTATCCATGACCATGCGTTTGGGACTTATCACTCAGTGCAAACTACAGCTAATTCTCCTTCCAGTAAGGAGCAGCTGGGTTTGGAAAGGTAGCAGCACTGGCTCCCACAACTGATTCTTCAGTTTAGGTTCCAGCCCTGACGGTGCAGAGGGTGTGACCATGGTGCCTCACTTCTGTTGGTCGTGAAATAGGCGATTAGTATATTTTGAAGACTGAATGAAATCTTGTGGATGAAGGCCCAGCCTCTGGGTCCCGGAGGTGTCAGGCTTCATCAGCAGGAGTGGGAGCCCCACCTGCCAATAGACACAAGCCAGGCCCTGAGGAGTGGTGAGTATTAAAAGGGAGAAACTTCCCAGTATCCAACTCCTACTGCAGTTGGTCTAACAGAAGTCTCAAAAAATTTATTCCCATCACTATTTCTGAGAAAGGTACTAGAGGGTGTGACCCACCAAATCCAGTGAGAAAAATAAAAGAGGGAAGAAGCCATGAGCCAGGGCAGTCAGTAACGAAACAGAGGTGGTGAGAATTTCCTGGCTGACTTCTGGGCAGTAGCTTCAAGAGCAACCAGTTCAGGTTGGAAGGTGCTGGTATTTCTGTGGGGGGTGGGGGTGGATTAAGAGGCATTTTACAGAGTTGTTTATTTCAAGGTATGAAAAGATTTGCACGTCCTGAGATAACTCAACAAAGAAAGAATTGTCATCTGTAGGAAAAACAGGAAGTCATATAAAAGAATATTATAGTCTTGCTTCAATACCCAATATCAACATTGCTATAGTAATGAAAACATTAAATATAGATTAGACCAAAACCTGAGATGCAAGCATATAGAGAAGGTGGGGGTAAGGCTGGGGGTGGGTGGCGTAAGTGAGCTGAGATCCTTAACTACCATACCAGCTAACAGATAATATCTAGAATTGACAAACCAAGAGACAGCAGCACATGCATATTATACAGAAGTACAGCAGCGAATACTAGAGGCAAGAGCTTGAACTGAAAAGTGATCGCCTCTTAAAAGACAAGGACATGAGAAGGGACACAGAACTGCTAGATCCTCATACGTCTTCTAATACTATACTTTTTTTTTATTGGAGTTCCATTTGCCAACATATAGTATCACACCCAGTGCTCATCCCATCCAGTGCCCCCCTCAATGCCTGTCACCCAGTCACCCCATCCCCCCACCCACCTCCCCTCCACCACCCCTTGTTCGTTTCCCAGAGTTAGGAGTCTCTCCTGTTCTGTCACCCTTTTTGATATTTCCCACTTATTTTCTCACTATATGTATTTGTAATATATGCCTCCATATCACTTTGATCTTGAACACTAGTCATTCTAAAGGCATACATGCTTGCTCCACAAAACAGCAAAAGAAGATATAAAGCAGAAGGTAAAAGTACATCCAATCCCCAGTGAAATCCCAGGCCTGTTACCCTAGGAACTATTAATGAGCCGTGTGTTGTGTGTGTGTGTGTGTGTGTGTGTGTGTGTGTGTGTGTGTGTGTCTACTTGTTCTTAACACAAATGGACTCATACAAGATGTAGTGTTTTGCATCTTGCTTTCTTCCATTTGGTGATGTGTCTTGGACATCTTCTCCTTTCAGAGCTCTGCCCCACTTCCCCATGGCTGCAGAATCCAACTGTAGGATTTGCCAGTATCAGAGTGGGTGATCTGGTTGTGCAGGCAAGATTTCAGAACTAGGAAGTCTGACCAATGAGAACCACCCAGATTAAAGAGCACGACTAAGTCAGGGCTGAGGGGAGGGGAGGGCTGGCCAGGAAAATGAGGGGATCGAAGCAGAGCAGAGACAGCTCCTCAGGGACATGTGGCTACTGCCTCTGCCTTCCACTCCCCTAAACGAACGCATGGCCTTGCTGGATTTGGAGGCTGGGTCACAAACCATGGGAGCTGCATGTTTCTCACCATACCATGAACAGAAGCACACCAGCTGTCATCGCTGGCTCTTCTGGAATGCTGATGGAGCAAACCCATGGCACAGCAGAATCTCCACTGCTTTGTAGACCAGTGGGATCCAGGGGCGGAGATGGTGGCATGAAACACATGCTGCTATATACTTCATCTGCGCCTGCCCTGGGGCCATCCCGCTACTGCTAAATTTGTGTGTCCTTGGCTAAATGGATAATTTACTATACTCTGGGGCTGGAAAGGAACAGTCCTCTCCCCTGCAGAGGGAGTCCTCAGCAATTAGAAACACTACAGTGACCATCACTGGGTCTCTAACTCTGCACGTATACACGTGTGTCACTGGGGGACAAATTCTGAAAGTGAAATTTCTTGATCTCACTTTGCAGTCTTGGTACGTCCTTACTTTTAGCAGACAAACATGATTAGCCTCCGAACAGTTTTTCCCCCATTATGCTCCCACTAACAACATGAACGAGTGCCGACTTCTCCGTATTCTGTATCTTTAAATTTCTTAATTTTTGCCAATCTGATAACAGAGAATGGAATCTAATTTACATTTCTTTAATCAGCACAAATGAAGGTTGATCAGGCTTTCACATGCTTACCATCTACTTGGCTTTCTTTTCCGGTGATGGGCCTGCTCTGCCCTTTGTCAGTTTCACCACGAAGCACTTTGCCTCTTTCCCTTTCAGTTCTAAGCGCTCCCTGATTATTAAACGATTGTCCCTTGGTCTTTCATATGTTGGAGCGTTTCCCCTGTTCGTCATTTGTCTATTTACTCTATCCATCCTATTTCTTTCCATCCGGAAGCTTCTAAATTTTTTTGGCAAAATCTACTCTTTTCCCTGAGGTCTTCGTCTTAGAGGTGTGACATGATTATAAAGGCCTTGTCCACTGAAAGATTTTTAAAAGAACACTATTTTTTTCTAATGACTTTATGGCAAAGGTTAATGCATAATACTGGAAGGCCTCTCCCTTCCCACCTTGATCCCCCAAAGAAGAAAGAAATATCCCAAAGCTCAGCTTAGAATAACTGATTCCTGGGGATCCCTGGGTGGCGCAGTGGTTTGGCGCCTGCCTTTGGCCCAGGGTGCAATCCTGGAGACCCGGGATCGAATCCCACGTCGGGCTCCCGGTGCATGGAGCCTGCTTCTCCCTCTGCCTATGTCTCTGCCTCTCTCTCTCTCTGTGACTATCATAAATAAATAAAAAAATTTTTTTTTAAATTAAAAAAAAAAAAAAGAATAACTGATTCCTGGGGCCCCAGGCTGGCTCAGTGGGTAGAGCATGTGACTCTTGACCTTGGGGTTGTAGGTTTGAGCCCCGCGTGGATAGAGATTACTTAAAAATAAAATCTTAGCACTGGGTGTTTTTCTGTATGTTGGTAAATTGAACACCAATAAAAATTAATTTATTAAAATAAATAAATAAAATCTTAAAAAAAAAATATAGGGCAGCCCCGGTGGCGCAGCGGTTTAGCGCCGCCTGCAGCCCAGGGTGTGATCCTGGAGACCCAGGACCGAGTCCCGTGTCGGGCTTCCTGCACGGGGCCTGCTTCTCCCTCTGCCTGTCTCTGCCTCTCTCTCGCTCTCTCTGAATAAACAAATAAATAAACCTTTAAAAAAATAACTCCTTCTGGGAAGTACAAAGCCCTGATTTTGGGTGCCCAGTTTCCAAAGCTTAGGATTGAAGCTGACGAAGTATTTTCTAGTGGGAAACTGCCCAGTGATAGCAGCTGAGGCAGGAGTCTTCATTTGTGCCTGGAAATATCTGCCTTTATATAGCATTAACAGACTAAAGATAAATAATAGTCATTAATAGATTAACAGGTGATAAAACTGAAACTCCCTACCCACTAAATAACAGCTACCCACTCTAGCCTCTTCCCAGCTCCTGGTAACTAACCACTACCCTAACTTTCTGTTTCTCCGTCTCACTACTCCAGGTATCTCATATAAATGAAATCACACAGTATCTTCCTTTTTTGTGACAGGCTTATCTTGCTTAGCATAAGGTCTTCAGGATTCATCCATGTTGTAGTGTGTGTCAGGATTTTCTTCCTTTTTAAGGCTGAATAATATTCTATCGTATGTATATACATTTTGTTCATTCATCCATTACTGGACCCTTGGGCTGCTTCCACCATTTGGCTACTGTGAATAATGCTCCTGCGAACGTAGATGTACAAATATCTTTTTGAAACCATGCTTTCTATTCTTTTGAATGTAGAATTGCTAGATCATATGGTAGTTCTGTTTTTTACTTTTTGAGGACCCTCCATACTGTTTTCCATAGTGGCTGCACCAGTTTCCATTCCCACCAACAGTGCACGAAGGTTCCAATTTCTCTACATCCTTGCCAACACTTGTTATTTTCCGTGTTGTGTTTTGTTTTGTTTTGTTTTTGTAGTAGCCATTCTAATGGGAGTGAGGTGATATCTTGCTGTGGTTTTGATTTGCATTTCCCTGATGATGAGTGATGCTGAGCATCTTTTCATGTGCTTGTTTACCGACAGTAAATCTTTGTTGGTGCGATGTCTCTTTAGGTCCTTTGCCCACTTTTAATCAGGTTGTTTTTTTGTTCTTATTGTTAAGTTACAGGGGTTATTATTCTGATACATGATTTATAGATTCTTTCTCCTATTCCATTGTCTTTTCACTCTATTTATTGTGTCTTTTGATGCACAGGACTTTTTGATTCTGATGTACTCTGACTTAGCTATTTTGATTTTTGTTGCCTGTAATGCCTCCTCTTCAAAAGGACCCTGGTGATTATCAAACTTCCTATCTTAAGAGCCTTAACTTAAGCAAAGCTGCAAAATCCCTTTTGCCACATACCCTATCTGTAACATACTTCATGGGCCCTGGGGATTAGCATGTGGACATCTTTGGGGAGCCAGATTCAGCCTAGTTAGTTCATCTTTAAAATGAGAATAATGGTGACATCTAACCCAAGGGTTATTGTGACAACTAAATAAAACAAACTCTGAACAGAGCTTAGAGCAGTATGTGCCCCGTGGTAAATGGCAGTGATCACGACAGCACGATAACCAAGTGTTATAGGAGACAAGAGTGTGGCAAAGGTACTGGTAAGAGCAGAAGCTGGGGGCATTTATACCACTGGGGAGAATGAAATGTCTTCCCAAAAGGGAAAACATACCAGTTTGGTGATAAGAAATGAGTAGGGTTTCGAGGGTCTGAAAGGGGAGGCCAAAAGGAAGAATTCTGAATTTTCTTCCACATTCTTACATTGGCACTCACATCTCAGAAATCTTTCCCAAGAAGCCACATCTGCTTTCAGACAGTAACCGCGAGGTGATTTTTTCCCCTTTATTTATAAGGAAACACACTCAGCTGAATCTCTGAGTCTCTCTTTAATAAACAATTCAAAAACTTTTTCCCAGCAAATTATTTTTAGAGTAGAAAGGGATTTTTTTTAAAAAAGAAGCAGCAGCAGCTCATATTTATAAAATTTGTCCTCAAAGTTTAAAAATAGATCTAAAAATCTGATGACAGCCCTGCCCCATCCTCACCCATCAGCACCAGAAAGAGAGACAAAGCATGCCTTGAGACTCTGGAGCTGGGGTGGCGTAAGTGAGCTGAGATCCTTAACTACCATACCAGCTAACAGATAATATCTAGAATTGACAAACCAAGAGACAGCAGCACATGCATATTATACAGAAGTACAGCAGCGAATACTAGAGGCAAGAGCTTGAACTGAAAAGTGATCGCCTCTTAAAAGACAAGGACATGAGAAGGGACACAGAACTGCTAGATCCTCATACGTCTTCTAATACTATACTTTTTTTTTATTGGAGTTCCATTTGCCAACATATAGTATCACACCCAGTGCTCATCCCATCCAGTGCCCCCCTCAATGCCTGTCACCCAGTCACCCCATCCCCCCACCCACCTCCCCTCCACCACCCCTTGTTCGTTTCCCAGAGTTAGGAGTCTCTCCTGTTCTGTCACCCTTTTTGATATTTCCCACTTATTTTCTCACTATATGTATTTGTAATATATGCCTCCATATCACTTTGATCTTGAACACTAGTCATTCTAAAGGCATACATGCTTGCTCCACAAAACAGCAAAAGAAGATATAAAGCAGAAGGTAAAAGTACATCCAATCCCCAGTGAAATCCCAGGCCTGTTACCCTAGGAACTATTAATGAGCCGTGTGTTGTGTGTGTGTGTGTGTGTGTGTGTGTGTGTGTGTGTGTGTGTGTGTCTACTTGTTCTTAACACAAATGGACTCATACAAGATGTAGTGTTTTGCATCTTGCTTTCTTCCATTTGGTGATGTGTCTTGGACATCTTCTCCTTTCAGAGCTCTGCCCCACTTCCCCATGGCTGCAGAATCCAACTGTAGGATTTGCCAGTATCAGAGTGGGTGATCTGGTTGTGCAGGCAAGATTTCAGAACTAGGAAGTCTGACCAATGAGAACCACCCAGATTAAAGAGCACGACTAAGTCAGGGCTGAGGGGAGGGGAGGGCTGGCCAGGAAAATGAGGGGATCGAAGCAGAGCAGAGACAGCTCCTCAGGGACATGTGGCTACTGCCTCTGCCTTCCACTCCCCTAAACGAACGCATGGCCTTGCTGGATTTGGAGGCTGGGTCACAAACCATGGGAGCTGCATGTTTCTCACCATACCATGAACAGAAGCACACCAGCTGTCATCGCTGGCTCTTCTGGAATGCTGATGGAGCAAACCCATGGCACAGCAGAATCTCCACTGCTTTGTAGACCAGTGGGATCCAGGGGCGGAGATGGTGGCATGAAACACATGCTGCTATATACTTCATCTGCGCCTGCCCTGGGGCCATCCCGCTACTGCTAAATTTGTGTGTCCTTGGCTAAATGGATAATTTACTATACTCTGGGGCTGGAAAGGAACAGTCCTCTCCCCTGCAGAGGGAGTCCTCAGCAATTAGAAACACTACAGTGACCATCACTGGGTCTCTAACTCTGCACGTATACACGTGTGTCACTGGGGGACAAATTCTGAAAGTGAAATTTCTTGATCTCACTTTGCAGTCTTGGTACGTCCTTACTTTTAGCAGACAAACATGATTAGCCTCCGAACAGTTTTTCCCCCATTATGCTCCCACTAACAACATGAACGAGTGCCGACTTCTCCGTATTCTGTATCTTTAAATTTCTTAATTTTTGCCAATCTGATAACAGAGAATGGAATCTAATTTACATTTCTTTAATCAGCACAAATGAAGGTTGATCAGGCTTTCACATGCTTACCATCTACTTGGCTTTCTTTTCCGGTGATGGGCCTGCTCTGCCCTTTGTCAGTTTCACCACGAAGCACTTTGCCTCTTTCCCTTTCAGTTCTAAGCGCTCCCTGATTATTAAACGATTGTCCCTTGGTCTTTCATATGTTGGAGCGTTTCCCCTGTTCGTCATTTGTCTATTTACTCTATCCATCCTATTTCTTTCCATCCGGAAGCTTCTAAATTTTTTTGGCAAAATCTACTCTTTTCCCTGAGGTCTTCGTCTTAGAGGTGTGACATGATTATAAAGGCCTTGTCCACTGAAAGATTTTTAAAAGAACACTATTTTTTTCTAATGACTTTATGGCAAAGGTTAATGCATAATACTGGAAGGCCTCTCCCTTCCCACCTTGATCCCCCAAAGAAGAAAGAAATATCCCAAAGCTCAGCTTAGAATAACTGATTCCTGGGGATCCCTGGGTGGCGCAGTGGTTTGGCGCCTGCCTTTGGCCCAGGGTGCAATCCTGGAGACCCGGGATCGAATCCCACGTCGGGCTCCCGGTGCATGGAGCCTGCTTCTCCCTCTGCCTATGTCTCTGCCTCTCTCTCTCTCTGTGACTATCATAAATAAATAAAAAAATTTTTTTTTAAATTAAAAAAAAAAAAAAGAATAACTGATTCCTGGGGCCCCAGGCTGGCTCAGTGGGTAGAGCATGTGACTCTTGACCTTGGGGTTGTAGGTTTGAGCCCCGCGTGGATAGAGATTACTTAAAAATAAAATCTTAGCACTGGGTGTTTTTCTGTATGTTGGTAAATTGAACACCAATAAAAATTAATTTATTAAAATAAATAAATAAAATCTTAAAAAAAAAATATAGGGCAGCCCCGGTGGCGCAGCGGTTTAGCGCCGCCTGCAGCCCAGGGTGTGATCCTGGAGACCCAGGACCGAGTCCCGTGTCGGGCTTCCTGCACGGGGCCTGCTTCTCCCTCTGCCTGTCTCTGCCTCTCTCTCGCTCTCTCTGAATAAACAAATAAATAAACCTTTAAAAAAATAACTCCTTCTGGGAAGTACAAAGCCCTGATTTTGGGTGCCCAGTTTCCAAAGCTTAGGATTGAAGCTGACGAAGTATTTTCTAGTGGGAAACTGCCCAGTGATAGCAGCTGAGGCAGGAGTCTTCATTTGTGCCTGGAAATATCTGCCTTTATATAGCATTAACAGACTAAAGATAAATAATAGTCATTAATAGATTAACAGGTGATAAAACTGAAACTCCCTACCCACTAAATAACAGCTACCCACTCTAGCCTCTTCCCAGCTCCTGGTAACTAACCACTACCCTAACTTTCTGTTTCTCCGTCTCACTACTCCAGGTATCTCATATAAATGAAATCACACAGTATCTTCCTTTTTTGTGACAGGCTTATCTTGCTTAGCATAAGGTCTTCAGGATTCATCCATGTTGTAGTGTGTGTCAGGATTTTCTTCCTTTTTAAGGCTGAATAATATTCTATCGTATGTATATACATTTTGTTCATTCATCCATTACTGGACCCTTGGGCTGCTTCCACCATTTGGCTACTGTGAATAATGCTCCTGCGAACGTAGATGTACAAATATCTTTTTGAAACCATGCTTTCTATTCTTTTGAATGTAGAATTGCTAGATCATATGGTAGTTCTGTTTTTTACTTTTTGAGGACCCTCCATACTGTTTTCCATAGTGGCTGCACCAGTTTCCATTCCCACCAACAGTGCACGAAGGTTCCAATTTCTCTACATCCTTGCCAACACTTGTTATTTTCCGTGTTGTGTTTTGTTTTGTTTTGTTTTTGTAGTAGCCATTCTAATGGGAGTGAGGTGATATCTTGCTGTGGTTTTGATTTGCATTTCCCTGATGATGAGTGATGCTGAGCATCTTTTCATGTGCTTGTTTACCGACAGTAAATCTTTGTTGGTGCGATGTCTCTTTAGGTCCTTTGCCCACTTTTAATCAGGTTGTTTTTTTGTTCTTATTGTTAAGTTACAGGGGTTATTATTCTGATACATGATTTATAGATTCTTTCTCCTATTCCATTGTCTTTTCACTCTATTTATTGTGTCTTTTGATGCACAGGACTTTTTGATTCTGATGTACTCTGACTTAGCTATTTTGATTTTTGTTGCCTGTAATGCCTCCTCTTCAAAAGGACCCTGGTGATTATCAAACTTCCTATCTTAAGAGCCTTAACTTAAGCAAAGCTGCAAAATCCCTTTTGCCACATACCCTATCTGTAACATACTTCATGGGCCCTGGGGATTAGCATGTGGACATCTTTGGGGAGCCAGATTCAGCCTAGTTAGTTCATCTTTAAAATGAGAATAATGGTGACATCTAACCCAAGGGTTATTGTGACAACTAAATAAAACAAACTCTGAACAGAGCTTAGAGCAGTATGTGCCCCGTGGTAAATGGCAGTGATCACGACAGCACGATAACCAAGTGTTATAGGAGACAAGAGTGTGGCAAAGGTACTGGTAAGAGCAGAAGCTGGGGGCATTTATACCACTGGGGAGAATGAAATGTCTTCCCAAAAGGGAAAACATACCAGTTTGGTGATAAGAAATGAGTAGGGTTTCGAGGGTCTGAAAGGGGAGGCCAAAAGGAAGAATTCTGAATTTTCTTCCACATTCTTACATTGGCACTCACATCTCAGAAATCTTTCCCAAGAAGCCACATCTGCTTTCAGACAGTAACCGCGAGGTGATTTTTTCCCCTTTATTTATAAGGAAACACACTCAGCTGAATCTCTGAGTCTCTCTTTAATAAACAATTCAAAAACTTTTTCCCAGCAAATTATTTTTAGAGTAGAAAGGGATTTTTTTTAAAAAAGAAGCAGCAGCAGCTCATATTTATAAAATTTGTCCTCAAAGTTTAAAAATAGATCTAAAAATCTGATGACAGCCCTGCCCCATCCTCACCCATCAGCACCAGAAAGAGAGACAAAGCATGCCTTGAGACTCTGGATTTTTTTTTTTTTTTTGAGACTCTGGATTTTTAAAATGTAGCCTTGGCTTATCTCTTCTCCTTGGAATGTTCACAGTAAATAGCAGGTGGACAGAATAATGAAGGAAAATAATCGCTATTGATGTTAGTCACATTGTTCCTTTCCTACATGTTGGGATGCTGCAATAATTAACTGGTGGAGATGTAGAACAACTTCTCAACCTGTGCTGGTCCTCTCCTGGTAGACCTACTCCCCGCCCCCACACCAGCAGAGCAGCTTAGCTTCAGCTCCCCCAGAGTTTGGCCAGTTCTGACTTGGAGGTTAATTTGCTCAGAACCCAGAGCACACTGGGGAGCACCACAAATGAGTGGTGTGGCTTCGGGTCACAGGCAGGAGATGTGCTAATAACAATGCACTGCACTGGTATCAATTTTCCCAAAAATCAAACACACAACATGCAGACACACAAAACACACACACAAGCTGCAATTTGCGAGATTTTTACCCAGCCACAAACACAGATGAAGAGGATCACAGGATTTACTATCATTCTGAGCTATCTTGTTGCTCAACGTCCCATTTGGGTCAGCTATAACCACCCCAGCTCAACAACGAGAGGCACACCTCAAAGGTTAAATACAGAAAGGGCACGCCAGTGATTCTGTTTTAAGGCTCTGTATGCTGAAGGGAAAACAAGCAAACAAACCACACAGTAATACCTGGGGTTCGATCAAAATTAACAGCATCAGTTTGTAATTCATACCCTGCCTTATAAATGAGACATGTAAATCAATACATGTTATCCACAACCTTAGTAACCACTCAGGGTGAAGCTAAAATCCATCTAATGTGACTGACTCAGCCACAGAACCAAACAGCATGTACCATGGGCATTCCTGGACACACCAAGCAATTTTGGCTGGCATTTGTCTCAGAGCTTAGATAGTATGAGCAAAGAACTGAGTTCTCCTTGAAGGAAAAGAAACATACAAAATACTCATTTGTGGTGTCTGTTTGGGAGAAATAAAATATGCTGAGTTTTCAGAATGAAATGGATGTTCACAATAGGAAGACTGAAATGAAGTCAAAATTTTCCAAGACTGATCCCCAATTCTGCATTTGGGGATGAGTAATCCCATGGTCTGATTTATGAGTCAACATATGAGTAAATTAACTACTGAAGATGTTTCCTACATCCACAAAAACCTACAACTATTGGAGGTATTTAGGTTGAAAAGAAAGAGAAGGGGTGGGGGGAAAAATAAAGAAAAGAAAAGAGAAGAGAAGAGAAGAGAAGAGAAGAGAAGAGAAGAGAAGAGAAGAGAAGAGAAGAGAAGAAAAGAAAAGAAAGAGAACACGGAATGCCTGGGTGGCTCAGTGGTTGAGCGTCTGCCTTCAGCTCAGGTCATGATCCCAGAGTCCTGGGATCAAGTCCCGCATCAGGCTCCCTCCAGGGAGCCTTCTTTTCCGGTTGCCTGTGTCTCTGCCTCTCTCTGTGTGTCTCTCATGAATAAATAAATAAAATCTTTAAAAAAAAAAAAAGAAAGAGAACTTTTCTTTTTTAGTTTTTATTTATTTTTTAATAAATTTATTTTTTATTGGTGTTCAATTTGTCAACATATAGAATAACACCCAGTGCTCATCCCATCGAGTGCCCACCTCAGTGCCCGTCACCCAGTCACCCCCACCCCCCGCCCACCTCTCCTTCCACCACCCCTAGTTCGTTTCCCAGAGTTAGCAGTCAAGAAAGAGAACTTGACATTCTGCATCTAGTTTTCCTGTCTGCCTAAGTTCAGCACCTAAGTTCAGTAAGTGTTGAACTTACTATTTTTGATTAGTAAGAGCCATGTAACGTTTCTTATCTTGAAATAGTGAAATCTCCTAAGAAGTCAAAAGAGGTTTTCCACTTTATTTATAAGGGCATATCAAATGATATTATTTTAAAGCTGCATTGTGACTTATTTTCATGGCAAGTACTCACCACATGTTTTTCTCCTTTTCAAATCAATATTATTTTTTTTTAATTTTTTATTTATTTATGATAGTCACAGAGAGAGAGAGAGAGGCAGAGACACAGGCGGAGGGAGAAGCAGGCTCCATGCACCGGGAGCCTGATGTGGGATTCGATCCCGGGTCTCCAGGATCGCGCCCTGGGCCAAAGGCAGGCGCCAAACCGCTGCGCCACCCAGGGATCCCTCAAATCAATATTATTATTGATTTAGCATCACTTGGCAAATGGATAGGAAAAAAAAAAGTCAACTACTTTCCAGGCACTGACACCCAAAGCTACCGGGCTCTTTGTAAGGCTGCTGTCACTCATGACATAAGTGCCAAAAAGCACATGGAGCACATTGTGTTTTTTTCAAGTAGAAGATATTTAATGCAGTGTGGGTTCATAATAAGCCAAAAGATAGTACTTACACATTCCAGTTTGGGTACCAGAATAATAAAGATAAGTAAAACCCTAGAAATGTCTCCAAACATAATGTAACTCTTGGCTTTAACCTTCTCTCTAACAAATATTATGGAGCATTGCTAAATAGCAGATAAGACATCCAATATGATATAATCAGAGATCGAAATCCAGAGTTTTTTTATCCTTTCCAAGTTCTCATGTTGAAATGTGACTACGAGAAACTTGGCCCACAATCATCTCCCAATTCAAATGTATACATACAGCACAGACCAAGGGCTTTTACCCTAGGATTCATGAACAAACACCTAAATTTTAAAATGGGCAAAAGTTATGAATAGATAGTTCACCAAAGAAGAACTACACATCTATGGTCAACAGATATGTGAAAATATAAATTTGGTAGTAACCAGAGATGTAAATATCAAACAATGACACATGGCAGGACACACTGAATTTGTATTTATTTATTTATTTATTTATTTATTTTTATTTATTTATTTTTTCACACTGAATTTTTAAAAGAGAGTCTACCCAGGGAAAGAGAGATGGAACCTTCTCCTAATCTACTGATAGCAGTTCAAGTCGGCAGGCTTTGGGAAAGGCCAGTTGAAAATAGGGATCATACATCTTAAAAACAAAAACACTTATACTCTAAACCCAAGAACTCTACTTTAGGCATGTATCCAAGGGAAGTAAACCACAGATTTGCTCCATGATGGATTGAAAGGATGTTAACAATTGTTCTGAGGAAATTAGAGCAACATAAGATATTAACAATCTAGCTGCTAGAAGGTAGGGCCGTATGTTTTTAGAGCCGACTACTGAGTAGCTGGGATGTCTCAGAGTCCTCAAGGCTGTGGGGAGGGTGACCAGCGACCATGGCCTTGAGATGATGGGCCTGGGCTCCTCAAACCTGCCTCAATAATAAGGCTCTGCTTCTCTCTGTCTTGCCTTTGAGGAGAAGGCTCTGCAACTTTACAAAGCTTGCAAAACATTACAGCGTTGTGGAAGACTAAGTGAGGTTATGCTAACTTTAAGAATTGGTTACAGTTAAGACTCTGTATCCATGTAAAATGAGGTTTAAGAATGGATATTTTAGTGCACCATTTTTTCATTTTTCTCCTTTGCTAAACATCATTTTTATTTATTTATTCTAAAAATAAAAATATTTTAAAAATTTAAAAATAAAAATATTAATAGTTGTTCAATACTTTAAAAATTGGTTACAATTTTGTTATATGTATTTTCCCACTATTAAAACTAAGCAAAAAAATTGGTTACAAAACACTATGTACAGTATGATTCCAATCTCGTAGAAAAATAACAAACACTTATCCATACCTAAAACAAATAAACGGGAAGCTAGAAAGTAAATTCTCAGCGATGGTCATCTCTAGAGAGTGGGATGACATTACTTTCATCTCATGTTCCCATCTTCATTTTATAAATTTTAAATACATATGTTATCTAAGAAAGAAAACCTGGATTGGTGGTAAAAGAGAGAGAGAGAGAGAGAGAGAGACAGAGAGTGAATTCAAGTAAAAGAGAAAAAGAGGAAAAATAGGAAAGTTACTTAAATAATTGTAGATGACAATGTCCTTTTTAAAAATTCAAAGCTATTACCAACAGTAAAAAGAGTCCCTTTGGCTTCTGGGTGTGACATTAAGAGAAATCCATTGCTAGCTGCGAGCTCAAAGAGTCAGAAAGCAATCTTTCAATAAAGGGAGTTACCAGTCACCTCCAACAGCTTTGGGAGGCTTTGGGACCCTCAAGGCAGAAGCAAGAGAAAAAAAGAAGACAAGGAGGAAGAAGAAATGGAATAAGAGAGGTTAAAGGAAAGATAGCAATCAGAAATTAAGGCCAGAATAGCTCGGGGCCAGTTTTTAAATATTCAAGAGGAAAATTCTAGACATAATAAGGGATATTTCCCCAGGTTCCTGAGTCACTACCCACACTCCCTCATTTCTTCTCCTTTGCAACACTGAACACAGAACACGAAAATTAACAGGAGCTATAATAATGACTCCCAAGAGGAATGATTTCTGCACAGGAGAAAGTCAAAAGGAAGCATCCAGTATTCTGGGAATATCCCAAAGAGATGGGTGAGGATAAAAGTAATGCCAAATGAGAAATGCGTGGGTGGTTTGTCAGGCAGGGTGGAGGATGTAAGCCCCAAATTAAACACAATTCCAAAACTTCCAGTTCTTCCTTGCCTCCCCTACCCTTGGGGCAGGTGTCACATGACTGCAAGGGAACCTGCTCACCATGCAGGGCTTTGCGGTGCACCTATTTCTATCTGCCTCTAGCATTTCTGTGCTGGTCAAAAACGCAACCCAGCCCACTCTGCCTAACCAGAATTCCTGGAGCAGCCCATTCACTCCAGGAGAGTAAGACAGAAAGACCCTCACACAGACAGACCTACAGAGGCATAGACATACAGACAAACACAGAGCCAGAGACAGACCCGCAGGCCGACTCACACACATACAAATGGACACAGATTAACAGAGACACCCAGAGGCACAGACATACAGACAGACACAGAGAGAAATACAGACATACACCCATACAGAGAGAGCAGAGACACCCATAAGAAGAGATGCCCCAGGCCCCAGAGGCCATCCATCATGAAGGTCACTTGAATGGCTGTTTCATTCTTCTTTCCACTTCTAGCTCACCAAATTGTCACTCATTCCAGGGGTTCTTTTGTCCTAGATCACAACTCACTCTTTGGAATTTTACCTCATTTCCAATTATTCAAATTGAGCAGAAAATGTATTTTTACTTTCTATAATTGCAGAGCCACAGGTTCGTGTGCATGTCTGAATCATCCATATTCGCTTGTCTTCTTTGACCTGCTGCTTCCACAGATGTCAGCTCCTATCTCTGAACTCAAAGGCAAATTTCACCAAGCAATCTGCAGTCTTCCACACAGGTGCACACACACATCTATGAGAATCATCATTTTCAGAATAGCTCAACAAACGGCCAGGGAGGGTCTGGGCTGGCATTTCCACCCCAGGTCCCGGATGACAACATCACGGTGTGAAAGGCATGTGGCTTTGGGGTCATATCCTGAGAACACCCTGACACCCAGTGCTACCCTTTTGTAGAAAACCAAACTACTGGCTGTTCATCAGCTTTCACAAACGCTACGTGACTTGAAAAGGCAGGATCCTGGGAAATCGGTGACTTCACAGTCACCAAAGTCAAATGGTCCATGCCTCAAAAAAATTCCCCCATCATCCTAACTGTAGAGTCTTTCTTGATTGTCTTCTTTGAGTGTTTGACCCTGATTTTATCTTTCTCCTATTTTCTGGTATAAATGAAAGTACTTGATTTCCTACTCCATAGTGTGTGCTTTGGCTTTTACATCTTAACATTTATCAGCAACCATTTGAACAAAGTAAAAATAAATCTCAGTGTGCATCCTTTTGTTAATCTTCAGACATGCTGAGCTGGTTAACTTTTAAACCTGAGGAAATTCTAGTTGATACTGTTTTCCCCAATACATTTCAAGAATTTATTAAAACACAGAAACATGGGATGCCTGGGTGGCTCAGCGGTTGGGCGTCTGCCTTCGGCTCAGGGCATGATCCTGGGATCTGGGATCAAGTCCCACATCGGGCTTTCCTTGCGGGGGGCCTGCTTCTCCCTCTGCCTGTGTCTCTGCCTCTTGCTATCTCTCATGAATAGATAAATAAAATCTTTTAAAAAACCCACAGAAATATGAATCTTCACCGTTACGTGTTTAAGACTACATTCTCAAACTACAGAGAAATCCAGAAAAGTTTTGACTAAAAAAAGTCATAATTGCAAGAGCTGTCCTACTTTACAAAGCTAGACCTCAAAACACAGCCAGGACTGCCAAGAGGCTGTCTGAGCATCACTCCATCCGGGCTTCTGAGGGTGGGGGTGATAAGTAAAGCTACAGCTGAACGGCACTTCCCCCAATGCCCTCCCTGAAAACCTTTCCATCCAGTAGTGTCATACAGAGTTTTCACAAAGAATTTGTCACGAGTCCCCAGAGCACAGTCTGGAAATTCCATCTGTGATCTGACATTAGGGGATTTTATCAGACTCTCGGGCAGAAGGGGTCCACCCTGACTTAAGGCACATCTCTCCACAAGTACACTACCAATGCCCGGCAACACTCCCTCCATTCCTGTTAGCTAAGGAAAGTACCATACCACCATCAAAAGCTCCACAATATGCCAGGAAAGTGATGACGTTATGGAACTAGAGAAGGGTTTCTTTTCTTTCATATTCACTTGACCTCTAAACCATCTAAATATTGGGTGGGCTTGATTTTCTTCCAATTAACTGCTCTTATTTCGCCTTTCCCTTTTCTTTAGGCAAGTTCTACCTCTCATTTTCAATTATTGATTTAAACAGCACGCCTCGTTCAATTTTTCTCAAGAAATATTAGTACTATGTCTTAAGCCAACATGCCTGCTTATTCTAAACCATCCATTACTGGGGAAGTTTTTGTGTAAACATTAACTCCAAATGGAAGAATTGGCCGTATTAGTCAAGTGTTGACTCCAGTCTATTAATAAACCCCACAACAAATTAGTCTCTGGTCTATTTGGAATACCTAGGCCCTCGATGTTGCCATCCTGCATTACAAGCATCCTCCACTCCATGTTTATTCATCTTTTTCAGAGACTCACCCACATTTGTGTTTCTTAATGACCCAAAGGCCACTAAAGATGTGGCTTAAATGGCCTTAAAGAAAATTACGTTCTCAATTATAGCTAGGGAAGTATCTTAGCAGCTGTGTTTTCACTGAAACAGCTATCATATCAAAGGATTTGCATGCTACTTCACATTTATTATCCCCCATTGATATTTAATAATTTCACTCTCAAGTACCACAGCCTAATTTACCTTCTCACACACTGGCAAAAATAAGATGGTGTCCTTACCTTACTGTGTGCACATGGAGCTCAGCTGAAATTTAGCAGCAATGTGACTAGCCCAAAGGATGACAGAGAGTACCAAGAATCTGCACCCACCCCCAAAGGACTTAGCTGCTTCTGACAGTTTACAGAAAGTAAAGACCTCAGAAGATACCTTCTTCAAAATGATCTAAAGTCAGAACTCTCAAAATACCATACATTGATAAATAGCCACACTTCCATGGGGGAGCTGGAATCCCCCTGTGCTGTTGAAGGGAATCTGATACAGAAACATTTATGACCTGGGCCTGGATTCTTGCTCAGATGGTCTAGCAGAGGCTGAAAGAAGAAGCTGGGGGTAGAAAGGAACGCAGAAAGGGGGGATTGCCTCAGAGATGCAACTCTCTGGAGCAAACTCCTAACAACAGGGGTAAACGGGGGAGGGGGATGTCCAGAGGGCAGTGATATCCCTGGGCTGACAGACAACAGAATTAAGTGGAAATCTAGCTTGGCAGCCTGGCCCTTTAAGCCAAATTACTCTCTTAGTTTTTATAGGAGCCCTTGCTATCCTGAATGTTTTAATGTACTTCTCATTTATACCAAATTGCCAACCACCTACAGCCTGAATCTGTACTGAAACAACACACAGCCACCACCAAGACTGGAAAGACCCATTAAGTGAGGACTCAGCATCGAAGACCAAGTTGAATCAAGATTCCCTCCATCTCCCCTAATCCTCCCCAGCTCCCAACAGTTGTCCTTAAGCCTTTGGGGGTAAACAGAAAAGGTAAGGCGTCATGACAACGCAACATGAGGACTCATTTCAGTAAGGACAGCAGCTTCTGCCACTGATGGGCTGGGGACCTGTGGAGAAAGGGCCCGTTGCCACTTGAACCCTTCAGGAAGAAGCTGCCCTGCCCTGGCTGAGGGAACAACCCTACAGGGAAGAAAGGAAGTCAACAGAAAGAGCAGGGGCTGAAAGGCTGTAACATTCAGCTCTGCCCTGTGACAATGGAAGTTCAAGGGCACACAGCTGGCCTTCAAGTGCCCCATGCCTGCAGGCTTTCTGGATGAGTTCCCATGAGGCCCTAAGGGCCTGGGGCTCCTGTTCTTATCCCAAGTTTCCTATTTCCCTAAATGACTCAATAACCTCAGTAATTTGAATGAGCTGCTGGTCCTTATACTAGGAAAGGCCTGTCTTCAGAGCTAAGTATCATTAGGTGAGCAAGTAAGCACACAGCACAGGCACTGCATCTAGAAGTCAACCTGATTCCTCGCTGCAAGACCCTTAAACACACTGGTCCTCCATAGCCTTGCTTTGCCTACTTAGAAGTGACTGCAGGGGAAGCAGAGGGGGTGAGGGGAGTAGTTTAGAGCAGTGGTTCTGGAAGTGGGGTCCCAAAACAGCAGCATTACCCAGGAGCCGGTCAGATATGCAGATTCTCTGACTCCACCCCAGACCTACAAACCAGAATCCCTGTGACTATGGCTCAGTACACTATGTACCAAGCCCTCCCAGAGGTACTGCTATACACTCTGGTGTGTGATTGACCATCCAGAGGAGCAAAAAGGTTGCCCTTCCAGTGAGATGACAGCCTGGTCCCAGATCCTCTGAAGCAGCTGGCTGGATGTGAAACCTCAAGAATGAGCACATTCAGAACCTCTTCCTCCCTTCTCACTACCACCCCAAGAAAAAAGAAGAAATGGTTCTTCCCCAGGAAACTTGATAGCAGTAGAAATCTCAAAGAACATGGCAGTGCAGAAGAGGTAACGGGAAGATTCTGGACCCTCTCCTTAGACTCATGCAATTCCTCCTCACCCTAATGAACCTGGCCACGGGGCAGACAAGAGGTGGACATGCAAGGCCTGATCTCCTCATATACTTCCCAGGGACCTAGGAACTCAGGAAACCAGAAGTATTTAAGAACCCACAATCCTGACAAGTGGAAAAAGGAATCTGAAGCCTAGTGTGTTCTGAGGAAGAGCCCATCACAATGCCCATGAGCACGAATCCTCACCTAGGAGTAAGAAGCGACAGGTTGCTTGAGCAGCAAGATCTTCCAGAGGGACACGCTGGGCCACTTGCAAGGGCAGAAGTGACCAGTGGCAGGCAGAGGGTCAGTGAGGATACAACAGATGAGAAAGTTATTCCACACAAGTCCAGCTTTTTTGCCCCGTTCTATCTTACTGCTGCTGAGGGACAACCTGTATTCCACTTCTTGGTGCCATTTTCATTCATTCATTTGTTCATTCATCTCATTCAATAGTGAAGCTGATGCTCAAGAAGGTGGAGGGGAGAGTTGGCAAGAGGCTCTAACATCCCATTTTTGGGATCCAAATGTTCCCTACCTGCTGGACTTCGAGTCTGGTTTCCAGGAATCCAGTGCATTAAATGGCCAGCTACTAGGCATCTGAGTGGCTTAGTCGGGTGAGTGTCTGCCTTCGACTAGGGTCATGATCCCAGGGTACTGGGATCGAGCTCTGCATCAGACTCCCTGCTGGGTGAGGAGTCTGCTGTTCCCTCTCCCTCTGTCCCTCTCCCCTCTGCTCATGCTCTCTCATGCACAAGCATGCTCTCTCTCAAATAAATAAATAAAATCTTTTTAAAAAATAAAATAAGGAAAAAAAAAAATAAGGGACACCTGGGTGGCTCAGTGGTTTAGCACCTGCCTTTGGCCCAGGGTGTGTTCCTGGAGTCCCGGGATCCAGTCCCACATCAGGCTCCCTGCATGGAGCCTACTTCTCTCTCTCCCTCTGCCTATGTCTCTGCCTCTCTCTGTGTGTCTCTCATGAATAAATAAATAAAATCTTTTAAAAATATAAAAATAAAATAAAATAAAATAAAAGGCCAACTACCCTAATCAACATATATACACACTTTCTCAATTTTGGTAATATGTCTATAATTACCACCTTAGGATAAATTCCTAGAAATGGAGTTACTGGCACAGTGAATAGAAAACTATGCACAAAGATTTACATGCAAAAATGGTCATCGCACTTTTATTTTCAGTGGCCAAAAAAAAAGGGAAATCTGATGTCTGCCCTGAATTGCCTAGTTAAATAGATTGTGGTATATTCTTATAATGGTATTTAAATGTTCTCAGAAGAGATTTAATGATTTGGGGGGAAATGTTCCTAATATATTAAGGGGACAAAGTAAATACAATGTATCAGTGCTTCCGTAAATCTAATATGCATAAGAATCTCCTGGAGATCTTGTTAAAATGCAGATTCTATTTCAATAGGTCCAGGGTAGAGCCTGAGAGTCTACATTTCTAACAAGCTCTCAGGGGATGGGGTTGTATTTCTCTATATATTACAATCCAGAAAAAAAATATATTTTTCAGTTTTTTTTTTTAATTTTTTTTAATTTTTTATTTATTTATGATAGTCAAAGACAGAGAGAGAGAGGCAGAGACACAGGCAGAGGGAGAAGCAGGCTCCATGCACCGGGAGCCCGACGTGGGATTCGATCCCGGGTCTCCAGGATTGTGCCCTGGGCCAAAGGCAGGCGCCAAACCGCTGCGCCACCCAGGGATCCCTATTTTTCAGTTTTAAATAAAACTTTATATGAAACATTGAGAGAAGGAAAATCCATAGAAACAGGCAATATGCAGTTGGGCTGGGGGTGGGAATGAGAAATAACTATAAATAGTCATGAAGGATCTTATTGGGGTGGTGAAAATGTTCTAAAGCACTTTATGGTGACAGTTACACAACTGTGTACATTTACTAAAAAATCATTAAAATGTATGCTTGAAATGAGTGACTTATATAATATGTAAAACATGCCTCAATGAAGTTCTTTTTTAAGTGGTTTTTCAATGACCAGGCAGATTTTTAAAAGATCACATGATGCTTCTAAAAATAGAACAAAAATTTAAAAGATTTAAAAATAATAATAATTGGAGGGGAGGCTTAGGGGCGTGCTCATGGCTAATGGGTACAGAGTTTTAGTTTGGCAAGATGAGAAGGTTTTGGAGATGGGCCGTGGTGAGGGTCACACCACAGCATTAGTGTATTTACTGCCACAGAACTGTGTGCTTAAAGTGCTTAAAATGGTAACTTTTATATCATGTATAATTTGCCACATAATAACAATGAAGATGATGGTGATTAAGTAAATGCAAACACGAGCTGCCATAAAGTATTACCCAAGAAGGGTTTCATTCTCTCTGCTTCCTTCTCAAGGCCTCCCAGTGTGGTTTCTGCAGAGGCCCCATCCTGGCTTGGCGTTCTCACTGTGGTGTATTGAATGGTTACCCGCCTCCCCAAAAGATAGGTCTATGTCCCCATTCCCAGAAGCTGTGACTGTGACCTCATTTGGAAAAGAGATCTCTGCAGATGTAAGTAAGGATCATGAGATGAAGAGATGACTGTTTATGATCTGAATGGGCCCTAAATCCAATGACAAGGATCCTAAGAGAGACACACAGGGGAGAGGACAGATCTAGGGGAAGGTGATGTGGAAACAGAGGCAGCGGTTGGATGATGTGGCCACAAGCCACGGAAACCAAGGAAGGCCAGGAGCCCCCCAAAGCTGGAAGAGGCAAAGAAGAGATTCTTTCCTAGAGCCGTTGGAGGGATCACAGCCTTGCTGACACCTAGATTTTGGACTTCTGTCCTCCAAAACTGTGAAAGAACACACTTCTGTTGTTTTTACCCACCTGGGTAACTTGTTGCAGCAGCCACAGGAAACTGATCTCCCCAGCAATGAGGTACCTGGAGCTGGTGCTGCCCAGAGCCCTACTGCTGAAGGCCTGGCTACATGGTCCACTCAGATCCCAGGTCACCACCCAAAACAATGGAGACAAGCCAACCATGGTGCAGGAGGGAGGAGAGGAAAGGAAGGCCTTGTACCACACGGACTCAAACAGAGAGTGCACAGCATTTTTAAAGACAGGCTCTTTCTGGAAACACCTCTAGGAAACACCTAGTAACATTCTGAGCAGTATCAACGAATTAAAAGGGCATCTCCCTCCACAGCATTGCTGCTCTTTGGCATTACCTCATCTCCACCCCGAGAGTCGGCATTGAGGAATCCTCACCACTATAACAGGCTCTTCAGACAGAATTTGACTGCCTTTTCCACCATTTTCGGCATCACAGTGTGCTGGTTACTAGCACCTTCCCACAATCACCAATGCATTTCTCCAGTTCAAAAACAGACTATTAAGGCTTGCCAAACAAGGAGGCAACCTATGACCCTTTTATCGCAATCTAAGTCTTGCTTTAAAAAAAAAAGTTTTCTTTTTATTTTAGTAATCTCTACACCCAACATGGGGCTCGAACTCACAACCCTGAGATCGAGTCGCACGCTATTCCAACTGAACTAGCCAGGCACCCCTAAGCCGCATTTTTTTTTTTTTTTACATTTTCTTCCTTTGAAAAGCATTTAGTAAGATGACAGAACAGCAGACCCTAGGGTTTTGAACAACTCTTTAAAAGTGGGGAATAAAATCAGGAGTGTATTTTAAATGTCTATTCCTATTCATTAACTCAAGTTTCAGAAAACAAATGGGGAGAAAAACTAAACACACACACACAAAAAAAAATCTCTTCTAATTTTACAAATTTAGCCACTTCTAAGGCTGGGTAGTTGTAAACTGAAATAAACTGTATCCATATTCTTCATTTCTGTTCCAAGTACATCATGCAATCAATTCATTGGTTCCAATTTTCCAGAGGTTACTTCCAAGACATTAGAGAACTCAACCCCCCCCCCAAAAAAAAACCCTATTGGCATTCAAAGGCCAACAGAATTACTAAATCTTTCTACTGGAAAATACAGGCCACTGTTGCCCAAATGGGCTTAAAATGAACATATATCAATTATTTGACGACCATCTGGTTGCTAACAAGAGACTTTTGGAAACCAGGCTTAAAACAAAAATGCAGAAACCAGCACAAAGTTCAGTAAATCAAGATTCAATACTCAAATCACATCTCCCTCCATATTTTCTTACCAGCTTTTGGAGCTCTAATTCTGGAATCTTCATTTTTCTCTGTTGCTTATTGCTTTGACTTCTTCTCATGGTAAAATTATCACTAAGACTTCCTATGGGATTCTTTGTAAAGATGATGACGTCAAGAGGAGGTTTGTTTTCTACCCATGCACATCTAGGAAATGTGGTACACAGTTCAGCTAAACTCAAAATAACTTTTTAGCCAATAGCTTT
Source organism: Vulpes lagopus (assembly GCF_018345385.1). Lineage (NCBI taxonomy): Eukaryota > Metazoa > Chordata > Mammalia > Carnivora > Canidae > Vulpes > Vulpes lagopus. The sequence goes on from NC_054848.1 coordinate 15,720,653, forward strand.
TGTTATTCAACCAGTATTACCACCACACAAAGAGGAAATCGCAAATCTAAAATGTTATTTTAAGAAATACTATATCCTGGGATGGTTCTATTTGTAGATGACCACCTCTGGGGTATAGCGGAATTGGCACTGAAATAGATCTTATCTATCCAAAAACGTGTCTCCCCTATCCCCTACTTTCTTGTCTTCCAGAGTCAGAAGTTTTCATCATCAGATTTAATAATGGATCCAAACAATGTTAGAACCAAACAGAGCCTTAGAATTCCTCTGGTTCACCTCCCTCATTACACTGATACCGTTATGTGCCTTGCTCAAAGTACAGTTCATTCTGTAACAAATATATCCGGAGCACCCAGCCAGCACCAAGCACGGTGCCAGGTACTGGGCAAAGGAAGATACCTCCCTAGTCCTGGCCCTACTCTTTAAATTCATAATCTAATCTAGTGAGAGACAAAATTCGATATAAGAGCTTTGTGAGAAAAAGGTGCTCTCGGTCAAAAGAGCAGAAAGAAAGGTCTACTGATCTTTTCAAGGCAAGTATTTATTTGGCATAAAAACTCTCAAGTCACTCAGAACCATTCCCTTAACTGGAGGAATGTGTGCTGCTACATTCAGATGTGTTATCACATCAAACTATTATGAGCCATGGCACCTTATATTCTAAGAGGGGGCAGAAAGTAAAGTCTACCCCAGAGTCTATTGACAGATGACTGGATAAACAAAATGTGGTAGAGCCCGACAATGGAATATTATTCTGCCTTTAAAAGGAAGAAAATTCTGACACATGTTACAACACAGATGAACCGTGAAGACCCTATGCTACATGAAATAAGCCAGTCAAGAAAGGACACACACTGGATGACTCCACGTATATGAGGTCCCCAGAGGAGTCAGATTCACAGATGCAGAAAGCAGAAGGGTGGTTGCCAGAGGCTGAGGGGAGGGGGGAGTGGAGGGTGTTGTTTTAATGGGTACTGAGTTTCAGTTTTACAAGAGGAAAGTTCTGGAGATTGATTGCACAACAACGTGAATATGCTTAACACTACTAAACTGTACCTTTAAAAATGGTTAAGGTGATAAGTTTCATGCTGTGTGTATTTCACCACAATTGAAAAAAAAACTTTTTTTAAGTAAAGGAAAATGCACCTGAGATGAGCCAAACCGTTAAAGGTTTTTTTTTTTCCACCTTTAAGCATCTAATTTGCCCTGCATGTCTGGGGCCATGGTGGGACTCAGGGGAACAGAGTGATGATTCCAAATAACACAATCAGAAAGGCCCTGCCTTTAAAAGAATCAAGGTCAGGGATAGATGGGGGACAGTAAGGAGGAGGGAGAAGCAATGAAACAAGATTGGCCAGCAGCTGACAACTGCTGAAACTGGATGATGGGTACAAAGGGGTCCGTTATACTATTCTCTCTATTCTAATATATGTGTGAAACATTTCTAGTGATAACCAATAAAAGCAAAAATCTGGTCAAGAGAATTTCATTCTCTGGGCAAATGCAAGAACTTATCCCTTAGATGTCTAGAGGAGCTGGTTATTTTCATTCATTATGCACCCCCAAGGCAAAGCATCTGAGACATTTAAATCCATTTATGAGCAGCAATAATGTGACCAAATGCTACCAACATCACACCTTTCTTTTTAGCCTTTTGAATAGGATACATTAACATCATTCAAATCTCTAAAATAGGTGCACAGTGCACACATGCTCTAGCTCCCATTACCCCCATTTACACTCCAGGGTAATTACCACTGCTGCTCCTAATTGTAATTAGTTTCTTGGACATTTTCCAGTTTCTTATTCATTAGCGTATCATTCACACTGTTCTGCAACTTGCCTTTCCCACTTAATATATTTGGAAAGTCTCTTCATATCAGTAAAAAGTGTTTGCAGTCTTTTTTCTGGCTATAGAATATTTCATTGTCTGGAGATACTATAATTTACTCTTCCCAGGTTGAAGGGCACTTCGTTGTTTCTGATATTTTCCTATTACAAATTATATCATATCTATGTTCTAAACAAAATTCATTAAAAAAATTTTTTAAACTTTCTTTCCTAAGATTTATTTATTTATTTTAGAGAGAGAGAGTGCACACAGCGGGAAGGGGCAGAGGGAGAGGGGGAGAGAAACCCAAGCAGACTCCACGCTGAGCATGGAGCCTAACACAGGGCTCCATCCCATGACCCTGAGATCAGAACTGAGCCAAAACCAAGAGTCGGGCAGCCAACCAAATTGCACCACCCAGGTACTCCTTGAACAAAATTAGTTTTACTAAAACAAGGTGGCTCACTGTACATTGGGACTATCACATAGCTTAGCAATGTTATGGCAGTGCTGTCTCAGGCTCACCATCTTCCTCCTCTTCTTGGGACCTCTTACCCTTCCTGGTGCAGCCCTAGCTAAGCTGAGCTCCTGCACCAAGCCCTTCTTTGACCTCGGGCCCACAATAGATGCTCCTTTCCGCTTCATTTCTATAGTACACACTCTTGTACAACTTTGCAAGTATTACTGTATATTTTCCAACTGTTTTATTCATGTGTTTGCTGGAGGCTATACCTGTTGTTTATACCATCTCTGTATCTGCACAGTACCTAGCGTGGCTTTGGCAAATAGAACATGCTCAGTAAACACTAACTGATTAACTACATTCAGTAAATGCTTCCCTTACTCTTTAACTCACGGGTTTTTCTAGACCTGGGATGTCCTTCAGAGAAGGGTGCTAGCCAGTTCTGCTCTGTGAATTACTGTAAAATCATAATCAAATTGTGAGTCACTACAAAAAAAAAAATCCAAATCCAACAAATGGAGTCCTCTTGCCATGCTCTGCACACAGAACAGGAAACACGATGACATTCGGAGGATGCCCGATGTCTCCATTCACAGCCATAAAATGCTATTTAAATAGCATGTGTAGTGGTGCTACACTAACATACCCAAGAACGCTACAAGTAACATCTCTGTGGGGTAGAAACAAGCCCTCTCCCACTTTGAAGGGAAAAATATCAGCATAATTCTCAGTCCCATTTTAATCTTGCTCAGCAATCTACTTAATCATTCAACCCCTCTCTATTGACAGCGGCCTCTTTGAGGAGGTGACTTGTGAGCTGCAAGCCGCATGATGGACAGGAGGGGTGGACCACACCAGGGGACTTCTCCAGGCAGCTGCCACCGCTGGCACACACTCACTGCTGGCACAGTCACTTCTGATAAAATTGCTGTACGGCTTGAACTGTATTCTCCAAAAATATGTAAAAGCTTTAATGCCCAGGACCTGCAAATGCAACGTTATTTGGAAACGGGGTCTGTGTGGACGATCAAGTTTAGATGAGGTCATTCAAGCAGGCCCTCACCCGGTGTGCCTGACATCTTCATCAAAAGGAGAGATTTGGATGTGGAGACACACACCCAGAGAGAATGTCAGGTGAAGATGAAGGCAGAGATTAGGATGATGCCTCTACAAGCCAAGGAAAGCCCAACATGGCCAGCAACCCAGCAGAGGCCAGAGGGCGGGCAGGGAACCGATTCCCCCTCGCGGCTCTCGGAAGGAACCAGCCCTGCCCACATGTTGATCTTGGACTTCCAGAACATGAGGAAACACTTTTCTGCCGTGTAGGCCCTCCCAGGCTGCGGTGCTTTGTTGCAGCAGCTCAAGCAGATGAACACAGTGGATGTTACATGTGGGGGGATGTTAGGGGCGGTAAATATTCACACCCCACTGAAGGTTTTAGTGATCTAGCAGCAGAATCCTTGTCCCAAATAACAATGTGCCTGGAGGCCCGATATGTGAAAAGATGAAAAGGATGAAAAGGAGGGCTCAGAAGCAAATACTTCATTGCTTGCTAGACCCATAAAGGGTCCACCTCCCCCTATCCCAGGAGCTTCTGGCAACCCTGTTTGAAAAAGACTTTAAAAGAAAATACCAAACAAACAAACAAACAAACCTCCTCAAATGAGGCTGAGGCCAGAAAACCCAGGTGGAGGAGCTGGCAGTGGTTTCTACCATTATCTTACTAAATTGGCATTATCATGAGCACTGTTCCTGAGCACCTGCTAGAAGCCAGGCATCATGGCTGTCCCTCGCCTCGACTCTGAGAGGTAGGTGTTGTGCTCCTCTCTTTGGGGCGGGGGAAGCAAAACTGGAGCAGCTGACTTGCTAACAGCACCTGTATTCGTTTGCTAGGGCTGCCTTAACAAATAGCACGACCTGAGGAGCTTCAGCAACAAAAATGTATTTCCTCACAGTCCTGGAGACAACAAGTCCAAGGCCGGGTGTCAGCAGGTTTCATGTGAGGCCTGTCTCCGTGACTAGCAGCGGGCCACCTTCTCGCTGTGTGCTAGCGTGGTCTTTGCTCTGTGCACATCCTGGTGTCTCCCTGTGCCCTCATCTCCTCTTCTCATAAGGACACAAATCAGATTACATGAGGGCCCACCCTAGTGCCCTCATTTTAACTCGAATACCTCTTTCAAGGCCCTGTCTCCGAATACAGTAGCATCCCGAGGCACTGGAAGTTAGGGCTTCACCATATGGAGGGGACACAATACAGCTCATCATAGCTCCTTCAGGAGAAAGTCCCAGAGCCCACATTCCAACCGTTTGGCTCCAAAGGCCATTGCCCTTGGTTCACATTGCCTGCCTCTAAAAAGTCCTCCTTATTTGCTCTAAGAGAACATTTATTACTTGAACAATAAGAAAAATAAACAAATAAAAGTTCTTCAGCTTGTTTCTTTTTCAAGACTCTCTGCTGAGGTTCCAGGCCACCCTCCAGGAAGCTCCCAGTGGAGCCACATCAGCAGGGCCCCACGGTAAGCTTCAGACAAAGCAGAGGCGAGAAAGGCCTGGGGAGGAAGCAGATGGCCCCTGCATCCCCTGCAAGGAGACTGGCCAGAGGCCGAACCTAAGCAGACCCGAGCCCCAACAAATCCCTCCTAGCAGTAGCTAGAACACTGGGAAAGGGGGTGCACCCCAAGAGTTGGCCCAGTTTTAGGCTCACTGATATAGGAGAGGTTTCCTGAGATCTGCTTTCTTCTCTATGTCTCGGCCTCGGGGTGGCTAACCCCAGGCCAGCTCAAAAAAATCCTGGCCAAGACTGCAGTGAGTGAACATTTGCGTTTTCTCGGAAAACACAGGCCCTTCATACTGTTAGGCCAGGCTGTAGCAGCTGCTGTGCCCACTGGGGTTCACAGAACCATCTTCAAGTGTCTGCCACCCTCCACTGCTTCAAATACCAAACCAATAAGAGACGGCACCTTGCCGGGCCCTTCCCCAGGCGGGAAAGCAGTGCTCTGACAAGTGAGGCGACAGAGAACTTAATGAGCACCCTTCTGGAGACCAACGACGGGGGCTGTCCAAGGACGGACCTCCATTAGCAGGCGCAGCAGCCCCATAAAATAAGGACAATTCTAAAGCGAGCAGCCGATCAAAGTACATATGTGCTGACACCACACGAAGGTGACGAAGACTAGAGACCAAGTATTGGTTCAAATTTTGTCAGGGAGACAGAGCTGGACAAAAATAAGGCAATACAACAATAAAATGCAAAACTGGCCATCAAGATCATTTTTTTAAAAAGGAAAGTGCAAAAAATTGCATGGAGTAGATGAAGATGGGGAATGGAGAAACACCAGAAAAGACTTCATAGAAGAGAAAAAGAGGGGTGGAAATGATCATGAAATGATTAGAGCATGTTACATGTACGTTTCCTATTTTACAAATTTGCATGGTGCATTTGCTACGTTTGCTACATAGATTCTGACTAAGACACATCATCAAATGTTATCAAAAAGGTGCCTGCCTGGGTATTGTCTCCTGGCTTTACACACGTACTTTTTACCCCATGGTTGAGAAAAGCAAAAGCCAGTTTCTGGCCAATCCCAGGAGAAAACCAGTAAATGCATATTCCCTGAGCACTTCCAAGGTGATGGCCTCCTAACCTTGATGGTCTTTCCCAGAGATCAGGTCAACCTTTGTGTTCCCGATGTATTAATCCAGAGTTTATGCCAGGCAGGAAAACAAGGCCTAATGGCAACAAGTCCAGCTACTCCCAGTGGATGGGCAATTTCACAATATCTACGAGAATTCTAAGGGCACAGACTCCCAACCCCTCCACTGCTAGGCATGAAGCCTACAGATAGACTCATGTAAAATAGATCATTTTTTAAAAATAAATAAAATAGACCAGTTAGCTGCAGGAGAGAAAGAAAAGCTTGAAACAACCCAAAACAGGGCACTGATTAGCTCTCTTCAGTTAACGCATCTTGCCGTGCCTACACCTACTCTGTTTAATCGGTGACCTGTTTGGGGTTTTGAGAAAATCTCTGCATATTTTTTAAAAAGATTTTATTTATTTATCCATGAGAAACACAGAAAGAGAGAGGCAGAGACACTGGCAGAGGGAGAAGCACACTTCCTATAGGGAGCCCCATGTGGGACCCAATCCCAGGGCCCTGGGATCATGACCTGAGCCAAAGGCTCAACTACTGAGCCACCCAGGTGCCCCTCTTTGCACATTTTTAATGTTTGTATATGCATAGAAAATTTCTAGAGAATGAAAAAATACAAAGGCAGAGTAAAGGAGAGAACTTTACGCCTTTCTGTACCATTTAAAGATTTTGCCACAAATTTACCGTTTTATCATTTTTTTATTTTTTCATTTTATCATTTTTAAACACATATAAGAAAAATACACAAACAATGAAAATCCATGAGAACATAGCCCTAAGTTTCTCTCAGCAATGAGCAAACTCTTAAAGGAAGATTCAGTGATCTTTACTGGGTTGTAATTCCCACTCAAGAAGTAGCCCGCTACAGTTTAAGAGTGGTTTTCATGAACAGAGCATGAAACCTACATGGCTTCTTATTAGTCATCATTTAATCAGAAAACCAAAGAATTTCCCATACCACACTGCACATCTAGTACATAATCGAATTTTTTTTTTAAATTTTTATTTATTTATGATAGGCACACAGTGTGTGAGAGAGAGAGAGGCAGAGACACAGGCAGAGGGAGAAGCAGGCTCCATGCACCGGGAGCCCGACGTGGGATTCGATCCCGGGTCTCCAGGATCGCGCCCTGGGCCAAAGGCAGGCGCCAAACCGCTGCGCCACCCAGGGATCCCCATAATCGAATTTTTATGAACACATTTTTCCATAATTTTCAGGGGCAAAGGTATGTAATATATTCCAGCACACTATGAATTAGGGATTTTTAAAAAGATTTATTTATTTATTCATGAGAAATACAGAGAGAGAGAGGCAGAGACCTAAGCAGAGGGAGAAGCAGGCTCCTCACAGGGAGCCCAATGCAGGACTCAATCCCAGATCCTGGGATCAGGCCCTGAGCTGAAGGCAGACGCTCAACCGCTGAGCCACCCAGGCATCCCTGAATTAGGCATCTTGTTCAATGGATGATAAAATTTCCTTATTTCTGGAAGGGGGGGTAGAAAGAGGCTGTGAAGGGCATGGACACACACACATAAATCCTCATCACAGTTTTGCATGTTATACCAAAAACAAAATTGGAAATGAAACAAATGTATACAATAGGAGACCAAGTGAATAAATTATACTGTAACCATATGATGAAATACTATGCAGTCATTGAAAATGATGTAGCTCTTGGGTGCCTGGGTGGCTCAGTTGCATCTGCTTTGGTTTAGTTTATGATCTCAGGATCCTGGAATCGAGTCCCGTGTCCAGCTCCCTGCTCAGCAGGGAGTCTGCTTCTCCCTCTGCCTCTGCTACTCACCCCTGCTCATGTGCTTTCTCTCAAATAAATAAATAAAAATATTTTTTAAATGTTGTTGCTCGGGATCCCTGGGTGGCACAGCGGTTTGGCGCCTGCCTTTGGCTCAGGGCGCGATCCTGGAGACCTGGGATCGAATCCCACGTCGGGCTCCCGGTGCATGGAGCCTGCTTCTCCCTCTGCCTATGTCTCTGCCTCTCTCTCTCTCTCTCTCTCTGTGTGTGTGTGTGTGTGTGTGTGACTATCGTAAATAAATAAAAATTAAAAAAAATAAATAAATGTTGTTGCTCTATATCAGAGATATGGAAAGGTATTTGTGGCACACTTAAGGTTAAAAAATTTAAAAACTGATTATAATAGCATTTGTGGCATGGCCCTATCTGGAAGATTTATATATGCATGTTGGAAAAGGTTAGGAGGAGGTAAAGCATCGTGTGAACCATGGTTATTTCTGGGCAGCAGGCTCCCAGGAGATTGCATATGTGCCTTTTTCAGTTGATCTCTATTCTAACTTTTTTTATTAAAAAAAACATTTTTAATTGTGTGATTTTAAACTTGAAAAAACTGGCTATCATATCCTTCCTTGGGAGACCCAAGACTCTTGTATGGAACCAAATCCAACATGAAATGTGCTGCTTGTCACCTTTTCTGCCCCTTTGTGGGTCTTTTGACAGTTTTTCTGATGCTTTAGAAACTCAAGCAGGAAAATGACAGGTCTGACATTTTCAAGGTTGTCTTTTTCCCTCTTTCAAATGCTGCTATTGAACTTAGGCCAATGGATCCTAACCAGGGGCAACCATGTCCCAGGGGACATTTGACACTGTCTGGAGACATTTTTGTTCTCACAACCGGGGGAAGGAGGGAGGGGAGTGCTACCAGCATGGGCAGAGGCCAGGGATGCTGTTCAACATCCTACAGTGCACGGTCCCCCACAATAGCCTACATGGTCCAAAGCGTCAATGGTGCCAAGGTTGCGAAACCTTATGTTCCAGTAGTGAGTCTTCAAAGGACTTTCTAACCACCCATGAGCAGCACCCCTGAAATAGCTGCATAAGCACGTCTGACTGCGGGGGGCCTCTGCTACAGTGAGAATGCACTGATGATGGAAGCAGAATAGGATGTGAATCCTGGATCAGCTCTCTTTCTGGCTATAAAATCTCAGGCAGGTGATCACATCATCCTGCTGATCACCCATCCTCCTTTGTAAGACAGAAATACTGCCTCCCACCTCACAGGATATACATGAAGTTTCAACAGAATAATGTAAAAGAAAGGGTTTTTTAAACTATGAAGCACCAGATACAAGTGAATGGTATTAGCACTCTAGGACACTAAGTATCCAGCTTCACCAGGGAAAGCACATTTAGGATTTCCATGGGTCTTCACCAGCACACTCTTACTGCCCTGAGTCACACATCATAGCAGTTATTTTTACTAAACAGTGAGACTGAAAAACAGAGAATGCTTTTTTCTTCCCACTACATATTCCTTGGCCTAAGTTGTGAGGCAGCAAAACTTAGTGATCGAATGACGAAATGTGACATCAGACTCTTAGGAAAGAATCCCAGCACTATCTCTTACTAGCTGGGTGGCCATAGTGATGTGGCCTCTCTGTGCCCTCAGTTTCCCCATCTGTCTATCCAAACCAGAATATTTGAGAGCAAATTAATTCTTTTTTTTTAAAATTTTATTTATTTATGATAGTCACAGAGAGAGAAAGAGAGAGAGGCAGAGACACAGGCAGAGGGAGAAGCAGGCTCCATGCACCGGGAGCCCAATGTGGGATTCGATCCCGGCTCTCCAGGATTGCGCCCTGGGCCAAAGGCAGGCGCCAAACCGCTGCGCCACCCAGGGATCCCCAAATTAATTCTTTTAAAGCTTTTATGCAAGTTCCAGTTAGTCATCATACTGCGTACTATTAGTTTCAGGTGTACAATACAGTGACTCAGCACTTCTACACATCACCCGGGGCTCATCACAGCAAGTTTACTCCTTTAACCCCATCACATCTCACCCATTCCCTGCCCTCACCTCCCCTCTGGTGACCACCAGTTTGTTCTCTACAGTTTTCTGTTTCTTGGTTTGCCTCTCTTTTATTCACCTTTGCTCGTTCATTTTGTTTCTTAAACTCCACATGTGAGTGAAATCATATGGTATTTGTCTGTCTCTGACTGACTTCTTTCACTTAGCATTATACTCTCTGGTTCCATCCATATCATTGCAAATGGCAAGGTTTCATTTTATATGGTTGAGTAATATTCCTGTGTGTGTGTGTGTGTGTGTGTGTGTGTGTACATACCACACCTTCTTTATTCATTCATCAGTAGATGGGTACTTGAGCTATTTCCATAATTTGGCTATTGCAGAGAATGGTGATATCAGGTATACATCAGGTGCATGTATCCCTTTGAATTTGTATTTTTGTATTCTTTGGGTAAATACCTAGTAGTGTGATTGCTGGATCATAGGGTAGTTCTATTTTTAACTTTTTGAGGAACCTCTGTACTGTTTTCCACAGTGGCCACACCGACTTGCATTCCCACCAACAGTGCATGGGGATTCCCCTTTCTCCGTATCCTCACTGACACTGTTGTTTCTTGTGTTGATTTTAGCTGTTGATTTTAGCCATTCTGATAGGTGTGAGGTGATACCTCACTGCAGTTTTGATCTGTATTTCCCTGATGGTCAGTGATGTTGAGCATCTCTCTTTTTTTGAGATTTTATTTATTTATTTATGAGAGACACAGAGAGAGAGGCAGAGACATAGGCAGAGGGAGAAGCAGGCTCCCTGCAGGGAGCCCGATGTAGGACTCAATCCCAGGACCCGAGGATCACGACCTGAGCTAAAGGCAAATGCTCAATCACTGAGCCACCCAGGTGCCCTGTTGAGCATCTTTTCATGTGTCTGTTGACCATCTGGATGTCTTCTTTGGAAAAATGTCTATTCATGTCTTCTCAGAGTGAACCAATTTATCACTGGAACCAGGACACCTCAGAGTGAGAGAGGGTGATGCTAGGACAGCAGGCATACACCAGAAGTGTCCCTGGGCAAAAAGGGACATGAGGTATCCATGTCATAGGCTAGGACAGAAGGGACAAAGCACATAGTACACACCACTAAACCCTAGCTAGGAGTTTTTCCTCTCTCCTTCCATTCATTCGTCAAGTGCTCAGTGGCCCAACACTGGGCAGCAAGAAAGGAACGGTAAGTCAGATATGCTCATTCCCTGTCCCTAGTGGGGTGCTCCCTCTTGTCCCATGGTGTGTTTGCTACAGCCCCGGGGCTTTTCTTCCACAACAAATACAGAATTAAACACAAACCCATAGTGAACACTATAGGTCCAGAACACCAGGAAACACACACCAAATGTGTAAGAGTTCAAAGTCTCCTTCACAAAAATGAACAATGAATACGAGCTTATCTAATCAACAAAGACAAAGGATTTATTATTATCCCAAAGTCCCTGATTCAAGGAAGCGATTGCAGTCTAAAAGCTATCAATGCAGCTCACAAAGAGATTAATAAAACCATGTAACAGCACGTAACATTTAAGAGCACGTTCGAGTATTCACCCCCTCTCATTTCTGCACACGTCATTATGAGGAATTGGGTATAGTCTGTCCAACAGCATGACCTTACAGAACCCATACATCATGAAAGCAGAGTTAATCTGGCTGGCTTTTGTACTGAGATACATGCAGGTCTTTTGCCAAGAGAAAGTTTGATTCAGTGTGCTAAGAATTTCCTCTAAAGATCAGTACTCACTGTGAGAGGCGAATGTTCTTTAGTTTACACAAAAGTCAGTGGACTTCTAGGGGCTTGGAACTCTAATCACAAGTTCCCTCCACCACCCCCACCACCACCACCCCCGCCCCATTGCAGTAAAACCGGTCTGGATTACTATCACCATAAATCTGCAGAGCCAAGTGCTCCCAGACCCACTGTGGGGCCCTGGCCCTTCCTCTTCCCCTTCCTCTTCCTTCCTCCTTCTCCTCGTGCACGCTCGAGCAGGCACATCCTCAGCCTCCTTTTGTGGCCATTTCAGATGGTCCTCACAGAGGCCCGGTTCTACTCCTTCGGGAGTTGTTAGACCTAAAATACCAGGCAGGCCCTGCCACTGGACACACAAAACATGGGACCCTAAAAAGAGAGATTCTATCAAGTGAGCTGCATGTGCACAATTCAGAACAAACGGAGGGCACGTTGCTTTCTATTGCGCTCCTTGCCTGCCTTGATTCAAAGAGGCTTAAAGCAATGGCGTGTGTTTTGATCTGGTGCTGTTTACACAGATGTGTTCGGTTTGTGAAAATTCAACAAGCTGTAGTCTCATGTGCGTTTTCTATGTGTAGGCTATACTGCGATAAGCATTTTTTTAAAGAGATTTTATTTATTTATTCATGAGAGACACAGAGAGAGAGAGAGGCAGAGACACAGGCAGAGGGAGAAGCAGGCTCCATGCAGGGAGCCCGATGTGGGACTGGATCCCGGGACTCCAGGATCATGCCCTGGGCCGAAGGCAGATGCTCAATCACTGAGCCACCCAGGTGTCCCACGATAAGCATTTTTAAAAGTAGCTTTCTTCATACAGGCTTCCACATAAAATAAGCACGCACATATCCCCTATGCTAGTGTTTTTAGACTATTTTCAAACCATGAGTTGCCACCAATTAGTGAGCCATGCAATCCATTTAGAAGATCCTCGCTGGTATTTTTTTTCCCGTTGCGGCATGAACACTTGAGACCTACCCTCTTCACAAAGTGTGAAGTGCACAGTACAGTACTGTTAACTATAGGCACCGTGTTGTACAACAGGCATCTGTACGGACTCATCCTGCACGGTGGAGACTTGATACCCCAGCAGCACCACCCATTTCCCCCTCCCCCAGCCGCTGGCAGCCCAGATAGGGAAGCAGCTCAGTGTCCCCCGAGGGATGAATGGATAAAGAAACTGTGGCATATACATACAATGGAATATTTCTTGGCCTTTAAAAGGAACAGAGTCCTGCTATGTGCTGACAAGCATTTTTTAAATAGAATGGAGAATGTAAGAGTGCAGCGCATACCGTGAAGGCAACTATTATTTCAGGAAACTTGTTGCAGTTCCACATATGCAAACATGTATCTACACGAAGTTGCCAGCTTTTTTTTTTCACCTGAAGATCATGGGTAACAAAACCTGGGATACCCTGAGAACACCAACAAATAATACAGGATTTGGAAGCCAGAGAAACCTGGGTTCTGATCCTGGCTGCTTAAAACCTTCCTCATCTCCTTGAGCCTCACTGCACCATCTCTAAAATGCAGGCAATAGTAGCTTCTCCCTGGAGGTGGTATGAGGTGTTGGTGAGCTGGCAAGCAGCCTGCCATGGAACACTACTCAGACACTGTCCCCAGCCCTGCCACCATCTCCTTGGTGCCCCGAGCTAGGTTCCGTACCTGGAAGAAGGATGTTTAAAGGCAAAGTGCAAAGTGGGGCAAGACCAAGGTTGAGCCCCCATCACAGGACCCCTGGGAGCCCCTCGGGAGAACAGTGTGAACATCTGAGAGCAGCAGGGCAGGGGAAATCAATTGCTCAGCACTCTGGGTCATAAATCCTCCAGCTTTGGATTTCTGACCAGAGGGAAAACCACTCTCCAAGATAGGAGGGTTTTCCCATTATTCTTGGCAGGAGGTGGGGAAAGGCAGAAGGGGAGGAAGGCTTCGGTAAAGAAATAAGTATTTGTTTTAAGCAGCTCACTTTGAAGACAGGTGGTTTTCATTTTGAGAACAAAAATGATGCTTCAAACAGTTAGAGGGTTGCTCCGGATACCAGCCACCAGCTTGCCAGGAGTGGGAAACAGGGCCCCGAGGTCTGGAGTGCTCCCAAAGTGCCAGAGCGGCGACAGAGGCAGATGGGGCCGGGTGGGGCCGGCACAGAGGAGATGGAACTGTCTCCATCAGCTTGCAGCCACAGACTACTTAAAAGTCATCCACGATACTAATCGTCCAAAACCTCTATTCATTTAAGAAATTTTGGTGGAGTATCTACTGGGTGTTGAGAACTGAGTTCAGGGCTTGGGGAGACAGTGGAATAAGACAGACAAGGCCTCTGCCAGCACTGGGGCAGAGATGCCAGTGGGGCAGGCAGTGAGGGCCACACAAATGTGAGGCCACCAGGGATTTATAGGCTGTGATATAAGTGCTCTGCGAGAAATAGATAAGGTGATGTGACAGGAAGGGAGAAAGGAAACTTAAGATGGAGGAAGTCCCTAAAGATAAGATGGCCTAGGGCCTTCTCCAAGCAACACCTGAAAGCAGAGCAAGCCGACCAAGCAAGAGCCAGAGAAAGGGCGCTCCTGGCAGGGGGGCACCGTAAGTGCCTGGGGCTAGCAGCAGGACAGGGCAGCAGCCAGGTGTGAAGGTGACAGCCATGAGGCTGGGAAGGTAGGTGCACCAGGCTACACAAGGCACAGCCGGTGATGGGAAAGTGGATTTCAAACAAGAGCGACGGAGAGCCACTGAAGGCTGGTATGCCGTGATACATGATTTTGATGCCAGTTAAAATAAAAAGTATTCTTGTATCATCCTGTAGACCAAAATGTACAGATGATACAATGTCTCCAAAATCACTGATAAAAATTAGCAACGTGTTAGAGCTCGCAGACCGTTATTGAGGAATCTGGCTGGCTGAGGGCAAACGATTTTCACCTAAATATAAGATGAAATACCAGAAATTCAATTGGGGAAAGGGGTGGAAACTTGTGACTGACAAGAAAACACTCTTATTAGCAATTAACTCACAGTTAGCAAGGATAAAGCACAGGGTAAAGCTAATTAACAAGACCGGCTCTAGAAAGTCCCCTCAACAGGCACACACCCATAATGGGAGTGTGTCTGTTGGGAACTGGCTGATGATCATGCGGGATACCTAAACCCACGAGCAGGTTAGCCGAAACAACCAGATGGAATGTGTCACCCTGACAGTGCCCTACCCGTACTTGGGAATCAGAAATCAGAAGAACTGCTGAGCAGTTTTCTTCGAGATGTTTCTTTCCTTCTCCCTTGCCCTAGATGAATATAGGTATCCAGAACTTGGGATCTCAAAACTGAATGGGAAATGACTCTTCTGAATTAGCCCTGACCCCCTAGGATTCATAACATGGCCTCCTGACTTGGGCCCCTGTCCTCACGATCCTTAACTCAAAAAGGACCTCTGAGACCCAGCATGATCCACTCACACTTTCTTCCTGAGACCTCCTTGTCCTAGGGGGTCACACGACCTAGGCTAAAGGGGCAACCTGGGGCTCTGGTCTTGAACAAAGCTGACGCCAAGATCAAATCTATGACATCAAGCAAGAGAGCTTGGAGGCCACAAGGGCTGCCTTGAAAGAAGCCAGGATGGCAACACAGGGGCAGAGCCCAGCATCCCTGATGGTACCATGTGCCACTAAGGAAGAAGAAGGGGTACAAAGGGCAAAATTACATCACTTAGCAAATGCCTACCAAGTACTAGTTACTTTCACATTCACGACCTCAAACAATCCAGCATCCCATGAAGTGCAAAGACAGTGATTTTCAGATGGGAAGGGTAAGGCAAGGAGAGAGATTTGTTAGTGGCCCAAAGCTACAGTTAGCAGAGTGAGGATCTGAGCTTTGCCCACCCACCTCAGCCGGCATCTAGCAGCAGGACAGCGCTCTTAAGAGACCTCAAGCTGACTTTCTGTCCTGCCTTCTATCTCATTCTTCTCTCCTTCCCACCACAGGAAATCTGGATTCTACACCTGCCTGCATCCCAGGCTTCCAAACCTGCCAGCTGCCACGGAAATGTTACCCAGTCCCAGAGAGGGACACTTCACTGTCCTCAGGGCTGCTTGCGGGGCACGGAGTGGGGGAGGAGGCTCCGTGACCGGGGTGTCCCCTGGACAAAACTCAGTGATCGCAGTCGGGAGAAGGGAAGAGCCCTCACACCAGACGATAGAGCCGTCCACAATCTTCACGGATGCCGCTACTAAAGGGCCTCAACTAGAAGCCACTTCTGCACAGAGGAGCGCCCGGAGAAAGCAATTCCCTTCTGCTACAAACCAGAAAACAGGTCTGAGTGGAAAATAGTGTTGCTCACCATCTCAAGAGGAAGGACTGAGCCGGGACCAAATTCCCCATCATGCCTCCCTCCCAGCCTAAAGAAGTAGTCGGGCAACAGGCTACAAAAGATGCAGCGCTAAGAGCAATCGAACCAGATGCACGGCCTACTTACAGTCTCAGGCGTGTCTGCAGCACTAGGGGCTTTGGCTGCTGAAAGGTCCATTCTGTGGAGTATGCAGTGGTGATTTCGGGCTGACTGTGTCTGAACTCTGGGCAGGAGTATGTTCCGTGCTCGCCGAGAGCTGCAAGTCTCTCTGATTCACTTGGCAGCAGAATTATTCTAAGCATCCTGTCCCGTACCCAACCCGTCTGCCCCTCCCACTACACATTCACACTGGGTGTTTTTTTTTTTTTAATTCTCTGCACTAATTTCTGTCACAAATCAAGGGAAATTCATTTTTCAAAATTAATCCAATCTCTGGCACTTGAGAGCGTGGAACCTTTCTGACTGAGGAGGAGGAAGAGGAAGAAGTTGTAACATCGGAGAGAAGAGTGGGAGAACCGCAAAGTCTGCAGTAACAGCAAAATGGAGATTATTCGAGACAGCTGAAACACTCCACCCAGCCTCCAGGAGGGGACATGCACGGGAAACAAAGGGCATATGGTGTTTGCTTTCTTCAACATCCGTTCTCACCATTAAAGAGCTGCACCAGCAAACGCTCATTACTTACATGAGGACAAACCTCACTCCAAAACAGACTTGAAAATACAGCTCCTAATCAAGTAAGTTACTTTGCAAAGCAGAGGCCTACCTTGAATTTTTTATTACACATAAAGCAAAATTTAATAAAGTCCAAATAACTGGCAGAATGTCTACTTGGCTTAGTGAAGCGTGAATTGTACTTGAATGAAAGTCCATTTTTGTTAATTTCAAGTTCACAAAGTAACTCAAATACTGACATATTTGGGACAAGATTTCATTCCCCCCCAACCACCCCCAAGGAGAGATTCCAAGGGGCTAACTTAGTAACTAGATAACAATTTTCGAAGGCAGCCCCGGTGGCTCCGCGGTTTAGCGCCGCCTTCAGCCTGGGGCGTGATCCTGGAGACCCGGGATCGAGTCCCACGTTGGGCTCCCTGCATGGAGCCTGCTTCTCCTTCTGCCTGTGTCTCTGCCTCTCTCTCTCTCTTCTGTGTGTGTGTGTGTGTGTGTGTGTGTGTGTGTCTCATGAATAAATAAATAAAATTTTTTAAAAAGAGCAATTTTTTAGTATTTACTACTAGTCATGTATTCAAACATTTCTATCCTAGAGCAAACAGGTTTTCTAATGAGACTTAAATCATTTATTTCTCCCATAGGTTAATGTTATTTTTTTTAAGTTTTTTAATAGAGTTCAATTTGCCAACATTTAGCATAACACCCAGTGCTCATCCCAGCAACTGCCCCCCCAGTCACCCCAATACCCCACCCACCTCCCTTTCCACTTCCCATAGGTTAATATTACCACCATTCCCACTATCGCCACAGTATTACATTGTTGAAAGGTAAACCTGAGGGGACCCCCTGACCAAATTCGTACAAACTCCAGAATTGGTGAGATAATCAATGATGCTTTTCGTGGAGACAGGAAGCTAGGGTCAGCTTCCAACACACTCCCGTAGCATTCTTCACAAGCCTACCCGGCAGCAGCGGTTCCCTTCCTCCTTCCCCAGCAGAGCCAACTATTGGTCGGTCACAGGTGGCCACCCGTCCCCCAGAGAGCCCCCTCCCAGCTCCAGAGGGGCAGATTAATTAATTCTAAGGCATCACTGGTTGGGCTGGTGGACAACAGGAACTAAGCTCACACAGATTGCAGGAAAGGAGTCCTGCATGCCAGCCGCGAACAAGTAAGCCAAGGGCCCCACTGCCAGGAGATGCCATCCTACAGCTGCCTGACAACCACAGAGAAAGCAGCCCTGGGGTGAAGCTCCCAGCAGAACGAGACCCTGGAGGAGAGCCGAGAAGAACACAGGTCTCTGACGTCACCCCAAGCAGATGAACACCCTGCCCTTGGGGGGCCACCCTACCTGCCTGCCCGTTACATGAGCGAACAAGCATCACAGCTGACGGAAACGGGTCAAACAATAGCTGGGAAAAGTGAGAGTTTGTAATCTGGCAAAGAGACTCCTTCAAGTTAATACACTCACGGAAGACATTCCCCTTAATGTTAAAGAAAAAGGAGAAATTACAAAGATGAGTGGTTGGTTGCCTAGGGCTGGGCTTGGAAGTGGGGAGTGACAGCAAACAGGCATAAGGTTTCTTTGGGGCATGAAGGACACATGAAAACTGGATCATTGTGATAGTTATGGAACTCTGTAAATATGCTAAAAGCCATTGAATGGGACACTCTGAGTGGGTGAATTGTATGGTATCCAAGTTAGATCTCAATAAAGCTATTTTTAAAATAAGCTACACAGGGGCAGATGCTCATTCAGAAGAAATCTACCTATTAAAGAAACTCTTCCTCCATCTACATCTGATGGCAACATGCCTCTGCTTAAAATCCTTCCTCTGATGCATCCTGATCACCTCTAGGGTCCAAATTCCTTACAAAGGAACATGCACAAGGTCCCTGTCACCTCCCCACCTCATGCCCCCCACCCTCCCAACACTGCCCCCCCCCACCTCCACTTCCTATTTTACTCCCTGACAAGGCTTCCTTCCAGATACTTCTCAAACTTCTTCCCCCTCCACGCCTCTGTTCACACTTCCTCGGTCACTCTCACCATCATCTTCTCCTCCTCTGTTCCTTCCTCTCCTGCTCAGGCTCTAAGGTCCCCTCTCTTCAGCTCCTTTGGCATACTAGGTGCACACCACAATAGGTTAGAAAAGTGGGTTTCTGGGTATGTCTCACCCACCAGGCTACGTCCTAGAGCCTTGCCTCTGCAGCAGGGAGGGTTCGAGCAGAGAGAAGCAAAGTGCTCAGTGAGGCCAGGGCTCAGGGGTTTCTCACAGAGTTCACACGTTGTGGGCGCCCGTGTGGGCGCCCGTGTTCCTTGCTGGGCCTGAAGTCACTGTAGGAAAAGCAGGTGTGGGTCAGAGCCAGGTCACTTGGAACCTGCCTCTGGCTCTCCCCCACCCAGCTTTTTGTTTTTTTCTGATCACAGCATTTCCCTTTATAAAAAAAAAAAAAAAAAAAAAAAAGGGAAAAAAAACTCAGACAAGTAAGGGAGCTGGGGCAAAGAAAATTGTAAATGCAACAAGAATGGGAAACACTTGGTCTCAAAGAAAGGGACTTTTTAAAAGGGACACAAGAGATCGAGGAACACTGGGAAGATCATCTCCCCCTGGTGTCTCACCTTCCTACATGATCTCAGGGGAAAAGATTAATAATAAGATTTCAGAAATGCAAAAAATTCAGTTGCTGGAGAGTCTCAGTTATCAAAAAAAGAAAAACTCATACTGTGAAAGGGGTGACCCTCAAAGACTCCACCAGGGACCGGGTCGGTGCTGCGTAAGAGCAGAGCTGTCACCCAGCACCACCCCCCTCAGCTTGTCCAGCCCTCTGAGCAGCACAAAAAATAAAACCCCATACCCAGGCGCGTGGGAAAGTGCTGAAATAATGCTTTAAACAATCACAATGGTAATTTCAACTCCTACCTCATCATCATGGCTCCTCTTTTCCATATTTGGGCCCCAGCTCCCCTGGACTCACTCCGGGAGCCTCCACAGACATTATCTAATGCAAAGCAGGTCAGCAAACTAACCATTAAGTCCTCACTCTCTTCTCCACACTCTGATTTCAGCCAGTCTGGACACAATCATCAAGAGCCAGCCAGTTCCCTTCCAAGGGGAGTGGCTGTCAAGATTTCTCATGGAGTTTAGGTCAAACAGGAAGCTCTTAGGATGTCAGAAAGCTTGTCTTTAAGCATCTCAATCTGATTCCTACAGTGAAGTTTTTAAAGTTGTCACTACCCAACCCATCCCCACCCCCACACGGCCAAAAAAGGACAAAGCTAACAGATTTATTATCAAACCACATCAGTAACTCCCCCCACCCCAAATATCTGCGTAACCTCAGCCCTAGTGACTCTAGTTCACTGTTTGCTGAGGGCTAGGAAGCTGTGCTATTCGAACTCCCCCAGGTGATTCAGATGATCAACATGGCCTTGAGACAGAGGGCTGGGGACAGAAGAGGGCCGGGGACAGAAGGGCCCTCTCCATGCGGAGTACTAAAGTAGCATCCCCTGGGGGCTTGTCAGCCCTGCAGTCTCAGTCTCTCCCCCACGCACCAGCCCTCAGCCCAGACCTCCTGAATCCGATTCTGCATTTTAACAAGATCTCCCCTCACACTCCCTCCCCATGCCCCCCCCTCCTCCCTGCAACAGGGCACTGTTAGAGCTTGAGAAGTCTGGGCTACACCACCATCTGGCTTCAGAATCTCCTAGGTAGTGTTTTTGTTTCGCCTTCACAAAAGGGAGAAGAAGCAGTGGGAGGTCACCGTCAGAATTCACATTCCAAAATTTTTCAGGATCTAACTGATGAACAACAGGGCCGAATCCTGCTCCCTCTCTCCCCGCCCTCCCAGAAACTCTTGAGTAGTCAGATTAAATGTAAAGGGAGTCAAAGGCTAGACACAGCCTGTTTTTTCAATTAAAGCAACGCATTTTTCCACTTGTGGGGGCAGAATCAACACTTGCGTTCCTGCGCATGTTTAAAGCTACCAGCCACATTCGACTCCTATACTGTCAAAGCAGCAGAGCCTACAAAGTCTGTGATATTAAAGTGCTTTACATGGAACCAAAGCATTACAGGATACATAATTCTTGGAACTAATACGAACTACTAATTGCACCTATTCTTAAAAATCAATATACTTGACGAAACTGTTCAAAAATGTATATACTTATTTCCCTTCTTCAAGTACCATCATAAGGCATTCATTGGAGGTGGGGGTTCCAACTGAACATGGCTGCATATTAAAAAAAAACAATAACAAAACTCAGGGCGCCTGGGTGGCTCAGTCAGTTAAGCCTCCAACTCTTGATTTTGGCTCAGGTTATGATCTTAGGGTTCTAAGACTGAGCCCCGCATCAGGGTCCATGCTCAGCAGGTAGTCCGGGGAGTCTTCTTGAGATTCTCTCCCTCTCCCTCTGCTCCTCCCCCTGCACACTCTCTCTCTCTCAATAAATAAATAAATAAAATCTTTTTTAAAAAACTCACAGAAGGGCAGCCCTAGTGGCTCAGCAGTTTAGCGCCGCCTTCGGCCCAGGGAGTAATCTTGGAGACCTGGGATTGAGTCCCACATCAGGCTCCCTGCATGAAGCCTGCTCCTCCCTCTGCCTGTGTCTCTGCCTCTGTGTGTGTGTGTCTCATGAATAAATAAAAATCTTTTTAAAAGATAAATAAAAATAAAAACTCACAGAAGCCTAACATCCAGCTCAGCGAAGATTCCCAGCAGGTTCTTAGAATCTGACAGATCTGGGTACCCTCTTCATGCTAATTATGGTTTAGTTTGTTGTTGCTGTTTTAATATAGCCAAGGCCATCCAGATATCTTGTAACCTAGTACAAGTAGGAGTGAGTGAGCACTTGGAAAGCTGGAGTTAAGCCACCTAGAAGCTCAAATCCAGGTCTGGCACTGACTAGCTGTGCTCCTCTCGGCAAGTTACTTAACTTCTCTGGTCTGTGGGAAGTGTATAGAGGTTTGTTTTTCTCACCCAGCTTATCATACCACATGAATGGTACAGAAAATAGAACTATGCACACAGTAGGTGCTCAATTATTATGACTGCTCAGAGAAAATTCCACCCAGGTTACATTTCCTTTAATGAATGCTTCATTACTGAACACCAGCAACCTTTTCATGTGTCAAGAGAGGTGCTCATGGGAAAGTTCTTTCCTTTCCTCTAATGGCAAAAAACAGAAACCAATGGATATAATCATCCTCTTCATCCAATGTAAAGCTCTACCTCTCCAAATATGTACTTATTAAGGTTTATTTTTAATTTTTTTGAGAGAGAAAGAAGGTGTACCTGAGTGGGGGGTGGGGAGGCAGAGGGAGAGAGAGAATCTTAAGCAGGCTCCATACCCAGCACAGAGCCCAACTTGGGGCTCAATCTCACAACCTTGAGATCACAACCTGAGCTGAAATCAAGAGTTGGAAGCTCAACCAACTGAGCCTCCCAGGCGCCCTACTTAAGGTTTATTTTTATGACTTACTTATTTTCAAACAATAAGCATTATAGAAAAAATAAAAAGCATTTGAGCAGGTGAAAGATGAAGGGATTATGGAGGAAAAGAGAGAAAATTAGTGGAAGTATCAGTGAGGGTGACAGAGCATGAGAGACTCCTAACTCTGGGAAACGAACAAGGGGTGGTGGAAGGGAGGTGGGCAGGGGGATAGGGTGACTGGGTGATGGGCACTGAGGGGGCACTTGACAAGATGAGCACTGGGTGTTACACTATATGTTGGCAAATCGAACTCCAATAAAAAAATATACAAAAACAAAAAATAAATAAAACAGTAGACTGATATCAGTTATAGTAACTAAGTCATAGAGACCACAAATGCTGATTTCCGGAATGTTCTCAGTAGACAAGTGCCAGACAATATTGCCTTCACAGTATTCATATTTTTTTAAGATTTCACTTATTTATTCATGGGAGACACAGAGACAGAGAGGCAGAGACACAGGCAGAGGGAGAAGCAGGCTCCATGCAGGGAGCCCAATGTGGGACTCGGCCCTGGGACCCCAGGATCATGCCCTGGGCTGAAGGCAGGTGCTAAACCGCTGAGCCCCCCAGGCGTCCCCACAGTATTCATATTATGTAATTATATCTGTAGTAGTAAGACAGCAGAGGAAACTGGGATATTAAACTATTTAAACTACCCATTTTCATCAGTTTTGAAGCACTCATAACCAAACGAACAAATGATAGATGGTGCACCATGTCCTTATTAAGTCCATTTCCCCAGGCAGTTTCACCAGTCAACTGACTTAACAGAAGAATTAAACAACTGTATTCACTTTGCTTTCATGAGTCTCTATTACCCCCTCTCTTCAGTTCTTACAATCCAATCACACAAAGTCAGGCTACTGGGGTTTAGATACCAAGGCTGGCCTTTAAGGAATTTGCAATCTTATTCTCCAAGCCTCAGTTTTTCCATCTGTAATATAGGAATAATCACTACCTGGGGGTGGGGGGTGGGGGTGAGGATTAACGGAGTTAATGCACATTCTCTGCAATTATGAAGAGGAATAAATAATACACTTTTACTGGATAAAATAATGAGGCTTTGACTCACAACAGCAAATTCAAGTTCCTTTTTCACTCTGTGCCAGGTCCTGAAGTGGTTATAAGAAAGGTATTATAGACTCTCCTGGTCCCCCAAAATGAGGAGAAAGAAGAGTAATTTCTGTATGTGTTTAAAGAAAGAGAGAAAGAAGGTGAGCAGGAGAGAACCCACCCACAACTTCCTCCCTAGGTTAGCCTTGGCAGTGACACAGCTGCAGGGGTTGCTCTCATCAGCAACATTGTCGTAACACCGCTACCTTCCAGAGCATTAATATTATACTGAGGGGATGCAAGCTTGTTCATGCCTCAGGGCCTTTGCACTTGCTCTTCTCCACTTAGATGGCTCTCAGTAATGGCAGGAGCCTCCTAATCATTCAGGTGTGAGCTACAATTTCACCTCCCCCAAGAGGCCTTTTCTGATGACTCTGGCTGAAAACAGCCCACACACTCCAACAGTCAGCCACTCTATCCTTTTCCCCTCCTCTTTTTGTTCGTTGCATATTTCACTAGCTGTAACTTTTTTTTTTTTTTTGCTTGTCTGCAGTTATACTCTCTCTCCTCTGTTAGAATGTATGCTAAGAGCACAGACCTTGTTAAGACCATTCTTAAAATGGCCCCTGGCACATAAAGGGTACCCAGTGGGATAAGATAGGTAATGTACATGTATATATAGTTTGATAGTTCCAACAGCTGTGTCATATCTGTGGCAGGTTTCTTCTTTAAGATTTTATTTATTTGGGCAGCCCAGGTGGCTCAGCGGTTTAGCGCTGCCTTCAGCCCAGGGTGTGATCCTGGAGACCTGGGATCAAGTCCCACCTCAGTCTCCCTGCATGGAGCCTGCTTCTCCCTCTGCCTGTGTCTCTGCCCCTCTCTCTCTCTCTCTCTCTCTCTCTCTCTCTCTCTGTGTGTGTGTGTGTGTGTGTGTCTCATGAACAAATAAAATCTTTAAAAATAAAGATTTTATTTATTTGACAGAGAGAGAGAGAGCGAGAGCGTGCACACAAGCAGGGTGAGCAGCAGGCAGAGGGAGAGGGAGAAGCAGGCTCCTTGCTGATCAGGGAGCCCAATGTGGGGCTTGATCCCAGGACCCTGGGATCATGACCTAAGCCGAAGGCAGATGCTTAACTGACTGAGCCACCCAAGCACCCCTCTGTGTCAGGTTCTGATGACTGTTTTGTCTCTTCAGAATGCTTTTTCTTGCCTTTGGGCATGTCTTGCCTTTCTTGGTTGAAAGCCAGACATTTTGTATAGAGCGGGAGATACTGAGGTAAATGAGACCTTCAGGTAGAGGTTTAGTTGGGCCATGTTGAGGTTTGCTGTTCCTATAGACACAAGAAACTTTAAATTCTTCTAGGGATTGTTTCTGCCCCCTCTCCTGGCTTTGGGGCTTCCCTCTACGCTGCTACCCAGAGAGAGTCTGTCTCTTGCAGTTCTCCCTGCTGTAATCCACTGTTGTTATTCCTGGAGGCTGGTTAGCATGCTCTGGCAGGGTGGGGAGGGTTGTGAATCCGCTAAGCCTCCATCTTTGGAGCGCAAAGCAGGTTTGTGTCTGGCAGTTGGCCTCCACAAGTGCTTCTGCCCCTCGACCAGGAACCTAGCTCCCCCATCCTCACCCCCAGCTGCACTGGGAACCCTCCAACATTCTCAGCCTACAGCCTTGGGGCCCTTTCCCTAAGATTAAGACTTTTCTTAGGTGAGGTGGGGGGGCGGCTAGGCTGGATGGAACTCTTCCCCCAGCTGCAATGCTATTTCACCAGTGCCCTCAGACCCCATCCTTCCCGCTGCAGAATAAGCCTTTTGTTCCTTAAGGGAGAAAAGTCTGATCTGAGTGGATTTCTCAGTGGCCCCTAAGCCAGCACCTCCAGCTTGCACCAGGTGTTTTCTTCAGATTTTCCCCAGTCCTTCCTGTGATAGCAAGGCAGGATTCCTACAGGAAAAGGCTGCGAAAGCACAGGACACTTTCCTAGTCCTCTGCTGCCCCTGGGAGCATCACACTCTCAAGCTAGCCCACAACCAGCCTCCAGCATTTGTCAAATTTTTAGTTTGATCTTTCTACCTACTTCTGTGGTGTCTGGTGGCTTCTGCCTCCGGTAAGCAAATGCTCAGGCCTCATGTCTCAGAAAGTCCCTCTCTCCAGATTTTTAAATGGCTGTTTGCTCTGCAAACTCAGTTCTCTGTCAATTTCCAATCTGTCCAGATTTTTTCTTGTAAGCGTGGGAGGCACATCTTTGCAGCTCTCTACATCTCTGAGCTGAAACTGGAAGTCTATTTATTGATTTTTAAAGAATCAGAAGTATGACAAAATGGTAACATTTGATAAAATAGGTGGTAGGTAGGCAGATGTTGATATTCCCATGCTCTTCTATATTTTAATAGTTCAGTAACCTTTCAAAATATAAAATCAAGGTGTGGGGGGCCATGGTGGAAAATAGTACTATAATATAAATAGGCTGACATATGTATACAGCCCTTGATTCTTGTTCAATAATTTACAGAGATCACCTGATTTGTTAAAAACCACCAGTATTTTGGGCAACACTTCAGAAACTGTTTTAAAAATATACAAATCACCCCAGTACACCATTAAATTTCAGTGTTGAAGAAGTGACAGAAGAAACTAAAGTAGAAGGGAACAATCTACTTGTACATGTTTATAAATCAAAGTATATAATGATGTTACACATTAATTGATTTACTGTCCATCCTTTAAGCTGATATCCAACCATTATTATTAATATTCATGGAAATTTGAAGTCACCGATGCACACATCAGTGCACCAGAGATCATTCAGCAAGTGTCAGATCCCAGGCTGCAACACGTCATGCAACACCTAATAACCTAAGTTTTCAAATCTTCAGACTGCCACTCCTCTTACTCACATTCCTAATTTAATATAATCAGTAATCATATGCAAATGAAAGCAGCAACAGCTTGCTGAGATCCATCTCATGGAAAGAACTTTCCCTTTTTACTTAAATAATTCACTATCTTAGATAATAGCAAATAAATTCTCTGCTATGGAAAAAATGAACCATTAATGACTCCAAAACTTCAGATTAATCTTAAGGATTGTATATTAAATTCAATTAAACCAGATGAATATTTAACATGTTCCTTCTCTGTACTTAAGACCATTCTAACCCCTCTGAGGAAAAAAATGGGCAGGCATGACTAACCTACCAGTCTTTGCCATCACAACAGACATAGCAAGGGGTTACAGGGCTGAGAGGAACTTGAGTGAGCACGCAGTCTGGGAATGGCAAATGCATGCCACAGGCCAAGACTAGCCCTACAGTAAGTTTCATTAACAGAAGAGAGTGACTTTTGATTCTTTCTATCCTTTAATACTCATATGTGCATTTCTGTTAAGCGGAAAAGAGGATATAGTTTTTAGTAAAGTGAATGAATTGCCATTTGGCTTTCATTATAACAAATGAAGACAGGCCTTAGTTTGTAATGGGACCAAAATGGGATGACCTCACCAATAATGAACCTGCAGTTTTAATTACCCTGTGTGGCTCTGTGAGATGCACCCCAAGTAGAACTGCAATCAGGGTAACCAGTTAGCTAAATAACACACTCCCCCTGCCTCAGAACTAGTGCTTATCAACTGTGCTATGTTGTCACAAGGGCAATCAGCTACCTCCCTGCATTGCACCACGCCTGAAATTAGATTTCATACCAGCTCCAGGGCTGGGGGGCTGTGTTCAGCTTCAAGTTGGCAGAATCCTAGACTTGACTGTCATCTTAAAATATCTGTTAATGGAAACCATTCAAACTGAAGTTTTTAAATAAAAGCAAGAGTAGAATTGAATAGGAAATATCAGAGGCTAAAAAAGAAATAAGGTGTATGGATTTTTTTTAAAGACTTATTTATTTAAGAGAGAGAGAGAGAGAGAGCATGCACACAGTGGGGGGGCAGAGGGAGAGGGAGTGAGAGTCTTAAGCAGACTCCATGCTAAGTAGGGAGCCCGACACGGGTCTCAAATGTATGACCCTTGAAACCAAGAGTAGGATGCTTAACCAACTACACTGCCTAGGCGCCCCAAGGTGTATGGATTTTTTCACCACCAGTGACAGAAGCAGCGTTCACTGTAATTACATGGATTATGTGTACCAGAGAGATCATCTGTCATGTGATATTTTGAACCAAATAACAGAGCAGACCATGAAAAAAATATCAATAAACACAAAGAAGGGATTTCTCAATATTTGAAACCACATGAACCTGACATGCTCCATATTCAAATGTGTATCCAAGTTCATGTCATGTGCCACCAGAGCCCAACGTCATAATTACTCATTTAACACAGAATAGCTGAAACTACTTTGATATGGCAGATGTATTTTTTTTAATAGGCTGGCAATTATTGCAGTTTCAAGATTTGGAGAGAAAAAGGTTGTGCACACACTCATGATTTTGCAGCTGAGAGAAACAGTTAAAGATTGAACTGTGAATATAAGCCAAGCTGTTAAACAGCAGCTACAGAATGACAGCAATAAACCTGATTTCTTTTCCATCTGTGCCCCTGAAGGCCCCACTGTTACAGTGTGACTACAGTTTTAGCAGTTTTAACTTGATAACACTTGCAGGTTTAAACAGTTCTGATGTATCTTTTGCCCATAATCTGTCAACCTATTCATTTGGACATCATTTCTTTACCCGTTTCTTTACCATGAATCATATGCGGTCAGAAAGCAAGCCCCGAGTGACCGAAGGCTTGGGCATCTGGCATCACACTGCAGACGAGATACTGTGGAAACATGCACAGCCTTGCTAAGAATATATTCACGTTTTAACACTTAAGTCAATGCCAATTATGGTTTATTATAATCATGACTAAAATACACATCTATAGTAAATATTTTAAAGGCAATTTTAATCTATTTTTTCTTCCATGATGTGCAAAAACAGCCCCTTTTTGGTTTTAAGCTGGCCCCTGCTCTACTGGTACTAGCTATCTCGGATCTTGACCACGGCTTCATTTTATAGCCAGGAAAATTACATCCCTGAGAGCTTTGACACAGCCGCCGATGAGCTGTGCTGCTTCCTTAGAAGAGAAAGGGTCAGTGTAAGAGGACACAGCAACCGGGGGGTCCCCACGTGGCCCCGGAACTGAGCAGGGCCCAAGTGTTACCCAAGGCCTTTGACGAGAGCTGGGTTCCCATGGCTCCTTGCTCTGGGCCTCCATCTGGGACCCAGAACTGAGCAGGGCCCAAGTGTTACCCAAGGCCTTTGACGAGAGCTGGGTTCCCATGGCTCCTTGCTCTGGGCCTCCATCTGGGACCACCTGCCTCAAGAAAGCCTGGGCAGGATGTGGTTTGCCTTGGACAGCCTCTCCACTTGCAAACGAGGCAAGCCCACTGTGTTTTTCACCCAGACTCCCAGACACAGGATATCAACTTTGTTGGGTTTCTTGAGAAAAACCTGGTGGTCCCAGAGGAAGTATGACAATAAATGAAACACTCTTTCCTTCATGACAAGCAAAACAGGCAGCCAAGAGCTAAAATGGGCTGACCTCATGCACCTCATTCCACAAATAGCTAAGTGTGTGTGTGTGTGTATGGCTTTTGTGTTCATGTGTGTTGTGACCACACATTAAAGACATTCACATTTTTACCTTCATTCTCCCTCAAAGTCCCTCAAGATCTCAAGATCTCTTATCTAATCATCCTCAGTGGCAGACAGATGGTGAGATTTACCCCTGAGCTGTGGGGGGTGGGGGAGGGAATACATTATTTCAAATCCCCTTGTGAGTTAAGATACTGCGGTGAATCAAAATGTCTCCTGGGCAGGCCTTGGAGGTGGCCCACGTGTCCCTTCAGGACAGAACTGGTGCCTTCAGGCCCTGCCCCAGCTTGCTTTCCAGCCCAGGTGACACTCCTCCTGGGCAGCCCTGGCCAGGCACTGTAGGGGTGGGGGTGGGGGTTGCTAGAGCTGCCCATGCCAGGCTCCTCTGCCAGGCAGTGTTTGCTCAGAAGCTCCTTGTCAGCTTGGCTGGGACTATAGCCTGAGGCTCCCTCCTGCCCCCCTCCCCGCCCTTTCATCTCCCAAGGGTGTTATCTCCCCTCCACAAATACACCTTCTGCACTCCTACCTCCATCTCATCTCCTGCTGCCCACAGCACCCAACTGACAAACACCATACCTCCATATTTTCCAGTCTCTCAGAATGACTCAATATTTAACGTTAATAGTTAATATTTGAGGACTGATTAATATGCATCAAACATGACTCTGAGTTGCCGTACACTCACTATCTCATGCATCCTCCCTAGTACACTAGCCAAGAGGGATACTACTGTTACTATCCATGCTTCGTAAGAGGGAAAATAGATACTCAGGGGATTAAATAACTTCCCAGGGGCTCGGAGCTAATAAACTGAGACTCAAATGTCTAGGATCATGGGGCACTACTACTCCTGGTCAAAGCCCCATCGAGTCCCGGAAAGCAGAGCCCGGATCTGCAGCGATCGCCCTGTACTCCACACACCTCAATAAAGTTTGGCTGAGTGCAAGTGACTTGACCAGGTTCACAGCTCACAGCAGGACTGAAATTCCTTGGTAGAAAGACAAGGGCACAGCAGGTTTTCTTGCAGCACACAGTGTACACATCATGAAGAAGGGGGAAAATCCACCTTTCAACATTACCAAGCTACAGATGTGTTTGCATATATTTCTCTACCTTCACCCTAAAAAAGAAATCTAGTGATACCTTAAGTGAAAGTATGATTTCAAAAATGTCATCAAGTAAAAGTTGAATGGATGAGTCGAAAATCTAAAGTTTAGCTATCATGCAACTTGATCACCTAGAAAAACTTTTATTCCAAAATTACCATTTTTATTTCAAATGACTACCATTTATTCCATTTCATATTCTTTTTTTAAGTTTTTATTTAAATTCCAGCTAGTTAACATACAGGGCAATGTTAGTCTCAGGTGTGCATTACAGTGATTCAGCACTTCCAGACATCAGCCGGTACTCATCACGACCAAGTGCCCTCCTTCAGTCCCGTCACCTATTTCAACCACCCCCCACCCACCTCCCCTCTGGTAACCTTCAGTTCATTCTCTAGGGTTAAGAGTCCATTTCATATTCTTTAATAAACTTAGGAAGATGGCACACATTCCTTAAGGCTTCCTGGAATACAGAAGATTTCATGCAATGCATCAAATTTACTCTGTGATAAAAACTTGGAACGTTCTGCTTCCTGGTTTTGGAGACATTAACCTTTTTTACATGTCAGAATGTATCAATCAGCCTGAAGAATGTGTACATTCGGCGGGCATATGAATGGGATTTTTTTTTAATCCTAATTCTTACAATGTGGTTTAAGAGCTCCAATAATACTGATCGGATAAAAAAAACAGATATTCTGTACTTAAATGCAAGAACATAATAGAAGAGTTCTATTTCTCAGTTAAGAATAGTAGCAATTTTCATTTATATGCTCATACTTGGACTAATTCTGGAAAGGGAAAAAAGCCTCTCCTAAGAGCTCCCCTTATACCAAGTATTCATCATTATTAGTAATAATAATGTGTAGCTGGACTCTGTGTACATTATTACTTATTCATCTTTCTGTTCTCAGAGCTTCCCAGTATCTGGCACATGATAAAATAAATCTAGCTCTTACAAAGACTCCACCAGGATATTAGTATTGTCTCCTTTCACAGATGAAGAGCTGCTTCAGGGAGGGGAGGAAACTTCTGAGGCTGCACAGCTGGTGTGCCATGAACAGGGATCACTCCCCTCCCAAAACACCTTCTCCCCTTGCCTTTCAGAACATTCACTTGCTGGCCATTTTCCTCCCCTTTTGACCATTCCCTGTCAGTCTCTAAGCTGGAGAGCCCAGGGCTCTTCTCTCCTCTGGCCACATTCCCTCCCCAAATGATCTCATCTCACCTGGGCTTTGAAACACTCCCAAATTCCCAGGACCTGGCACCTGAACTCCAGACCCACATCCTTAACAAGATTTCCAGTACTCAGCACAAAAACTTTAGGGTTATCCCTCCTTCCTCTCTCTCCCATACATCCAGTCTGGTCGGCAAATTCTAGTGGTGCTACCTTCAGAAATATCCAGAATCTTACCACTTCTCCCAGAGTTCCCACTACTAGCCCTCTGGTCTCCCCTGGATTCCTGCACTGGCCTCTGACCTGTGCTCTCTGCATCCACCCTTGCCCCTAGTGGGTCTGTCCTCCACAGGACAGCCAGAAGGAACCAGTTACAGCATCCCCAGTCACATCAACTCCACTGCCTGGAGCTCCCCTGATTACTTCCCATCTCACCCAGAGTCCCAAGTCTTAACAATAGCCTTACCTGATCTGAAACCCTGTGACCTCTAAGCCTATGTCCTGACTCTCTCACCTAGCTCTCTCCCCTCCAGCACACTGGTCTCTGGTCTTCTCCAACACACCAGGGACTTTGCCTCCTCAGGGCCTTTGCACATGCTGTTGCCTCTGCCTGAAAGCTCTTTCCCCGGATCCCCCCACAGGGCTCTCTTCCTCACTGCCTCAAGTCTTAACTTAAAGGTCACCTTTTCAGTGAGGCTTCTGCTGGCCTCCCTATCATCAATTGCAATCTAGCCCCCAACATTCATATCCCCTTCCCCTGTTTTTTTCTCCCTCCAACATACTATAACTTATTTATTATGTTTATGGCTTACTGTCTGTCTTCTGCCCTAGGATGTAAGTGCCATGAGAGCAGGGATTTTTGTCCGATGTATTCACCTGCATATTCCCTAGTGCTTAGAACACAGTAACACTCCATGAGCATTTGATAGATGAGTAAGTGAAGCTCAGAGAGCTTAATTAACTCCCCTCAAAGTCGTAGAGCTCAGCTCAGACTCCAAAACCAGTGCTCTGAGTCACCAGTTTGTGATCAAATAAAGATGCTTGATCAGTACACACTCAGATAGCTACAGATCTGATCAAAATTCAAACCAAATTACATAGAGATCAATTCCCCTAGCTCATTGGGTACTTTCATTAATCTCATATTCACTTGGAAGGCAAGAGGAATTTAAAAAAACAACGGAGAAAAAGTAATACACGCCTGGGAGCCACTTCAATCTCAAGAAGCTGAAGGATGAATGCACCTTAATCCCCAAGGAAAAGTAAACAAGTCAGATCAAAACATTTTTCAACTTTAAGTAAATTTTTTCAAGTCTTAGAAACAAAGACACAAAAATCCCCACTATTAGCATTTTAGCATTTTTCTCCCTATACACAAGACATGGTAGTTTATAGATTATACGGCACATACAATTCCCAAGCCTGCTTTTTCCTCTCGGAGCACACATATTTCTGTATCACCGCATACATTGTGAGAACCACACATTCTAAGGCTATGTAGTAACTTGTCAGCAGGTAACGAAGTTGAAGCTGGGAAAGAGAAACAACACAAACATCCACCAAACATGGAAGCCTGTGACCACCATTTAGCATGCCATCTTCCAATCGACTGCCAGCCTCACCACCAGACCTGTGCCAGGTGCATTTCCTAGAGGCCAGAGGAACTAGTTCCTTTAGAAATGCTCAGGCCATGCTGCTTCTGGAAGTCAGACCCTCAGGCTGTGGTCTATTAAAGCGGCCACTACCACCACCATCCCAAGAGTAAGGGCCAAGTACCCAATGGTGTCAATAATCACAAGCCCAGAGAAACAAGCAACAAAGATAGGCACTCATTCAACAAACATGGAAAAGCACTGCTGTGCGCCAGGCACGGAAGACACAATGCTGCACAGAGGCCATGGGGCGTTAGTCCACTAGGGAAGAGAGCCATTTGTCAAATAGCCACAAAAACAGATTTAAAATTCCAAGAGTGACAAGTGCTACCGAGGACAGAAATATGGCATTACAAAGGCCTGTAGAAAATGGGCATGTGTAAGAGTCAGGAGGACAAGGAAGGTTCCCCTGGGAAAGCATAAACTGACCTCTGGGGCTGGGAAGGCAGTAGGGGGTACGGGGGTATAAAGTAGGATTTGAGCCTAAAAAGAAAGATGGGTGGATCACAGCACACAAGACCTTGCAGGGCTGACCACGTTCAAGAGTTTAGTCTTAAGAACATTCCAAAGAAGAATTTTAAGAGTATCTGGAGTGGAGTACATGGGGAGGGGGAATGATCAGATTCACACTTTAAGACTATCAGTGTGGCCCTCAGTGGGAGGCACAAGCAAAGGGGGCATCAGAGCAGATGGGGAGAAAAGTTTGCCCCAGGACATGGGGCCCAGGGTGGGTCCTACATCCAGCCCTTTCATCAACACTGTCCCTGAGGCCCCCTACCTCCCCTCACTTGCCCCCCACCCCCGCTTCTCCCCTCCTCCATCCCTCCTCACTCCTCCTATTCTACTTCTTTCATCGGCTAGGTCAGTCTGCAGGCCCACCAAAGACAAGGCCAAATAATTATGCTTTGCTGTACCTATGCAGGGGGCAGAGCTTCCCTAAATCAGAGCCATGGCCATTATGACAGGATGGCAAAATCTGACCACCCAGAGAGATGACTGGAACACCTGGGATGGACTGGAGATGGTGGTATATGGGAAAGCACTTACAAATAAGTGACAAATATTGTGCAATGAGTCCCAGGAACCCTTCACCCAGCTTCCTCCAGGGATGGTATTTCATATGACTAGAGTATAATATCAAAACAAAGAAACGGACATTGGTTTACTTCTGTTAACTATACTACAGATATTCAGTTCTCATCAGGTTTTCCATGCACTGATGGGAGGGCACGTGTGTGTAACGATGCAATTTGATCCAGTGTGTAGATCTGTGGAACCACCATCACAATCAAGATACAGAGCTGTCCCATTTCCAAAGAACTCCCTTGAGCTGCTCTTTTATAGTTTTACCAGTCCTCCCTCAACCCTGCTCACTGTCCCTCGGCAACATGCGATCTGTTCTCCAACTCCATGGTTTTGCCATTTTGAGAACACGACATAAATGGAGTCATACAGTATATAACATTTGAGATTGGCTTTCCTCACAAAGCACAATGCCCTTGGGATCCATCCAAGGTGTTGCCTGTACTCATGCCTTTTTATTGCTGAGTAGTATTCCACTGTATGGATGGAAGAGCGTGTTTAACCATCCACCCACTGAAGGATATTCGGGTTGTTTCCAATTTGGGCCTATTTCAAATAAAGCTGCTATGAACGCTCCTCTACAGGTTTTTGTGTGGACATAAAATTTTAGCTAAGATGAATGTTCAAGAGTACAATTGCTGGGTCATATGACAAGTGCATAGTTTTATAAGAAACTGTCAAACTGTGTTCTTATGAACACAGTGGCTGAACCGTTTTACATTCCCACGACAATACACGAGAGAGCCAGTTTCTCTAATCCCTGCCAGCATTGGTATTATCACTATTTTTAAAAATTTTAGCCCCATTCCAATGCCCATTTTAATAGATACGTGGTACTATCTCATTGTGGTTTTGATCTGCATTTCTGTAATGGCTCCTGGTGCTGAACAGCTCTTCGTATGCTTATTTTCCATCTGTCTATCCTCTTTGGTGAAATGTCTGTTCATGTCTTTTACCCATTTTTAGTTGGATTTTTTGGCTTCTTGCATTTGGACAGTTCTTTATACATTCTAAATACAAGTCTTTTGTTGGACAGGTGGTTAGCAAAGAGTTTCTTCCAATCTGTAACCTATCTTTTCATCTTATTCACAGGATTTTTCAAGGAGCAAAAGTTTTTAATTCTGAGGAAATTCATCTATTTTTTTCTTAATGTTCTCTTGGTATGATATCTAAGAACTCTTCACCTAGGCCGAGGTCCTAAAGATTTTCTCCTGTTTAATTCTAAAACTTTTATAGTTATATTTTTACACTTAAATCCCTGATCCATTTTGAGATAAATTGTTTTATAAGGTGTAAGATTGAGGTTAAGGTTCCCTTTTGTTGGCCTGTGGATATTCAATTGTTCCAGCTGAAGGCTTTACTTCCTCCACTGAATCACTTGTGCCTTTTTGTCAAAAATCAGTAGGGCATATTTGTGTGGGAGACTGTTTCTGGGTTCTCTCTTCTGTGTCACTGGCCTATGTGTCTATCTCTGCACCAATACCACACTGCCTTGATTACTAGAGCTATTATGCTAAGCCATAAAATAATCCTAGAGTCCTTTTACTTTGTTCTTCTTTTTCAAAATTGTTTGAACTATTCTAGATCCTTTGATTTTTCCATATACATTTTAAAACAAGCAAGGCTACAAAAAAAGAAAAACTTTCCTGGGATTTTGATAGGAATTATTTTACCGATAGATTAATTTGGGGAGAACTAACATCTTTACCTTGTTGACTCTTCCAATTCATGAACACAGTATAACCTCATTACTTATTTAGATCTTCTTCAAATACTTTCATCAACATTTTGTAGTCTCAGCACATATATCCTATGTGTGTTTTGCTAGGTTTATACCTAAGTAGCTCAATTCTTTTAGGAGTGATTGTAAATGGGATTGTGCTTTTAATTTAGGTTTCTATATGTTCATTTCTAGGATATAGAAAAATTAATTTTTGTGTGTTCATCTTCTATGCTGTGACCTTGCTGAATTCACTTATTAGTTCCAGGAGCTATTTTGTAGATTCTTGGGATGTTCTACATAGAGAATCATGCCACCTGCAAACAGAGACAGTTTTATTCTTCCTTTCTGATTCCTATGCCTTTTATTTCTTTTCTCAGCATTGTGCTGGTTAGGACTTCCAGTACTGTGATGAGAGCAGACATCTTCACCTTGTTCCCATTCTCAGGAAGAAAGCATTCAGTCTTTCACCATTTAGTATAATACTGATATAGGTTTTTTGTAGATGCTGTTTATGAAGCTGGGGAAATTCCTCTCCATTCCTACTTTGCTGAGAGTTTTCTTTATCATGAATGGATGTTGAATTTTGCCACATGTGTTTTTTCTGCATCAGTTGATATGATTATGTGATTTTTTTTTCTCCCACAGCTTGTCGGTATGGTGGATTACATTAACTGATTTTCAAACACTGAATCTGCCATCTATATCTGGAATGAATCCCTTTTGGTCATGGTACATAGTTCATGTTGCTGGATTTGTTTTGCTAATACTTTTTTGTGGATTTTTGTATCTATGCTCTTGAGGGACATTGGTCTGTAGTTATTTTTATACTATCACTCTGGTTTTGGTACCAATGTAATACTGCCCTCATAAAATGAATTAAGAGGCATTCCCTCCTCTTCTATTTTCTTGAAAAGATTAAGTAGAATTGATGATAATTCTTTAAATATTTGGTGGAAACCTCCAGTGAAACCCTCTAGGCTTGGAGATTTCTTTTAAATTATTAATTCAATTTCTTTAATAGTTACAGGACTATTGAGATTATCCTTCTATTTTATCTTGAGTGAGTTTTGGTAGTTTGTGGTTGTTCAAAGAATTCATCCATTTCATCTAAATTGTCAAATGTATGTGTATAGACCGGTTTGTAATATTCTCTTAGGTTCCTTTTAGTTACTGCAAGATCTGTAGTGATAGCCCCTGTTTTATCCCTACCTTTGCAATTTATGTCTTCTTTTTTATCTTTGTCAGTCTTCCGATAGGTTTATTCATTTTATTGCTTTTCAAAGAGTTTTTTCACTGATCTTCTCTACTGTTTATCTGTTTATAACTTCAATGATTCCAGCTCTTCATTACTTCCTTTCTTCTGCTTGCCTTTTTTTTTTCTTTTCTTTTCCTTTCTAATTTCTTGAAGTGGGAACCTAGGTTATTGATTTGAGAACTTTCTTCCATTCTTTTTCAAAAAAGATTTGTTTGTTTGTTTATTTGAGATATATATATATATATATATATATATATATATATATATATATATAGAGAGAGAGAGAGAGAGAGAGAGAGAGAGCATGTGCGTGCACAAGTGGGGGAGAGAGGCAGAGGGAGAGGGAGCAGCAGACTCCTTGCTGAGCAGGGAGCCTGACTCGGGGCTCAATTCCAGGACCCTGAGATCATGACCTGAGCTGAAGGTACACACTTGACCAACTGAGCCACCAGGCACCCAGAACTTTCCTCCATTCTGATGTGAACGTTTAGTTCTATACATTTTCCTCTCACCACTGCTTTAGCTATGTCCCACAAATTGTAATATGTTGTGTTTTCATCACCCATTCAGTTTGGTATGTTTTTTAAATTTCCCTTGAGACTTTCTCTTTGACCCATGGATTATTCAGAAGTGTGTTGATTTCTAAGTGTTCAGAGATTTTCTTGTTATCCTTATGTTATGTGACTGATTTCTAGTTTGATTACATCATAGTCAAACAACATACTCTGTATTATTTCCATTCCTTCAAATATATTGAGGTTAGTGTTATGACCCAGGGTACAGTATAACTTGGTGACTATTTCATGGGTATTGCTGAGAATGTGTTTTATGCTGTTTCGGGGTGGAGTGTTCTATAAATGTCAATTAGAACTGTTTGGTTGATGATGTTATTCAGTTCTTCTATATCCTCACTGATGATCTATTTAGTAGTTCTTTCAAATGCTGAAGCTCCTAACTATAATTGTGGATGTATCTGTCTTTCAGTTCTATCAGTTTTTCTTCATGTATTTTGCAGCTCTGTTGTTTAGTACATACGTATTAGGATTGCTATTTTATTGTTGGAATGACAATGTTATCATTTGTCTCACAATTTTCTTTGTTCTTTAGTCTACTTTATCTGATATTATAGCTACTCCTGCTTTTTAAAAAGTTAATGTTTTAATGGTATGTCTTTTGTCACACTTTTACTTTTAATACATGTATATCAATTTGTTTGAAGTGAGTATCTTGTAGACAGCACATAGTTGAGTCACATTGTTTTATGCATTCTGTTATCTCTTTCAATTGGTATATTTAGGCCATTTACACTTAAAGAAATTACTTAAAGTAATTAGTACTTTAATTACTTAAAGTAATCACTGATATGTCAGGATTTAAGTTTGCCTTTGTGTTATTTATTTTCTCCTTATTTTCTATTTATCATTCTTCTTTTTCCTTTTTCTTGCCTTCCTTGTGAATTACTTGTACATTTCTTTTTTTTTAAACTAAGTATTTATTTTTTTAAAAGATTTTATTTATTTATTCATTAGAGACAGAGAGAGAGAGAGAGAGAGAGAGAGGCAGAGACACAGGCAGAGGGAGAAGCAGGCTCCATGCAGGCTCCATGGGACTCAATCCTGTGTTTGAGGTCTCCAGGATCACACCCTGGGCTGAAGGAGGTGCTAAACCACTGAGCCACCTGGGCTGCCCTACTTGTACATTTCTAAAAGTTCCGTTTTGATTTATCCAGGGTCTCCAGGATCACACCCTGGGCTGAAGGTGGTGCTAAACCACTGAGCCACCTGGGCTGCCCTACTTGTACATTTCTAAAAGTTCCGTTTTGATTTATCCAGGGTCTCCAGGATCACACCCTGGGCTGATGGTGGTGCTAAACCACTGAGACACCTGGGCTGCCCTACTTAAAAGTTCCATTTTGATTTATCCAAATATTCCAGTCTTTGAGTATATGTCATTGAACAATTTTCTAATGATTTTTAATATTTTATTACTTATTAAAATATACATACATAACTTATCACAGCCAGTGGTATCATTGTTTTCCCATTTGAAGTGACGTATAGAAACCTCACTTCCAGGATGCCTGGGTGGCTCAGTGGTTGAGCATCTGCCTTCGGCTCAGGGCATGATCCCAGTCCTGGGATTGAGTCCTGCATCAGGCTCCTTGCGAGGAGCCTGTTTCTCCCTCTGCCTGTGTCTCTGCTCTCTCTTTGTGTCTCTCCTGAATAAATAAATAAAATCTTAAGAAAAAAAACCTTACTTCCATTGAGGTCCCTTTATACCCTCCCCACTTTTTTTCTCATTTTTCTTTTTTGATCCCTTTTTTATACCCTGCCCACTTTTTAAATATAATTTTCTCATATATTATCTTTACACATATTGAACACCACATCAAATGATATTATAACATACGCTTCGACCATCAAACATAATTTTAAAAGCTACTGAGGATAAAGACAATCTATTATCCATAACCCTATTTTTACCCATCCACTGTTTCTTTTCCCCCCTTTTCTGGAGTTCCAAGCTTCCTTCCATTAGCATTTCCTTTTCTGTTTAGAAAAGTTTCTTTAGCCATTATTTAAGAGTAGGCCTGGTATTAACAAATTCTCTTTGTTTTCTTTCACCTGAGAATATTTGTATTTTCTCCTTATTCCTGAAGAATATTTTCACTAGATACAGAATTCAGAGTTGACTGTTCTTTTCTTTCAGCACTCGAAAATGCTGTGCACTTCCTTCTGGACTCCATGATTTTATTTGAGAAATCCATTGTCATTCAAATCATTCTGTTCCTATAGGTAACATGCTGTTTCTCACTGTTTTTTCTTTGTCTTTAGCTTTCAGAGGTTTGATTATGATGTATCTTGGCATAGATTTCCTTGGTTTTATCCTGTTTGGGTTTTGCTTAGCTTCTTGATCCTGGAAGTTTGTCCCTTTTACCCCGTTTAGGGAGTTTTCAGTCATTAATTCCTTGAATACTTTTTATTTCCACACGTTTTTCTTCTCCTTCTGGGACTCCAATGACAAAAATGTTAGACCTTATGTTATTGTAACATAGGTCTCTGAGGCTCTGTTCATTTGTTTTTCCAGACTATTTTCTTTTCTTTTTTTTTTTTTAAAGATTTTATTTATTTATTCATGAGAGACAGAGAAAGAGAGAGGCAGAGACACAGGCAGAGGGAGAAGCAGGCTCCATGCAGGTGCCTGATGTAGGACTCGATCCCAAACCCTGGGATCACACCCTGAGTCAAAGGCAGACGCTCAACCGC
Organism: Vulpes lagopus; assembly: GCF_018345385.1. Taxonomy (NCBI): domain Eukaryota; kingdom Metazoa; phylum Chordata; class Mammalia; order Carnivora; family Canidae; genus Vulpes; species Vulpes lagopus. The sequence continues at coordinate 15,760,577 of NC_054848.1, forward strand.
TGAGCCATCCAGGCATCCCTCCAGACTATTTTCTATGTGTTGTTCAGACTGGGTAAGTTTTATTGATGTTTCCAACTTCACTGACTCTTTCCTCTGTCACCTCTAATCTATTATTAAGCTAACCAGTAAACTTTTTAGTATGGCAGTTTTATTTTTTGTTTCTATAATTTCCATGTTTCAAATATTTCCAACTTATTTGCTGAGATTTTTTTTTCATCTTTCATTTTTCTTCAAGAGTGTCATTGTTCATTAAGGCATTTTTTATGATGGCTGCTTTAAAATCTTTGTCAGATAATTTCAACATCTGAATCTTCCTGGTGTTGGTATCCATTGACTGCCTTTTCATTTAAGTTGTGGTTTTCCTGGGTCTTGATACAACAAGTGGCTTTTTATTGTATCCTGGGCATTGGGGGTACTATATTATAAAGCTGCAGATCCTATTTAGATCAAGCATGCAGGTCCTGGGCTACTATTGTGGGCCATAATGCTAATAATAGGTTAGTTTCCGGGGCCCTTCCACTGTTATTCAGGTCTTTTCATTTGAGTTACCTAGAAGTCACTCTGAAAACTGGATGATATTCCACACTGTAGTTGCTATTCTCAAACTTTCTGGCATATTAATTCTAGTCAGATTCATGTATGAGTCGGTCAGGAGTTTGCCTAGGACTTCCTACACGGGTCTAATGAATTCCTTTCTCCAGCTCCCTCCTCTCCAAGATCTTCTCCACTTTAGTAGGGAAGGTGATGGGGGGGGCACTTATTACTGGTGAGCTGGGGTAGGGTGAACAGAAGTCTAGACTCCCAACATGGTCTCCAGTGACAACATGCCAGTGAATGAAAGGACAGCTACAATGGTCACCTGGTGCCACCAGGCAGGATACAAAATTCCAGATTCCCTACTCAGTCTCCAATGACAACCTACCAGTAGGGAAGAAGAGCACTGCCACAGGCCATTTGCTATCTGTATTTTAAGCCACACACTTAATGGTTTAAAACAACACCCATTCATTATCTCACAGTTCTACAGGTCAGAAGTCCAGGCAGGCTCCAACTGGATTTTCTGCTCAGCATCTCACAAGGCTGATATCAAGATGTCAACCAAGCTGGACTCTTATCTAGACTCTTGGAAGAATAATCCACTTTCAAACTCACTCAAGTTGTTGGCAGAATCCAATTCCTTGCAGCAGGAGTTCTGAGATCTCTGTTTCCTTGCTGGCTGCCAGCCAAGGTCTATTCTCTGCTCCAGTAAAGTCATCTGTAATCCTTCTCATGTAACCTCTCCATCTTCAAAGAAGCAAGTCCTCCTCAAGCTCTGAATTTCTAGGACTTCTTCTGCCAGTAGGCAGAGAAAGTTCTTTGCTTTTAAGGGCTTATGTGATAAGATTAGGCCCACCAGAATGCCTCCCTTTTTCTTTCTTTTTTAAATTTTTTTAAAATTTTTATTTATTTATGATAGTCACAGAGAGAGAGAGAGAGAGAGAGAGAGAGAGGCAGAGACACAGGCAGAGGGAGAAGCAGGCTCCATGCACCGGGAGCCAGATGTGGGATTTGATCCCAGGTCTCCAGGATCGCACCCTGGGCCAAAGGCAGGTGCCAAACCGCTGCACCACCTAGAGATCCCGGATGCCTCCCTTTTTAAAAGTCAACTGTGCCATCTAACATATCTAACATAACAGTATTACTGGACAGCACATCACATTCACAGGCCCCAGGTATTTGGGTGTGGAATTATGGAGACCAATCCTAGAAATTCTGCTTACCTCACTACCACCGCATAGAGGGCAGAATGGAGTTCATTATTTAGTCTAGAGTTTCTACAATTAGAATGTATTAACTCTAATAGACTCGAACTAAGCAATATGTTTACATATTGCTATGTCATTTGTATATTTGTGGTAAGCATTTATTTTTATAATTTCCAGGAGGATTATGTTTTTATAGATACACATATGTATGTATGTATACATAAACATATATCCAAAAGCTACTTTAGCAGTAACATTATAATATTTTCAAATGTAGAACTATAGGTCACAGGCTACCAACCCATGTGGCTTGAGAAAAAATATTAGATTAAAAAGGATGGGAAAAAAAAAAAAAGGATGGGGACATCTGGGTGGCTCAGAGGTTCAGCACCTGCCTTCGGCTCAGAGTGTGATCCCGGAGTCCTGGGATGGAGTTCCGCGTCAGGCTCCTTGCATGGAGCCCACTTCTCCCTCTGCCTGAGTCTCTGCTTCTCTGTGTGTCTCTCATGAATAAATAAATAAAATCTTAAAAAAAGGATGATGCTTACTATCGGTGCCATTGTATAAAAAAAGAGTGCCCACGCTTTATCAAGCAGCAGAATCACCTGAACTTTAAAAATATTCTAAGGCCCCTCTCCAAGTCCTTTCCCCACTCCAAAATTCTGACAATAGAGTTCATCTGGAGCACGGCCAATTGGAGACCCACTGGCAAGGAGCCCCTGTGGGACCCTACATGTCACAAGTGTAAATACCCAGTAATGATCACAGCAATATCCTAGATGGTTTAGATTATGATCTGCTAGGAAGCTGGGGGTTGAAACACATGATTTCAAAGTCCTTTTCTAAGCTCAGATTCAATAATCCTGTCATTAAGAAAATAGGACTCAATTATGCATAATCACCAAGATCAACTGGGTCAGGGGACTACTCTCCCTGAATCACAAGACACCCCCCCCCCCCACTTCTTCCTGCATTGCAATAGTGACGAAGTCTGAGGAATCTGCTAAATGGTGTGGGCTCTCACTGGTGACACACTTGCCCTCAATTACTCCAGATCCTTCTTGGAGTAACATTTCTCACAATAGCATTTAACGGGTTCTAGACGTTAGGATTTTGTTTTCTAAAAGAAAACTATGTATTTAAATTTTAAAGAATAATTTGAGCAGGAATTGGTTGCTTTCAAGGACCCTAAGGATGGGGAACAATTGGGCAGTCAAACATCTGGATTATTAGCCACTGATAGAAAAGACAGTCAAACTGCTTCTGAAAAGCATATCGTGAACAATACAAAATAACAAGTTTCCTTCCTAATTAATAAAATGAAATATTTTCCAAAATTGCCTTGCTTTCACACTTTGGGGATTTTGGTGTTGTTGTTGTTTTTTTTTTAAGATTTTATTTACTTATTTGAGAGAGAGAGAGAGAGACAGCATGCGTGGGAGGGGCAGAAGGAGAAGGAGAGAAAGAATCTCAAGCAGACTCCATGCTAAGCACAGAGCCCAACATGGGGCACAATCCCAGGATCCTGAGCTGAAACCAAGAGTTGGATGCTTAACTGACTATGCTACCCAGGTGCCCCTGCTTTCACAATTCGTAGGAAAAATAGCACAAGCCCAAAAATCCAGGCAGCAGTTGCTCTTTTGAATTGAAATAGCTGATTTCTGAAGACGATCCTTTAAAAGTCAGAAAATAAAACAAGTAGATTCTGAATATAAAATAGTAACCTGGAAATCTCTACTTTATGCCACTTATGGAAGTAAATTTTGATTCTTTCTTAAATCAAGAAGAGCAAAATATTGTGAGCTTTATCTCAGAGTGGTGCAAATATGCAAAATACTGAGTGGACACTTGGGGAAGGCATAATGCAGCGGACAACAACAGCAAGGGGCTTACTCCTATCAGGGCAATGCGGACATGTAGATAATGCTGTGGGCTTGAGCTCAGGTTCTAGTGCCAAGCTGCCCAATGTTCCAATGCACTTTCTGCCCAACCCTAGCTTGTGTGACTGTGCATGTTTTTTAACCTTAAGATGCCCATGCCTCAGTTACCTCTTCTGAAAAATAGGCGTGATAAAAAAGAACAGTACCTATGCCATAGAGTGTCATAAGGATTTAATGAAAAAACATGTGAAGGGCTTAGTCTTCTTCCTGCCTGGCACACACAGTAAGTGCTCAGTAAATGTCCTTGTACACAGTCGGACACTGGCAGTTTATATACACAGGGCCAGGCAGCCAGTAAGCCTGGAAGAGAATGTAGCCAAAATTATTCGATAAAGTAACACAGCAATCAGGGCCACAAGATAACCAACCGTAGGTTCATTTAACACATTCTAACAGAGTTGCCTGATGAACCCAGTCAAAACCCTCCCAAGTGGTATCTAACTCAGGACCATCTTTGTAGAACAATGTCTAACACATATTGTCTGGGGTACAGAATGACCAAAGGCCAGGTCACAGGAGCTAAAACTGTCACCCTATGGAAGAAGTCATACGTCTGACAATATATTATTCCATTTAATGTGTCTCATTTGTGTTTATAGCCTCCAATGCCTAGCATGGAACAGACACCAGTAAATGCTCCCTCCACAAGGACAGGAGACCCTACACAGCCAAACCTATGACAACTAGGTGTCATAAGCACATTATCTAATACACCCAGATAATTCCTGCTACCTTTCTCAGAGACACAAATATCTTGAAAATAATATTCCATATCATGCATAAAGTTAATGTCCCTTGGGTTGAAAGTTTTTTTAAAAAGTGAAATTTGGGGCACCTGGGTGGCTCAGTCAGTTGAGCAGCCAGCTCTTGGTTTTGGCTCAGGTCCTGATCTCAGGGTCCTGGGATGGAGCTCCACACAGCAGAGAGTCTGCCTCAGGATTTTCTCTCTCTCTCTCCACCTCCACCCCCGGCTTGCACTCACTCTCTCTCAAATAAATAAATCTTTTTAAAAAAAATTTGATGAGCGAGATCCACTCTGGGGTCTCTGAATATATAACAGTAACTTGGAAATATCTACTCTACACCATTTGTTGAAGTACATTTGTGATTCTTAAAAAAAAAATCGTGATTCTTTTTAAAATAAAGAATAGCCCATCGCACCAAGGGGCACTCACAGCCAACAGCATCCACCCGAGCAGCAGAGACAGCCCAGCCCGAGGGGTGGGCACGGTGCCCCCCAAACACAACACCCTCTGCTCCTTCTTCCTGAGGAGCAGCGTCACATCATCCGCCTCCTCCGGCTATGATGAACAAGTGCCTCTGCCCAGGAACAGCAGAAGGAATGACGAGGAAGGAACCACATCTTACCTGCCCAGACCAGAATAAGGAATAGAAACCCTGTCTTTGACAATTCCCCGGGACACGGGGTCTTCAAGCAGAGAGTGTGGCAGGAGTGGCAGTCTCCTTGACAGGGCCCATGGGCCAGAAAGCAGTTCAAACTACACAGTCACCAGGTCCATAAAACCGACGTGTGTTCCCTTAATACAGGAAACTTGATTCAGTGTTGCACTGAACTGACTCGCCACACTACCTCTTTGAAGTATGTCCCATTGCAAGGGTTCTCTCCTCTGTAGCAGAACAATCAGATCCACATGAGACTGTAAGTGAAGCCCCCCCACCCACACACACACACCTGTCACCTTCCGTTATATGTCTGTATTTCCAGAGAGAATGTCTTTCTCTTGTTTATCCAGCACACTTCTGTTGCCATTAATCCCCCAGAGACTACGTCTCTGACTTACTAGTATACACGGCACAGCTCTGACAGTCAAGAAATACATAATGACCTCTGACTTACTCACAGACCTGTTCTATCAACAGCTTCCATGATCTCATCAAGAATTCCACCTTGTCAGTTGAGAATTAAGGTGCCTACAAGGTGAAAGCTACCCGAACTGAGGCCTAAAGTCACAAGTACTGCGAAACCAGTGGACAAGGATCCACTCGATGCTTAACGTAACCTCTGACAGTAATGAGGGGGCCACATTCTGCTATTGAAAATGGAAAGACTGGTGTGACTCAGAAACAAATGAGCTTGGCAACATTAGAAGAAATGATGCAGGAGTATTTATTTCGAGAGCGATGGATGTGTTCCCATATTAATTAATGAAATTAGAGAGCCAACAAAGTTTGAATAATCAAGGCATTAGACAAGCAGTGTGAACAAGGAGCCCCAATGTGTCAGGTCATCTGTTCTGGAGAGTGTGGGGCTCAAGGGGAATGGGGGGGGCAAGCTACCAGCACAGGCAGAGGAACAGGGGAAAGTGTCCTGGTTATCCAGCCGAGTCCCCGGACCCCCACTACCCCTTGAGCATACAGCACACGTAAGCAGACCTGAGAAGCACAGACAGCTCTAGTGAGAGGACTGTGCTCTTTGTCCAGATTTGAAAAGGACACAGGGGACAGAACTCAAATTTTCTTCTGTGACAGAACTAAAATCTGAGGGCGAAGACTATCATAGGAAAAGGGTAAACATATATGTACCTCCTTTCAGTGGTGTGTTCCTCTCATGCAGATAGAACTTAAAGTCCAGTAACTTGAAGTAGAAATTTAGAGTCCTGGGAAAGTTCCAACACAGGCCTAGGCTTACAGAAAGGATAGTTTGCATAAGAACTTTTTTTTCTTAACTACCATCCCCCTACTTTTCAAACTGGACATTTGATGAGGATTTGGGATCTTAATGGGTTTGATGGCAGGGAAGATGGAAAGGGTACATTGCTAATATTTTGTCTAATAAGAAAGAAAACAACAACTAAATGCTGTAAGAAGACAAGCCGCTGGGGCTCAAACACATGTGTTCACACCACAATTCAGAAATACCTAGGAGGACTCCCACGGGCTTAATGGATGGCCACCTACTGACACAAAAGGTGTATTAACAAGAAAATGTCAAACTTGAGAAAGCAAGTTTCCTTTTATTTCACACCCAACTAAAAGAAATGGAAGATGAAACTATCACTAAAATGCTAACATTTATTTTTTTCCAAATAAGCACATCATGATGCTGGGTTAGCAGTTATTTCTTTCACCCCACCAAAAAAAGCAAGAAATAATCTCCATCCTGTCCTGTATCTTTTATATAGCTTTGGCAGCCTGAGATACATTTCTATTATGAGGCTACCTGATAGCGTAATAGGGCATGTTTTAAAACTTCTATCAGCTCAAGTTAGTAAAACCTTGTACTTCTATATTGTGCCACAATTAAAATCAGCACTAATGCCAAAAAAAAAAAAAAAATCCTCAGCAAAGTGACTGTTCTCTCAGAATGGTACAAAAATGCAAAATCCTGACCTTTCACCTCACTGAGTACAAAACAATGGTATTCTTCAACCACTTTACACAAATACAAAACAGGCTCTGGATATGCCAAAGAGAGATCTAAAATGCCTAGCAAATGAAGACTTAGGCAATGGGAAACCAAGCTGAAAATTGTTATACTCAGCATTAAACGCGCAAGCTGCAAGTAAACACACCTCAGCCTTCTGCGATGGGCCTGCAGCGTGCAAAGTGTACATTTCCCTAACACATGTACAAATAGGCAGAGAGAACGGCTCACTTCCTCACAGACAGTGTCAGATCAATTTCAAAACCAACAAGCATATTCTTTTAACCCCTACCGCAGCTTCCTGCTTTCCACATGTCTATTTGTGTACAACAAAATGTTGAGGGCCTGGGTCCTGCTGTGCTTCACCAAAGGTCCCCTCCCAAAGCAGTCAGCTACATGCCCATGGGCCCAAGCTAAAGTTTCAAGGTTTTTTCTTTTTCAAATTACTCTAGCTGGCCATTAAAAAATGTGTATCTGTGGATACATGTCAGGAGAACCCATAAAAAATGCGGCTTAGAAATCCTTTGCTGGACTAAAACACCCTACTGTCTGGATCTGGGGCTAAGGTTCTGAAAGAAAGACCCTGGTAATTAAATCCAACATGGGGAAGATGGACTTCTATGAAAAAGCCCATATCTGCCTTTAATAGGTGGCTATGTTTCTGTTCTATGTGGCAGTTTCGGATCCCAGAAGGGCAGCTGTTTGGGTTTGTTTTTTTTTTTTTTTTAATAAATGACTTTGAGGATTTCATCTTGGTACCTCCTACTATCGCACCCCAAATTACGGTCTATTGTGGTCTATTGTCCATTTTAACATCCAAAACTTAAAAATTAGGCGACAAAGGATGGTGGTGTGATCTTTTAATGTCATGCTGATATATTTTCTATAAGCCCCACCCCCAGCAGGATCATCTGATTCTCTCTGGAAATGTAACTTAACTAATACTTTATTAGGACATTTTACAGCCCTATAAAAGTCAGGGAATAACATATAGAAAAATGATAAGGTGTGCTCCTTTCTTTTTTCCTTTTCTGGTAGAGATGATAGGCCCAGAGGTTAAGACTGTATTGTTCTCTAAAACACAAACCTGTTTTAAACATAACTTAGCAATCTTATTTGAACATCCCTTTCTCTGCTGACTTTTTCATTTGTTCTTCATATCCTCACTGAATCCGTTTTGTGATTCTGCTAGTTCTTTCATTAAATGAGTCCTGTAAACTTTGACACAATATAACTTTCTCTATTTGCATGTTTTTAACAACTTAAGAATTAGTCTTTGATACTTCTTGGGTCCCACAATCAAATAGTCTCTGGGAGAGTGACTTCTGGGCCTTGGGACTCCTCAGCAGTCATACTAATAGGGCAGTTACAAGAAGATAACCAGATTCAGGGTGATTAGCTCAGCTGGCTAGTGTGGCACAAAGAAGCCTCCAGCACAAGCATGATACCACCTACCCATCCAAAGAGGCCACAGCTTGAAACGGAAAAAAAGTATATACATCTGAAAGTGAGTAAGCAGCAATGCCACTCCCATGAGTAAATACAGAAGAGAAACAAGGCCTAGGTCTATAAGAAGACTTACACAAGAATGTTCAGAGAGTTTATTCATAAAACATCCAAACTGGAAATAACCCGAATGTCTGTCAACAGGAGAACAGATAAACAAATTCTGGCATATTCATAAAATGGGATACTATACAGCAAGAACAAAGTACTGACATATGTAATAACATTTTTATTGTGCAAAAGGAGCCATACATAAAAGAACACATACCTTATGATTCCATTTATATGAAATTCAAATACAAGCAAGCCTCATCTATAATGATAGATTACCTATGGGAAAGGGTATGACTGGGAAAAGGCATGATGGTACCTACTGGTGGGAGAGAACTAGGATTGATCTGGATGACGGTTACAGAGGTGCATATTTATATAAAGAAAATCATCAAGACATACAGTTCTGACTTCAGCATTTTGCTCTATGTAAATTTCACCTAGAAGTGAATAAATTTTTTAAAAAGGAGAGAGCAAGAGAGAGAAATGGATTCTAAAAAAGGAGGTAGAGGAAAGAAAGGAAAGGGGTATTTTAAAGGATTCTTCTTCCACGTGTACAGTAAATAAATAAGAACTAAGTCAAGAAAAGAAAAAGGAGGATAAACCCAAAAGGCCATGACTGTACCCTACTTGGGTACATTTATGCCTGCCAACAAATCTCAGCTCGAGAGCTGGCAAAGCCCAGGCACCTTCCTAACAAGGGGGTGATTGGAATGGCTGGTATTTTTCTTTCGAGAAACTGTGACAATACAGAGTTGAGGGTGGATACTGAATCCCAACGTGTTGGGGGACCATGCTCCATAGGGACACCGATGAATCTGATAAATGAATCAAGAAAATGCTTAAGGTAAGCTCTCTGACGGTGCTAAGACTGGCACAGAAGCACACAAATAAACAATGGGATTCCACAAGACTACCCAATTCAATCCAGGGACAAATTATTCTTAGGCTAAATAAAGCATATGTGAACCCACTCTCAAAACTGCAAACTTATGCCAATATGATTGTTATTACTTAAAGATGTATTTTCAGCTTCTAGAACCCTCTATGGCAGTTCACGTTATTGTTAAACTCCACTGCATCCACCTACTAGATTTTCAATAATAGGCCTAAAACATTCCCAGTGGGTGAAGACTTGAAAATAGACTCAGCCATCTGAAAGAATAGAAGTTCCTTTTTCTGCCAAATGTGACAGCCACAAGTGGTGCAGCCCCAGCCGTTCCTGCCACATCCTTTCTGGCTCCATTGGAACAAGCACCTCCCGAGAGTGTGACTTTCCACACTGGAAGCGCTCTAGCCGAGGTGAGAGGACAAGTGATTAGGCCCTCGGGCCAGGGGAGAGGGTGACATGGGACAGCGGCACACGCTGTAGGTGGCCAGCCACGTGCTGAGTCCTGCCTCCTCTAATCCTCAGAGTGGCCAGATGAGGTAGTTGGGCTCCAAAAAGCAAACAGATGGCACACCCGAATTAGGTAATCTGAGGCGGGACAAAGTGGGTGAGTTACGGCAGAGGCAGGAGGTGGGGCTAGAAACAGGGGATGGAGACAAAGGAGTATGGAGGCAGGGGACTTAGGAGCAGCCACCGGCTGGCAGAGGGACAATCCGAGGAGGCCCCGAGCCAGCAGGATAATCCCCGACCTGGCTGGCTGGCCTCCCTCCCTCCCCACTGCCATCTCCCGCCAGCACTCCCCTTGAGCCAAAGCCCATGAAGCCAGAGGGCAGGAGCCTGCTGGGGTGGCCCCAGGCCCAGCAGGTGGAGAAGGGTGGAGAAATGCCCCTGTGGCCCCAGGTTCAGTGAGGAGCTCCTGCTCCCCAGCGCTCCCTGAGCAAGGAGGATAGGCTCTTCCCGTTCTCTGCCTCCCCATCCTGGTGCCCCCAGCCCCCACAAATGCTTATGTGGCTGCCCAGCCTTAAGCACTGAGCAAAGTCCAACTCAGAAGTTCTAGGAGTCTATGGATTTGTGGTTTGGGATGAGGGGCACTGAGCCTATAGGACATCAAAATAAGGCTTTCAGAATTGGTCTCCCCTCAAAACTGGTGCCAACACCGTTGTCACTTCTTCCCAGGGATGTCCTCCCTCCTCTCAAGTCCTCCCTTCCTTCCCAGAGTCTTCCTTTCCCTTTCCCACAGTCTTCACCTCCTTCCCAGAATCCTCCTCTCTCTTTCCCACAGTCCTCACCTCCTTCCAAGGGTCCTCTTCTCTCTTTCCCAGATCTTCCTTTCTCTTTCCCATGGTCCTCCTCTCTCATTCCTTTCTCCTCCATCTTCACACAAAACTTTGCCCCTTTTATCTGGAAAGATCCTCCTTCCACACCACAATTGGGTCAATTTCAAGGGCGGTCCTTGTCCTCAGACTGGGAGTTTTGTTTGGAAGGGCCAAATATTTCACCCCCATTTACACATCATTACAGTAGAGTCAGTCTGTGGTAGCCCAGATATAATGCGTTCCTACTCTTAAAAGGAGAGAGAGCTGCTAGGTTCAACTGTAGTCCAAGAAAAAAAAAGTCTGTACTCCCACAACTCCTTACAGAAAGCAAGTTTGTCAGCATGTTACCCACAAAACTTCCCCCAGACTTCAGCACAACAAAAACAATTGAACAAAAGAAATGTTAGCAGGATCACGGAGGCAAGATCCTGAGGAAAGACTGAGCCGAGATCCTCTCTGTTCTAGACTGGGGGGCAGGGTACAGGTAGAGGATCCAGGGGATGGATACTGTTTTTCATCATCAATCTCTTTTCACAAAACCCTCCCACGTAGCCCTCAAGGCCCTCTGACCAGGGCACCTGCTTCTCTCGGCGCAGCATTGCTGGCACCACCTGCTCCCCACAGCCGCACGTCTGCGGCATGGTCCGCTACCCGCTGAGACGACAGTAGAGGCCCTGGGGACTTCTGCACACAGCCCTTCCTACTGAGAACAATCCAGTCCTCCCCAGCATTAGATAGGAAGTTTATGGTACAAAAAATGTGTAGATCTACTTGGCATTTCCCACAGGGAACAGCCTCAAGGTGACCCGCCCTTTTTTTCACCCCATTCCAACTATTATGTACAACTGTGCAGTATGTTATTTCTTAACATGAATGAGCTACATTTTTGTAATTAAACCCCTAGATGACTTCTGCAAAGGGCATAATATTCAAAACTTTGCTGAAAAAGTAGAAAGTATATTTTATTCAATGCTTCATGGCCATAAAGGGAAAAGAAAATAATATAGTTCCTATCAAAAAAGCAGTATCAATACAAAGGTCGAAAACAGCATAATCAGAATTCTACATTTAGTTTGGTGGCTACTTGACTGAAATAGTCAAAACTACTTTCACCTCATTCTGAATGGAATGGAAAAGAATAAAGTTCTTTTAAAACATCAAAGCCAGTGAACAAGTACATAAACAAACATCGTTTAATAATTTAATAAAATATAAATAAATAAAATATAAATATATTTTTTCAGCATTTTCTAAGTGACTTAGTTTATTTTTTTTTTAAGATTTTATTTATTTATTCATGAGAGACACAGAGAGAGGCAGAGACTTAGGCAGAGGGGAAGCAGGCTCCTTGCGGGGAGCCCAATGTGGGACTCGATCCCAGGACCCCAGGATCACAACCTGAGTAAAAGGCAGATGCTCAACCACTGAGCCACCCAGATGCCCCCAGTGACACAGTTTAAAAAGAGAACATTCTGGGCCTTAAGAAAGTGAGTTCAAAATGGGTCTTTAGATATCTAGCACAAGGCTCTATGTGCTCTTCTTGACAGTACACAAGAGGTCAAACCATCAATGCATCCCCTAAGAGAGCCCAGGAAATTCCTCAAGTGCCCCCACAGCTTTGGTCAGGAGAACCCACATGGGTGACAGGAAAAGGGTTTCACGTTGTACTCACTCTTACAAAGTTGTCAGGGAACAAACCTCTTCTGCCGTTGATCTGTCCCTCCCACCAGCCTCCATCCTCCTTCCTGATGTTGGTGATGATCTCACCCACGCTGATAGTCAGCTCATCGTCGTGCTGGGCCTGGTAGTCAAACTCCACTATGGCCTCCACTGGAAGGAAGAGAGACAGAAACAAGAGCACTTTAGATCGAATGTTGCAGAAGTCTGAGGCCCAGCAGCCCTGGAAGAGCAGCCATCATATTAAAGGAAGGTCCCCTCTACCAATACCTCAAATAACAGGGCCCCCACACAGCAACCTGATTTGGTTAACCTGAGGCCTGTTGCACAAAAACCACAAAGCACAGGTCCGTGGTCAGGCCGAGTGGCCCACAGGCCTCGGGCCAACAGGAGCTTTGGAGGGGAAATCACACAGTGACAGCAGGCCAACAACATCTGCACTCCCAGAGGGAGGGCAGCGTCATTTCCCCAAGCACAGAGAAGGCATGTAACAGACACAAGTTGGGTACGTCAGGGTCCCCACCCTTGCCCAGACGAACTGTGCGATGTTAACTTCCCTGGGCCTCAGGCATGCAAAATGTGGGTGATAATAACTCCCGCTCCACAGACTGATGCCCCTCTCAGCCACAACATGCGTAAAGACAGCTGACACTGAGGGCCCTGCTGGCCAAAGCGATGTCTCAGGCTGCTTACATCTGTGGGCACAACTGCCTTCTCAACAGAGGGCTTCTTGGGCAGCAACATCCTCTTTTTTTTTTCTTAAGACTTTATTTGAGAGAGAGAGAGAAAGTTGAGTGCACAAACAGCGGGGAGGGGCAGAGGGAGAGGGAATCTCCAGAAGACTCCCTACATGGAGGGCTTGATCCTAGAACCCTGGGATCAGGACCTGAGCCAAAGGCAGACACTTAACTGACCGAGCCACCCAGGCGTCCCTCAGGCAGCAATACCATTTTAAAGTGTTCTCCCAATCTTGGGTTATTTTTTTATACGTGATCATAGGTGGAGGCAACAGATGACACATATGGGTCTCCTTGTTGACAAAGTACAGATGCAAGTTAGCAGAGCTAAGCGATCCTGAGCAAGCACGTTAATTTATCCATATATGGATTACACAATTCATCTACACCTTGGTCTCGCTTCACACCCACTTCAATAAACTTCCTGTCCTTTTCCCTCTATATTCCCAGGTCAATATGAATGAATGAATGAATGGCAAATGAATCAATACAAGGGTAGCAAAAATTAGGTGAAACCTCAAGTGGTGAATTAGCAATTTGGGGATTACAGAAATGGAGTAGGAAACATTTTAAATGAACTCTACAGGAAGCACACATACAAAAATGAACTAAAAATGGATCACAGACCTAAGAGCTAAAACTATAAAATTTTCAGAAGAAAGCACAGGATAGAACCTTAGTAATCTTGGGTTTGGCGAAGATTTCTTTAGTAGGAGACCAAAAAAAACATAAAATGACTTTTGAAATTTCAGTCCACTGGGGTAGGTTTCCAGAAAAGAGATTGGTAGGTAAGTGGGCTCCCTGTCAAATGGGTTTGCATATTCATTAGAGATGAATTCCCAAAGTGCTTCAGGATCATCTGGCCATCCAGACTGGCATGCTCACCCCGTCCGTTCAAGTCAGCTAACACAGACAGTTCATAAGCAACCCAAAGTGAAATTTCCTTGCCTGAATCATTTCTTCATTTCAAAATTAGCTGGCTGACTGCTGTCATGAATGTGCCCAGGATGAAGTTGAGTTGTAAACCCTTCTCATCACTTACTTATTTTTTAAAAAATATTTTATTTATTTATTCATAGAGACACACAGAGAGAGAGAGAGGCAGAGAGAGAAGCAGGCTCCATGCAGGGAGCCTGACTCGATCCTGGGACTCCAGGATCAGGCCCTGGGCTGAAGGCAGGGCTAAACCACTGAGCCACCGGGCTGCCCCCACCCCCTTCTCATCACTTATAAACAAAAAGAAGGCGCATAAGAACAGAAACAAAGTGGCCTCTTCAGATTTTTCGTGATTCCTGATGAGTACAAAGGCAGAAACACTCCTATTTTCTTGTATTATGTTCTGCTCGCCAGCAGTTAAAATGAGCCATCATGACGATCAAAACCAGGTCCATTAAAAAATAACTTTCTTTAAATGATCTAGACAGGGATCTAATTGAAGCTCTGCTATTGGAAAATTATGTGTAATCTGCCTCTATTCATTGGAGAGTTTCTTTCCAAGGGTTATTTGCCTCATCTCTGATCTTTAGTGAAATTTTATGTATAATTGTTACGTATTTATTCCACCTCGGGAACAGAAAACACCTGTTTAGTGTTGCACTTTAGGCCAGTGTGTTTTATTAATGCAACTGTGACACAAAGTCTCCTTTACCTTTTCAAAATATTATGGCTTTAAATTATGATTTATTTTGATTGTGGAATAAATACATGAATGGGAAAAAAAAACATTGTTCCTGTGCCTGACATTTTCCTGCATTATCTCATTTAATCCTCACAATATTATGATGTTCTTCTTCCCAATTAAAGAACCTGAAGCTCAGCAAAACAGTTAAGATCATTTTCTGAGCCAGAACTCTCCAAAGTGTGATGGACTCACTTCAGGGATTAGTTGATATCATGAAAAAAAACTAAAACATCAATTCATTTTATTTTAATTTTAAAAAGATAAAAAATTCAACTTCTCTAATATTCTATTTGCAGAATGACACTGGTTCCTTCACCCAGCCTCTAGGTCCGGCAATCAAGGGTGCTCTGGGGACAGGAAGCAGCCTGAGGGACAGTGGTGCTCCTCGACAAGAATGGTGGCTAGAGCCAGAGCCAGCTTTCAGCTCTGTAATGCCTCCTTGATAGAGCCTCTTTGTGGCTATTACCCCTCACTAAATGGATGAAAGGCTTGAAAAGATTTGTGTTAAGAAAGTAGGGGTTGTGGGGGCAGCCTGGGTGGCTCAGCGGTTTAGTGCCACCTTCAGCCCAGGGCATGATCCTGGAGACCCGGGATCGAGTCCCACGTCGGGCTCCCTGCATGGAGCCTGCTTCTCCCTCTGCCTGTGTCTCTGCCTCTCTCTCTCTCTCTCTCTCTCTCTGTGACTATCATAAAAAAAAAAAAAAGAAAAAGAAAAAAAAAGTAGGGGTTGTAGACAATACTCAACATGTGACCAAGGAAACAAGGAAATGGCAGAGCTACCACTTACAGCTTCTGGTGTGAGCTCTTGGCCAGCTACATTGGGAGGGGAACACAAGGACAGGCCAACCAGGTCTTCCAGAAAGACGACCAAAACCTAAATTATCAAGACAATTTATAATACAGGGTGTTTTCCACCACTGATATAGGTGTATATAACCTAATTGAACTACTGGGATTGCAAGATATTTAAAAGAATGCACCTGAGCCATGAAGACAAATGCCTTCACTTTCTACCAATGACTGAAGTCATATAATACTCAATCCTATATGTTCCTAAAGTGTGAGGACACTTAGTGGACTGGAGTGTCCACTAAACCTAATAACAAATGTTTAGAAGCTTCTTTTGGGTTTTCTCAGTCAACTACTACAGTAATATATGCACATAATCTATACCTAAATATATACATGGAAATACTCGATTACTTTTGTAAAAATAGGTATTTTTTTAATCAAGAAAGGTTTGGGACACTGACCTAGGCTCCCCAAGGCTGATCCCATTAGCACTTGGAAATAAAATCTCACAGTCTGTCTGATGGGAACAGGAAATCATGGGTGAGTGGCATCAGGGGCAAAGCAGTACATGAGACCTGTCTGGGGGAGAGCGAGCACAGGAAGGCTACAAAGGAGGAATCTAGTCAAAAGTCCAACTAGACACTGAACTTGAATCCTGTGTACTTTGGGGAGCTCAGAACCCCATCAACTTCCAGAACACAGCCTTGCTGCTTCTTTCCTAAAGAGCAAGTCTCACTTTCTCTAAGTGGGCCTTACCAAAAATGAAGCTGGAAAAGTACAGAGGAATCTGCTTTAATATGGTTTTTGAGAAGTTAACAGCTGCTGTCTGCTGCCACAAACTGATGAGAAACGCACCCTGGTTTTGCTTCAGCCTCCCTCTTTTGATGGGCCTGAGAACACACCTTAATTGATGCTTACTGTAAGTAAGGCTGAGGAGTAAGAAGTGGGGGCTCAGGGATAAATAAAGCATAACTACATAATTTTTGAGTTTTTCCAATATCCTATTGACCTGGTCTTTCCAGATCTACACTTGTTTTATCTCTTAGACACCAGGTCATCACATACGCCCTGTCTGCCTTCTGGTGCCAGCTGGGCTCTGCCTCGTATCACCTTCCTGGCTCCTCCAGCCCCCAGTCTTCCCTGGGCCCTGGGCCTCAAGGCAATTCCATGTGGTGGTGGCTGCACATGTGTCTCATGGTCCCAGTGAGCCTCTAATGCCTTCTGGGTGCAGATAACCCTTAGCTCTTAGTTCTGTTCTCTCTCTCTCCCATGAGCATCCATGACATGTAGTAGGTGCTCATTAAAAGCCATGATTAAACCAGCTGCTCAGCTTGCATTGTCTAATGGCAGGTAGTTCTCTGCCCAATCAAGATGGTACCAAAATGCCAAGTGTCAATCACATTTTTGCAAATTGAGTCAGATTCTTCAGTGCACTAAGGGAGCCTGCTATTTAAAGAATCCTGTGGTTAATGCTTTTGTAACATGAATAATCACTTCCTGCTTTACCTTTCCTGTCAAGATGAATTTTTATATATCAAGTTGCTCTAAGAGGAGGAAAACTATGTATGGTATTCTTAAGAGCTCATAAACCATGAGGCTGTGTCTCTCCTATCCCCTTGAAAGGCTAAGTCCATTGTTGTCTGTAAGCCTTTGAAAGGTTCTGGATTTTGGCTGTCCACTACAGTATCACCTGCCATGTTTGGCTCTTGAGTACCTGAAATGTGGACAGTCTGAATTGAGATGTACCATAAAATACAAAGCAGGTGCCAAAGACTTATTGGGAGAAAAAGAATGTAAAATATCTCATATATTTCGATTGATTGCACATTGAAATTATTTTAGACATGCTAGGTTAAATAAATATATCATTAAAACTAATTTTGCTTGTTTCTTTTTACCTTATGGATGTGGCTACTAGGACATTTAAAATTACATATGTGGCCTGGTATTATACTTTCACTGGACAGAGCTAATTTAGGATAATACGTGGCAGACAGGTAATCAAGACCTCACATTTCATAAACACAGTCAATATATTCACAAGAGGGGATCCCTGGGTGGCTCAGCAGTTTGGCACCTGCCTTTGGCCCAGGGCGTGGTCCTGGAGTCCCGGGATCGAGTCCTGCATCGGGTTCCCTGCATGGAGCCTGCTTCTCCCTCTGCCTGTGTCTCTGCCTCTCTCTCTCTCTCTCTGTCTCTCTCTTTCTCATGAATGAATGAATGAATAAATAAATAAATAAAAATCTTAAAAAATATATTCACAAAAGCCCACGAGAAAGTCTGCGTCCCTGAAACCCATTTCCTTGGCTTTGGGAAGCTGCAGAAATGATAAAACATTACCTAAGGTTTTTTTTTTAATGGTACCCTTTGGGAAACTACCTGTGGGCATGAGCACAAAATTAAAATACCAAGCTAAATAAAATATATCGGAGGTATAATTAGGGCAACAGTAAACAAAATCCCATATTTAAAGACACCATAAATTACAAAACTTAAGAACGTCTCCCCGTCAGAAAACTACCACCTTCCAGCTGCCTGCTGCGCCAAAAGCCAGCCTCCACACGTTGGCTGCATCTAGCGCTGCTGCAAAAGGCGAAGCCACGGTTAAGCCATGTGTACAAACAGGCAGAGCCAGGAGATAAGAGGTCTGCTTGAACACGCAAAACATGTCAACCACCCAGATCTCTGCCTTCAAACCTGCTGGAATGGGTCCTCCCCCCAAACATGAAATGGGTGCTTTTTAACTGTCAGTTGGCTAAGCCAGCTGCCAAGTACCTTCTCACAGCAAACTTCTCACGGTGGCATTTCAGAGGCCCCGCTCTGTGACCCAGCCCCTCCCCACTTCTGCACCAAACTTCCTGTCTCCTGGCACTTACCATGCCAGAAGCTCATGCTGGTTCAGCCCAATGGAGCTTGCAGTCTGACTGCAAGTCTGACTTTATCTTTTGCAGGATTCTACCTCCCTTGCCTAGCATAGCGTCCAGCTCACAAATGCCCAAATAAGCCAGAGCATAGAGGAGAAGAAAAGTTTCCCGATTAATTTCCTTTGTGTGTGTAAACACACACACACACACACACACACACACACACGCACGATGCCACAAACCTCTCAGCAGTTTTAAGCATGAAGAATTTCAGATGGGGGCGCCTGTGTGGCTCAGTCAGTTGAGCATTCAACTCTTGACTTTGGCTCAGGTCATGATCTCGAGGTTGTGAGGCTGAGTCCTGCATCAGGGCTCCGCACTCAGTAGGGGGTCTGCCAGAGATTTTCTCTCCCTCTCCCTCTGCCCCTCCCTCTGCTCTCTCTCTCAAATAAATAAATCTTTTTTTAATTAAAAAATAATTTCAGGGGTGCCTGGGTGGCTCAGCCAGCTAATCAATCATGTACCTTTGGCTCAGGACATGATCCAGGAGTCCTGGGATCAAGCTCCGAGTCAGGCTCCCTACTCAGCGGGGCACATCAGCTTCTCGCTCTCCCTCTGTCCCTCTCTCTGCTCCTGCTCTCTCTCTGTCTCTCTCTCAAGTAAATAAATAAAATCTTTAAAAATTAATAAACTAATAAATTAATAAATTAATTAAAATAATTTCAGATGTATACACAGCCAAGAAAATCAACAAAAAGGCAACTTACTGAATGGGAGAAAATATTTGCAAATCATATATCTAATAAGGGGTTAATATCTAAGATATATAAATAATTCATACAACTCAATAGCAAAACAAAACAAACAAAAACCACACACAATCTGATTTTTAAAAATGGGCAGAGGATCCGAATCAACATTTCTCCAAAGAAGACATCCAGATGGCCAATAGGTACATGAAAAGGTGTTCAACATCACTCATCATCAGGGAAATGCAAATCAAAACCACAAGGAGATATCACCTCACACCTGTGAGAACGGCTGGCATCAAAAAGACCAGAAATAACAAGAGTTGGTGAGGAAATGGAGGAAAAGGAACCCTTGTGCACCATGGATGGGAATGGTGCAGCTGCTATAGAAAGCAGTACAAAGGTTCCTCCAAAATTAAAAGTAGGACTACCACATGATCCAGCGATCCCACTCCTGGGTATTTACGTAAAGAAAATGAAAACACGTATGTGAAAAGAGATCTGCACCCCTATGTTCGCTACAGCATTATTTACAAGAGCCATGACGTGGAAGCTGCCCAAGTGTCCATCAATAGATGAACTGATAAAGAGGATGTGGCACATACATAATGGCATAGTACTCAGCCATAAAAAAGAATGGAATCTTTCCATTTGCAGCAACATGGATGGGCCTCAAGGGCATTATGCTAAGTGAAAGAAAGAGAAAGACAAAGAAAGATAATTATTGTATGATCTCACTTATATGTGGACTCTAAAAAAAACACAAAGAAAAAAGGTCATAGATAAAGAGAACAGATTGGCTGTTGACAGAGGCAAGGTTTGGCGAGGTGGGGGGTGAGATGTGAAATGAGTGAAAGGGGTTAAAAGATACAGGCTTCCAGTTATAAAATAAATACATCATGGGGACGTAATATTTAGTATGGTGACCACAGTTAATAATATTTAACTGTATATATAAAAGTTACTGAGATTAACTCTTAAAAGTTCTCATCACAAAAAAAAATTTTAAAAAAAGTTCTCATCACAAGAAAAAAACTCTTTAAACTGTGTGTGGTGATAGTCACTAGACTTACTGTGTTGATCATTTTGAAATATATACAAATAGGGATCCCTGGATGGCTCAGCGGTTCAGCACCTGCCTTCCGCCCAGGGCATGCTCCTGGAGTCCCGGGATCAAGTCCCACATCGGGCTCCCTGCATGGAGCCTGCTTCTCCCTCTGCCTGTGTCTCTGCCTCTCTCTCTTTCTCTCTCTCTCTCTCTCTCTCTCATGAATAAATAAATCAAATCTAAAAAAAAAAGAAAGCAATATATACAAATATCAGGGATGCCTGAGTGGCTCAGGGGTTGAGCATCTGCCTTCAGCTCAGGGCATGATCCCAGGGTCCTGGGATCGAGTCCCACATCGGGCACCCCACAGGGAGCCTGCTTCTCCCTCTGCCTGTGCCTCTGCCTCTCTTCTCTGTCTCTCATAAATAAATAAATAAAATCTTAAAAAAAGAAATATATACAAATATCAAATAATTATGTTATACACCTGAAACTGTTATATGTCAATTGTATCTCAACAAAAAAGAAAAAGAACTGTTTCATTTGTGAATTTTAAAGAATAATTTTGTAATGTTTTGTTCCAGATGTCTAATTGAGGAAAGCATACAAAATCAAAAAGTAATTGTTTGCCAAAAAAGATTTCACCAAGAAAGATCATGATTCCTGATGATTAGAGATAGAAAGAACATTAGTTACCATCTTGTCAAATCCTTTTCTTAATTTTACTGATGAAGAACTGAGGCCTGGAAGATTCCATGACTGAGGCTCAGAGAGGGTGAGAGCTAAATCACGGCAGTGTCAAGACTGGGACTAAACTCTCCCAGGTCATGGTTCCAGCAAGAGAAGAGAAGATACAAAGTGAAAAGGAGGAAAACTGAGACCAGAGAGATAGAGACATCCACACCATTGGGTTCTTTTTTTAATCTTTTCATGTATAGCATAGTTCCCAGAACATCCAGAAAAAATTATACTGGTCAAGAACATACAGGAACTTATGTTCAAATCTAATGAGACGGAGGGACGCCTGGGTGGCTCAGAGGTTGAGTGCCTACCTTCGGCCCAGGGCGTGATCCTGGTCCCGGGATCAAGTCCCACATCGGGCTCCCTGCATGGAGCCTGCTTCTCCCTCTGCCTGTCTCTGCCTCTCTCTCTGTGTTTCTCATGAATAAATAAAATCTTTTTAAAAAATCTAATGAGATGGAAAGGAGACCAGTGGTTGCCTAGGCCAGGGAGTGACTGCAGATGAATACAAGAGATCTTACTGAGCTGACGGAAATGTTCTAAAATTAAACTGTGGTGAGGGTTTCACAATGCTATAAATTTACTAAAATCATCGAACTGTACACTTAAAATGGATATTTTATACTTGAATATAGTTTTTAAAAATAAAAAGACTACGTAATGTTTATTTTGGAATTTACGATCATAGATATCACTCACTGAGGTGGTTGACTGCCTTTGTGTCTCAGGGAGAGACCAATCCCCATTCAGAAGGGGAATCTATTTGGGGGACCGTCCCCTCTCCTATGAGATATAGTCTGATGGGACTGTCCATCAAAATGTCCCACATCTGCCAGGATAGGACTCAACTAGGTCTCATAATAGCAGATGGACATGACAAAGACTGGACGTGGCTAGAGCAAATCCCCCAGCAGGGCTCCCCAAAGAGGCGAGGAGCTCTGGGGCTTCCTCGTTGCTATCTTTTCTCAAACTGAACTTCCAGCTCTTCTTCCATTCTATAAACCAGCCAGCAGCCCTCCAATAAATCCTCTTCCCTACTTTGGTTGAGGGTGAGTTGGTTTCTGTTGCTTGCAACCAGAGAACCTCAACAGATACACTTGGTTTTTTTTTTAAGATTTTATTTATTTATCCAATGAGAGACACACAGAGAGAGAGAAGCAGAGACACAGGCAGAGGGGGAAGCAGGCTCCATGCAGGGAGCCCGACGTGGGACTTGATCCCGGGTCTCCAGGATCACGCCCTGGGCTGAAGGCGGCACTAAACTGCTGAGCCAACCAGGCTGCCCAACAGATACACTTGTACATCAACTTTTTGAACAATAGACTCTTCCCTACACAAGTCTGCACAAAGCCCAGTTCTCACCATCCCCAGCTCTCCCGGTAGTGTCAAGGCAGAGGGTTTGGGGACCTGAACTTCCTGGATCAAGGCCACCGGTGCTGGGAGGTCCAACACAGCTGACCTCCACACCAGCACATTTTTCTGTGGCATCTTCACAAACACACCACTAAGGAGACCATTCGGGGGCCAACAAACGTTCATTCCTAAGTCCTGAAACTGTCTGAAACTGAGCATGAGCTTCCCCAAGGAAGACAGGCACAGAACACAGACTCCAGTGAACTAAGAGTCACTGCTCCTGAACTCTGTCCCCAGGCACCGTTTGCAGGGATGGCTTCCTACAGGGTTAAATGATGTCTGCAGGGGCCCAGCAGCAGCTCTCAGAACTGGGCCTCAGCAGGGAAGGGAGAAAGAGAGCTATCAAGAGAGAAGAGAGAGCAGCAGCCAGCTGGGAGAGAGGAAAGAAGGCCCACCGCCGACTGCCTCCCATGACACTCCTGTTACACTGCTCACTAAGCCAGCCTCCAATCCCATCTCTCAACTCGGGCTATCTCTATCCCAAGCATCTTCATGGAAGATACAAGCCGCAGGAGAAGGAACACAGGCCTTGACATGGTAGGCCTGGGAGTGACTTCTGGCCGAGATATTCCCTAGCTGTGAGTTCATTTGTTCTGTGCTTGGGTGGTTGCAACGACTGAGGGGCGATGCGTATAAACTCCTGTATGCAGCAGCTACTCCATAAACCACAGCCTTCCGGTAGGCCCTTACCGTGCTGTGCTGTGAAGGTTTCCCCATGCACATCCTCCCTCTCTGCTCCCTGGAATGGGACCCCTTAAAGGGCAGATCTGAGCATCTCTTCCCCCTCACCTGGCATCAGGCACATAGTAGGTACTCAATAACTGTTGGCAATTGCATGCATGTCCTGAGAAGGCATCACCTCAAACCACAGCTTATTACTCAAGCACAATGAAATGCCGTTACAAATGCGAGCCTAGTTGTCTGACTCTAAGGCTAGCAAAATTCAAAAACCAGCACAACCAGTTAGTCACAAAACAGGTTATGGCCCACTGGCCCAAACCTCTCAAGTGCCACTATGATCAGCTTTGACTCCATCCCCACCTCTGCCACCACCACCGACCACAACCACTGCCCCTGACAGCAGAGGGGCCCCAGGGTGGAGATGAGGATGTGATGCAGGACCACAGCTGGGTTACCTGCTCCCTCAACCAAAAGTGCTTCACAAAGGCTGGGGGGTGAGTCCCTGACAGCCTGCATTTGGAAGGCTTGGCCTCACCAGGCTTCACCCAAGGAGCCAGAAACAATGAGTTGTTAAATACTTCCTGACTGAAATTAACCCCTGCAAACCTAATGTGCAGATCTTTGAAGAATGTGCCTTCAACAGACTGGAGAAGAATAACTTGGCCTGAAAAAGATTTTTTTTAAGATTTTAAAAAATATTTTATTTATTTATTCATGAGAGTCACAGAGAGAGAGGCAGAGACACAGGCAGAGGGAGAAGCAGGCTCCACACAGGGAGCCCGATCCAGGGACTCCAGGATCACGCCCTGAGCTGAAGGCAGGCGCTCAACCGGTGAGCCACCCAGGCATCCCGAAAAAGATCTTTTTTAATAAAAAAGAGAATACAGAGAATTCTGTGCAGATGATTTTGCAGGTAAAAACTAGCAAAGAATCAAGACAATTGATTATGGTTGATAAGACTGTATAGAGAATGGTTCTACATAACAATCATGGAGAAGAAAATAAACTGCTCCTTAAAAAACCAGTTCAATAAAAAGTTAATTAAGTCAAAACAGCTTAGCCACTTAAAGAAAACATAACCTTTTTTCTTCAGTAGAAGAAAGAAAACACATGAATGTTGCTTTACATAAATACTTGACAGTTGTAAGTAACAAAGTGGCTTGAGGATGAATAGATACGGCTTTTTTCCCCCTTGACTTTATAATGACAGCCTGGCTCTCAAATTCAAAGAAGTGACCTAAAGACAGGTGCCTAAAGAAGGTGATCCCTTATTTTTCTCAGTGAGAAGATCCAAAGGGTCTGGGGCCAACCAAATCTTAATAAGGAAGAAGAAACAGTCAAATGTGTGCTTATACTATGGGTTAATTAAGTTAGAGATTAGAGAAAATAAAATAATTAGAAAACATTGCTTCTCCCCCCGACATCCACTCATGCCATGAACCAATTTTATTTGACAGACACTGCACGGGTGGGTGAAACACATTTGGTTATGGACAAGGCATCGAAAATGCTTGTTTAAACTTCTTTATTAATTCAGGGCAGCCCAGGTGGCTCAGCAGTTTAGTGTCGCCTTCAGCCCAGGGCATGATCCTGGAGACCCAAGATCGATTCCCACGTCAGGCTCCCTGCGTGGAGCCTGCTTCTCCCTCTGTGTCTCTGCCTCTCTGTGTGTGTGTGTGTGTGTCTCTTATGAATAAATAAAATCTTTAAAAAAATAAAAATTCAGTTAGGGCAGCCTGGGTGGCTCAGCGGTTTAGCGCTTGCCTTCAGCCCAAGGTGTGATCCTGGAGTCCCGGGATCAATGATCAAGCATGAAGCCTGCTTCTCCTTCTGCCTGTGTCTCTGCCTCTCTCTCTCTCTCTGTGTGTCTCTCATGAATAAATAAATAAAATCTTTAAAAATAAATAAAAATAATAAAAAAAATAAAAATTCATTCATATTGCCCTATATAGTACAAGATACCTTGTAAGGACTGTACTAGAATACAGCTCTGGCTTTTCTCAAGGACAGTCTGGGGTGGCTGGGGAGGTGGCTCTAGAGGTGGACATGCGGCAGGAAAAGAAGAAAGACAAAAGGCTTTCTGCTGACCTCAGGGCAACTAAGTGGAATGAGCGTAAGGGGCAAGGATGCTCAGAAGACTGGGGAAGCAGGTCAAAAGGGGGGAAGTGAGGCACGATTCCACAGAAAACAGCGGTCAGTCTGCCCAGGGGCAAGGCCTGAGTCACCACCCAGGCTTCTGTGAATAAGAAACACACTGTCTGGTGGGGGAGAAAGTAGACAAGGGTGACAGGAAACCGCAGGGGACCTTCACTGCCTTCCCCCGGCAGATCCAGCACCTCTCTTGAGGCTTCACGTCCACCCCAGGTGTAATGGTCCCTTAGGGTGTGAGCCCCCGGAAGGCAGAAGGAAGCGTGGGGGCCTTCTGAAAGAAAAGGCACGTTGCCCAATGCTTCCGCCCTCAAGTGCTGAGCCGACTGTCTGGCCCCACCGCTCAAGCAGTGCTTGTTGCTGAGTGGAGAGAAACCTGCAAGGATGGTTTTTTTTTTTTTTTTTTTTTTTTTGGATGAGAAGCTGAGAATCCAAGAAGACAGGGTCTGGGAGAAAGGCACAGGGCTGAGAGCGGAGCGTAACTGCACAGCAACGGCTCTCCCAAGCAGTCTGCAATTTCAAACTGTTAGAGGAGTAACTACCCTGAGCTTCCCAACATCCAGTCTGGAGAGAAGAGCCGGGGCACTGCAACACTGCATTGGCCACAGTGCGCTCGGCTCGATGGGTTCCTGGTGTTTCATGTAAGACAGTATGTATGGCAAGGGGGAGTCTGTGGACATTGTAATCACTAATGGTTTGTAACTCTTTTCGGTTGACATTTTTAACAGCTTTAATAAAAGACAATCTGAGCTAAAAGTGGCTATCTACTTTAAGAACATTTCATTAATCAACTACATTGTAAGTACTTTGTTACAGAAGCAGAAAACCCCTTACTAAGTGCTTATGGACAGAGATGAACAGGAGTGTGAAGTTAAAACCCAACATTTTTTTCTTCCCTTGAGGACTGCAATTTAAAGTAGGACAAACAGAATGATGCATAAATAAACTGGACCAGGGCTTAACATCATGAAAACCTTTTCCAAAAGTGAAACATGAGGTTAATAAAATAAATAAATAAAACTAAAAGGATCAACAGTCCCACATCAAAAGACTTTGGAAGATGATCCAAGAAGAGTAGTTGTACGATTTTTTTTTCCAGAAATAACTGCATTAAGTTTCCAAATACTAGTTTTCACTAAGAAAAACCAAGCCAGGTAGCACTGTACAAATGGCTGGTTCCAAGGCTGGAACAGGAAAGGTAACAAGCCTGAAACATCTTGTCAAAGCAAGGAAGCCATCAAAGACTAATAGAGTCATGTCAAAAGAACTCAGAAGTGAATGAGAAAAGGCTCCCACTGGCCACAAATGATATGATATGAGTATCAGTAAGAATAACTGCAATGGATTGAAACATGCCAAACAGGTTTGACGTCTCAAATCGATATATGTTATATGATGTATGCTTCAGAATGTTTTTTGTTGTTGTTGTTATTTTGTTTCAAATCAAAGATCTGGGACGCCTGAGTGGCTCAGTGGTTGAGCGCCTCCCTTCGGCCCAGGACATGATCCTGGAGTCCGGGGATCAAGTCCCACATCGGGACTCCCTGCCTGGAGCCTGCTTCTTCCTCTGCCTGTGTCTCTGCCTCTGTGTCTCTCATGAATAAATAAATAAAATCTTTTTAAAAAATCAATGATCACCTTTGGAGAATGCTGGAGAATCAACTCATTTTTCTGAGAACTGGGAAATTAAGGGAAAGAATCCAACATCTGTCCTGCTTTTCCCATATGAACGTAGGATAACCAAATAGTTGATGAGGTGCAATTCCTCTTTATAGGAGTATTCTGACTAACAAATGAAGAAGGAATGAAAGAATGAGATAATCAACATCTCGCAACCTCTAATGTAATCCAGCACCGAGGCCATGGTCACTAACGGCTGCTAACATTACAAAAAGAGACAACCAGGCTTCAAGAGCCTTATGACCAAAGGATTTGCCACCCCCGTAGAGCAAGCCTCTGGATTTGCTGCCAGGTTACAGGGGACCCAGGGGCCCAGGAATATGTCAAATGGCACCCTCAGGTGCAGTCAACAAAATCCAGACTCTAGGAAACTCTACAAGCACATGACTTAGCTCCTTCAACCAAAAATAAGCAAATAAATAAGTAAATAATCCAAAGGAAAGGGAAAAGAGATAGTGCAACCTAAATTAAAAGAGACCCAGGGACAACGAGCCAGTCATAAAGTACGGACCTTCCAGATCCAGATTCGAACAAATGTCTTTTTACATATTTTAACTATGTGTCATTGAATATTTGAGCTGAAAGCCTGGGGATAAGGAAACATTGTTAGTTGCTGTAGGTGTAAAAATGATATTGTGATTATGGTTTTGAAAAGAGTCCTTATCTTTAAGAAATACATGCTGAAACACTTCCGGATTGTTAAAATGCTCTAAATGTGTAAGGAGAAGAACAATGTTCTTCAGTGAACCTAAAAAATGAAGAGAAAAATCTAAATGCTCGTGTAACTTGTCCTGGCGTAACCAGGAGTTTCACAAGTGATTCACCTCACCATGTTATACACAGCAATGCACCTGAAAAGGAAGATGGGGTTTTTAAAGGCAACAAGATATTAAAAGTTATGTGTGTGTGTGCACGTGCATGTGTTTCAATACCTGAATTTGTTAAGGGCACGAGATATCCACAAATATTTTTAAATAAAGAATTGATCCAGGGCACCTGGGTGGCTCAGTGGTTGAGCGTCTGCCTTTGGCTCAGGAGGTGATCCTGGATTCCTAGGATCGAATCCCACATTGGGCTCCCTGCAGGGAGCCTGTTTCTCCCTCTACCTTGTGTCTCTGCCTCTCTAATAAATAAATAAATAAAATATTTTTAAAAATTGATCCAAGAGTATTTTCCCTTTTTAGTGCTACCATTTATTCTTTGCAAATATATTTTTTTAAGATTTTATTTATTTATGAGAGAGAGAGAGAGAGGCAGAGACACAGGCAGAGGGAGAAGCAGGCTCCAATGCAGGGAGCCTGATGTGGGACTCGATCCTGGGTCTCCAGGATCATGCCCTGGGCTGAAGGCGGTGCTAAACCGCTGAGCCACCCGGGCTGCCCTCTTTGCAAATATTTATAAAATACATCTCAAGTAACCAAAATTATGATTATCTCCCTACAAGAGGTGCATTTCAAAAGAAACTCTGAGGCAACTGGGACTTAACCTATATTTACTTTGCACATTGTACACTGCTTAACCTTAATTCCTTGGTCAAAATATACTTTTAGTTACTATTTAAAAAACAATAGTAAGCAACAAACACAATCAAAAGTGTGTTCTACAGCTCTACAAGCATGGACCTTGAAACAAAATAGCAAGGTCACCTCCGGGAACATTTTGAATTTGGATTTTGTTGTCGTTGCTGTTGTTGTTGGCAGTGGTGGTGTGTGTTTATGTGTGGAGTGAGGACAGAACTTTATTTTTCTCTGTCATGTTTTACTTTTTCTTTCAGCTTTGAGATACAATTGACATGTAACACCCTGTAAGTTTAAGGCTTAGAATGTAATGATTTGATACACTTATATATTGCAACATGATGACCACAATAAAGTTAGTTCACACAGCCTTCCCTTCACACATAATCACCATTTTGGTGTGTGTATGTGGTAGTGGTGAGAATATTTAAAATCTACTCTCTTGGGACGCCTGGGTGGCTCAGCGGTTGAGCATCTATCTGCCTTTGACTCAGGGCATGATCCCGGAGTCTTGGGATCAAGTTCCACATCAGGCTCCCTGCATGGAGCCTGCTTCTCCCTCTGCCTGTGTCTCTGCCTCTCTCTCTCTCTGTGTCTCTCATGAATAAATAAAATCTTAAAAAAAAAGATCTACTCTTTTAGCAACTTTCAAGTATTCAATGTAGCATTGTTAACCATAGTCACCCAGCTGCCCTAAAACTTATTTATGTTGTTACTGGAAATATGTACTTTTTGACCAGTAACTCCCATTTTCCCCACCCCACTCCCAGAACCTGACAATCACACTCTACTCTGTTTCTGTGAGGTTGGCTTTTTTAGATTCCACAAAGTGAGATCATGCAGTCTGTCTCTGTCTAACGTATCACACTTAGCATAACACTCTCAAGGTCCATCCAGGTTGTCACAAAAAGCAGGATTGCCTTCTTTTTATGGCTAAGAGTCCATTGTATGTACATGTCATATTTTCTTTATCCATTCATCCACTGATGGACACGTAAGTCGTTTTTCATGTCTTGGTTATTATGAATAATGCTGCGAGGAACATGGGAGTGCACATATCTCTTCATTTCCTTCAGATAGATACCCAGAAGTGGGATTGCTGGATCATAAAATAATTCAATTTTTAATATTTTGATGAACCTCCATACTGTTTTCCATAGCGGTTATACTAATTGACATTCTGATTTGGGGTTTCTTGAGATGTGTTAAGGAAGGCTGTGGTTTTGGTTCTTTAGGTGTAAAAGTGGTATATCATTATTATGGTTTCTAACAGAGTCCTCATCTTTGAGAACTGTGTGCTAAAACACGACAGAAATGTGGTAGATCACCTGCCTAGCCCTCAGCACCCCAGTCCCTGAGAGCTGGCCCCTCATTTGGTGGGGGCAAGCCCCAACAGGCACTTGTGTCTATCCATTGCCAGTACCCCCTATGCCTCCATACCTCCACCACTCTCCTAAGCCCCTTTTTAGGAAGGAGGAAAAGTATGCGTTGAACAATAGGGTCAGATGCTTGCAGACCCCAGGACTGATGATTTCCAAGGCACCTTTCAGGGCTATGAGCTGACAGGTCTGCCGAAGTACCACTGAGAAGGCGGCAGCAGCAGGCAAGAGCCCAAGGGGGAAATTCACTTCATTCTCACTATAAATGAAATAAGCAAATCCAGACAGTCAACCACCCTCTCTCCCTGAAAGGAGGGGAAATTCCTAGTCCTCATCACAGATCTAATCATGTTGGACTGCTGCCTTTGTTCGCCAGCAGAGCGAAAGCCACAGGCAGGCAGAGAGGATACTGCTGTGTCTGCCCCCTGTCTACCCCGAGCTGGCCTAATGCCTGGCCTAAAGTAGGAATGTGATAAGTATTTGCTGAATGAAAATATACTCTTAATTTCTAGGTGCCAGGTGCCTTTATCCTCATCACATCACCCCTCTCATGCTCTTCCAGAATGTGACCCCAGTCATCAACAGAGGTAGTCTAATCTCCCTTCCTGGGTCTTTGAATTTGGGCAGGTTTGTGAGCACTTGGACCAGGAGAGTGCAGGAAAGTAATAATGCTGTGTGACTTCCAAGGCTGGGTGACAAAGCCTAATATGCAGTTTCTAACCCACTTACTGGGGGGACGCCTGGGTGGCTCAGCGGTTGAGCGTCTGCCTTGGCTCAGGGTGTGATCCCAGGGTCTGGGGATTCAGTCCCACATTGGGCTCCCTGCAAGGAGCCTGTTTCTCCCTCTGCCTATGTCTCTGCCTCTCTCTCTCTCTCTCTCTCTCTCTCTCTCTCTCTCTGTCTCTTGTGAATAATAAAAAAAAAACTTGGGGGGAAAAAAACCCCACTTGCTGGGATACTCTGAGGACTGCCATGCTGTGAGGAAACCAAACCAGGAACTCCAGGTGGCCGCCGAGTTGGGCCAACATGTGAGTGTCAGTACCTTCAGAGGATCCCAGCTCCCCTGTTGCTGAGTGACCCCCAGCTTTCAAGTCTTCCTAGGAGAGGCCCCAGCCATTGTGGAGCTGAGAGACAAGCCATTCCCACCGTGCCCTGTCCAAATTCTTGACCCACAAGATCTGTAAGCGTAATAGAACGGCTATTTAAAAAAAAAAAAAGAATGACTGTTTGAAGGTCCTAAGTTCCGAGTCGCTTGTAATACAGCACTAGTAACTAGCACACACCCTGAGGTGCCTATTGCTATTCCTAATTTATGAAGAGTCTGGTTCCCAGAGAGATAAGATAACCCATCTGAGGGTGGGGGGCTGATGTCCCAGCTGCCAGCCAGTCTGCATTTACAGACTGTCTTCTTGCCCCCATCCCTGCTCATATTTTTGTCCAGTGGAGATCTTCTGAGTCATAAGCTCCAGACACTGTGGCTATACTGAGAAAAACGTGAAGATACCCAAGTGCACACATGAATACACGTAGCATACTCAAATATGAAACCAGGCCAAATTAGGCCTGCCTGCCCTTATAAATTCTTAGCTGACATTGTTTCAGACAGAAAGGCTCTTCGGTCTGGTAAGTATTTATTAAGAGTCTGGGGGAACAGAGACACTGGGCTAGATGACAGGCATAGGAGTCAAGGGCCCATCATAGAAGAATCAGGAAAGGATGAAAAGAGAAGGAAAGACATTTCTTTCTCTGACATTAGATAAAAAGAAGATAAAAAGAAATATAAGCATTCTAATAGCAACGCAAAGACAGAGATGAGGGTACACAAGAGAACTGATGCCCTCTCTTATGCAGGAATCAGGATCATCTATGGGTAAGGGTCAGGTACAGGAAGAGAATCTGAGAAACTTAAGAAAGCAGTCTAGAATAAGCTCATTGCAAAGGCACTATGGAATTTCCTTTGCATATTTTGTGTGTGTGTGTTTTCATTTACAAAAGAAAATGAAAGAGTGGGTGAGAGGTGAATGGAAGCATTGCTGGGCGGCCGTAAGGACCCAGCAGAATAGGCAGTGGCTCCTTGCTCCACCCTCACCATTCTTCCAGAGCCCACAGCAAGGTCAGAGGTGAGAGCCACATGGGCGCCCCAGAGCTGTGCCCAGGTAGGAGAGAACAGATTCAGAGCTGGGCTCAGCTGCCTCCAGTAACTGATCCAGGGAGAGTGGGGAGTGCCCACCAGGCCAAGCAGGTAAGGTACAGACTAGAAGAGGGTAGTCACAGAGTCAGGGAGATGGTGGTAGGTGGAAAGGAAAGTTAGGATGACTGACCAACCGCACAGGGCCGTGGGTCCAGAAGGTGGAGCACACCCTACAAGAACGTCTACAGGGTGCTTTGTAGACCCAGACAAACTGGTGGACAATAGAGAAGCTCTAAAGGAAAGGAAGAGATGAAGTGCCCAAGGATGGTGGGGGAGGAGGTCTCCTTCTTGTTCTTTCCCCCAACAACATCTCTCATCCATACAACATTGCTTTCCAAAATTTTCCTTCTCAAAAGACTCTCCAGAACATTGTCACCATGGAATGGGAGATTGTCCATGTGTACAAGTCTCCCAGCATTAGGAGCCTTCAAAGGATCTTAAGGTTAAATCTCTCTTGGAAATGACAAGAATTTCTTCAAAACACCTAGAACTAGCAGTATGTGAAACAATTAAGCTGGATTTACCAGTCCATAAAGGAGATGTGTCTCAATGAATGCTAACATACCCTTGAGGTCAATAGGTTAGAACCAATATTTACTGTGTAAATGAATACTGCCTTTGAAAGAAATAATATATTTGGGGAAAGTTCCCATTCTTGGTCCTGGAGCTAAAAGCCCACCACAATCTGGCACAGGTTTGACACTGACAACCTCACTCACATTTATACCCAGCCCCCAGCCCCAATTCTGGTTCCCCATCCTGGCCCACACTACCCCACACACACTCTTCCCCAGAGGACACTTACATGTTCTCATCCATGAAATCTGGTTCCTTATTCCTTACATCACAAAATACTCTCCATCTTCATGGCTTGAAGTCAACTTCAAACCCTGTCATCCATCCCCCACCACATTCTCAGATTTACTAACTTTAGCATTAACTGAGCAAATTACTTTTAATTACCATATACTGCCTTGTAACATCCTTTGTTTTTTTTTTTTAAATTTTTTTTAAATTTTTATTTATTTATGATAGTCACAGAGAGAGAGAGAGAGAGGCAGAGACATAGGCAGAGGGAGAAGCAGGCTCCATGCACCGGGAGCCTGATGTGGGATTCGATCCCGGGTCTCCAGGATCGCGCCCTGGGCCAAAGACAAGCGCCAAACCGCTGCGCCACCCAGGGATCCCTTGTAACATCCTTTGAATTACTGTCTCAGATTGGGAGTTGGTAAACTTTTTCTTAACTTTTTTTTTTTATCCAGAGAGTAAATATTATAGGCTTTGTGGGCCATACAAACTGTTGTACTCAACTCTGGTGTTATAGTGAGAAAGCAGCCACGGACAATAAAAAAATAAAGGTCACGGCTGTGTTCCAATAAAACTTTATTTACAAAAATAATTAGTAGGTCACATTCGGGCTATTGGCCACAGTTTGCCAATCTCCATCTTAGACTGTTATTTTAATTCTTATTATCTCTTAAATTATATGTCTTGTCATTCAAAACAGATTTAAGTTTCTTCAGAAAAGGGACTGGGTTTATATTTTCATTTACTCTTAGCCCCTACCTGGCATAATGCTACACATACAAAGCATATACACATTTTTGATTAATCATTGAGTATATATTGAGTGATGTGCTATAT
Source organism: Vulpes lagopus (assembly GCF_018345385.1). Taxonomy (NCBI): domain Eukaryota; kingdom Metazoa; phylum Chordata; class Mammalia; order Carnivora; family Canidae; genus Vulpes; species Vulpes lagopus. The sequence goes on from NC_054848.1 coordinate 15,794,351, forward strand.
ATCACATTTTTTTGTTGTGTGTGTATACTGATGGCACAAACGTTAATTTCTAACTAGTTCTTTTTTTAAAATAAATTAATTTTTTATTGGTGTTCAATTTACCAACATACAGAATAACACCCAGTGCTCAGCCCGTCAAGTGCCCCCCTCAGTGCCCGTCACCCAGTCACCCCCACCCCCCGCCCTCCTCCCCTTCCACTACCCCTAGTTCGTTTCCCCGAGTTAGGAGTCTTTTTCTTCTCCCTTCCCGTATATTCCCTTTCACTGTTATTTATATTCCCCAAATGAATGAGAACATACACTGTTTGTCCTTCTCCGATTGACTTACTTCACTCAGCATAATACCCTCCAGTTCCATCCACGTTGAAGCAAATGGTGGGTATTCGTGGTTTCTAATGGCTGAGGAATATTCCATTGTATTCATAAACCACAGCTTCTTTATCCATTCATCTTTCGATGGGCACCGAGGCTCCTTCCACAGTCTGGCTATTGTGGACATTGCTGCTAGAAACATTGGGGTGCAGGTGTCCCAGCGTTTCATTGTATCTGAATCTTTGGGGTAAATCCCCAACAGTGCAATTGCTGGGTCGTAGGGCAGGTCTATTTTTAACTCTTTGAGGAACCTCCACACAGTTTTCCAGAGTGGCTGCACCAGTTCACATTCCCACCAACAGTGTAAAAGGGTTCCCTTTTCTCCGCATCCTCTCCAACATTTGTTGTTTCCTGCCTTGTTAATTTTCCCCATTCTCACAACTTAATTGAACTGTTTGCCATAAAGTGTTTTGTGTTGTTTATGTTTTTTTTTAAACTTTCCTGGTCTGCTCTTTTGCCAGATACTTGTCTTCTAATCATTTCCACAGATGGCCTAATCCATTCATCCCACCAGCTACACAACAGCCTAGCACATTCCACAAGCTAGCTGACATCAGCAGGACTTAGGCCCTCTGCAGATAAAAGTGCCCACTTCAGTATTCGGTTTCAACCATCACATCGCAGAAGTAAGGAGAGAGAAAGGTTTATACAGGCAGAAGGGAAGCTTTTGGGAAAAAAGAGAGGAAAATCTATCACTGCTGTTCCCCACAGAAGCAAACATGAAACAATTACCCGTAACCAAAATAAAATTAACTTCACAGTGGGTTAGTGACAGTTCCTGTCAGATGCTTCTAGTTCGCTTCTAAATCGACAACTGCAACAGAGAGAAAAGAAAGTAGACATCTTCTGAAGAATTTCAAATATGTAATAAACTACATCGCCCCCACGAAACCCTGCTTTTAAGTGTGTTCAAGTAGATCCTACATCAGGAGCTAAAGAGAAATACTCTGTTCTTTCCGAATAAAATGACAAATAGGTCACAGAGAGCCCTAAGACTCGACTTCTTGCCAGTAGTGACCTCTGATGCCGATAAAATCCCCACTTCCTTTTATCACCTCAAATGAAGGCAAGAGCAGCTAAGTGCAGGTGACAGGGGCAACACAGGTCCTTGTCCCCCAAGTGACCCTAGGCATGCTTAGAGATTCAAACAGCTGTACTGTTAGGAAAACAGATGCCTGCACCCTCCCCCAAACCTCCCCTCCTCACCAACAACTACTTTCCTTCCTTTAGTTGATCTGGTATTTGCTTCCAAGCCTAAATAAGATGCCATCATGACTCTATGCCTTGATGGCTTCATTCTCAACCCACACGTGCTGCTTTCCCACATGGAAGCTGAGGTCTACTCTCCTCGCTCACCCTGTGGACACACCTCATGGGGGAGGGTGGGCCATTACTCTGGATAGATCAGTGTTCACTGTCTTTCAGGGCTGAACTGATTCCCCCAAAACTCATACGTCCCAAGCCCGAGTATGTCAGAATGCGATCATACTTGGAAATAGGATCTTTAGGGTGGGCCTGATCCAGTATGACCAGGGTGCCTATAAAAAGGAGAAACCAGGGATCCCTGGGTGGCGCAGCGGTTTGGCACCTGCCTTTGGCCCAGGGCGCGATCCTGGAGACCCGGGATCGAATCCCACGTCGGGCTCCCGGTGCATGGAGCCTGCTTCTCTCTCTGCCTGTGTCTCTGCCTCTCTATCTTTCTCTCTCTCTGTGTGACTATCATAAATAAATTAAAAAAAAAAAAAAAGGAGAAACCAGGACACAGAGACACCCATGGAGTGAAGTGGGTGTGAAGAGGCTGAGAGAAAAGACGGCACTACAAGACCAGGAGAAAGGCCTGGAAGACCTCTTTCCCTGAAGAAGACATTTCTGTTGTTAAGCCCCCTGGCCTGTGGCACTTTGTTCTGGCAGCCCCGGCAGACTGATGCAAAGGATTCCAGCACTGGGAAGATGCCAACATTACTAGTAGCAAGCCTGGCCACACGGTACTCTATCTCTGCAATTTGTTCTCCCCAGAGCTAATACTAGTCTTGTTTGTTCCTTTGCTTACCTTTCATTTTCTTACTGAAAACTTCACTTAAAAACTGATTCAACCCCAAACTCTTCCTCTCTTGTCTATGTAGCCCATTGAGAGGTCCAGGGGGTAGATGGTCTGTTCATTTCACCCTCCCTCAGAGCCTTCTGACCTAGGAGAGGGGGTGTGGGAACATCAGCGGGCACCAACCAGAAGCACGAAGAGTGACTGCAGCCATAAATGGGGACTCTCGGAAGACATCTGTGCCAGAAGGGGGCCCCAGGCAGAGGCTACCGGTGGCAGAGAAGCAAGAAGGCAGATGAGAACCAGGGCAGAGGCAGGGGAAGCTCTAGATGCAGGGGTGCTTGATGAAGAGACGTCCTTGGGATTTAAAAAAAAAAAGGTCCACATAAACAACTGGCATTCTAAGAAATGTGAGTGCAAGTTAAAATATCCCTATTTAAAGATAAAATGACACCTTTCCTCCACACCAATACCGAACTTCCAAAATTCTACCTTTGCAACTGGAGTAAATGTCTTTAAAAATAAATAAATAAAAAGGAGAGGAGGTGCTTTCCAGATAATCTCAACCAAAGAAACAAAGGCCCGGGGGCAGCCCGGGTGGCTCAGCGGTTTAGTGCCACCTGTAGCCCAGGGCCTGATCCTGGAGACCCGGGATCGAATCCCACGTCGGGCTCCCTGCATGGAGCCTGCTTCTCCCTCTGCCTGTGTCTCTGACTCTCTCTCTCTCTCTCTCTCTCTGTGTGTGTGTCTCTCATGAATAAATAAATAAAATCTTAAAAAAGAAAAAAAGAAACAAAGGCCCGGAAAAAAGAAGTCAGAGAATCACAGAGCTAAAGAAGAATTATATAGTCCAGACTTCACTGTATCTAGGATACAGACTTTACCCCACAGCTTTTCTCAGTCAAGATCAACAGTTCTCAATGATTTCTCATGTATTCTATCATTATATTCCATCATATTCCACATAGGTTAGGGCAGTTCCCAAGAATTCATGCAATAAAACAAAAATATATGAATAATGAGGATCAGGAAAAATACAGCTAAAAGATCAAGAGCCAGGGCAAGTTAAGACGGCAGTGTGTACAGTATATGTCCACCATACAGATGCTTACCGCTTGGTCGAAGCAATTTGCCTTTTAGTTTCCTGACAACCAAACCAAAAAGGGAAACATGATCTTACATTGTTCACGGGAGTAGACAGAGTAGGGCAAGGGGGAGCCCACAGAAAAAGAAAAACTAACTGGCAGAAAGAACTTTGCATGTGAGGCTTCATAATAGCACTGTTTTTAAGCTGAGGGCAAACGAGGTCACAATGAGCTGAAAGAAAAAAAAAGAAAACAAAACAAAAGAAAAGAAAAAAGAAAGAAGAAAAGAAAGAAAGAATGAAAACAGAACTGAATAAAAAATATTGGAGTAGATCTCATAAATGTTTTCTTGTGAAATGAGTACTTCATTCATAACTAAGGATGGGTGTGTGCATCAGGTTGCAATGTAAAATATATTTCTTACCTGGATATATGGTCACAAAAATTTGAAAAAGAGCAGGAGGAGATAGTAAGTAGACTTAATTTCCAGGCTGGTCAGTCCCTATTCCCTCCTGTCTGGCTCTGCGTGGTGGGAAATAAACCACTCTTGTTGCACTGGACCATAGTCCTGATCCATCCTCTGTCCATTCTACCCCTTGGCCTTTGACTCTCCCCAGTGGTCCTGCTTTGTACCTTCTACATCTTCCCCCAGTAGCAGCACCTTTGGGCAAGGATGACAGCTGGGTCTCCCTCTCTCCTCCTGACCCCTCAACTTTCTGGCACCCATCTCTGAACCCCCTGCCATCTCACTGTCCCAGCCCACCCTGGTCCCTCTCTCTTCTGTGAAAGTCTTAGTCAGGGATGGGAGAAACAGAATAGTACTTTGTCCTTCCAGTTCCAGACTGTATCTCCTTCAGTTTCTCCACATTCCTTTTGAAAATGTGAACCAATTACTCATACACCCATGTTCATAGCAGCCCCATTCACAATAGCCAAAAGGTAGAAGTGACTCAAGTGTCCATCAACTGAGGAATGGATAAACAAAACGTAGTCTATCCATACAATACAATATTATCCAGCCTTTAAAGGGAATGAAGTTCTGGCACATGCTACACCATGGATGAAACTTGAGGACAGTATGTTAAGAAGTCAGTCACAAAAGAAAAAATAGTATATGATTCCAGTTGTATGGAGTACCTAGAATAGGCAAAATCATAGACACAGAAAGTAGAGTGGAGGTTACTGGGACTTGGAGAGAGGGAATAGTGGAGAGTAACTGCTTAATGGGTACAGAGTTTCCATTTGGGATGATGAAAAAGTTCTGGAAATACATAGTGGTGATGTTGCTCAGCATCATGAATTGTACCTGATTTGCCACTGAAATGTATAAAGTGGTTAAAATGGTAAATTTGATGGTTAGATTTTTTGCCACCATTAAAAAAATGCATAACCTCAGTCCAATCATGAGAAAACCCTCAGATGAGGGACATCCAACAAAATACTGATCAATACTCTTCAAAAGTGTCAAGGTCATGAAGGACAAGGAAAGACTGAGCAAATGTCATAGGATGCAGGGTACTGAGGAGAAATCACAACTAAATGCAATGTGGGATCCTGGATAGGATCCTAAGAGCAAAAAAAGGGCATTAGTGGAAAAACTTAAGAAATTAAATAAGAGGGGATCCCTGGGTGGCTCAGTGGTTTAGCGCCTGCCTTCGGCCCAGAGCATGATCCTGGAGTCCCGGGATCAAGTCCCACATCGGGCTCCCTGCATGGAGCCTGCTTCTCCCTCTGCCTATGTCTCTGCTTCTCTCTCTCTGTGTGTGTCTCTCATGAATAAATAAATAAAACCTTTTTAAAAAAGAAATTAAACAAGATCTTTAGTAAATTGTATTACACCAGTATTGATTTCCTGGTTCTGGTAAGAGTACTGTGATTATGTAAGATGTGAACATTAGGGGAAGCTGAGTGAGTGATATATGGAAACTATACTGTGTTTTGCATCTTTAAGTCTAAAGAAAAAAATAAAAGTTCAAAAAAAAATTTAAATTGACCCACTCTTAAAAAATAGTGTAATATATACAAATATACTTTGGTTAATCCTTACCCTGAAGAGGGTAAGTTCACATGTGAAATACCCAAATCAGGAAAGAATGGTCCAAGGATAGCAAGTCAGCCTTTGAAAGACTAAACAGAGTCTACCCACAGCAGTGCTGGTCAGTTGGCATAATGGAAATGAGCAGTGGCTCCCTGCTCTCTGGATTGGGTGAAAATATCATACTGGCAGCTCGACCTTCCCAAGAACCACACAGAAGAATCTAGGAATACCAGCAGTCCATTGCTTTCAGAAAAGGGGTCCTGGACTCTGTCAGAATCCTTAGTTGTCCCTTAAAGAAGGGCCCTGCCCCCTCCCCAGAGGCCAGCTGAATCCTGCCCCTGCAACACTATCACACATGCATTGCCCGTCTCTCACCTGGCCAGAGAGCTCGAACTCTGCAGAGCCTGACGGACAGGCAGGGCTCCCTCCGAGCCTGCTTGCTAACAAGTGTTTAATGAGTGGCCAAAATTGATCTGAGACTTGCTTTCCCCGTCGCATACCTCCTGGTCATAGAACTGTGGGAAAGGACACACAGGCTCCCATCATCTGTTTCCCAAAAGAAGGTGACAATTCTTCAAAGGACAAACCAACTTAGGTCAGTTCACAACAGATTATGTCTTCAGATTCCTGAGGACATGTTTATGGCCCCGAGAACATGTTTATGGCCCCGTGAACATGAGCCAGCTCGGGTCTACACCCCCCAGAGAGGGGCCCTCCAGGGACAATGCCTCCAGCTGGGCTGCTGCTGTCTCCAGAGGGGGCCATTTGGGCAGTGACGAGCCTCCCCTGGGACACCAAGTGTCCACACTGAACCCCTAGGGCTTATGGGGGCCGGAGCATGCTGGATGTCCAAAACCTGACCAAACTACTTAGCCCAGAGTCTTCAAGTTGACTCAACGGTGGAATCAATCATGAAGCATACAACAAGAAAGCCCATACTTTTATTTTCTTTAGAACCAGACATAATCAAGCCCGTCTTCTATTTTCTTCCTCCCAAGGGGCAGACTCATCTGTCACTTCCTGTCCTCATCCCCCTGCTTCCTCATTCCTCTCCTGCTGGTCAGCCCAGCTGTTTCCAGCCATCCCCAGTCCAGGCTCTCCTTCAGCACAACCCGAGACCCCAGCAGCCCTGGGAGAGACGGCCGTCACGGAGAGCCTCAGCTAGCCTGGCCCTAACTCCAGGACAGTCTACAGAGCAACCAGGCATCTGACAAACTTTACGGCCCGCTGGGCTAAGCGAAACCTCCTTTTCAACTTCCTCAAACTCTACAAAGATGGAAGCTGTCTTCCACAGGCTGCCACCAAATCTACCGCCTCTTTGGCCCTACCTGACCCGGAGATTGAAAAAAAAACAACATCCCCACCTGAAACTAATAGAACATCGTACATTAATTTTACTGGAATTTCAAAAAAAAGGGAAACAGCATCTTTGGTGTGGTAGGCAGAGCAGTGCCCACTCTCCCATCAGCTATCCACATCCTAATCCCCAGAACTGTGACTACCTAGCAAAGGGACACTAAAGTTGCAGATAGAATTAAGCAGGCTAACTTAAAAACTTAAAAACCTTAAAACTTTAAAACTGGGAGATTACCCTGAATTATCCTGGTGGGCCTAATGCAATCCTAAGGATTCTTAAAAGTCTACATTGGGGACAAAGAGAAGGCCAGAGTGATGTGATGTGAGGTGAGGAGGGGACCCCCCCCCCCCCATTGCAAGCTTTGAAGATGGAGAAAGGGGGCCATGAGCCAAGAAATGTGAAGTCTCTAGATGCTGGAAAAAGACAAGGGAATATAAGTTTCCCTAGAGTTTCCCTAGAACACTGCCCTGTCAACATGAGTTTAGCCAAGTGAGACCCACATCAGACCTGTGACATCAAGAACAGTAAGACAATAAATTTGTGTTGTTTTAAGCCACTGATTCTGTGGACATTTGTTATGGCAGCAATGGGAAACAAATACACCTGGCTATCAAGTACCATAGTAGCTTGTTCCAAGGTCTAATAAATAAATGAGTCTGAAGTAAAACTATCTTCAAAAAGCCTCAACACTTGCCTCCCCTGAAGGCCTGGCTCTATGCCTCTGGCTGCCATTGGTCTCCATTCCCTTAGGCCTTACCTCCAAAGAAACCAGTGCCGGGGGAAAGAAAACACACATGGTTTTGTGTCACAGGGCAATTCTAAATAGAACACTTTGCCTGTGCCATTTTTGTGAAGTATTTGCTTGACACAGATCTTTAAAAAGAAAACCCACTCAAGAGTTATTTCTGTAACTGAAGGTGGGCAAGAATGGGGATAGTAAAATGAGATTATTACTTATGAAATGAGCAATGGAAGTTAAGCCTATTCTTACCTATCATTTAATGCATCACTCTGCAACTAAGTATGTTGAGGATGATTTCCATTTCGGACCACCCCAACCCCACAGTACATGGATCTGAGTCTCAATGTTGTTCTTCAAAGGCCTCAAAGCTGGTGTATGCCAATCCATTCTGGCTATTTGTTTGGCCAGTGCCAGAAATTCAAAGACAGCCAGAACTCACTCTTTTTCAATGTATTTTCTGTGTGTGTGTGAGCACCCTAAATGTGCAGAGACATAGAATCCTCCTGAGTAGAGGGTGGAGTTGAAAAAGAGGAGCCACATGGCGGTCAGCACTCCATATGTCAGTAGATTTGGATTCTCCTTCCAACTAGTTGGGAGTGAGGGTTCAACCTCTAACAGTGTCCAACTGACAAAGGTCATGCTCACTGATTCCTATTACCCAGGCTTGAGAGTAGTTAGGACTGGCAAAGGCTGGCCTAAAAATAAAAAGCCATGAGTTCCAATGCCAGAACAGTGGGCCATTTAAGCTCTATTTTTAGCAAGTCTCGCTTACCTGTGAGGCAGCATATGGCTCCTATAATTCTCCAAAGCATAAAAGCATTAAAAGATCGGAGTGGCTGTGATAAATGGGTTGGTCCCCAAGTGAGCATTCCCACATTGACAAAAGTAGAGAGCCAACAGTCCGGTGGCCCAACTGGCTTCCAAAGGGACCCACCATCATGCTGCCAGCTCTTAGCCATTACCGACAGTTAAAACATTAAGCCAAATGACAGAGGAGTTTCTGCTACCAATTCATGATATTGGAGACTTTGTGTTTTTGACAAGAAGGCATTTTCTAAGCAGTTACTCCCTAGGGACGAAGAAAAGAATCCTGAAGCAAAACACCACAGACTAGTTCAGGCTAAAGATAAAGTAGAGCAAGAGGAAAAGAGAAGAAAAATGTCGCGTTGCAGGGTACACAAGGGGCCAGCGACACTTCCCTAAAATGCAGGATGAGAAGCCTGCAGAAATGAGCACATTTATCTCAGATCGCCTCTGCACAGCCCAGGGCACATGCATGCACTTCATTATGTCCCCAGGAGGAAGTGTGGCAAGCCCAAACCCTGGCCACAACTAAGAAAGATAAAGTAGATTTCTTCTGTGGCGGACTCACGGCAAGGAAACTTTGGGAGAGACGGTAAAAACAAGCCAGCCTGCCAGCTGCCCTAACAGCACAGTGCGCCCTGTCTGAGCCAATCATTGCTCTTTTCTTGACAAGTGTGGTGCAAATGAGACGCCAGATAAAGGCTCATCGAGGGCCACAGGAAGACTCCTGTAAGTACAGTAGAAGTGGTCCGGGCACAAATACCATCATGCCGCCAAAATTGTCCCACACGCCGTGCCACGGATAACTTACTTATTTCTTGGGTTCTGTCAAAAGAGAAATAAATCCAAACATGGGAGTAGACCTTACACAGCGACAGGGCCAGCAGCAGGGAAGATGATGAGCAGCGCCAACTTCCTCAGTTGCTCCTGACCATCCGCCATGTGCATGCAGGAGATATGAATTCCCGATTCCCGGCCCAGTTTGGGAAAACGAGACTCTGGCTTTAGAGTCATACATCATATGTTGTTTTCACTCATTCAACAAATATTTTTCTTTTGCTGCTCATTCTGGCTGAGACACTGTGCCAGATCCAGGGATACCAGTGTGAAGGAGCCGGCCATGGTCTTTGCTTTGGCGCCAAAGGAACTATGGTCCACAGGGCATGATTTGTGGGGTCCCTGCAGTACCTGGTGGGGCTTCCTGAACCAGCACGTGCCCAGTGCCCTTTCCTCAAGCAGTGACCCCTTCTCCTGTGCATCTGGAAGTATCGGCATCCGAGTCAGGGGTGGGGAGGGAGGAAAAGGAAGAGAGAATGAGGTCTGGCTACAACTTGGATTTCCTTGCATTTTTCAGCAGACCAAGTAAAGCAAAGATAAATAAGACGTCTCATGATCCCCCCACTCAAAAATCAGTAACTCATCCTTGATCAGTGGTTTCTTCTCATTCATAACTACCAACCCAGGAAAGTGAAATTATGATTGTAGCGCGCATGAATTAGTTTAGCCAAACGTGCTATCCCCTTCCACCTCCTAAGCAAGAACTCTTCAGCTCCAGGCTGTGAGCCAGGATTTCCCAGGACAGAGCTCAGAGCAATGTGGAAGGAAGGGTCCAGGCAAAGACTTAGCAGAGCCCAGGATGGTGCCGTTGGAGCCAGCGAAAGACTAATGAGTACTGCAGACTCCTCAGTCATCACCACAGCAAGGTTTCCCTACCTTATATCCAAAAACCAGTGCACACATAAATTTGACACATTATTGACTTAGCCCCCCATACCCAGAAGGAAGCAATGGGTGGCAGACGAAAAAACGAATTCCTGAAAGAAGCTTTCCATTTCGGGGGAGGTGGGGAGGACCAGAACTAGCACAGAAATCAGATGAGACCCCACTCCTCCCCCTGCGGCTCCACACCCCCAACCCCTGCCTCCTCTCAGAGTGGGGAAACTTGCTCTCCCACAGCATTCCTCCCACTGGCCCTAGTCTCACTTATCCCATCCCTAAAAGACATCCCTCATCGGGTTGATTCAGAACTCTCCAGTCATGCTATGCCTTTAAATATCTTTTCCTACCACTGAAGGTCCACCACCTGGATGCTCTTGACAGGAGGACCTATTTTAAAACAATAGCTCCCAAGGCACATCTCACATAGAGCCAAGATGCTTGTCAGCATCAAGGTCAATGACAATATGGGTCTAAAGAAAGTGCAGCAGACACTGGTGTTTTGGTGCTCAAATTGCAGCTCAGGTGAGTGGGAAGAGCCTGGGATATCGGAAACTATTGGTCTTTCTCTCTCATGGGCCAAGCAGACACATGGTGGGACCAAGGTTACCAGATGAAAAGCAACAAACCAACCCTGCTGGGTGTGACAGGAACATTCAGAGGAGAGTGGCCTGGAGTCAGTCATTAAATAGCAGGCCCACCTGGAGGTGCTATTAGCTAATAGCAGGACCACCTGCAAATTTTCAACAACTCTCTCTGAAAGAATGATTCGGCCCCACCAAGGAGAGCACAATCTGGTTGTAATTTCAGGAGAGGACTCAAATCTGTTGAGGTTAGGGGTACTTGAAAACCAACTCAATGGTCTACTGGGATAGGTAGGGCACCCAAAAAGTTAAGAAGACCGGGGAACAATAATAGTAGAAGCCTGACTATCTCTAGCAACTGATTGCCGATCACAGCTCATGTCTTGGAGGCAATAGGGAGTGGTGGAGAGCAAAGCAAACTGGATTCACGTGCTCACCCATCTGAACAGAGCTCCCATGACCGCAGCCAAGCAGGAATGCCAGCCCAAGGATACCAGAAGACCTGGCGTTTAAGAGCAGCCAGGGATCTAAAATGTTATGGAAAAGCCAACTGGATTCTCAAACATCAGCAACTCGAGATTTATAAACACCATGGGCCACTATGAGATCCTGATGTGGCTCTCACAGTTCCTAATAATCTTATTTTCTACACTGAATTTCCAGAACACCAGCCACAGCAAAAGGCCTTTCCACAACATTACTACTCATAAGCCCAGTGCTCCCAGCACTCACTCTCAGTCCACACAACTCAGTTTCAGCACCATTTGAGGACATTCTGAAGTCATTGGAGGCATTTGTTTTTACATTATTTCTACATACTGACAGAAGAAAAAATTTATAATTTTAGATGATTATGAGTTATTTTCCAAAACTTCTGTGTATCTATCAACATTGATGTAAATATTTGCAGTCTTCCACCAAAGAGACAAAGTCAGGGACTGACAAATAGATACCACCATACTTCTCACGTTCACCCATCTCTTCCGTGCTATCTTAGTGTGGGCCGAATACCAGAGGCTGGGTGACTTCAACATTTATTCCTCAGAGTTCGGGATCCCTGGGTGGCGCAGCGGTTTGGCGCCTGCCTTTGGCCCAGGGCGCGATCCTGGAGACCCGAGATCAAATCCCACATCGGGCTCCCGGTGCATGGAGCCTGCTTCTCCCTCTGCCTGTGTCTCTGCCTCTCTCTCTCTCTCTCTCTGACTATCATAAATAAATAATAATAATAAAAAATTAGTTTATTCCTCAGAGTTCTGTAGGCTGGAAGTCCAAGACCACAGCACCAGCATGGTCAAGTCCTGCTGAGCATCCTCTCCCTGGTATCCTTGTACAGTGGTTGTGGGAACGGTGGGGGTGGGGGGAGGAGAAAGGGAGGGGGGAGAGAGAGAGAGGGAGGGAGAGAGGAGGAGGGAGAGGGAGGGAGAGGGAGGGAGAGGGAGGGAGATGGAGAGAGAGGGAGAGAGAGGGAGTGCTTTCTCCTATCTTTCCTGATAAGGGTACTAACCCCATCATGAGGGTTCCACCCTCATGATGTAATTACCTCCAAAAAGTCCAATTTCCAAATACCATCTCATTGGGGATTAGGGTTTCACCATACTAACTTTGTGGGGACACAAACATTCAGTCCATAGTACATGCAAAAAATCTGTGTCTGTCTGCCTCTCTCTCTCTCTCTCTCTCTCTCACACACACACACACACACACACACACGCACATGCACACAAAACAGATGACCACACAAGCTGGGAGGCCCAAAAGCTATTAGGACAGGGAAGTCTGATCAGTGTTCCTATCATGTGCACAGAATATGAGAGGGTCCTCACACATGAGAGGACTCCAGCACCATGTGCTGGTGTGGCCTTTTTGGTTGTTTATTAGCAACCCATTTGAGCCCCTACTCTGTGCCAAACTCCTAATACATGCCATGTATTTGATGCTAGCAAAGCCAGCTGCTCCGTGGGCTTCCCTAAGGAAACTACAAGTGGGCCAGCAGTTGGAAATGGCCTTCACAAAAGGAACACAGCAAATAGAAGACAGATGGAGGGCACTGTCACTCGTAAGAAAAAGAAGTAGACCTCAAAAATATGGTTCACTTTTGTGATTATTTAGACATGTAATCCCTGGGAGTCACAAAGTAAGAGAAAACGAAGTCCCATCTTCAGCAAGTTCACCAGCTCTGACAACTGAGTACTTTCAAAATACACCCACAGTCATGAGACTGGCAAAAATGCAGTCATATGATGCAGCAGAGACTGATGATTACCTCCCGGTGTCCCCTTGCTCCTTTTAGAAATAGAACCCTTCCCTCCTTCCACGGTAGACAGAATAATGGCACCCCCGCATATGTCCATATGCTAATTTCAAGGACCTGTGCATATGTCTGTCACCTAACCAGGCAGAATGAACTTTGCAGGTGTGATGAACTTGAGGACCTTGAGATAGGGAGGATATCCTGGATTATCTGGTTGGGTCCAGCATCTTCACAAGGGCCTTAAAACATAAAAGAAGCAGATGAGCCAGAGAAGATGTGACAACAGAGGCAGGGGTGGGAGTGACGTGAAGAAGGGACCATTAGCCAAGGAAGTCTGGCAGCTTCTAGAAGCTGCAAAAGGCAGAGGATGGGTCCTCCCCTAGAGCCTCCAGAAGGAACACAGCCCTGCCAACCCATCCTGGACTTCTGACCTCCCAAACTACAAGATGAAAACTCTCTTATTTTGAGCCATTAAGTTTGTGGTAATTTGTTACAGCAGGAATAGGAAACTAACCCCCACCCCCAGTTTGTATGGGGCACAGGGCTGCCCGGGTGAAACTACATCCCCCAGACCCACCTGCTGTGAAGCCTGAGACTTTAGCTAAATTCTTACCAATGGGCTGTGTGAGGGAATGACATGAGCAGCTTCCAAGTCACTCCTTTGAAAAGAGGAGCTGCTCACCCACCACCTCCCTCTCCCCTGAGCCAGTAAGCCCCTCCTACCATGCTGACAAAGGCAAGGGCCTAGCAACCTTGGAGAGGGCAGCAGGAGAGAAGGCACCTGACTCCAATGACCCTGAAGAGCAGAGCCATTCACCCATCCTGAACAGTCCAGGGGTCGACAGGTGTGGCCAGAGAGGAAAATAGTATGCTACCTTGGGGTCTCTGACAGCTATTTAGCCTATGCCCCAATATATCTGGGATGCCAGGTGCTGGTGGGCACGGGAGCAGCTGAAATGTTTATGCTCTGGGATTATACACTTTGAAAACCAATTTGGTGGGGCACCTGGGTGGCTCAGTGGTTGAGCATCGGCTCAGGTCGTGATCCTGTAGTCCTGGGATCAAGTCCTGCATCAGGCTCCCAGTAGGGAGCCTGCTTCTCCCTCTGCCTGTGTCGCTGCCTCGTCCTTCTGTCTCTCTCATAAATAAATAAATAAAATCTTGGGAAAAAAAGAGAAAACCAATTTGGCATTCTGTTCTATAGCTCACTATTCTCTCCTTCAATAAATACACTCTCTTCTTCATTCATTAGTTTGTTCATTCCCTCATTCACTGGAAGAAAGAATATGCTGGTACAACCACTTCGGAAACCCAGCAACTTGAAAGCTGGGAAAATCACTCCTTGCTATATACCTTCAAAAAAACGTATTTTAACACTCACCTAGAGACATCTATTAAAATGGTGATAGGAAGTCCATTCTTGGTAGCAAAACACTGGAAGCAATGCAAAAATCCACCAGCAGGAGAAAGGACAAATACACAATGTCACACCAGACAGGAAAAATAAGCAAACTACAAAATGAGAGACAACAAGCAAATCACAAGTCTCTGTGTGGTCTGGTGCCAATTTTAAAAAACTAAAACCAGGGATCCCTGGGTGGCGCAGCGGTTTGGCGCCTGCCTTTGGCCCAGGGCGCGATCCTGGAGACCCGGGATCGAATCCCACGTCGGGCTCCCGGTGCATGGAGCCTGCTTCTCCCTCTGCCTGTGTCTCTGCCTCTCTCTCTCTCTGTGCGACTATCATAAATAAATAAAGTTTAAAAAAAAAAACTAAAACCAAGCACAACCCAGACAATATGTTTTTAGGAGATATATGTGGGAATAACTATCTGTTAAAGAAGAAGGGAATGATGACTTTAAGAAGACCCTTGTGGGGCACCTGGGTGGCTCAGGGGTTGAGCATCTGCCTTTGGTTCGGGTCAGGATCCCGGGATCCTGGGACTGGGTCCCCATCGGGGTCCCCATGGGGAGCCTGCTTCTCCCTCTGTCTACATCTCTGCCTCTCTCTCTCTGTGTTTCTAATGAATAAATAAATAAAATCTTTTTTAAAATAAATAAATAATACAAAGACCCTTCCTGGTTGTCTCCTCCTGAGAAAGCAGGGAGGGGACTGAGCCAGAGCACACATTGGGATACGGGGTCATGAGTGTATATTTTATAATGACACTTGAAATAAAATTAAATAAATAAATAAATAAATAATTATAATGACACTTGACACTATCTACACAACATACAATGTGTGTATATCAAACACCACATCTTCTTTCGGAACTGTTTTGAAGGCATCACCACAAGTAAAATGGTCTGCATGAAGGAAGAGTTCTCACCACAATTTGAAAAGACCAATTTGAGATGGGAGAAGCAAGTGAACCCGAAAGACCATGCCCCGTTAAGCAGTGTGCAGTGTCACATCTTCTGCTACGACTTTTCTGAAACACACCACCCTGTCTTCTATTAGTGTTGATTTGAGTTTTATTGGGTTAATTTATACTTAATTTGCAAATCTGTGTCAGGTTTATACTTACAAATGAGCTAAAAGCAAAAGGAGCTTTTATCTAGTTAAGTGCCTGGATCTTCAAGTATTATTATTATTAAAAAGTCTAAGGCAATCAAAAAGAAAGGAGAGGTGGAGGAGGCCTGGGTGGATCAGAATTGGTTAAGCATCTGACTCTTGATTTCAACTCAGGTCATGATCTCAGGGTCCTGAGAGAGCCCCACATCAGGCTCAGTGGGGAGTCTGCCTGAGATTCCATCTCTTCCTCTCCTTCTGCCCCTCCTCTCTCTCTCTAATAAATAAATAAATCTTGAAAAAAAAAAGAAGGAAAATCTGACATGCACTACAACACAGATGAACCCCGAAGACATTACACCAAGTGAAATAAGCCAGTCACAAAAGGACCAATAGGGTATGATTCCATTTACAGGAGGTTCCTGGGGTGGTGAAAAATCAGAGAGCCGGAAAGTAGGACAGTGGTCACCAGGGGCTGGAGGCAGGGGCAATGGGGAGTTAGTGTTTATGGGGCATGGAGTTTTTCAGGTGGGGAATATTGAAAAGTTCTGGAGAAGGACAGTGGCAATAGTTGTACAACATGAATGCGCTCAATGCTAATGAACTCTACACTTAAAATGGTAAAAATGATAAATTTTATGTTATGCATATTGGACCACAGTAAAAATAAATAAATAAAAGCTAATAAGCACTTTCAAATGTTTAAGGCCAAACAGGGATTCCTGGAAACCAATTTCCTTGTGAGGGGACCTCCCACATTACTCATTTGAGAAACTCTGCTCTATTTGGTTTCTCTGTAGACCTCCAGCGAGGAGGGAGTTTCAGAAACTGCCTAAACCTTGTCATATCTCAGAAAGTTGTCTTCTAACTTGATGTGTGTTCTTCAAATTAAGACCTTTCCCTCTTTCTGGATAAAGAGAACTTCTAAAAGCAAACACCCTTTGGTTTGACAGTTTATTTCATTGTGTGTTTCCTGAAATAATCACATTGCACTCTCCCTCCCAGTTAGGAAATGAAAGTTAACTAAAATGTGTCATCGAAAGGAACCTTAGCTACCCCTGAGTTCCTCTGGTTACCAAATCTTACACTTAACAGGCACTCAATAAATACTTGTAGAAGTTCATTGAGTTCCAATAATGGCAGCATTGGGTCAACCGTCTTGTTCGTTCTACCAGTATGAGCTAGTTATGTTCACAATCTGAAAATGTAAGGAAGAGAGAAAGTATGTGGTACAGATTAGCGACCAATGCTCTCTAACATGTACTATCATGAAGTTTAGAACTTTCACAGAAACTTACCCCTGAGAGGGCACCATAAATACGTAACTAATTTTTTTATCAGGTACAGCTGACATTTGGCGTAGGCTTGTTTGCTGAGGAATAAATACTTTACACGCTGCTATCCATTAATGAAACTGATGCACCGTGAAGGCAAGGTTTTGAGATGGTTCTTCTGGCCTGGATCTGGAGAGTCTTACCAGCCTCACCTGTTGCCCTTCGAAGCTAAAAGCATAACATTTTTCAGGGAGTGTATGATGAGGACACAAAGCTAAGCTCAGAAACATGGGAGGGTTATTACAGCCATGGCCTTTCCTTTGTCGGCACATGACTTAGACCCACATCCCAGCAAAATATAGTCACACTGAGGACCCAGGGCCTCCAAGACACAGTTTTCCCTGTGGTTCTGGAAAACAAAGATCCTTTCAATGCCAGTCAGGGCATGAAGTGAGTGGAAGGAGGGAAGGGGAAAAGTAACAGAAGGAACCAAACCCCCAAGGGTTTCACCTTTCACTGTGTATACCTTAATCTCACACCTGAATGCTAAACCAAGATTAATCACCTCAAAATGGCACGATGAAAAGGGTATGGTGCTGTGGACTATGAAAGGCACGCTAGCAACCTCCTTCAGAGGTGTCTCTCTTCCCCCACTCCGGTCTCTATTCCTGTCTCTCTCTCTCTCTCTCTCTCTCACACACACACACACACACACACACACACGCGCGCACGCACGCACGCACATGAAGCACATATAGTACAGAAGAGATGATAAGCCAAGTGAGCACATAGTTTCTTTTTTAACATTTTATTTATTTATTCATGAGAGACACACACACACACAGAGAGAGAGAGAGAGGCAGAGACACAGGCAGAGGGAGAAGCAGGCTCCATCCAGGAAGCCTGACGTGGGACTTGATCCCGGGTCTCCAGGATCAGGCCCTGAGCTGAAGGCGGTGCTAAACTGCTGAGCCACCCGGGCTGCCCAAGCACGTAGTTTCTTGAACTAAAACTGAAAGCAAGCACAGGACGGCAAGTACCCCACCGATCCCCATGTAATAATCCCCACAGACTCAAGTCCTCTCCATCATCATCATCATCTTCATTATCACCGGCCATTCTAATCACTGTGGGGGCTATGGAACCAAGGAATGGATATAAAATGACACCCTACCTACAACCTGAATTTCTTAAGGGATAAAAAGGAAAATGATGTCCATCATATCCCTATTTATAATATCAAGATTATGTAAACAATCTAACTGCTCAAATGAGAGGGAAATGGCTAAATAAACTGAGAACTGTGAGCTCGGATATTCAGCAACTAAAAACACTGGCTTTGAAGATGGCTATGAAGGTAAAAAACAAAAACAAAACAAAACACCAGGCCATACAATTACATTTATTACAATCCATGCACACATATCCACAAGTATGCAGTAAAAAGACTGAAAAGACATACACCAAAATAAAATGATAGTGGCTGCATTGAAGTACAGTTTGGGCTGTCAATTTAAATTCTCCTGCTTACTATTTTCTAAACCCTATAATATAGTCGCTATATATTTATAGCAAAAAAATTTAAGGTTCGAGAATATTGGAGCTAGAAATAGAAGTAGCCTAGAACCGCCAGTTCCCAGGCAGGTCCTGCAAGGTGAGCCCCAGCGGACAGGGAGACCCAACCGCCACCGGCTGCCCCCAAACCCCCAGTCCTGGGCTCCCCCCTCACCCTCAGCCCCAGGCTCCCCCCAAACCTCCAGCCTGGGGCAGTGGCAGAGGCTCCTCCCACAAGCCCACACCCCAACCACTTGGCCAAGGTTTCTTCTCCCCCAGGGGGCCCACACCTCCTGCTGTGGCTTTGTGACCTGAGACTGCACTGAAGATAGGACAGTTTCACCTCATCTCATGGCCACAGTACTTGTACTGAGCAAAGGAGGTAGTGATGGTGATGGGGTGACATGGGTGGGAAATTTGGAAGCCAGGGCAACAATGGTGGGAGAGCTCTCAGGAAGCAAGGGGAGGGTTGTGAGAAGGGGCCCTGAGGAAGTGACAGGGTGTTGGGGAGGGAGAGGAAGAGGAGGAGGTGGGGGAGACAGGAGGTAGAGGGTGGGAAAAGAGGGGCAGGAGGAAGAGGACGGAGGCAGAAGAAGGGTAAGGAGGGAGGAAAAGGCAGGGGTGTGGAGAAGAAGGAACAGGGGTGAGAAGGGGGGACAGACAGACATAGGAGAGGAGGGCTGAGGAAGAGAGAGGGTGGAACAGTGAGGAGGTGGGAAAGACAGAAGGAAAGACAGAGACGAAAGGAAAGGAAAGGAAAGGAAAGGAAAGGAAAGGAAAGGAAAGGAAAGGAAAGGAAAGGAAAGGAAAGGGGACAGGGAAAGGGAAAAGGAAAAGGAAAAGGAAAAGGAAAAGGAAAAGGAAAAAGAAAAGGAAAAGGAAAAGCAAAGCAGAGGGAAAAGGGACAAAAAAGAGAGGGGCTCTGGGAAGGGAAGGAGAGAAAGAGAGGGAGGGCAAGAAGTTGAGAGGAGGCTGGGTAGAGGGGGTAGAGGTGGACAGTTGAGGAGAATGACAGGGTTCAAAGGAAGAGAAAATTGGGGGGGGGACACCTGGGTGGCTCAGAAGTTAAGCACCCATCTCCGGCCCAGGGCATGATCCTGGAGTCCTGGGATCGAGTCCCATGTTGGACTCCCTGCATGGAGCCTGCTTCTCCCTCTGCCTGTGTCTCTGCCTCTCTGTGTCTCTCATGAATAAACAAATAAAATCTTTTAAAAAAGAGAAAATTGGGGAAAGGGTGGGGGTGACGAGAAGATGTAGGGGAGGGAGACAGAGAGGGTGCTGGGGGAGGGTGTGAGGAAAGGGGGGGGAAACAAAGAAAAAAGTGGGGGGAGAAAGTGGGAGGAGGGAGGGAAGAGGAATTACTTGGGAGGCAGCAAAGGAGAGAGCCAACAGGGACCAGTGAAGGGGAGGTGGTAGGAGGGTGGGAGAGAGAACTGAGGTGGGGGGAGTAAGGGATTGGAGGTAGAGTGAGGTGCCCAAGAAAGGGTGTGGAGGAGAAAGTGCAGAGGAGAGAAGGCTTGAGGCTGGAGAGAAGCAACAGGCCAGACACTAGGGGGACAGTCCCCTGCCCCCTCTCTTCTTCGTCTCTCCGACTGGGCAGTTAACTCATCACCAGGCAGTGTCTGTTTTTCACAATGCCTTGATCTCTTCCTCCATTTAAAAACCCACAGGTTCCCTAAAAGTGCCAGTAGTGTCACAACCGTACCCTACCCCACAGTGTGCTATCATCAACCCATCCAAATGCCCCCAAAGCCACATCTACACGTTTTTACATGCTGCCCGTGCAAAAGGAAAATGAAGGTGAGTTACACGATTGGGGTCTCAAAAGGATACAAATAACCCCATCACTCGCTCACTCTCACTCGGAAGCACAACTGTGCCTGGCGTGGCCAGGAGCCCTTCCTCAAGGGAGCCTTATGAAAGGGACTCCAAAGACGGATGGAACATCCTCAAAGGCTCCAGTACCACCTCACACCAATCACCCCTTTGTCAAGAGAAAGCCAAGAAAAATGGGCACAGGGCACTTTCAGGTATTCTGGATTATGGCATTCATGCATCCCCATTTATAGTGTCTGCCCCAAGAGTGGCCCCCAAGTCTCCCCATCTCATCAGCACTGCTCCCAGGGGCAGGGTTTCATTTGGATCATGGCTGCCCCAGTGCTTAGCACACACCTGGCACCAAGCAGACCCTCCTTCATTTACATTTGCACGGGACCTAAACTGGGCATGTCATTCCCCTCACAGAAGTGGGCTCACAGCAGTCACCTGTGTATCTTCAGTGGGTGACACTGACTACAGTGGGCTCAGTCTTGCTAATAGGAATTTAGAACTGGGATGATGAATCAAGTCATTCTTAACAGTGGCTGGAACTGTGGCATGTGCCCCATGAACGAGTCGCACAGAAAGCAAAAGGGGGACAGGGGCAAGGAGGAGAGATAGTCAGATAGCACATGGGGCAGCTGGCCCATCCCTGGTTCTGGGGCTCCCTGTGGCCCTTGGGTTGCATGAAAGGCCCCTGTGGTCCTGTAATAAGCCCTCCTTTTCAGATGAACAGGGTCTGCTTGGCTTCCTCACTTGAAGAAAGTCCTTACTGCACATGCTTGCACACTCGTGCATGCATGCATGCTTGCACACACACACACACACACACACAATATGAAGCAGGAGACAGCCCTAACCCAGTGAAGAAGCATGGTCTTGATCAGTTAAGATCCAGAGCTAAGTAGTAAACAGCAGCATCTCCTAGGGAACTCTCCCAAAATATGCCTGTCAGCCCATCAAAATCAGATGAAGAAGACCCAGGCATACAGCTCTGATGCACATCCCCAGGGGAGGAAGCCACCAGCTACACAAAAGTTCTCTGGTCCCTTCAGGTGCCGGGGTGTCAGAATAAGTGTTGGACTCTTGGTTTAGGCTCAGGTCATGATCTTGGGGCCCTGAGATTGAGCCCTACATCATCGGGTGCAGGGCTCAACATGGAGTCTGCTGGAGATTCTCTTCCTTTCCCTCTCCCTCCCTCTCTGCCCTTCCCCTTGCATACTCTCTCAATCAATCAATCAATCTTAAAGAAAAAATAAGTTCTATCAGCAATTAATCATAACATAAAATGGAGGGAGAAATAATGGAAATGCCTGTGTGCTGGTACAGGCATGAACCCTGCCTGGAAGAATTTGGGAGAAATAAAACACAGGCAGCGGGTGGGGGTGCTGGAGTAGGGGGAGGTAGAGGGACCACCAGAGAATCTGGAGGACTGGGATTAGGAAGGACACCTGTCACTATGAGCACTTAGCTCCTTCTGAATTTTGAAACACATGGATGTATAACCTCTTCCAGAAACTGACTTTAAAATATGTTTTTAAAATTTCCCCAGCAAGCAGCTGTAGGCTCGATGCCCAACAAAGGGATGAGCACTGAGAACTGCTTCCCTTTGCAAATTTTGCCCTCAGTTGTGAGCCCACTATTCCTATTCTCTGCCCAGACCCCCCAAAGCTAATTACTTTCTTTTCATTTCTTTCCTGACATTCAAAGGTAGCAATTAAGCTAAAACATCACCATCAATTTCCCAACACTTGTTCTGCCCAACCTGCTTAGGTGTCAACAAGGAGCTAATCGACAGACTGTATTTGGGTTGACACCTCTGTTGTCCACCTAATATTTTATTGAGAACAAGAGGGTAGTGAGAAATCGCTGGTTAAGTGATGAAAAACTATCCCATTTTGTTCATAATGAAGAGGGGTTTTGGTGTTTGGTTTTTGAATGATCAAAACAGGAGGAAGGCAATGCCCATTTAAGAAGCCATTCATGTCAAATGAATTTTACCCAGAAGCTAGCATGTAAAATATTCAGGCAGAAGGTAGCATCCAGAACAGTCTGGTGAAGAAAATGAATATCCATGAAGAAGCTGGCTAAGAGGAGAAGAGAGCAAAGCCAGGAAGGCCTTTTCCAGTTCTTATCCAAAACAACATTCAAGCACCTCCTTCCAGCTCTAGGCACAAAAATGAGAACTAGTTGGAATAATAAGGGAGGACACTAAGCTAATTAAAGACTTTTCACACAGGGAGTGGGTGTGTGATGAATAAAACTAGTGCAGTCCCAGAGGACCAGACCTAGAACAGGGCCCCAACCCTTCCAAGCCTAGAACAGTCCAGAAAAATCCAACAGAAACACAAGAGCTGGTGTTTACATACTGACTGATAAGTTGAAATGGTGAAAAGGAGATGGTGATTTTTTTTTTAATTTTTATTTATTTATGATAGTCACAGAGAGAGAGAGAGAGAGAGAGAGAGAGAGAGAGGCAGAGACACAAGCAGAGGGAGAAGCAGGCTCCATGCACCGGGAGCCCGACGTGGGATTCGATCCCGAGTCTCCAGGATCGCACCCTGGGCCAAAGGCAGGCGCCAAACCATTGCGCCACCCAGGGATCCCAGGAGATGGTGATTTAAACCATCTATACATGCTGCACTCAGGGGCTTAAGGACTTAAATTTGTTAGGCAAAGTGAATAATTAATGAGCAATTCAATATTTATAGTATTTAATCCAAGACACTGAGGAGGAAACAACAGTATGAATCGAATTGCACTTCATCTTGCCACTCTGTCCCCCACCTGGGGGCAGACCAGCGGGGGTTGAGGGGGGCACACAACTTCCGTGGCCACTGAAAGGAAATCAGCTTAAGGCCTTTACTGGGCTTTTCTTGCCCACTGAATACAGTTCAGTGAGGACAAACGTCACTGAGGATTTTTTTCTTATTAGTGTTTGTCTTCCCGAAGCTAAGTATAAGCACAGTTTATCACCACAGTAAGGCCCACAAGCTGCATTTTGCTTCGTTGAAGCGTCCCCTAATGAAAACTGTAGACTTGCCTGTAAGATATTTACCCATAAAAGAACAATCAAGTTGAAAACCAAGTGCTCACAGTCACCCCGGATGCCCGTGTACCTTTGCCAACTAAAAGAATTCGGGCAAAGAAAGGTACAACTCTGTCAACCTTCTATGTGCAGATTCGAGGGATTGGTTTGGCGGTGCAGTGCTTTCTCCCGTGACTGAAATATCCTAATGAACCCCAGTAATTGCCAAGAGGTTATCCAAGCAACTAACACACGAATGCTTCAGGATGGAAAAGGAAATTCACAAGTCCCCCAAGGGGTGAGAGGGGTGTAACTTGGGGAGGTGGCTAGAGGGACAGAGCAAAGATGAAGTGCCTCCCAAAGGAAACACTGACCAAAATCATTCAAAATCAACAAAGCCATACTTTCTCTTTTCCTGTATTGCTTTGGAATCTTAACTGGGACCCTTGGGCTCCCACCCGGTGTTCTCCAAAGTGCTCGGGTGGCCAGGAGCCCCCGTGGGACATGGATTCTATGCTTCAAGTTCAACACTTGCCAGGGAAGGGTGATGAAACGTTTTCAAAACAGACACCGGGGCTAGTTGCACAACACTGTGAACGTACTTAATGCCATGAAACTGAGGACTTAAAAATGGTTGAAACGACAAATTTGGGTCAAGCTATTTCATCACGATTTTAAAAACTAATAATGTAATATGCCAAAAACCACTGAACTGCACACTTTAGATGAGTGAATTGTAAGATATGTGAATTATATCTCAATAAAGCTATTTTTTAAAAAATTTACCAGGGAGGGATCCCTGGATGGCTCAGTGGTTTAGCACCTACCTTTGGCCCAGGGCATGATCTTTGAGTCCCAGGATCAAGTCCCACATCGGGCTCCCTGCATGGAGCCTACTTCTCTCTCTGCCTCTTTCTCTCTCTGTGTCTCTCATGAATAAATGAAATCTTAAAAAAAATTTACTAGGGAAACAGCCTGTAGAAAGAGCCTCCCTGGGGGAAGCAGGACCCTGACGTTTACTGAGAGCCTACCTGTATGCGGGGCTGGTTCTTTCCCATTTCCAGGAAGCAGGGTCCTGCAGCCAGGGGACCTTGTCACTCTGGTTCTCAGAGTCGCAGTCTCATCATCTGACGGTGTGGGCTGCCATGACTGCCAAGGACCTTTCCAGCTCTTCAGTTCCAGGGACTGATGTGTGAGTGGCAGAAGGACCCACCATCTGCCACTCGGCACATAAGCACGTCCCACTAGGAAGGCAACACATCAGGGAAGCCAAACACAGGAGAAAGAAGTTTAACAACTTTGCGACCCAGGGAGTGACAGAGGAGGAACATGAGCTGTGTTAAGACACTTTCTACTCAGAGGACAAAATGGTGAAAGAATGCCAAAGAGCCCAGCCCTGCTTTCTTTCCAGTGACCTCTTGATTTATTCATAAAACAAAGGCTGTGGCTACAGAGGAGACCTTGTGTCCAGAGCAGCTGATGATTAAGAAAGGAAATGGCACCTCAACCATCTGTGTAACACTCAGAGCAGGCTTCCCCCACTTTTGGGGCCGGATAACTGCTGGGGGGCTGTCGTGTACATCGTAGGATGTGTGGCAGCATCTCTGGCCCTCAGATGCCAGTAGACTGCCCTCCCCACACTAGCTGTGACAACCAAGTGTCTCCAGCCATTGCCAAATGTTCCCCTGCAGGGCAAAACTGCCCCTGGTTGAGAACTCCTGCCAGAGAGAATTTTCTTTCTTGTCTCTGCAGTGGTTTGTTGAAGCTGTGTGACATGCAGCATTATCCTTCTCATCCATTGTGGTGGAGGCCACCATGAACTGTCAGCAAACAGACTCTGGCAGCACGTCGGCCCTGGGGGATCTTACAGAAATGCACACACACCCCTGGCAGCCAACAGCTTCCCGAGAATTTCAAGCAGGAACCACACTTGGGTGAAAGGGTTACTCATTCATTCATTCAGTGACACACGGCACTTAGTGCATGCTGGGCAATGAGCCAGGGCAATGAAGTTGGGGACACCCTGTCGGAGATGAACAGACTTCATACAAGATGATGTATTCTATAGCAATCTTTGGAGCAAGCCTCCAAAGATGAACAAGAGGCATAGTAGACTGTCTAACAGCCCCCTAAAGATGTCCACATCTGAAACCCCAGAACCTGTGAATATGTTCTTCCCATGGCAAACAGGACTTGTCAGATTGCTTAAGGGGCCTGAGATGGGGAGGACAGCCTGACTTATCCAGGCAGGTCCAACAGAGCATAACGGTCTTTAAAAAACGGGAGGCGGGAGGTTCAGAGTAAGAGAGGAGATGTGACGACAGAAACAGAGGTTAGAGTGATGTGGTCACAAGCCAAGGAGTGTGGGCGCCTCTTCCAGAAGCTGGAAAAGGCAAGGTAATAAATTCTTCTCTAGAGCTTCCAGAAGGAATGAAGTCCTGCCTACCCCTTAATATCAACCCAGTAAGACCCATTTTGGACCTCTGACCTCCAGAAGTGTAAGATTACAAATGTATGATGTTTTAAGCTACTGGATTTGTAGTATTTTGTTACCACGGCAAGAGGAACCTAAGACAGACTAGAAGGCAGAGAAGAGAGTGGAATCTCTTCCCCATGAAGGGAACTGCATAGGCAAGGCTGACACGCCTGAACAAGCATGGAACAAACCAAGGCAGGGGTGGCTGCCGAGCTTCTCAAAGGCTTTGCTAAGGTGTTCAGGATCTAAAGCATCTACAGAAGAGTGGTGACATGGGGTTAATTCCAGAAACACTTGGAGCTCGACTGTACACTGGAAAGAGCTAGGGGAAAGGAAGAAGAGGTGAAGCAAACAGTGGAATAGCTATGGAAGTGACAGGAAAGGTGTTGGTACCCTCCAGGAAATGGGGACTAGGGAGGAGAAGTACTGAGCACAGTGGATAGCAGGCTGTTTGTAGTGTCTAAGACACACCCAGGTGAAGTTGGCTAGAAGGTTAGGAATAATAATTAACTCAACCAATATCAATTTTGGGCTTCCCATGTGCCAGCACAGGGACACAATGACCAAACAGATGTTTACATACTGACTGATAAGTTGAAATGGTGAAAAGGAGATGGTGATTTTTTTTTTAATTTTTATTTATTTATGATAGTCACAGAGAGAGAGAGAGAGAGAGAGAGAGAGAGAGAGGCAGAGACACAAGCAGAGGGAGAAGCAGGCTCCATGCACCGGGAGCCCGACGTGGGATTCGATCCCGAGTCTCCAGGATCGCACCCTGGGCCAAAGGCAGGCGCCAAACCATTGCGCCACCCAGGGATCCCAGGAGATGGTGATTTAAAACCATCTATACATGCTGCACTCAGGGGCTTAAGGACTTAAATTTGTTAGGCAAAGTGAATAATTAATGAGCAATTCAATATTTATAGTATTTAATCCAAGACACTGAGGAGGAAACAACAGTATGAATCGAATTGCACTTCATCTTGCCACTCTGTCCCCCACCTGGGGGCAGACCAGCGGGGGTTGAGGGGGGCACACAACTTCCGTGGCCACTGAAAGGAAATCAGCTTAAGGCCTTTACTGGGCTTTTCTTGCCCACTGAATACAGTTCAGTGAGGACAAACGTCACTGAGGATTTTTTTCTTATTAGTGTTTGTCTTCCCGAAGCTAAGTATAAGCACAGTTTATCACCACAGTAAGGCCCACAAGCTGCATTTTGCTTCGTTGAAGCGTCCCCTAATGAAAACTGTAGACTTGCCTGTAAGATATTTACCCATAAAAGAACAATCAAGTTGAAAACCAAGTGCTCACAGTCACCCCGGATGCCCGTGTACCTTTGCCAACTAAAGAATTCGGGCAAAGAAAGGTACAACTCTGTCAACCTTCTATGTGCAGATTCGAGGGATTGGTTTGGCGGTGCAGTGCTTTCTCCCGTGACTGAAATATCCTAATGAACCCCAGTAATTGCCAAGAGGTTATCCAAGCAACTAACACACGAATGCTTCAGGATGGAAAAGGAAATTCACAAGTCCCCCAAGGGGTGAGAGGGGTGTAACTTGGGGAGGTGGCTAGAGGGACAGAGCAAAGATGAAGTGCCTCCCAAAGGAAACACTGACCAAAATCATTCAAAATCAACAAAGCCATACTTTCTCTTTTCCTGTATTGCTTTGGAATCTTAACTGGGACCCTTGGGCTCCCACCCGGTGTTCTCCAAAGTGCTCGGGTGGCCAGGAGCCCCCGTGGGACATGGATTCTATGCTTCAAGTTCAACACTTGCCAGGGAAGGGTGATGAAACGTTTTCAAAACAGACACCGGGGCTAGTTGCACAACACTGTGAACGTACTTAATGCCATGAAACTGAGGACTTAAAATGGTTGAAACGACAAATTTGGGTCAAGCTATTTCATCACGATTTTAAAAACTAATAATGTAATATGCCAAAAACCACTGAACTGCACACTTTAGATGAGTGAATTGTAAGATATGTGAATTATATCTCAATAAAGCTATTTTTTAAAAAATTTACCAGGGAGGGATCCCTGGATGGCTCAGTGGTTTAGCACCTACCTTTGGCCCAGGGCATGATCTTTGAGTCCCAGGATCAAGTCCCACATCGGGCTCCCTGCATGGAGCCTACTTCTCTCTCTGCCTCTTTCTCTCTCTGTGTCTCTCATGAATAAATGAAATCTTAAAAAAAATTTACTAGGGAAACAGCCTGTAGAAAGAGCCTCCCTGGGGGAAGCAGGACCCTGACGTTTACTGAGAGCCTACCTGTATGCGGGGCTGGTTCTTTCCCATTTCCAGGAAGCAGGGTCCTGCAGCCAGGGGACCTTGTCACTCTGGTTCTCAGAGTCGCAGTCTCATCATCTGACGGTGTGGGCTGCCATGACTGCCAAGGACCTTTCCAGCTCTTCAGTTCCAGGGACTGATGTGTGAGTGGCAGAAGGACCCACCATCTGCCACTCGGCACATAAGCACGTCCCACTAGGAAGGCAACACATCAGGGAAGCCAAACACAGGAGAAAGAAGTTTAACAACTTTGCGACCCAGGGAGTGACAGAGGAGGAACATGAGCTGTGTTAAGACACTTTCTACTCAGAGGACAAAATGGTGAAAGAATGCCAAAGAGCCCAGCCCTGCTTTCTTTCCAGTGACCTCTTGATTTATTCATAAAACAAAGGCTGTGGCTACAGAGGAGACCTTGTGTCCAGAGCAGCTGATGATTAAGAAAGGAAATGGCACCTCAACCATCTGTGTAACACTCAGAGCAGGCTTCCCCCACTTTTGGGGCCGGATAACTGCTGGGGGGCTGTCGTGTACATCGTAGGATGTGTGGCAGCATCTCTGGCCCTCAGATGCCAGTAGACTGCCCTCCCCACACTAGCTGTGACAACCAAGTGTCTCCAGCCATTGCCAAATGTTCCCCTGCAGGGCAAAACTGCCCCTGGTTGAGAACTCCTGCCAGAGAGAATTTTCTTTCTTGTCTCTGCAGTGGTTTGTTGAAGCTGTGTGACATGCAGCATTATCCTTCTCATCCATTGTGGTGGAGGCCACCATGAACTGTCAGCAAACAGACTCTGGCAGCACGTCGGCCCTGGGGGATCTTACAGAAATGCACACACACCCCTGGCAGCCAACAGCTTCCCGAGAATTTCAAGCAGGAACCACACTTGGGTGAAAGGGTTACTCATTCATTCATTCAGTGACACACGGCACTTAGTGCATGCTGGGCAATGAGCCAGGGCAATGAAGTTGGGGACACCCTGTCGGAGATGAACAGACTTCATACAAGATGATGTATTCTATAGCAATCTTTGGAGCAAGCCTCCAAAGATGAACAAGAGGCATAGTAGACTGTCTAACAGCCCCCTAAAGATGTCCACATCTGAAACCCCAGAACCTGTGAATATGTTCTTCCCATGGCAAACAGGACTTGTCAGATTGCTTAAGGGGCCTGAGATGGGGAGGACAGCCTGACTTATCCAGGCAGGTCCAACAGAGCATAACGGTCTTTAAAAAACGGGAGGCGGGAGGTTCAGAGTAAGAGAGGAGATGTGACGACAGAAACAGAGGTTAGAGTGATGTGGTCACAAGCCAAGGAGTGTGGGCGCCTCTTCCAGAAGCTGGAAAAGGCAAGGTAATAAATTCTTCTCTAGAGCTTCCAGAAGGAATGAAGTCCTGCCTACCCCTTAATATCAACCCAGTAAGACCCATTTTGGACCTCTGACCTCCAGAAGTGTAAGATTACAAATGTATGATGTTTTAAGCTACTGGATTTGTAGTATTTTGTTACCACGGCAAGAGGAACCTAAGACAGACTAGAAGGCAGAGAAGAGAGTGGAATCTCTTCCCCATGAAGGGAACTGCATAGGCAAGGCTGACACGCCTGAACAAGCATGGAACAAACCAAGGCAGGGGTGGCTGCCGAGCTTCTCAAAGGCTTTGCTAAGGTGTTCAGGATCTAAAGCATCTACAGAAGAGTGGTGACATGGGGTTAATTCCAGAAACACTTGGAGCTCGACTGTACACTGGAAAGAGCTAGGGGAAAGGAAGAAGAGGTGAAGCAAACAGTGGAATAGCTATGGAAGTGACAGGAAAGGTGTTGGTACCCTCCAGGAAATGGGGACTAGGGAGGAGAAGTACTGAGCACAGTGGATAGCAGGCTGTTTGTAGTGTCTAAGACACACCCAGGTGAAGTTGGCTAGAAGGTTAGGAATAATAATTAACTCAACCAATATCAATTTTGGGCTTCCCATGTGCCAGCACAGGGACACAATGACCAAACAGATGTAGTTCCTGCCCTCCTTAAGCATGGCAGAGAGAAGCAGAAGAGTCAGTATCAGAGTAACGTGATATGAAAGAAACCTGGCCGGCCATTGCTGGCTTGGAAGATGCAAGTGGGCCATGAGCCAAGGAATGCAGAAGGCTCTGGAAACTGGAAAAAGCAAGGAAAGGGATTCTCCCCTAGAGCCTCCAGAAGGAATGCAGTCCTGCCCACATCTTGATCTTAACCCAGTGAGACCTGTATTGGACTTCTGATCTCCAGAACTTTAAAGATAATAAACTGATGACATTTGGGGGCACCAAGTGTTTGGTAATTTATGACAGCAGCAATCAGAAGCTAACGCAGATACCAGGTACAGAAAAATCAAGAACAAATATCAAAAACTCTAATAATGCTAACAATGTATTTTATTTTTTATTTTTTTAAGATTTATTTATTTATTCATGAGAGACACGGTGGGGGGGCAGAGACACAGGCAGAGGGAGAAGCAGGCTTCCCGCGGGAGCCCCATGCAGGACTCGAACCCGGGATCATGCCCTAAGCCAAAGGCAGATGCTCAACTGCTGAACCACCCAGGCATCCCTAACAATGTATTTTAATGTCCCTTCTAAAGAAGAAAAGACTGGTGTGATGCTCTGGTAAACATCCGAGCGTCGCCGAGATGGGCCAGCTAGTGTCACTAATGCCCAGGTGCTGGGGTCTGGCATGGATGTGGTTCATGAAGAATCAATAGTGTACTGTTCTAGTGACTCCACAGAGGTTTGTTCTGAACTAGGAACATATTTTTCTCCTTCTCTAATGCCATGTGTCACTTATAACAATATCTTATATTTGACCAGAGTGCCCATGTGCTCTTCAGTGACCCACATACTCTGAAGCTCAGCTTTCTCACCTGCGAGGCAAGGAGGTTCTATGCCCCGACCTTGACCATGCATGAGAACCACCGGGGGTCTCCTTAAAACACAAATTGCTGGGCAGCCCAGGTGGTTCAGCAGTTTAGCGCCTGCCTTCAGCCCAGGTCGTGATCCTGGAGTCCCGGGATCGAGTCCCACATCAGGCTCCCTTCATGGAGCCTGCTTCACCCTCTGCCTGTGTCTCTGCCTCTCTCTCTCTCTCTCTCTCTCTTATGAATAAATAAATAAAATCTTTAAAAAAAAACACAAATTGCTGGGCTCCACCCCCACCCCCCATGCCCCCTTCCTCCTTCAGTAGGTAGAAATGGTGGCCAGAAAATGTGCATCTCTAACAAGATCCCAGAGAGGCCGATCTTGCTGGCTGGGGGACCACACTCTGAGAATCACTGTATCAGACTCTCCTCTCATGATGAAGGGATTCAAGTATTTTCCGGCCCTCATCCTTCCATTAAGAGCGGCCTTGACTTTGGTTCTCAGCAGCTTGCTCTGTGTGGCTCTGTATCTCTTGCCCTGTATTTCAGGTATCCACTGCGCTTAATGTAGAACAGTCCACAGACCAGAGCTGGCCCATGTTAAGGAAGCAGCCACAAAATACACCTACAGGGCCATGTCCTCCCCGATCACCTCCTCTTCCCTGCCCCCCTTTATCACTTAAGCTCAGAAAAGCAGCCCCGGCCATCCGGGAGCAGGCCGGGCAGTCTCCTCCACTGACCAGACAATTCCCAGGACACCAACATCAGACAAGGCCACTCTGTGACCGGGATGGGACAAGACCAAAACAAGACCACTCTGTAATCCCGTCTGAACACGGAGAACAAGCGAACCTTGTCCAAACCACAGAAGTCCCCACACATCCCCCGATCCTGGCTTATGAGCTTATGGCTTATGAGTGACTGCTGCTTCTTTACCATTCACAGCCTTTGTCCCGTCTTCCCTGCTGCCCGATAAGGTCTACCAAGGGCCCCAATCATGGAATTACCTCGCTTCCGGCCAGCCTCCAGTCCAGAGAACAGCTGGCCTCCTTAAAAGCTCCCCTAAAGCCCCTGCCACAGGCCCAGTCCTCCGTGTGGAACAGGCCCACACAGCTCCCTGCGGTCCATCGCTGCCTCGAGAGAACTGCTTGTTCCACGCCAGGTGTGTTGGGGCCGGGGAGGGGGGCAGTGCCAACCCCTACCCAATTTTCAGATTTCAGCTCAAACACAACCTCCTCAAAGACATCGTTCCCACCCTCTGCAGCCTAAATCACACTGCCCCTCTCTAATCTTTCGTAAGACCAGCAGGGCTTCTAATTTCGTATTGTCATGGGTACTGCATCCAGGCCTACCTCTTCCACTAGCCAGAAAAGCCCAAGCTGGCAGGTCTGTGTGTGTTGCGTGCCTGTTCCTAGCACAATGCCTGGCACAAAGCAGATCAATAAACACTGCATGGATAGATGGGTGAATGGATGAATGCTGACCACTGTATGCAATCTACTTTAAAATAAATTCAAATAGAAGGGCTGATGAGAGATTGTTCGTATTGCCAAAGGAGCTGAAGGTCTGTGCAACCAGGAAGGTAGCAAGGTTTTGCCGGGACCATGAGGACTATAAGGGGGTAAAGTAAGGGTCATGAGCAATAAAGGTAGAGTCTTTTCTTCCATTTTTAACTTTAGAATGTTTGTGGAGACCAACACATTACATTCATTCTAGTTTTAGTTTAGCCATAAAGCAATCTCCCACCAAAACAATACATTGCTAAAAACAGTCCAAACT
Source organism: Vulpes lagopus (assembly GCF_018345385.1). Taxonomy (NCBI): domain Eukaryota; kingdom Metazoa; phylum Chordata; class Mammalia; order Carnivora; family Canidae; genus Vulpes; species Vulpes lagopus. The sequence continues at coordinate 15,826,951 of NC_054848.1, forward strand.
TTGTTGTTACTCTGGAATTTTCTAAACAAAAATCATTTGCTGGGCTTGCAAATCCTCCACTGTTCACAGATGTGAATCATTAATATTTGTGCAATTGTAATTACAAGAGGCTTTCCCTAGATGTGGCACTGCAGGCATCTGCCTGCAAGCTCTGAGGGCATATTCTGAGTGGGCTTTTGTAAGAGGCCATTTTACAACTAACTGGATTCATTTCAGAGTTAGGGATTTGATGCTCTTCGGTTATTTTTCAGATTAAAGACTATATAATACAATTTTACTGCATTAGCCATCAACAGAAAAATCATTACCAGGCCAAGTAAGAATGCAAGTGTATCAAAGTGATATACTGGTGAAATCTTTTGAAAACCAAGGAGACTTGGGGGATCGAAGAAGGGGGCCGTGCCTGTGTGTGGACATATACCTGCTTCAGAAATGGCACTACTGGGTAGCTCCATCAGAAGACATACAGAATCAACTGTTAAATACCTGTACTTCATCACAAATACACTGCTGAAGATGCTTTAGAAAATAACAGGTGTGGGGGCCACCTGGCTGGCTCAGTTGGTGGGGCATGCAACTCTTGATCACAGGGTTGTGAGTTCAAGCCCCACAGTGGGCATAAAGATTACCTAAAAATAAAATCTTAAAAAAATCAACCAACTCTTCAGGGTGCCTGGGTGGCTCAGTCAGTTCTGTGTCTGACTTGATTTCGGCTCAGATCATGATCTCAGGGTTGTGGGATCAAGCCCCACTTTGGGATCTGCACTGGGTGTGGAGCCTGCTTATGTTTCTCTCTCCCTGTCTCACCCCCACCCCCACTAAGAAAAAAAAAGAAAAAGAAAATAGCAGGCAATCTTTAGCCATAAACTACTATAGACATCTTAAGTTCCACTATATACATGTTAATGAATTAAATCACAGCATTCATTTTAATCTTATCGCCTCTAAGTATTAACACCTGAAATAAATGAAAATCAGTTTCTGCACCCCCTCCATTTTGTAGTGGTCACAGTAAAAAAAGATTAAGCATGAAAGGGCTATAAACTGCAGAAGCAGTCTGTAATTTTCTTAGGAGGCTCTGGATAATGAAAACAGTTCAGACTTGAATAATAAACAGGTCTATTTCTTCTTAACCTGGACTCCTCTTCCCTGTGAGATACAGAAAGCACAGTCCAGCCACAGAAGACATTTGTATTTAACTTCTTTTTTTGTGCAACCCTCTCGGGACACACAAAAAAGGAAAGGTGATCAAAATATCCTATTTGGTTGCCTCAGGAAAAAGCAACCTGTTACTAAGGCGATCAGTAATGTTTAAAGTATATATTTCTGTTAGTAAATTAAATCATCTTACTAGGTGCCAAAGCAAAACAAGAGCGTTAAGCTAAGTGTTTTGTCTTCCATCAGGCAGGAGAGTGTCATACCCCCTCATTCATTCATTCAGTCAGTAAGTCAATAAATATTTATTGAGGGCCTGCTCCACACCAAAGCAAGCAGTGGTGAGCAAAACAGTGCCAACACAGTTCTGTCCTTACAGTCATCGAGCTGACAGGGGAGATAAATGTTAACACAAATAAATATGTAATACCGCTATTTTTAAAAAGGTGCAATAGGAGAAAGGGTAACAGAGAAACTAATTTAGACTGGAGGTTGTGCAGGGACCAGAGAAGGGCACTGAGAAAAAAAGTGACATTGAAGCCGAGAGGCCATCAAATTGCCACCACTTTAGAAAAGGAAAACCATTTTGGCAAATGACCGCAAATGGGATTTTAACTGCCTGTCAACAACTGATTGGGTTAAACCTTCCCCGTTCCAGCGCATCCATGTCATAGGGAGCATCCTATGACAGCTTGCTTGCCTATCAGTGCTGGACTCGCCTACTCAAATCCTATTACCTGAACACAGAAAGGTCTCGCTCTATTATGATTTATTATGATCTACAGCCTTCCTCTGCCTGGCCTAGAAACACCCAAAAATAATCTGCCAAAGGTATGAAAGACAGAGCCTGGCTGCCAGCAAGAACCTTAACTGGGTGGGCCACACGATTGCTAGCCCAGGCAATCACAAGTCCTTTGCCCAAGAAAGTGCCAGATCCTCTGGGCAAGGCGGCTCCAATACGCCAGAGTCTACACCAGGTGGGACCCGGGGGACCTAACGGTTAGTTGCCTACTTGGAACTGCTGTTCGATCAGTAAATCGAGGACTGGATCGCCAGCTCCAGTTCCGAGCCTTCAGACTTAGAGGATGTAGGAAGTGGCCTTTGAGCATCAGGGAGCGGAGAGCTCGCCAGACTGGGAGAAGGCAGGCAGGCAGAGAGGGGGTCAGGGCCGGGGGGAGCGGGGCTCCCAGAGACGCGCCTGGCGCTCAGGGCCGGAGGACGGCGCGCCAGGCCGGGTACTGGGGCGTTTCCCGCAGCACCACCCCCGCGTTGGCCCCCAGCCCCTGGCCGCCCGAGACCCCGAGATTCTGGCTTCCCCCGCGGGGGGCCGGGGGGGGGGGGAGACACCGCGAACCCCGCGCTGGGCCGGAGCCCACCAGCTCCCAGGACCCACGTCCTCAGTGCAGAGGAGGGCGCGCTGGGGCGAGAAAATGGCCAAGACAAAACTCTCCCCGCCCACCCGAAGAGCCAACCACACCCCCTGCATCCCTCAGCCTCAGCCGCCCCGGGCCGGCCCGCGATCCTCCGCCCAGGCCCCCCGGGGGTTCCCGTAGGTGCCGTGCGGGCTCAGCAGGGACGCGAGTGGGAGGGAACGGGGGTGCACGAGGCAGGCAGGGTGCCCACCGCGGTGTCACCCGCCAGGGCCCTGCCCCCGGGGCGTCCTCCCGACTCCGCGGTCCCGGGACAGGCGCGCCGCCCGCAGGCTGAGATGGACACCCGGGCGCCGCGGCGCGGGCAGTCCCCTACTCACCCATTGGCGTCGAGCCGGGCCGGGCCGCCGAGGCAGCGTGAAAGTTGGCGGAGGCGGGCGCGGGGGTCGGACGCCGGGACCGGGGCGCGGGGATTGGGGCGCGAGGGTCGGGACGCGGCGGCGGCTGGGCCGGCTTTCTCCTCAGTAGCGACCGCCGCGGCGGCTCAGCGCCGCCCGCTGCTGCCTCTGCTGCTGCTGCCGCTGCTGCCCCGGGGCGATTCCTGCTGCTGCTGCTGGTGCTGCTGCTGCTGCTGCTGCATCGCGGCCCGCTGCGCCCGGCTGCGCCGGGTTTCCTGCTCCCCGCGAGTGGAAATTGCGAAAAAAAAAAAAAGAAGAAGAAGAAGCGCCGCCCAGCCCAGCGCCCGGCAGCCGCGGCCGCGCAGCCCGCTCTCCCCCCTCCTCGCCGCCGCCGCCGCGAAGCTCCTGCGGCTCAGCCTGCCGGGGACGCGCGGCCGCCGGGGCGGGGGCGGGGCCAACGAGGGGCGGGGCCTGTCCGGGGCGGGGCCTGTCCGGGGCGGGACCGGCGCCCGGGGCGTCCCTGTGGCCGCGGCGCTTGGGCGCCCCCCTTACCGCCCGCGGGAGAGGGACCCAGCTTCGCGAGGCCGCCCCACACCCGCGGCGGCTCGGCTTACGCCCCGGGAAATGCCGCGAGACTCCTCGAGACCGGAGGGGGGGTCGTGGGGGAGGGGGCGTCCGAGAGGGGGGCACGTGGGAAAGGAGGTGGAAGCGGCAGATCCAGAGGGTGCGACGAGAAGTGGAGGACGAGCCGGGGGAGGGGAGACCGTGGGTGGGTGAGGGAATGAACACCTGCTGAGGGTGATGATCCCCGGGATCGGGGATCAAGGCAACCCAAAATAAGCTGTCACGCCGCGGGCTGTTGGGAAGGCAGGAGAAGGGGTCCCTATGGAGGGAGAGAAATGCTACATCCATTCAGAGCAGCGTGGGAAAGGCCGGCCAAGGGCGACTTCGGCTTATAGCCGGCGGTGGAATAGAGATTTGGGCAGACAGAGAAGAACGTAGCAGGACTGGTGGGGCACATCGCCTCGCACCAGGGACCCCCGCAGGGACCCCTCACCCCGACCCCGTGCCTGGGCCAGGTGGGGCTGGGTTGCTCAGCTGTGTTCCCAGGCTCTGATGTTCCCAAGACTCTCCTGAGACAAGGGCAGACTTCCTTCTCCAGCAGGGTACTGACGGTGCCACACAGACGCCCGGACCTGGGCCGCCGACCTTTGAATGGACACCGAAATGAAAACAGGGAATTCACAGGTAACTCACAAGCTCCTTTTTGGGTCCATTCACCACTACACCTTTCGCCATAAATACTCTGCCGGCCAGGACCACATTCATTTACCATCCGGTTATTTCCTTTTCCCTTTCCACCATCTGGTGGTAGGAAGAGATAGTGAAATAGATGGGAGACGTTCAAAAAGAGAAAATAAAACAATTAAGAAATTAAATCACTGGCCCCTGAAAAACGGAGGAGGCTGAAGGTTAGTGGACCCAGAGGGGACAAATAAAGGCTGACCCCTTACCCAATATAGGGCTGTCTTCATACTTCACCCATGATGCTGGGGGCAACTCTGGTAAATTGGTTACATCCTGGGACTTCTGCAGAAAGATATTCCGATCATTGTTTCATTAGCTTAAAAACAAACAAACAAACCCTCTCACAGTCAGGGTCTTACCAGCAAGAGATGAGTAACGTCAACTTTCTAAATGCTTGTCCTGTGTGTCGGAGCAAGCTAAACAAGACACTAACCAAGGGGGAAAAGATGCATCCACGGAGCTGCTGAGAAGGTAGTAGTGACGTCAGTGGCAGACTCCCAAGGAGGGGATTAAAGAACCCAAAATGAAGAATTTGCAATGCTGGAGGCACGGAGGAACACTCGTTGCACCTGCTCCGGGGTCGGTGGTGCCTCACCCGTTACCTGCCTTGGCATATCAGGACCACGAGGCCTTGCGTAGGGTCTCAGAGCTGACAAACGCTGAAACTCATCGAGCCCGGCTAAGCCCACTGTTACTAGGGCTTTGTTTTTCTTGAACCCCACTCAGAAGAACTGCTCTGGGGTCTGTCTGATTCGAAAGGTGGTTCTTTTTGCTAAAGCCAGGGTCACTGGGCTACCCTATCCCTCTCTCAAGAAGACTCGGGGCTCTGAAAACGACTGGGCGTGGTACAACACGGAGATGTCTGAGCTGGATTTATCATGGGCCCGCATCTCGGTGCTGAGGATCCTCGGCTGGCTGGCCAGTGCGTTCAAGAGCAATGGGCCCAAAGTCTTTGATCAGCGTCAGTGATACCCACCATGGCTTACCTGGATGTTGCAGAGACCAATACTCCAAACCCAGCAAACTGGTGGCTGAACTCTAGAGACCTCAAAAAAAAAAAAAAATCAGCAGCTTGTCTCATGTCCTGCTTAATCTTATTCATCTCTATCCTGCATGAGGAAGACAGTGTTCTTGTTTATGTTTCCTCTCAGCTCTGCATGGGTGAAGGCAACTGACCTGAACTTTTGTGTTTTGTTTTTGCTTTGGTCTATTTCAAGTCATACCTTCATGAGTCAGAGAACTCTGTCCCTACTCTTTGATCTGGGTATGCTTCCTGTATGGATAAATATGTCATTTTTTTTTAAAGATTTATTTATTTGAGGGGGAGAAGGAGAGAAAAAAGTCTCCAGCAGACTTCCCACTGAGCACAGAGACCTACACAGGGCTCCAGCCCAAGACCCGGAGATCATGACCTGAGCCAAAATCAAGAGCCTGACACTCAACTGACAGGGCCACCTAGGCGCCCCAATAAACTTATCATTATATCACCAAAGGAGGACTGATGGCAAGACTTAACATTTTTGAAAATCCTGAGCTGTGCCCTAATTTTATTGCCTTAAGTAAACTAAGTGGTATGAATTCTACTCAAACACTGTGAAGTTTCTTCATTTTAAATTTCTCTAAATTACAAAAATGGATATTCTTTCCCACACACACACTTACTATTTGGTTCTCCTGAATTGTTCCTATTGTCCTTTTATCTTGCTTTGAGAAACTTTTGGTGACCAGTCCAGAGGAAGTTAATGTCAAAATTCAAATCCAGCTGCTGACAAGAATAGATGTGTAATTCCTCATCCTGCCTCCCTCTAAAAGGAGTGTTGTTTAACAGAATAGTTAGTGCAATATTTCAAATTACGTGAATCCATCTCATGAATATTGCTAAACAAGTACAGTTGCATTTAATATCACATCTTTGTCCCACGGAACTCCCATTTCGACCAGAATGGATGATGCGTTTTGGAAATGGGGAATAGCTGAGGTGTGACACTTAAAATGATATCACATGACTTAAGAGGCCCCTCTGTGTTACTCAGCTGTGGTAACATTTTGGATAAAAATGGAAAGCAGTCGAGCTTCTGCCTATGAAGCTCTTACAGCTTGTCATGCTCACTCTCTTCAAGTACTCGGACTTGACATCTGTAATTTACATGTAATGAATGATACTTTGCTTTGATAACCTTTAATATCATCTTTACATTAAAAGAAATTACATGCAGAGTGCTCTACAGAAGACAGTCATTATCTGGTGCTTCTGATGAGCTTTATGGAGAAATGGAAATCTCATGGTGCCAGAAAGTAAGGAGGTGCTCAATAAAAACGATGGTGCAAAGCAAAAAGGGCACAGAAGCCAACCTGAAAGAGCTCCCAAAGCCCAAAGCTGGAACAATTCAAGCAACAAGTAACGATTCCATTGGATTATAACCCAAAGATATCATAACAGCTCTATCTTTAAGTCTATAGGGGTATAAATAAACAGCCAAGTGAAGAAGTCAGGGAGACAGAACAAGTCTTCCCTACGGAGGAATTCCAATTTATAAATGTGGAAGAAATGAGGGAAAGGGGAAATTCCCTTCCAAACACCATGGTAATAATTGAGGCAGGCACAATCCACCTCAAATTTTCAAATTAGTAGGGATAAGTTAGGGAGAAACCCTGGCAGATAGAGGCCAAGCGAGCAGTCGAGGCTTTCCACTGACCTTCTGCAGGCAAGCTTTTCCCTTTTTCCTTTGTGTTGCACATGCTGGGTTCAAGGTAACTCATCTGGATCACATCAAAAGAATTAGAAATCACAGCTTGCTCTATTGCGGTTGATTTGGCTTGATAACCACTCTTGGAATGACCCACTCACTTCTCCTTTTATCTTTTTCAGTCAATGTTTTGCAACAAATCCAAGAAAACTGGTTTTACCAGCTCTATGGAGATGAAAACTAATCAAATCAAAGAAGCAGGTTGCTTATCAGACAGCTGAACTATGATTATTTTTACCAGGTTTGTAGAAAAGGCTTGCGTTGCGCAGAAAAACACAAAGGAAGTCACTAAAAGGTGAAATGTGCTCTCCCACAGGGCTCTAAAGCTGGAATAGGGTGTTCCCATTTAGAAATCCAAAGGCTGCCCAAGTACTCGACTTTCCAGTTGATCAGTCACAGAAACTTATGTCTAAGAGACACAAAAAGAGCCCCGGTGGACAGACTAATTTGCCTCGAACATTTTCTCATCCTTTTTCACAGCACTGCTTTATCTAAGAGAATAGTAAACTAGGAGAACAGTCCTAGGAGATTAACGAGGAATATAGCTTGTACTGTTTTCTACCCATTTTTATCCGCAACCCCCCCCAAATTACAAGGAGTCATGTGTAAAGAAGGATATTATTACAAAGAATGAACGAAGCGATATTCCAAAGAAGTTCCAAAAACACCAGATGTTAATTTAAGATCATAAATGTGAAATAGGCATTGTAATAATATGAACAACTTTAAATAGAATAATTGGCATTTAACATAGTAGAATAAACCATCCCAACAGGCCAGTGTTTAAAAATGGGAGTGGGGGATCCCTGGGTGACTCAGCCTTGGCCCAGGGCGTGGTCCTGGGGTCCCGGGATCGAGTCCCACATCGGGCTCCCTGCAGGGAGCCTGCTTCTCCCTCTGCCTGTGTCTCTGCCTCTCTGTGTGTGTGTCTCTCATGAGCAAATAAAATATTTTTTAAAAATAAAAATTAATTAAAATAAAAATGGGGGCTGATTGATGATTGAGGGCTTTTGATCTTAACAGTAATGAAGATTTAAAAGTAGGAACTGCTAGGTGCCTCCGGGTGGTTCAGTTAGTTAAGCATCCGATTCTTTGTTTCAGCTCAGGTCATGATCTCAAGGCTGTAAGATCAAGCCCCACACTGGGGCTCCATGCTCAGCACAAAGTCTGTATGAGATTCTCTCCCTCTCTCTCTCTGCCTCCCCTTATGCCCCTCCCTCCACTCACACATGCGTTCTCTCTCTCTCTCTCTGTCTCTCTCTCTCTCTCAATCAATCAATAAAATCTTTAAGGGGCCCCTGGGTGGCTCAGTTGGTTAAGCATCTACCTTCTGCTAGGTCATGATCTCAGGGTCCTGGGATCCAGCCCCTCATCAGGCTCCTTGCTCAACTGGGAATCTCTTTTCTCCCTCTCCCTCTCTGATCTCTCTCTCTCTCTCAAATAAATAAATAAAAATCTTCTTAAAAATGAAATAAAAGTAGCAACTGCCTTACAAAAGTGATTTCTCTTTTCCCTGAGCTTTCAGGAGAAGCCCAGAGGCAACATCATGGACTTGGCTTCCATTGGAGCTGGGTCTCCAGGATGCACAGATGTTTGCCGGCATTCCAGACAGAAGGAGGACCACGTGAGAATGCTCAGACTCTGGGGAACAGATGATGTTGCAAGGGAGCTTGCGTGGAAGGAGTGGGAGTGCAGCCAAACATCCAATTTGAAGTGGTCTCTGTGCCAGGTCCTGAAGCAATGGGTGGGAGCACAGGTTTCTAAGTAGACTGATTGTAGGAAGGGAACTGGAGACCCCACAGAAGTGGGACCAGAGGATGGAGAGTGTGCAAGTGGGAGGCCAATGGGCAGGCCCAAGACATTAAAGGCAAGAAATGCAACGACACTGACACTGACAAAGAGGAGAGGTTAGCATTCTAGAGTCCTGTCTGAACTATATTTGTCAGATCTGGTGAGGCAGTGGCTTTAGGGAGAAGGTAGGGAGCGCAGATGGAGGATTTGAAGGAAATATTTTGTTAGCTTGTTTGGAAGCTGAGTAGTTCGAGACATCAACCAAGTGGAAAAGGAAGTCATTGTAGGCAGGAAGGAGATAATGAGTTCAAATTTGAATCTTATTAAGAGTGAATGCAAAAGGGAACAAAGTGTATCCATGCTTAGATATGGATGATCCCTGAAAACATGATGCCAAGTGAAAGAAGCCAGCTATGAAAGGACACATATCATATGATTCGATTTACCTGAAACCGCCAGAATGGGCAGGTCTGTAGAGACAGGCAGTAGAGGAGGGGGTGGAGGAGGGGGCTGGGGATTGGGGCGTGACTACTAATGGGCACAAGCTTGCTTTAGGGGTAACCGAAATGTTTACAAATGTATTGCAGCGATAGTTGCACAAATCTATGAATATACTTAAAAACCATTGTTTTCTATACTTTAAAATGGGTGGATTGTATGGCATGCGAATTATATCTCAACAAGGGCTGTTGTGTATTTTTTTTTTGTTGTTGTTGTTGTTTTTGTTGTTGTTTTTTTTTTTTGTTGTGTATTTTAAAAAGAGTGATCATGGGTAGAGTTTCAGTCTGGGAAGATGAAAAAGTTCTAGAGATGAATGGAATAATGTGAATATATTTAATGCCGCTGGACTATACACTTAAAAATGGGGGCACCTCGGTGGCTCAGCGGTTGAGCACCGCCTTCAGCCCGGGGCCTGATCCCGGAGACCCAGGATCGAGTCCCACCTCAGGCTCCCTGCATGGAGCCTGCTTCTCCTTCTGCCTGTGTCTCTGCCTCTCTCTCTCTCTGTCATTCATGAATAGATAAATAAAATCTTTAAAAAAATTTTTTTAAATGATCACAGTGGTAAATTTTGTTATGTATATTTTACTACCACAAAAACAAAAACCCAGTGACCCCATGCGTGATCGGTGTAGTACGGGACCTAGTAAGGATGTTTTCCCTGTGCTTTGCCTGCTCCCATAAAGCAGGATGACAATAACTGCTCCCCCACCACCGTCAGTGTCACCCCTCGGGGTCCAGAGAAACCACGGCCAGTGGCGTGGGTCACAGGCAATGGGCCACAGCCACCACCCCCCCCACCCAGGAGGTGAAGCCCCACCAGGTCCTCACGCCCAGAGGCCACAGGACGTGGCCTGAACCAAGTGCTCAGTTAATAAGATAAGGCACAACGCTTCTCCAGCACAACTTCTTATTAAATCAAGTCAGTCAAATCGAGTTCCTCTCCCCGCAAATGATTTCAGGCCAGCCAGAGGCGAAAGTGGGAAGTGAGTGAAGTTCAGCTCTGTTTGGCTTTGATTCCCCGTGGAAAGGGTCTTTCCTGGACCACAGCACTTGGCAAAGTGTGGTCCCCAGACTGGCCGTGGCCGCCGCCCATGGGGACACTAGACCCCATCCCAGACCATCTGATCGGGGGCCTTGGGGGGTGGGCCCCAGTGATCCACCACGGAGCCAGCCCCCTGGGGAGCCCAGACCACCGGTGTGCCCGTCCGTCCATCTGTCCGTCTGTCCATCTGTCCGTCCATCTGTCCGATGAACTGGTTGATGCTTCGTAAAGGGGCTACAGGGATCCCTGGGTGGTCAGCGGTTTAGCACCGCCTTCGGCCCAGGGCGTGATCCTGGAGTCTCAGGATCAAGTCCCCCCCCCATCGGGCTCCCTGTGGGGAGCCTGCTTCTCCCTGTGTCTCTGCCTGTGTGTGTGTGTGTGTGTGTGTGTGTGTGTGTGGTAAATAAATAACTAAAATCTTAAAAGAAGAAAAGAAAAGAAAGAAAAGAAAAGAAAAGAAAAAAAAGAAAAGAAAAGAAAAGAAAGAAAAGGCGCTCAAGGGAGCCCCAGGGGACCACTCCTCAGAGCTGCTAAAACCGATTTGGTGTTTATCATTACAAAAGCAATACGTGCTCATTATTTCAATTTTTAGAAATTTTTCACTTATTAATTTGAAACCAAGGGAGAAGGAGAGTGGCAGGCAGAGGGAGAGGGAGAAGCAGGCTCCTGCTGAGCAGGGAACCCGAGTGGGGCTCAATCCCAGGAACCCCGGATCATAACCACAGCTGAAGGCAGATGCTTAACTCACTGAGCCACCCAGGTGCCCCACAATTTTTTAAAATAAAGATGCACTGTAGAAGGTGAAAATCTTCCATAATCTAGCAGTTGTCAAATACTGCAGAGATAGTTGACGATCACAGCTAACTTCTGTTGGAATATTCGTTCAGACAGTTTATGCATGTGCGATGATACTAAGATACATGACAATTTCCACATATTATCATTGTGGGTTTTTTTTTTTTTTTGAGCTAGTAACTCCTTTTTTTTTTAATGCTCTAATGATGGAAATTGAAAACCTTGGGGAGGCAGGACTTTCTTCTTGGAGAATTCCCAAATTGCCTTTTCTTTTTCTCATAAATTCAACTGTGAAATAGTAAACCTGTCTGGAAAAAAACTTTTTGAGAATGTATTTCATAACCTTCTGGGAAAAAATTAGAATTCCTGAAAAAAGTGCTTAAGGACTTGTCTGATATTCTTTAATGAGATTAAGCCCTTTTCGGGGAAACTAGCTACCTCCCCACCCACCCCCTCTCCCTGCTGACCTCAGGGCAGAGGTCTAGCGACATTCTTAAGCCTGACATCATTTTTCCCTGTGTCTAGTCTGACGATGATCATCTAACCAGTCACTTCCCAGAAAACGTCCTGGCCAAGAGGGAATCTTGAAACTCTGGCGTGTGCTTATAATTAAATTTTCTGAAAAGTTTTATATATACATCAGTCTCTCCTAACTGTAAACACCACAAAAGTAAAAAAAAAAAAAAAAAAAAAAACACCACAAAAGTAGCTTATCAGATAGGGACTAGACCTTTTCTCAGCTCCTGGATAAAGGAGTAAAAAGATTCAACCTGACATAAAAATCCAGTGGGTTATCTATCTTTTGGAAATGTCTCTGGGCAGTAAGCATGATATTAAGATAATAATCCCTACCATTTATGGAGGAACAGGGGCCTGTGATATTCTCCTCTCTTCTTTTAAATTCTCACGACAACCACGTAAGATGTTACTATCCCCACTTTACAAGTGAGGAGACTCAAGTTCAAAGAGTCTAAATGTCATGCCCAAGTTCCTTAGCAGGAGAGAGAGAAGCAGGCCTGGCAATGTGAAGTCAGCTGTCTGATTCCATTAGAAACTATGGAGTCATCTGAACTGAACAAAGCAACCCAATTTGTTTCACATCACTGTTATTCAGAGGCTTTAATATAAAATTTAAATGGATCGGGGCTCAATCTTGTTTTGCTTGCAATAAAATGTATATACGTATAAACTCATGGCATAACACTGAGTGATAAGACACAGGGTATATATTTACCCAGACCCAATACTTACAATTGTCTTCTAACCTAGAAAATACATTTACAGGGCAGCCCAGGTGGCTCAGCAGTTTAGCACCGCCTTCAGTCCAGGGTGTGATCCTGGAGACTTGGGATCAAGTCCCACATCGGGCTCCCTGCATGGAGTCTGCTTCTCCCTCTGCCTGTGTCTCTGCCTCTCTCTCTCTCTCTCTTTCTCTCTCTCTCTCTCTCTCAATGTCTCTCATGAATAAATAGATAAAAATCTAAAAAAAAAAAAAAGAAAGAAAATACATTTACAACTGTGGAAGTGAATACTCCAAAAGGTTAAAAGGTTATCTTGGTGTCACGTGGCTGTAGTTGATCCTTTTCCCTTCCTTCTTCTCAGCCAAGAGTGGAGGGAGTGTGGCCATTGGCCTGGGTCTGAACAATTTAGGCTTTACCAGGTTATTAGCAGGTGGCAGCCTTAGGAGGTTTCTGAACCTCTCTGTGCCTCAGGCTCCTCACCTGTAAAATGGGTTAGCATGAGGCCATAAGGGGCTAACACTTATAAAGTGCTTAGGATTGCGTCTGACAATGTTCCACACTTCCTCTAATGAGTGTAATTTTAGTAACGGAAAAAGTTGCTTTTAAGGGTTGTTAGGGGTGCCTGGGTGGCTCAGTAGGTTAAGCATCCAACTCTTGATTTCAACTCAGGTCACAATGTCAGGGTCGTGAGATTGAGCCCCGCATCAGGCCCCAAGCCCAGCATTTACTTAGGATTCTCTCTCCCAAGGGCAGCCACCGTGGCACAGTGGTCTAGCGCTGCCTGCAGCCCAGGGCGTGTTCCTGGAGACCCTAGATTGAGTCCCACTTCAGGCTCTCTGCATGGAGCCTGCTTCTCCCTCTGCCTGTGTCTCTGCCTCTCTCTCTCTCTCTGCATCTCAATAAATAAATTTTAAAAAACTTAAAAAAAGGATTCTCTCTCCCCCTCCCCCAACTTGTGCTCTCTGGATAAATAAATAATCTCTAAAAAATATTAAAAGCTGGGACACCTGGGTGGCTCAGCGGTCAAGCATCTGCTTTTGGCTCAGGGCGTGATCCCAGTTCAGGGATCAAGTCCCACATCAGGCTCCCTGCAGGGAGCCTGCTTCTCTGCCTCTGCCTGTGTCTCTGCCTCTCTCTCTCTGTCTCTCATGAATAAATAAAATCTTTAAAAATAATAATAATAAAGGTTGTTATACTTTCATTATTTCATATTTTCCTTATTTGAACGTCTTAGAATAAATAATGACTATAATTGAACAAATGTTTTTAATTTAAAATTTAAAAATTATTACTTCAAGACTTAAAAGTGAGCATCTATTTTGACAATTTGTAGCAAAGTCTTTTTTTTTTTAATTTTTATTTATTCATGATAGTCACAGAGAGAGAAAGAAAGGCAGAGACACAGGCGGAGGAAGAAGCAGGCTCCATGCACCGGGAGCCCGATGTGGGATTCGATCCCGGGTCTCCAGGATCGCGCCCTGGGCCAAAGGCAGGCGCCAAACCGCTGTGCCACCCAGGGATCCCAATTTGTAGCAAAGTCTTAAGAAAAACACACTTCTGGTTAATCCTGGCACACTGGCTACTTGTGTTACCATCCTTCCCTCTCAGATCCCAGTAAAATGATGATAAAGGAATAAAGAGGGAATCCACCCATAAGAACAAGGAGAACCAGAACGGAAACATCACAGGACTAGGCATTTCAAGGTACTATTGGGACTCAAACAGCAGCCGGGAGGGGTAAGAGGCTTAGCAGGAAACCACCGCACAGGAGTCTGCAGCAGACCTCAGGCAGGAAACCCCTGGCCGAACAAAATCCAGGTGAGGCTTAGAGCTGCAATCAGGGGGACATGTCACTGTCTGTGTGCTGAGGGGCTGAATCCTTGGTCCCCTGCTTACCCTGCTGCACCAGACATTAAAGCTAGGAGGATCCAGTTCCCGGAACACTAATGACAAAGTAGGGCCATGCTCCCTGCCTGCCCTCCCTGCCACTGACAGGAGACGGGAAATTCCTTCTTTTTTTTTTAAGATTTTATTTATTCATTCATTCATTCATTCATTCATTCATTCATGAGAGACACGGAGAGAGGCAGAGACACAGGCAGAGGGAGAAGCAGGCTTCAGGTAGGGAGCCCCATGTGGGACTTGATCCTGGGACCCTAGAATCACGCCCTGAGCCAAAACAAAGGCAGACACTCAACCGCTAAGCCACCCAGGCGTCCCTGGGAGACTCCTTCTGCAGAAAAACCAGGGGGGCCTAGAGGAAAGACCCCTTCATGCAGAAGTGGGAGAACCTGGAACCAAACACTGGTTTCCTATAGGTTGTAGAAACCAGACACCTCGGCCAATGAGATTTGCAGAGGCTCCCTATTAAGCTTTTGGGAACACTTTGCCACTGTAAACTGGGCTGAGTGGTGGCACCTTCTCAGAGATTCTTGAGAATTGCTGCAGCTTCTATGCCAGCTTTGGGAAGCTTTGGGCCGAAGCATTCCGTGTCAGCTCCTCTGACCTTTTGGGTGCTGTTCCTAACTTGTACCCTCACCACTGTCTCTAGCTCTTCCAACCCCCACATGAGCCCCTAAATCTACATTCAAATTTTTATACCTGAAACACGCAGAGGGGCTTCTATTTTCCAGACCAGACCCAGGTTGATACAGTCTATGCTGGATGTCTTCCTTTTCCATCCTTGGTCTTCATCCAGCCTGCTCTGGGTGCTGGAAGTATGGATGACTTCTTGTCAAGTTCTTTCATTGGACAGCAGAGATGGATGGTGGGAGAGAGAAGTCAGGGTACATATTCCCTTTGCTCTCTCTCTGCTGTGTCACCAACAGGCTATGGCATAAGGACACAGCTCCAGTCAGCTATCCCTTTCCATATGAAGACCCTCAATGAGTTGCAAATGACTCTTAAGCCTTAGGTAGTAAAAGCTCTCCATTATTGCTACCCATGGCATACTGACCTATTCTTTGCAGTTTCCCCTAATGCCTGCCCACATCTTCATAAACAATCCTTTATTAGGCCCTTCTCGATGGCCCAATTTAAGTGCAGCGTGTGTTTCCTCACACATCCAAGCTGACACACTGCTCTGTCACCCTTCATCAAAGCCACTGCCATCGGATGGCCAAAAGGCTTTTAAGAGCCTAAGTGTTCAGCATCAATAAAAGATCACCAGACATTTGGAAAACGTTTCTTTTTTTTAAGATTTTATTTATTTATTTATTTATGAAAGACACACAGAGAGAGGCAGAGACACAGGCAGAGGGAGAAGCAGGCTCCCTGCGAGGAGCCCGATGCAGGACTCAATCCCAAGGCCCCGGGACCATGACCGGAGCTGAAGACAGATGCTCAACCACTGAGCCACCCAGGTGTCCCTGAAAAACATTTCTATTGTGAAGACAAGACACAAACAAGGGGACAAGGAAAGAAAAGTATATAAACTTTTTTTTTTTATTCATCATGAGAGACAGAGAGAGAGGCAGAGGGAGAAGCAGGCTCCATGCCAGCAGCCCGACACGGGACTCGATCCCAGGACTCCAGGGTCATGCCCTGGGCCAAAGGCAGGCGCTAAACCGCTGAGCCACCCAGGGATCCCCTGAAAGAAAAGTATATAGAGAACAAATGGTGACTCCAACATTGACAACCACACCAGTAAAAGACTCTCACAGCAATAAGAAACGTACTGCATCCATGAAATAAGGACAGGACATGAATAAAGAGAAAAAGAAAGGGAGAGAGAAAGGGAAAAGGAGGAAGAGGAAGCAACGTTGTTATAATCAAAAGATGAGAAAAGTTTTGGAAATTCAAAGTATGAGAACCGAAATTTTAAAGACTGAATAAAAGAGTCAAGGCAATCTCCCAGAAGGTATAATAAAAGTGAGCAGGATCATCTCGGTGTCGCCCAGATGTTTACCAGATTATCACACAGGTCTTTTCTTCTTCAGAAGGGACATTAAAATACATTGTTAGGGACGTCTGGGTGGCTTAGCAGTTGAGCGTCTGCCTTTGGCTCAGGGTGTGATCCCGGGGTCCTCCCCCCACCATTGGGCTCCCTGCAGGGAGCCTGCTTCTCCCTCTGCCTGTGTCTCTGCCTCTCTGTCTCTCATGAATAAATAAAATCTTAAAAAAAAGAAAAAACAGAACAGAAAGGATTGGGAATATAGAAGATCATTCCAGAAGGTCTACTATTCAACTTATAGGCAGTCCAGAGAAAAAGAAAACAAAGAAATTGAAAGACTGGAATTATTGAATTAATAATACAAGAAAATGGCCCTAAATTGAAGGACAATGGTCTTCACATGGAAGGAGCTCACCAAAAAAAAAAAAAAAAAAAAAAAAAAAAAAAAAAAAAAAAAAAGGTGCTCACCAAGTGTCCAGGACAATGAATGAAAGACTCACATCAAAAAAAAAAAAAATGAAAGACTCACATCAAGGCATATTATCATGAACTCCAAAACACCAGTGATAAATCCCCAAAACTTCCAGAGAGAACAAGCAAGCTGTATAGCAATAGGATTAGGAATCAGAAGGGTATCAGGCTTCTCGGTAAGGTCTCTAGATGTTGGAGATAATGGAGCAATATCTTCAAAATTCTGGGAGTAAATGATCCTACACCTAGAAGTGTATACTCAACCAAACCTACAATCACATCGGAAAGTAGAAGAGTGACATTTTCAGACACGTAAGGACTCCAAATGCATACCTCTCACTACTGTCTTCAGAAACGTCAGGAGGATGTGCTTCAGAGAAAGAAAGGAGCATACTAAGAGTGAAGAAGACAAGAGACCCAGAAAACAAGGATGCCATACAAGAGAGTAGAGAGCAAAAACCATCCCTGGATGACTCCGTAGCTTGACCACAGGGCAATGAGTTCTGCTCAACCAGCATGGAGAGCTCTAGGAGGGAGCCCTGACCTAACCGAGCACGTGGAATGTGTTAGTGATGAACTCTGGCAGATTTGATGGAGGTTGTGGTGGGCACAGACAGTAATGGCCTCCCAAATATGCCCACGTCCTAATCCTCAGAACCTGTGAATATATTCAGTTATATGGAAAAGAGAAATTAAGTTTGCAGATGGAATTAAGTTTGCTGATCTGCCAACCTTTGGATGAGGAGATTATCCTGGATTGTCCAGAAGGGCATGACAATAATATATGGGGAGACTTTGGGGTTGGAAGTTGTGGTAGTGATGTAGGAGAGCTAAATCCTCATGGACTTTGAGAGGAACTCAATAAATCGTGGCTAAATCAAGAAATAGCAGAATAAGCATATTATTTAGACACAGGGAGGTAAACCCAGAAGACACAGGTATAAGAGGTGAAAGTGGCTCCCCCTGGGGAGTGGGACTCAAGACACAAAGGAGCGGGGCAGGGGCCGCTGCAGAGAGAGATAAGCCTTCATTAGGACAACTGGCAAAGCTGTGCATGTCAGTTTCCTATCGCTGCCGTAACAAATGATCACAGATTTTGTAGCGTAAAACAACACAGCTTATTTCTTACAGCTCTGGAAGTCAGGAGTCCAAAATGGGTTTCACTGGGCTGAAATCAAGGTGCTGGTAGGACTGCACCCCCTCCAGGGACACTAGGGGAGAGTGTGTTCCCTTGGCCACTCCTGGAGGCTGGAGGCCGCCTGCGTTCTGGGGCTCCGTCAGCACTCAGGCAGCTCTGGCCTCTGCTCCTATCCTCACATTTCACTTGTGACTCACTTGTCTCCCTGTTTCCATAATAAGGCCCCTTGTGATTATATTGGGCCCACCTGGAAAATCCAGAATAATCTCTCCCTATCTTGAGATATTTGACTTAATTACATCTGCAAAATTCTTTCCACCAATCAGGTAAGGTCACACAGTTACCAGTGCCAGGGATCAGGATGTGGATGGTTTTGATGGAACGGCATTATTCTGCTGAGCCCATGTATCTGTATTACTTTAATAGAAACAGTTTTCAAAACATGAACTCTTAGACTCAACAATTCTACTTCTAGGAATTAATGCTAGTGGAATAATTATGCAGGTGTACAAAAATCTGTGTTCATAGACATTGTTCATGATCTGAAAAAATATGAACAACTACATGTTGGGATAAAAAGAAGTTTAAAGTATAGCTATAAAAGGACTACTATGTAACAATTAACCATTATGCTACAGAGTTTAGGCTGAATAGAAAAGGATGGTCCCTGCAAATTAAGTGACAAAAAGCAAAATACAAAATGGCAAGTTCATTCTATCCAATTTTTGTTAAAAAAAAAGTGTATGTGTCTATCATAGGTAGAAAAATGTGGGCACTTTTGTGTGTGTATGTGTGTGTGTGTGTATATATATATATATATATATATATATATATATATACATATATATATGTTTTTATATATACATA
Organism: Vulpes lagopus; assembly: GCF_018345385.1. Taxonomy (NCBI): domain Eukaryota; kingdom Metazoa; phylum Chordata; class Mammalia; order Carnivora; family Canidae; genus Vulpes; species Vulpes lagopus. The sequence goes on from NC_054848.1 coordinate 15,845,670, forward strand.
TATATAGAGAGAGAGACCGTAGAAAAATGTGGGTGGGTGGGTGGGTGTGCAGGTGTGTGCACAGGCATGTGTGTGTGCATAGAGTGGGTATCTATGTGCCAAAATTCAAAAAGTATTGAGACCAAACTGTTAACTGTGGAACTGTTAACTGTGGTTACCGAGTGGTGAGAGTACAAATAATTTTTTCTGTATGCTTTCCCATAATTTCTAGGATATACCCCCACCCCCCGTCAAGCATACATTACTCTTATAAATGAGAAAAACGATTATTTCCATTCTGCATAAATAAATAACTTCTAAAATGAGCATCTGAGGCCCTAGAGACTGACTACAGCAACAGCTGTCAGCAAAGATTACACATGTAGCAATTAGCACAGCTAAGAAAAGAATGTCAACTACCCGTATTAATTAACTCTCTAAAACATGGTTTAGCTATCTATCCACGCTCTAGAAGTATATTGAAAACATGACTATAAATCTCCATATCTTGTTCTCTCTGGAATCTTGTTTTGTGCTAAGTTCTGGGAAGCCAGAACATCTTGATGGATGCTTGAATCTCTGGTTTCAAGGCAGCACTCAAAAACAGGCAGCTTGATTCCCTTCCTTGCCCATTAGGTGGGGCAAGAAAGCTTTAGAAGAATCCCTACCAATTAAAACATCCACAGGAAAAAACCAAATTACAGAATAAACAGGTAGAAGGGCTCCGAAGTTGTGTCTCGCTCAGTTTGGGTGGGATGTATGCTTAAATTTTTCTAGAATTAAAACTATTAACTATTTTCAGAGAATTTTTCTAGAGAACATGAAGTTGAGACTCTATAAAACTCACCTCCAACAAGGTTTCAGTATGTGACAATCACACCAGCAACCAAGACTCTTTCCCAACGTTTTAAAATTAAAATATCTCTGGTGAAATGCAAATTAAAATAACCCTGCTGAAGAACAAAAATTCAACTGAGTAAATCTGAAGATCTAATTGGCTTTATTAAGTGATTCATGAATTGGGCAGCATCCCATCTAGCAAATAGAGGGCAGTTCTGAGGAGTTGTACAAAAAAGAAGACTTTTATAGGAAGGAGGTTGGATGCAAGAAGTTATTGGCAGAAGAAAAGAAAGGATTGTTTCAGCAAGGTCACCTTCCCTTAGGGTAAAGGGCTGAGGGGTCTTATCATGCAGATTATCCCATCTTCCTTTAGGGAGAGAGCTGCTGTGACAGATGACCTCATTGGTGCTAATCAGTAAAGTCCTGACTTGACCTGTTAAGACTAGATTCCTGAAAGAGGTTGAAACTGCAGTTAGGTTAAGTATTAAGTACTGGTATAGTGACTTGGCCTAGCATAAGTGACTCCATTTTGGGCGTATGGTTTTCTTTTTAACTACACTGATACCATTTTTCACTGATCAGATTGGCAAAAATTAAAGAATGTGTCAATACACTCCACTGGCCAGGCTGTGAGGAGACAGGCAGTCTCTCGCATTGTTAGAAGAAAGGGGAACTTGGATAACTCCTGTGAAGAGCTGGCAATACCTAAGACTATTCCATATACTGTTTGCCCTCCAACCCAGCAATCTCATTTGTTGGCTTTTACCCTGAAGATTCAGTTCCAACTAGATGAAAACAAATATGCACAAGGTTATTCATTATAGCATCATTTAAATTACAAAATACTAGAACCTACCTAAATGTCCAAATACAAGAGCATGCTTGGATAAGGGCACAGCTACAAATGGAGTACTACGCAGCTGTACAGAAGCACGGGCGCAATCTCGCAATCTGACACAGAGCGATTTCTAGAATTTCTTACATTAAGAGAGCAGAGTGCAAAAGAAGATATAGAGAATGGGACCTTCTGTGTACGAAAAAGGGGGGAATAAGGCAACATGCATACGTCTGCTTGTCTTTACCAAAAGAAGCACGGGAAACAAGAGGCCAGAAATTAGTCACAAGGAGTGGAAGGGAACAGTACTGAAGGAATACAAGAGGGAGTAACACGTCTCTATATCTTTTTGTAGAATTTTGATTTGTGGAACTATGTTAATGTACTACATGTTCAAAAAATTAAGTCAAATCAACAAGGATGGGAAGGGGGAAAGCTAAAACTGAAAGCAAATGGGAAAAAAAAGCTTGGCTATATTTCGAACGAACAACATAACCACAATGTGGAGGGCTGGGGGTAGTGAAGACCAATTCAAGTAATTTATGAACACAGTGTTTATCTATATACCTTCTGTCTTTAGGGGTGTGGGGGTGGAGAGCTGCAAACAGAGCCTGAACTATTTTTAGTAGGTTTGCTTCCTGTCGTGCTATGACTGAAGCAAGTGTGAAACTATTTTAGGTGTCTTGTGGAATTGAGCAAATGATGAAATGATTTGTTGTTGTTGGGAGCCAGGGTCCTCACTGTGAAAGAAGGGACGTACAACTATGAAATAGGGAAAGCAAGAAAGAATCCTATAGGGGCCGATGGGAGGTATCAACGTGACCTCGTCACTTCTAAAATGTGTATGTGTATGTAATATGCATACGTGTGTGTGTGTGTGTGTGTCCGTTTCCTAGCTACGGCTGCCGGAAAGGCTTAGAAGCAAAGACACTCCACTAGCAACAGGCTCTAGTGCCCAAATCTTGGTCTTTAATATCATTACCCACTAAAAGAAACCAGGCCTCCTTAGAGAAATGGCTGATTTCAAGGCTGAGGCAAAGGAATGTTCAAGATGAACCTGGAGCATCTTGTAGGCCACAAGTAAGGAAGTGCTAAAAATAATTTTGGGGCATAGTAGAAGGTATAGTCATCAGCTTAAAAGGGCTCCCACTGGCCAAAGCTGGGATAATTTGAACACTAAAATAATCAAGGACAATAATGAATCACAGACCACTGAAAAAGTAGGAATGAATCCATATCAATAATAAAGACAAATTAATGGGAGTAAAGGGGAGGTCCTAGCGTCTAGGAGAATATCAATGCCAGCTGCTTAACATGGAGGGAGTCCTGGAGTTGGAAAATCATCATTTTGTAGCCGTAATTGTAAAGATTGGTTCAGACAAGAGCCATTAAGTTACTGAATCTATGGGGGTGATGTTGATGAAGAATAGCATATTTCAAATCTGAAAGTATCTCCTTACAGATTGCTTATTTAATGCAGGCAAAACAAAACAAAAAAATTCAGTAATTATACAGCAGAAAGAGTGGACAAGTCCTTGGACCAGGTGATTAAAATTAATGTCACCTTTATAACATCATCTACCATAGCCAAATCATGGAAACAGCCCAAGTGTTCATCACTGATGAGTGGATAATGAAGATGTGGTATATATACACGATGGAATATCACTCAACCATCAAAAAGAACAAAATCTTGCCATTTGCAATGACCTGGATGGAGCTAGAGAGTATTATGCTAAGTGAAATAAGTCAGTCAGAGAAAGATGAATACCACATGGCATCACTCATAAATGGAATTTAAGAAACAAAACAAACACAGGAAAAAAGAGAGAAAGAGACAAACCAAGAAACAGGGAACAAACTGATGGTTACCACAGGGGAGAGGGTGGGGGGATGGGTGAAGCAGGTGATGGGGATTCAGGAGGGCACTTGTCTCGATGAGTACCGGATGATGTATGGAAGTGTGGAATCACAATATTGTACACCTGAAGCTAATAGTACACTTTTAACCAGCTGGAATTTGAATTAAATTTTTAAAAAAATAAATAAAATTAACATCACCAATGAGAGACAGGTGGGTGTGGATATAGCACCCTGACTGGAACACAGTATCACTCAAAGTATTCTGACCGGGATTACAGCCCTGCAGATACTTCAACTTTAGCTCAGTAAGAGCCATTTCAGACTTCTGACCTTAGAGCTGTAAGATAATAAATTTGTGTTGCCTTAAATCACTGAGTTTGTGGTAATATGTTACAGCAGCAATAGGAAACTAATACGCCTGGAATATGGGTGACAAACTACATAAAAGTACTCTAACATGGTAAATTTTCTGATGTTGACAACTACTATGGTTATGTAAGAGAATGTCCTTGTTCTTAGGAAATATTCACTGAAGTATTGAGAAGTAATGGATATGATGTGTGAAATCTACTTTCAAATGAGTCGGAAAAAAATGTGTGTGTGTGCATGTACACACAGAACAAATGACGGAGCAAATGGAAAATATTAACAGGTAAAGCTGAGTAAATGGTGTATTGATGATCCTGGTACTATTGCAACTTTTCTGTAAGTTTGAAATTATTTCCAAATTTAAAAAGTTAGATAAACAACTGGTTGAAATATATGATAATGTCATGTTCCTAATTGCAGTGCAGATGAAAAATAACTGAACCAGAACACCACACATGTCTTCTTGAAAGCAATGAAGGACTGTATCCCATCCCCAATACTGATCAACTACTAAAAAGATAAAGTTCTGTAGATTTTGTTGCTCTTAATACCCACAATATTTACTGAGGCCTGCTCTGTGGCTGGTAGCCTCCAAGCCTGGCAGTATAAGGGAAATTACAAGCTGTCTGTTCTTGAGATGTTAAGAATCTGATGTAAGAAAGAAAGAAAAGGTGGATTAAATTTTGGCACTGAGAATGACTTACCACCTAGCTCCTGGGAAGATGCCCAGGGTCTGATAGTTCCCTTTATGCTTCATCTCCTTGTCTCCAGGAAACTGTGGAACAGGGCTCCTAGGGGAGTTCCTGGAAGGAAGGCTGGTTAAGTAACAACTCTGAAAAGCAGCCCACCTTACTGCTTTTCTTTCCAAGTATTTCATAAATAAGCCAGGTGCTAAAATTTGGACTCTTTTTTTCTGTAGGTACCAAGAAGCTGCTACAAAGTTTTGGCTAATATGGGGGTGTTTATAGCCATTCAACAAGTATTTCTTTTTTTTTTAAATTTTTATTTATTTATTATAGTCACACACACAGAGAGAGAGAGAGAGAGAGAGAGAGAGAGGCAGAGACATAGGCAGAGGGAGAAGCAGGCTCCATGCACCGGGAGCCCGACGTGGGATTCGATCCCGGGTCTCCAGGATCGCGCCCTGGGTCAAAGGCAGGCGCCAAACCGCTGCGCCACCCAGGGATCCCAAGTATTTCTTTTTTTTAAAGATTTATCTATTTATTTATTCAGAGAGAGAGAGAGAGAGAGAGAGGCAGAGACACAGGCAGAGAGAGAAGCAGGCTCCATGCAGGGAGCCCGACGTGGGACTGAATCCTGGGTCTCCAGGATCACACCCCGAGCTGCAGGCGGCGCTAAACCGCAGCACCACCGGGGCTGCCCTAAACTGCCGCAGCTCCGGGGCTGCCCTCAACAAGTATTTCTGAGCTACTGGTATATGTCAGACCCAGAGCCAGATGGAGGGTAGAAAGAAAGAGACTATACCTCTAGTTGCTGTGCTTAAGGGCTTAAGCAAGGGTGTGCTTAGGTATTCTGGAAGCCCAGAGGAAAGGCAGCTAACCCAATGAGGCTTGGTTGGAAAAGCTACCAATCTGAGTCTTAAGAATCAGGTTTGAAGCAATTGACCAGGCAGATACAGGGAAAGGACATTTGGGACAATGGAAATTGAACAAAGCATGCGTGCAGGTGCAAAAGCTGGTGAGTGAGGCACATTTAAAGGCAGCTCAGGGTGCCTGGGTGACTCAGTTGAGTGATGGACTCTTGATTTTGGCTCAGGTCATGATCTCAGGGTCGTTGGATTGAGCCCTGCCTGAGGCTCTATGCTCAACAGGAAGTCTGCTTCTCTTTCTCTCTTTCTCCTCCATCTCTCCCTCTGCCCCTCCCCCAACCCAGCTCACTCTTGGGAGCGCTCTTTTTCTATTTTTTTATTTTTTATTTTTTTAAAGATTTAATTTATTTATGAGAGACACAGAGAGAGAGAGGCAGAGACACAGGCAGAGGGAGAAGCAGGCTCCATGCAGGGAGCCCGATGTGGGACTTGATCTTAGGACTCCAGGACCACACCCTGGGCCAAAGACAGGCACTAAACCACTGAGCCACCCAGGGATCCCCTCTTTATTTTTTTTAAAGGTTTTATTTATTTATTCATGAGACACAGAGAGAGAGGCAGAGACATAGGCAGAAGGAGAAACAGGCTCCCTGTGGAGAGCCCGATGCAGAACTCGATCCCAGGATCCCAGGACCATGCCCAGAACCCAAGGCAGACAGCCAACCGCTGAGCCACTCAGCCGTCTCTTTTTCTCTCTTTAAAATAAACAAATAAATCTTTAAAAAAATAAAAATAAAGGGAGCTTAAACTCTGTGGGACATCTGGCTGGCTCAGTAGGCTACATCCACATCAGGGGTCGTGAGTCTGAGCAGCCCTGTGTTCCCTGTAATCCCATGCAGAACTAGTCATCAGCAAGAATTTCACAACATCAAATCAACTTCTTCTTTACTAAATATTATTTTAAACATCATTAGGAGGCATTAGAATTTGAAGAATTTAGGAAATTATCTGTAAAACTTAGTTTTTAATATCTTTAATGATGTGTACAGCAAAAACAAGCCCTCTGTACTTTAATATGGTACTCTAGGATTTCATAAGACATTTGTAGCTTTCTGGGAATGGGATTCTATCCCTTCCCTTCCAAAATACAGTAACTTGAATGTCATAGAAACTACAAACATGTTTTAAATTTATAAGTGACTACCTGCAAAGACTGAATATACATGTATAAAATATTATATCAACTACCAAAAGAAAAGCTCAGAAAAGACTAATGAAAAAATATCAAAATGTTAGTTTATACTAAATCTATTTAAGCAGTGTGATTATGAATGCATCTTTTTCCTTTTACATACTATTCTATGTACATTAAAAAAATTAATCTCCTCACCCAACACGGAACTCCAATTTATAGCTCTGGGATCAAAAGTTGTATGCTTGGGCAGCCCGCGTGGCTCAGCGGTTTAGCGCCGCCTTCAGTCGGGGGTGTGATCCTGGAGACCTGGAGTCCCACGTCGGGCTCCCTGCATGGAGCCTGCTTCTCCCTCTGCCTGTGTCTCTGCCTCTCTTTCTCCCTCTCTGTGTGTCTGTCATGAATAAATAAATAAAATCTTAAAAAAAAAGTCGTATGCTCTACCGACTGAGCAAGCTAGGTGACCCTATTCTATGTACTTTATATTGTCAGAGGAAAAGTCTTGTCTTTTTTAAAACAACAGTAGTAAAATGATTTAAACTATATGTAATTACATTAAAAATTTAAGTCAAGATCTTCTTTTTTAAAGTATTTATTTGAGAGAGAGAGAGAGAGAGAGAGAGAGAACGAGTGAAGGGAAGGAGCAGAGGGAGAGGGAGAAGTAGACTCCCCGCTGAGCAGGGAGCCTGACTCGGAGCTCAATCCCAGGGTTCCGGGATCATGACCTGAGCCGAAGGCAGACAATCAACTGAGCCACCCAGGTGCCCCTAAGTCAAGAATTCTTACTAAAAAGTCAATACAACATATACTTAAATAAGCTTACCCACGTTATGGTGTGGGAGGAGGAATGCAGAGGTTAAAAACCCCTCTGGACTAAGGTAAACTAGGCGGCCCTTGGAAGTAAAATTTGTATACATGGATCTTTAGTAACATATACTATAGATAGGATTAAATATCCTTACTACTTAAAAAAGAGGAATGACTTTATTTTATAAAAATGATACAATGTTTGTTGTATTCAACTAATACAGAAAAGCACAAAGAATCACTCATAACCCCACCACTTAAAAAACCACCAGTGTTGACAGTGGGTGGGCATGTTTCCAGACCTCTCTACTCATAAGTACAGGCAGGATTGATGGTGGGAATTGCTATACTTTTTATTTGAAAAAGTTTTAGTTAATTTTATTTGCTATAGAAAAACCTTAAACATGAAACTGAAGGGGCTGCTGAACTTGAGATGTTTCTTTGCTATAAGGCTACTGGTTCCCAGAAGAGCTTTATAAGTCAGTGATTCTCAAACTTGAACACATAGCAGAGTCCCTTGGAGTGCAGGCAGACTGCTGGGCCCAAGCTCGCTTCTGATTCAGTAGGTCTGGAGTGAGGCCAAGAATCGTCATTTCTAAGTTTTACAGGTGATGCTGATATCACTGACTGGGGACCACACTTTGAGAACCAGTGCACTTAAAGGTCAGGAAAAAGACTGTGAAAGACTTAAGGTTGGTCACTAGGTTTCTTCTATATTATATAATACAATCTTAGACATTGTAACTTGACATGATACCTAGCTTCACAAAATGAGGCAGTTTTTAATCCTCATCCCACTTGCCCCAACAAGTCCTAATTGATCAGTAAATGCTAATTTTTTTTCGAGATTTTTAACATTTACATTCTATTCTGCAACTATAATTCCTCAGTTTTAAAATCTTAGTTTTGTATTTTAATGGACTCAGAGTTCATACCGTTCCTTTTGCTGGAATTACTTTGGGGAACCGGATATCTGTTCTTTTCTGGGTTCCCATTAAGTGTCCAGAACCAAGGCTCACCAAGATGGGGTCAACTTTGTTTCTTTACTCTGTGCTACTTAGGAGGTGGGAGAGGGGTTGAAGTCACTCCACACCTTGTTGCATTAGCATCACCCCTCTTCCTTGTTTGGTTGCTGAATTTGATAGATAATGGAAAAAGTGAGTTTCTGATACAGTTTTACTTTTCCTGCTTCCATCTGGAAGTATCACCATCCTTAAAAAAAAAAAACTTCATAAATGTAGGATTTGTTGGATAAAATGTGGTCCACATTATGCATCCAGCTATTTCATTATAATGCAAATAGCTTTTTCAAATAGAAAAAAAAGAAAATGTAGCCTCTAAAATATATATAGTTTTGTCTGTGATAAGATTATGGGTGTCTTTTTTAAAATGAAATTTACATTGAGATAAATGGAGATATACATGTACCTATTACAAAGAATACAGAGATCCCATGTACACTTTAGCCAGTTTCCCTCAAACCATCAAATTTTAAAACCAGCAAAATCACCCACATAGTGCCTTTTGAGGTTTGTGAAACCAGTAAGAAATGTGACCAGGGGATATGCAACCAGAATGCCAACTTTTTTCCTCAACTTTTGTGTGTGTGTGTGTATATATATATATATATATATATATATATATATATCCAGTAGAGTACTTAACACTCTATATTGGATTCTTTGTTTTTGTGAATTTCTTCTCCAACAGTTTATGAGGTTCCTCAGAGGAGGGACTCTTGTCCCCCCAGGGTCAGGGAAGAGCCTACCACACAGGGGAGGAAGGGGAGAAGGCAATAGTCTATGACTTACCAAAACAACTTCTCTTCTATAGTCTTATGCATTAGAGAATTCAAATTCTTCTTAGTCAATAAAAAATGCTATGGATAAGGAAACCTGTTCAGCCTCCACATGCAAATTAGATATTAAGTTGCTAAGAAACATATTCTACTTGTTATTCATTAAACTAATATTTAATAAGTCCTTACTGTATGTCAAGTAGGATGTTGGGAGTTGGGGATACTACAGTGAACAAGACAGACACAGTCCCTGTCCTTATTTTATACTCTAAATTATAAAGCAAGCCTTTCTTTTTAGGCTTTAAACTATAAAGCAAGCCTTTCTTTTTAGGCTTTAAACCTTATGCATGCAATATTTTCTGAATGCATCCACATTACCAATAGGTATTTTGTAAATAACATGTTTTGCATATTGAGACGATGCCAAAAGTATATTCATATATGCCTCAAAAGGAAATCAGCTGTGGAATGATTAATATTGAGTCAATTGTCTTAGCCTTATGTGCTACGATAAATAGAGCCAAAGAATTAACACTGTTTACCAAGTTACATTTCCATGTTCAACATCCAGTTTCCCTATCGGACTATTTGGACCATAAAAGCAGGCTCCATGTGTCTTGTTTTCTTGTTCACTGCTGTAATTTTAGCACAGAATCTGTGCAATAAATGTGTTAACCAAATGGTTAAATGTTCAAGGCTCATAAGTGTCCCCCAGAATATGAGAATAAACGGGATTCTTTTAAAATTTAAGGCAGATGTTATGAGTACCTCACACAATATACAATGTCATACTGCTGCACATGTCTTTTCTTACCATAAGTGGAATGTTAAATATGTTTGGAAAACCTGACCTAGGGAGATGGTACACAGCAGTAAGACAGGCCATCTGCCTAAATTTATTAGCCAATTCTAATGTAAGTACTCTTCCCCTCACTTATTACTGAACCACTATAAGGAAAGGCGGCCCTATCTTACAAAGATAAAAAAAAAATTAAATGTTTGTAGTAAGATTTTTCATAATCCAGACATGAGAAATCAAATTCTTACCAGATTTTGGCTTTAGAAGTTCTGCCTTTGTAAGTGAAAAATGATTTTAAATATCAACAGGTCCTACTCAGCGCTGTAATTCTCATATGAAATCAAAATAATGTTCTCACAAACTGGCAAGTAACTTCTTCAAGCAGAAGGAGCACAGTATTTTATTTTATTACAAATAAGCATTTCACAAAATTTTAATTGGGAATGTATACGTACTATTATGCAGAACAAAGAAAACATAAAGATAATAAGGTACCAGGACCTAAAATATCATTTAAAATCCCATCAATTTTATCTTATGCTAGTAGATACTCAATACAATTGAACTTAAAATAAACACTTTATAACAGGTGCTTGCAAAATGTATAATGCTGTAGTAGTAAAGTACAATTTCCAAATATGAGATTTTGTCTGTAAGATTTTTAAAAAGCCTTTAAAAATATGATATGCACAAGCTTGCCCTGAGGGAAAGTAAGATGGAATATAAATTACAAAATCTTTACATATTTTCCACAATAGCATTTTGAAATTGGAAAGAGCAAACAGTGGTGGAAAAAACAGAATGAACCAATTGGTAAAAATTCAGTGCATTCATAACTACCTGATGGAAATTTTGAAGCACCTTTTCTCGTGCCTTCTTATAATATGAAATGTATAAATTATATAGGCCTTGATCTTAAGAAACTTAAGAAAATTTCAAGTTATAAGCCAAACTGTCATCAGAAAAAAGAAAAATCTGATATAAAATTTGCTACTTATAAGGCCACTGTTTCAAGTTCTTTCATGTACAGACACTATACAATTCAGATATTTTTGTTTTTGTTTTTATTACATAAGCAAAACTTTCAACATAGAAACATCTAGATATAACTCAGTTAAATTCTCTATGAAACCATGCTCAGAAAAAAATGCATCAACAAATAATGCCCTTTTGAAACTTTTTGCAAAAGAAACTGCAGTTAATACAACTTTTAAATTGAATACTGTAATTTAAAAGCAATTAAGTGTAAAAAAGTTGCAGCATTCCACTACAGAAAAATAAAGTTATTTTATCAAGAAAATTACAGTATTAGTGCTTTAGTGCCAATTCTAACTCCTGACAAAAAGAGGTGCTCCCAAATATCATCCTGTAGTGTCGTTTCCATTTGTAATAATTCCAGATTAGATTGTTGTGGCAATGTTTGCATATTCCTATTGAGAGAAAACAAAAGAAATACAGACTTCAAAAGAAGAGTCAGTTATAACATCTGAGCTAGAGTTCTCTTAACATTGCAATTTTAAGCTATTTTAATTCATGTAGTACTACTCGCAGCCAAGACCCCCACAAAGGTATGTGGAACCCCAAAGACGCAAAGTAACAACAGAACACATCAAAGCAGATATTAAATGGTTAAGTCAGTAGGACAAAGAAAATAATAAGACACTCTACGCTGGTTATTAGTAAGTTGATGAAAAGGCATTTTGCTATTTGGGGGAGTTTCACTGGATCATAAAAAAAAAAAATTCAAGGGAACCCTGGGTGGCGCAGCGGTTTAGCGCCTGCCTTTGGCCCAGGGCGCGATCCTGGAGACCCGAGATCAAATCCCACATCGGGCTCCCGGTGCATGGAGCCTGCTTCTCCCTCTGCCTATGTCTCTGCCTCTCTCTTTCTGTCTGTGTGACTATCATAAATAAATAAAAATTAAAAAAAAAATTCAAGACTCTTAAAACTCAACACGGAGCCTGATGTGATACACACAATCCCAAACTGGAATTTTATCTTTGACATCATATGGCATCTTTAATTTTAAATTGACATGGACTCTTCTAGCTTGGGTGACAGCAGAGAAAGCTATTGGGAGTCTGGGAGGGGGGAAGCTTTCTTGCTTTCGGATAGTTACTTACAACATAAAAAGATGTAAGTCTTCCGTAAACAAAGGAAAAGGAATTCACAACAATAAAACTGTGATTAAAGAGGGTAATGAATGTGGATTCTATACTGTGATGCTATGCGAAATATTAAATTACCAACCACAAACTGGACAGAATACCATGCAACTAATAAAAGAGCAAAAATGGTAAATGGCATGTTTTTCTGGGACATTAAAGATATTTATTAATACATATATCCTTACCTTTTAATAGGATCTTACATTATTAAAACTGAAAGAAATTTAAAAGTTGATTTATTTTTTGTCATTACATTAGTATGGAAACATTTAATTCCAAACAAAAGCAGTAAAAAAAAAAAAAAAAAAAAAGCAGTGCTGATAGATAATTCTTATTCTATTTTAGTTAATTATGAAATGTGCAAAATACATATATATATATATACAGATACACACACACACACACACACACACACAGTCAACATCATTCCTTTAAATAGAGGTAGACTTCATTGTGTCCCATTTCCTCACTGGTCACATAATACAAAACCATATATTTTGTCCACCAAATAAAATATCTGTTGCCTATTCACAACTTTAAAAGGAAACTCTGACTATAATAATTCTTTAAAGTTTTTCAACTGAAATATCTTGATTTTACAAATGTAAAATTATTCTGGATCACATTCACCCTTGACATAGCTTCTTCCACACCATCTCTCAGCTCGATCCCTCCATTCTTCCAATTATTTGGAAACCTACTTTAAACAGGATGCTGACCTTGGTATATGAGCACCAGGCTGGACTAGGTTTTCTTAAGTGGACACCTGGTATCACTGCCAATGCTCCCTTGTGGGTCTTCTTGCACCTCGTCTCCTCCCCAGAACCCTGCGTACCCACCACTCACCAAGAAATCATCCTCAGCAATACTTTCTCTTCAGTCTAGCAAGCTGTTCTACCTCATACGTCGTATCTTCGATACCTTACCTCGTTTGTGAGGCCTTCAGTAACCTGCACACTGCTATCTTTACCCAACTCTCTACGCTCTGCCACCAAATATGGATCTTTGGCTGTAGTCCCTTCTATGCTCTGCTATTCTCCATGACTCAGTTTACCTCCTCTGTAAGAGGAGAGTAAAACATCAAGGTACTGAGCATGTTTTCCCTGGCCATTCCTAACATATTGATTTTTCTTCCTCTCTTTAGACATTTGCCATCTGTGAAATTAAGCTCTTCAAAACTAGGGTTATGCGATGAGTTAATATAGCATACCTGACTGCTATCCTTTGAAAGGCCTACTTCCGAGGTTGGCCCTTGGCTATCAGCCAGGAACTTAGATTTGGGGAGGATCCCCACCACTGATGAGCGTCTAAACTATGCAAACAATATGGTCTATGCTGAACACCTGCTTTCCTTCTGAGAGTCTGGAGTTCGGGTATGTAACTGGTAGGGGGAGCTCATGTGACCAGCCCTCGATTAACCCTGGCCATTGAGTCTCTAATGAGCTTTCTTGGTTGGGAACATTTCACATATGTTATCACAGCTCATTGCTGGGGGAACTAAGCACGTCCTGTGTGACTCCACTAGGAGAGGGACTCTTGGAAACTTGCACCCGGTGTCCTCTGGCACTGGGACTTTGCCTGTGTGCCAATTCCCTCTGCTGATGTTCTGTGCAGCTTTCTACTGTACCACATCACAGCTGTGAGTGCCACCATATGCTGAGTCCTTTGAGTTCTCCTAGCAAATCACCAAACCTGGGACTAGTCTTGGGGACGCTGACACAATGGCTACCATTCACCAACTTTTTAGAGCTATAAATAGATGTGTGAGAGCGTGTGTATATATATGGTTAGATTTGATTCTATTCAACAGGCACTTTCTGAAAACAGACTATATAAAAGGCAAAAAGGAGAAGATAGGAAGACTAATAAAAAAAAGAAGACTAATGAGGTACCCTCTATCTTCAAGGAGCTGATCATCTATTTGGGGAAACAGGAAGGTAAACAGCAACAGTCAGAGACCAAATAAACCAGAGCTTTGGTAAGGCTTTATAGTGGGTCTTAAAAGGAAAGGTTTAAGGTTTAATAAGAAAATGATGAGAATCAGAAGGCTATTTCCAGGTAAGAGAATAGCAGGAACAAAGATACAAATACATGAAAATGTATGTTATGCTCCAAAAAAGCAGAGGGTCCTGAAGAATGAAGAATTGTGCTTAGAAAGGCAGCTTATGAGGGCTGGAACTGGCAAAAAAGTCCAGTCTCTTCTAAGTAACAGACTCCTTGGAAGGGGTTTGTGTAAGAGTGACATGATTCAATCTGTGTTTTGGGACAATAACTGTGCTAGTAGTGAATGGACAGAATAAGCAATCACAGCAGGCAAGGAAACAAATTTGAGGCTTCAAAGATTCCAGAGGCAGATGAGGAATACAGAAGAATGTAGTGCACACTAAAGGTGGCATTTTCAATCAGTGGGGAAAGGACATATTATTCAATAAATGGTGTTTATTATTTTTTTTTAATAAATGGTGTTTAAAAATACTGATGATCCATTGGGAAAAAAATTTTGATTCCAACTCACACTGTATTATAAAAATAAATTCTAGAGGGAATGAATATGTATTTTAAAATTTAACCATAAAACCACTTAAAGGAAACACTATAAGGAATTTTTATAAGGATAAGTATGATATGAAATCTCTAAGCCTTTACTGGACCAACTCAAATAGACACTTGAACATTTACAAGTTTTGTGTTGTAAAAGCTACCACAAACAACAGACCAACATAAAATAAATACCAGCAAAATGTATGATAGGTTAACACCTTCAGTAAATCAGGAGCTCTCACAAATAAATAAGAAAAAGTACTATCCCTCAAAAGAAATGCTGGCAAAGCACAGAAATAAGGAAATTGAGGGAAGGCATGCAATTGACTCACAGACACATAAAAATATGCTCATATCATTAATAACCAAAGAAAGATAAATGAGAAGTATTTTCTGCTATTAGATTGACAATAATAAAGAATAATAACATAGAGTACTGGTGAGGGTATAGGTAAACAGGTCCTTTCGTGTACTTCTGGTCAGAGTATAAAGAATAAAAAGAAGACTATGACAAGGTACCAAAATGTCAGTGTTCCCAGTGCTGCTACCAAAAATAAAGGAAACCTGTAAGCTATTCCAAAGTCATCAACAGAGGCTTGGTTAAGTAAGTTGGCAATTATCAAACTGGGGTATGCCTACCATTAGGAACATATGAAGACTTTCCAAGGAGCATGTGGGGACAGAGAGTTTGGAAAGAAGTAATAGCTAGATCTTCAAATTCCCAGGGTTCACTTTCCAAAATTAACCTGTCTGCACAACTGGTTAGGGCTGGTGCCTCACCTCCCATTTCATATGAGAAAGATACACCTTCTCATTCTGAATTTTACTACTTTGCATTACCTAAAGATCCCCCAAACAGGACAGTTGTAGATACTGGTGATGGTGTCATGAAAATGAGTCCACCCTAGCAGCTAGTAATAAATAGCATACTTCTGCAAGCCACATGGCTTCTGATTCTTTGCTTTTGTTTAATAAAATTGAAGGACAAAATCAAGCTGTCAGTAAAAGAACATTCAAAATAGTTTTTGATGACAGATCACTAAGTGATTTTTTGGCCTATAATTCAGAGTGAGTCCAAAGAACCAAGTAGCAATGCTACAAAAAAAAGTCCTTTCATTTTCATCTACATGGTTATGCAGACAAGGTTTCTCAGGACTTACATTTATAAAAAGAAAAAATAGAATGGATACTTAGAACACGATATTATTCTATTAGCAGTAAGTAACATTTGTATGTGACTACATGAACTAATTGAAAAGAATAAATAATTCACTTCCAATACGACTTTTGTCTAGTCAATACTTAACAAAACCTGTAATATATTTATGCTACTTTGATCAACTATAACGTTAACTCAATGCAGAGGAAATATTTAACACCTAAGAGTCACAGAATCTATTACAATATATGTCAACTTTGACATATATTGACATAAAAATCTATGAGGTAAATAGAATAATATCCAAATTCAAGGCAAAGACAAGGGAATGACACAAAATACTTTAAAAGAGGTTGTTTGCATATTTTAGAAAATGAATGGTGTTATCATCAAATTTCTGTGGTGTGCAGGTTCCACTGAAGAGCTTCCAAAGAACAATGTAACAGTTTTAGTTAAGACTCTCAGTTTTTATATGCCAGAAATTATACCCCTTATGACAATTTAAACTTATGACAAAAAACTACTAGATACTGACCTAAAAGTATGCAAGTATGCATAATTTTTCAAAATTTCAGGGTATGTTAAACATAGAATGGAATAATATACAACCATTAAAAGGAATGAGATGAATGAAGTAATGGGTGAGTGAGAGAAAGACTTGCACTGGCTAAAGTTAGAAGGAGAACTAGGAGGATTAGTAGGAAAATTTTCTAGCTGGCTGGCTAGCTGCAAGGAGAAACCAGTGGCCTGGGGAGAAGAGTGGGTTTGATTTTATTTTTAACAGTGTTAATGAGATCTAATTCATACACCATACAGGTCACCCATTTAAAGCACACAATTCAATAGTTTTTTAGTATATTCACAGAGGTGTGCAACCATCAGACACTACAACTAGTTTTAGAGTATTTTCCTAGCCACAAAGAATCCCCATACTTGTTAGCAGGCACACACACCCCTATTCTCCCCTAACCCCCCAGTCTCTGGCTACTGCAAATCTACTTTCTGTCTCTATGGCTTCATTTATTCTGAGTATCTCGTATAGATGGAATTATACAATATGTGGTCTTTTTTGACTGACTCCTGTCACTCAGCATCGTGTTTTTAAGGGTCACACATGCTATAGTTTGTACCAATGAAAGTCTGATTTTGGACATGCTGAATTTGAGGTGCCTTCAGGGTATGAGGGTATCTTGGAGGCAGCTGGAAATGTGGAGCTCTGGAGAATAGAGCTAAAGACATCACCAGAGGTAATGGCTAGAACCTTGGGAAGACGTGAGGGCAATCAAGGCAAGTAGAAGAAATAAAGAGAAGAAAGAATATAATGCTAGAGAACGCTTGTATTTTTTAAAGGCTTCATGGAAGGAGAGAAACCACCAAACAAGACAAAGAAGTCAGAGAGATAGATAATGAAACTGGAAGCTCCAGAAGTCACAACTGTCTGAAGGTGATGATACCACCCTGGCACACTTCAGCTCCAGGGACATAGCAGGTGTGTAACAGATTCCTGTTGAGTCACCTGATCTTGCTTCCCATTCTATCTTTATACTCTAGAACTTTCAAGGGTTTTTTCAACCCCAATGGCCATAGATCCCAGTCTTTAACTTCCTTCTTGCAGTGTCATTGCGCTCTCTCCTTTTTCCCCTTTGTATCCATGGGAAGGGCTCTGGTAGGCACCTCACTGACAGGTACCCTGCGAACCGCTAGAAAATCTATGATGCTAAGGAACTCTAGGTCTCCCTGACTGAACACACACTGCTATGATTTTTTTTAGAGGCAATGTTCTCAGAGGTGGCTTCATGAATTTCTACTGCATTCTTTGTCCTACTGTGGTGCATATTCAGACCCTCAAGAGTTTCTGAAAATTTTGTAATGAGCAGAGGATATTTAAGGGGATCACTTGTGAATGTGAATTAAAGACTAGCCTTATTCCAGGTGGTAACAGACATTCCTCCCACCCCCTCATCTTCTAGCCCAAGCACAGAATTCAAGAGAAAGGTGACACAGTAAAAGGGAATCTGGGTGTCAGAAAGGGATTAATAATGAGAAGCACCGGATAAATTAGGAGGAAGAATTTCAGTTCTGTACTTAATACTTCTTGGGAATCTTGATACTTTGCAGGCACCTGGGGAGCCAAAACCACTCTTGTTAAGTGGGATAAGAAGACCTATTAGGAGCACATCTAGGATTTCCCCCACTCCTCTCTGAGACCATTTGGTGTCGGAGAGAGGAAGCACATGTTTGATGGCACAGTATCCAGATCATACTACAGATGAGCATCACAAGACTTTCAAGCCATAAATGATCAGCCAGTCATTTCAACATGGTTGAGGAGTGAGCAGTCCAGACAAGATCAATCTAAGCTTTCCTGGACTATGAGACATGTATGAATGTGTAGGTTCATATCTAATTTCAAGCTCAAGCAGGTTCAGGACACCTAGATTAATTGGTCATGTATCTTTAATTAATCTAGGTGGTGATCTAATAACAATAAAAAGAATGAACTCCCTACTAGGGCAAAAAGTCAAAGCAGTGCACAGATACTGCCCAGACTATGGTTTCTCTCCAGGACAGGACCTTTCAAGTTCCCTCCAATATAGAAGCTTGAGATTAAAAGTGATATAAATGGTACCTCATATTCAGTAAGTCAATATGAGCACAAGTGTCCCTAATCTAAGGGAAAGAGGAAGTAAGCAACACTAGAAAAAACCAAAGGCTCCAAGCCTGCATCTCTTTTCTTTAGGGCATAAAGGATGAGGTGAGATGAAGTAATAGATCTAAGTCATCAGTTTATACAATGGAATGGGGTTTCAGAGTAGCACAATACTACTGGGACAGTCCAAAGGCCAGGTAAGCCTTAAGTACCTTACCTCAGATGTTGGCAGAAACAAAGAACTGCAATGCCTCATTTCTTTCTCTAAAGGTTGAGGTGTGTGGAGCTCAACTGTTAAGTAGGGAGCTAATACCAGGTTATGTACCTAATTTCATGTCATACTTGTAGAGCTGGGCCTTGTTCAAACACAAATGTATAAAAAGCCTACTTATGCTTTGCTTGTAGGCACTGACAGTAGCCAGAATGGAAAGGCCCCTGTCAATGTAGTTACAATACAAAGACATGAAGTAGCATCCAGAAGGGTAGGCCTAAGAAAAATGTAGAAGACACCGTTTGTTAAAAAGTGCAGTGTGTTGGGAATACTTCTAAAGCACTCAAGATGGTAGCGAAAGGCAAAAGGAAGGCAGGCTATGAGCTGCACTGGACCTTAACTGTAATGGCTACATTTTGAATGATGATACAAAAGCCAATGCCCTAAGCTGAAGACTCATAGCAGCTTATGGCTCCCTCTAGGACACACTTTTTTTTTTTAAAGATTTTATTTATTTGAGAGAGAGAGAGAGAGAGAGCGAGCGAGCGACCGCGAGAGCACAAGCCGAGGGGAGGGAGAGAAAGAATCTCAGGCAGACTCCATATTGAGCATGGAGCCTGACAGGTGCTGGGGAGTGTGGGGGGGTGGATGTTTAAGCTCAAGACCCTGAGATCATGACCTGAGCCAAAATCAAGAGTTGGCCACTTAACTAACTGAGCCGCCCAGGTGCCCTTCTAGGACATACTTCTTATATCCTAGGATGAAGGCTTGATGTCTGGTTTCTATTTGCTATTAAGTGAGGCTAGTGGTCAAGTGGTCGGGAAGAACTGGGTGGTAAGAAATGGGCATGGTAAGTCTGAGAAAAGAATGACTAAATGGTACAAGTTCAATGAGCATATAGAAACTGCAGGCTGAGGCAGTCAAGCACTCAGGAACCCCCAGTTATCTAAAAACTGGAGGTAAAAATGGAGTCAAAGGAAGGTAACACAGAGCCAACAGAAGAGAAACACAACAAGTACCTGAAATCCAACCTTGCAACTGATAATAAGGCTTGCCTCAGCCTTCCGCCTTGAGTAGAAATCAATGACTTGCCTCCCTGCAAACAGCCAGGCTGCTAAACTGTGACTGGGGACATATACCGAGATCTGCTGCAGGGAAACTTGCCACATGAGACAGGAAGGAAAGCAGCAACTCAATCTGACAGCAGGGAGGTGGACAAGAGGGGAAAACGTGTCCAGTTCATTTATATTTACAAAGAAGACATGGCTTTCATAACATCAATAACATCAAGAGTAACATACATGGTGAAATTAAAAACTTCACCTCAAGTCTTCAGTTAAAATTGGGGGGTAGGGGGCAGGGTGAGAGAAGTTACAGAAGATACTGTTACCTCTAAAACTTAAAAAAACAGTTGTCAATTTCATTCTACTAGTCCATCTTTTGAAAAATAAGTTTTACTAAAATCACTAAGCAAGCTCAGTGTAAGGGCTTCACAAGTATGAATATTCAAGGAAACATTTATGGTTATAAAATTAAGAAAACCACAGTTGGACCATTTGATAGCAACAATGGATACACACATATTTCTCAGAGAAAATATAGCCCCAAATTAACAAAAATAAGTCCGAAAATTGGCAAACATGCCTCACTTAACTGATGTAATGCTACTGTTCTCATTTAAAATGTAATGTGTAGAATGTAATTTTATATCATATTTATGCTGCATTTTTAAATACCAATATGACAAATTTAAATAAAATCAATCCACAACTAAAAGAGAACAAAGTTCAAATTATCAAGAAACTTTTTATTAAGAGTTAGCACATGTGGTGATGGTTGCAAAGCATTATGAATGTAATTACTACCACTGAATTGTATACTTAAAAATGGATAAAATGGCAAATTTTGTTATATGTATTTTAATCACAATAAAAAACACATGAATGGAGGAAAAGAAAAGTTAGTATATTTTGTAATTGTGTGCCCTTTTTATACAGTCAGTTCAATATTTTTTGGTACTTAGATAATTCACATTGTATAGGGCTAAATATATCAGTTAAGAGTCTTTACCTGAATTTCCATTTCAAAGATGAATCATACAACAGACATTCCGATTTTAGTATATGTGCTGCCAAAGCGAGCACATATAACAGACATTCCAAAGTAAAAAGTTCAAATAGCTGACATATTCACAGTATTTGAGGCATAACAGCAAAAAGCATTTTAACATTCACAACTCTATTACCATCACTCTTTGAACTTTTTCTTCAAATATCATGCAATAAGAACATCTATGAGATCTAGATTATAACCTACGTCAAAATTATATTTAAAAAACACCTGATCTATTAAACATAGATAATTTAGGAGTTCAAAAGTCACTCTACATTTTTAAATGATCATAATGCAACTAACCTTTTTTTTCCTCAGTAATTTTTGTCTGAATTTATTAGTGATAAATCCCCTTGGGCCAGCAAATCGTAAACGCTGATATTTAGCCTGAATGTATAAACTCTTCTGTACTAGGCCTGATTTATAATGGGGCTGGAATCTGCCACCTCTAAAGTTGGTCTGTAAAGAAAAAAAAATGAAATGTAAAAACTACAGCTTCCAAATCTATTAGTATAAGAAATGGAAAAATGTCTGGTACTCGGAGCCACCCTTGATTCTAGGCACTACGTAAATTAAAAGGAAAGAGGTTAATGATGCTTATAAAGTATGTTTTCTTCAAAGGAGCCTTGTAGTTTATTTCATATAATTATTTTTTAAAAAAATTACATAAAAGCAATTTTTTAAAAAGATTTTTTTTTTTATTTATTTGAGAGAGAGAGAGCACAAGTGGAGGGAGGGGCAGAAGGAGAGGGACAGACACAAGCAGACTCCCTGTTGAGCACAGAGCCCCATAACATGGGGCTCCATCCCAGGACCCTGAGACCATGACCTGAACCAACAGTAGATGCTTAACAGACTGAACTACCCAGGTGCCCCTCCAAACCTCTATTCCTGTCAGTATCTTCAAGCCAATCTTTCTTTACTATAAAAATACCATTACAGCAAATATTTTCAAGAGTTTACATTGAAAAAGACCATTTCATGGCCCACACACTGCCTAGTATTATAACAGACATAAAAAGACAATGAATATTTGTTTGATTCCCATGTGGGAAATGTACAAATGGTAGGTTATAATGGAGTGATTATAAGATGAAATGAAGTTATACAGGGATGCCTGGCTCAGTCAGTTGAGCATCTGCCTTCAGCTCAGGTCATGATCTCAGGCTCCTGGCATTGAGCCCCATGTCAGGCTCCCTCCTCAGCAGAGAGTCTGCTTCTCCCTCTCCCTCTCCCCCCTGCTCATGTGTCACACACTCTCTCTCTCAAATAAATAGACAAAATCTTTAAAAAAAATAAAAACGAAGTATATTCCTCTTTCCACAATTATTTAACAAATGAGTATGTCATGTATAATGAAGCACATTACTTTATTTAAAAAAGCATTTATGCCAGGCATATTTTCCAGTTACTTTCTTAAGGCCACAAAAAATTCAGGTAAAACAGAATTATAATGAGACACTATAGTTCTATTAAAACTATCCATGCAAACTTGACATATCAAGAGCTAATTTTGAAATTTATACTGATCATTTTTACATATCTAATAAAGTGATTACTATCTTGCTTTGAATTAGTCCATTACAAAGCAAATTTTATTTATTTTTTTAAAGATTTTATTTATTTATTCTTGAGAGACAGAGAGAGAGAGAGAGAGAGAGAAAGAGAGAGGCAGAGACACAGGCAGAGGGAGGAGCAGGCTCCACTCAGGGAGCCTGACGTGGGACTCGATCCTGGGTCTCCAGGATCTGCCCTGAAGCTGAAGGCACGTGCTAAACCACTGAGCCACCCGGAATGCCCACAAAGCAAATTTTAATGAAATAGCTCCTTTTCTTAGAAAGGATTATTTCTTCCCTGATTTTATTATTAAGAATCGCCTATTTCTGGGCAGCCTGGGTGGGTCAGTGGTTGAGCGTCTGCCTTCAGCTCAGGGCATGATCCCGGAGTTCTGGGATCGAGTCTCCTATTGGGCTCCCTGTAGGGAGCCTGCTTCTCCCTCTGCCTATGTCTCTGCCTCTCTGTGTCTCTCATGAATAAATAAATAAAATCTTTTTTTTTTTTTTTTTTTTTTTTTAATAAATAAAATCTTAAAAAAAAAAAACGTTATCTACACAATGCCTTCAAATTGTGTTGTGACAAATGAAAAAAAAATTTGACATCTAGAAATTAGGCCTCTCAACAAGCCAGGTATTAATAGAAGACCACTTAACTACCTCCTAGTCTGTACTTTGGGGATAGTTTATACTACATTTATGCTCATATTAACTTCCTCCTAATGAGCTAACTATCTAGCCTGCCTGCTGCTTTCACAAAAAACCCTAGATTATTTTCCTTTCTTTCAAGGGAAAGGAGAGATACTGTAGAGTTAAAAATATTAATAAAGTGGGGTACCTGAGTGGCTCAGTCAGTTAAATGTCTGCCTTTGGCTCAGGCTGTGATCCCAGGGTCCTGGAATCGAGCCCTGCATTGGGCTCCCTGCTCTGTGGGGGAGCCTGCTTCTCCTTCTCCCTCAGCCCCCACCCTCCTGCTCATGCTCTTTCTCTTGCTCTCTCTCAAATAAATAAAATCTTTAAAAAAATATATTAATAAAGTATCTATCATAAGAAGGAACTTCAGTCAAAATGGATTTAAAACATATGTCAACGTCTTTTTTTAAAAAAAAGATTTTATTTATTTATTTGAGAGAGAGAGAGCATGCACACAAGTTGGAGGTAGGGGCAGAGGAAGAGACAGAGGGAGAAGCTCCCTGCTGAGCACAGAGCCCAATGTGGGGCTTCATCCCAGGACCCCTCAATCATGACCTGAGCCAAAGTCAGATGCTTAACTGACTGAGCCACCCAGACACTCCAAAAAGTATGTCAACTTTTGAGAACAAGGAGAGAGAAATATAGTACTTCACACACTGTAATTCTTATTCCATATGTCTGTGGGATGAGGTGTTCTGAATAACTAATCACTTACATCAGACATAGCTGTACAAATAATTAGAATGTGATGAAACAGGCTTTAACAAAGTTTACTAGACCAGAATCTTTCTCAGATGATGCAGAAGGACTCTGAGGGCTATACACCTATGTGCAGGATTTTTCAGTCTGTAGACCCTGGAAGCTACAAAGCTATGCATTTACATCTTAGAGGTAAAGGGGTAGGCTTAAAGGGAAGGTCGAGGACCTTGTCTGCCTCCTCACCTAGAGCCACCCCATGTGCACCTGTTTTATATATTTGTGTTTTCCATATAATCTTTGAAAAAGGGTTCTATTGGTTAAAAAAAAATATTTGAAACTCAAGTCCTGAGGAAAGGGGTTGTCATTAAACTGATTACAGTTAAAAAAAAAACTGATTACAGTTAACTACAAATTTATGTCCAGAAATATTAGTTTATGGCTACTATTTGAAATATCACAAAAGCAACTTTTAATTTACTAACACTTAGAACATTATGTTCAAAGCATAAACCCAAAGCTAGAATTAGATGGAAAATAACACCCAGTACCTTAAAACGTCCTCTAAAGCCTGTTGTGTTTTGACATCTTCCCTCAACTCCAAAAGGTTTGTGAGTAGTGTCATCTTTTCTCTGCGTAGTATAATTCTGCATGAAAAAAGTATTGGTATGGGTTAATATACTTTATAGTTTATCTTTTAAAAGATTTCTTTTTTTAGATTTTATTTATTTATTCATGATAGACACACACAGAGAGAGAGAGAGAGAGAGAGAGAGAGAGAGAGAGAGGCAGAGACACAGGCAGAGGGAGAAGCAGGCTCCATCCAGGGAGCCCGATGTAGGACTCGATCCTGGGACTCCAGCATCACGCCCTGGGCTGAAGGCAGGCGCTAAAATGCTGAGCCACCCAGGGATCCCCTTTAAAAGATTTTTATTTATTTATTCATGAGGGACACAGAGAAAGAGAGGCAGAGACACAGGCAGAGGGAGAAGAGGGCTCCATGTAGGGAGCCCGAAGTGGAACTCGATCCTGGGAATCCAGGATCACGCCCTGAGCCAAAGGCAGATGCTCAACTGTTGAGCCACCCAGACATCCCTAAAGTTTTTTTTTTTTAAAGTTCCTCTTACCATTTTAAAAATACAAGTTTTGGGCAGAGGACTTAGATGGACATTTTTCCAAAGATGTACAGATGGCCAACAGACACATGAAAAGATGCTCAATATCATTCATCATCGGGGAAATGCAAATCAACACCACAATGAGATACCACCTCACACCTGTCAAAATGGCTAGAATAAAAGACCCAAGAAATAAGTGTGGAGAAATAAGCGACAAAGATGTGGAGAAAAAGGAATCCTCGTGCACTCTTAGTGGGAATGTAAATTGGTGCAGCCCCTGTAAAACAGTATGGAGATCCCTCAAAAAATTAAAAATAGAATTACTACACAATCTCGCAATTCTACTACTGGGCATTTACCCAAAGAAAATGAAAATGCTAATTTAAAAAGATATATGCACTCCAGCTTATAGCAGCATTATTTACAATAGCCATGATATGGGAGGAACCTAAGCATCCATCAATAGATGAATGGTTAAAGAAATATGATACATAAATACAGTAGAATATTGCTTGGCCATAAAAAAGAATGGGATCTTGCCATTTGTGACAACATGGATGGACCTAGAGGGTATCATGATAAATGAAATAAGTCAGAGAAAGGCAAATACTGTATGATTTCACTTACATGTGGAATATGAAAAACAAAGAGAATGAGTAAACAGCAGAAAAAGACCCATAGAGAACAAACTGATAGTTGCTGAAGGAGAAGGGGTGAGGAGATGGGCAAAATGGGTGAAAGAAGTGTGAGATATAGGCTTCCAGTTGTGGAATGAATAAGTCACAGAGAGGAAAAGTACAGCATACATAATATTGTAAATGGTATTGTAATAATGTTGTGTGGTGACAGACAGCAGCTACACTTGTGATGAACATAACACAAAGATTCATTGAACACTGTGTTATATACCTGAAACTAATGTAATAGTTTGTCAACTACACTTCAATAAAAAAATTAAAAATTAAAAAAATTAAAAATGCACATTTTAAATGTATAGGATTAAGAACACAAAACATGTAGCACGTATTTTAGCTGTAGTAACATACATATGTCTTCCTCCATGGAACCCATAGTAGTTTGTGAGGGGCTACTTTAATTCATGAATGTGAGAAGTATAAAAAAATACTACTGTATAACACAATGCATGACTTTTAGAAAATGGACTATACATTTAGTATTTATTCAGGCATCCAGAAGAGAACCAAACCCATTATTACGTGGAGTTGCTAAAGGGTTCCCATTGTCTAAGAAGAAAATTCTCAACACTGCAGGAGGCAGGTTTTGCTGACTCAGGTGACTGATTTGAGGTGATGCTCCTGCCATGAAAAGTATCAAAAGTCAGAGTATTAAGACTGCAACTACAAAGAACCAGAATCCTTTAATGGGAACAGAAAAGATGGGGCTCATCCTGAAATTTCTTTTTTCCAAAATCAAGTCTTATAACCTATTCATTCCATTTGCTATTCTATTTGCTGTACTTTCTCACAAATCTTCTTCTATCACACCTTTATCTCTCTCCCCAAGTTAAAAAAAAAGGCATAGTACCAGTTTACTGAAGGTAAATATAGTTTACACTATGCCAAATGTAGTTTATGAAAGATCTACATTAGTACCAGTTTACATTAGCTGAAGGTAATCCAAAGAGGGTTTTCACTTTTACAAAAAAAGACAAAATGTGAAAATTGTATTCAGTGTTTGTCTTGGAGCCAGCTGTTATAGAAGCAGCATGTGCCTTGAGCAGTATGCTATAAAACCTTTTCATAGCGGTCATCTTGAATTTATACTAAGTCTATAAATTTGAATAAGTGCACAAAGATATATGTAATGAGAAGAGACTTTGGGGGACCACGGTAAGGAGGGGTGTATTCTGCAAGTGAAGGGATGTGAATCACTAGGGCTCAGCGGGAGGACCGTACCAGACAGCTTCTGACCAGGCTCCCAGTGAGGCCCACCTTCTATTTTTTTTTAAATTTTAATTTTTTAAAAGATTTTATTTATTTATTCATGAGAGAGAGAAAGAGAGGCAGGCAGAGAGGCAGAGACACAGGCAGAGGGAGAAGCAGGCTCCATGCAGGGAACCCGACGTGGGACTCCGATCCCGGGTCTCCAGGATCACACCCTGGGCTGAAGGCGGTGCTAAACCGCTGAGCCACCCGGGCTGCCCAGCCCCACCTTCTAGTATCCAGGTCCTTATGTCATCCCCTTCCCTTGAGTGTGAGCTAGACCTAGAGACTTGCTTCTTCTAAGCAGTGTATGATACAAGTGATAGAACATCACTTCCAAAATCAAATTACAAACAGACTCTGGCTTCCAACTTTCTGTCATTTGCTTGTTCTTATTTCAAAAGCCAACTGCTTTTCTTGAACTGTCTTATGAAATGGCCGACCTTTAGAGAGACAAAGGATATTAGTGGTTAGCTAGGGGTGGGAAACAAGGAATAACTAAAAACATGAGGGCCATCACTGGGGGTCATGAAAATGTTATAAAACTGGATTATGAGGATGGTTATGTATCTTGGTAGACTTATAAAAAAATCATTAAATGGTATACCTAAAATGGGTGAAAATTTCATGGTATGTAAATTACGTTTTAATAAAGTTGTTCCCAAAAAAAATCTTAAGAAAAAAATCTTAATGGGGCAGCCCCAGTGGCTCAGTGGTTTAGCACCACCTTCAGCCCAGGGCGTGATCCTGGAGACCCAGGATTGAGTCCCGCATTGGGCTCCCTGCATGGAGCCTGCTTCTCCCTCTACCTATGTCTCTGCCTCTCTCTCTCTCTTTCTCTCTCTCTGTGTCTCTCATGAATAAATAAAATCTTTTTAAAAAATCTTTAAAAAGTTAGTACTACAATAAATGAAATAAAATCCTACTAAATCAGAGATTACTATTTTCTCTATCATAGTAAGTATAAGACTCAACAGAATATTAACACTGAATAGCAGAAGCATAACATGTACTTAATGAACCGTTAGAAAAATACTGGTGATCTCTATATGTATGTGTGAAGATATTGGAGTGTACAAAAATGAAAAATTTGGAACTCTAATCTTACCATGGGAGGTTTCTGAATAAATTTTCTAAAATTTGATTTTATAAAACCTGTAGGTTTTTGGAATTCATCAACATTAGTATTCTTCAACCGCGAAAAGCTGGAATGCTGATCATCCCTAATAAAATGAAAGCAAGAAAATAAGAATATTTTATTAGTTTACCTTACCCAACAAATAAAAAAGAGAAGTCAAATTGCCCCCTTCAGAGACAATTAAAGCAGCACAATAGTAAAAACAACAACAACATCAACAATAACAGCAACAAACCTCAAAAGATCTACCACTACTAAAATTACAAATGAAATGATAGTTATCAAGGCTAAAACCCTTATTTTTCAACAAACATTATTTGGCTAAGTTGAAAGTTAGCAATAGGGGGAAACAGTATTCTTTGGACCAGGGCTCTTAATCTGGGGTTCAAGGACAGTTTTCCTGGGGGTTGTAACCCCCGAAACCATATGTAGAATGTGTGTTTTCTGAGGGAAAATAATTACTGCTCTTGAGACTTTGGCAGCACTGGATTTCCCTTGCTGACAGACTCCTATTAAGGAAAGCACCAGACACAAAGTGTGTGACTGGCTCAGGTCCCCTCACTGGCAGAGCTGAGACCTCTGCTGCTTCTGGGCCACAGGAACAAAGGACAGTTCCCCTCTCCCGTTATCACAATGTCTAGAGGCCACTATGGCCTCTTCTCAGGCAGCCGGACTTGGGAGGGAAGGTCCTTCCTTGGGCTTCTCTTCTGACGGTAGGGCCTCATTTTCATAGCCCTCGAGCAGTCCTCTCCCTGCCACATCCCCATATCTCCCCACAGTGTTCCTCAGATCCTTCCTGCTCTGTGGTGAACAAACTGCTCACTACCTCAGCCCTGCCTCAATCCCTTCCATGGGTCCCCCACTGACATCAGGATAAAATCCACACTCCTCATCATGACCTACAAGGCTCTTCCTGTCTCACCTGTCACTTTGTTCCAATCTCCCCAACATGCACACTGGGCATTGGAAACATTTAGTCACATGCAGTTCCCAACATACAAAATCTCTCCTGTTTCCATGAGTCTGTATAAGCAATCCCTTCTGTTGTGATTTCCTTCCACTTAGATCAACTTCAAGATTTAGCTCCATCTGCACTGTTCCAGGAAGACTTTTCCAGAGCCCTCTGAGGTAGACTAGATACCCCTGCTACAAGCAAATAAGCACTTGGGGGGGTCTTCACACATATCACTCGTGTTTATTATTGGTGCACCTGCCTGTTTTACCCAGCAAGTTGTGATCCCTTTATAGGAGGCACTGTAGGTGGTTCATTTTGTGGTCCCAGCTTTGATCCCAAAACCTGACATGGAATAGCTACTCAGAGTATTATGAAATGTTAAAAACTCTCATGTTCTGTCAAAATGCTCATGATATGATAGTAAGTCAAAAGAGTAGGGTGCAAAGCTGTATTTGGAGGATAACTTATTCTAAGGCTTTTTTTGGGGGGGTGCCTGGCTGGCTCAGCTGGTAGAGCAACTGACTCTTGATCTCGGGGTCATGAGCTTGAGCCCCACATTGGGCATGGAACCTACTTTAAAAAAAAAGATTTAAAAAATTTTTTAAGTAATCTCTATACCCAACGTGGGGCTGGAACACAACCCTGAGACCAAGAGTCATGTGCTCTACTGACTGAGCCAGCCAGTGCCCCAAGGGTAATTTTAATTATTTAAAATATACTACATATATGCCCAGAAAAAATAAATGACAGGAAATGTATTAATGATTAACAGTGGTTATCTCTGATTCACGAAATTAAGAATGCCTTATATTTTTATACTTTATTGTATACTTCCAAATGTTTGCCATTAGCATATACTATTACTTTCATAAATAAAACAATGGACTTTTAAAAATCCTCTTTGCAAAGCATATATCTGATAATGGAGTAATGTCCAATATATAAAGAATTCTTTACATCTCAAAAAAATATAATAATCCAATTTAAAATATGGGCAAAGGATTTGAATAGGCATTTCTCCAAAGAAGACACACCAAAGGCACATGAAAAGATGTTCAAAATCATTAGCCATTATGGAAATGCAAATCAAAACCACAATGAGATAACATTTTATGCCCACTAGGATGGCTATAATCAAAAAGATGATGCCACCAACGTTTTAAGAGCATTATATACAATAGGCAAAAGCTGGAAACAAACTGAATGTCCATCAACAGAAAAATGGACAAATAAATGTAGTATATACAATGGAATATTATTCAGCCTTATGAAGGAGTGACTTTTTTTAAAAAATGGAATTCTGGGGGATGCCTGGGTGGCTCAGCGGTTTGGCGCCTGCCTTTGGCCCGGGGCGCGATCCTGGAGTCCCGGGATCGAGTCCCACATCGGGCTTCTGGCATGGAGCCTGCTTCTCCTTCCTCCTGTGTCTCTGCCTCTCTCTCTCTCTCTCTCTCTCTCTCTCTCGGTCTATCATAAATAAATAAATAACTAAATCTTTAAAAAAAAATGGAATTCTGACATATGATACAACATGGATGAAAATATTATTCTAAGTGAAATAAGCCAGACACAAAAGGACATTATATGATTATATATATATATATATATATATATGTATGTATATATAAATTACCTAGAACAGGCAAATTCACAGAGACAGAAAGGACAGAGGTTATCAAGGGCTGGGAGTAAAGAGGATACAGAGTTACTCTTTACATGGTATAGAGTTTCTATTTGGGAAGATGGAAAAATTCTGGAAGTGGATAATGTGGATGGTTGCACAACACTGTTAATGTGCTTTATGCCAATGCATTGTACATTTAAAAATGGTGAAAATGTAAATTTATTATATGTATATTTTGCCACAATAAAAAATGTAAACTCCCCCAAAAATTTTTAAAAAATTAAAAATTTAAACCCTTTGATATTTGATTTGTGACCAAATGAGTATCCAAATTAAAGAAACTATTTTCCAGCATCTCTGCAGCTAAGTATGGCCATGAGACTAAATTTTGACCAATGTTGCTGAAGCTGCATGTATCAATTCCATAGTCTTTAAAGACAAGACTAGACTATGGACATGATGGGTAGGGCACAAACACCCATCCTGGACCATAAGGAAGATACCACGTGGAGAGGATATCTGAGGAACAAGATCTGAGGAGGCTGGTTTCCTGATAGGTTGACCCTACCTACCATACTCTGACTTCCTGACTGTAATCTTTTTCTAGATGAGAAAGAAATGATTTTTCTCTTGCTCTTACAATCCATTCTCTACCCAGCAACCAAGGTGAATCTTTTAAAATTGAAATGAGATTATATTTCTTCTTGGGTTAGAACCCCAAATGTTTCCTAATCTCACTCAGAGTAAAATACAAAGTCATCATGTCCTCCAAGGCTCTTCAACAATCTGGCCTTACCTACTTACTCTCTTCATTTTCCACTGTGTTATAACCTTACTGGTCTGCTTTCTAGTCCTTAAATAAGAGTTAGCATGATCCTGCCTGAGGGTCTTTGCCTTTGCTGTTCCTGCTCTTAAAAAATATTATCCCCCCCCCCAAAAAAAACCTATGGTGAATTCCCTCACTTAATTCACATCTCTGCTCAATTAAAAAAAATCCTAAATGCATTCCATAACTATCTAAATAAAAACACACCACACATATTATTCTGTCCTAATAGACTTTCTCTTGTGCCTTATTTTCACCTATCACTCACTGACATGTATTTATTTATTTTCTCCTACCATTAAACTGTAAGCTTGACGAGGATAAGGACCTTGTGTATACCTTTTCACTGTATTTTTTCTATACCCTGTGTAGCTAAAAGGAAAGTCTCTGCAATCTGATGTCCTATCAAAGTCTACTGATTCTATTTTGAAGCTTCTTTATGCTCCACTACATCTCCACTACATCATGCCTATATAGCACAACACTTGGTAACACTGTATGGAACTTAGTACTGGTGGTTACAAGAGGGAGAAAGAGTGGGTCAGGAAAAGACATAGAGACATTAGGATAAGATATTGGTCAGAAGTGAGGAAACAGAGAGAACAGAGTTTTCGAGAATGTCCTAGCATTAGGCTTGCTCAGGAAAGATTACCTTATGTATTAGGGAATAAAAGGTAATCAGGCTTAAAAGAAGGCTTAAATATATTACAATGTAGGTATCCTCCGTCCTATATACTCCTTTGCAAAGTCTTCATTCATTCAGTCAACATTCATTCAATTGAGCTCAAGGCAGTGGGGATACAATGGTGGGCAAACATACACAAATAACTTGCATATAACTGTTTGAGGGGGAAAAGATCACACAGGTGGGAAACTACAATATCCTGTGATTTATGATTTCATATTTCATTTCTTCTGAATTTCTACAGAAATCTAAACACTGGACTAAAAAGGTTTATGCAAAAATAGTAAAGAGGTCAATTTCATAGACTGAATTTCTAAGATAAAAGGATAAAATCAACAGTTTATTTCTTATTTTAAGAAGGAAATCAAATTAGGATAAATATAAAGATTCGAAATAATTTTTTTCTAAATCTTTTTTTAAAGATGTGCAATAGCAAGTGCTTGTGACGATATGAAGAAACTGGCACCTTCATACACTGCTAATGGGAATACAAAATGAGGCAGCCATTGTGGAAAACTGTCTGGTAGTTCATCAAGAAGTTTAACACCGAATTATCATAGGACCCAGCAATTCCAACCCTATGTATATACACAAGAGAAAAGAAAACATATGTCCACACAAAAACTTTCACATGAATGTTCACAGCACCATAATTAACCATAGTCAAAAAGTGTAAAGAACCCAAATATCCACCGACTGGTGAAGGGATAAACAAAATATGGTTATCCATACAATGGAATACTATTCAGCCATAAAACAAATATTCACACTACAACATGGAGTAATGTTGAGAATCATATGCTAAATGAAAGAAGTCAGCCACAAAAGGCCTGATACTGCATGACTGCATTTATATGAAATGTCCAGAATAGGAAAACCACAGAGATGGAAAGTAGGTTAGTGGTTGCCAGAGGCTGAGGGAATGGAGAAAGAGGGCACGACAACTAATGGTTACAGGGATTCTTTGTGGAGTAGTGAAAATGCTCTGGAATTAGACAGTGGTGACAACTGCACAACTTTGTGAATATCCTAGAAACTACTAAATTGTTCACTTTCAAAGGATGAATTTTACGGTCAGTAATATTTCAATTTAAAAAATCCACATGGCTAAAAGAAAAAAAATCCACATGGCTCCACTATGCCACACCAGCTATCCAATACAAATAAAACAGTTCAACACACCTAGCAAAAGACACTGTACAGAATGCTATCTTTGCACACTACACACCATCCTCAAAGCAAATATTAATAATACTTAATGCTGACCAGCTACTCTGTACCTCACACCTGTCACTTTAGTTAATCTTCACCACCACCGAGAGCTAAGTATAATTCTCATCTGTATTTGATGTATGAGGAAATGAAAATTAAATAACTTGCCTAAGATCAGTCACGTAGCTAGGTGTCTACAGAGCTGGATGTTGAACTCAGGTGCAACTTCAGGGCTCAAGCACTTTTTCATCTCAAAGGGTGAAGATATATTCTAAAGCATTACATATTACATGGTTTTTATAAAGTGCTGATTATTTTAAATCTGGTTTAAAAATCCTCTTTCTTGGCACACTGAGTTTCTTACACTTGCTGAGTTAAGAAAAGCATGAGAGAGATCTTATGTTGCTAAAGAGCAGTCATGCTGTGTCATATTGGGAAACTAGAGACTTTCACCCACCAAAGGATGAGATTCTAACCACTTTCAGTTGTTTTATATGCCTCAACAAATAGCTATCTTTTAATGAGTTCCAAACTTGCTGTCAACATCAAGTCCAGTTTTATTTTTTTTTATTTTTATTTTTTTTCAAGTCCAGTTTTAAACAAGCTCCATGTATTTTGACTAAGACCTAGTTAGCCACAGACTTGACTTAAAAGGCTAGTCAGTTATCTTAGTAATTTGATACTAAGGGATACGGAAAGAGAATTAACACTGGCCCTTCCTGTTCATATACTCCTACTTTCTGAGAGATCTAAATAGCCTGAAGATCCTTGGGTGAAGTATAAATGTTGTCTTATTCCATTATACCTCATAATTATATGGGGCCCCAGGTTTGCCATGAATCCCACATAGTTTTTAAAACTAGTGATAAACTGGGGCCAATCTAAAATACTCAGAGCCCCTAAAAGAAGTACAGAATTGGGAAAGAAAAACAAGGATCTACTGATAATCAATTTGCCATGCATGGCATAAGTACTTTGCATGTGCCAGCTCATTTAATATGTCTAAACTGTCTACATCATAAATCAGTTCATCTCATTTTATAGAGGAAAAGGCTCTAGAAACTAAGCCAGTTTGCCCATGAGCAAACAGCTTATAAAATGGCAGAGGTGGGATTCCAACTCCTGTCTCCTCCACATTTTCTACTACCCCTACCTCTGCTTCATGGACAGACATCCATGAAAAGTTCCAAAAGAGAACTGTATTAATCTCAGGAAATTTTGTAATATTCAAAGAGCACCAGAATTTAAAGGGCAGAATGTGTCAGTTTCAGTGAAGTTGAATCAAACAGTCCATAAACTTGCAGGTCCTGGCACCTGCGAATATTCAAAAAGCTGTTATACTCTTTTCTAAAATTACAAAGACCTCAAATACTCACCTACCCCTTAATTTTTGTTGTTTCAATCAAACAGCATATGATGATCACTGAATAACTTTGAAACATTTTAAAAGATTTCACTTAAACATATAAAATGAATTTGAAGGATTAAATCCCTACACTAAAATGAAAATCATCACACACAAAAATTGAAAAATATGCTAAAACCAAAAACTCCCTGATAATAGGATGTTTTTCATCTACTGATTACCTCTCTGCAGCACTAGCTATGTGAAAAATGTGCTCATCTTCATTCTGTAACCGTTCTTTTCTCCTTCTTTCAATGTCATGTCGTAGATCATTTGGATCTATTATTTTGACCAGAGTCTGAGGAATTTTGACAGAAGACAAACCATTCACATTACTGTTAGTTGCACAAAGACCATATCTAATAAGAACCTTAAGTAAAAGTCCTAAATAAGTTACCTTGTATTCACCCTGTTAATGGTAGTGTAAATCGATTAAAATATCTTGAGACACAATCGACAATGCACAGACAGAAAAGTTCATAACAATGAACCAGGAATCCCACTTCTCGGACACTATCCCTACGAAAAGGCTATCTACCCAAATATGTTCAAAGTGCTATATTTAAAACTATCAAAAAATGGAAGCAACGTAAATGGAAAATAAATTTTTAGGAGAGGGAAGGATGATTTCATGGGAAATTTAAGTCTAATAATACACTAACATTTAAATTATGGTTAACATAGGCTATGTGGAAGTCAACATGAAAAAAAATTACTGAGAAAAGTTAATTAAAATTTGAAAAACCTCAGTCATAAAAAATCATGAGGAGCTCAGAGATTTTACATAAAAGCAATATTATTAAGTAAAAAGCAAAAAGCATCTGAAACTAATATAGTATGGTAGTGGCTATGTTAAAATGCCAGATGTAAGACTGTGATAAAAGATGATCAAATGATATTTTGTGTTAAGTGGTTGAATTAGAGGTGATTTTTCAAATTTCCTATGAGTTGGTTATAGTATTTTGATGAGTGGAAATTTTCTGAAAATAGCATCTATTCAATAAACCAAACTACCTCTCTGTAAGTTTAATAAAAATTTTAACTATTTACAAGTGAAAAAAATTATTTACATATTCTATCAGAAATGTATTAAAATTCTTCCTCTACAAAAACCACTTTACTCTCAATGAATAAATTAGCAGTTCTTTGAGAACTTGATATACTTCTAAACCAAGAGCCAGTTTTCTTCCCCGTGCCCCAGTCCAGAGAGTTTTTCTAATTAGCAAAGAAATGAGGGGAGGTGGGGGGAATGTATGAGTTGAGGAAGTGTTGGGTGGGAATACAATGCATGGCAATACAAAAATTCAGTATTATTTTCATTATTTTGCTAGTTCATATTCCACAGAGTTTTTCATACATTCTACAGTACAAGAAGGGCAATATCAAACTAAACTTAGTTCCTCTGCATTCATTCCATGTGTAATCTAAAAAAATATTCCACATGACTGCTTGGGGAAAAATGTAGGTATCAAACATACTTTCCACAAGCTTTACAGTGTGAAGTTTTAGAATGAGTATTAACACTATAACTGTAGGTCAATTTTACAAAGCTGTTACCCTTAGGGATTGTCTCTCTTAGGGAATATTTTTGTCTTTTGTCAGCGTTCTCTCTGCAACCTGGCCAGTAACTAGAATCATCTGGAGAGCTTTGTAAATTTCAGATTCCTGGGTCTCAATCCTTCTTTCACACCCACTTTAAAATCCCTTTTTCACTCTCCATTACCGGTTCCCTTTTCCACCAATATGCCAACAATGAGAATCTTTCAGCAAAAATTGTATTCACTTACCTGTTCTGATTCATATACCATAGTTTGTTTATTCTGAAGCTCAGCCAAAGACATATCTATTCTCCTAAAATAATAAAGGCATATTACAATTAAATAATTATGTTATACACTGATACCTTGATTCCATTACTAGAGAATGGAATTTGAAATAAAGCTGGTGTGTCTTGGAAAAAGCAAAAGAAACCTCCTGCCAAGTTGGATGTTCATCTACATGGCAGTCTCCCAGGACACACATATCCTGTGAACAACATGATAGTGACGCCTTAGTGGTTCTCAAATCACTAGTCTGTGTAACCTTAAACTTTGCTCCGGTGATCTACTGCATTCTAACATTGATTCAGCTCAGCTCGCAAGACACGGCACACCACCTGCGCGGACAGGTGCCAGCAGAAGAAGACATAGGTTTTCATCCGGCTGCCCTCAGAACAGCCATTTCTGACAACATGAAGCAACCCATGATTTCAATGGCTCGATAATTGTCTTTCATTCTTCCAGTGATAACTTCAGTAGGCAATTACTATAGACACAGAATCAAAGTTAGGTAGGTAAAGATTGTCAAAGTCCTACACATTTAAACAATACTAGTCAATGGCTTTAATACAACCGATTCCGTCAAAGTGCAATGGCCCAGTACCTGCTTGGGTTAGTCCTGGCTTTTAGGTAGGAAATGCAGTCCTAGAGTCTACAGCAAGACAGAAAGCAGTACCTTCCTGAATCTGTTCTGAGGTTTATTCCCATGGGTTAAATGGGCATACAATAATCAATCATTACCTGTGAATTTCTGGATCTGAATTCAATTTAATTTCATTTACATCTGCAGCTTGTGTATCTCGCATTTTTGAAAAACGCTCATGTAGAGTAATGTCAGATGATGGAAAATAATTTGCTGAAAAAGGAAACAAATAGTTTATCTCAGTGTAAAACTGATTATCACTTAAAAGATTACACATAAGCACAGGAAGAAGGGACTGTGAAAAAAAAACGTCCAACCTGTTTTCTCTCGAAAATATGTGGCACCTAGACGTGTTCCACAGACTAATTTGTAGCGCTCGCATGCTTTCCCAAGCCTAATCAACAGTAAAAAAAAAAAAAAGCCTGACTTATCAACCCAAGGATTCTGTTCCTATTAGACATGCCTGCTTATTTGTTGGGGGAAAAGATAGTGGCTCTCTCAAAGTGAGTACCTTTCTTCTCCCAGGTAAGACCTTAGTATACTGGGAAGTAAAGATGGCACAGAGTTTTACAGTTCACCTAGAGTAAAAAAAAAAAACTCAAAAACAAGCCAGAAACATCAAAACAATTCTGAACGAAAGCTAAATGTTATTTATATATCACAGAAGGAGTCCTACTGCCATTGTACTTTAATTAACATGAACTGAAGCTCATGAAGACAGTATGAAATAAGCTATGCTACAAGGCTTTTAACAGGATGGAGAGAAAGGTAATACACTTGACCCATCAGAATGCTATTTAAGCAATCCTTTTCCCTAATTTACTGCTCCTACTCTGGGACAATGTCCTGGATTTTTCTGCACTACCACCTGCCTTTCCTCCAAGAATCACACTTCCTTTGGGTGAGAGGGGCTGGAACTGAGAAGGTGAACTGTTTCAGACAAACTGCATGCTTCAAAGTAAGTATGTGCCTTAATTTGAGGATGCAGAGAAAATAATCCATTTTCAAAACATGTTGCATGAAGGTAAAAATAAAATCAGGGATAGCCCGGGTGGCTCAGTGGTTTAGCGCCGCCTTCAGCCCAGGGCCTGATCCTGGAGACCCGGGATCGAGTCCCACATCCAGCTCCCTGCATGGAGCCTGCTTCTCCCTCTGCCTGTGTCTCTGCCTCTCTCTCTCTCGGTCTCTCATGAATAAATAAATAAAATCTTTTTTAAAAATCAGTGCAAATATCTAGTAAGAAATATAAAAATTTTGAAATTCTTGAAGGTCTCCAGTTTATCATACCCACGATTGCTTTATTATGCAGCATCAATGAAGAAAGGTGTTCTATGTGACTGAATTTTCCAATTAATGGAAACTGGCCAGAAGCTAAAACGAAACAATTTAATGCAAATATTTAAAGTGTTTGTGATACAACTCCCTGATGCCATGGAGTATGCCAAATCAAACTGGAATTTTTTATCAATCACTTCATGTTCACCGTTATGGCACAAAGTCCCAGCAACGCCCTCAGGGGGCTTTAAGAATATCACCAAAATACCTAGACTTCCAGAGTTCTTGTCCAGTTTTATATAAGGTGTTTGTTGCTTCCTCCTTCCTGTTTGGTTATCAGTTATTGTTTCTCGCGACTCTCAATAGTCCTGTCTCTTGTAGAATCCATCCTCTCCCTTTCTGACTTTCAATTTGTAATCTACTATGTTTTGAAGTATCAGGTTATTGGAACAACACATGAAGAACTAGGCTTGAATTAATACCTTACACTCTCTCCAACAGATTTCCTTATTAATGACCTAATTTATAATGAAATATTACTATTACTATATCACAGATATTTACCTTTATCTTGTGAAAAATCAGTACATTATTTTTGTGTTATCCCTAATGTATGTGCAAAATATACCAACCTTTAACTTGATGGATTATAGTTATGATTTCCTGAGCAAATTCTCCTGTAGTTTTGTTTTCAGTATTCTGAGTTGAGTCAAGATGTTCAAACACTGGATGAAAGTTCTCACTTTTCCTGCCAACAGCAACCAAATCATGTGACATCTGTCTCTCTGTGGAATAGCTAGAAGCAGCCCTAGAATAATTTGTAAATGTTTAACTAAATTGGAAACTGTGTACTTAGAAAAGAACTTATTAAAATTAATCAAGATAGCTATAAAACTAAAAAGATGTTTATCTTTTCTTATAGTTAAGGCACTAAACTGTATGCCATAGAACATGTGCAATAATGCGTAGGAGGAAATAGCCTTAGACACATGGTTTTGAGTTCTCCTTTTCAAATCAGAGATCATTAAATATTTGCCACTTTAATAATAAAATCCTCAAAATTCTAAGTTAAACAATTTTTACCTCAAAAAATACAGCAAGGCATCAAAGGTCAATATGCAAAAAATAATCAATTAGATTATTTTCTACTCCCAAATGTCCATGAAATTGTGTATCTAGCAAGCTTATGCTATCCTGAAGTACTACCACACTTTAAAAGCTGTTATCAAACATAATAACTTCTTTGACTTCATAAAAATCCTTATACCTCTATATCAGCAATGAGAAACTTAGTATTTTGAAATCAAACTCTGTTGGGATTAATCACTTATAAGATCTCACTAAACTGTCAGCAAATAGTCTTAGTTGTTAGCGAAGTTATGATCCTTAGAACCAATTAGTGTTCACCCTAAATGCATCCTTAAAGAAATGCTACTATTTGTTATTTTGTTATATAAAACCAGCTATTCTACCACTCTAATGTTTCCTGAATCTTTATAACTTGTGTTAGAAGCTCTCTTGACCTTTCTGTGTCATTATGAAGTCATGATTATGACATATAGCCAACAGTTATTGGGGGCTTACTGCAAGTCAAACACAGGGGCTCAGAACTTGTTTACAAACATTATCTCATTTAATCTTTACAATAGCCCTATGGGGAAGGTGCTATGACACTGGGACAATGGATGTCTTGGGTGTTTTGCTTTTCCATCCCAGAAGCTGAGTGTTTGTTATGAACATAATCCTTCCAAGTGTCATAATGGGAAACTACACCTTATTCCAAGAAAGCTGCTCTTGCTTAAAACTACTCTTAAATTCTTTGTCTGGAGGCAGATTATGTGTCACAGAAGAAAATGTCTTGTTATTTTATATTTATACCTCATTTTGGACCCAAAATGGCACTAACTAGCATACAGCCATCTTACTCCTCTGCATTTAACTCTAAATATTTTTTGCTTCTTCCCAAAAATCATGTTCACTACCAAAGAACTGAGATTTACAAGTGCTGACGTTCTTTATGAGTATGTTACAGACTGAAGATAAACCCACAAGAGAGCCCTGAAATATGTTTTAAATAACAGTAGCACCGCTGGAATAAATAACAGCAATCTGATGGATACATCTTGGGGTGTGGGTGTACACATGCACAGATTAATTTATTTAAGTCACTTAACAGCCATATATATAAAACTGTTCCAGGGTAATGAGGAGCTTATAGATACTCTTTAAACTTTTTAACTTCTCTAATAAGAAGGTTTTATGTGTCTATTTTTAACTTAACAGAGGCAAGCCTTCCATACGACTTTCTATGCTCCCTGCTCTCAAACTAGCACTGTTGAGACAACTCCCTGCCAGAGCAGAAACTTGGAAAAGCGATTATGCAGCAGGTTGATGCCAATGCTATGGTTTCCTTGATTCATCAGAAAGACTTTAATTAGAAGACTCACTTCCCTTCTTTCTTCCTAATTTGCTCCAAGCTTCCCACTGCGTATCTGATAACTGAGAGACATTCAGTGATAAACACTGGAAGCTAGAATGGCCCGTAACAACCTCTACTAACAAACAATTACAAATACTGTTTTAAACAGTACAAAAAGTTTGCTCCATACAAAAAAATGCTTTTAAAAACATTTTACAGGAGAAAAATAATATATTCAAATAGAACTACAAAAATGGTCCGTCCATAAGGGGAAATCAGTTGATAACATTTTGTACTGCAGCCTCAGTTTCTCCCATGAGGAAACTAGTTGTAAAGGTTTCCAGTTTTCCACCTGGCAATTATTAAAATTCACTTGTCATTTATTACAAGTTAATTACTGATATAACTCTTATACCCACTCCATTCCCAACCCTCAATCCCTAGGAGTGCTATGGTATACTTTACAGCTATACTTAATTCCCGAAATTTTAGTGTTTACATTTCCTATCAATTTATCCTGGAGTTAGTCCACTGCAAGATTTCTTATTAAAAAATGTTAAAATTGTCATTTCCTAGGAAATATTAAAATCATATTACCTGAAATTTTAGTCTTTTAGAAACAATTATGATGGTTTTGCTATAAGAAAAGGCTTCTTGAAACTGGAGAATGCAAAATGTTCTAAGTATTTACATTTATACATTTAATCACCTCTTGGTTCACATTTTCCTTTCACTATTTCCTAAGACAGGCATTGATTAACAACTTCATAATTTCAAGAAATACTTCCAATACAAGTAGGTAAGCTGAAAAGACTAAATGTTCTCATTTGAGATGCAGTTTAGATAGTTTTAAAAATTAAAATATAGCCAAACACCTGTATTCTAGTACTACTTCTGATACTGTTCGAATGAAATTTTCCAGGTTTCTTTCTTCCCTGCTCCAATTCCACTCATTTTTGGTTTTGTTTTGTTTTTCTCTAAGGACATTTCCCCTGATGTTCTCACTGAGTGTTGTTAATAACTAGGAAAATATAAAAAGCCACATTAAACCTTAATTTCCTCTTATATACAGTTAAGATCCATCAAAAAACCCAACTGCATGGC
Organism: Vulpes lagopus; assembly: GCF_018345385.1. Taxonomy (NCBI): domain Eukaryota; kingdom Metazoa; phylum Chordata; class Mammalia; order Carnivora; family Canidae; genus Vulpes; species Vulpes lagopus. The sequence continues at coordinate 15,887,648 of NC_054848.1, forward strand.
AAAACAACAATTACAAAAAGCCCAAGAATAACCCAAACTAATGGATGATCCTCTGCCCTCTGGAAGCTTACAACAGAATCCACGCGACACATATCAAGTTGTCCTTTTTCTCAGTTATCTCCTAAGAACAACATCTTATTGCTCAAAGAGCACTCTCCCAGTTATTCATTTGCTCCTGTCTTCCTCAAAAGACACTTAGCATTTCCAAAGCTGAGGGTAAAGGGTTAGGGAGAACTGCTATTCCCCTAATTCAGCATTTTTTTTTCACAAAGTTCCTTGAACTGGCCTCTCCAACCCCAGTGCCCATCCAAGTCACCTCACAGAAAGAAGGCAGCAGCCAGAACTGAGCTTCCTGCCCTCTCTGATCAGCTATTCCTGTCAAACCAGCTGGCATTGTGGCAATGTCACCTTCACAGCCTCCTGTCCATCTATTCCGTTCACTGACCACTTGAAGCACAGCTCAAAGTTCCTGTGTGCGTTGTCTGCCTTTGTTAACCTATAAATATAAAATGTCTTTCATCTCATCTCCACATGTTTAAAACCTTTGAAGCCTAGTTCACATGTCAACAACTCCTAAAAGAAGCCTTCCCAGAATCCTCCACCTTGTGTATCACTCACTGTGCCATGGTATTAACACCATCGCCCTATTGTCTATTAGACCAGAGGAAGAGAAACCCGATCCTACGCCAATTTATAGTCCCAGGGTACCCTTACAGGCTGTCTCACACAAGGTGGGTCTTCAAAAAAATACTTGCTGAATGAAGAAATAATAAATGGAAAACAACTTAGACAATTTGAAATAACAGTTTTAGCTAAAAAGTTGACAGACTTCAAAATTCTAATTGAGGCCAATTTAAGTGTGTTTTTAAAAACTTTCTTGGCTTGCTTTTATTTTAAAATTATAACTTCATTTAGACCAATTTAAAATTTAAATATTTTATTTTTTATAATATGAAGTCTCAAATATATACAAAAGTTCAGAAAATCCTATGATGAGCCTGTCAACCCAGCTTCAACAGTTACCAACACATGGCCAATGGAAGCAAAGTTGTAAAGCCAGGAGGAGAAACTACAGGTTAATTTGGGCTCAAAAAGGCCCAAATTGGGCCTCTCCAAAATGGAGAGGTGGTCTGCCAATGTCAGAGTGCTCAGGGACCCAGTAGAAAACAAAAACTGTTGTACCCCTACCCAAAACAGAATATTCATCTTCTTATGCTAGGTTCCCTAAGACATACTAGAGAAGCTAGGGTGAAAAATAGGAATGAAAGGGAAGCTTATCTCAATTGATTTTTGATTTTTAAAAACGTATATTAGAAATATTAGGGGGGAAAATCTTAGCTTTTTCTGATAATAAACAGTGAGGTAGCAGGTTTGTGTTATCACAAAAGTATCTCCACCCATGGCATATCACAGGTAGGTAAACTTGTGTCACTGGGTTACCTTCCTTCAATCCTATGGTTTTTCACATTGGTCCCCCACCCATGTGGCACCTCTTTCCTTAGAGCATCAGAGCTCTGATGTCTTCTAGGTCCCATCATCCACCTCATCCTCCTTCAGAATGGGGAAATAGCTGATGGGGGTAGGGAGGCCTTCCCTGTATCTTCTGGGGAGGGGGAGTAAGAGATAAAAGGATTATATGCATACGTGACTGATATGAACTTTAATATCAACTTTAATAGCCAACCTTCCCATCCTAGACACCTAGTACCAGCAGCCAGAGAGGTCAAAGGAGCCTCAGGTCCATCCATACCAGCTTATTCTCCAGAGAATGGCACCCCCTGTTATTCTCCAGAGAATGGCACCCCCTGCTCCTCTCTACATTTCCTTCCTAGCCTGAACAAGGTTCAGTCTCTCACCTACTTGCTCAACATTAAACCCAAACTCCCTTCATCTGCCCCAAAACTTCAAGATGTACACAGCAGTGTTTGGAATTCATAATAGCATTTGTAGAAATTTTCATATTATGACTCCGTAATTTACACTCTGAAACATATAATTATGACTTATAGGTAACTTCTACCTCTGATTATGCAGTTTCTGACAAAGTGGGTCACTAGAATATAGCTTTTGTTAACAGAAGTATTAACTATGCAGTGAACATTCAAGCAAGTGTCAATCTACTGCTGTTCTAGATACAAACTGGAATCTAGAAAAATCACTAGGCTAATCACATATGTCTTCAACTACAATGATAACTGGAAGAACATACACTGATATGTGATCAAAGCTAAGAAAGCAAATGAATGCATAAACAACCATCTCAGATTTTCAAAAAAATGGATAAACCCTCTAGATTTTAACCAACAAATAAATTTCTCTCCACTCTATGATTATTTTCATCTTTTCAAGCAGAGGAAAATCTAAGTTATGTTAATAGTTGAAAACATGACTTTGTTGAAGGCATTAACTGCCTTTGTTTTATGGATACTTCATCAGTCCATACATAATTAAATCCAATCCCACAAAACTCTTCTACAACTTAACCATTCATCAATAAATAATTATCATCAGAGAGATTTTGTCGACTATGCTTTATCATACTGTCAAGATGCATATATTTACAAAGTTATTTCTTCTTCAGGTCTTTGAATAGGAAGGATTTGCAGTGAGAGCTCTGCTACACAAGCCATCCTAAGGATCAAGTCATCCTAAGGTCTTTGTCAGGTAATTCAGACATGTGCTGACAGGTCATAAATTTCACAAAATTATAATTCATAAATTCAAAAGAAAAGATACAGCAGCTTCAACTTTGGGAAGCTTATTTTTGTGACACATAATGAAAATCAAGCTTCCATTTCTTAATATCTAATTATAAAATTAACCATGTTCAATATTTCTAATGAGATTACAATAAAATCCTTCAGAACTGATATTTTTTAAGATTCTTTAAAAGTGTTAAGCCAATTTATTTTTTAAACCAATTTATTAATCTCTTTTAAGTTAATTAATTAAAGAATTAAGTTAACTAATTTTTTAACATCATTATTAAATATAGATGTATCATTACTTCTATTAAAAAATTCAAGATTCCTGTGATTTGATTGTATGCAATTTTGTCTCCAAAGGAAAAAATGTAAACAAAAATGAAATACTGAAGAATTTAAAGGGGAGGGTACTAATATCTATAATCCACTTTGAAATATATGGAAAAAATAAGATGGAATGATTGATGGATAAATGGACAGATACATGATTATGAAAGTAGAGTAAAATTTTCATTGTAGACCCTCAGTGGTAGGAATATAAGTATTTACCACACAGTTCTTTCAACTTTTCTGTGTATTTGGACATTTTCATAGTGTAATGTTCAAAAGAAAAAAGCTTGAGGGAACATCCTCAAAGTTGATGCTTACAGTAGGTTTTGTGCTCTTAAGGTTAAGAACTAGCAGGAAATATAATAGCACAAAATGATTTAAGGCTTATTATATGAAATAGAATATAAAATTATATAGTATTATGACAACCATGTATAGATATACACAGAAAAATAACAAAAGGAGCTGTACTAAGCTGTTAATAAAACTATCCTAGGGTAGTAGAATATTGGGTGATTCCCCCCCTCTATTTGTCCAGCTTTCTAGAACATTATCATATTTATAAATGCTTTCTGTGGACATATACATATGCATATTTTACAATATTTTTGTAAGTACATGACTGTAAGGGAAATACGAGGGAGAAGGACTGCCATATCTAACTTTAAGAAAAAATATACATATATTTAAAAAAAAAGAAAGAGAACCTGTGGGTTTACCTCCCTCCCTGTCATATTCTGACCTTAGATTTCGCTTAAAATTGTTTTTGATTGCAATACAAGTATGAATGAACTGTAAACATAAATGCATCAAATCACCACAGCCCATCACTTTATTTATTCAAATACTGGTAGTGTATTAAGGAAATGAACAGACTTAGCTGACATAGCCAACTGTAGTGCCTTATTATTTCCAGAATCCATAAACCGAGGTAATATGCATAACTGAACAAAGTATGCAAACCACTTTAGCAGAATATAACCTATTAAAACAGTAGCCTATTTTTTTTAAGAATCATTAAGAGCTAAAGTGAATGTCTTAAAAAAGGTCTCTTTCTAGACTCTAGCCTAATTTCCTCTACCTAGGAGAAGCTAGTTGGCTGAGCACCAATTGTTTTGAGATGGCAGCAGGAACCAAGTGAGGTTACCTGCCTCTTTGAGCCACAGGTGCTCTGACTTAGACAAGTCGCTTCATCTCTCAAGGCCTCGCTTTCTTCCTCTATAAAATCACGGCCAGTGAAGAGCCCTTCCAGATAAAAAATTCTCTGGATTTGAGGCAACAGGGAAAACAGGCTCTGAGAAACTGAGCAAGGAATGGCACCTTTAACTCCACCCAGCCTATCCCTGGTTACAGAAAATCTAGCAGCACAGAAACATAAATTCATGAAAAGAAACAACTCCAGAGAGTACCCTGCACCAAAAAAGTATCTTGAGATACTTAAGATGTGGAAACCAGTAGACATGAGATCACTCTGTATTACTAATCATGGGATTCATCCTCATTACAGGGCTTTTGTGAAAAAATCCAGGCAATCCCTCCCCACTCAATGGATTCTAAACACACCGTGAGTTCCAGTTTCAAAGTTTCAAATAAAGGTGGCAGAAACATATTTTTCTTAAATAGCACAAAGAAAAAACAAAAATAATACCTGGATGTATTTATTGTTTTCTTCGCATCTATTTTAACAGTAAGTGATTTCTTCTTAAGACTGGCAGATGAAGGTTTCACTTTGGAAAGTTTACTTTTATCAGCTTGGTTGCTGGAAGAGTTGCTCTCTTTTCTGCCACCCCCTTCTTTCTTTCTTTTCTCCTTCCGTTTGTTGCTGCAGGGTTTCGAGCCAACATCACTTTTACTTGAATGTGTAGAGGGAGTGCAGTCAGTGCAGTCTTTCTTAGATGATTTGGAAGGTTCTTTGGCTTGCCCACCTTCAGTCTCTCTCCCTCTTCCAACATTAAAACAAACGGACTGTCTATTTTCGGAGCCTTTTTGAGAACTGGATTTTCTATCTTCCTCCTTAGAGTGCTTCTGCGTTCTTCCATCAGAAATGTCCTGGTCCCCACCTGAGGCCTTACGACGTTTGTGGCGATAGTCACAGGATACCCTGGTTGCTGAACTGGTCTCTGGAGGTTCCCTCTGAGTATGTCGATGAGATGGTCCAAGGTTCCGCTGCTCCTTCTTCTCTTGGTAAGATGGAAGAGAATGCCCGAACTTCCACTGTGGGTTCCTGGCAGGCTCTCTGTTTTCATACCTCTCCACATCTTTGGGTCTTTTTGATGTGTGACTGTATTTTCTGAAAGCACGATCCTCAGGATACCTGTGTTGACATAAAGCAGTTTACACTTGCACTAGAGAGAAGAAAGTAAGAATTTATATGTGTGGAATGTTGGGCAGCATGGCTTTAAATGCAGTGGCCAGTTAACTATAATCCCTCAAGCCAATTCATAGAGGCACAAGGTAGCAAAAGAGGAAAATACCATCTTTTGTTACAATTCTAGCCATTAACATGACTTACTCTAAAAAGAAATACTTCACTACTACCAGTAGACCATAATTACATTATATGCTTTTTATCTTTTTAGACAAAAGCTTTTCAAGGTGGTTCTCTTCAACCATAAAGTTGAAGTAAACAGTAAACAGACTTTTTCACTTGAGGCTTTATACAAAATTACCCAGGTTTAATGTTTTCTTATACCTCTTCTGAAAAGAGCTCCTTTTCTCACAGTCTTCAGAACCTCTTCTAGGTGACTGAGGATGGTTTTCGTCCTGTATCCTCTGGTGCCTCAACTTGTCTTCATGCCACTTTCCTTCGAACCTAAAAGAATCTGCCGCTGATCTCTGAGTCGGTTTCCCTCCTTTTCCACTTCCTCTGACTCTGCTGTGGTCATCAGGAATATACCTTCCTTGTACTTTCTGGGGATAACAATTCCTCTGGTGCTCTTTGTAGGGTACGCTTCCTGAGTATTTGGGGGTATAGTGAGATCTTCTGTTACCATCCCCTCTTCCTGGTGAGTATACTCGGTAAGGCTTATAAGAATAAACATTTTCTAAAGAGTTTCTTCTTAGGTTTGGGGAAGGTGATCTATGTTCATAAGATCGGTAATGTGTATTTCCACGAGAAGGAATCCTTGATTTACTCTGTCCATGTTTCTGACTCTCCATTCGCCAAGTCATGGGTCTTTTTGGATCCTTCCTATAGTCACAGCCATAATGAGAATGTCTTTGCTTGTAGTGTTCAGAATTTCTAGGTACTGGTGATAAAGACCTATGTAAACAAATGGAAAAGTTCAGTCCATTTAAAGACAATAAACTAGGTTTGCCCTAATATGAACTAACTAAATACGACATTTGCTTTCCACTGTTTCTCCCACTCAAATTCAACAATTTGCTATATCTGTATTCTAAATTGTTCATTTGGGTGTCTGATTACTGTTCTGGCCAATTCAACAAGCATACTTTTCCATCTGAATTAATGTATCCCACGTGCGTATCAAAATGGGCTAAGCACACCCATCCTGCTAGAGGAGGGCCAGCTTAGGTACACAGCAAGATGCATTTTAGAAGACTGCTGACAGCAAAGTCTGGGCAAAAGAGCCAGTCAACAAAAGCCTGTGTCAGGTTCAACAGCCAGGTAAGAAACAAACAACAGGAGGGCTAGAGTCACACAAATAAATGTATAGGAGAGTCTCTGGCAAATGGAACATAACCTATGAAATCAAATTAGATTCTAAGAGTTTATGATGTCACAATAAACCCAATCTCAGACTGAAGATTGACCCTGCAGTTTCCCCAAGTACTAAGGCTATCTCAAGGAGCAAAAAACTACATACTTCGTGTGTGGAATGGGAGGGAAAGAGGGCATTAAGGCTTGAATCTCATACTTAGTTCCTCCATAAATACTACTAAGATAGATAAATTGCTTCTTTCCCAGACCTATTCACTTACATGTGCTGTTGAAATAGAGCTTATAACATTGATGAATGTGGGCTTTAATGCAGCCATCATGTTCCCCAGGGACAGCATATCTTTTCTGTAACTACCTTCCCCAATACCTCAGCATTGCCAACATCAAGATTTCATTCCCATGGAGGAGGAAGAAGGCTCCTGTAGCCAGGGAAACAAGTCTGAGTTGCCTGGACTTCAAGAGCAGAGAGAAGAGCACTACTACCCAGAACACAATAAAGTTCAATTTTGCACCTGCACCTCCCACCTAACCTGTCCAATTTCCCAATCTCCTCCCTGGGGGCTTATAGTCTTCTAATCAATGAGGCAGCTACCCTTGCAGCTTTTGTTACTGCACACTTTCAGAAGCTGCCAGGGAGTTGGAGCAACCATGAGTCAGACCCTTTCCATTTGGTGACTTTAAGAATCAGTCAGAATTTGGTGTCCTTTAAGAATAAGGACATCTGTGTGTCCTCCCCACAAGAAAGGAGGCAGATTTATCTTCCTCATGTACATACTGGGATTTATATACTAGTCTTGGCAATATCTCCCTCTGGAGTCACCAAACTAGACATACTAGCAAGTGCATTATTTAGCTTAAGAAGGAACTCTGTCATCCATCCTCATCACAGGGAGGAGCAGGTAGAGCCTCTGAGGACTTTCTAGAAGAGTGCATCTCTTCTATCACTAAGGAGAAAAACTGGCAGGGAGAGACAGGTCTCCAGACTGGATGAAATACTCAGCCCCTTACTTTAGTCCTTATCTCATAATGAGTACTGCTTTGTTATTATATTTCATATCAGGGGCTTTATTGTATAAAACTCCAGTCTTTTTTTTTAAACCCCAGTCTTTTGAAGGAGATTGCTGGAATGGTTACTATCATTTTCAATTCTCCTGAAGAAACAAAAGAGATCTGAGGAGTCTGTTGGGAGGCAATCCTCCCTGGGTCTCTTGCATTCTGCATTGGTAAGCAGAGGCACTGACAGCTTTTGTTCCAAGGCACCACAGCCTGGGAAGACAGAGATAGGGCCTCCCTCAGGGAAAGAGGGCCAATTTGTTTGCTATCCAGGATATGTCTGCTCTAAGGCCAAGGCTGGGTGGGTTTGCTTGTAGCCCCTGATGAAGCTTGGGTTACTCAGCTGTGTGGTCACCTCAGTGCTTCGCTCTGCAGCTCCCACTCTCAGAAGACTCAGGAGTCAGGGCAACACAGGAACACAACGCTCAGGGTGCCTGCTGTACCATGAGTATAATAAAGGCCTTTGTCTCTGACCCAGGAGTGCCTTGTGGCAGGCTAATGTGTTAGTTTGCAAGTAAAGTAAAATATCAGACGCTGTACAGTTTTTGACAAAGAGTTCTAAGAAGGAATCTAGAAATCAGGTACTAAGCTTGGCAAGTCTTCTGTGTTTCTTCATCAGCACCTACCACAAAAGGGTGAAACAAAACAACCTCTGTGATGCCCTCCATATTAAAATTACCCATTTGTTTACATTCCCTTTTCTTCCTGAAGCTCCTTCCTGTTACAATTTGGTCTTGCAAATTACAAAATGAAAATTGTTAACAAAATGATTGATTAATCACTGTAGAACCATAATGAACAATGGCCAAGTTGTATTAACATGAGAAGTTTTGGTCTGCTTTTTATGTATGTAATTATGGTCCTTTTTAAAGTCCTAGAATATACTAGTCACTTTCATAGCTCCGTGCCTTTGCTCCTATTGCCCTCCCTTAACTGGAATACTTTTCTTCTTTGTTTCTGCCTTTAGAAATTCTATCCATCCTTAAATGGCCAGCTAAAATTTCATCTCTTCTTGGAAGGCTTATCTTAGCATCCCACTTTTCCCTCCATAAAAGCAGAATTATTCTTTCTCTGTGGACCCAGAATACTTTGTCCCAGTCAGTAGCACTGTACTTAACCCACGGTATCATAGCTGACTGTGGTGCCAATCTCCCAGCCAGTCTGCATGCTTGCTGAGGCCCCAGAAGACATCATATTGCCTTTGTAGCCCCAGAGCCTACAGCAGGTATACAATAAATACTGGCTGAACTGTTCCAATCTAATTATGTGTATATACTATTGATACTGCCAACAAGGAAAGAAGAAAGTTGAACTACAAATGAATTACTCAAAACTCTATTATTCTGCCATGAAGAAGAAGAAAGAGGTAACTCCTGATTTTCTAATTTTCCAATTTTTTCTAATTTTCCAATTTTCTCAAAGATAATGATTATGAAAAAAAAACACAGAAGAGTACTAAACTACTTACTGATGCAAAAAAAATGTAACACTCAAAGATGTTTCTCACTCTCCCTTGCTGTGGCCACTGCATTTCTTTTTATTATGGATTAAGTCAAGCTGCCAGCCATAATTAAAGCAAGCTGCCAGTTTTCAGAATCTAGAAATACAACCTCTATTACTGTAAAATACCTACTGTGAATAACAGGTCCCATGAACTTATTAAAATAGGTTTTCAACAGTACCAGTGGACTTGAAAATCAAAGCACATCCCAAACCCAAGCTTCCTCTGCTAAACTAAGAACTGCTCACCTGTGCTTCCACCTGGGGGATCGAGATCGTGACCGTGCCATCTTTTGACACTTGAGCCACTATCCACTTTTTACACTGCAAAGAAAAACAGTATTAGGCAAGTTTACAGAAAGAGCCTGCAATCTGCTGTAAAAGCAGTAAATACCACCGACAAAAAATTATTGAAGGTCCCTGTGTTCAGTTCCCTCATCTGTAAAATGGGGGTGATAATAATAGGACTCACCTTATTGGAATGTTGTGAGAATAAAATGAATTAAATCAGGGGGCAGCCATCCTGTCCTATAAAGGGCCAGACAGTAACTACTTTAGGCTTTGTGGGCCATAGAAGGTCTTTACTGCATCTTCTTTTTAAAAAAAACTCTTTAAAAATATTAAACCATTCTTAGCTCAAGGGTCACACAAAAACAGGCCCCAAAGGCCAAATACACTGCAGTGGGATGATCCCTGAGTTGTCATGAAAAGAATTTAGAATGGTGCCTGGCACATAGCAACTGCTAAATAAGTGTTCCAAAAATAGGAAATCCCTACCCAGAACTCTTTTACATCTGAGCCACTACTACTTTCCTGCTTTCACCATGTACATAAACACTTCATATAATCACAGTCAAAATGTTTAGGGATACCTGATGATACATCCTGCTTTTTAAAATTCTGGATAATAAGAATTACAATACCTAATTACAGTACTAAATTGCTACCTACCTTCCACCAGATAAATATACCAAAACTTGATTAAGTATGATTAAACATTTAGTTTGCTTTTGATTTTTTTGGTAAAACAAATAATGGCAAATAAATACACTTTTAAAGTTATGTAAACTTGATTTTTAAATATTAAGCTTGTGCTATCTCTCTCAAATAAAATCTTTTAAAATAATAAAATATATTTTTAAAAGATTTTATTTATTCATGACAGACACAGAGAGAGAAGCAGAGACACAGAGGGAGAAGCAGGCTCCCTGTAGTGAGCCCAATGCTGGACTCAATCCCAGGACCCCTGGATCACGACCTGAGCTGAAGGCATTCAACCACTGAGCCACCTAGGTGTCGTATAAAATATAATATTAAGTCTTCAAAAGAAGCTGATAGTTTTAGGAACTAAATTTTTTAAACATGGGACTATGGCATAATCTTCTATACTAGTTATTATTTACATTTCAGTAATCCTCCTTAGTTCTGATACTGTAATTAAGTAGTTCCCAACTTATTGGCCCCAAACTACTGATGGCTTTCAAAATTATTTCCATGGATCCATGAAATAATACATGGAGCCACCATGCACAGACTATGGAATAACTATGTGTCTCATATATTATAACCTCTATTTTGTAAATTTCTGAAGATTGTGTGGTCATTGTTAAAAATATAAATGGCGGGATCCCTGGGTGGCGCAGCGGTTTGGCGCCTGCCTTTGGCCCAGGGCGCGATCCTGGAAGACCCGGGATCGAATCCCACGTCGGGCTCCCGGTGCATGGAGCCTGCTTCTCCCTCTGCCTGTGTCTCTGCCTCTCTCTCTCTCTGTGACTATCATAAATAAAAATTAAAAAAAAAATATAAATGGCTTCTTGTTACTATGTAGTTTTCCCATTAATACAAAAAGCATAACTATTATTATGTGGACACTTGTTTAAAAAGGGAGTCCTCAGAGTAAACATTTGCAAACTATTGTTGTAATGAATTTTAGAAGTAAAAGTATATAAGGTTAAAGGACTTGAACCACAATGCTCATCAGAAGGACATTCAATTCAATTATTTATACAGTGCCTCTTTCCAAAAAGATACTGAGGTTAGTAAGAACAATTAGTTCAGAGGAACTGTGAAATTAAGACACTAAAGGGGAAAATTATCTAATTATTATTATTATTTTTAAAGATTTTATTTATTCATGAGAGACACAGACAGAGAGAGAGAGAGAATGAGGCGGAGACACAGGCAGAGGGAGAAGCAGGCTCCATGCAGGGAGCCTGACGTGGGACTCAATCCTGGGACTCCAGGATCATGCCCTGGCCTGAAGACGGCGCTAAACCGATGAGCCACCCGGGCTGTCCAAGAATTCTCTAATTAAAACAGGATGCCTGGGTGGCTCGGTCAGTTGGGTGTGTCTGCCTTTGGCTCAGGTCATGATCCCAGAGTACCCAAGTCCTTGATGGAGCTCCATGTCGGGCTTCCTGCTCAGAGGGGAGTCTGCTTCTCCTGCTCCCTCTGCTCCTCCCCTGATCATGCTCAAGCTCTCTCTCTCCCTCTCTCAACTTTTCTCTCAAATACATATATAAAATCTTTAAATATATATATATTATTTTTTTTTTGGGTGGGTTTGCTTGTAGCCCCTGATGAGGCTTGAGTTCCTCAGCTATGTGGTCACCTCTGCGCTTTGCTCTGCAGCACCCACTCAGAAGACTCAGGAGTCAGGGCAACACAGGAATACAACGTTCAGGGTGTCTGTTGTACCATGAATATAATAAAGGCCTTTGTCTCTGACCCAGGAGTGCCTTGTGGTAGACTAATGTGTTAGTTTGCAAGTAAAGTAAAATATCACTGAGACACCCAGTGGCCCATTTTTTTAGGCACCCCTAAAAAATCTTTTAAAAATACAATCAAGGGGCACCTGGGTGTTCAGTGGTTGAGCGTCTGCCTTCAGCTCAGGGCATGATTCCAGGGTCTGGGGATCTAGTCTCACATTGGGCTCCCCACAGGGAGCCTGCTTCTCCCTCTGCCTTTGTCTCTGCCTCTCTCTCTCTCTCTCTGTCTCTCATGAATAAATAAATACTTTGAAAAAAAAATAAAAAACAATTAAAATGCATTCATTCAACAAAATTACTAAGTAATTATTTGCCAGCCAAATAATTATTTGTTCTGGGGATGCAGCAATGAACAGAAATAGGGAAAAATTCCTATCTTCTGGAGTTTAGATTCTACCGAGGGACTTTATAACATAACTAAAGAAACTTTGGATATCAGTTTGTACCTGTGAAACTGAATAAAAATAAAAATCCCAAGGTTGGTGAAGGGGGATGACACCAAGTACTGCTGCTGATGATGAAAAAGCATATTTTTTCTAGAGGAATTTTTTCCACTATTAATTTTTAAGTAAGCTATATGCCCAACATATGCCCAACATAGCGCTTGAACTCATGACCCCAAGATCAGGAGTTGCATGCTCTACTGCTTGAGCCAGCCAGGTGCCCCTTCATTTTATTTTTTTTGAAAAACAGATTTTTAAAGATATAATTCACATACCATACAATTCACTCATTTTAAGGGTACAATTCAGTGTCTTTTAGTATATTTACAGAGATGTACAACCAATTACCACAATCTAATTTTAAAACACTTTAAATCTCTTTAAAAGAAACCCCATTAGCAGTTGTTCCCCATTCCATCCCTCCTTTGATTAGCCCCTGGCAACCACTAATCTTTCTTTTTCTATGGGTTTGCCTAGTCTGGACCTTTCACATAAATGGACTCATACAATATGTATTTTGTGACTGTTTTCTTTCCCTTGCCATAATGTTTTCAAGGGTCATCTCTGTTTTACCATGTATCAGTACTTCATTCTTTTTATGGCTGCATAACATTCCACTGTATGGAAATACCACCTTTAATTTATGTCCTCTCTCAGTGGACATTTGGGTTATTTCTATAGTTTTGGTTATTATTAATAATGCTGCTATGAACATTTGTATATCCGTTTTTGTGTGGACCCATGTTTCTATTTCTCTTGGGTATATACCTAGGAGTGGAATTGCTGGGTCATATGATAAGTCTATATTTAACTATTATTATTATTATTATTATTATTATTATTATTAAGTAGGCACCACACCCAGCATGGAGCCCAATGTGGGGCTTGAACTCACAACCCTGATATCAAGACTTTAGCTGAAATCAAGAGTCAGAGACTTACCTGACTGAGCCACCCAGGTGCCCCTATGTTTAATTTTTAGAGAGACTGTCAAACTTATCCAAGGCAGCTACATTATTTTACATTCCCACCAGCAATGTATGAGCATTCTAATTTTTCCACATCCTCACCAACACTTGCTATTGTCTGTCTTTCTGATTAAAGCCATTCTAGTGGAGGTGAAATGGTACTTCATGGTTTTGATTTGCATTTCCCTAATGATGGGTAATCTTGAAATATGTAAGAAATTATGAAACTAATCATGCCTACTTTCTTTTAACCTAATAATTTCAGTTTAAACTTATTACTCTATGGTATGCGTGGGTGGTTCAGCGGTTGAGCATCTGCCTTTGGCTCAGGGCATGATCCTGGAATCGAGTCCCATATCAGGCTCTTCGCAAGGAGCCTGCTTCTCCCTCTGCCTATGTCTCTGTCTCTCTCTGTGTGTCTCTCATGAATAAGTAAATAAAATCTTTAAAAAAATAAATAAACTTATTACTCTAAGACAATAATCTAAAAAGAAAAAATCAGCTATATATACTAAGGTGTTTAATATTAGCTTTATTTATAATAGGAAAGGAAATAAAAACCACCCAAACTAATTATAACCTTAGCCCAGGAATCAATAAAAGATTAAACGAATTTTTTAACGATTTATTTATTTATTTATTTATTCATGAGAGACACAGACTGAGGGACAGAGGCAGAAACACAGGCAGAGGGAGAAGTAGGCTCCTCACAGGCAGCCCAATGCGGGACCCAATTCTAGATCCTGGGATCACTACCCAAGCCAAAGGCAGGCGCCCAACCACTGAGCCACCCAGGTGTCCCAGATTAAACGAATTTATTTATTTTTATTATTTAAAAAAGATTTTATTTATTTATTCATGAGAGACAGAGAGAGAGAGAGAGGGAGGGAGAGAGGGAGAGAGAGAGAGAGAGAGACGGAGGCAGAGACACAGGCAGAGGGAGAAGCAGGCTCCATGCAGGGAGCCTGATGTGGGACTCGGTCCCAGGTCTCCAGGATCACACCCTGGGCTGAAGGCAGGCGCTAAACCGCTGAGCCACTGGGGCTGCCCAGATTAAACAAATTTAAAACACATATATCCAGGGGTGCCTGTGTGGCTCAGTCAGTTAAGTGTCCAAGCAACTCCTCGTTTGGGTTTGGGTCATGATCTCAGGTTCCTGGGATGGAGCCCTGCAGGCTCCCACTCAGCAGGGAGTCTGCTTCTCCCTCTCCCCCTACCCCTGCTCATGCTTGCTCTCTCTCTGTCTCTCAAATAAATAAAAGCCTTAAAAAAACCCCACATATATCTAGTCACTTCCTATCTTCCTCCAAGCCTTATGTATGTCTTTTTCTCCACATAACCTACTAGTTTACCATACCACACTACTTGATTTTCCCTGATCAGGCCATGCTCTCACTATCACATAGATAGCCTTTCCTCACTCTACTTGACAAATCTCTATTCTTTCAGGACTGTCTGACCATTATCTCCCCTGGGATTCTTTCCTTGACTTTCTTATTTTCCCCATGTTTCTTCTTGGGAATTCTGGGTTTATTTTGAGATTATTTGAATACATTGTAATTATTTGTTTAAATAACTCTATTTGCTTCAAGAAGCAAAAGACTCCATACAACATATCACAGAACACAAAACACTAATGATCTATGGACATGTGGGATATTCAATCTCATCAGTAACTGAGTAAACACAAATTAAGATCATAACCATTCCACATCCACAATACTGACAAAAAAAATCAAAGTTGCACATTCTGGAGTGTTGGTGAGGATGTGGAACAATAGGGACTCTCATACACTGCTAAGAGAGTATACATGAGTATTAACCAGTTTGGAAGTTGACAGTACCCATTTAAAATTGAACACGCTCATATCCCATAGCCCAGCAATTCCACTCTGCAAAAGACTTTAGAATAGTGGCCCTCAAACTTCAGTGTGCAACAGAATCACCTGAAAGGCTTGTTAAAACACAGATTGCTAGACCCTACCCCAAAGGTGGGCCTTACTTCTAGCAAGTGCCCTAGTGATATGGATGCTATTGGTCCAAGGAATACAGAACTACTGCCTTAAAGGAAAAGGTGAAGGTCCCTTGGGAGAAAATAAGATTTACTATGTGATTAAAAAAAGTATTACTCAAAACATTTCCTTTTGATAATATTAAAATTAGCTTTATTAAATTCAAACTATTCACTTGAAAATGGGTGAATTTTATTGCATATAAATTATACCTCAAAGCTATAAAAAGTTTGCTTTGGGGTGATGAAAACACTCTGAAATTAGATCAGATATTATGAGGATGTTGCACAACTCTATGAACATACTAAAGCCCATTGAATTGCATACTTTAAACCTGTAAGTTACATCTCAATAAAACTTTTTTTAAAAGTTAACCCTGGGGATCCCCGGGTGGCGCACCGGTTTAGCGCCTGCCTTTGGCCCAGGGCGCGATCCTGGAGACCCGGGATCAAATCCCACGTCGGGCTCCCGGTGCATGGAGCCTGCTTCTCTCTCTCTCTTTCTCTCTCTCTGTGACTATCATAAATAAAAAAAAATTAAAAAAAATAAAAAATAAAAAAATAAAAGTTAACCCTGGGGACTCCTGGGTGGCTCAGCGGTTTGGCACCTGCCTTCGGCCCAGGGCATCATCCTGGAGTCCTGGGATCGAGTCCCGTATTGGGCTCCCTGCGTGCAGCTTGCTTCTCCCTCTGCCTATGTCTCTTCCTTCTCTCTCTGTGTGTCTCTCATGAGTAAATAAATAAATAAAATCTTTTTTAAAAAAGTTAACTCTGTTTGCAATTGCTTAGTGCACATCAGCTAGTAATTAAAAGTACTGGCTCAGTGGCTTAATGGATAAGGGAGAAGGAGAGTTCATTTATAAAAACAGAGTAAAAACCTAACAATGGTTTTTACATTTTAAAGGGTTAAAAAAAAAAGAAGATGAAGAAGAAGGAAGAGAAGAATATGTAGTAGAGGCTGTCTGTGAAGCACAAAGCCTAAAATACTATCTGGTCCTTTACAGAAGTTTGTCAATCTCTGATTTAAACTAATTTATTTGTGACTAGTAAAATTAATCAAAGGAATTATCTTCAGGACACAGAGAGAGAGAAAAGACTGAAACACCAGCAGAGTTTGTGACCAGAGAGAAGATGTCAATAATAGTAGATAAACTGGATATGCTGCTACTTCAAAGGGAATGTACAGGACCAGGGGTAGTGAATGAATCTATCACCCTTGAACACACAAAGATGACTGGACAGCAGGCACCTTCACTCCCAGAAAGATGCTGAAGAGGATGCTAGTGCCAAAAGAGGCCATCTCTACCAGGATAGCACTGGACACATCCCCTGACTCAAGTGAAAGACCCAGCTCCAGTGATTCTCTTCTTCCTCCCGCAACATTTCCCTCTCTTCAGTAGATCCTTCCCATCACTTTACAACCTACCTCCTGGGAAGCTCCCAAATCTCTAGAACCATACCCTCCTGGGGCTACCACCTTCTCTCTGCATTTTTTTTTCTCTCTCCATTTTTAAAAAAGATTTTATTTATTTATTCATGAGAGACACAGAGAGAGAGAGGCAGAGACATAGGAGAGAGAGAAGCAGGCTCCCTGCAGGGAGCCTGATGTGACTTGATCCCAGGACCCGGATCATGACCTGAGCCTACATGACCTGAGCCAAAGACAGACGCTCAACTGCTGAGCCACCCAGGTGCCCCATTCTTTCTCCATTTATAATCAAATTCCTCAAGGGGTTGCCTTTCATAATCATTCTCTCTGATTCCTCTCCTATTCTTGCTTGGCCCCACATCAATATGGCCTTCAATCCACCACTACACCAAACTGCTCTAGTCAAGATCATTAATCAAATCTGTCACTAAATCCAATGGTTATTTCTCCTCCTTACCCTGGACCCACCAGTAGCACTTGTCAGTCGATCATACCTTCCTTCTAGAAACATTTTCTTCACTTGAATTACAGAATACTACATTTTCCTGGTTTTCCTCCTACCTCTAACAATTCCTTCTGTCTCCTTTGCTGGTTTCTCATCTCCCCCTTCACCACTCTGACCCTAAAATAGTGAACCCAGTCATCCTCTAGTGACTTCAGTCTTTAGACCTCTCATTGTCTATACTCTTTCCCCAGTCTACACTCTCATTTAGTCTCATGGCTTTAAATAATCATTATAAACTAACAATCCCCAAATTTGTATCTTCAGCCCTCACCTATCTTCTGTACTGCAGTCTTACATATCAAAACAACCTACTGGATGCTGCAAACATGTCCAAGAGCAAACTCCTGACCTCCCTCCAAATTCTGCTCCTCTTATGGTCTCTGCCCCACCTCAGTAAATGGCAGCTCTATCCTTTTAGTTTACAATAAAAAGGAAACATAAATGTCGAATAAACATGAAAAGATAATCAACCATACCTAATCAGGAAGATAAAACAATAAGATACTATTTCATACTCACAAGATTTGCAAAATGTCTAAAGTATAATGATTTCCATGTGTTTATAAGAAAGTTAAAAAAGGGGGACACCTGGGTGGTTCAGTGGATCAGCATCTGCCTTTGGCTCAGGGCATGATCCCAGAGTTCTGGGATCAAGTCCAGCATTGGGGTCCTTGCATGGAGCCTGCTTCTCCTCCCTCTGCCTATGCCTGTGCCTGTGCCTCTATGTGTCTCAAATAAATAAATAAATAAATAAATAAATAAATAAATAAATTCTTTAAAAAAAAAAAAGAAAGTTAAAAAAGAGAATTCCTCAACTGAGGAAAATTCCTCACCTAAAAACCAGGAAGCAGAAGAAAACTCTAAGTCTATATTTCCAGCAAAATTAAATATATTCAAATGCATTTAAGGATATATATTTTTAAAAGCTCACCTTGAATCAGAAATTTAAAAACTAAGGACAAAAATAAATAAAAAACAAAGTGAAATGACAGAAAAAAAGTTAACTGAACTCAGAAAGAAATAGGAGGAAAAAACCTAAATTATCTCAGAAGTGAAGATAAATTACAAGGTGTCCAAAGAATAAACTCAAATGAAAATTTACTAAGGGACATCAAAGAAAAGCAGGAAAACAACCCTCCAAAATGAAAATGACAATGAATGAGTGAGTGAGTGTGTGAGACAGAGATTGAGTCAGAGAGAAAGTAGAACTAAAAGACAGGTAAAGAAGGAATAATATTTGTATTAATGTAGTCTCTGAGAAGAAAAAACAAACAATGGAAATAAACTAACATTTAAACTAAAATTCAAGAAAACTTTTCAGGGGCACCTGGGTAGTTCAGTCACTTAAGTGTCTGACTTTCGATATTGGCTCAGATCACAATCTCTGGGTCATGAGATTGAGCCTCTCAATCTCTCTTCCTCTCCTTCTGCCCCTCCCCCACTGCTCATGCTTCGCCCCCCCCCCCAAAAAAAGAAAGAAAGAAAAAGAAAACTTTCCAGAAATGGAAAAATACTTGAATCTATACAATGAAGGGCTCACCAGATACCTGAGAAAATTAACCTAAAATAATCAACTCTGAAACATAGCCTAGTAAAAACTATTTGATTTCAAAGTTCAGATAATAAAATCGTCTAGATGCCTGAGTGGCTCAGTCTGTTAAGCGTCTGACTCTTGGTTTTGGCTCAAGTTATGAGCTCAGGGTCACGAGATCAAGCCCTGCGTAGGGCTCTGTGCTGGGTGTGGAGGCTGTTTGAGATTCTCTCTCTCTCTCTCAAATAAATAAATAAACAAAATCTTTTTAAAAAGATAAAATACTCAACACCTCTGGGTAAAAAGAATAAATAACTTATAAATCCAAACAAGTCAGACTAGCATCAGATATTTCAAAACTAATATATAAAGCAAGGCAACAATGGATCACCATTTAAATTTAAAAATAAAATAAAATCAATGAAAGTAAGTGTGAACCAAAGATTTTATATCAGTCAAGCTATCCTTCAAATATCAAGACTAAAGAAAAAAAAAAACAGTTTTTAGTATACAAGAACATAGGGAGTTCCTGCACTTAATTAGCCCTTTCTGAGAAATCTACTAGATAGAGGATGAGCTACATCCAACCAAATTATGAGTGAGAAAATATCAGTAAAGGACCAATAGTGGGATGCCTGGGTCACTCATTGGTTGAGCGGCTGCCTTTGGCTCAGGGTGTGATCCTGGGGTCCTGAGACTGAGTCCTACATCGCGCTCCCTGTGGGGAGCCTGTTTCTCCCTCTGCCTATGTCTCTGTATCTCTCTCTGTGTCTCTAATGAATAAATAAATAAAATCTTAAAAAAAAACAAGGTCCAATGGTGAGCATTAAAAATATGTAAATGTACATATAAACCATTAAAATAAAGAGGGGGATGAAGATGAAAGACCAATGTAAAATTGTGGCACACTGTGACAAAGTAGAAAAACTACAACTGGGATCCTTGGGTGGCGCAGCGGTTTGGCGCCTGCCTTTGGCCCAGGGCGCGATCCTGGAGACCCGGGATCGAATCCCACATCAGGCTCCCGGTGCATGGAGCCTGCTTCTCCCTCTGCCTGTGTCTCTGCCTCTCTTTCTCTCTGTATGACTATCATAAATAAAAAAAAAATTTATAAAAAAAAAAAAGAAAAACTACAACTAAAAAATGGGAGAAGAGACATGAAAAGAAAATAGTGGTAAAAATTAAATGTTGTATAGTCAATAGATGGGTTTAGAGGATACTAAGGGAGAAAACCTAATAAATCAGATATTAAGAGATTATACAGGGACACCTGGGTGGCTTAGCAGTTGAGCGTCCACCTTCAGCTCAGGGTTTGATCCCAGGATCTGGGACTGAGTCCCACCTGGGCTCCCTGCGGGGAGCCTGCTTTTCCCTCTACCTATGTCTCTGCCCCCCTCTCTCTGTCTCTCTCATGAATAAATAAATCTTAAAAAAAAAGAGGTTATACAAATCAACACACAGTGCTGGGACAACTGGACACTCACAAGCAAAACAGTGAAGTTCAACTCTACCTCACATCATATACAAAAATTAAATGAAAATGGATCAAAGACCTAAATGTGAGAGCTAAAAAACTATAAGAGGAACATAAAGTAAATAATAATTTTTGTGACCTTGGGTCAGATATTACTTTATTTTTTTAAAAGATTTATTTATTTATCTATGAGAGAGAGAGAGACAGGCAGAGACACAGGAGGAGGGAGAAGCAGGCTCCATGCCAGGAGCCCGACCTGGGACTCAATCCCGGGACTCCAGGATCATGCTCTGGGCCAAAGGCAGGTGCTAAATTGCTGAGCCACCCAGGGATCCCCCCACCTTTTAAAAGATAGATAGATAGATTGACTGACTGATTGATTATTTATTTATTTATTTAGACAGAGAGAGAGAGAGAGAGAGAGAGACAGGCAGACACACCCAGGAGGGAGAAGCAGGTTCCATGCTGGGAGCCCGTAGATATTACTTTAAAACACAGGCAATAGGGCAGCCCCGGTGGCTCAACGGTTTAGCATCGCCTTCACCCAGGGCCTGATCCTGGAGACCCGGGATCGAATCCCGTGTTGGGCTCCCTGTGTGGAGCCTGTTTATCCCTCTGCCTGTGTCTCTGCTGCTCTCTCTCTCTCTCCCTGTGTCTCTTAAAATAAATAAATAAATAAATAAATAAATAAATAAATAAATAAATAAATAAATATTTTTTAAAAACACAGGCAATAGGAGGAAAAAAATAGATAAATCAGGTGTCATCAAAAATTAAAATGTTTACACTGTAAAGGGTTCTATCAAAAAAGCAAAAAGGAAACCCACAGAATGGGAGAAATTTTTTTGCAAATCATATCTGATAAAGGATTGTATCTAGAACATACAAAAAAACCTCTTACAGGGATCACTGGGTGGCGCAGCGGTTTAGCGCCTGCCTTTGGCCCAGGGCGCGATCCTGGAGACCCAAGATCGAATCCCACGTCTGGCTCCCGGTGCATGAATCCTGCTTCTCCCTCTGCCTATTTCTCTGCCTCTCTCTCTCTCCCTGTGTGACTATCATAAATAAATAAAAAATTAAAAAACTCTTACAATTCAATAATAAAAGACCACCCAATTAAAAAATGGGCAAAGGAGCTGAATTAACATTTCTCCAGAGAAGGTATACAGATGCCCAATAAGCATGTAAAAAAGATGTTCAACATCATTACTCATTAGGAAAATGCAAATCAAAATCATGAGATACCACTTCACACTAACTAGATGGTTATAACAAGTGTTGAAAGGATGGAGAGATAAAGAAAACCTCATACATTGCTGGGAGGGGTGGACATAAAATGATGTGGCAGCTTGGGAAAATAGTCTGGCAGTTCCTTTAAAAATTAAACACAGAGGGACACCTCAGTGGCCCAGTCAGCTGAACATCCAACTCTCTTTCAGCTCAGATCATGATCTCAGTGTTCTAAGAGAGAACTCTGAGTTGGGCTCTGCTCTCAGCACAGTCTGCTTGTCCCTCTCCCTCTGCTCCTCCTCCCACTTGTGTGCTTGCTCTCTCTCTCTCTCTCTCTCTCCCTCAAATAAATAAATAAAATCTAGGGGATCCCTGGGTGGCTCAACGGTTTAGCGCCTGCCTTCAGCTCAAGGCGTGATCCTGGAGTCCCAGGATCGAGTCCCGCATCAGGCTCCCTACATGGAGCCTGCTTCTCCCTCTGCCTGTCTCTGCCTCTCTCTCTCTGTGTGTGTCTCATGAATAAATAAATAAAATATTGAAAAAAAATAAAATCTAAAAACATCTTTAAAAAAGATTAAACAAGGGCACCTGGGTGGTGCAGTTGGTTGGACATCCAACTCTTGGTTTCCGCTCAGGGTTTGAGCTCAGGATCGTGAGATGGAGTCCCGTATCAGGCTTTGCACTCAGTGTGGAATTTGCTTGGGATTCTCTCTCCCTCTCCCTCTGCCCCTCCCACTCATGCGCTCGTGCTCTCTCTCTCTCTCTCAAAACTAAATAAATAGGGGATCCCTGGGTGGCTCAGCAGTTTAGCGCCTGCCTTTGGGCCAGGGCATGGTCCTGGAGTCCCAGGATCAAGTCCTGTGTCAGGCTCCTGGCATGGAACCTGCTTCCCCCTCTGCCTGTGTCTCTGACTGCCCCCACCCCTCTCTGTGTCTGTCATGAATATATAAATTTTAAAAATCTTTAAAAAAAAAAAAAAAACTAAATAGGGCAGCCCTGGTGGCTCAGCAGTTTAGCGCTGCCTTCAGCCCAGGGCGTGATCCTGGGGACCCGGGATGGAGTCCCATGTCGGGCTCCCTGCATAGAGCCTGCTTCTCCCTCTGCCTCTGCCTCTGTCTCTGCCTCTCTCTCTCTCTCTTTCTGTGTGTGTGTGTGTGTGTGTGTGTATGTGTGTCTCATGAATAAATAAAATCTTTCAAAAAAATAAAAAAACCTAACTAAATAAATCTTTTAAAAAAATTTAAACAGTTACTATATGATCCAGCAATTCCACTCCTATATATATAACCAAGAGAAATAAAAATATATGTCCATACAAAAACTTATACATAAATATTCATAGCAGCATTAGTCATAACAGCTAAGAAGTAGAAACAGTCCCACTGTCCATTTAGAGATAAATGAATAAACAAAATGTGTATACCCATACAATTGAACATTATTTGGCCATAAAAAGGAATGAAGTACTAACACATGGTCAAACAGGAATGAATCTTGAAATCCTTATGCTAAGGGAAGGAAGCCAGTTACAAAAGACCACATATTGTATGATTCCATTTATATGAAAGGTCCAGAATAGGCAAATCCACAGAAACAGAAAATAGACTGGTGGTTGCCTGGGTGGGGTGGTGGGGTGGTGGGGTGGTGGGGCCCTGGGGGAACAGACACAGGATTTCTTTTGGGGATGATGAATATGTTTTAAAACTGGAGTGTGATAATGGATGCACAACTCTGAATATACCAAAAAACACTGAATTGTGCACTTTTAAATGGGTGAATTGTGTGGTATGTTAATTATATTTCAGTAAAGATGTTACCAAAAAAGAAAATATCAACTGACAAAAATTTTGTACTAAATAGGAACCCAGCATTTACAAATGTAAAGAATTCCCCAGGAAAGCCTTTGCAACAAAGAAGCCACAATCTCAGCCCAGAACTGCACCAAGTCAGAGCCCACAGAACAAGAGGGTGATCAGCAAATCAGAGGAAGCCAAACCTGAGGAGACCAGAGGATGGATTATGCTTTTGGATACAGAGGCTAGGTGTTATGGTCAGGTTTTCAATGAGGAGGAGCTAGAAGTGGATAAAGAATCTCACTATTTCCTATATCATTAACCTACTTTTACTTCATGAATACAATGTATTTTTTTTCACACACACAAAAGATTAAATAAACCAACAGGGGAGTAAGGGCATTTATAAAGGTATAAGGACAAAGGTCAACCATAAGAACAAAAATACAAAACTTGCTAAATGCCACCCCCCCCAATGTTTTAATAAAAGAGCAAAAAATATACCTCATAGCCAGCAATGAAAAGAAATAGCAAATATAACAAAATATTATGATAAAGTTGAGGCCAAATATATCAGTCCTAATAATAAATGTGAATGGGCTTAACTCACCTAATAGGTTTATTATAATAAAAAATTTCAATTTGGCTCGTAAAACAAAACTCAAGGAGTTGTACAAAAGACACATCTAAAACAAAGTGATGTTGAAACATTAAAAATGAAAGGATGGCCAAAAATGAAAGGCAATTGGTAACAAAAGGAGAGCAGGGTGGCATTTCTGGGATTAGGCAAAGAATTCAAACCCCAAAGCATTCATCATGACCAAAAAACAAAGACAAAAACAACAAATTTTAATGCTGAAAGCCATAATCTATGATTTAGACAGAACATACAAAAATACACATATTTACATAAATATAACATAGGAACCACCTTTATGAAACAAAAACTACTTGAGATGCAAGGAGACAGTTATATACACACTAATAACAGAAGTCTTTATGCACTCCTAGTGGTATATTAGACAATTCAGTGGTCCAAAAATAAGGAGATAGAAGATCTAAACAGCATAATCAATAGAATAAATCTTAAGGATATTTATCAAACTCTACGCTCTGATACTAGAGAGTATACACATTCGTCTCTCGTGCCCATGTCACATTCACCAAAAGTACTCATATTAAATCACAAAGAAAACATCAGTGACTGCCATGAATAGAAATATTACAAATATCCTCTGATCATAATGTAATAAAGCCAGGATTTACTAATAAAAATAACAGAAAAGCTCTTCCACCTAGGAATTTAAAAACTTCCTATTAAATAACTGAGTATCTTATAACTGAAATTATAGATTTTTAAAGAAATAATGACAAGAGCACTACATAGCACATTCTCTGGGATACATTTAAAGCAATGATCAAAGGGAAATTTGTTGCTCTAAACATATTTATCAATAAAAATGAAATAATGCAAATAAGTTCATTTCCAAGGCTTAAAAAAACCTAAAAAAAAAAAAAAAACCAAGGTAAACCAAAAGAAAGCACAAGGAAGGAAATAATAAAGATAAAAACAGAGGATGAGAATAGAAAACTAGATCTAAGTAATAATATAAAATTCTGTAGTTTTTGAAAAAAATAAAATACATAAACCACTAGATAATGTGATTAAGAAAAAAGGGGGGAAAACAAATATACAAAAATAAGACAGACTGAGGGAGAAACCAACCATTGAAATAGAAGAACAAATTTTAAATCATGAGAGATTACTGTGTAGCTCTCTACCTACAAAATTTGAAAACCCAGATGAAAGAGATAATTTGCTAGAAAAATACACAGTACCAAAATTTACCCCATTAGAGTCAGAAAGCTTAAACAGCTAAGCAAAATAAGTCAATTAAAGAAAGATAAATACCATATAATTTCATTTATATATAGAATTCAGGAAAAAAAAATAGATGAACATATAGGAAGGGGGAAAAAGGGAGAGAGAGAGGGAAGCAAACCATAAGAGACTCTTAACAATAGAGAACAAACTGAGGGTTGATGGAGAAAGGTGGGTGGGGGGTGGGTTAAAGGGGCCGTGGGTATTAAGGAGGGCACTTGTGATGAGCACTGGGTGTTATATGTAAGTGATAAATCACTGAATTTATTCCCGAAACCAAAAAATAAATTAAGTAACAAACTTTAGTTTTTACAGCCTAGAAAAAAAGGAAAGCTTAAACAGACCAATTTTCATAGAAGAAATAAGGAAATATCCTTGAAAAAGCATCAGGCACAGATGGTTTCACAGGATAATTCCACCAAACCTTCAAACACCAGATAGTCTCAATGCTCTATAAATCATTCCACACCTCGTGTATCATGAAAAGGACCAAGCCTATAAGAACATCAACTTTTTAAGGAAGACTAGCCAGCCAAGGAGATAGAGAAGAAACATCCTTTGAGGAAGGAGAGAACCCTAGAGCATAGAATCTCATAAACTAAAGAATATTTCAAGAAAGGAGACTAATGACAAAAGCTACATAGAGATCCACATGGCTACAGAACTAAGTGGAAGGGAAGGAGACTTAAGAAAGCCAATTATTAATGAGTCCTTCTAGGGGCACCTGACTGGCTCAGTCAGTGTACCATGTGACTCTTGATCTCAGGGTTGCAAGTTCGAGCCCCATGTTGGGTACAGAGATTATTTTAAAATAAAATCTTTAAAAACAAAACAAAACAAACCCAACTCCTAACAGGCTGACTGGAAGAGGAAAAAGAAACTGGGTTGTGGCTGGGTAACAGCAGTCTAGGGAGAAGGTTTATTGTTGATAAGGAGGGACTATGTGCCTGGCACCAGAGATATAACATAGAATGACAGACATAGTAGAGATGAACCTAGGTCCAATTAATTGTTTCCTTTAATTCCTTAATGCAAACTCCAAATAACGTAGTCAATTTCTCTCAGTATCCCACATTTACATATTACCTTCAATGGTCCATACTGAGTTTTTATCAGCAGTCATATTTTATGTTAATTTATTTTTTAAAATAAATTTATTTTTATTGGTGTTCAATTTGCCAACATATAGAATAACACCCAGTGCTCATCCCATCAAGTGCCCCGCTCAGTGCCCGTCACCCAGTCACCCTATTTTATGTTAATTTAGCAAGCATTACTAAGTGCTAATGACTAGTAGGAGGGAGGCACACAAAGTTGCAAAGGAACTAGTTTCTTTTTCCTCAAGATGCTAAGTTTTCAGTGGATAAGAATGAACATGAGTGCTAGTATTTATTGGTTCACTAAGCGTCTTGCAAATAATATCTCATTTAATCCTCACAACAAACCTCAAGGAAGTTGGAATTAACCTCCATTTCATAGGTGGAAAAAAAAAGCCTCAAAAAAGTTAACCAATCTGCCCCAAGTGAAGGACCTGAAACCAGAATCCAGATTCTCAGACTCAAATACTAACATTTCCCCAACTCGCAATTCCTACCTTCAGAAAGATGACCCTGAAGAGACTGCCTGGTCATTTGTGCAGATGCTCGGTCAGCAGAATTGGACTTTAGCACACTTGAGAATAGTTGACATCCTGCATCACATCTAAAATTGCCGTCTAAATTTGGAAAGCAGCTTTAGCTGCCTGAGCATTCTGTAGCTGTAGGGCACAAAGACTATGTTTTATTTATCACGATTTCACGGATTATATTTTATTTAGCTTTATATTTGTCCCCCTCAGCTTTATATACCGTGTCTTTAAATATATGCTCTTTCAATATTTGTGCAGATGCATCCATTCATTTACCTAATTTCATAACTGAGAGCATTCTGAATATAATTTAGAAAAGTAAAAAAACCTTCAAATTTAATAAGTGAAAGAGTGTGGGGCAAAGGTATCACAGAATGGCTTTTATGAATTCAGAAATCTACTTTAAAAAATCAACATGCTTTTGTGCTCTGAAATTTTTACAATATGGCAATAATCGGCAACAAGACAAAGTATGTTTAAATGCACCTCCCATAAATCCCATTCGACCCTTAAAATAACCACTCTGTAATACAGGTAAGGCAAATGCACCATAATATCTAGTCTAGAGTTGAGGAGATTCTCCCTTAGAAAAGATAAGTGATTTGTTCAAGGAATCAGAGATACTGGATTTCAAGGAACCCCTGAGTTCAAATCTCTTGTCCACTCTATGATGCCTTTGCCTCACCTGGATAACACTTCCTTACTAAACCAGTAAAATGGAATAAAAGATGAGAAACCGAATTGCTATCAATAAATTTTTTAAAAAGTGAGTTAGAGAATGCTAATGGTACTTGGTTGGAGAGAACATAAATGGCCCAAAAGTGATCCTGCAGAAATCCTTTAAATGTTGCCTTTTGCTAGGGTGTAGAAAAAGACACTCACAGATTGTTGGTGGGAGTGCAAAATAGCACATCCCTTCCAGAGGGAAACTGAGCAATTTACATTTAAAAAAAAACAAACCCAACAATTCTATAATCTAGGAATGTACACTAGAAGTAATCACGGGTGTGCAGATTTTACATTTCTTCAATAATGTATTTAAGTAGTGAAAATGGAATAACCAACTAAATAAATCATTACAGCCATGTAATGGCATGCTATGAAGTCAGAAAAAAAATGGTTACAAAAGAGAATCCACGTTAGAAAAATCCATACACTCATATCTGCACAAAAAGAGAATGGAGATATATATGCAGTAACCATATTCATAATGGTTACTTGGACTGGTGAAACTATCTTCTTCATATGGTTTTGCGTATATTAGAAATTTTGTTAGTAAATGTATTATTAAATGTTTCTATATAAAATATTTCTAAAAAGACCTTTAAAGGGGGGGGGGCTGTGAAACAACAGCAGGGGCTTTCAACAGAACGTTTTAGTAGCCGTTTTAAAAGTACCATTAAAAAATAACCCTTAATAAACACTGCTATATCATAACAATTAAAATACCATTGAAAAATAAAGCACTCATTATGAATCCCCACCAAAATCTTTTCTTTCCAAAGTCTCATTCATCCCAGTTCTCTTTCAGGAAAATCCTAAAAAGGTTGCTGGGCCAGAAGTCTGACAGACCTTCGAGATTTCTACCTGTGGTTTTTACTTTGTTACAGAAAAGAAAAGCGATCACCTAGGAGGCAGCTCAAAAAGGACCCCGGCAGGAAAATATTTGGGAGAATAAGTTTCTCTCCGGTTTCTTTTCCTCCCGATTTACCGACAGGACAATCCTGACAGTGACTGGCCCAGTTTCCTAATACACCTTAGAAAGAGCACACGGAGATGCGGCAATTTTCAGGATACGTTTCTAAAAACACAAGTTTTACTTTGTAAAGCAGGATAAAGAGCATCCTTCACGACTCCTGGACGCTACCAGAAGAAGATGCCGCTGCGCGGCAGGAGAGCCTCCGGAGGACAAAGCAGGGTCTCCTCGGCTCGGGTTTCTCAGGCTAGGCGTCCAGGTTCGCCTCAGGGACAAGGGCACCATCCCTCAACACCAACCCCCTGTCCCCATGACAGTCGCCCCGAAAAGTCGGGGCCCCAGGCTGCCGGACGACGGGGAAGGATTAGGGCCACGGCAGCAGGTGCTCAGGTCAGGTCGCCGCGCCCGAGTTGGCACTGTCCCAGTGGCCTGGGGCGGTGGGAGGGGAGTGGTCCCCAGGGAGTCCAAGACCAGCCGGAGCATCCTCCCCACAGCCCTCCCCACCGCCCCAAGACCGCCCCTCCCGGGCGACGGACACGCCCTCCCTGCGGGCCGGGGCCTCCTCGCCCCGCCCGCCCCCCAGGACCGCTCACCCGGCCGGGAAGTCACTGCCGCCGCCGCCAGCCCCTCAGCCGCCGCCGCCGCCGCCGCCCCGCCGCCAGCCCCTCGGGCCTCGCCCCTCACACGGCCGCCACCTCCCACAGCAGAGGCACCACAGCTACCACCGCCGAGCCACGGGACCCGGAACCACTTCCTTCCGGAACCGCCTCGCCCCGCCCCCACCCCGGACCCGCCCACTGTCCGCGGCTCGCGCTGGCCCGCTCTTCCACCGACCCCTGCTCTCAACTCCTTCCCCGCGAGGGTGCCCCGCCTGGGCTGCTCCGGCCAGAGCGCCTGCGCCCTCTGCCGGGCATTCCCACATCTGCCGCTCTGTCCAGAGCGCATGCGCCGTCTGTTGCCAGTCCGCCGTAGGGGGCGGGGGGGCGGGAAGCAATGCACGAGGCTTTCCAGGACCTAGGATCCAGGGGGTTGGAGCTCATCCCTCAGCCAGCGCCAGGAGCTTGGTCCCAGGGCCTTCCAGCCTTGCACACAGTAGGCAAAGGTGGCGGGGCAGATGAGCCCCAGCTTTCCAGCTCCTGCCTTGGCCCTCGAGGCCCTTCCAAAGCCAGCCCACCTTCATTTGTACCTCTGTAGCCTCTCCCTGCCTGCACAATCTCTAACCATTCTCATGGCCTCAAATTAAGTTTCCACCCAGAAAACGAACCCCCCCCCCCCCCGGAACTCCCAAATAGGTTAACGGTACGAACATCTCCCCACCATCCAATTCAAAATACTGACTCATTTTCGTTTGCTCTCTTGATTTCTCTCCTCCCCCACTCCATCCATCTGCCCCAAAGGTACTTATCTCCTCACTCTTGGAGCTTTCTCACTTGACACTTTAATTTTTTTTTTTTTTTTTACCCCTTGCAAGATTTCTCTTTCAGAGTCCACCTCATCTGGTCGTATCATCTTTTACCCTCCCGTGTCACTGTCAGCTGATTGCGTTAGAATTTTCCTCTCCATCTGAATTGAATTGCAGCCATCATCCCAATGAGTCCAGCACCCATGATTGAGCCACGTTTCCTTAATTTCCTCATCCCAGATGACTTCACCTCTACTTTATCCACCCATTCCCAGGCACATATTCTAGAAAATCTAGACATTCATCACTTTATACTGCTCCATCTCTAAAACCTTAAGTGTCCAATTTCTGTTTATTTGGACTCACATCCTCATCCTTGCAGTCCTATCTCTCCCTTATTCCCAGTGTACTTGTTCTTCAAAGACCAGAGAGTTCTCACATCCCCTGAATCTTCTCCCTGACTTAAGTTCATGGCTTTTAACTTCAATCACTCTTGTAAGCAGAACCTCTGGAATTGTCCTTTGACACATCAAAATGATCAAACAACCACCTTTAAACACTCCAGTTATCTGCATTTTCCATGTCTACATCTGTATTTTCAAGTACTGCTTGGGAAGAAAAAGTCACACAACTATAACAGAATGATGTCACTACAAGTTTATGGATACCCGCTAGAACCTTGGTACCTCTTCTATATGACCTCTCTCATTTCCAATAATTGCTGTTATCAACTCTTACCACTCTCTTTAAGCCCCACAGCAATGATCATTTTCCTCTCTT
Source organism: Vulpes lagopus (assembly GCF_018345385.1). Taxonomy (NCBI): domain Eukaryota; kingdom Metazoa; phylum Chordata; class Mammalia; order Carnivora; family Canidae; genus Vulpes; species Vulpes lagopus. The sequence continues at coordinate 15,918,457 of NC_054848.1, forward strand.
TATACATGATATTGCTTCCTGCTTCCCAAAGTCCTCAGCATAATATATAAGGCCTTTCATTATCTGGTTCATACTTCACCTCTCTAGCCTTCTGCTCGCTTGTACTCAGTGTTCTGGCTGTACTGAAGTGTTGCAGTTTAAGACAAAAACTGCTTTTGCTTCCACTCCATTGCACGTATTGTCCCATCTGCCTGATTAGGAGGTGTGAGACCTTTTTATCTGCATATATATGGCTTCAGTCCAGGAAGGTTTTCTTCTACCTTCAAGAACTGTTTCTGCTCCATTTGTTCTGGTCTTTTAGGAAAAGCAATTATCTGTGGTGGTTCTCTGTTTTACCATTTTTAAAAAAGATTTTATTTATTCATTCATAAGAGACACAGAGAGAAAGAGGCAGAGGCAGAGGGAGAAGCAGGCTCCACGCAGGAAACCCAATGCGGCACTTGATCTCGGGACTCTGGGATCACACTCTAGCCAAAGGTTCAGCTCAACTGCTGGGCCACCCAGGCGTCCCTCTGTTTTATCATTTTTGTCTCTTTATCCTTTTTTTGGCATTCTGTACAATTCAAATTTGCTTTCAATATTACTTATAAGGTTTCCCAAAGCATTATTTTTGCTTCTGTTTTTACTTAAATTGTTATTGAGATTTTAGTTTCCTTGCTTCATTCCTTCTCTCTCTCTCAAATTGTCCTATTGACTGCATTTCATCTTAACTTCTTGCAAAAGGATGCTAATCTGGTGATAAATTTTTCCTTTTGAATTCTGTAGTCAATAATTTTCATAAATATGCTCTTCTCTCCCTTCTGTGATTAGTTTTTGTGTACTTTATTATGTAGAGATAGATATTCTTTGAATCATCTTTGAACAAGGTGATCTTTGTTCAGACTGATTGGCTAACAGCACAAGCAGATGGCCCTCACACTATTTGCTATTCACTTTGTGGACAGAGAGGTTAAGTCGCTTGCACAAGGTCACATAGCTCTTGCTGTGTATATATACATGCACCCACACACAAAACAAGCTAACAAAAATAGGTTATTATCTACCTTTCCATTTATTTTATTTTTCTTTGCAAAGCCAAATCTGCTATGAATGCTGAGTATGTTTAATACAAGGATTCTGTGTTAGTAATAACAAATTATGCTCCAATAACAATCCCCAAATCTGAGTGGCTTATAACAACAAATATTTATTTCTTGCTTACATTTCAAGTCCATCAAGGGTCAGCTTTGATGCTACTGTCTGGGAGCGAGGCTGAAGGAACAGACCTGAAGGAACAGACCCTCTCTGACATATTACTGCTGTCACATTAGAAGGAAAGGAACAAGAGTGGGACCATGCACTAGATCTTAAAACTTCTGCTTCACTCATACGTGGAATATAAGAAACAGCAAAAGGGATTATAAGGGAAAGGAGGGGAACTGAGTGGGAAAAATTAGAGAGGGAGACAAACCATGAGAGACTCCTAACTCTGGGACGTAAACAGGGTTGCAGAAGGGGAGGTGGGTGAGAGAGTGGGGTGATTGGGTGATGGGATGAGCACTGGGTGTTATACTATATGTTGGCAAATTGAATTAAAAAAAAAAATAAGGGATCCCTGGGTGGCGCAGTGGTTTAGCGCCTGCCTTTGGCCCAGGGCACGATCCTGGAGATCCAGGATCGAATCCCACATCGGGCTCCCAGTGCATGGAGCCTGCTTCTCCCTCTGCCTGTGTCTCTGCCTCTCTCTCTCTCACTGTGTGCCTATCATAAGTAAATAAAAATTAAAAAAGAAAAAGATTTTTAAAAAATAAAAAAAATAAAAAACAAAAAAACAACTTCTGCTTCAAAGCTGAATCAGAACCTCTGGGGGCGTGGCTCAGTATAGTTTCGACAAGCGCCTCCCAGAGATTCTGAAGCACTCTCAGGTTTGAGAACCACTTCTCTAAAATGTGTATTCCCTGTAAACCAGAAGATGGACATAGAGGCTTGTTGAAATTCATGGTAGTTTTTTTAAAAATTTATTTTATTGCTATTGCAACTACCTTCGTAGTAGTTTTTAGACTACTAATTCTGAAACCAGAAAAAAAGTCAAATTAAAAAAAAAAAGGACTCAGGTATTGATACAGACTTAGACCAAGTGCCCACTGTATTGTCATTTTTTTGGAGGGACACTGCTTCTGGGGAAAACTGCCAGCTGCCCTTCTATACAGCTTTCTTTTTAAAATGCTAATGTGAGAATTAGATAATTAGAAATAAGTAGGACAAATAGCTTTCTCATCCCTTGACAATGCTGTTGGCCCAGATTTTTTTCATAGTTTTTGTATAGATGGTTTGTATTGTGTTGGTCATGCCTTCAGCAACTACATTAGTCCTTATAACCCAGGACTCCCAAAACCAGGTGAGTTTTCTCTTTTCTTAACTGACTTTGGGTTGCTTAATACTGTAAATGAAATTCGATGTATAATGCTTACCTGGCCCTGTTTCCTCCTCGTTTTCTTCCATCCCATGAGATAGGCTCTGTGTGTGTGTGTGTGTGTGTGTGTGTGTGTGTGCTGTCCTTTCTTTACTTTTACTTTTTTAAGGGCTTTGTCAACAACAGGGCGCAAACAGAATTGATTTATACTGTTTGGAAGAAAATGTTTTTAAATAGGCTTATGCTGCAGATTCTTTTTGGCTCATTCTGGTCACTGTCTTTATGTCTGTTTTCCTACTGAGATGGAGGACAAATTCCTAAACAAGATTTGGTTGTTACTACCAGCTCACTGGTCCCATAAATTATTTCTGATGAACTCTTGTGCAATGTAATATGTGAAGTGGCTTGCCCCTGATTCTGAAAGTCATATAATATTTGTAGTGTTAAAACATGTTACAACTCAGCAACTATTTTGAAAAGAAGTTTGATAGGGACTACCTACATTGATGCAAGGCAGAAAGGAACAATGAGGTTAGGTTTAAAACTTAGTTTTACTGCAACTGTTTATTACTCCCCTTATTTAAATCTTTACTGCCCCCTTCCTGAAGCTCCTCCCCCAGATCCTTGATAAATTCAGTTCATATAACTCTTCCTACCAAAAGCAGTCTGGTGTGTTCTGGTACAACCCAGATGCCAATCCAAAAGTTATTAAGCTCTCAAAAACTTCATTTGTCTGATAAATTTAACTTGTTTAACTCCTTTTTTATTAGGTACCCCCCCCCCCCAGTTTCTTCTACTTTTTCATACCAGCTCTTACTCTCCCTTCAGACTAGTAGGGAAAGAGAACAGAATGGACCCTGTGGTAGATTTTACAATAATGCAATCAAACTATTTACTGCCCCTCTCTTCCCAGGTCCCCTAGTTGACACTGAAAATGACATATGTGGCTCACATCATATTCCCATTACACAGCTCTGGCTAAATTAATCATGGCATAATAGAAATAACGAACTATACACCAAATTACTTGTGCTTCCCCTTGCATAGTACAGGTTTTCCCTTCCATCCAAACTTCCTATGAAAACTGTCCTAAGCCAAAATAGCGTACAGCCAAGAGTATCTCCTGTTTTCCAAAAGTTTGCATTAGTCCACTTCACTTTTATGAAAGACCTACATTAGTGTGGCAACAGCTTTTTTCATAAAGGTGAAAATTATTTTCTGATTTTTTTTTCAGTTAGCAAAAACAGGTATGAATGTAGGTCTTTTGTAAAAGTGAATTGGTATGACCAGAATTTTTGGAAAGCTAGGGGTGAGCAATATCTCTGGTAAGAAACAAACCAGCCAGGGACTACACTTCCCACCAACCCTTGTATCAATCTATCGATGTGGAGTCATGTGATTAATCCTTGCCAATGAAATATGAATGGAAATGGTATGTGTCCCTTAGAGGACTAGTTGGTTGGGAAGTCGTGTGTCTTCTCCATACTCTTTCCCTATTCTGTGGGCCTGATGCAGAAAAATATGATAAAGTTGGAAGATGAAGGAGCTACAAGATGGAAGGAGTCTGGTCCCCAGATTACCACCTAGAGAAGAGTTATAATAAGGCACATTTGTGTTGGACTTCACATGAGGGAGAAAAAAGCTCTGTCGTATCTGAAACATTCAGCATCTTCACGAGTAATTGTTAGAGAAGCTAGTATTACTTTAACATATGTGATCATCCCCTTCCCTCTGGCCAGTGATTATCTTAAGGGGGTCAGTATAAGACTTAGTACTGGCCAAGGAAAAGTAGATATCTGCTGGGAGCTTCTGAGAAAGAGTTGCCTTCCTGGTAGAAGGAGGGAGCAGTACAAGGAGCATCCTGTACACGAACATCTTCATCCCTTTGACCATAATAGCATGAGGATGGGATGTTGCCTTCTTAAAGCCAAGACAAAGAAATGCTGCTCCAGAATATTGATATCAATGAGCTGCCTTCGGAGCTTGCCACATACTATCATATGTGATTGATAAATACCTTTAAAATTGAAGCCACTTTCTGCTGCATGCGTGGAACCATCCAAATTGGTATATTTATTCTTAACTAAAACAATAACAACAAAAACAACAACATTCATTTAACAAAGATTTATTGTGGGGCTACTCTGTGACAGATAGTTCTAGGTGCTGAGGAATCCAAAAGCAAACACAAAAACCAGGATCCTTGGGCACCTGGGTGGCTCAGTGGTTGGTTGTCTGCCTTTGGCTCAGTTGTGATCCTAAGGTCCTGGGATCAAGTCCCGCATCAGGCTCCCCACAGGGAGCCTCCTTCTCCCTCTGCCTGTGTCTCTGCCTCTTTCTCTGTGTCTCTCATGAATAAATAAAATCTTTAAAAAAAAAAAACAACCAAACAAAAACAAAAAATCAGGATCCTTTAGACTGTCATGATAGAATGTGGGTCTGGCAGAAAGATATGCAGATCAGAAGCCATGGATTTTAATTCATAGATTTCCTCAGTAACGACTGTGTTTATTCACTCACAGATACTTATTGAATTCCTGTGTTAGGTGGTAGGAATATTAGGCAGCCTGGCAGCCCTGCTGTCAAGAAGCTTACAATGAGGGAGATAGACATTAATCAAAGAATCACACAAATAAATGTCTCATCCCAAATTGTAACAATACAAAAAATGTAACAGCAGACTTGACCTCACTACCCATCATAACTACACATAATAACTGGAAAACTTGTAAATATAGCTAGGAGATGTGTCAATTGGCAAGAGCCTCAAAGGGTTGAGTCTGTGTGATTTTCCCAAACAGGAACTTTGAGGTATAGTAGGCTAAGGCAAGCACAGGCTCAAAAGCAGACCTTGGCTTTGGAGCCCAGCTGTGTACTTCCTGACTGTATGTGGCCTTGCACAAACAACTTCACCTGTCTTGGTCCTCATGGTAAAGTGAACATGGCAACAACAGTGCTTATCTCAGAAAGTCATTGCTAAGGTTTAGTGGAGAGTGCATGGAAAGCTCTTAGTACAATGCCTAGCTGGCTCAGGTCTTGTACTCTAGGAACAGAGTCTGAGACCAGTTAGCATGCAAGAGGCACATGGGGAGTACACAGGGGAATGGAGGAAGTAGGAGGGAGAACTTGGGCTGCAATGCAGCCTCAACAAAGGCCTCAGGTGAACCCACAGGGAGCAGCTCTGAAGCTGAGACAGCCCTTCTGAATTGTTCCACTTTGAGGCAAGGGTTTTTGTACACCCACATTATCCATTAGATACAGGCTACCCAAGTGAGGGGGTTTAACCTTCATGAGGCAGCCTCCCTTAGTCAAAGGCAATTCTTAGGAGGGCACTTGATGGGATGAGTACTGGGTGTTACACTGTATGTTGGCAAATCAAACTTCAATGAAAAAGAAAAAGAAAAAAAAGAGTCAATTCTCAGGGAGGAACTCCACCACCAAGGCTCATCAACAGTCCTTCCAGCATCTGATAAACCTCATTGGCTACGATACTGCCGCTACACAAAGCTTGTCCTTCCAGCATCTGGAAGGACAAATACCTCAGTCTGAAAGAGGAAGCCCATCCAGGTGGTACACCATGACATCCACTACATCAGCATTTAATTTAAATCTTTAAAGCCATTATAGCGTGCTTGCTTCAGCAGCACATATACTAAAATTGGAACGATATAGAGAAGATTAGCATGGCCCCTGCGCAAGGATGCCACGCAAATTTGTCAAGTGTTCCATATTTTAAAATAAATAAATAAATAAAGCCATTATAACAGCTGTTTGTAATTTCCCAAACCTACTGAGGACTTAAGGCTTCCTTATCATCAAAGTGTAACTTCCTAAAGGTTACAGGCACAATTGTGATACAAATATACATGAGCATGTGTCAAAAATGTGTTGAATTCATCAAGGAGCAGGATGACAAAACTGGGTCAATTGAGGATATGGGGATTGCTTGTTCGGCACACGGATGTGGGTATACATGCAGCACCACAGGACATACATTTGTTGGGAAACAAGTGGTGGGATGAGATCGCAAAGTTACATACAAAATTGTTTAGTGCCCTATAGGAACAAAGAGGCATAACCTTTAGAGTTAACTTTTCTGTAAAACAAAAGTCATCTGCAACTTTCTATCTAAAGTGAGTAACTCCAGAGACTGGGTCCTAGTCCAAGCACATGGCCAGTCACACAAAGCTACGTCCCCTGAGACTCAGTGGCCCTTGGGCTGCTGCGCTGAGACCATGCTCTAGCAGGTCTTTGAAAGGGCATGCAGGTTATCTTTTGGCCTTATTTCCACGTTCTGGATAATTTCTTACCATCAGTGAATACTGAACACCCCATAACAGCCATCAGGGCCATCACTGCACAGGAGTGATCCCTGAGAACCCTTCTGAAGGTCAGGTCCACTGAGCAAATGAAATTTATTTTTTCCTTCCCACGGTACCAATAAGATTGTCTGTTCTAAAACAAGCGTTGCATCCCACCCTGGGGACCACATGCATTCCCACAAGCTCTCCAAATGTCTACTTGCAAGACCAAGCCCCTTCTTAGCTATCCCTTCTTTGTTGACGACTTTCTGGTCGTTTCAAAGATGAGCTTGCACACACTAGGAAAATGTGATTTTTAAAAACTTTTTTATTGGAGTTCGATTTGCCAACACATAGCATAACACCCAGTGCTCATCCTGTCAAGTGCTCCCGTCAGTGCCCATCACCCAGTCACCCCATCCCCCCACCCACCTCCCCTCCATTACCCCTTGTTCGTTTCCCAGAGTTAGGAGTCTCTCATGTTGTCACCCTCTCTGATATTTTCACTCATTTTCTCTCCTTTCCCCTTTATTCCCTTTCACTATTTTTTATATTCCCCAGAAAATGTGATTAAAAGGCAAGGACAGTCAACAGAAGGCTGCTGGTTCTAATTCAAAAAGGAAGTTATTGGAAGGGGGCGGGGAAAAAAAGAAGTTATTTTACACGAAGTTCCAATTCCTTGGGACTCTATTCGTTGTTTTTTGCATTTCTTGAGATAAGGGGACATGGGAAAAGCTTGCTCTAATACACTATCTTGGAAGTCCAGAAGGCTGGTCATTTTAGGCTTTTTCCCTAACGTCAACCATCCCTCAGAGTCAATTGGAAGGATTAAACTTTGGTATTTACTAATTGATTCACAGAAGCTTCTCTCTTATTTACTGCACAGCTGCAAGAAGAGGTGGGGAGTGAGTTCACTAGGTGTCACATTGAAGCCTATCAGCTCCCTCTGTCTTTTGAAAGGTGCCTCTCAGGCTCTGGGCTGCAGCAGGAGTGATTTCTTCCTGCTGTGTGTGGAGTGGCCACTGTCTTGGACCCTGACTTGGATCTTAGGGTCAAAAAAGAAAAATATTTCCCTCCTGGTTAACATGGGCCATCTGTCCCCAAAACAAGAGTCAAATAGAGCCACCCTATGCCCACTAGATCAGATGGTCACTGTTAAAAGCATGTCTTCAAGGGTTCAGAATTTTCAAAGCATTTTTTTTAAAAAGACTATTTATTCATGAGAGATAGAGAAAGAGAGAGAGAGAGAGGCAGAGATGCAGGCAGAGGGAGAAGCAGGCTCCATGCAGGGAGCCCGATGTGGGACTCGACTCCAGGATCATGCCCTAAGTCAAAGGCAGACGCTCAACTGCTGAGCCACCTAGGCATCCTTTTCAAAGCATTTTAATTCAGTTTCACCCACTCCATGTTTCTCATTGACTTAGAAGGCCCATACTAGGTATCTGATGAATGAGCCTGTGTTTGGAATTTGATCCAATATTTATGCACAGAGAATGTGAAACAACACAAAACAGCCCACATAAATCAGGTTACATAAACACCGCATTAATTTGACCTGTTGGGACAGGAAGATGAGGAAGTGATTGGTTCAGGGAATACTACTTTCAAATCCCATGTTCTTGCTTCTAGGTACAATGGGGACGTGAACCAATAATACAGCCAAACTCTGCTGCTTTGAGTGGATGGATGGATAAGAAATGCATGCAAAGCACACTCAGATGAAAAAGGGGGATATTTTTATAGTACGTGAAAGATATCTCAACAATTAAAAAAAAAAGCACACTCAGAACTAGGATTCCCCATGGGAGTTCTAGCCCTTCTCAGCTATAAGCACCTGCTCTAGCAAAAGCAGTTTTGCTGCTTTCAGGGGCAGAAGAACCTGTCAACTCCCCTGGGGGTACCAAAGCTGGGGCCCTGGAGTCAGCCCCAGCACTGTCAAGTTCCAGCCACGTGTCCTTAAGGAAGTAACCCTCTCCTACCTACCTCATAATCTGGAGAAGTCTTAGGACCACCTTAGATACAGCAGGAACTGTGGATGTGCTGCTCTTAAAGTCCACTCCTGCAAAAGAAGCTTAAACGATAGCAAGTAGAGGCCACTGCTTCTCGCCTCCTGAGATCATGGCACCTTCTGATGGGTGGGGGGCATCAGTTCAAGATCTTTAGACTTGTACCAAGCCTCGTGCCTAAATCCTCCCCTGAATTAAACCTTGACAAAAATGGTAGCTATACCTTGGTTCCTGCTCCTGTCTTCATAATTTCCTCATTGACTTCTAGGCCATTATTAAAGACCCATCAGAGATACTCAGTTGATGCTCGGGAGACACTAAACCACATGCTATCTCTCCAAAGGAAGAAATAATCCATTCTCACTCCATCAAACATTATATTCTTAAATAAAATTAAAAAAAAAATTTAAAATGCTTCTCCCTCTGCCTGTGTCTCTGCTTCTCTCTCTCTCACTGTGTGCCTATCATAAATAAATAAAATTTAAAAAAAATTAAAAAAAAAAGGGGGATCCCTGGGTGGCGCAGCGGTTTAGCGCCTGCCTTTGGCCCAGGGCGCGATCCTGGAGACCCGGGATCGAATCCCACGTCGGGCTCCCGGTGCATGGAGCCTGCTTCTCCCTCTGCCTGTGTCTCTGCTTCTCTCTCTCTGTGTGCCTATCATAAATAAATAAAATTAAAAAAAAATTTTAAAACATTATATTCTTATGTCTCTTGGGTTTGTCACTGATGTCTATTTTTTAAAAAGATTTTATTTATTTATGATAGACACAGAGAGACAGAGACAGAGAGAGAGAGAGAGAGAGAGAGAGAGAGAGAGAGAGAGGCAGAGACACAGGCAGAGGGAGAAACAGGATCCATGCCAGGAGCCCGATGCGGGACTCGATCCCGGGACTCCAGGATTGCACCCTGGGCCAAAGGCAGGCGCCAAACCACTGAGCCACCCAGGGATCCTCTGATGCCTATTTTCTATTCCAAATTCTATTTATCAGACTATACTGCTTTAGTTATTGAAGTTTTATCACATATTTAGCTGTTTGTTCAGGGAGATTCTCCCTTTTTAAAAAGCTCATTTTTAAAAAGTTTCTTAGCTTTGTGTTCACTTTCTTACATGTACTGTATAATTATGTTTACAAGTTGCAAAAAAGAAATTCCATTGACTGGGACTTGATTCAATTTATAAATACTGCACAAAGGTGAGGGCTACCTACTATTAGTCTACTTCACACACACAGGTTTTCCTACCTTGGGGACATGTCTTTCCATTTACATCTAATGTCCCCCCCATCAAGTTTTAGATAGAGTTTATTTCCAGGAATTTTCTGGGTTTTCTTGGGATTTCCTGTTTATTATTAATGTGTAAGAAAACTACTGATTTTTCCTTAGTAGTTGGCTCACTTGTGAAAATACTGTAAGAGCTTTTCACTTGTTTCTCTTTGGGTCTGCCCCATTCCCAAACACTATCTGTAAAGGTTTCTCTTTTCTATTTCTAAGCATTATCACTCTACTTTCTCACATAATTGCATTTCTTGAACAATACTGAAGAGTGGAGATGGAGGTCACTCTGTGTTGTGGCCAAAGTAATGGGTAATGTGCCCCAGTGCACCTCTAGAAACAAAATAGTTCTTTACATTTGCTTTCCAAATTTAGTTTACAAAGAATTTGACTAATAGAAAACCTGTACATACTAAGAAAACTTTAGAATGTTCATGAAATAAAAATTGCTCTTTGGAGTGACTGGCCACCACTGTGACCCTGTGGCCAGGGCTCAAGATGACAGACACTAGCTGTAATGCCACTGTCAAAGACCAGTACAGGGAAAGACTTAGGTTGTTCACTCCTGTGCACTCAACAGAGACTTTGTCAGCAGAACTGAGGAGGGCTGCATAGACTGGATCCCTGGCTTCAGAGATGGCAGGGCAGAAAGTTATCATGAGGGTTCCAACATTCCCATTCCAGTTCTGCCCTCTTGGCTCTTGGTCTTGGCTGATACTGTCTCTCAGCCTGTAGACAGGCCATGAATTAAACACACACACACACCCACACACCCACACCCACACCCACACACACACAGCTAGCCTGGGTTTTAGCTTACTGGAAAATAAGGATCACCATACCCATTATAATTTGTTTAAATGCCAGATCACTATGTGGACTGTTTTTGTGGATTGCACTAAGGTTAACTTTATCTTAGCTAGCTAGAATTCCCTCACATCAGTGGTATGAAAATACAGCAACTTTACTATACCTAGAAGTTCATCATGTCCTAGGGACAGCTCATCACTTAAGCTTATTTCCAGTTGGCTGCACTTGGAACTGACAACAGAGAAATTTTAATGAGTTTGACAGGGAAAGGACACCCACACAGGATTTTTGGTTTTTCTCCACATAGGTTTTAAAAAATTAAAAAAAAAATAAAAATAAAAATAAAAATAAAAAAATAAAAAATCTGATTTGGTTTCAGAACATTTCTTCATTGAGCCTACAGAAACAAAACACTAGCAAGCCATGAGACTCTTCAATGAACATGTATTTCACATTAAACACAACGTACAAATCATGCAAATGAGGCATCACCATGGTCACAATGGTGCTGTGAGGTACAACAGATCACAACAAAACAAACAGCAAAATAAAGCTGTAAGGAAGATGGTGAGGCATTTTTTGAAAGTCAGACCATGCTATCATTTTCTGTGTGCTTGTCATAAAAGGGATTTTACCCCTGATATTCATCAAGATCAATGGCACTGCATTAGTGGAGGCATATATTTTATTTAATATATACACATACACAAACATACAGTTTCCATAACTAATGAAGTCTTAAATTGTAGCTGGTTTTAAAAGCACATGAACAAGATTACTATCGAGACTTCTTTTTATCTCCTGGTTGCAAACCTCAAAATTATGGATATTTTCCAAACTCTTTACTGTACAAGTCAAAAAAAAGTTTCAAAGAAGGTCATTTTAATCTGAAAGTCACATTTTACCACAAGAAATAAAATTAAGAAAACACATTATTATATGGCATGAAACACATGGATTATACATTCTAGCGTCATGTGTCCCCTGTTCAGATGTTTTTATGTTAAAGTCTTTAAAGTGACATATTAGGTCCAATTCAGGGCCCCCGTGTTCCAGAGCACTATCATTTTCACTTGTGCCTAGCTTCATTAGAGCAAACACAGGAGTAAACAAGGGCCGCAAGATCCAAGAGAAAAGCAATAGCAACAACATGAAAACCAACCACCTGTGCATGAGATACACAATTCATTTAAACTTCCTTTAGTCCAAAAGCCACTCGATGGCTTGGAGACTTTTAAAGGTGCAACAACGACAAGATTCTCGCTAGATTCAGGTGCCCACATCTATAAGAAAATGCGTAAGTGAACAGAAATCATTCCACACTGCTTGTTTCCTTAATCAACCAGACTTATTCTGTTAGGTCCCCAAGGAGTAATGTGGGGCAAACATTTTACAGGTGGCTAAGCTTAATAATAAAAAAAGCCTCTTGATAGTAACTTCCAACAAAGAAATCCCAGAGAAGGGGGAAAACCTTCTGGAATTTCTTCTTCTAAACACAGGGAGATAAGCAGCCCAAGTTTGGTATATATGCTTAAGTAGAGTCTGGGTTAATGTCTAGAATATTTACAGGAAAAGACATCTACATGTTTATGTACTCCAACTTTGGGAATAAGAACAGCTATAAGGTGAATTTCCAACACAGAATCACCTGGGTTATTCAGAGGCTCACTATGATAATAAAGTAGTACAAGAAGTGCTTTATCAGCAGCTGAAGCTCATAAATAGAACTGTAACATGAAACTTTGCTAAAGCCCAACGAGGCCAATGTTTCAAGATTTCTACCAAGAGTGGCCGGTGTTTGACATACTAACTAGGAATACAGTTACATTTTGATCTAATAATTTGGAATCCGATGATTTAGGACAATAGGAGCTTCTTCAGAGGACCGGCAGCTCGGATTTGACTACCAGCAGCTTCATGGGTTCTCCAAACACCACCTGTGTCAATTCAAAAACAAAACCAGGTGAGATGAATGAAGAGACCACAATGTATCTATTCTCTTTCACTAAAATGATCACACTGTCTGGGACTTTCTACCCCCTTGGTAATGATATTTTCCTTGGCTCATATAGTATCATTCAATTGAAGTGCTACAGCATTTTGGGTAGGACTACTCTATTAGGTGGCCAAATTCTCTTTGTGACTGTCCAAAAACCTGTAGGATGCTAATATCCCAAACTCTGCTTTCCTAATATCAGTGCTGCCCCCAACCACTGTGACAACAAAAACCCCCAACAAACTCCCCCACAATAAAAAAATCTTAAAAACACATTTTAAGATTTCAGAAAACTTATTTTAAGAAGCCAAATGCAGTCAAAACAAGCAACTAACACATGCTTATTTATGTTTATTTCTATCCCATTCTTTTTATTTTTTTATTTTTTTTTTTAATTTTTTTTTTTTATTTATGATAGGCACACAGTGAGAGAGAGAGGCAGAGACACAGGCAGAGGGAGAAGCAGGCTCCATGCACCGGGAGCCCGACGTGGGATTCGATCCTGGGTCTCCAGGATCGCGCCCTGGGCCAAAGGCAGGCGCTAAACCGCTGCACCACCCAGGGATCCCACATTCTTTTTATTTTTTAAAGTTTTTATTTTAATTCAGTTAACACGGTGTACTATTCGTTTAAAGTGTACATTCATTTGGGGAATATAAAAAATAGTGAAAGGGAATAAAGGGGAAGGGAGAAAAAATGAGTGGGAAATATCAGAAAGGGAGACAGAACATGAGAGACTCCTAACTTTGGGAAACGAACTAGGGGTGGGGGAAGGGGAGGTGGGCGGGGGATGGAGGTGACTAGGTGACAGGCACTGAGAGGGGCACTTGATGGGATGAGCAGTGGGTGTTATTCTATATGTTGGCAAACTGAACACCAATAAAAATAAATTTATTAAAAAAGTGTACAATATAGTGATTCAATGCTTCCATGCAACACCCAGTGCTCGTCACAAGTGTACTCCTTAATCCCCATCACCTATTTAAACCATCCCCCCCCCACCTCCTCTCTGGTAACCAGCAGTTTGCTCTCTAGAGCTAAGAGTCTGTTTCTTGGTTTGCTTTTTTTTCCTTTTGTTTGTCTGTTTTCTTAATTTCCACATATGATGAAAATCATATGGTATTTGTCTTTCTCTTACTGATTAATTTGACTTAGCATAATACTCTCTAGGAACATGGTTTATTCTAAAACTACCTGCCATGCATACCCTTTCATGTGTGAAAGGGCCACAACTTCTTTCCCAAGAGCCAAGAGAGGTGAACTATTAAGATGTACTGTCTATAGCTGACAGCTGAGCACAGGAAGATGTACACAAAATACAGCGACCCTGGTCATGTGGTCTCCTCAACCTGTTTCCTCATTTGATTTTAAGTAATCTCTGCACCCAACATGGGGCTCAAACTCATGACCCCGAGATCAAGAGTCGCATGCTCCTCCAACTGACCCAGGCTGGTGCCCCCAAATAGACCTTAATATTCTTTTTTAGTAGGCTCTATGCTCAACGTGGGGTTTGAACTCACAAATCCATTATCAAGAGCTGCATGCTCCTCTGACTGAACTGGCCAGGCATCTTATGTTTCCTCATTCGAGAAACAGAAAGGTTGGACTATATCCTATCAGGCATTGAAGTTCTGTTATAGGAGTGGAGCGTAAGAGACTCTTAACCATAGGAAACAAACTGAGGGCTGCTGGAGGTGGGATAGGTGGGGAATGCGGTAACTGGGTGATGGGCATTAAGGAGCGCATGTGATATATTGAGCACCAGGTGTTATATGCAACTGATGAATAACTGAACTCTACCTCTGAAACTAATGATATACTATATGTTAATTAACTGAATTTAAATAAAGTTAAAAAAGAAAGTGAGAGTGTGCTGAGAATATAAAAATGTTTTGAAGACTCTAAAATGGGAAGACAATTGGAATTAAGTTTTGAAAGGATTTAATGATAGATTGTAATTATGTTTTCATCATCAAAATCAAGCCCCAAACTGAAGTAAATCCAATGTGAGGTATATATAACTAAGTCCCATAAATTCAGTGTTTAAAACCCACTTTTGCAAGAAAAAATGCCAAAGGTGAGGAACAAAAGCTTCAGGACACAAACTTCAGTTCTCCATCCTCCCACTCCTTCTGATGTGACCCAAGATTAAATGTTTGCTTTAAAAGATTCCAGAATGGGTTAACAAAATAGTGAACATTTGGCCCAATGCTCATCACTGTATATGAATGACTGTAGATAGAATGTGGGATGTCATTGAGTAAAAGTAGGGGAGAAATTCATTTTATTAATATCACCATGCACCACTATTATAGCATTTTCTCTTTGCCTATAAAATTTCTAAAATGGCTACTCCATATAGATGCCTGATCAAACTTTCAGAAGTACTCTCAACATACACACCCATCCACCACAAACCCCAACAGCAAGAGCAGGCATGGTGGGGTGTGGCACTAAAGGTTCTCATACAAAGGACTTACTTGAATCCATCTCAATTATTATGTGTGTGCTGCAGTATATACTATATATAGGTTTTCCTCCTATCTGAAAGAATGTTCCTATGAAACCTCTTGTAGCATGGCGTAAGGTGAAGAGGCAATTACCACTAACTTACATGAAAAAAATTTTGAGTATCTCCAGACCCCAAAAATAACCTCTTAGGCTTTTCTGATACCTTAGAACACATCTTGCTAATGGATGTGCAAAATAAATGGAGAGAAAGCACAGATGCTCACAGACAGTGCAGAGCTATGGCAGCTGAATGCTGAGGGCAGTTCTCAGGAAGGAGCTTGGTGGAGCCACTTTGCTCAGGGCACATGCTGCTTCTCTAACAGCTGGCTCCAAGACAAACACTGAATACAATTTTCACATTTTGTCTTTTTTTGTAAAAGTGAAAACCCTCTTTGGATTACCTTCAGTTAATGTAAACTGGTACTAATGTAGATCTTTCATAAACTACATTTGGCATAGTGTGAACTTTTGAAAAACGGGTGATACCTGTATTCATATTCATGTTTGTATTTTTCAAATAAACCTGACCATCCAAGAGACTGAGTGATGTTTCTCCCACCTTCACAAACCCCAGTTGGAGAAGTATAGATTTAGACTATAATTAAGACTGTACAGTACCTTTCACTAAAGAGATGGATGTATTTGTCAACAGAAGGTGTTCAGAGTATTTTCTTGGCCAGGACTGTTAAATCCTTCAATCAGGTTTTTGTTACAGTCATCCAGGCTGAGATTCTCACTGGATCGCTTGGGGTACATGGGGGGGCCGGTGAAATCTAAGAGATCTTGAAGAGCTCGGGCATTACCAGTTCCATTTTGGTCCAGAGACACCCCAGGAATCATTTCACTTACTGGTGAAAATTCCGGGATAGAGATAAGCTCTTCCTTCGAAACAGGACTGGAATGTGGGGGTGGGAGGGCAGAAAAGGAGAGAGGTAGAGAAAGAGGCAAAAATTAATTCTATTTGTGATATTTTGTTATACTACCTTTCTAGAGAAGATGGATTTAGAGCCAGAGCTGGTGTGAAACATACTACAAAAAATACAAGTTAGTTCACCTCTGAGACACTGATAGACGCAAGGCCCCCATGGAGGAGAACAAGGGAAGTGGACTGAGTAGGGCTGTGAAGGCCAAGCTCACACTGCCCACAGGAAATAAGAAAATAAAAACCACAGGCTGACCAGCACTCTACCACAGAGAAGACAACCACTTCCAAAACCTTCAAAATGGGAAAACCAAATAGAAAGCAAATGCTAGAAGTTAAAACTGAGCAGAGGAAGGGCCCTAATCAGCCCTGGGGCTCCTGGTCCTGCTTTTCTCTAGCAGTACCACCTTGGACAAGCTGCTTTTTGTCCCCTGGCTCCAGTTTCCTCTGCTGTACAATGGGGTGAACAATCATTTCTTCCTACCAGGCTCCTGTGAGAGTGATGTGATCATACTGAGGAAGTCTGTGTGGAGCCACCTGCAGTTAAGTGTTCAGCTTAGGTGGGAGGCATTGTGAACATGGACCCCACCATCTATCCAGTCACCTGCAGAGCAAATCTCTTCCATCTTCCCTCTCTAAAGTGAGAGCCCACTCCACCCACCCTGACTTATCCAGCTCCTGCCCAGCAGGCCTGGCTTGCTCTCTCTTCAACCTAGAGATAGAAGAAGTTTCATAGCTGTGTCAACCACAGGCCTAGCTCAGATGAGTGGTGGGCTGGAATGTGAGGTCCCATCACTCAGTCCTTAAGAGCCAGAGTAAGGCTGCTACCAGGCTCAACTGTTCTTCCTTTATAAGACTTGAGAGAAGAATCTACAAAAAACCGTGGAACTGAAAAAACTCAGAAAATCCATTTCCCTCATACTCAGCCTAGTTAAGGGGCAGTAGCAGATCTAACACCACTTCTGGTGGCCGGAGCCTGGGCAAACTGCCCCATTAGCAGAAACACCCATCCCATCTCCACCTCACCTTGCCTCCTTTCCCTGGGTTTAAACAGCTGGTCAGAGTGTGGGGAGGAGAAATGTCACAAGCTTGGTTGGGTACAACCTCCAGGAGTCATCTCTCTCTAAATGCAGAGGTGGCTAGAGGAAAACTCGGAGCACACACAAAGCTCCTTTACTTTCTTGAACCCTGGCTGATGCTGTGTCTTATCCCCTTTCCCACTCCAAGAGACATAAAGAAAAAGCAGATATAGGCTCAACATGGGGTGGGGGCAGAGATGTTGTGCTAATATTTAAGATGCCTCAGCTGTTTTTCCCCAGGGGCTGAGGAGAGGGAGACTGGAGGCAAGGGCTGTCTCTGTAGAATTTGCTCTAGTGGTCACAAGGAGCTGGACCCAGGGTTTTTACATATCTGGCTCAAGGCCAGAGTGCGCAAGTTGGGATATTTACAATCACTGTGCCCTAGGAAAGACCCATCCTCCCCAGATGAAGGTGAGAATTTGCAGCCAAGGAGAGAAGGGTAAGCTCTGGCCTGCTGGAGCTCTGACAGAACTTTGCAAAATGCCGTCGCTGCCGCCTGACTCAGCTGCCCCCACTCAACTGCCCTGCCCAAGACTCTCCATTTCATTGTCTCTGCTCCAACCACATGTTAATTGAATTCTTTTATCTAGGATCAATTTGCCAGGTGGTATTATCCACAAACACATCAGTTTAAGAATTCCTTAAGATTTTAGTATCTGAAAGCAAATTAGATCCTTTATCAAGTCTCCAATGACAAGTTTCTTTAACATGAGACACTGGACACTGAGTCCTGCTGGTATTCTACTTGGGTCCTCTTGGGTGCACCCATCTGCCAGCTGCAGAGCAAGCAGACTGCTGGTAGCTCATAGCTGTCACTCTTTCTCTGGACAACTGCCTTTGGCTACTCGGAGCCCTATGCCCACAGAAGTTATAACTGCATCCCCCACCTTGGGTGACCATACTCAATGACTGATGGATACAGTGGCACAAAGGCTGCCTCCCTTAATCAGACCACTCTGGTGGAAATTAATCCTCCAGAGTTCCTGTAGGATTACCTAAAACAGAATCTTTGCTTTTTTTTTTTTCAGGTTTCTCTCTATTTATTGTTTTCAAAACAAAACTAAAAATCACCACTCAAAATCTCTGAGAAGAGTGCTCAGCTCAATCACAGTTAAAAGCTTTATGTAATTTGCAGCCAGAATATCATGGACTGGTGGTCACCAATGAGAGCTTCTGACATGGCCCAGACATGGGCCCGGGAGCCCCAGCACTTCCCCCAACCCCATCCTGCTTCCAATCCTAGACTTGTTCCAGAGAATTCTCCCTATAAATCCCATGCTTTAGAATACTTGTCACATGCTCTACTTATTTTTTAAAAATATTTATTTTAAAGAAAGAGAACATGCATGTGTACAAGTGGGGGGAAGGACAGAGGGAGAGAATCTTCAAACAGACTCCCTGCTGAGTGAAGAGCTGGACATGGGGCTCGATCCCACAACCCATGAGATCATGAACTGAGCTGAAACCAAGACTTGGATGCTCAACCCACTGAGCCACCCAGGCACCCCTCCTAGGCTCTACTTCTAAGGAACCGGACCAAAGACTCTAATAAACCACTGATAGCTTTCCTGAATGGCAACCAAACCTACTTTAGTTGATTCACGTGTGTAAAAGATGAAAAAAAATCAACAAAGAGCAGTGATCAACAAACATTGAAAATAAATCAACTTACCTCACATCCATAGACTGAACTTCTTCGGTTGAATCATCCAGACTGTTTGATTTCCCATCAATGGTGTCCAGATGAACAAGTCCCCCAACTGGTTTAAGCCCATTAGAGAAAATGTCTCGGGGAAAAGTTTCTGGCGCAGTACGCCCCACACCATTAACTTCCTGGCAGGTGTTTAATCCATTTATTTCTGATTGAGAATACAAAGTCATTCTGTTAACCATAAAATATCCAGAACAATGAAATAACTGCTTTACCAACAGTATTGCACTGTTTTTGCAAAAAGAACCCCATGTCATCAGCATCACACAGGGAAAAGAAGACTAATGACTTCATCAGTGTCTGTGCAGGACTCATGACCCACCCAGGAGGCTTGGTGTCATATACTGTACAGGTCCCCAGGTTCTGCAAAGTGTTTTCTTGAGCCCCAAGGCAAAGGAGAGATAGAGTGCCTCTGAGATGGACACGCCCTTCTGACATTGGCTGCCATGGTATATACACAGCTAAGGAGTTTTAAGTATACTCAAGAGAGAAGAGCTGGACTGGCCGGAAGTCTAGAAGATAGGAGAAACCACTGTAGTATAGCAGAGTCAGTTCTGAATAGAACCTGACCAGCTGGTAAGCTCCCTGGAAAGTAGCATGGGCCAGCAGGTGGCAGCTTTCTGTGCTGGGACTATTAGAGTACCACTTTCTGAATGGACCTGACAGAACTGTGGTAGACATGAAGACTCTCCCAGCAGGGAAACTACACAGTCCCCTTCCAGCAATAACACTCTGAAGACCCACAGGTGCTTGCCCCCCATAGGAAGGGTTATGCTGAAAGGAAGGAACCAAAGAACCAGTTCTCACACTCACCTATTTTGTTCGGGACAACTGGTTTTGTCTTATTTTCCACACACACAGCAGAATGAAGCTCCACCTTTGGGTCTTCCTTCTGAAAACAAATACAGGGAAGGAAGACTTTACACAGAAAGACAGGTGCTTCTGAAAAGCACCAAAGGATATTTGGAACTATGCTGAGCCATCTGCCTGTTCCATGGTAATTCTTGGAGTCTTCTGAGCTTATTACAAATTAGCTGTTTCCCTTATTAATATGTCACCATTTTCTGTTTTATTCAGGGACTACTGTGCCTCTCTCTGCATCCCTACACCCACTTATTGGAGGAAATTTTTCATTACCACCCTGTCTCTGAAACTCCTCTCTTAGACTTCTCTTTCCTTCCAGGTACTGACAGCTTCCTTAATCTAGCCAGGAACAAAGTAGGAAGAGTTCAACTTTTCTGGCTGTTCCTCTGCAAGACCTACAATCCCACTGAATGTACTGTGCCATTCTTTTCTTCTCAGTCCATAAATTATCAAAATGGCACTGAACACCCTACCTTCACTTCTGGAGACACATCACTCTTCCTTGTTCTCTTCATGATTTCATCAATTCTCTAGAAACCAAAAAGAACCAGGTAAAAGGTCTATAATATCAAATACATATAAAAGCAGTTGGTTCTATATGCAATTTCATGTCAGAAAACTTGTAAAAGAGAAACATCAGCAGAGGATAATGAGTAGAGAAAGGTTTTCCATCAGTTTTGCAGATATACACCTCTGCCCTATGAACAAAGTCAGATGCTTGAGAAGTGAAATAGTAACCAGAATCAATGATTTGTACACCCCATCTTTTTCCTTCCTCTCCTTAGACTATCTGAAAATCAACAAATCACCATCTGTCACTCTAGAGGACCACCCTAGAGAAAGTGAAGCTGAGGTGCAGGTCAGAAGGGGAGGCCAGAGATTGGTTTCCTAGCTCTCAGGCTTAAAGTAGTACAAAGTCTGGGCTGGATCTAGGACACCATGGGAATGGAGCTTTATAATCAGCCTCCTTAAACCCAACTTTATCCCTAATTACATTAAATGTAAATAGATGAAACACTCCAATGAAAAGACAGACTATCAAATTGGATTAAAACAACAAGTCCTAACTATATGCTGTTTACAGGAGATTCTTATAAGGACACACATAGGTTCAAAGTAAAAGGATGGAAAAAATATTTACCATATAAACACTAATCATAAAAAGGCTGATAAAGTGGACTTTAAGACAATTATTACTGGAGATAAAGATATATTAGCAATAAAGGGGGTCAATTCAACAGGAAAACTTAATAATCTGAAATATGTATTTACCTAACAGCAGAGTTTCAAAAACATAAAACAAAAGTTGGTAAGAACTGGAAGGAGAAATGGATAAATCCATAATCACAGATGGAGCTTTTAACATTCTTCTCTCAGTTACTAATAGAACAAGGTGACAGAAAACCAATGGAGATACAGAAGATTTGAACAGCACTACCAACAAACTTGACCTACTTAGACAATTTTAAGATCCCTCTACCCAACAACTACAGAACAGAACTGGATTCATTTCCTATTCTTGCCTCACCCTAACTCCTCCTGATCCTTAGCTCTTACCTTCTTCCTCTCCAGTCGCTCCTGCTCAATCTGCAGCATGATCTGTTCTCTTTCTAGACGCATCTGTTTAGCTGCCTCCTGGGCCTTTGCTTCTGTTGCTTCCTTCTGACAGAAACAGGTAAACCAAGGCACAGACTTTACTAAGCTGAGAAAGCACTGTAGTGGGATTCCTTGGGATATGTACATGTTCTTCCACATTATCATCTACCTCAAAGTGGATATTGTTCTCAATATTCAGTGTGGATTTACACAGCCTGCTTTATGACACAGAGACATCCCAGGCCTCACTCACATAGCCTCAGTCTATCATGCAAATTACCTGCAGATAGTTCCAGTACTGCCTGCCAAGGTCTTCCTGTGTCTGAGAGCAGTCTCCTGTGGCCAGGAGTTTCAGAAACTTTTTTCTTTTAAATATTTTATTTATATATATATTTTATTTTATTATTTATATGTATTATTTACCTACTAGAGAGTGTGTGTGCACGGAAGTTGGGGGAGGGGCAAGAGCAGAGGGATACTGAGGATGGAGCCGGATGTGGGGCTTGATCCCATGACACCAAGACCACAACTGGAGCTGAAACCAAGAGTTGAACGCCCAACTAACTGAGCCACACAGGTGCCCCAGGAGTTTCAGAAATTTAATTCCCCAAGGAGTGACCTACAGCCATGGGAGGCAGGAGTTGACAAATAATCCAGTTTACTCAATCCTCAGAGGGACCATTCTAAGGCATATTCCACAGTTTCTTAGAGTCCCAAAGGAACTAACTCCCAGTGGTCCACAGTAAGCTACTCATTGGTGCACGTACACTGGCATTCCCCTCACTTCCCTACCTCACTTCCCTACCAGCTTCCTGAGATCTTATCCCAAATAAAGTACTGGCATCCAAATTCTCATCCTAGGGTCTACCTTTTGGGGAATGTGAACTGACGTACAGCAAACATTACAAAATTCACTTTTATTGCCCAAAGTAACTCATACTTAATAACCAGTCCTGTTAGTTTAAGAAAAAACTTCAAGTAAGTATTATGAGTCATTCAAATTTAACTAATTTTACCTAATACTAACTAAACCCCTTAAGGAGAGTCCATATGAAGAGTCATACAGTACCTGCTTTTCAATCATGGCTTTTTCTTGCTTCTCCTTTTCTTGTTTTTCCTTTTCTTGCTCTTCTTTTAGTAACAGCTCCTCCTTGGCCTTTCTCTTAGCCTCCTCTTCTGCCTTTCTTTTTTCTTCCTCTTCCTGCCGCTTCTTTTCTTCTTCCTGCTTACGGGCTTCCTCTTCTAGGCGAAGTCTTTCCTCCTCTTCCTTTCTTTTCGATTCTTCTCTCTCCAGCCTTTTGAGAACATAACTGTTGTTAGGAGATGATGACATGCTCAAAAGCCAAACTGCCAAAGAACTGTGTGTGCTGACAGGAGAACATAAGGCACAACATAGTTACAGATATGTGCACTTGAATTAGTATCCACTCAAGAAACTGACTCATCCTTCCTGGAAAGCCATACATTTACCAAAAAAAATAAAACACACACACACACACACACACACACGAGTTGACTTTAAATTCTGTTAATACCAAGAGTAATGATGTATTAATTTGTGAACATACCCTAATGAAGACACAAATGTTTCCTAGTCAACCTACAAATGACCACAGCCCCATCATTCTTACTTAATGACAATTCTTTTAAATAACTAAGTGAAATAACTACTTAAAACTATCTGAAGCTAGAAAAAAACCTACAAGTGTCTCAATGGCTACAACTATGGCAGTTGGCAATTTAAGAGTAGTGACTATGAGCTCAAAAAGTTTACTTTGGGTTCCAATTGCTCTGTGACTTCTGAAGTAGCAAGTGGAAAGTGAAAGAAAATGCTAAACAGAACTCTTATATTTAATATAGAAATTAAAATATCTATTTCTTGGGATGCGTGGGTGGCTCAATGGTTGAGCATCTGCCTTCGGCTCAAGGCATGATCCCAGGTCCAGGCGTCGAGTCCCACATCGGGCTCCCTGTAGGGAGTCTGCTTCTCCCTCTATGTCTCTGCCTCTCTCTCTGTCTCTCATGAATAAATAAATAAAATATTTAAAACAAACAAAAACCACATCTATTTCTCATTTGTTTTACCAATCTTAAAAAATCTCTTTTGGGGGTGCCTGTGTGGCTCAGTCAGTTAAGTATCTAACTCTTGATTTTGGCTCAGGTCATGATCTCAGGGTGGTGAGACAAGAGTCTCACATCAGGCTCTACACTCAGTTGGGAGTCTGCTGATTCTCTCACTCTCTCCCTCTGCCCTTCTTCCCACTCATGCTCTCTAAAATAAGTAAATAAATCTTTAAAAAAATAAAGTGTTAAAGAATATTTTATTATTTGCTTTATGAAAATTAAATGATATTTAGGCATTTTTCATCCACAGATGAGTGGTTGATAATAGAATGATAAAGAGCTCTAAGCAGTGAGAGAAAACCCTATAAAGTGTAAGTGCTTGTTTTTACATTTCTAACATTTTTCCGACTCACAAGTATGTCACTTTCCTCAACTATAAAAAGATTAAGTAATCATATTCATCTTGCAGTGTGTACTGAATGGCAATGTGATATATGGGCAAGATCAAGAGTGCACCTGGGGTGCCTGGGTGGGTGTCGGTTAAGCATCTGCCTTCAGCTCAGGTCGTGATCCCAGGTTCCTGGGGTCCAGCCACATGTGGGGCTCCCTGCTCAGTGGGGAGTCTGCATCTGCCTCTGCCCCTCTCCCTGCTTGTTGCTCTCTAATAAATAAAAACTTTAAAAGATTCTCTCTCTCCCTCTGCCCTCCCTACCAAAATATCAGGACTTAAAAAAATATCCTTCTGTCTTGCAGGAACTGTAGAGGCAGCTGGCCTATGTATCACCAAAGAAATACATAGGTAGGATCCTTGGGTGGCACAGGGGTTTAGCGCCTGCCTTTGGCCCAGGGCGCGATCCTGGGGACCCGGGATCGAATCCCACATCGGGCTCCCGGTGCATGGAGCCTGCTTCTCCCTCTGCCTGTGTCTCTGCCTCTCTCTCTCTCTCTCTCTCTTTCTGTGTGACTATCATAAGTAAATAAAAAATAATATATATATATATATATATATATATATATAAAGAAATACATAGGTACAGAAACACTGAAAGACATTAGCCCAAGACTAATAGTACACAATATATCCTACATTAGCAAAAGTTGCAGTGTCTAAAAGCATTGCTGGAAAAATAAATAAATAAATAAAAGCATTGCTGGGGCAGCCCTGGTGGCCCAGCGGTTTAGTGCCGCCTTCAGCTCGGGGTGTGATCCTGGAGACCCAGGATCGAGTCCCACGTCAGGCTCCCTGCATGGAGCCTGCTTCTCCCTCTGTCTGTGTCTCTGCCTCTCTCTCTTTCTCTGTTTGTCATGAATAAATAAATAAAATCTTTAAAAAAATAAAAATTAAAAAAATTAAAAAAAATAAAATTAAAATTAAAAAAATAAAAAAATAAAAATAATTTGTTCCATTGCTGGAACAAATGAAATTATTAACAAACATTCTAGAGAACTCTGGACAAGAGCATTATGGGGCCTAATCAGAAAGAAACCCCACTTCTTAGATTTCTCAATGAAAGACCAAATATGTTTAACACAAGATTACCAAAATGGGTGTGTCGATAACAAAACTTATCCAAGGATTGATTCAGAGCACTGTTTTAGTTCTTATCCCTCATTTGACAAGATGGTTTTGACTATCTCTGAGAAGTTAATACACAAAAGATATATATTGTATATGAATTAATGTACAAGTTACTTCAACTTTATCTTCATCTTCAGGATCTGAAATGCCATTGTTTCTTCTGTTTTACCATAAGGACTTCAGAGGTGCCTAAAGCGCACACACGGGCACGCGCACACACACACACACACACACACACACAGGAACACATCCTCCTGGCCCATAAGTCTCCCTAATTCTTATCATCAATGTAAGTACAACACACATTCCTCCCCACAAAGCCCATGACTACCTGCTTGTCCCTTCTGTTATACACAAAATACTCTCCATTAACCATACTCCATTTCTCCCAAAGTAGGTCAAAACTAGCTTCCTATGTGAAACTGAGTCCCTCAATATACTCTCCAAGGATGAATATTCTTTCTCTTAAGAATATTCTTTCTCTTATCACCTGCTTAAGAAACCAGAGAACATGGATTTGGTCATTTCTCCACAGTGCTGCTGTTACAAGCTGCCCTACCTCCTTGCTCTTGCCATCTTTACCATGGGTCTGGAGTTCACAAGAGCCATGTGCAATTCTATCACCCCTCTGTCTTAATTCCTATCACCTACTCCAAACCCATCTCCTTTCCTTACCAGGCAGAAAGTACCAAAAAACTATGCATCATGGTCATCATATAGCATATGCATATGGTAGATGCATTCCTTATCCCTGTCAATGGCCTTTCATGCATGTCTTTATGTAATGACCCCATCTCTCATCCTCCAGCCCCTGGCCCCTCTTGTACTTGCACCACATCCCTGACACATGCTCAGCCTTGAACTATTCAATCTGTGAACAAAAATGTGGGTTGCACTATTCGCTCTTCCTTGTGTGTTTAAAAGTTTTCATTAAAAACAAAAGCTTAATCTTCAACATCCTGAACTTGCCATTCTTTGATCTGTTTTCATCTTGTCCTTCAGCACCTTCTCTCTGGACCTGCTCTGGACACACTGAATTTGAGATGCATTTGAGATACACTCAAAGTAAAGCATAAGGCAACTGGGATATGGCCTCTAGGTTCTAGACCAGTGTTATCCAGGAGAACTTTCAGTGATGAAGGAAATGTTCTATAAATTTGTGTTAACCAATATGGTAGCTACTAGCCATGTAGCTATTGAACACTAGAAATGTGACTAGTACAGCTGAGGAACTGAATTTTGCTTAATTTTAGTAAATTTGCATTTTGGTAGTCACATGGGAATAGACGGCTATAGTAGTAGACAGTACAGCTCTAGCAAGAGACTGGGCCATAGGCACAGATTCAGAGGTCACCAGCATGCATGTGTTATTTAGTGCTTCCCTTGTACCAGGAAGTATTAAAGGTTTACAAAACAATATGAAATTAGCTTCAGAAACAGATGGTAAATGAGGCAAAGGGAAAATGAGGGTAGAAGGGGAGATGAGAGTAGAGTTGGTTTAGTACATCCAATGCTTACCATGAAACTGTTATGTGAAATGTGAGCTCCAAATCTTTTGAAGCCAAAGGAAAATGGTCGAACAGGAGGGAGCACCACTGCTCATGGAGGGCTTGTCAGGTGAAACTGGCCTAGGACTTAGGGTTAGGAGTCAAGGCAACATGTGAGGGGATGGGAGGTGGACAGAGGAGACTGAGAAGGAGAGGTCAAAGAAGCAAGGGCAAACTTGATAAGGCCAAAGTCAACAAAGAAATGGATTAGGAGTCTGGCAATTTGGAGGAATGGTGAGTGTGAGATATGAACAGGAGTTGAAGAAATAAAGACAGAAAGTACAATCAAGTCTTTCAGGAGCTGGGCTGTGTAAGAAATGTGTGTGAGAGAGAGGGTGATTGCTGGAAGGTAAAGAACTTCACCTTCCTAATAAGCATACAGCCACAATCATGTTACTTACCTGCCCAGAACTTGCAATCACCAAGGCCTGTCATTTGAGGTCCTGTGATTCATCTTAACCTCCTGTGACCTCTTTTCATAATGCTATGGCCCACTCAAACCAGCCCAAACACACTACTCAACAAAAAGATCTGTCACTGTTGACCAGAGGGCTGGAGGTGGGAAAATCATCAGAGAAGTACAGAACTTGAAAAAGGGACAAGTAAGACCTACTGCCCGTCTTTAGAAAAAATCAGCAAACCTGTAATTAAAGACCACAAAAGACTTGCCAAGGTCACTTAAGGATCAAGGTAATCCTATATTATTTATCACTCTAAATTCCGTACCAGTCTTGAAGTGCTGTGGCATGGCTTGCTTCCTGTCAAGTTAATTCCCTAAATATATTGGACTGCACTATGTGATTACCCTGAAAGCTTCTTTATCAATTTAATGATAAAATCTAGCTTGTCCTTCAACATGCATTCTTTTCTGAATACAAAGATCAGAAAAGGCAGAACTGTCTGTACTTTGACCAAAGTGTCCTGGTACTAACAACATGGTGGTTCTCACACTTTGGTGAGCTATTAAAACAGGATGGGGCCTAGGTCTGTGTATTTTCATTGCATTCCCTGTATGGTACTGACACCCCTTCCCATATTTAAGGACCACTACCATGATGTCTTCTGTTGTGCTCCAGGTTTGGAGTCCCTGTACCCTTGTTGCTTGTGGACAATGACATCAGCTTCTACCTCATCTAGGGGCCTTTGTTCAACCTTCCTCCTTCTCACCTGGGGGTGTAAGTTAGGAAAGTTTAAGGAAAAAACATTATTTGGGAAGCATAACCAAGATCTCCACCTTTGGAACCTCCTGTCCTCAGGGAGAACCTCATTCCATGAGCAATGCTCAAACTCCCCTGATAGCTCTATGAGGCCTGGATGGTCCTAGAGTCCAAGGGAAGAATGGGAAGTTATTGGTAACATTTAGATCCAGGAGCTATGAGTTTCCAGGTAGTCTTAAAAGGGCAACATTTCATCACTGTTAATTTCATCTAGTAGAAGACACAGTCTCCTGAACACCTGCCATACAGACCTGTATTTCTGCCAAGTTTTTATCAATAATTCAAACTCTAAAAAGAAAGGAGAGCTGCTCTTTCTACCATAGCTTTTTATATGAGATGGTAACGAAACTCTGAGCAGCCCCCATACCTGTCCTGTTCTTCTTTCTCCAGCCGTTCCTGCTCCTCCTGCTCCTTCTGTAGCCGGGCTTGTCGTCTCTTTTCAGCCAGGATCTTCGCAGCCTCTCCAGCATCAGTGGTGCCTGCTGTGTGCTTCCCTGAGGTTATATGAGAGGAAAAGATCATGGGAAATGAAATACTGATTGTACTCACATGGGTAGCTGCCACTTAGAAACAAAAAGTCCAACTCAGTGGGTGATGGGAAATGCTGCTGGGAGAGGTACGATTAGCCACTGAGCAGAGAGGTTGCAGCAGGATGGCTGTGACCCTGTGAATGCATTTCCCAGTGGAGGGTAGTGGAAAGGTGAAGAGAAGAGACAAGGTGGCTAGCATGACCCACAGGAACCACCACCACAGTGCCCATCTGGGTGAACTCACTGCATCTAGCATAAAAGCTTGAAGGTCTAAAGGAAGACCTTCTCTGTGGGAAGTGCTGATGCTGGCTGGATGCAGCTCAACACCCCCATGAAATTCCAAAGCCATGACCAGTGTCAATCCCTCCTCTAAGGGATCCATAGGAGACCAAGGGGAAGCACTCGGGCAACGTGCAAGCCTGAGAAAACAGCATGAGGGCATGAAGTTGTCAGAGGGAAAAATCTCCTTTCCTTCTTCCCTCCCAAACATGAGACTCCCACATGGATCGGGCAAAGAGAGAAACAATATGTAAAAGCCATGGCCTGGGGGCAGCATTGACAAAAAGGTCCTACCTCCACTGCTCTCGGCCTTCCCTCCTGTGACCACATGCTTCTCAGTGACATGTTTGTCTACCACATGCTTCTCTGGGGCTTCTTCTCCATGCAGGCCAGCTGCCTGCTGAGCCAGGACACTTTCCCTTTCCTTATTGCTCTTCTCTTTCTCTGCTTTCCTCTTCGGTGTTTCCTGGTTGGGAAAGGTGGGTAAGCGGTACTTCACAGGAGACCCTGGGTATGGCGGCTTCATATTCTTTGGAGACTGTGGATATGCTTTTGAAGTTGCCCTGGAAAACAAAAAACACACCAGCAGATGATTACTGGGCCTGATCACAGAACCTTCTCTCTGTTCCTAGGAGGCATGGTTCCAAAAAAGCTGAAATAATTTCACTCAACACAATGTCTTTAAAGTCCCTGGTTCCCTTTTTTTTTTTTTTAAAGATTTTATTTATTTATTCATGAGAGATACAGAGAAAGAGAGGCAGAGACACAGGCCGAGGGAGAAACAGGCTCCATGCAGGGAGCCCAATGTGGGACTTGATCCCGGGTTTCCAGGATCACACCCTGGGCTGAAGGCGGCGCTAAACCGCTGAGCCACCGGGGCTGCCCCTCCTGGTTCCCTTTTTTTTTTTTTTAAAAAAATTACTCTTTACTAAAGTATGACTGATATCCAGTTCCTTTTCATATGCTGAGGAATAAACTCAGGCAAAGGGTGGGGAGAGGAGGTAGAGGTGTCTTTTTTTTTGTTTTGTTTCTTAAGATTTAAAAGAATCTGTCCTGATACTGGGAAGACGTGAAAGCTGAGAACAAGCCTACTGTCACTCAGGGAAATACTGCTTTGTTGAAATGCCGGAGCCTGTCTTATGTTGAAAAAAGGTCCATCATACACTGGTCTAGGCTTGGCTCCTGGTGAGTGCTAGGTGTTGAGGATACAGATAACAACCTAGCTTCAGAAGCTGAGTTTACCCAGAAATCTGCACAGGAAAGAAGCATTTGCAGAGTTCCTTCCGAAAGAAGTAATCTGTACATAAATTACAAAATGTCAGTCTCAATCCTGTATAGCAGGTTGAACCATATGAAATTTCCAATATTCAACTGTTTTTGATCTATGAAAACAGCAAAAAAGACAAAAAAGTAACTCGACATAATACTAAAGGCCAATATATCACCTTAGGATTAAGAGTTACCTAATCAGGTTCTGATGGTAAGGAAATAGTATGATCAAATCACTATTATACTTGGTCTTGAGCTAAAAAATAATCAAGTGTTATGTGGATTAGGTAAAATGCAGGCCAGTTTTCCAATGATGTTCTCATGCTTAAAGGCCAGCTATAAATGCCCAAGAAACCACTTTGTCTTAATCAAAGCCAGACCAAGGGGGATCCCTGGGTGGCTCAGCAGTTTGGCGCCTGCCTTTGGCCCAGGGCGCGATCCTGGAGTCCTGGGATCGAGTCCCGTGTCAGGCTCTTGGCATGGAGCCTGCTTCTCTCTCCGCCTGTGTCTCTGCCTCTCTCTCTCTCTCTCTCTCTCTCTCATAAATCAATCAATCAATCAATCAATCTTAAAAAAAAAAAAAGCCAGACCAAGGGCACCATAATGGTGTCATACTCGACCCAATGAATACAACTTGAACTTGATTCGAATTTTTAAAATTCGCTGTTTCAGCATCTGGTATTTTACTAATAAAGAATCAGTCCAGATCTCACATTCATGGTAGGCTGTCTGCCCCTTTGAACAGTCTGCTCCCCAGGTGGACAGCTCTGGCCCCAGAAAGAATGGTTTCATACTGGCCATACCAACTTCCCTGTGCCATCATCCTATATAGGCTTGGAGCCACACAGAACCTCTGCAACAACTTGGCCACATGGATGGTGCCTCCCCACTATAAACTGTTCTCAGTCTGCCCTTGGGCTCAGCTGACTCAGGCTCACGATTCCTAAGGGACTTCTCAGCAACCAGTATTTCTTTCCTTTTTTATAAATGGCAATGATTGATTGATTGATTGATTTATATATATATATATAGATAGAGAGAGAGAGAGAGAGAGAGAGAAAGAGAATTGCCAACATATAACATAACACCCAGTACTCATCCTGTCAAGTGCCCACCTCAATGCCAGTCACCCAGTCACCCCAGCCCCCCACCCACCTCCCCTTCCCCTTGTTCGTTTCCCAGAGTTAGGTGTCTTTCATGTTCTGTCACCCTCACTGATACTTCCCACTCATTTTCTCTCCTTTCCCCTTTATTCCCTTTCACTATTTTTTATATTCCCCAAACGAATGAGACTATAAAATGTTTGTCCTTCTCTGAATGACTTACTTCACTCAGCATAATACCCTCCAGTTCCATCCCCGTTGAAGCAAATGGTGAGTATTTGTTGTTTCTGATGGCTGAGGAATATTCCATTGTATACATAGACCACATCTTCTTTATCCATTCATCTTTCGGTGGACACCGAGGCTCCTTCCACAGTTTGGCTATTGTTTATAGCAGGTATTTCTTTCCAATTGTACCCTTTAACCTTGATTTTCTAAATTTGTTCCTAGACTCTCTCACATACACACCAAAGAGCCATGCATGCACAGTATCCTGTCCTCTCCATATCCGTATGTACCAGGGTTTTTCAACCCTGCTGTTACTGACATTTGGGTCTGAACTTCTTTGTTTTAAGGCTGTCCTATGCATGTAGGATGTTTAGCAGCAATCCCTGGCCTCAACCTACCAAGACACCAATAACTATCCCCACCCTCAACTCCTGGTTGCAACAACCCAAAATGTTTCTAGACACTGTCAAATGTCCCCTCAGGGACAAGGTCATCCCAGGTGAGAACCACCTGAGTGACACATACATACAGCTACCTCCACATACATTCTATCTGTATAAAGCAGATAAGAATAGAGCTACTATGGTTGGATAGGCAGTGTCTTAATCCCCACAGTCACCCCAAGGCACAACTATGGGCTTCCTGAGAGCCTTAGCTTGAGAGGTAACTATTAGTGGCTTATATATTTTGACAGAGTCACAGCTGGATTCTTCACAGCTGGTGAGACTGAGCAAAGGTGCTGGACTCACACAGCCCAGTCCAACCACATTCTCTCTGGGACTTGCCTACAGAAAGCACACACTCTGAGCTTCTCTGAGCAGTGCCTAAAGAGGTGGGCTCTACCCAAGGGGGTCTGCACTGTGCTGGTGTCTCTGCCAGTGAATGAAGAGATGGATAAGAAGCTCTTCTGCAGATATGACTCCCACCATGAGGGTCCCCAGGGATGGAATTGAGGGAGTAAGTAAGAAACCTGAACTGGCTGCAGGCCCAATCCATTCTAGTATCCTTAGCAGGCAGAAAGCCTGCATCTGGATCCTGATGTACCCCTGGGGCTGGTTTAAATGGCTCACTATCAGAAGAGAATGGAATGCGATGAAGTCACACCCTCAGTCAGTGTGCCTGGAACCTGTAGATGGAAATGCATGGCTGAATTACAATCCTGGGGGAACACCTGGGTGGCTCTCAGCAATTGAGCATCTGCCTTCAGCCCAGGGCCTGATCCTGGAGTCCCGGGATCGAGTCCTACCTCGGGCTCCCTGCATGGAGCCTGCTTCTCCCTCTGCCTGTGTCTCTGCCTCTCTCTCTTTCTCTGTATCTCTCATGAATAAGTAAATAAAATCGTAAAAAAAAAAAAAAAGAATTACAATCCTAGGGAGAAAAAGCCGGAAAGGTCTGGATGGGGGAGGTCTGACAGCCTCAGGTCAGCTCAGCCCTGAGCAGCCCTGCTTCAACAGAAAAGTCATGCAATGGTTCTGTTCACACCACAGACTGAGAGGTTCTAAATACAAACAACTGGGCTAATTACCTAGAAGCATGCATCTCAAACTAATTTCTACCTTACATGTAAGGATAAACTCACTGTATTAAGCAGTCTGTTTACATTCCCCTACTCCAGCCCCTGTTCAATATACAGAATTAGAAAACACACACACACACACACACACACACACACACACTCATGCATGCACAAACAAAACCTTTAACTTAGAAAAGTGTAGGCATCATTGATTTTTTTTAAATAGCAAGCAACAGCAACCAAAATACAGAATACAATCTTAAAAATTCCCTATTAACCCCCATTTATGTAGTTTTCTGCTCATTCTGTCTTGCCACTTTTCTACAGGGATTTAGGACTGCAAGAGATGCTAAGCACAAGCATCCTGAACCAGGGGATATTGGTCTGGCAGGCTCCAAGGCTCTCTGGTCAGCTCTGCTCACACTACTACAAACCAAACAAAGTCTGGCAAAGTTATTTTTTGCAATTTCTTAAAACAGGTATCTTTAACTGATGAAAGAAATTAAACATGAATTTATCAGGGGAACTTATTGTGCTTTCACAGAGAAGTACTTTCTCATCTACATAAAAAGTATCTATTTGCCTGCCACAATGATCCAGTGAGGTAGGTGGATATTAGAATATCCACCTGAGATAAGAAAGCCAAAGTCCTAAGCATTTAAAGGATCTTTCCCAAGAGGTGCTACCAGGTAAGACAGCCAAAGCTGGCCCTCAAATTATTTGATTCTTCATCTTGTTTTTTTATAGGTTTTCCATTTTATTTTTTAAAAAATTTTATTAATTTATTTGAGAGAGAGAGAGAGAGAGAGAGAGAGAGCGCACGACTGAGCACAAGCAAGCATGAGCAGAGAGAGGAGAAGCCGGCTCCTGGCTGAGCAGGGAGCCCAACACAGGGCTGGATCCTAGGACCCCGAGATCATGATCTGAGCTGAAGGCAAACACTTTACCAACTGAGCCACCCAGGTGCCCTTAGGTTTTCCATTTTAATTTTTAAAAGTTCAATACCTCCTCCAATGATTAAAGTTTTAACAGAGGGGATTCACATATTTTGCTAGGATGGTAGAGATAGGTCTTCTAGTGCACAAGGCAGGATTATATAACATTCTGAGGTTCCATGACTGGTAGGAAATAATGAGCAAACCCCTCTGTAAGTAGAGCAGCAAGAATAAGTTTGAGAGAGGGTTGTCACACTTCTGGATGTGAGTTTACTGCAAAGCAGAACCCAAAGGACTATTTTCCTCCACATCTTGGAATCTAGTTTGTTTCTCTAAAGCCACTTGACTCCAGGCATAGTGAACAGAGCCTATCCACATAATGGGAGGGCTCTGTGGCCTCCTTATCAGCACAGCGTGGCCAACATTTTGAAAAGTCAATGTTCATGGTCAGTAATAAACTTTCCAGGGAGGAAAAAGCAATTCTATTCCAGAGAAACTTGTGGCTACCACCTTAACCCAGTGGTCAAAGTTACCATCACTAGTAATGAAACAACCTGACACCATGGCCTCCTGATACGAAGCACTGAGAAGAAATCAACATGTCTTCTGGGATTCTTGCCTCAAATGCATAACTTGAGTCTAATCATGACCCAAATTGATGGACACTCCCCAAAATATCTGGCCTGTACTCTTTAAAAATGTCAAGGTCATGAAGAAGAAAGGCTGAAGAACTGTTCAAAGTTAGAGGAGACCAAGAAGACAAAACAACCAAATGCAATGTGGGAGCCAGGATTGGATCCCAGACTGGGGGGAAAATGCTATAAAGAATCTCGCTGAGACAGTTAGCAAAAGTTGCACATAGACTGTAAATTAAGTAACAGTAACATGTCAAAAATAAATTTTCTAATTTTCACAATCGTATTGTGGTTACACAAAAAGAATGTCTTAATTCTAGGGATAAAAGGTCGTGATGTCTTTGACTTACTCTTATATGGCTCTGGGAAAAATCTCTGTGAGTTTGTCTATACAGAGTGAATGAAAGTATGTGGGGGGATGGGAATGACGAAGCAAATATGACTAAACATCTTTGGTCTAGTCTTGAAATTCTTCTGTACTGCTGAAAGGACTTAAAAATTAAAAGGCTTTGGGGGCACCTGAGTGACTCAATCAGTTAAGGGTCTCCCTTTGGTTCAGGTGATGATCTCAGGGTCCTGGGATCAAGCCCCGAGATGGACTCCTTGCTCAGTGTGGTGCCTTGCTTTTTCCTCTCCCTCAGCCATTCCCCTCACTCATGCTCCCTTTCAAATAAATAAAATGTTAAAAAAAATTAAAAATAAAAAAGGCTCTTAAAAATTGGTCAAAACTAAAAAAAAAAGTCTAAACTCAAATTATCCTCTAGTAAAACTGAGGATACATAGCAGACATAAGTCTGCTATGAGGAGGGAGCATAACTTAACATTTTTAATTATCCTTTTCAAGAAAATTTTCATATAAGAATGTAAAAGTCTGGGCAGCCTGGGTGGCTCAGCAGTTTAGCGCCGCCTTCCACCCAGGGTGTGATCCTGAAGACCCAGGATCAAGTCCTGCATTAGGCTCCATGCATGGAGCCTGCTTCTCCCTCTGCCTATGTCTCTGCCTCTCTCTCTCTCTCTCTCTCTCTGTCTCTCATGAATAAATAAATAAATAAAATCTTTAAAAAAAAGAATGTAAAAGTCTATCTGAGAAAAAATGGTGGTGGCAAAAACAACAGCCAGCCTGTCAATAGAGGCCCTGATCCAGTGTAGATGCTCATCTGTAGGCAGGGGTAACCACATCATATATGCACCAGGGAAATGTAGGCAATGATGCTCAGTAATGATTGATTAAAGGTCCTCAACCACTAGAGGAATCGCTTGGCTCCATGAGTCCATGATTCTGAGTGGGAGGTACTTATTTTGGGCCATGCTGACAACCTGGTCTTATTTTTTTCCCCTGATGACAAACAAAATCTGTTTTGTTTCTCAAAATGCATGATGAAGTTAATCTAGGCTGACACAAACTGAGCTCAGGTATGAGCTCTCAAAGTGATAGACTATATTTTCCAAAGATGACCACAAAAAAATCTTATCTGACCCCACACAATCTTTTGAGTTTCTTTCTCCATCCCACCGAGTCTGGGTTGGCTGGACTGCTTTGATCAATAAAACACAGCAAAGAAGGAATGCTGTGCCAATTCATGGCACAGTACTTAACTGGCCTGGCAACTTCTACTTCCTGTTTGTTCTTGGGAACACTGCCTCTTAGAACTCAGTGCCATGCTGTGAGATACCCAAGTCATATGGAGAGGCTATGTGTAGGCATTCTATTCTGGTTCCCAGCCCCCACCAAGCTCCAGCCAATAGCCAGCATTAACTGGCATCCAGGTGAATGGTTTATCTCAGACTTTCAGCTCAGTCAAGACCTACATTAACTACAGCCCCAAGTGACATTGAACCTATGGTGGAAGACCCCAGATGAGAACCACCAGATGAACCCAAGTCAAACCTCAGAAAAATCACACAAAAGACCCCAAAAGAGACCCTCCTGGTAAGCCAAAGTTATGGAGCTATGAGAATCAATAACAAATTGTTATTTTATGCTACTAAATTTTTTGGGGGGGTAGCTTATTACTATGATACAGCAAGAGGTAACTGAAACATTCCCCATCATAATGACCAAAATGACTTAGAGCATATTTATAAAAAGCTGAAACCATTAGAGAACATTTTACACTGAAGAATTAGGAGTACAGACAGCACCAAAACTCAGAGGCAGGGACAGGCTGGATAAACGCACATGGCCACACTTCATTTCCTCTCTCTAGGTTACAAGAAGAAAGCTATGCTCCATCCAAATCTTTGAGAGTGTTGCTGAAGCTAGTTTTCTAAAACCCATACAAGTACTCAACAATGCAAACAATGGAAATAAACTTGAACGCTTAAAAGAGCAATGCCATTAATATGCACAGCCACGGAACAGTGGCTTAATTTATCTGAGATCGGGGAGGAGAACAATGTGCTGTCAGAGCCATTTATCACATGACCTGTCTGAGTTTCTAGATGGGGGGTTCAAAAGGACTAACTAAACCACCGTTCAAAGCCACATCGCTTCCAGTATGCTTTAAAGATCAACACACTTGGTCTGCAGAGGGAAGGCTGAAAATGTCACTCTGATTGGGATTTATTTTGTGTGTGACACCATTTTAAAATGCAAGGGTTTCTTTTTTTTTCTTTCTTCAATATTGAGCATGCGAAAAATATTTATAAAATAGGAAAAGTATGAAGAATGATATAACATGAAGAATGATACAACATGAAGATGATATAACAAATACCCACACACCTAACAACTAGTTCCCAAGAAAGACATTATAAATAGGCTGGAATCTCCTGTGTACCCCTTCCTGGCCCCTCCCCTATGCCCCACTCAGAAGCCATCATTACTTTGCATTTTATATTTGCCATTTTCTTACTTTTCTAATAATTTTACCACATTTATATTCTTGAAAACATGCTGGTTTTACACATCTGGGAACTCAATATAAATGTCATACTGTTGATATTCTTTTACAACTTCCTTTTGCTGCTCAACACTATGTTCCTGAGATCCACCCACTGGTTGTGGGCAGCTGCAATCCATTCTTTTTCACTGCTGTAGAGTTTGGCTGGATTTTCAGAATTTATTTACAGCCTACCTGACTTCCCACATTTCTCAGACCTGGTTCATACCCACTGTGGTTCAGCCATTAATTTTTACCTGGGGAGAAATTATCTTTCTTTTTTGAATGTCTTAAAATCAAGAAATGTTTGCTTCTCAGCAATGTCCACCATAGCCAAACTGGAAAAAGCCCAGATGTTCACCGACAGATGAACGGATAAAGAAAATGTGATATATGTATACAATGGACTACTAATCAGCCATCCAAAAAAATGAAATCTTGCCATTTGCAACGATGTGGATGGAACTAGAGGGTATGATGCTAAGCTAACTAAGTTAATCAGAGAGACAATCATCATATGATTTCATTCATATGTGGAATTTAAGAAACAAAACAGAGGATCATAGGGGAAGAGAGGAAAAAATAAAACAAGATGAAGTTATAGGAGGAGACAAACCATAAGAGACTCTTAATCATAGGAAACAAATGAGGGTTGCTGGAGGGGAGTGGAGTGGGGGTCGGGCTCACCGGGTGATGAACAGTATTAAGGAAGCACGCGATGCAATGAGCACTGGGTGTTTTATAAGACTGATGAACCACTAAACTCTACCTCTGAAACCAATAATACATTATATGTTAATTGAGTTTGGATAAAGTTTCAAAATTTTTCAAAAAAAAAAGAAATGTTTGCTTCTCCTTAGACGTCTCAACTTGGTAATTCTGATTTAGAAGTACTGGAGCAAATTCCTGTCCCCAGGGCACTTATATTTTTTAATATTTTATTTATTAATTTGAGAGAGTGAGAGAGAGAGAGCATAGGAGCAGTGGGAAGGGGCAGAGGGAGAGGGAGCAGCAGATTCCCTGTTGAGCAGGGTGCCAGAGACGGAACTCAACCCCAGGACCCTGGGATCATGACCTGAGCATAAGGCAGATACGTAACCGACTGAGCCCCCCAGGAGCCCTCAAGGGCACTTTTTTTTTTTCTTTTTTTTTCAAGGGCACTTCTTAAGGAGATAATGATTTTGATAGTTTTGACAGTATACCAGAAGTCCAGCTATGTTAAGTTCACTATTTTTCCTGCCTGGACTAGAGATGACAAGTACAGGGCTCTGGAAAAAAAAAAAAAGGTCATTTCATTAATTTTTCTCTGAAGTAGCAGGAATATGCTGTACTACAGTATTAGAAACCAGTACCCCTCATCCTTCAAAAATTTCCCAGGAGAAATATGCAGCCCAGAAAATAGAACATTTAAGGAACTGATCAGTGGGAGGAAAAAACTGAAAAATGGCTCAAAAGAAAAGGAGGCAAAGGGCCTGAGTCCTTGGGCAGGAATGATCCTAGCATCGCCTATCCCCACCAGCCAATCTGCTTCTGCCCTCCAGGTTCTACTTCCCTTCTTGTTTTCGTCACATGGACACACTAAGCACTTACTGTGCAACAATAAATCCAATCAGTCCCCACCCTCTGGGCAGTCTAGCAGATGATACAGTGCAAGAAGCCACAGATCAATATGGTCTGCTCCCTCACTCCCTGCGGGGCTCTGTTCAAATCTCACCTCCCCAGAGAAGCCTTCCCTGACCGTCATATCTAGCTACCCCTCCCCCCTCCACCACTGTCATCTGACTCAGTTTTAGTTTGCTTCATAGAACTTCTCACCACTTGATGTTATATTTGTCATTCACTGTCAAGTAGGTTTCTCACATGGGCTGAGAACACTGGACACAGAGAAGGCACTCTGTAGGCATTTGACGAATGAAGGAATAATTGGAGTATGCATATGAGGCTCTGTGAGCATGGAGAGGGGGTGAATACAGTTTTGGCTGGTTCTACAGAGGATGATGGCTGAGCTGAGTTCTGAGGAATGAGCAGTTTAAGTTGAACAACTCTATCTGCCCTAGGCTTGCAACTGTCCTCATCTGCATCCCCATCTTTCTCTCACCTCACTTGGGGTCTGTTCAACTGGAGACTGTTCTCACTCATTTAGGGGTTCTCCGAAGCATATGGGTCACAGGGACTTGCATTCATTCATTCCACAAATATTATAGAGCACCTACTAGGTACTCATTACTCCTCTATATAGAGGGGAAATTTTAAAAATTTCTCTAAATTGAACTGCATTAAAAACTCTGGGATTTTGAGGGCTCCTAGGTGGCTCAGTCAGTTGAGCATTCGACTCTTGATTTTAGCTCAGGTCATGACCTCAGGGTTGTGAGATCCAGCCCTGAGTTGGGCTTGGCACTCAGTGCAGAGTCTGCTTGAGAGTCAGTCTCTCTCTCTCTCTCTCTCTCCCTCTCTTTTTCTTCTGCCCCTTACCCAACTGACACAATCTTATGTATGTACATGCACGGCTCACTCTCTAAATAAAATCTTAAAAAAAAAAGAAAAGTCTGGGATTTTGTTTAAATCTCTTTGGTCAAAAAAAAATCTCTTTGGTCAGAGAGAGTTGTTTATAAGATTTGGATGACATGTCCTTTAAAATATAAAATAGCTCCATTTATATACAATAGAATACTATTCAGCCATAAAAAATAATGGAATCTTGTCACTTGTAACACATGGATAGAACTTGAGGGCACTGTGCTACATGAAATAAATCAGATGAAGACAAATATTGTACAATCTCACATGTTGAATATAAAAAATAAACAAAACAAAACAAAACCAAGCTCATAGATCCAGAGAATAGAGTGGTGGTTGCTAGAGGGAAGAGGGGAGTGGAAGAGTGGATGAGATGGATGAAGGGGGTCAAAAGGTACTAACTTCTAGTTATAAAATAGGTGAGCCATGGAATGTAATGTACAGCAGGGTGATTCTAGTTAATAATACCATATTGTAGTGCATATCTGAAAGTTGCTAAGAGAATAAATTTTAAAAGCCCTCACAAGAAAAAAAATTTTTTTTAATTTTGTACCTATGTATGGTGATGGATGGTAACTAGAATTACTATGGTCATCATTTCATAATGTATACAAATACTGAATCATTATTTTGTCCACCTGAAACTAATATAATCAATTGTATCTCAATTTAAAAATATATAAAATAGGGGATCCCTGGGTGGCTCAGTGGTTCAGCGCCTGCCTTTGGCCTAGGGCATGATCCTGGAGTCCCGGGATTGAGTCCCACATCAGGCTCCCCGGCATGGAGCCTGCTTCTCCCTCTGCTTGTGTGTCTGCCTCTCTCTCTCTCTCTCTCATGAATAAATAAATAAATAAATAAATCTTTAAAAAATATATATAAAATAGTTCCTGAAACACACCATCAAAGAAATAGCACAGAGCCCACTATGAGCCTGCTTCTAAAAACTTAATTATCATCTCTACAGAAGGCAACAACCTCCTTAGTTTAGCTGTGTGCAATTTACAATGATGATGATGAAACTTGCCAGCTACTCTCCTTGCAGGGACCATGAGTCAGTATGAAAGAAAATAGTGTAATCTAGAAAAAACCCCCAATATGAATAGGCTTTTTTCTTTGTTAATGTCTCACCCTAACACCTGAGTAGTAACATGTGAATGGAAGACTCAAAAATAAGACAATGACAAATAGAGACCTACAGCCCACCTAATGGATTTAGAATTTGCAAGAGAGCAATGCCATAACCAAAGAGAGGCAATACTAGCACAGAAAGAATGTAATGGACTTAAAAGACAAAACAAAAACTTGATGCTATTAATTCAGCAACATATTATATAAGGATTTCTCTTATAGAAGTCATATACATCAATAACAGGTATTTGTAATTTATAAAAACCACATGTTCTCTGAACAAAATAATATTAGGGAACAAAAGTCTCTGTTAGAATGCAACAAATTAGAAATAAGAGCTGATGTCACCCTGAAATATTTTTTTCTCTGAATATTTTAAACAAATTCCGAAGTATTAATTTTTTTAAAAGATTTTATTTATTTAGAGATGCCTGGGTGGTTCAGCGGTTGAGTGTCTCTGCCTTTAGCTCAGGGTGTGATCCTGGGATCGGGGATCAAGTCCCGCATCAGGCCCCCTCTGCTGTCCCTCCCTCTGCTGTCTCTGCCTCACTCTCTCTGTCTCTCTCATGAATAAATAAATTTTAAAAAGAGAGAACAGAGAAAGGGGGGCAGAGACAAGGCAGAGGGAGAAGCAGGCTCCCTGCAGTGAGCCAATGTGGGACTCCATCCCAGGCTGAGATTGTGACCTGAGCCAAAGGCAGACTCAACCACTGAGCCACCCAGGCGTCCCCCAAGTGTTCATTAAATTTGTATTTCATCCTATGTTCTCCTAAACAAATTGATGCATTAAACAAGTCTTACATGATTCTCTCTACAGAGTTTCTTATTTTCCCAAATTAAAATCATATTTCTCTTTTCTCTCTCAGTACTACTGAAAATGATTCCATTTTGCTAGCTAGACTGAGTTATTTACTGAGTTATTCTTGTTGGTTACTCTAAGTAAAATATTTTAATGACTTAATTTAATTTTATTTTTTTTATTGGAGTTCAATGTGACAACATATAGCATAACACCCAGTGCTCATCCCATCAAGTGCCCCCCTCAGTGCCCGTCACCCAGTCACCCCCACCCCCCGCTCACCTCCCTTTCCACCACCCCTTGTTCATTTCCCAGAGTTAGGAGTCTCTCTTATTGACTTAAGAGAGTGGTCACAGTGTGAATTTGTTTTGCAGTTACGTGGTTTCATTAGCGAGTTTACCCAATGCTTAACAAAAAAAAATATAATGGCTTCATTTAAAAACAACAACAACATACTGCCAATTGTGGCAGACAACTTATTATTGCCTCTCTGTTGAAGAGACAGATGAGAGAAGGAGAGAGTGAGTGCTCAAGTACATGAGCTTGAGCACCCAAGTACAATGCAATCATTTCACTCTAGATGCAGGTGAAGGAGAATGCCAGAAAAGCAGAACGGAACTGATGGACCAAAAGAGAAAATGTTGAATGGATCATCTCAGTAAATCAGAGCCTCATACTTACCAGGCAACAAATAGCTGAAGAGCCCATCATTGATCCAAAAGATACACAGAGAGTGAGTGAGGTAACCCAAAGTCCAGCATCCCTCCTGCTCACCTCTCAGGGCTGGCCACGACCCATGCAGCAGCAGGAAGCACGTGCTGCGCTATACAGAGCCCCACCAAATTGCTTTAATTGTCCAACTGTGGCAAAGCAGAAAGATGCTTACTTGGATGTCACTGGAGAAGATGACCTCTTAGAAATGCTCCCTGGAAACTCGCATCTTCTCAGAGGAGACCCAAGGCCCGCACTGGGAACAGAAGCTGTTGTTCGAGGGCTCCTCTTCATCTTCTCGGTCTGAAGGGGACACAGAATAGGTCAGCCATGGCCCATCACTGGCAATACTTGTACAATTTCTAAAAATATCCCAGACGGAATAGAAGTGATACACAGCTTTTTTTCAGTAGGGTCCATATGAAGTTATAGTGCTTCCCACAACAGGAATCTTTGCAGGAAAGCACCATGAGGTCATCAATTTTGTGGTCAATACTGAGATCATCCAATAAAAAAACACTTTACCCTCAAAATGCAAGATTTCCTACTCTGTTATCTTGCAAAAAAACTAAGAACAGAACCACATTATAATTCTGGACATATAGAAACTAGATCACTAATCATGAGGGAAATGCAAATCAAAACCATGAACTATCACTTCATATCTGCCAGAATGGCTAAAATAAAAAAAAAAAAGAAACAACAATCATTGGCAAGGATGTGGAGAAAAAGGAACTCTTATGCACTGTTGGTGGGAATGCAAACTGGTGTAGCCACTGTGAAACACAGAATGGAGGTTCCTCAAAAAATTAAAAATAGAACTATCATATAATCCAGTAATTCCACTGCTGGGTATTTACCTAAAGTATACAAAAACACTAATTCGAAGGGATATATGCACCCCTATGTTTATTGCAGGTTATTTACAACAGCCGAATTGTGGAAACAGCCCAAGTATCCACTGATAAATGAATGGATAGAGTATATGGCATAAATGTAAAAAAAAAAATACGTGGTATATAATATGCAATGGACTATTAGCCATAAAAACAATGAAATCTTGCCATATGCAACAACATGGACAGATCTAGAGGATATTATGCTAAGCAAACTAAGTCAGAGAAAGACAAATACCATATGATTTCATTCATATGTGGAATTTAAGAAACAAAAATGAATGAAGAATAAAAGATACACCAAAAAGCGGACTCTCAAATATAGAGAACAAACTGGTGGTTGCTGGAGAGGGGAGGAGATAGGTCAAAGAAGTAAAGGGGAGTAAGAGTATACTTATTTTGATGAGCACTGAGTATGTATAGAATTGTTGAATAACTATATTGTAACTTGAAACTAATAGAACACTGTATGCCTATTGGAATTTTTTTAAAGAATTTAAAAATGAAAAAGAAAACTGGGAAGAGTATGAAAATACATAATCACTCAAAAAAAAAACTACAGGTGGGTGTAAATGTGGTTTTTAACACCCAAGACATTGAGCTGTGGACTCTAACAGTGTACCTGGTGTAATGGGGATTGCAACCTCATAGGGAGGCACCTGCCCCTGTACTTCCTCCCCATGGCCTCCGTCAGCAAGAGGCAAGAGGCACAGCCTGTGTGCCTGGTACATGGTGGGGGCTCCACAAAGGTGGCTCCCTTCTCTATTGGATTTTTCCAGAATAAATCCTCCTTGCCCCCACCCCACGCACACACACACCTTAGCCCCCTTCCACAGTAATTGACCGTACAGTAAAACCCAAGGTTCTGACACATTCACTTCTCATGTAAGAACCTCAGGGCCACAACGGATTTTAAAAACACACATGGTGTTACAAAATAAATGTCCAATAGTACAGTAATGTGACAGTCTTAAAACAGGTCCACATGTCATTTGATGCTCCTGTCTTTCCCTTGAGTGTGGGTTGGTCTTAGTGACCAACTATTGGTCTATTGTTAAGGAACAGCATATAGCAGAATGATGGTGTGTAACGTGAGATTAGAGTATAAAAGGTGCTGCAGCTCTTCCCTTGAGTGCCTGTACCCACCCCTCATGGATCTCTCAATTTGTAGGAAGCCAGCTACCATGTCATTTGGACATTCAAGCAGCTCTATAGAGAGGTCCATGCAATAAAAACCTGAGGCCAGCAGCCAGTTCTAGAAGAGACCCAGCCATGCTTTCAGAGGATTACAGCTCTGGCCATCATCCTGACCACACTGTCATGAAGAGACCCTGAACCAGAACCACCCAGCTAAGCCATCCTCAATCTCTCACCCGAAGAACCAGTGTGGTAATAAACATTTGTCTTAAGCAGCTAAGGTTTGGGGTGATTTGTTATGTATCAAGCAATAATTAGTAAAAGTAGTATGGAATGTATAATTCCTATATAAATGCACAT
The DNA here is from genome assembly GCF_018345385.1 of Vulpes lagopus. NCBI lineage: Eukaryota > Metazoa > Chordata > Mammalia > Carnivora > Canidae > Vulpes > Vulpes lagopus. The sequence continues at coordinate 15,963,252 of NC_054848.1, forward strand.
AATTGGGAATACCTGTTCAACATTTGGTTTACTGATGCTATCAGTATGATGTCAAAAATGTTTAAAGGCCACTACTGTGGATTGAAGGCTGACCTAGAATCTTAACACTTAAAAGCAGAGAGAGGGCACTCAGAACGTTCCTTTTGACTCCTGTCCTATGGAGGGCAGGCTGTAACAAGGACAAGGTCTTTAGGAATTTGCTCCAAGGCACTTAGATTTAGGAAAATGCAAAAAAGTTAAATGATTTTCAAAGGATGGGTGACTTTTTAAACTAAGTCTACCATTTGAGCAGTCTCTGGAATTGATAGACACAGAGACCCCAGATCAAGCACAGGGAGTAATCACATTGTCAAATAAACCAGCCCCAAGGAATGAGTGAGGGGGTTTAAACCTACCGGAGAGGCCTCCGCTCCTGCAGGGGCTCCTTTCCCAGAATCTCCTATGCCAGATGTAGACGGAGTCTTCTTCCTCTCAGCACTCCGAGTGGGAGAAGACTTGTAAGAAGATTTAAGAGGGCCAGCAGGAGCTACACGAGGACAGGCATGGGATACTAGAGAGTTACAATATCACAGCCAAAGAGACAAGGAGCACAGATGGAAAAAGTAGGGGAAGAAGGGAATTGGGAAGAACACAGTTCTGTTAAAACCTAACATGGGCAATCCACATTCTCTAAATACCACCATACTTTTTCTAGTATGTGCAGAATAGACGCTATCTCAAAAGACTTCCATACATAACGTTCAAGAGTCCAGTTCATTTCAGGAGTTCAAAGTCGGGCTTTGGAACCCAGAACTAGCACTGTCACCAAATAGCTGGATCACTCTAGGCAGGTTACTTAACCTCTCTAAATGTCACTTTCCTTGTACAGGAAAAAGTTAACACAGCAGCCCTGAAAACTGTCCTTGGGAAGGCCTTCTTACAAGGTTGGCCCTTGATCAGTACATGGGAACTTAGATTTCAGAAGGGTTCTTGCCATTAACAAGTAGCTCACTATGCCTAAGCTGTATGTACAAACAACATGACTTATCCTGCTTTCCTTCAGGGTCTAGAATTCGAGTACGTAACTGGCAGGGGGAGACTATGTGACCAGCCCTCGATAAACCCTGGCCACTGAGTCTCTAATGAGCTTTCTTGGTTGGCAACATTTCACGTATATTATCACAGTTCATTGCTGGGGGAATTAAGCATGTCCTGTGTGACTCCACTGGGAGAGGGACTCTTGGAAACTTGCACCTGGTGTCCTCTGGACTTCATCTGTGTCCCAATTCCCTCTGCTGATGTTCTGTGTAGCTTTCTACTGTACCACATCACAGCTGTGAGTGTCACCATATGCTGAGTCCTTTGAGTTCTCCTAGCAAATCTCCAAACCTGAGGCTGGTCTTGGGGATGCTGACATAGTTGGTGCCCGAAGCAGGAACTGTAAGAATGACTCTGATTCTCTGATAAATGGTAAAAGCAGTGTCTGAAAAAGAAAGGCTAAAGGAATGGAGGATGACGACCTTCTGGTGCCTGGTGGCTATGGAGTCAGTCACCATGTTAAATAGCAACCAAGCTGCTGTCTATTTTAAGAGATAAATACCTATGGTATTTAAAGATAACCCATCCAACTCCAAGAGCTGACTTGCTGGGCCCTCTAGCTGTTTTTGGCCATGCTGGCTAAAGTGAGGGGAAAAGTACAATCCAGGTAATATCTTTGGTTTTTATTTTCTCCTCCAAGTGGGAGTGAGACACAACCTCCTTGTTTTTTGCCATTAGTGATTTGGCTGAAATTTAAAATTCTAAGTACCGGAACCAGAACAAATCTCCACACCTGATGATTTTTGCTATGACTTTTGCATAATGGAGCCTCTGGAAAAAGGGAGACATGAAAAGAGAGGCCATCTCTAGACAGAGAGATACGTTTGGAGTTTTAAAAATCAACCCAGGTTTATTACAGATACAGAACACTTCCTCCACGAGGCCCTAACCCATGAAAGTATCACAGATACTAGCTGTGCCACTTGGGTCATGAACAAATGCTCACAGGAAAGAGCTCCTTCTCTGATGGGACCATCTAACATGGAAGTGCTGGTCAGTTCTTAATTTCTGATGCAGAGCCTAATTACATTCCTAACCTGTGATTCCTATCACAGCTGTGAGCTGGGACAGGGTACTAAGAGGCAGTATGACCCCTTCACCCACCCCTGAAGATCAGACTCAACTGACGTCTGGTATCTGACTGGCTGGGTTAGGTGCAGTTTGTAACAATGGACTAGGAGTCTGACTCTACTTCCCTTCCTTTCTTCTGCTACACACACCTCAGGAAGGCAATGCATCTGTCCCCAGAGAGAGACTGCTTTTTTCCTAAGCTGTTCAATGGATAAATGAATGGGACTACAGAGATGGCAGTTGATGCAAACCTTTCCTGGATTTTTTTTAATTCAGAATTTTGTTCCTGAACATGATGTCTAATTAAGTTTTTTTTTTTTTTTTTGTAAAAAGGCTCTTGTCCTTGCATTCAACCTTTCCCTATGAACAGTCATTTTAAAACTAGAGGATGACTGAGAAAATGTAAAGTCTTAATTACTGAATGGGGCACCCTGATAACAATGAAGAAAAAAAAACCCCACCATACCTAGCACCTGTAGTGGTGCAGGGGATAGGAAGGACATTCAGGGTCTTTGTTTTCCAGAACTGTTCCTGGGAACTCTCCCCTCTTCCTGAAGAAAAACTGTGCTGTCTGTGCCAGCTGCTATGAGCGCTTCAGATTCCAATGGACTGCTGAACACCGGCTGCATCTGACAATGTGACTGTGAGCCACAGGGCAGGCCAGTTCCTGTATGGTCCCTAAAGATCACCTCCATATGCCACCCACACTCAGCAGGCAATGAACTCATGAACTCATGTTGTGCACAGAACTGTTTGGAACTGACCACCTCAGGCAGTACCTCTGAAAGCAAGGACTGAACTGAATTCCTTGGGCCAGAGAACCCTGGGGTGGGAGGGACCATGGTGGGAATGACACAATGGGAGCCCTGTTTGCCTATACTGCATGACCAATACATGTCCTGCTTGGGGTGCCCCAAAACTGTAAACTATTTCCAAGGGACACATGTGCCCTCAGGGATTATATTCCCTGGGTATGTATTCTGACTATTATGATACTGCCTCAGCCCTGGAAGACTTTTACACAGTTTCATCTTACTGGCCAGGCTGTGTTGGGCCTGAACTGATGCCTTCGGCTAGGCTAAAAAAAAAAAAAGGTTCAGACAGAAAGTTATGGAGGAAGCCATCTGGCTTTCTAAGACAGATCTTTATGGCTAATGGTCTGTGTTTTAACTGGCTAAGTCCAGAACCCCTAAAGGGTGTAAGTGAGGTCAATACTGTTGGTTGGCCTCAGCCTGTGTGGAATCCTGCTGATGATAATTCTGCTGTAAAGATGCCTTTGCCAAGGACCGAGGGGATGGACTGTGCACAAAAGAAAAGAAAAGGGGTGCCTGGGTGGCTCAGTTGGTTGAGCGACTAACTTTGGCTCAGGTCATGATCTCAGGGTCCTGGGATCGAGCCCCACGTTGGGCTCCATACTCGGCAAGGAGTCTGCTTCTCCCCCTGCTTGTGCGCTTGTGTTCTCTCTCTCTCTCGCAAATAAATAAAACCTTAAAAAAGAGAAGAAAAACATAGCAGGTCTAACTGCTGTCCTTGGAAAGGCCAGTTTACAAGGTTGGCCCTGGTATCAGGGAACTTGGATTCCATGAGAGCTCCCACCATTAACCGATAAGAGTGGCTTGCTGTGCCTGAGCTGTTGGTACAAACAACATGATTTATGCTGAACACTTGCTTTCCTTCTGAGAGTCTGGAATTTGGGTATGTACCTAGCAAGGGTACCTATGTGACCAGTCTCCAATAAAAACTCTGGGCACTGAGTCTCTAATAAGTTTCCTTGGTAAGTAACACTTCACACATGTCACAACTGATTGGTGAGGGAATGTGCCCTGTATGGCTCCAGTGGAAGAGGACTCTGGAAGCTTGTTCCCGATCTTCCCCAGATTTTACCCCATGGTCTTTGCCCGTTGCTGATTTTGCTCCTTAGTCTTTTACTGTAATAAATCATAGTTAGGAGTCCTCCTAGAGAATCATTGATCTGCAAATGATCTTGAGGACTTTCTGACACATTCCTAGTTCACAAAAGGGGGATACTTTCTATTTCCCAGGAATTTTTAAAGAGATAATTCATGCACCATAAAACCCTTTAAAAAGTGTACAAGTTAGTGGTTTTCAGTATATTCACAAGTTTGTACAATTGTAACAACAGTCTAATTCCAGAACATTTTCAATACTCCCAAAACAAACCCTATATCCAATTTAGAATTCATTCCCTTTCCCCATTCTTCCAGTCCCTAGCATTATTGTCTTTTTGTATTTGGCTATCCTGGACAAGTCATATAAATGGACTCATATAACTTGTGGAATTTTATGTCTGGCTTCTTTCACTAAGCATAATGTTTTCAAGGTTCATCATGTAGCATGTATCAGTAATTCATTCTTCTGCATAGCTGAGTAATATTCCACTTTATGGACATACCACATTTTGTTTATCCATTCATCTGTTGATGTACGTTTGAATTGTTTCTACTTTGTGGCTAATGCTGCTAAGAACTACTCAGGGACAGTTTTTTTGTGTTTTCAATTTTCTTGGCTCTATACATAAGAGTGCAATTGCTAGGTCACATGGTAACTCTATGTTTAACCTTTTGAGGAACTTGCCAGGCTGTTTTCCAAAATGAGTACATCGTTTTACATTCCCACCAGCAACGTATGAAGGTTACAATTTCTCCACATCCTCGCTAACACATATTTACCCTATTTTCTTTTAATTTTGGCCATCCTATAAGTGTGAAGTGGTATCTCATTGTGGTTTTGACATACATTTCCCTAATGATTAATGATGTTGAGCATCTTGTCATGTGCTTATTGGCCATTTGTATATCTTCTTTGTGGAAATAGTACAACTACTCAGAAACTAGTAGGCTATTTCTAAAAACTAGTTAGAAATAGTTAGAGGATCATATGTCATTTATATGTCATCTAAGTGAACATACTATTTTGGGAATTAAGACTAACCCTGCCTTATTGTGGATACAATGTTGCTAATCTGCAAACAGAGAATGTCAGCCCTCATTAATCTTGCTATGACAATTTGATCCGATTTAGTCAAGAGAAAGCTTTGACAGTGTGTCCTAGAGTTTCTCAGACTTCACTGTGCAGGTCTTCTGGGGCCTGAGAGTATGTCTTCCTAATAATCTCCCAGGCGATACCAATGTTGATGGTCTTTGGGCCACCCCTTGAGCAGCAAGGCTCTAGACATTTATTGAGCTCTTACTGTGTCAATCATTGTCTTATCTCATTTAATCCTTTTTTTTTCATTTAATCCTCATGACAATTTAAAGTATTTCAATTTTATAGATAAGGAAATTGAGGCTTGGAATGCCTGGGTGGCTCAGTTGATTAAGTGTCCAACTCTTGATTTTGGCTGAGGCCATGATCTCAGAGTCATGGGATCAAGCCTTATGTCATGCTCCACACTCAGTGGGGAGCTTGCTCAAGATTCTCTCTCTCCCTCTACCCACCTCAACTCCCCATGAGTGTGCTTACACTTGTGCACGTCCTCTGTCTCTCTAAAGTAAACAAGTCTTTTCAAAAAAGGAAACTGAGGGGCAGCCTCGGTGGCTCAGCGGTTTAGTGCCGCCTGCAGCCCAGGGTGTGATCCTGGAGACCCAGGATCAAGTCCCACATTGGGCTTCCTGTTTGGAGCCTGCTTCTCCCTCTGCCTGTGTCTCTGCCTCTCTCTTTCTGTGTGTCTCTCATGAATAAATAAAATCTTTTTTAAAAAAGGAAACTGAGGCTTAGAGAGGTTAATTAATTTACCCAAAGTGGTAAGAGCTAGCAAGTGTCAAATCCGGTTATAGGACTCCAGAGACTGTGGTTTACAGGCTACTTTGCCAAATCATCTCTTTAAGAAAGTCTACTAACCTCCATAGCTCATGAAATAGATTTTTTTTTTCCTAATCCACATGCCCTCAATCATAAAATAATTTACTTACCTCTGTGACACTGAAAAGAAAAAAACAAACATAGTAACAGCAAAACACTGGTAGGCAGAAAATGTTATTAACCATTGAAGACATTTCTCAAAGTCAGCAAATGGGAAACAAAATACAAAAATTCAGGAATAACCTGTAGGTCAACCAATACCACTTTGGGCATTTTCCTTGGCGTCACCAACTTGGCCTCTTTTACCTGAGTCACTGGCCTGCTCAGAGAGCATGAGTACACTTCTGCTTCTGGCTAAAGAAGCCTGTGTGGGTGTCAACAGTCGCATAACAAGAAAGGTTTCCATGGGACTAAGGTGTGTACGATGAGCTGAGGGATGGAATCAAATGAAAAATTTAAAAAGCAAAATTAAAACAAAATAAAATATTTAAAACAAACACAGCTTATGATGCAAATTAACTTTTGGGTGGCAGAATGAATGTGGAAAATAAAAATATTTTAGCAAAGGATGGATTTGGAGTTCGTCATAGTAAAATAAAACAAATGATGTGTCCTTTGGGGTTTGGGAGAACACGTTAATTCTTTTGGGGTGCCAGAATTCACTGAATATGCTATTATAGTATCACAATATTACCTGTATCACTTAAAGAGAATTAGCCCATCTCCCAAGATGTAATATGGACTCAAGAAACCATTTACTCACCAAGTAGATCTACCATTGTAAAAAGATTACTCCTATGAAACACTTTAGGGTCTTCTGTTAAAAAACATTTCATTATACACTGATTTTGTGATCGTATAAATATGCATCTGTTCATACTTTTTCTATGTACATAAGGGCAAAAATTAAATAAGAACCACAAAAACAAAAATAGCCAACTAATTATCGGCTTTAATGGAAGTAACAGTAATCATAATCTAAAATTCAGTGACTAAAATGTCATTTTGATGGCTTCGGAATGTATTATGTGGTAACGGATTAACTTTTCCATTACTTTGAATTTCTTGGGTACCCATTAGCCAGTAAATGGTTTGGGAATTATATTTTTTCAATTTATAATCCACAAGCAGATAATTCAGTTGCCAACAATATGCAATAACATACTGATATCTTTACATAGTAATCAATGCAAATATGAATTTAACCTCAATTTGTAACCATGTAAATTAATGAAAACACACGGAATACACTCACTATGGAAAAGCTATACAGAATTAAAAGCAAGTAGATGTTTTCTCATTCAGCTCTCAATTAATTCAAGGTTTCCAGCGTTCAGTTCAATGATGAACTCCATCAGAGATCAGCAACACTGACACTTATGGGGTCTCTGACACACGACAGGCCTCTGTGCTGGAGGTGCAAGGTCAATGGCCAGTGAAAAACAATCAGCAAGGCATACTGGCCTCTTCAAAGTCACGAACACTCTCCTGCTTGCCCCTTGGTAATGCCTAGCCTGTTAAGTACTCTACTGGCACCTGGCATTTCTCCAAAGATGTTTTAAAATATGCATTTAATGCATAGAGAGCTTCCCTCTCTTCCTTAACCTACATACTCTGAAAGGTATAAATTCATATGTTTAGTGACTTATCTGAGCCTCTGTTGGAACACAACCAGTTTTAAATATTCAGTTTCTGGAACCGGCACATGTCCATATCACTTTCCACCTCAAAATGAGTGCCGGAACAGGCCACCCATCCTATTCTCCTTTTAAAGGCTTCATATTAGCTCTGAACTTCTGTTTTCAAAACAGAAGTGGGCAGGCCTACAAACCACAGACAACAGCAGAGTCCCATTTTTTTCATACATCTAAGTTTTCCACATATATCTGCATGATCAATTCTGCTGTTTCTGGCTGATCAACTAGATCACATCAATAACCAGGCTGTTATTTTTTTAACAGTCCCATGTGCCCATTGGTCAATTAATTCTAGGGCACGATAACTCCTACATGCACTGTGGAAAATCCAATAATCCCTTTCAGACTGAAAGAATATCATAAATTCCTGTACCTATTCAACAATGACCTGGCTCTAAAGAGCGATGTCACTTTCCAAAGTCCCATTAAGCAAGGCCCTGGGGCTCCCACATTCAGACCACAAAGCTGAATTCAAATAATGGAGGTACTTGCAGAAGGCTCAAGAGGGGCTCTCACAAAGACCGATGTTAAGACACTCACACTAGAAAGAAGAAAACCACAGAGACCAGGTCTACACGTTCACTTGCCTCGGTCTGGGGAATAGGATATTGCCACGGTGGATGAAGACAGGCGCTTACTCATGGGAGGCTCCGTCTGCTTTGGCAAATTCATGGTTGATGTTGAAAGTTTGTCACATGCTGCAGAGAAATGCATTAAAGACATTGGTATTCATACCACTGTAGACTGAGAAACACATAGCCCCAAGTGTTCTTCCTGTCCTCATCCACACGCCTCCTAAACAGCTGTGGCACAGCACACGGCTTCCATCATCCAGCTATGTACTTCGCCTATCTGGAAATGCACAGGCCAAGGCACCCATCAGTCTGAAGCAAGATCTTCTCTTCAATTTCAAATAGTCAACCTCACTCAACTGTTCAACTAAAGCCATGCTAATTCTGCCAGCAAATCATTTCCTGCATCCAACAATCTTAAGCATATTCAGACTTCACAAAAACAAAACCAATCTGGACCCAGAGACAAATCACCACTGGAAAATGTTCAATGGTCTGAGACTGTGTGAGCTGAAAGCAGACTTTTTCTTAAGGTTATCTACAAGCTCAGGGTGGAGAAAGAAATAATAATGGAATGCAAGTCACTGTATTTAAAGCAAAACAATCTTTAGCAATTGGTTTCTTCCTCCTCTCCAGAGATGGGATCACAATAGCACTTTTCTAATGCTGTGACTGTTTATGGTTAGGATTTTAACATGTGGTCCTGCGTTTGGTATTCCTAATTTCCAGGCATTATTTTAGACTGCTTTCTAAATTAAACCATTATAGCAAATGAAGAGGTGCTAATAATGCCCTGTCAAGCCATATCAAAGCCTGAGGCAAAAGGAAAGATGTGTATCCTTGGCTTTAAAGGAAGCAAACTCATCACTAATATGTTCAAAATGTATTCCTCTCATCTTGTTTCCAAATAAGAAAACTGCCATCTTTTACAATGTGTCGTGATCAAGTGACAATCTTTTTTTTTAAAATTTATTCCTGAGAGACACACACACACAGAGAGAGAGAGAGAGAGAGAGGCAGAGGGAGAAGCAGACTCCATGCAGGGAGCCTGATGTGGGATTTGATCCTGGGTCTCCAGGATCACGCTCTGAGGCGAAGGCAGATGCCCAACCACTGAGCCACCCAGTTATCCTTCAAGTGACAATCTTAAATAAATTTTAATTATCTTAAGCTGGGACGCCTAGGTGGCTCAGCGGTTTAGCGCCTGCCTTCGGCCCAGGGCACGATCCTGGAGTCCTGGGATCGAGTCCCACATCAGGCTCCTTGCATGGACCCTGCTTCTCCCTCTGCCTGTGTCTCTGCCTCTCTCTCTCTCTGTGTGTCTCTCATGAATAAATAAATAAAATCTTTTAAAAAGATTATCTTAAGCTGAAGTGTAATTATAATAAATTCTATTTTGGTATAAATAAAATATTTAAATTTAAAAAGTGAGTTTTAATATATCTACCAATTTTTCAGCATTTTTCAACTACTTTAATGAAAAAAAAAATAACCAGTAGAAATTCCATAAGACTATGTGTAAAGGGGTACACATTCCACCCTTCTGCCCGATCTCCAATATGGCTGGCTCAGTATGGTACTTGTCTTTAGAAATTTGATATTTTGTTCACCATGGATTTTTCTGCATTAACTGTGATCTATTCAAATATTATTTCGTCTTGATAAGGTGCTCCCTTAAACTGTATGCCCGAGTTAAGTACTGTGGTTGCCTCATTCTGTCCCCAAGCCCCGGGTGAGATTCTCAAGGGGTAATTATCAACTCTACCTACTGCCCCCATCTCTTTTAGAGGAAGACCAGTGCCACACTACAGTTAATTTGGCCCATGGAATAAATTCTCTGCTACTCAGCAACACAATAAGGGTATTTGTCAAAAGAATGCTGGAAACCAAGGTTATTTATTCCTACTGCTGTAATTTTATCTGTACTGCTGGTAAATACTGCATCCCTTTTATATTTTGTGTTTTCTTTGCTAGCCAAAGATGGACTGAATTTCTAAAGTCTTCATTAAATGAGAGAAAAGTTTTACTAATTCCGCTCTTGTTCTAGACCCTAAGAATTTTGCAGGCCTGTATCCAAAAACAAAGAACCTATTAGAGAGATGAAATCAAGAACAAAGCAAACTTATCTCCTTGTTTGCATTCCCAGTGTTAGTACCGATAAACTCCCTACCACTCCATCTCAAACACTTCTTCCAGGAATCCATCACATTAACATCTAAAACTCTATAGAGCACAGGTTTTGGTAATCAGAAGTGACTCAAACACCCTACTACATAATGCCTAAAACCAATTAATTAATGAGAATGTTAAAGATCTAAATGCACAAAAATCAAACACTGACAATATTTTCAAGACAGAAGTTAGTGAGCTAAGGATGAAATGTCTCCAGGGCACTACGGTGTATGTAAGGCATGCACAGCTCCATGATGACAGAGGAACAAAGAAATATGAGGATGTCATTCACATTTCTAGAAAAAAAGTTCTAAGGGGTCAGTCTAAGAAATCAACTGTAAAAGTGCTCGAGACAGACACAGTGATGGAGGGGAATGATCAGAACAGTAATCACAAAACGCTATGGCACGGTGAAGCTCAGATATACCGTTGGTGGACTCGGCAGCGGTGGCAGTGGTCCCTGGGTCCGGAGGGAGGGTGCTGGCTGCTAAACCTAGAGGAGGGGGTGGGGTATTTTCTGATTCACCTACACAGCAAAAAATCAGAGCAAAGAGAGGTAAAAGAAAAAAGTCCCAATTCCTGGTTGACTAGTTTCTAACTAGGAAATTAGAAAAACTGAAATGGGTTATTGACTCCTCAATAAGAAAAAAATAAAGTACTGACAAAAGGTTAAAAGCACAATACAGCAAAGTCAAACAACTGTACTACAAATAGAACCCATCTGTTCTCAGAGCTAGTATACAGCTCCTGTGTAACATAATGACAAGATCACAGAAGACGCTGAAGAGAAAGGACACCCAGAGACTATTAACAGTCCACACATTAAACACTTGAAAATTTAAAGATGAGTATGAACCAAAAAATGAAATAAGTCACCTTGAAACAAAATTGAAAGAGCAACAAAAATGAATAATGAGGAAGGAAAACCCCCAGCCCCTTTTGGAGGGTAACCGCTGCTCAGCCCTGCAGGGCCATGGTGCAGCAGGGACTTAGTCTACTGCTATCTGACCTTCCCTGAAATCAGATTATCGCCAGGCTTGTCAGGTGCATCTGGTTAACCAGGCTCTGCATTCATTTTCTTTTTCTTTCTTTCTTTTTTTTGTGTATATATATTTTTTGGAGTTCGATTTGCCAACATATAGCATAACACCCAGTGCTCATCCTGTCAAGTGCCCCTGTCAGTGCCTATCACTCAGTCACCCCATCTCCCCCACCCACCTCCCCTCCACCACCCCTTGCTCATTTCCCAGAGTTAGGTGTCTCTCATGTTCTGTCACCCTTACTAATATTTCCCACTCATTTTCTCTCCTTTCCCCTTTATTCCCTTTCACTATTTTTTATATTCCCCGAATGAAGCATTCATTTTCTTTGCTTTTCTTATGCTTTACCTTAAAGCCCAGTTATTCTATCAACTGCTGTTTGCTAGCAAAAAGAACCCAGAGATTCCCTTCTTGAGAAATGCATACGCAGGAAGCTTGGCATCACATCTGAAAAAGGTACCTGCAGATGATTACAAAGCATCCCCCCGATCCAGTGGCACCAGCCTGTGCCCATTATCTCCTGCCTGCCTCATGATCTCCCACCGGGGCCCTGCAATGCAGGGACAGCCCTTCACTCACCATCACGACCTCCAGGCCCAGTGGCCAGCGAAGCTCCCCATGAGCACTTCTTCTTCAGCTCCAGTTGCTGTGTGCGCTCCAGGGACCGGCGCATCATCGCCTCCAGCCGCTCCTGCCCAATTTACGCAAGGGAGAGCAACATAACCACCCAGCCCCACTGTGCTACTGTGCTGCTGTGCTTCAGTGCTCAGGGTGAGTCACCAAATGGGGCTCTCAGTGCTCAGCATCCAAAACCCAAGCACACGTGCTCTCCCCACCACACTAGCAGATCTTAGTGGGTGGAGAGTAAACAATGCAGCTAGTGCTGGCTCTCTCAGCCCCAGGGGACAGGCTGCTGCAGCAGCCAGGCCTTGATTTAAGAATAATGCCAGACAAGCATTAACCCCTTCAGACCTGTCTCAAGTCTCGTTTTTGCCCCATTGAGTAGAACTGGAATTGTGCTTTGGAACCAAGGGCATTTTCTCTAGTAGAAAAGCATAAAGCATTCTGGTTTGAAAATATTTTAATAAAAATATAATTTGATTTTTTATAGCCTTAAGCATAGCTTTTTGGGGTGATACCTGGCTTTGAGATCTATTTTACCAAGACTCATTTTCATCTTAGAAATTCTTAAAAGGGAATCAATTGTTTTCTCCATCGTAATAATTTTCTCTTATACAGTATTCAGGGGATAATGCTGCATATTTCAAAACTTAAAAGAGACAAGAGTAGGGAACCTCCTAGCCATAAAATAAAGCATCTATGCATTCTCAAGGAGTTAGATGGGGGGGGGGAGGAAGAACTAAATAGTTTTTAGCCAGAAGAGGAAAAAAAAACAACAACTAGGCTTCTCCCTTACCAGAGCATTTATTAAAAGCACTCTCCTATGTTAATCAAAGTGTTATTTTTATAAAGTTGGGTCTGAATGCTGGCAAATATTTCCTTGGCACTGGAGTGAAGCTATTCTAATTTTGTATTCCCCACCACCCCAATGACACTGCAAATACCACATCTTCTTTCTACCTCCACTGGACAAGGCCTGAAGCAAGGTAAACAGGTATATACTGATGCCCTTTTGCCTTCATATCAACCTTGAGATGCTCTAGTAAATGGGCTCATCCTAGCCCAACTCCAAAACAATAAGATAACTATTTTCTCATGGCTTGAATAAAAAGCAAGAAAAATTAATTTAGGGCAGCACCAACTGCATGGCCATAACTTAAGAATCAGGGAAAGGTTCCTTTATTTCACTTACTAGAAACACAGAAAGGTCACTTAAGAGGTATCTGGATCTATCCGTTTTGTCTATACCAGAGGGATGGGATGAGCATTATCCACATCTCGGCTTCCTCTGCATATTTTTTTTCTCTGAATAGCACTTTGCTAAGAGATGGCCTCTCCAGGGACCTCTGAGTAGAAAGGGGATTTTTTTTTTCTCCTGTAAATCTCAGATTTTTATTTGCTCTAGTTTTCGGCTGAGACTATAATCATGAGTGTGCATTTCCTAGCAGAGTCCTGTCTTCATGACCCTGGCCCACTAAATTCTGAGAGCCAACCCCTGGGGCCTACCCAAGAAAAGTTGGCAGTTTGGAGGGACTAGAGCTTTTTGACTATTTGATACCTGAAGTACAGTTGCTTGAGACTGAGGCTGAGGCTGAAAAGTATTTCATTATATGGATTTAACATAAAGTATTTAACCAATGACCTAATTTAAGTGTTGAAACCTTTTACCTCAGAGTGAATTTAGTATTGAGTGAGTTATGGGAGATTTCCTATATGCCAAAGGACCTCATAAGACAGTCCTTCATTTACCAGGGGACCAATAACAACAAATAACATCAAGACCTGCCAGCCAAACTTACTGAACAGCTATATAGGAGTGTAATTATAAGGGAATGCTCACCCAACACCAGACCTACTTATGGACTGTTTGCTTACCTTAAAAACAAAACTCACTCACTCTCTCTCTCTCAAATAAACAAAATCTTTTAAAAAATTGGGATTACATTTACCTGCATTACCAAATCACTCAGGTCTATGAGACGATGACTAGCATAGTAAGTAAGTCCTTAACCAATACTGAGTTCAAATTTGAAAAGGGAAATTATTAACAGGACAGTTATTTAAAGCAGTGATTCTCAAACTTAGGGGAGTCTGCATCAGAATCCCCTGGAGGGCTTGTTAAACACCAATTGCTGGGCCCCACGTGCAGAGTTTCTGATTCTACAGGTCTAAGGTGATACCTGCTAAGAATTTGCATTTCTGAAAAGTTCCCAGGTGATGTGGATGCTGCTGGCCATGGAACTCACTATGAGAACCACTGGTTAGAGGAAAGGGTGAGCATAAAAGAGCACGCAAGAAAGTTCAATCACACCAGAAGAACAGTATTAATAAATATTAGAGCTGCATACTGCATACAGAAATTCCTGCCAAATTCTAGTTCTCCTGAGTATCATCAGATGATCAATAGAGGATGGGGAAAAGCAAGGCAGATTCTTGTCCTTAGAATGTCCTCTATTGGGAATTGCTTAGTGGAAGGAAGGAATGAGGGGATCTCACCTATGGACCCTTTAGCTCTGGCTCTAGATCTGCCTAGATGAAATCAGAGGAGAATAACCAAGATGACTTATGGAGCTGGCTGATGAATATAAAAGCCCTCCGGAAGGGCACAGCTCAGGTACTGTTGATGAACCAGAGAGCCATCTCTGGCAGAAGTGGAGAGCTGGCTGTGCCTTTTCCACTGCTCTTACTACATGTGTTCTGGGGAAAACAATGTGGGGACAAGCCCCCAGGGGTTCGTAGAAGGGGTCTGCAGAAGGTTTTTCTCTTTACATACAGATGTTTATATCTGGCCAGAGGCCACATAGGCCCCATGGCCCCATGCCAGCCAATGCCCTCTGAGACCAGCTAGCTCTCAGCTCAGTGAAATTTTTGTTTAGGGGAGTTTAGAAATTTCTTCTTTTTTAAAAATTTATTCATGAGAGACAAAGAGACAGAGGTAGAGACACAGGCAGAAGGAGAAGCAGGCTCCCTGCAGGGAGCCCGATGCAGGACTTGATCCTAGGACCCCAAATAACGACCTGAGCAAAAGGCAGATGCTCAACCACTGAGCCACCCAGGTGCCCCAGAAATTTCTTCTTTTTACATTCAGACTGGTGGGTTTTGTTAGGTATCAAGCAATAAGAGTATGAGAAGTATGAGATGAAGTTACTCTTTGAAAGAGGCCTTTCCTGGTTATCTGTTGAGCATGAGAAACATGGAGCTCGCTTCACCAAATACGCACCTCTAGTCAGGAAACTATACTCCCCCAAGTGGAGAATGGGGGAGTACCTTGTGTTGTCAGCCCTAACCCACGTAGGTAACAAGTTTATTCTAAAAGCTTGATTCTTGAGAGCTGTGTGGCATGTAAGAATTAGAAGAACCTACCTTGTGGAGAAAGTAGCCTTCAGCTAGATAATGAGCTCAAGGTCAGTATCTCAAGTAGACACTGGTTATCCCCTTCCCCAGGACAGGCCTGACCAGCCTCCAGCTCTCCTAGTCCTCAAAACCTTTGGAAACCAAGCTGTTTGTGGTGCCCACTTCTGTACTGGCAGACAGGAAGCCCCTGGTCAAGTCTGGGGCTCACCCACACATATGTGAGAAGTTACCAAGAGCAACATCATGGCAACTCTAAGGACATGGAACCAAGACAGGGCTAGGAAGGAGGTGTGGAGTCAACAGGTCTTTTCTGAACTCCTAATATCAGCCCCAGAGAGTTGGGACTTGGCAGGCAAACCAAATACTTTCCAATAAGTTACAGAAGCAAAATGGGCTGCAATGGAATGAACCATTCCTGCAGATATTTCTCTCTGGTTAATAAAGACAGAACATGACAAGAACAAGAAAAGACTGAAGAATCTATGTAGCCACGTGCCAAGCAGAGGGCAGCCCTGCCAAAGATTTCCAGGGAACCATGAGGGTAAATGCAGGGTTCTCCTTTGGAAAGGGGCCCCTGCAATGTAGACCTACCTGTCCTCTCTAAAGATCACCCACAAGAATGCCAAGCAGGTCTAAGCATCAGCAGTCTGCTGACACTGATGTGGTTAACAGGCTGGCCTGCGTGTGGAAAGTTCTTAAGCTCCACCTGGGACTCCAGGGGCCATGAAGGTAGGAGCTGTGGCAGAGGAAGGCTGCTGTTTCCTTGTGTTGCTACACAACCAGGCTCTCAGCCCTGCCCTGCTGTGTCTGGGGAAAAGAGGGAAGCAAGCTCAGCATGTATGTGTAGTGACAAAAATCAGGCAGCATCCCCCATTCCCCATTATCATCCATGTTAGGGGTAAAAGGAAGCACACAAAGCAAACAGAAAATTATCTTGAAGTGCAACCAGTAAAGATTCAGCTGAAAAAAGTCACTGAAGGGAATGTAACATTTCTGAACACTATATGCAAGGTGCTTTGCTGGGTACTTTCACAAAAGTCACTTCCTTTAATTCCTGTGATTACCTCTGTTTTGGGCAGAAGAGACTGAGTTATAGAGATATGAAGAGCTAGGTGACTTGTTCCTGGCTACCAAATGCCCAGTAGTAGAGCTTGGATTTGCACAGGGAGCAGACGAATCCATGCAGCCATCAGGCCACAGCCAACAATGGTAAAGTGGGGCTAAGACCCTTGCAATGACTTTCATTTGCCAAGAGGGACAAAGAAATCATCATTTAAATGAGTGCTTTGTGGGCAAAGATGAGTCTAATTGTGTGTGTGTGTATACATGCGTACATGTTCATGGGTTTTTTTTTTCATTTAAAAAAGAGGAAGGGGTAAAAGATATATAGTCATAAACCAAACAGATTTAAAGATATACCAAACCTATATAAATGTCTCTGAATCCTATAGAACTGGTGATTAACCTCTGTACTGTTCATACTAAATGATGAGTCATTATAGCTTATGAATAAAAAATGATCACCTGATACAAGGCTATGATTACATCCTTAAAATACACTTGTTAAGAAAACCTACTCCCCAAATATGCTTTCTAAATATATTTTCAAAGTTTAGTAATAAAGGACTCTGCAAAAAAAAAAAAAAAGAAGACGAAGAAGAAAAATAAAGGACTCTGCAGTGGTAATAACAATCCATTTCTCTTTTAAAAAGTAACTGTAGAGAAAGGATGATTAAAGCAAGGAACTGCATTAAAATTTACATATACTAGCATCTTTGTATTTGAAGGCAGACAGTTTGCTGTGAATAAGAGAACCAAGTTACCCTCTGCCCTCACATCCCTTCCCCTAGCCCCATGTCTGCCCTAAAGGCACAGGTTCCCAGCACAACCCCCAGACTACACTACCAGGCCCCTATCCATCATCCTCTCTGAGTCTCAAAGTCAGAGAAGGTTAGGTCTGGAAGAAGCCTTGGAGACTGCCAAATTCAGCGCCTCACTTCAGAGATAAGCAAATCAAGCAAATACCCAGACAGTCTAAATGGCTTATCCAAGGTCACAGAACAAATTAACACTTGAGTTGAATGGGTAAATCTCTTCATCCCTACTCCAGGGCTTGCTGTCTTGCTGCTGAGAAAAGGCATGGTGAGGTACCAGAGAGAAAGCTCAGTAGTAAATCTCTCCCGTATCCCAGAGCTGGGCAGGACACTTGGATGCCCTTGAGCACCAAGCCCTGTGGGAGCCACTGTGATGGCTTAGAGGTACTGGGACTTTACCTCCTCCTCCCGGAGCTTCTGCTTCCTCTTCTCTTCCACAGCAGCCCTCTTCTGGTCCTCCCGCTGCCGCTGTTCTTCCAGTTTCCGCCATCGCTCCTCAATTTGCTTTTCATACTGGAGCTTAGCTCTTTTCTGTTTCTCCAGGATCTGCTGCTCCCGGGCAGCTGGGGGAAAGAAAGTGGAAGAGAAGTGTCATTACCAGAGCACCCCACACTGTTTGGATTAACCAAAATGCAGCAGCAAGAGACAAAAAACAAAAACAAACAAACAAAAGCACCCGGTGAGATTCTAGGCTACAGTGCTTGAGATGAAGGGTTCTGGCATCTCTGCCACTAGCTGGGGGACTCTGGGCATGCTAACTACATCATCTCTCTGCCTTGGTTACCTCTTCTGTGAAGTGGGGACCATTGCGTCTGCAAAATCACAGTGTGGTGAAGATTAAATGAGGCTGTGCGTGGAAAGTACACAGTAACTGCCCCTGTACACGGGAGCCACAGCTCCTGCTGCTATCACCAAGTCAGATCTGTCATGGTGGCCAAGCCATACACTAGGCTGAGAAATGAGTTCTAAGGGGACATCCACTAAAAACCATGTTAACTGTGTATGTACCATGCATAAGACATTAAGCTATACAAGGGTTGTAAACTCATGACATTCCCCTCAAGACCTTTCCTAAGGACTATCTATCTGGCAGGGTCAGGGAAGGGTTCCCTGGGAAAAGAATGTGTGAACCAACCAGCAGGAGGCAATCAAGAAGAACCAGAAAGCTCACTTGTCTTAATTCACTATTTACCTACCTCACAGTACCCTGTGGGAACACATCAGACTTATCTGTCTATAGTTTGCAAGAGGTAAGACACCCTTTCTCATCAAGGTTTCCCGTCCTAATACAGAAAATGTCTTAACTGCTAATTTTCTCAGTTCTAAGGATGGCCCTTCTAGATGCCCTGGAAAGAGCCTGAGTGAGTGCACATAGTAGATGCTTGAGGAGGTGGGGGCAGTGACTGTTTCTTGTTCTTCACCACCTACCCACAGTCTCTGGCAGAGTGTCTAGAACACAGCAGAGGTTCAATGTTTGTTAACTGAGTAAATGAACTGTTCTGAGAAATAAATAACAATTGTGAACATGCCAGCCGAAGAGTGGATTCGTTCTCTAGTGCTCATGTTCATCTAGCAACTGTTCTACCTCTCTTCCCATTCACCCATCAATTTCTAAGGATCTTCAGAAAATACACCACCATATTTTTATTCCCTTGAACCTAAACAGCCAAAGGGCACAACTTACCAAGACATTTTTCTCTTTCTTCTCGTCTTTCTTTAGCCAGTCTCTGTCTCTCATCAGATCTTAAAAAACCATCCATGCCTACAAAAAATAAAAACAAGATGAATTAATTCTTCCCTCTGTCCCTATCTGCTGAGTGCCAGGGGCCGTTGGTCCTGCACCCTGGGGGTCTGGCCACACATATACATCATCTATCACCATCACTTAATCCACGGAGGCCCAATACATTATTCCCTAACACACACACACACACACACACACACACGGCCAAGCCCTGAGAGCTGAGGGGTAGTAACCACAGCTTTCACATTCACCCACCAAGCTGTGCTGTAGTGGCCCCAATGCCAATCCTGGAGAACCACAGTCTTTCCCTAGTCCTCTGTGCCCAGGATTGGCCCTGGAGGGGGTCAGAAAATACAGCAAGTGCCAGGGAGGCTTGGTACTGTGCAGAAAAGCCCATAAAGCCTCCCCAAGCCTGGATCCCAAGGGAGAAGAGAAGCACAAAAGTGGACACAATTATTAAACAGATAGTGAACATTCTACTTTCTGAAGGGAGCCAAATGCTGAGGGACACATACAAGTTCCTTGGTAAACACTGAGAAATATAAACACTCAAGTTTGATTTTGGTTCTGCTAAATTTGCTCCAATGTCAATCTTAGCATTTTAGAATCAAAAAGAAGAAATAAAATGTACTCCTGTTTGTCATGTAAATATCTATAAAAATAAAAGGAACAGATGGCAGTTCCTCCCCCACAAAATGTCCAGGAAACATCCCAGAAGCTCCACATCTCTACCCATCTTCTACAGGACCATAAAGGGTTTTCTGAGTCAAAGATCAAATGATATTCATGGTCATTTTAGAATTAGAAATAATTTACTACACTCAGTCACAATCAATCATTCATGAGCATTACTTATGTAATATTTAGGGACAACATCTTGGAGAAATCAGCTTCTGTGTTAATACAACCAGACTCACTTTCATAGGCCCAGGCCCTCTTTTTGGTAGTGTCATATGCTGACCTCATGGTGTGCCTTGCTGCCACAATTACCTACACCCCTTTTGGGGAAGTTCCTGTGACTATCCAGGAGAGAGACTAGAGGCTTGGACTCAATAAAGGCAGCAGGAATACAGAGATGAATGTGATAAACACTGGATTGTCACAACTCCCCATGGGCATCTGATTTTGCAGCCTGGATTATATATCAGGTATATTAAAGCTCAAGACTAAAGTGCTAGAAAATCAACCTGGACTATAAATGCCATTACTCATGTTTGTTTTTAGTTAGCTCTTGATCATCATGCTACCAACAACATGAACATCATCAAGAATTTGAAGGCCCAACTTCTAAGCTCATCATTGCTGACTCCCCACAGTTTGATCCCAAACTCTCTTCCCAACCAACTTGACATCAGCACTGCCTCTTTCTTCCACACACCTTCCAGCTCAAAATACCCTTCTCCCACATCCCCACAGCTATTTAAATCCCACCTACCTTTAGGATCTCACAGTGCCCCAGACCCCATCATGTTATTCTCCCTCACAGTTGGCAGAACCCTAATTCCATTCTGCTTGGTTACAGAGTTCTCTGATTCAGTATCCCTGGGAGGATGGAGAGGCTACTGAGGCAAGGGTGGCTTATCTACGTTTGGGTCACCCCAGCTTGGGGTACCACTCCTCAACAGTGCCCCTGAGGTGAACACACAATGCTCAAAGGCAAGCATGTAGTCTTGCCTATAAGACAAGAGAGAGAAAAACCAAGTTTCTCTTTTTTCTAAATGCTTTCAGGCTCTAATGTCTACATCAATCAAGAATTTGATTAATAATGGGCAGCCTCAGTGGCTCAGTGGTTTAGCGTCGCCTTCAGCCCAGGGTGTGATCCTGGAGACTTGGGATGGAGTCCCACATCAGGTTCCCTGCATAGAGCCTGCTTCTCCCTCTCCCTGTGTCTCTGCCTCTCTCTCTGTCTCTCTGTCTCTGTCTCTCATGAATAAATAAATAAAACTTAAAAAAAGAATTTGATTAATAAGAATTTATTCTGTGTGAGAAGTTACAAAGTGAAGCTCAGCACCCCTGGACAGATGCTTGCTTGTGTCAGCACCCATATCAACCCGTCCCTCCCAGCAGGACCTGAACCTTACTCTGTATTGCCCATGTCACCCTTCAGATGTTAATGAGCCAGCCCTGTATCTGAGGTACAGTCTGAGAAACACTAAAAGTGTTCTTCAAATAGAAGAAAAAAACAAGGAAAAGGGCCAAGCACATTGGGAACTGGCCACATTACCCAGATGCTTTACAAAAACAAGTTGCTCTGTTCCAGGGATATGCATTATTTTAGGCTGCCCCCTTGTGGGCACTTGTAAGAGTCACAACTACAAATCATTTCCTTTCCAGAAAATCTTCATTACCGTGCTCAAAGTCATCATCACACACACACACAAAAAAGTCATCATCACGTGCTTCATCATAATAGGAGGTGACCCAGTTACTGTGGATCAAAGGCACTTCTTGGATTTCCTTGGGTCAGTCACCTTATGATGCAGGTACTATTTCAATCCTCATAGTTGTAGAAAGGGAGGCACAAAGAGGTTAATTAACTTGTCTGAGGTCACACCATCAGAAAGTGGAAAAGCCAGATCCTAATCCAAGAACCTAACTCTAGGACCCACACTCTTAACTACTGTTCTCTTGTAAAGGAAGAAATGTAACAGCTTGACCTTAATGCCTATGAATGAAATCTGTCACCCAGTATCACACACAAGGAACAAATCCCATCTTTGTCTCTGGAATAAGTCTGCAAATTTGGAGAGGTCTAAGTCTAGCTCATTAGAGAGGTATCAAATAAGCACTACTGTAAGCCAAGCACTGGCTGGCTGGGTGCAGATCTGGCCAATGCCCAGGCAGGGTAATTATTTGCTTCCTCTTCAAACTGATGGTTTGGAAATGTTTTAGAGAGGCTGATGCTAGGTGGGAAAGGGGGTTAGCCAGAGAATCTTGGGGACAGCCATGGAAAGCAGTCCTGCTTTGGCTTCAATGAAGAGGGTGAAGTGACTCAAACATTCCAATATGGGTAACCTGGAGTCTCTGTATTGTCACACAGAGTTGCAAGCCATGTGCGGCTACTTCACTTTAAGATAATAAAAATTAAATGCAATTAGGGGAGCCTGGCTGGCTCAGTTGGAAGAACATGTGACTCTTGATCTCAGGGTTATGAGTTCGAGTCCCACACTGGGTATTTAGATTCCTTAAATAAACTTAAAAAATTAATTGCAATTAAAAGTTCAGTTCCTCACCACACTGGTCACATTTCAGACACTCACTCTCCACATGAGGCTTGCAACTATCACACTGGACAGCACTGAAGGAGAAATCTGGCAGCTCCCTCTTGTGATCCCTTCCTTAACGCTTAGCTGCTCTGGGGCACATATGGATAAGCAAGATCTCAGAGTTCAATCAGGGTTGTAAGGCTGGCGTAGGGCCTCGTTCTTTCACACAGCTTGGCCCCTCCTGACTACAAGAACTCTCAATCATTTCTAGAACATTCATTTGAAGAAAAGCCAAATAATTAACTTGCATCTCCAACTTCCATCTTGTGCCTTTCCATGACGCTCTAGGAACCTCTGCTGAGAAGCACCCGGCTTATCCCAGTAGAGCACAAACCAGACCACCTCTATTTGTTAGGGGCCATGGACTTAACCAGTTATTACCACTAGTACAGCACAGAGGAATTGAGGTATACCATGATTAACACAGTCAGGGTAAATAATATATAAACATTAACAATACCAAGAGACCTCCTCTAAAGACCCAGTATACTTAAGGGTTAATGCTCAATTTGGTTCCTACAGGTAGCCTTCTCTCTGTATGGCCTGAAATTCTAAAATGTTTAGTTTTCCTACCCAATAAATCATCCTTTGTCCATTAATACCTTGTACTATATGCGTACACTTGTTTCTTTTTTATTAAACCAGAGACTCAATTTTATCTTTGAACCCCATGAGAAGAGATGGAGAATAGATCTGTGCTTGTCAGAGGATAGGGAAGAAGGGTAGAAAGGAGTAGGTGGCTATTAAAGGGCAGCATGAGGGATCCTGTGGTAATGGAAATGTTGTCTATCTTGACTATATCAGTGTCACCACTTTGGTTAGGACAATGTACTACAGTGCTGCAAGCTAGTATTGTTGGGGAAAACCAGGTAAAGGGTATATGGGATCTCTCTGTAGAATCACTTATAACTGTATGTGAATCTACAGTGACCTCAAAATAGAAAGTTTAATTTAGGGATGCCTGGGTGGCTCAGTGCATGATCCCAGGTTGGGAGACTGAGTCTTGCATCAGGCTCCCTGCAAGGAGCCTATTTCTCCCTTTGCTTGTGTCTCTGTCTCTCTGTGTCTCTCATGAATAAATAAAATCTTTTTTTAAAAAAAAGAAAGTTTAATTTAAAAAATATGGCTAAGGGGTGAAGCCCTGGAGAAGAACTAAAGACAGAGGGAGCAGAGGATATCTTCCTGGGAGGTGTCTCACTCAGGAGAAGGACAAGGGGTATACATGTCAGAGCCATGCCTGTGCCATTCCTGATGCAAGAATGCTTCCCAGGACAATAGCATTCAGGTAATGTGCACTACTGAAACAGAGGCCTCGTCCTGAGCAACTCACTCCATGGAAATGAAAATGAAACAGGGATACTGAGCAGCTACACAACTACTTTATGTTAACAGAACACCGTAAAATTTCATACTTCACTGATGTGCTCTTGCTTGGAGTAACTTCCCATTATCCTTGGGCTGTAGCAATACATTTTTAAAAACTAATTTTAAAATGAATTTTATTAGCCTTAGCACTCTCTCACTAGAATATTAATGAGCTGATATCAGTCCATTATTCATGGTACTGGTAATAACCATTATCAAAATACAAAGTTTTTAGGGGAAGCCAGCTGTGTTCGACTTTTAAAAATTAATTGTATTAAATGAATTTTAAAGTAACTTTCCCAAACATACTCATATCAATGCAACTGAGTCAGTGTCCATAAAAAAGAAAAGGGAACTAGAAATGAAGAGCTTATCAAATAATAAATACAATGCTTGCCAGCCACCTCCCAGTGGAGCATCCTCCTCTCTGTGGACTGGCAAGGCATGAATGTATTCACCTCCGTGGTGACTCGTGCTGTCATCTGTCTCAATGCAGGAAGACCAGTGGTTCTCAAATATGGCTACACAATGGAGTCACCTTGGGAGCTTTTAAAAGGACAGATGCATTTCCCTCCCAGAGGCTACTATCTTAGACTTACTATCTTAGGTGTAAACAGAATGGTAGTGCTTTAAAAACTCCCATGTAATTCTAACATGCAGCAGGACTGAGAAATGTCCTAGCCCACTACTCCCCTGCCACTGGAGTATGCATCAGAACCACCTGGAGGGCTTGTGAACTCTTACTACCAGGTGGCACTCCCAGAGCTTGTGACAGAGTGGGCCTGGGGTGAGCTGGAGAATCTGCCTTTCTAACAAGTTCCCAGGTGAGGCTGATGCTGTTGGTTCAGGGCCCACATCTTGAGAACTGTTGTTCTAGACTATGCTCACTCTACACTGCAAGGCCTTGCCCATGGCTCCTCTGTGGATGTCTGGAGCCCAGGAGAATGTGGGGGTCACAAAGTGGGATGGAGGGAATGTAAAGAGATGATTGACCATGTGCCTGCAAAGAGATGATCCCCACACACAGCAGTTCCCTTTGCTACGGTTGTTACTGCCCCACATGCTATATGGCCTGGGCCTGCCTGTTCATTTGCCCCTTGCCCTTTAAACTCTTATCTCTCAATCCCCAGCACCTTGCACATGGTACTCAAACACTTACTGAATGAATAGGCCATGAATATTATGTCCCATTGACTGAAACCTCCCCATGTGTAGAGCATTTAAACCTTTTATCAGTAATGTCTATAAAAACAAGTAACATTTTGAAGCATCTTTGTACCTGTTATGCTGCTGCAGTTGGGCAAGGAGTACCAAGATAAAGAAAGGAAAGCAGTTTTTCCCACTGCCCCCAATGTTCCCCCACAAGGCTAAAATAAATCTTTCCTCTAAATTCTATCAGTGCTCTGCCTCTCTCAGCCCTTTTCCCTCTTTTTTTTTTTTTTTAATTTTTTATTTATTTATGATAGTCACAGAGAGAGAGAGAGAGAGGCAGAGACACAGGCGGAGGGAGAAGCAGGCTCCATGCACCGGGAGCCTGATGTGGGATTCGATCCCGGGTCTCCAGGATCGCGCCCTGGGCCAAAGGCAGGCGCCAAACCGCTGCGCCACCCAGGGATCCCCCCTTTTCCCTCTTTAATTTGAATTGGGGTCCCTCTCTCATTCATGGTCCTCAAGCACAGGAAGCTCCACCCTCCACACTGTTACCCATTCCAGTCCATCGATCAGGATATAAGCTTCTTTTTTCTTCCCTTTTTTTTTTTTTGAAGATTTATTTACTTATTTTTAAAAGATTTTATTATTCATGAGAGACACAGAGAGAGACAGAGAGAGACAGAGAGAGACAGAGAGAGAGAGAGGCAGAGACACAGGCAGAAAGAGAAGCAGGCTCCATGCAGGGAGCCCGATGTGGGATTCGATCCCGGGTCTCCAGGATCACTCCCTGGGCCAAAGGCAGTGAGTGCTAAACCGCTGAGCCACCTGGGCTGCCCAAGGTTTTATTTTTAAGTACACTCTATACCCAATGTGGGGCTTGAACCTAAAACTCTGAGATCAAGAGTTGCATGCTCTACTGACTGAGCCATCAAGCGAACCCAAAATTAGCTTCTTAAGGGAAAGACCCATGTCCCATTTCTTCCTGTAGCCCCAAGGGCCTAGTACAGTATTCTGTACTATGATAAGCACTTAATAAATGCTGAATTCACAGGCACCTACTGTGTGCCAGGCCCAGAAAGGATATTAAGAGACACATTTCCTTGTTTCTTGTGATCCTATGACAAGCATCAGAGCAAAGGCCTGTGGCCTTTGTATGACCTGACCCACTTATTTAAACTTCAAAAGCCTCAGTTTCCCATACTTAAAAGGGATATGGAATGCTAGCTCTAGGGACTCACCATCTTGTAACACATCATTATGCTATGAGAAGGCCAAGTCAAACAGTGGGTCTCAGGAAAGTGTTCCAGCCAACAGAACCAACAGCTATCACCAACTGTCTGCCTCTGAGTGTGCCATCTTGGCCCTCCAGCTGCCCTTCAGTAAAGATCTCAAGTTAGAACCACTCCATCAACCCCAAGGCAACACAAAGAATCCTGAGAAAGAAGGCAACATTATAAACTGTTCAGTCTTGGTGTAGTTTGTTACACAGCAATGTAACCAGAAAACCAGTCCACCAATCAACCAAAGGCAAACAAGCAACAATTTTGGATCACTCAGCATAAGGGACCCAGATTATGCACCACCCTAAACTGCTCAGACTCATGGGCTCACCAACCCTGGACCTCAGCCACCTGTCATGCTCCTTAGCCACAATTGTTCTAGTGATGGCTCAAGTAGCTTCTCACTCACCACGCCCTGGAAGCTGCTCCTGCCACTGCCTCCAACAGAGGAGCCCCCATACATGACACCAGGTAAAAAGGAGCAATGGTAGCACCTTGACATTGACAAGGCCAGTCCTGCAGAGGCCAGGAAACATGACCCAGAGGACACAGGGGTTAAGGCCCTGTGACAAGCATTCTGAGACAGAAAGGTGACAATGGATGAATTGCTTGCTCTTCCTTTATTAGTGAACTGGGATTCTACTGAGTCACTGGGGATTCCTAACCTCTCTGGACACGGCCTGAGGGTTCAAGCACTACCAGCTGCATTTGGTTGCAATGCCATAGTCAGCTTGATGATGCATAATCTTTTATTTTCTCTCCTTCCTTCCCCAGCTCATATACATTTCCCCTCATTCTTAATTCTTAGGGAGCATACCCCTCAATAAAGTGCTGATGGGTATAAAAGAGGAGGTGTACCTGCATATGAATGTTCATAGCAGCATCATTCAGAATAGCCACAAAGTGGAAACAACTCAAATGTCCATCAACTACTAAATGGATAAATAAAACATGGTATGTTCATATAATGAAATGTTATTTGGTCATAAAAAAAAAGGAATGAAGGGGATGATGGGCTGTTAATGGATACAGGATTTCTTTTAGGGATAATGGAAATGTTCTGGTATTAAATAGTAAACGATGGTTGTACAACACTGTCAATGTACTAAACCATACCAAAGTTTACACTTCAAAATGGTAACATGTTATGTGAATTATATTGCAATAATAAAATCTTGCAGAAGGAAAAAAATCATCATATGGAGGGCTCCACGATAACATTTAAAATCTCATCTGTGGCCTTCATCCAAGTCTCCCAAGTTACTGCTTTGACTTTTTCCTCTCAATTATCCAAATGGTATATTTGGTTCCAATAAAGCATTTTTCATACAATGAGAATGCATGTGGTTCATCTGAGTATGTAAAAATCATACATATACATATAATCCCTGAAAAATATCTGCCACACAATTTCAAGATCTTTGTTATATTTTATAAAACTGGGGAACAAAAGTGAATATTTGTAAGCTGAAAGAAAAGAAAATATATCTGCTACTGTTTGTTCAAAAGATGGGGGAGGGGATGAAAAAATAAATTATAAATGTGTTATGATACACAATTATGATTACATGAAGTGATGATATATGTGAAGAATTTTCCATTATGATAAAAATAAAAGCTCATTAAATGTTAGTGGCTATTATTTTTAGGGGGGCTATATTTTGAGATTAAAGAAATTGAAACTCAAAAAGTCATGACCCACCCAATGTCATACTAAGTGGGAGGATTCTCATTTCTCTCTGTACTCCACTGTGATTTTTCCTACACTCTGCTACAGAATCATATTCAGATCAATGAAGGGGAGGAAGGTGAAAATTCCAGAGGGGTAATGGCATATGCAAAAATATGCTAGAAAATAATAGTTAAAGCCTGAAATCTCATTGAACTTCAATCCTACCAGTAAACTGAAAATCAATTGACAGAATCTAGAACCTTTTTCATCTTTGCATGAGGGTATTGTTTTTGTCCAGAAAGCATCACATATTCCTCTCTTAAGTTTTTCAATTAAAATCTCAAAAACAGGGCACCTGGGTGGGTCAGTGGTTGAGCGTCTGACTTCGGCTCAGGTCGTGGTCCCGGGGTACCGGGATCGAGTCCCACATTGGGCTCCCTGTAGGAGCCTGCTTCTCTCTCTGCCTGTGTCTCTGTCTCTCATGAATAAATAAATTAAAAAAAATAAAATCTCAAAAACAATTACAATCCCATAGGGTTACTAAACTTTCTATTTAAATTTCTTTCATTGTGGAACTAAATCTCAATTCTCAGTAGGTCCTGTTGGCATCTGTCCATATTTCAGGATGACTGCTTTAATGCAGTGGACTGTAATGAAAATCAACAGCACCAAGAGTTGACAGATCTTCTAAAGATTCTTGTCCTGCAACCTGATTTTTCTCCAAAATGAAATTCATATCCATTAAAGGATTCTGAGAATAATAAATCAACCCTTACACTGTTACAATCAGGATTTAATCATATCAGTGCACAATGCACAAAAAAAAAATCCCCCAAAAGAAAAAAAATCCCCAAAAAGTAAATTTAATAAATTAAATAATTAATAAAATAAATTTCAAGATCCCAAATCATGGAATTCAGGGTGGAAGAGCTCTCAGAGGCCCAATTCAACCCTCTACTTGCAGAGAGAGAGAGAGAGAGAGAGAGAGAGAGAGAGAGAGATGGGGAGGTTTGGTCCCTTTCCTCCACCAGAAAAGAACTGTCTTTATCCAACTGGCTTCCTCCATCTGCCCATCTGATATGCTGGATCAGTTCTTGGGCTTTTGTTATAGATAGAGAATGTAGGTAAAAAGGGTTTCAGGATTGTAAGAAGTGAATCAGCTTCGATTAATAGACACTGGAAAGGGAGGCAAACCTGTATGAGGGAACAAAAGAGAGAAGGAAGTAAGAGGACGACATGGGAGTCAGAAACCTTGTTAAGGCTGCCTCTGGGTACAATTCTGCTTGGGAGCTGAACACAGGAAGCGTTTCAAGAGACTCCTGGAAGGTATGGTATATGTGTGTGTAACATTGGGAGCCAGAGGAATAGGCAAAGAGCTACAGGTTAGAATTCAATCTTTTGACACTCTCCTAATCTCCAGTAAAGATCTGAATTGCTTTTAATCTCTTTTGGTTACTGAGTTCTATTTCTTTGGCTA
The DNA here is from genome assembly GCF_018345385.1 of Vulpes lagopus. Classification (NCBI taxonomy): domain Eukaryota; kingdom Metazoa; phylum Chordata; class Mammalia; order Carnivora; family Canidae; genus Vulpes; species Vulpes lagopus. Next base: position 15,992,508 of record NC_054848.1, read on the forward strand.
TCACTTGAGCTTTGGATATTTATTTTAGAAACAAATGCCTAGGGAGGAGCTAACCTCAGGGGAATCAAGGGTTATAGAGACCCTTCAGTGGCCATTAATTCCATATTCTGTCTCTGATAAGAGCAGAAACGGGTCACTTCAACTCCAAAGATACCATTTCTCTCCATACCTTAATAACTCTTTTGAGATTTTTGGGGACAAACACAAATCCAGTGATTCTCAAGCTTTAGCTTACATCAGAAGAATCCCTCAGAAAGCCTGTGAAAAACAAATTGCCGGGCCCCACTTCCAGAATTTCTGAATCAGTAGGGCTAGTAAGGTCTGGGAATCTGCAGTTCTAACAAATTCCCAGGTGATGCTAATGCTATGTGGTCTGGGGACCTCACTTTCAGAACCACTGATCTAATCCATTTCTCAAATGCTATAACCAGTTCTTCTGAACTGGTTTAAATTTTAGTTTCAATGGTAAGAAAAAGTCACTATTACAATCCCATTTACTACTTTCAACATGTCTCTTTTTCAAGGATGATGTCATAATTTATACTTTTGAAGGAGGCAGGGCTGGAAATGCCTTTTATGTTCAATAGCCGACTTACTAGGATGAAGGCATAGACATCCAGGTATCAAAATAAATTAAAAAAAAATGCATATAGATACTAAAATGTCCTTGAGGGCAGCCCAGGTGGCTCAGTGCTTTGGCACCGCCTTCAGCCCAGGGCGTGATCCTGGAGACCCAGGATCGAGTCCCACATCGGGCTCCCTGCATGGAGCCTGCTTCTCCCTGTGCCTGTGTCTCTGCCTCTCTCTGTGTGTGTCTCTCATGAATAAATAAAATCCTAAAAAAAAAAAAAATAAATAAAATGTCCTTGAAAAAAAAGAAGTGGAGAAATATGGAACGATATAAGAATGTATGCAAATCTATGCTGTTATTATGTTTTTATGAAATATGCTCACTAAACTCCTATAGGTTTCCTTTAAAATAGCTAAATGAATTACGTTTTCTGGAAAAATGCAGACATGATAATAATACTACTAAATGACTCAAATGATCCCTAGATGATTCTTTAAAAAAAACAAAAAAAGATTTGAGAGAAAGAGAAAGCATGAGTGGAGGGTAGGCAGAGGGAAAAGGAGAAGCAGACTCTCTGCTGAGCAGGGAGCCCGATGTGGGGTTTGATCCCAATCTTAGGGTTTGAACCCTAAGATCATGACTTGAGCTGAAGGCAGATGCTTAACCAACTGAGCCACCCAGATGTCCCTCCTAAATGATTTTCTTAAACAAGGACTGCACAATAGAGAGAATGACCAGTTGGTTTTTTTAAGTGTAGAACTGGGTGAAGTTCAATCAATCATAAAGAACATAGAACTTTGACATTAAGGCTGAATAATGAGAATGAATCTCCTCCTTACCCTGAAACTTGACACATAATCATCACCAATATGCCACAAAATTTTCCGCAGATGGTTACTGGAAAAAGGCACAAGGGTGAAGTTCTGTAGCAAGTGCTCTCGGACCCCTCTCCTAAACAATAAGGAGAACAGTAGTCCCTATCTTACTCATGAGGGTTTAAATGGGAGATTACAGGCACTGCTTCACTGTGCCCAGCACACAGTGGAAGCTCAACCATTTGAGCTATTCTTTGTTAGCATTCCAGCCAGCCTGTTCCTGTTCAGGGTTCTTCTTTTCCACTATTGAAGTCTTCTGAAAACCAATCCTGCTACCTTTCCTAGTGGGGCAATTAGAATGCATACAACAGCATCAGGCTAAAATCAGGGCAAGCTTTCTTTTTCTTTTTTTTTTAAATTTTTTTTTTTTTTACGATAGGCACACAGTGAGAGAGAGAGAAAGGCAGAGACATAGGCAGAGGGAGAAGCAGGCTCCATGCACTGGGAGCCTGACGTGGGATTCGATCCCGAGTCTCCAGGATCGCGCCCTGGGCCAAAGGCAGGCGCCAAACCGCTGCGCCACCCAGGGATCCCTCTTTTTCCATAAGAATTAAACTAGAACACATATACATATATGTGTGTATGTATGTAGGTGTGTGTGTGTGTGTGTGTGTGTGTATTTGATTTCTCATCTTCTTCCAACAGTATCAGTTACCAATTATCACTAGTATCTATGACATGTAGACACATGCCTCTTCTGGTAAATCAATAGAAATGAGACCCTGTCTTTAGCAGCATAAGTAGTTTCTTACCAGAAAAAGAATATGTAGATGATATTTCACAAACATTAACTATGAAGGCTGTATATGATGATGCTGATGCTGTTCATCACTACTTTAACAGTAAATTTCCTAATTATATTCATATACACATAGTCAAATGTCCCAAGAATACCCACTCCAGCAACTCCAATAAGTTCCCTAGAATCAAGTGAAAACGTGTCACATTATAAAATTCAACCATACCCAGTTTCGTAAAATGTACACATATTCATGGGCCAGACTGTCTTTTTCTAAAGGTACCATTTATTAAGCACCTATTTCCTGCCGGGCATTATGTTTTTCAAATGTTATTTAATGTTCATAATAATCCTAGGATGTGGAAGATACCCTTATATTACAGATAAGGAAACAGACTCAAAGTTAAGAAATCTGCCCAAAGTCACAGGTGCTATGTAGCAAAGCCTGGATCTTAGGCCTGTCTGGCTGATTCTCAAGCTGAAAGGCACCAACTCAGTACTGACAGAAAAGGAAGGCCACCTAAAGGAAAGAATACTGACCTAGGGATCTAGATGTCCAGAAACTGGGAGCTATTCTTATTGGGATGCACAAAGGAACACAAGAAAATGGGCTCAGCCTGGGCTCACTCAAATACCTGCTCAGCACACACTGACAGTGTGACTACTAAGGAAGCTTCTAAGCCTTAGTTTTCTCATCTGTTAAATAGGGATAATTGGAGTACCTGTGTTGTAGAGTAATGTAAAGTTTGAAGTAGAATATATGTAAAGCTCTTAGCACATATTAAAAGCACATAATAAATAGGGCAGCCTGGGTGGCTCAGCGGTTTAGCGCTGCCTTCAGTCCAGGGCGTGATCCTGGAGACCTGGCATCGAGTCCCATGTCGGTCTCCCTGCATGGAACCTGCTCCTCCCTCTGCCTGTGTCTCTGCTTCTCTCTCTTCTCTCTGTCTCTCATGAATAAATAAAATCTTTAAAATAAAAAATAATAAAAGTACATAATAAATATTAGCTAACAGTATCATCATCATCACCATCATTATCACTGGCTTAGATGTGGTCCTTAAATGAGAATGCAAATACAAGTGCTTAGGACATATTAAGCTCTCAGACTGCATTCATGTTCATCAGTATCATCATTATTATCCCCCTCTGCACCACCACAATGGCTACTACTATAGCCTAGAACTAGTCCCTGATCCCCCCTCCTCATCTTTAAAACCTGCTTTCAAATCAGCAATATCTTCAGCTTGCACCAGTACTCCAGTGGCAGACCCACCAGGCATCTCAGGAGCTCCTGACCCTGTCTGCTAGGGTGAAGGCCAAGTAGGTACTTGTCAAAAATCACCTGATGGTGCACTTAAAATATGTACATTTTGTGTACGATACCTATTTGTAACACCCCAACAACTATGATAACAAATAGAAAAAGCAAAATGTAGTGCTGGGTGATCTGTTATATGTCATTAGTGCCCCCAGGCTACCAGGACTAACCCAGGCAACCACTGTGACCCTGTGAAGAAGTGTGGGTGGACACTCAGACTCTTAAGGGCAGCATGGGAGACAAAAGGTAAGCCTCACCAGAGCCAGTGTGGAAACTGAAGTCACTTGCAAAGGCCCAGGGAGGGTGGCTCAAGCTGCAGGGCTCTTAAAAACTGCCTCATGATTCAGGAAATAAGGAGGTCTAACAAGCTAGCTTCTTGCCTTGAAAATCATTCTCTTCCAAGTTCACTATTAACCTTTAACTGTTTCCACACATACCAGATCCCAGATACCACTGTCCAAATGACCTGGCTCTTTTCTACAGCCACCAGGAAAACTGTCTCTGTAGGATCTCTTCCATATTATGTGGAAAGCTTGGCCCCAGTGGCTTCTTCTTGGCTCCATCTATGCAGTCTGCCCCAAAGTACCCCAGTCAAAGCACCCTGAGTAAATCTCTTCATATCTCGGAATTTCCAGCTGCTCTTCTGTAAAGCAGGAACATCACTACCTACTTCAGGGTTATGGGGGTCTTGTGAAACACCTGGCAGCAGGAGTAGTCACAGTTGGCCCCATTCCCCTGATGATATATGAGAATGCAGACCAAACAAGTTGTGGCAGATGCTCACTGGGCCCAAGCCCTGGGCCATGGAATCATAACCTCCATATTTCAGTCTTCCCAAGAATCCCACAAAATCCCCCCAAGAAACCCCCCACAACTTCCTAAGAAGTCAGTTTCCATTCTAAGACTTGTTCTTCCTTGCTAATAATTCACTTAGAAAGTGAGAGGAACAAAATCAAAGGTGTCTAAAAGAAGACAACAAACAGGTAAAAAATTCAACTTGATTAATTACTGGGCACTGTGATGCACAAACTTGCCTCCCACCCTGGTGTTCATCTGGGAGGCAGGAGTTACCTGGATTCCTGTGTTTCTACAATCAATTTAATGTAAGTATATATCATTTCAAAAGAACCTATATGCACAGCATACTCTACTCACAACATGATTTACTAGTTAAATGAAACCTATATAACGTACCCTCTACCATTCTGAGTTCTTGGCTGGGACTTCTGGTAACAGAAAGAGAATTTTAAATACTATCTTCACCTAGAGACAAAAGAAAGATGTTGGGGGGGGAGGGGCGTTGCAATTCATGGAAGGTAAGGAGAAAAAATACTAGTTAAACAAAAGTTGCCCTACTGTGCAGATATGTCTCTCAGGTGAAAAAGTTTGCTCCAGTAATAGCTCTCTTCCTGGTATTGGCCCTCTTTCTATTGCAAAAACTTTTTAGATTTATTTATTTATTTTAGAGGGGCAGGGCAGAGGGAGAGAATCTTCAAGCAGACTCCCTGCTGAGCACAGAGCCCAACACGGGCTCTATGTCACAACCTATGAGATCACAACCTGAACCGTGACAACAAGGGTCAGTCGCTCAACTATCTGAACCACCCAGGTGCTCCTACTGCAAATTTTTAAAAATAGGGATGCCCAGGTGGCTCAGTGGTTTGGTGCCTGCCTTCAGCTCAGGGCGTGATCCTGGAGACCCACGATCCAGTCTCACATTGGGCTCCCTGCAGGGAGCCTGCTTCTCCCTCTGCCTGTGTCTCTGCCTCTCTCTGTATCTCTCATGAATAAATAAATAAAATCTTAAAAAAAATAAACATAGACTTCCCTTACAAATTCATCCTTATGTAAAAGAAGCATATTTGGGGGATCCCTGGGTGGCGCAGCAGTTTGGCGCCTGCCTTTGGCCCAGGGCGCGATCCTGGAGACCCGGGATCGAATCCCACGTCGGGCTCCCGGTGCATGGAGCCTGCTTCTCCCTCTGCCTGTGTCTCTGCCTCTCTCTCTCTCTCTGTGACTATCATAAATAAATAGAAAATTGAAAAAAAAAAAAAGAAAAAAAGAAGCATATTTGGGGTGCCATATTCTGCCACCCTTCAACATCTAAGCATAAGGCTCACCAAGAGAACTGGGTGGTTCCATGCTGAGATCCACATTCCCAGGATTCTTTGCCATGTGGTGGCCAGTCACCTCTCCTCCACATTCAAGCCCACTCCCCCAAGGGTGTCTCTAGTCATCACAGAATTGTTTGCAGTCACAAGAATTTGGACTCCACCCATCCTGTCAAGCGTGACCACAAAAAACCCAGAGAAGTGGGAGCTGGCACCAGAAAAGGGAGTGAACATGGAAAGCAGAGCAAGTATTGAGATTTCTACCATGGACAAGGCACACAAGGTCAGATGTCTGAACTTGGCCTCAAGGTCCTTTACAGGTAGGGAGGCTCTGACATACGGGGCTTTGGTTTGAGTATCCAGAGGCTCACCTGATGCAGGGATCCAAGCAAGGGGTAAGGCTCTGATTTGCAGACCCTTAAATAGCCCTCCCATCCCCCAGAAAGTATGGAGAAGGCAGCTAGGTACAGTGTCTGGGAGCAAGAGCTCAGGAGCCAGGAAGGCCTGGTTCCAATCCCACTGAGATCAAGGAGCATCAATGGAAAGGGAGATGGAGGAGGAAAGGGCAAAGGGGAAAGAGGAAGGGAGAGAAGTGGGGAGGGTTTGAGTGAAGGAATTAATGTGTGTATGCATGCATGTGTGTACTGCTCAGAACACTGCCTGCTGTAGTCATTGCTCGATAAATGTTAGGAATCGGTATGTCTAAGCCTGAAGCACCCAGCTGTCCTTCAGTGGTATGGCAGGGGCAGATTGCATACCAGGAGAAGTGGCTGTGAAAATGCAAGCCCCCAACTCACCATCCTGAGATAAGACTCAGAAAGGCCTTGGACATCTGGAAAAAGGACCAAACACAGGGGAAAGGGATTATTCTTACTTGCTTTGTCAGCAATAAAGTACAAGAGATTTACAAACATCTCTTTGAAACTGTGGACAGAATCCAGCAGGTAATAGCTAGTAAAGAGACATTAACTGTGGCATTCCATTATTAGTACTGTCATTTGATGTTCTCTTCAAGGTGGTGTGTATGTTTGATGACCATGAAAGTAAAAGATGTGTAAAGGATCCCAGAGTGTCACTGGAAGCCTTTCTGGTCAATCTTCGTGCCATGCCTGACCTAGCTGAGGCCCAGAGTCGCAATGGTGGGAAGAGCCGTGTCCTTGAGCATGAGCTAGGCAGGTCACAGAGCTCCTTGTCCTGAGCCCATTATTTTGACTTTGTTTCCTCAGAGTTTCCACACACTGACATGCTCATAGGCACTTAAGGTCCCTTCATCCTCACATTACAGAGTTGGCAGGAGCCTTCACTCTCCCTGTAGAGAATCCGTTGTTCCTAGGCTGCTTGCTTTGCCTCTGCTGTCTCACTGGGCACCAGACCTGATCTTTGACCATAGCTGTACAACTTAACCATCCACAGTGAACTCTCCCTGGTCCAAGTCCCTCTATTCCCAGTTTTAGTTCATGGTAACACAATCCCACATTAGAAATGGCCCCAGTTACACCAGCACCTTGAGGAACCACTGACAGGGCTTTGGAAACCCAATCCAAGTAAGTCATCAGTGTGGTTGTCAGGCCTCCAGTTCTAGAAGATTCCTTAATTTTAAAACAAAATACAAAGGGGAAATAAAGAGTCTGGGGAAAAACCCACTCTTTGTATTATAAACAATTTAGAGACATATTAAGAATTTTCAAAGTCGGGGAGCCTGGGTGGTGGAGTCAGTGAAGCATCTGACTCTTGGTTTCAGCCCAGGTCATGATCTCAAAGTCATGAGACTGAGCCCCACAACAGGTTCCATGCTCAATGAAGAACCTGCTTGTGACTCACTCTCTCCCTCTCCCTCTGTCTCCACCCTCCCTCAAATGAATAAATAAATCTTCAAAAAAAAAAAGAATTTTCAAAGTCATAACCCCCTGTTCCTTTTTTCCCTAAAAAGTGCATACCCAACAGGGTATGCTCCACCCCCATCCCAACCTTCAGCCTGGCATGTGGCATTCTCAGCTCAGCCACAATATAGTTCTTAAACAAGGACGGTTTTCAAGGACATTTTGAGGCCTTGAGGCAGAAACAGCTTCCTGTCTCAAACAGATTCTTCTTAAACCACAGGAGCAGAGCACAATGTGTGCCCTCACTCAGCATCATTCTGAGCAATCTGCTTTGTCTTTTTAACAGCCTTGCAGATATCTCCAGCTTGTTGAATAAATTCACCCGACTTCATCTCATCCCCCTCCAACCACCCCCCTAATACCTCTTTGGAAAAACAAAAGACACATGAATCTTAAAGTTCTACTTATTACTGTCAGTGGTCAAAAGCTTATTTTGAAAACAGTAAGATAACAGATGTGATACTGACAAGAAAAAAAGTTAGACATAAATCTTGGTATTTATTTCTGGACAAGATTTTTGTAAAGTAAAACAACAAGGCCTTCAGGAATTCATTCAGTCCCAAGGTATATGGACGTGTAAAGGCTTCTCTTTGGCTGTTTCACAGAAAAAGCCCCTGCCATCCAAAACAACACATAAGGAACACCCTTTTGTGCACTACAGTTATGTGTGTATGCATGGGTGCCTTGCCTACAGTAGCTGTCACTGTTTCTTTACTTGTTTTTCACCACAGGAAGGTAACAACCGATGATGTGTGTATTTTTAAATCCTGTACACTGCCTTTCACCTGCAAACACTATCAACAGAGAACAATATATACTGGTGCTATTTAAGTATGCTAGTCAATCAGAGCAATCCAGTTTTGGATTCACATTTTAAATTAGCCAAAATGTCACACTTAAAGGTCACTACACACATTTCTATTATAGCTGACCCCAAACCAATGCTCAAATGACCGCTGCCTTTAAGAACAGCATGCTACACAAATTCAAATACAGAGGTTCTCAACCAGAGGTAATTGTGCCCCCATGTGGCACTTGGCAATGCCTGAAGACATTTTGGGTTGTGGCACAACTAGAGTGGGGGGAGAGGAGATGCTACTGGAGTCTGGGGGGTTGAGGCCAGGGATGCAACATCCCATCGTGGATACAGAACACCCCCCACAGCCCCCCCCCCAATCAATCTTCCAACCTTAAAAGGCTGAAAAACCCTCTCTAGTAAGCTGTGCTGCATGTGATATGTAGAAAGACTTCCTTTACACACCGTATACACCTTGGTTCATGCCACATCAATATAGAGCAGCAATAAAAAGGCCAGAAAATGATAAATACAGAATAAACATGATTCCTATTTGGGCAGCTTTGTTAAAAGCTGTAGCAATTTGTAGTAGTTTTAAAAATTCTTCTTCAAAAATAGAGAATCAATAAAATTATTAGTGTTTGACAGCATCAATAGGCACAATTTGTTTTCTTAGGCAGGACTGTGACTAAATACATTAGTACTGTTAAGGGTATTATAACATCTGTTATGGAACAAACTGCCCCAATGTCACTTTCCTGGATGGCGGTGCAGTGAAACCATGGTGCAAATCTGCAACAGAGGCAAGGATAATGGACTGCCCTGGGGACCTGGAATGAGAAAGCCACTCCAAGGAAGGTACACATATTCCCTTTGCTTTTATGTGGCTTTCACAGGCCCTGCTGGGCAAAGGAATTCCCTCCTAAGAATATTAGTATAAATTATATCCTTAATCACAATCTCTGCTGATGGAAGCAATTCATATTGTGTCTTGCAACAATTATCCCTGGCAGTACCAGGGAAGAGGGTGGGAAGAGAGAGGGCTGGGAGCAGCTTTGATCCCTGTAAAATATAACAGCACTTAAAAACTAGATTTACTTGATTTGATCAGCACTAAAAGGAAGTTTTATGTTTTTGATCAGTTATTAAAAATATAGCATTTCCCTTTGGGTACTTTTTTTTCTACCACAAAGAATCATTAAAATGTAGGTTGCCTCATGAATGCAGCCACTGTATCCCTTTTTATAGTAACAGGAAGGATGTCTGTGTTCCCAAGGCAACCTAAGGTTTCACTCATCGATACAGCAGTCGGTTCTTTCATCAAGCACAGCACCAATCTTCTGAGGTTTCAAAATTAGAGTTCTCTGCTCAGGACAGGGCATGATGGTCCTATACACACCATAGCTAAGATGGTCACCAAATGTCATAAACAAAGATAAAGAGTAGGTACTGGAGTAAAATACTTTCTGGAGTTTTTCTCCAGGTGACCATTCAAGCTGATAATGAGCAATTTGGTTCAATTTGATCTAATGACTTTATGCAGAGAGATGTCCACGAAGAACATAAAGGCAGTTCAAATACAGGAGGGATCTGAGGTGTGGCTTGGTCCTCCTCAGAGCCTTCTCCCCACTGTCCTTTTGCCCTGTCCTTCACACTGCCAAGCACCCCCAGCACCCCATCCTGTTCTCCTAGCCCACCTGGGTGGGTCCAGGACTTGGCCCGCAGAAACCCTATCCTCCTATGTCAGCTCCATAGTGAATGAATAATCCAGATGAGAGTTTGTGAGGATTTAAACTGGAATGTAATGGAAGGGAAAGGATAAATTCTAGCACAGAAAGGTAGATACTACACAAACAACTGAATGGAGGTGGAAAGGAGAAAACCAAAGGTAAGATGAGGTTCTGGGCCTAAGCAGCCTGGAGAAAAATGGCTGACACCATCTACAAAAATAAGGAAAACTTGGGGGGAAGATGATGGATGAGTAATGTCTCATCCATCATCCATTAAGTTTGGTTGTTAAGGAATTTGGGGGGCTTAGAAAATAGCTAAATGGGAGATTTTGTCAATAGCTAGTTTAGAGAACCAAAGATAATAACAACAATAATGATGATAATGATAGCCAACAATGATCATGTCAGGCCCAGTCCTAAATGCTTGACATGTCTACACTCACTTAATTTTCCAAAAAAATCTATGAGGTATATCTCCATTTTCCAGGTGGGAAAACTGAGAAGTTAAACACTTTTCTGAGGCCACACAACTGGTAAACAGCAGAATCTACATACAGACTCAGGCACTGATTACAAAGGAAAACATAGTCCACACTGACAACAGATATCTACAACATGTAGTCAACTCCGAGCTTTTAAATCATTAAGGACTAGCCTTTTAGAATGTGATGTGGACAATAAAACTTCACAAATCAACCCCTTTATATTTTTGGAAAATTATTTCAGACACATGTAACTGGCAACTGCTAAACAAAATAGCTGAAATCATTTCACCTCTCTGCAAACTGTTGGTCTAACTCACAAAAAGCCAAACTTGAATAAAAAATATGCAGACATATCAACTCAAGGGTTTTAGATGGTCAGGATTCTTTTAACTTACAGATTCAGCAACTAATTTCTACATATTTAAGTTCTTATAAATATATGATGCCTTATTATGTGACAAAAATATACAGGTGACTTTTTTAAAAAAAAAAGATTTTATTTACTGGGGCAGCCTCGGTGGCTCAGGGGTTTAGCGCCACCTTTGGCCCACAGAGTGATCCTGGAGACCCGAGATCAAGTCCCACGTCGGGCTTCCTGCATGGAGCCTGCTTCTCCCTCTGCCTGTGTCACTCATGTCTCTGTGTCACTCATGAATAAAGAAAATCTTAAAAAAAGATTTTATTTATTTATTCATGAGAGACATGGAGAGAAAGGCAGAGGTATAGGCAGGGGGAGAGGCAGGCTCTCTGTGGGGAGCCCAAAGTGGGACCCCATCCCAGGAACATGACCTGAGCGAAAGGCAGATGCTCAAGCACTGAGCCACCCAGTTATTTGAGCCACGTACAAATAATTTTCTGTGAAAAATAGTTTTGTGCTTGGAAGTTATGTCACAGGGCCCTCGGCCCAGTTCAGAGCCACTTTTAGCTGAGTCTGAGCACTGCTGTTACAGAGCCAGTCCAACTCAAGTTTAGGACTCTCTGCAAAGTGTCGGTAGCTAATGCTATTTTAAATACATACCGCAGGACTGATTGTAAAGAGCAGAAGGGAAAGTTTTGGGATGATGGAACCATTCTAGAATTTGGTGGTAGAATTAGCTACACAGCTACATGCTCAAACTGTTCACTGAGAATGAGTGAACTTTAGAATTCAATTGGAAGGAATAGGAAGGGAAGGAGGGAGGAATATGGTAGGAGAAGAGAGGAAAAAGAAAAATAGAAAAGCAAACACAGGGGTGCCTGGGTAGCTCAGTCAGTTAAGCATCTGCCTCAGGCTCAGGTCATGATCCCAGGGTCTCAGGACTGGGCCCCACATTGGGCCTCCTGCTCAGCGGGGAGTCTGCCTCTCCTGCCTGCTCATGTTCATATTCTCTCTCTCTCAAATAAATAAAATCTTAAAAAAGAGAAGAAAAGCAAACACAGATAAAGGAAGGGTAGCCATTGCTGTATAAAAATCTGTTTCAGCTATATCAATATGCACATTGTCGTATGTTTCTAATTGCGGAGTTATTCATGATCCAAAAAGCTAGAAAGCTCCTGTTTCAGGGGAATTACATCTAGGAGAGCGCTGTGCAACCTTGATGGGAATCAGCTGGGGATTTCATTATAATGAGTGTAAGTTCTAGTCATTAGGTCTGGGAAGTGGTAAGAATCTGCATTCTGAACAAGCTCCCAGATGATGCTGATGTTGCTGGCCTGTGGACTGCACTTTAAGCAGCAATGAGCTGCAGCACAAACTAAAGCTGAGCTGCCAAGAATACAGAGACTTAAGAATGTCACTGTTGGAAGGATCCTTAGAAAACTCTAGTACAGTGTTTCCCAAATGGACATGGATCACAAGAAACTTCTAGTAGTATTTAATAAAAATACAAAAATAAATAAATAAAAATACAGAGTCCTATAATCAAGATAGTATGGTATTGGAATAAAAACAGACACATAGAACAAGAGGACACAACGAAGAGTCCAGAAATGTAGCCACACATATATGAGCAACTGAATATTCAACAAAGGCATCAAGGTAATGCAATGGGGAAAGAATGGTCTTTTCAAAAAATGGTGCTGGAACAAGTGGCTATCCATATGCAAAAAAAAATGAACTTCAGGGGATCCCTGGGTTGCTCAGTGGTTTGGCGCCTGCCTTTGGCCCAGGGTATGATCCTGGAGTCCCGGGATCGAGTGCTGCATCGGGCTCTTTGCATGGAGCCTGCTTCTCCCTCTGCCTGTGTCTCTGCCTCTCTCTCTCTCTCTGTGTCTCTCATGAATGAATAAATAAAATCTTTTAAAAATATTAACTTCAATCCATTCTTTGCATCATATATAAAAATTAACTCAAAACAGACCTATAAAACTTCTACAAGTAAACCTAGGAGAACATCTTCATGACCTTGGAGTAGGCAAGGATTTCTTAGAACACAAGAATCTCAAACTATAAAAGAAAAAATTGAAAAAAAAGGGACAAATCTCCATCAAAATTTAATCTTCTAATCTTCAAAAAGACACTATTAAGAAAATAAAAAGGCAAACCAGACAAGTAGAAAACATTCACAATACTGATGTCTGACAAAGAACTCGCATCCAGAATATAATAAAAAGTTAAAAAAAAAAAACACTTGAAACTAACATAAAAAAACTATTGACTAATCTTACCTGTGAATAAAGATGTAAAATTCTGAAATATAAGCAATAAAGAAATTCTTACAGGAAATAAGCAAACAACTCAGTAAAAAAAAAGGGGGGGGACAAAATATGTGAATAGACACTTCACATGCCAAGAAGCACCTGTAAAAATACTCAATACCTTCAATCATCAAGAAAATGCAAAGTAAAACAATGAGATATCATTATACAACCACTAGAAAGAGAAAAATAATTTTAAATCCCACAAAAATCTGACTATCGAGTGCTGGAAAGGATGCAAAGCAACTAGATCTCTCCTGAACTGCAGGTGAGAATATAAACTGGGACAATCACTTGGGGGAAAGAGTTTGGCTATTCCTTTCCTATAGCATGTATTTATCATGACCCAGCAACCCCACTCCTAGGGATTTACCCTAGAGAAATACAAATGTATGTCCACAAAGCGGTTTTGCATGTGAATGCTCACAGTATCTATTACCCAAAACTGGAAACAATCCAAGGTCTATCAGCAAGAGAATGACTAAATGGCAATGCAGCAAAAACAGTCGTATATTCTTAGTACTCCTCAGCAACAAAAGGAATGATTACTTACACACACACACACACACACACACACACACACACCACCTATGAATCTCAAACACATGCCAAATGAAAGAAGCCACAAAGAGTACATTCTTATAAGATTCCATTTATAGGAAATGTTAAAAATGGCAAATCTCATCTATGGCAACAGAAAGTAGATCAATAATTGCCTAGGGTTGGGGATGGAGAGTGTCTGCAAGGTGTTCAGATGGACTGGTCTGTGTTTTGATCATGCGAGTGAATTCCTGGAGTGTATACATTTGTCAGAGCACATCTACTGGGTACACTTCAGATGGGTACATTTTCAGGGCTCCTGGGTGGCTCAGTTGGTTGACTGTCTGACTCTTTGTTTTGGCTCAGGTCATGATCTCAGTCAGGGTCATGAGATCAAGCCCTGCATTGGGCTCCATGCTCTGCATGGAATCTGCTTGAGATTATTTCTCCCTCCCCCTCTGCTCCTCCCCCTGCTTGCTTGTTTTCTCTCTTTCTCTCAAATAAATACTTAAAAAAGAATAAAATAAAATGGGTGCATTTTCTTGTATATAAATTATACATATAAAAGTATGTATATATGTATGTATACATATAAAAGTATATCATACACACACACATACACACACACACACACACAAATACAGTTAATTTAAAATGTACAGACTCCTAAACCTCTCAGGCCTGGTGAAATGGCACCTTCCAAGAAGAGGCAGAGAATCTGAATTTCCAACAAGCAGAACAGATAGTTCTTAGGATCAGACAAGTGAGGGTAATACGATTTTAGTCCACTTCACAGGAGCAGGAAAGGGAGGCCTAGTGAAATAAAGTGGTTTTATGAAGGTCCCAAATAAACAGCAAATACCCCTGTTCATGAGAATGAGTACATATCATAATTTTACCCAACAAAATGTAGAGGGAACAGGGCAGCATGGGAGGTGAGATGAAGGCAGTGTCCATGACTTGCCTGCTTTGTCCAACCAGCATTCAGTGGGCCTTAATAAAAAGCAGTAAATATGGGATCCCTGGATGGCTCAGCAGTTTAGTGCCTGCCTTCAGCCCAGGGCATGGTCCTGGGGTCCCGGGATCGAGTCCCACATCGGGCTCCCTGTGTGGAGCCTGCTTCTCTCTCTGCCTATGTCTCTGCCTCTCTCTGTGTGCGTCTCTCATGAAGAAATAAATAAAATCTTTTTAAAAAGCAGTAAATAAATTATTTCCACTTAAGACAATGAGAGTCCAGTTCACATTAGCAAATAATTTAAATATTGTTCTGTCTACATCTGAACGTGCTTCTCAGATGCATCCCTGGGTCTGAGAGCTTGAAAAGAACCATTTCCAAAAAAAAAAAAAAAAAAAAGAACCATTTCCAAAGGGACTCTGCCCTCCTGGCACAGAGCTCTTGTCTCTTCTCTGAAGAAGCCAAGGTCTCTCTTACCTCTACACAAGCTGCAGCTCCTGCCTGAACACCACAATCTGCACCCCCAACACATATACTCTGAATACTCCTGGATAAATAGCTACTTCCTCCAGGAAGCATTCCCTGCTCTACCTTGGTATTCCAGGAAGACACATTCGATGTGTACCCACAGCCCCAGTCTGTCCTCATGACTGCAGTTATGATATTCTAGCTCTACCATATCTTTTTATCTTGTCTACCACTGTTTTCTCTGCACTCAGCCCAGAGCCCAGGCTAGAGTATGTTCTCAGCAAGTATTTGCTGTCTGAATACCTCAGACATCACTTCATCCACATATCTGTGAGACTTTTACATCTAGTGTCTCCTCTATTACCCTTTACTTACTGGAGAATTCTTTTCCACAGGGGAAATAAATATCTATACCTATCATATTTGGTTCTGAGGGCAAAGGACTTCTGGAGCTCCATAGGGAGTGACAGGATATGGGAGCTAAGCTGGGCTTAGACAGGTGCTTGTAGACTCAGACACTGACACCCCAAAACTGAGGCAGGTTTGACTGTGGCCCCCTGGGAAAAGCATCATCAAACCAAATGAGTCAATAGATCTGTGTCACAGCCACGGGGGTAACTTAGCTGCCAGTGTTGACAAACTGGTCCTCATTTGGACACAGAGAACTGACTGGCAAATGGCAGCTCCTTTCTCATTGACTTGACAGCAACAATTTTAAGAAAGCTACAATGGCTTAAACTAGTGCTTCTCAAACTTGATTTTGCATCAGAATCACCTGGAAGGGTTGTAAAAGTACAACTGCTGAAGTGGACAGCACAAAATCCTAATGCAAGCTAGTGCAGCTGTTCTGGAAAACATACTGTTTGGAGGTTCCTTATGAAATTGAAAATAGAGCTACCCTACAACCCAGCAGTTGCACTACTAGGGATTTATCCCAAAGATACAAATGTAGTGATCTGAAGGGGCACCTGCACCCCAATGTTTAGAGCAGCAATGTCCACAATAGCCAAATTATGGAAAGAGCCCAGATGTCCAGTCCATCAACAGATGAATGGATAAAGAAGATGTGGTGTATACACACACACGCACAATGACTACTACTCAGCCATCCAAAAACAATGAAATCTTGCCATTTGCAACAACATGGATGGAACTAGAGGATATCATGCTAAGTGAAATAAGTCAATCAGAGAAAGACAATCATCATATGATCTCACTTATATGTGGAATTTAAGAAACATAATAGGATCATAGGGGAAGAGAGGAAAAAATAAAACAAGAAGAAATCAGAGAGGGAGACAAACCATAAGACTTCTTTTTTTTTAAACTGTAAGACTCTTAATCGTAGGAAACAAACTGAGGGTCACTAGAGGGGTGGGGGTGGGAGGATGGGGTACCTGGGCAATGGGCATTAAGGAGGGCATGTGATGTAATGAGCACTGGGTGTTTTTTAAGACTGTTGAATTACTGACTTCTACCTCTGAAACAAATAATACATTATATGTTAATTAATTGAATTTAAATAAAAATTTTAAAAAGTCAGGGCCCATGAATTTACATTTCTGATAGGTTCCCAGGTGGCAATCATGATGCCAGGCTATGAATCACACTTTAGGCTTAAACCACAAAGACATTTGTGATTTCATTCGTCAAGAGGCATTTAGGAAAAAAGTCTTCAATTTCCTTCAATGGTTGGAAGATGAAGGACTCAAGATCTGTTTTTCTATTCAGCCATCCTTCAGTGTGTTCCCCCCTAATGACCACAAGATAGATGGCTGCCACATCTCCAGTATCACATTCTCAAAGGAGAGCTGGTGAAGTGGAATGAAGAGGGTAGGAGTCAAAACAGGAAGGAAGGGGCTCTCTCCTCCTGCTCATTTCTCTTTGATCCTGGAAAGATCTATAGTCATCTTCCCCTTAAGTCTTCTTGGCAGGTACTAGGTCACATGGCTGCAAGGGAGACCAGAAGAGTGAACACATGGCAAAGGAGAATGCAACCACCAAGAATGACTTCGGCTTGGAATGACTCAGAGCCTAGCCGCACTGTTGTCTACCCCAACACCTGAGCTCTACAAGAAGAGAAGGATGGCTGTGGAATAGGCAGTCTGTAGCCCATCCCACCATTCATGCCCCTGTATGGATGCCCCACTGACAGGAAGAGGGTGTCGCTAAGCCATGCCTTCACCAGCATGCTGCTAAAAAGCAAGCCGGCTCCATGCAGTAGGTGTTTAACAAACCTCAAAAGCTCTCTCAGCCGCCTCCTCCTTGTAAAAGGAGATTAGTTCTGCCTTTACCACAGGGTGGAGGGAAGAACTAAAAAAGCATAAGTTTGTCTACTTTTTATCTTTATCAAGACTGAGCTCTGGAAAGCTAAGTATTGTGCTGACTCTATCATGTATCACAGGTTGGCACATGTCAGGCACTCAATAAACATTTTTGGAGTTTATTTAAGTACCTGTCCTTAGACTCTGTCGAGGTTGTTAATAGAAATGCCTTATGGACATTTTCACACTAAAGGAGATGCTGCTGAAATAGAAGCTAGAAGGAAACAAGGGCTAACAGAGATGACAAGCAGAAAAGCCTAGCTGCTGTGGAAACATAGCAAAGAGTGTTACAAGGTTTTGATTCAGCCAGGCTCACGTTCAGACAGGACATTCAACAGACACTGCCATGGAGGAGTGGGGGTGCAGGTCAATACCCTCAGACACACTCATGTTGCAAGGGTGACAACCAGCCTGCATCTCTCCTGCTAATCTTGACTGACAGCAGCTGCTTGGACCATGGTATCAGAAGGATGTTGAGGTTGCTTCCAGGTGATGACTTGAGTCTAGCATGGGGTGGATGGGATAAAGGAGTGTCAGCATGTGTCACACATTTTATGCTCCCCCTGGATAAAATAACTGAAGGATGTTTTGTCTAAGTAGGATCCAAGTCCAGTGTGAAGCCCAACACGGACCTTGAACTCATAACCCTGAGGCTAAGACCTGAGCTGAGATCCTCAAGAGTCAAACGCTCAACCCACTGAGCCACCCAGGTGCCCCCTGAGGGATGTTTAACTGACCAAGAGACTGACTAGGTTGGGGCACCTGGGTGGCTCAGTGGTTGAGCATCTGCCTTTGGCTCAGGGCATGATCCCTGAGTCCTGGGATTGAGTCCCGCATCGAGCCCCACGGGGAGCCTGCTTCTCTCTTTGCCTATGTCTCTGCCTCCCTCTCTCTGTGTCTCTCATGAATAAATAAATAAAATCTTAAAAAAAAAAGAAGAAACTGACTGGCCTGGTCTCCGTGCTCATTTGAAGGTGCCATAAAGCAAACTCACCATTCTTTTCCAAGCCTAGAAAGACTACTCAACAGGCCTAACCCCTGAAAGGCAGCATGCTGTGTGCTTTACATGTAATTTTTTTGTAATCCTTAATACAACTGCAAGATGTAATTCCATTTTACTGATGGGAAAGTGACGTCCTAAAAGATTTTTTTCCAAGACAACACTGAGTTAAGGGGCTGAGGCTATATCTTAAGAGGCCTCTGGGAGACACTCTAAGGCCCAGCTCCTGGTCCTATTCTCCTATGGGTCAGAAGGCTTAGCCTACACCAGATTGCAGCTGACTCTGATCATCTACAACCAGGTCAAACACGATTCTCTCAAACTAAAACTGATACAGGACTTCTACCATCAGAATGCTCACCATTTTCTGTTTTAAGAAATATATAAAAACCCAAAGTTCCTCCCCAAACAGAAGCTCATTCTATTTCTCTCAACCAAAGTAGACTCTGGAACACAAGGAAAGGCAGGACAGATCTTGTTCTAAGAGTACACTGTGCTTCTCTCTCACGTGGCTCAGAAAATTCCACAGAAAAAGCCTGCTGGTACTCGTTCTGATAGCAGCAATATGGAGATGAAATGGAGTAAGAGATATGTATGCCTGGGAACAAACTGATGTCTTTTTAACACAGAAATATTAGTAGGAGATTCATTAAATAGGATCATGACTACCTTTTTTTGTCAAGTTTATTTGACAAACATGGTTTGCTTTGATTATGGCTACCAGTAGCCAACAGTAAATGATAAAATGTTTTAATTTGCTCACAAGAAATGACAATATCTACCATTCCAAGGAAGAACTTAACCTTAGTCAAATCTTTCCTGTGTTGATGCTTCCAATCAACACTGTGTTTTACAGAAATTATTTGATAAAATTTATGGTTCTAAAGGGACAAAATATGGATGCCACCCAGCCTCTGCCTCCTCAGCATTAACCACCAAGCTCCAGGCACAACTGTAACACCAAAAGGGCTTGAATTACATTCTTGAGACTCTGGTTTATTCCTCATAGAACCTAACCTGGCACCTTGTATACAGCAGGCACATAATAAATATGGCCCCTTGATACCAGTTAACATTTACTGATCTCTTACTCTTGGCCAAGCACTGTATTAAGTGCTTTACATGTATTATCTTATTTAAATTTCATAACAATCTCATACAGTCAGATTTATTATTCTTCCCTTTCACAGAGAAGAGTCTTCCAAAAAGGTGAAGTGACTTGCTCAATGTCACCTAGGTAATAAAAGGAACAGCACCAGGATTTAAACCCAGGGTATCTGGCTACAAAAGCAAGAAAAATACTATATTAAATGAATACACTATTTAAGCCCAAGTGCACCAATCTTTTCTCACTGCCAATAACAATGACTGGCATGATACAGATATTTGCAGATTCTAAAGCTCCCCTACCATTAATGACTATTAAATATTGTTTCTGTTAGAGAAGAAGTTACTGAATTTACACATCTGGAAATTGTGCATTTGATTTCCATCTTGGAACTTACATGGGGTCAGGAATCAAACCCAGGGCAACTTCCAGCCCAGAGGTTCCCATTGACTTAGTTTTCGAGGTTCTGGCAGCCCAGCCAATGAAAAGAAAGCCAGCTTCAGAGTATACAATAAAGGCAAGTGGCTTAAAAGGACATCCCAGGACTCAACAGTGGCTACCTGTCCATCCTTGCTGTTTTTGGATGAATTCCTTCAGCTGTGCCACATCCACTTTGACGGATTTATAGATAATCTATTACTATCACTAGAGTCAAAAACTCTACATAAAACAACAACAAGAAGCAAATGACAAGAATGCAACAGGGAGGGAAGGATGGGTGGGTGGCTTATAGTAAAATTTAGGGGGGAAAATCACTATTAACAAGGATGCAAGACAGCTGGCCCCACATCTATAGAGACAGAGTAGATTGATGACTGAGTTGCCTAGGGATAGGTGCTGGGAGGAAAGGAGGAGAGACTACTAAACGATATGAGGTTTCTTTTTGAGGTGAAGAAAATTTCTAGAATTGATTGTGCCTGATTCTACACTGCACAACTCTGAATATGCTAAAAAACACTGAATTATACACTAAGTTGGGGAACTGTACAGTATTAAAAATGAAAGTAAAGAGGGGTGCCTGGGTGGCTCAGGTAGTTTAAGTATCTGACTCTTGGTTTCAGCTAGATTATGGGTTGCGAGATTGATCCCTGCATCAGGCTCCATACTCAGCACAGTCTGCTTGAAGATTCTCTCTTCCTGCCCTTCTCCCACTCACATGTATGCATTCTCTTTCTTAAATAAATCTTAAAAAAGTAATGAAAGCTGACCAATTATCAAAAGACCACAATAAAACCATATCCAAAGCATAAAATATTAAAACCACAATGACATGACAAGAACAAGCAAAAAACAGAGCATGCTGGTATGTATGAATGGCATATACAGTTGATACTTGAACAACATAGGTTTGAACAACATGGGTTTAAATTATGCAGGTTCATTTACATGAGGATTTTTCCCAAATAAAGTACACTACTGTAAATGTATTTTCTCTTCCTTATGATTTTCTTAATAACACTTTCCTTTACCTACCTTACTTTGTTGTAAGAATACAGTACATAAGCCATATAACACAAAACATGTTAATCAATTATATGTTATCGGTAAGGTTTCAGGTCAACAGTAGGCTGTTAGTAGTTCAATTTGGGGGGAATAAAAAATTATAGGTAGGTTTTCAACTGGACAGGAGGCCAGAGCCCCTAATTCCCAAGTTGTTCAATAGCAAAAGTGTATGAGTTTTATTATTTGTTTCAAAGCAGAGCAATCTGAAATCTAAAAATCAATATTAAAAATATTCATTGTAAACAATCTGATGTTTGGAAACCAAGTAGTTGCAGAATTTGGGATCAGAACCAGAGAAGGAATAGAACAATGTTCAAGCCAGGGAAGGACATCTGACAAAGCAAACATAAGAGATGCAATAAAGAAGAAAGAAGCCACGGCTTCCAGAGCATTCCTGAGGAGTCT
The DNA here is from genome assembly GCF_018345385.1 of Vulpes lagopus. NCBI lineage: Eukaryota > Metazoa > Chordata > Mammalia > Carnivora > Canidae > Vulpes > Vulpes lagopus. Next base: position 16,013,995 of record NC_054848.1, read on the forward strand.
GACCCATTTGTGAGGTTATTCAACATCCATAAAACAAGGCCTCCTAAGTAGCTGAAAATATGTCAGGTAGCAGGGGAGCCTTTCTGAATTTTAGTCTAAAAGCTTCACAGCAAGCAGAGTATTCTTGCTAAAGACTGCATAGCATTCAAAGGCTTTGGTACAAATATCTTTTTTTTTTTTTTTTAAAGTACTCTCTATCCCCAGTACGGGCCTTGAACTCATGACCCCAAGATCAAGAGTCTCATGCTCCACCAACTCAGCCTGTCAGGTGTCCTGTGAATTACTTTTTTAAAGAATCTCATACAAATCTGAAAGCTCCCTTCTTTCCACTTAAGCTGCCTTCAAGATTCTGTCTTTCTCTTCTACTCTGGTTCCTAAGAGGCTATAAAAATCAGTGGGGGTGATTGTACAACCTGGTGTATATATGAAAAACCACTGAACTGTACACTTAACAAGGGTGACATTTATATTATATGAATTATATCAATAATAAACTGTTTCAAAAAATCAGAGCCAAATATAGAATTACCATATGACCCATCAATTCCACTTTTGTGTATATATCCTAAAGAATTGAAAGAAGGGACTCAAACAGATACTTGGACACCCAGTACATAGCAGCACTGTTCACAACAGTCAAAACGTGGAAGCAACTCAAGTGTCCATCAGTAGATGAATGGGTAAACAAATGTGGTCTATTCATACAATGGAATATTTTCAGCCTTAAAAAGAAATGAAATTCTGATACATGCTACAATATGGATGAACCCTGAAGACATTATGCTAAAAGAAATAAGTCATGAAAGGATGTTGTTATTTCACTTATACGAGGTACCTAGAATAGACAAATAGAGACAGAAAATAGAATTCTGGTTACAGGGTTTGGGGGGAGGGCATAATGGGGAGTTACTATTTAATGGGTGTAGTTTTTGTTGGGATGATACAAAGTTCTGGAAAAAGATAGTGGTGATGGTCACAGAACACTGTGAATGTACTCAATGCCACTGAATTGTAGATTTTAAAATGGTTAAAACGAGGGATCCCTGGGGCGCTCAGTGGTTTTGCACCCGCCTTCGGCCCAGGGCGTGGTCCTGGAGTCCTGGGATTGAGTCCTGCGTCAGGCTCCCTGCATGGGACCTACTTCTCTTTCTGCCTGTGTCTCTGCCTCTCTCTCTGTGTGTCTCTCATAAATAAATAAATAAATAAAATCTTTAAAATATATATATATCAATATAAGTACATTGGTATAAATGTATGCTATATACAAATATATATATATTTTCTATATAATTTATTTTTAAGTAATCTCTATCCCCCAACATGGGGATTGACTACAACCCTGAGATCAAGAGTCCCATGCTCTACAGACTAATCCAGCTGGGCATCCCAAAAATACACTTTTTATATTCATAGACATAAGGTTTGGAGTCTTATACTCAATGCACAGATGATGACCATACTACCTACCTCATGGAGCACTACCTATGTGCAAGACACTGTACTAAGCACTTTCCATGCATTACATTACACAATCCTCCTGTCAACCCTGTGAAGAATTTCTGTTATTACCCCCATTTTGTTTTTATTAAAGATTTTACTTATTCATGAGAGACATAGAGACATAGGCAGAGGGAGGAGCAGACTCCCTGCAGGGAGCCTGATGTGGGACTCAATCCCAGGACTCCAGGATCATGCCCCAAGCCAAAAGCAGATGCTCAACCACTGACCCACCCAGGTGCCCCTTACCCCTATTTATAAGTAAAGAAACTGGGGCTAAGAATAGGCCAAGAAACTAGCTACGTCCTCATAGCTACTTAGTGGCCAAGTCAGTAACTGATCAGATTAATGTCTTAAAGTGTAAATTCTTTTTTAATTTTTTGTATCTTTAAAATTTTGTTGTGGTAAGGACACAACATGAGATCTACATTCTTTTTTTAAAAGATGTTTGTTTATTTAGAGAGAGAACAAGTGCATGGGGGGCAGAGGAAGGGGAGGGAGAGAGAAGGAGGGAGGAAGAGAGAGGAAGAGAGAGGGAGGGAGGGGGAGGGAGAGACAGGGAGAGGATCTCAAGCTGACTCTACACTAAACATAGAGCCTGATGCAGGGCTTGATCTCATAACCCCGAGATCATAACCTGAGCCAAAATCAAGAGTCAGATGCTTAACTGGCTGAACTACCAAGGTGCTCTGAGAGATCCACATTCTTAATAAACTTTTAAATGTACAATATAATACTGTTGACTATAGATATAATGTTGTACAGTAGACCTCTAGAATTTACTCATCTTGTTTAACTGCAACTTTATGTGTTGATTAGTAACTCCCCATTCCCTGCTGCCCCTACTTTCTGGGAACCACCCATCTACTCTTCTATTCTGTGAATTTGTTTGTCTATTTTAGGTGTTTCATATACATGGAATCATATAGTATTTGTCTTTCCATAACTGGCTTATTCCATAATGTCATCAAAGGTCCATCCACACTGTCACATGTTACAGAATTTTCTTCTTTTTTAAAGCTAGATAACATTTTATTGTATGTATATACATTTTCTTTATCCATTCATTCGTATATAGACATTTATTAGGTCATTTCCACATATTAGCTGTTGTGAAGAGTGTTAATATCCCTGAGATCTTGATTTTAATTCTTTTGGATATATACTCAGAAGGAGAATTGCTGGATCATATGGTATAGTACTATTTTTACTTTTTTTTTTTTTTTGAGGAAACTTCATACTGTTTTCCACAGCAGTTGCACCAGTTTGCATTCTCACTAAGAGTGCACAAGGGTTCCAATTTCTCCACATCCTCACCAGCATTTGTTCCTCTTGTTTTCTGATAATTGCTATTCTAACAGATATGAGGTAATATCTCATCAGTAAATTCTTAACTTAAGAAAGAGGTAAAAAGGCTACATAATGGGTAATTTGTACAAAAAGTCAGAGAAAGGAGACACCAATGTCACAGGAGTAAACACCAAACAAAAAGTCAAGTAAGGAAGGCTTAGGGAACTGGGCCCCAGGTCTCTTTAGGGAGACTGGGAGATTTTACCAAAAGGATGCTGAGTGGTTGTTCTTCCTGTCCACAAAGGGCAAAGCAAGAGAGGCATTTCAAGGAGAGACGTCTATATGAACATAAAGGACTTCTTGACCTAGGAGTAAGGGGTGTCTCTTCAGCCTCAGAGAATGTGGAGTAAAAATCCACTGTCTGTCCTGGAAAAAATTAACATGCACCTGCTTACAGGGGGCAGCACTCCATGTTCTCCCTCGAGATCCCCTCCAGACCTAGAGTTAACAGAGAGGAACTCCAAAAGGCCAGGCCCTTGGTCTGAGTATGGGAAGGTCAGTTCTCAGCAGGAATGCAGCCACATGACTTTTCCACAATTTGAACACACCAGGCAGAGAGGAGAGGACATCCAGGAAGTCACTGGGACTCCATAAACATAGCCAGAGCTCCGTTCAGGCTATCCCAATCCTCCTGGGGTACGTGTGTCAGCTGCACCACCTAAGGCCCAGGCATGCCTTGATTCTGGCATGGCTAGCTTATTTGCTGATCAGCCTGTGAATCACATGTGTACTTATTCAAATCACTAAAGCTGTGACATTGTTAGTATGTTTCAACAGGGACCAATAACCCCAGCATAGGCCCAACACAGTAACTTCTACCCTGAGCTAGAATTTATCTCAAAAGACCAATTCCTTTTTTTTGTATATTTTTTATTGGAGTTCGATTTGCCAACATATAGTATAACACCCAGTGCTCATCCCGTCAAGTGTCCCCATCAGTGCCCATCACCCAGTCACCCTGTCCCTCTGCCCACCTCCCCTTCCACTATCTCTTGTTTGTTTCCCAGAGTTAGGAGTCTCTCATGTTCTGAAAAGACCAACCCCTTTGTGATCTAAATACTGACCAGCCAGGTCTTCACAGTGACAGAGAAGTTTTCTTATGAGGGCCAAAGAAATCCTCTGTCATGTCGGTGGAAAGGTGTCTCTCACACACACCACACCCCAGAGGGTCAAAGTAATGCCAAGCTGCAGGAATGCTGCCAACACGTCGGTGACCTGGAAAGATAAGACTGAGGCCCTGAAACCTTATAGCCCTCATGAAACCAGGGGTGTGCCAGCAAAATAAACTGGGAACAAACAAGAACAGGAGAGTAGTTACATTAGGATGTTCCCAAAGGAATCCACAATCCTGTGTACCTTTTGTCTAATACTAATCTCTCCTTCCAGGTTTATCTCCCTAGTGTCAGAGCACTTGCACCCACCACTCTGTCCAGAGGCATCAGAAATTCTTTTCTACTCTGGCTTCACTTTCCTCAGAAATTCTAGCCTCAAGTCTTCAAGGTGGGTTTAAATCTACACACACTACATTCCTTTGGATCAAGAAGCCCCACTCACCTTCCAGTCCTTCCTTCTGCAAGCCAGAAGCTGCAGTGTATTGCTGTACTGGAGCAGAATCCAGGGAAAGGAAAACTTCAGCCACTCCAAAAGGTCCAAGATCAGATTCCCCATAAGACTGCTTGCTGGAACTGCATTTCCCTCTAATTTACATATAAGGTGAAGTCATTTCCAACCAACGCCCTCAGGAGTTGAGGCCCACATCTCCTTCTATGGCATTACTCACTTATAGATTAACTATCTTGGGAAAGACAACAGCATGCAAAAGCTAGAAACCAGGTTATTTGCTCTGGTCCTACTTTTTATTTGGGAGAAACCCTACTTCAAGCCAGAGATGGGACTATACACACAGCCTTTCATTTACATCTTTAGCTCTGCTCACTTCTCTATTAAAAAAATGCCCTCAGTCATTACTTACCATCCAAGGAGCATTTACTGAACCAGCTACGACCTGTTGCATGAAAGATATATGGTTTGGTCAAGACAGAAACATGTAAACAAATATTTTAATACTGGTAAGTTGCAATAAAGTTATATATATCAGAGCAAAGGAGGACATACTGCCTGGAGGTGGTAGTTGTCGATGTACCCCACATTCCCATCAGAATGGCTAAAATTAAAAAGACTGAGAATACCAAGTGCTGACAAAGATGCGGAGGAACTGAAACTCTGATGCTTTCCTGATGAGAATGCAAAACAGTACAGACATGTGGTAGGCAGAATAATATCCTCCCCCTCATCCCTGCTGAGATGTCCATGTTCTAATCCCTGGAATCTGTGAAAATGTTACCTTATGTGACAAAAAGGCCTCTGCAGATGTGACTAAGTTAAGGCTCTTGTGATGGGGAGATTATCCAGGATTTTTCAAGCAGGCCCAATGCAATCACGGGGGAGTGAGGGTTAGAGATGTGACAAGGGAACCAGAAGTTGGAGAGAGAGATACTGGAAGATACTGCTATCCTGCTGGCCTTAACAATAGAGGAAGGAGTCATGAGGCAAAGAATGCAAGCAGCCTCTAGACGCTGGATGGAGAAGGCAAGGAAATGGGTTCTCACCTTGCAGCCTCCAGAAAGGTTCTATTGACACATATTTTAGGACTTCTGACTTACAATAATTATAAGATAATAAATTCATGTTGATACAAGCCATTAAATTTGTGGTGATTTGTTATAACCACAATGAGAAACTGCTTCCAACTATTTGGAAAACAGTTTGGCACTATCTGCTAAAGCTGAACATATGTCTACCTTATGACCCAGAAATTCTACTTCTAGGCATTTAAACAATAGAAATGCATTTGCATAGGCACCAAGAGATGTGTACAAGGATACTCATAGTAGTTTTAGTCAAGAGGATAAGAAGCTGGAAATAACCCACGTGTCCATTAGCAAAATAATGGATAAACAAACTATAGTAATAGTCACACAATATAATACTACTCAGAAATAAAAAGAAATGAACTGCATGGGTGAATCTTAAAATACTGAGTGGAAAAAAAACCAAGCACAAAAAAGTATATACTTGATGAAAAGGTTCTGGAAATGGATGGCAGTGATGAATGCACAACAATGTAAATGTCCTTAATGCCAATGAACTTAAAAACTGCTAAAATAGTTTGAAGTTACATATATTTATTTTGCCACAGTAAAAATGGGCATGCTGTGTGAATCCATTTTAATAAAGTTCAAAAACAAACAAAACTAAACCACAGGGGAAAAAGGTGAGAGGGTGCCTGGGTGGCTCTGTCAGTTAAACGTCTGACTCACGATTTCGGCTCAGGTTTTGACCTCATGGGTGGTGAGATCGAACCCTGCATAGAGCTCCATGCTCAGCGTGGAGTGGAGTATGCTTGAGTTTCTCTCTCTCTCTCCCTCTGCTCCTCCCCTCCGTATGCATGTTCTCTCTCTCTCTCTCTCAAAGAAATAAATTTTCAAAAACAAAAAACAAAAGGTGAGAACAATGGTTCCCTTTGGGGGCCACTGTCTAGGAGGAGACATGAGGAAGTTTTCTGGGTGCTGGAAATGTTTTTTGATCTGAGTGTTGGTTATATGTTCATAAGTAAACATTCATCATATTGTGTGCTTAAGATCTGTGTACTTTAGTTTCCAAATGCCAACCTCAAGTTTATTTGTACATGATCTGATTTATCTGCACTAACATTATCAACACCGAAATGGAAACGGAGGAGAAAAGAAAACTTCACCAAAAGTGTGTGGTTAGAGAAGGCTTCAGGAAAGAGGTGAGATGTGGGATCCCTGGGTGGCGCAGTGGTTTGGCGCCTGCCTTTGGCCCAGGGCACGATCCTGGAGACTCGGGATCGAATCCCACGTCAGGCTCCCGGTGCATGGAGCCTGCTTCTCCCTCTGCCTGTGTCTCTGCCTCTCTCTCTCACTGTGTGCCTATCATAAATAAATAAAATTAAATTAAAAAAAATAAAAATAAATTAAAAAAAGGTAATCATTTTTTAAAAAAAAAGAAAGAGGTGAGATGTGAGACAAGTACTAAAAGACAAGCATGACAGATACAGAGAGGAAGGGAATTCTGGGCACAGGGAAGAGTATGCCCATGAGCAGTGAGGTACAAGTGAGAGCAGAGTGTGGTGGATGCTACAAGCTGCAAGGGTCAATGGCCAGAGAGAGGGGGCTGAAAGGGGAAGCAAGAGCCCTATCTCAATATGCCTGCCCTATCAGCAGTTTATTTTTTTAAAGATTTTATTTATTTATGAATAAGAGGCAGAGAGAGAGAGGCAGAGACATAGACAGAAGGAGAAGCAGGCTCCTCATAGGGAGCCCGATGTGGGACTTGATCCCCAGATCCAGGATCATTCCCTGAGCTGAAGGCAGATGCTCGACCACTGAGCTACCCAGGCATCCCCTATCAGCAGTTTAGACTGTACTCATACTGGGCAGATGTCAGAAGAGGTTAAGTAAGAGAGTGACAAGATGGATCCATGACAAAGGGGTGACCTAGGTGGAGGGACTAAGACCTCTAAGGCTCTTGTAATAATGGTCAGGCCCCAGATGACAGGTCTAATTCAGACAACAGAGATGGGGTCATAAGAGATGAAGGAGGTAGAAGTCCTGACTTGGTTGGGAAAGGGGAAGGTTAGTAAGTCTGTTGGCTCCAAGCCTACTTGGCTGGTGATCCCCCACAAAGAGTGAAGACAAATCTACCCTTCTTCCCCCTGCTTCCTGAGCTGGCAGTGGAAGATCATAGTATCTCAAGAGTTGGAAAGCACCAGTCAAATTTCCTAGTGTACCATCTTATAGACAAGCAACTGAGTTCTTTTCATGGGCCAACACCTGTGGCCATAGTGTGTAAGGAACAAGCTGGAACAAGAGAGCTGAGGCTTATCTACTTTAGTGAGTATGTCCTAGAGAAGAAGGAACATGACTCATTCAGTTATGGTGCCCAATGTCCCCAAATGCTCTCACCAACCTCACCTTCCACCATCGGGTTCTCTGGCCTAGGCCTATGGTCTCAGTCCCTGCCAGTCTCTCACTGGGAAAGTTCTCCTCGCAGGCCACCCAAATCCTGTACAGCTAATGGTTTCATCCAATGGTTTCATAATGCCTTGTAAATCAATCCAATTTATCTTCAAACCAATTTGTATAGCCAAAACTGAGGCAGGGACAAAGAAGAGTTAGCTGACCAGGGGTGCCCCAGAGCCACCAGGAGCCAGAAATAAGTCTTGGGTGCTAGATTCCATCATGGCCCTACAGATCTGATATGAACCACAGGAGGTAACTTCTGGGTTCTATACTTGATGGCCTGTGCACATCTGAGAGTGGCTGAATAACAAGGGCCAAATACTGGAGCTTGCAGAAGAGACACCAAGACAAGATGGGTTTGAAGTAACTTGTTTAAGGCCTGAAACTTATTTTTTATTTCTGATCTTCATCTGTCAAGGTTAGTTGACATTTAGTTAACTACACAGTCCAATTCAGGAGCCACTACAACATGTGACTATTTTACTTTAAATTATCTTAAATCAAATAATTAAAATTATTATTTAAAACTATTAAAAACTCAGTTCCTCAGTGCTCCATAGCCACATGGTGGCTGGTGGCTACCATGTGGAATAGACATAAGACATCTCAATCCTCATGGAAAGTTCTATTAGCCCTGGCCCTTGCATGTGGTACCTCCTGTTTGAATTAGCCTGATTATAAGAGGCATGTACTCTAGGGGCACCTGGGTGGCAGAGGTGGTTAAGCATCTGACTCTTGGTTTTGGCTCACATTGTGATCTCAGTGTCATAAGACCGAGCCCTGCATCAGGCTCCACACTCAGTGCAGAGTCTGGTTAGGGCTCTCTCTCCCTCTGTCCTTCTCCCCCAGCACACTCACATGTTCCCTCTCCCTCTAAAGTAAATAAATACATTTTTTTAAAAAAGAAGTGTTCACTCTGAAATCATCTTTACATGCTGAAGTGCCAAGAATCCTTTTAATTTTTAACTAATAAAGATGAAATAATGTACCACAAAGGACCTTCAGCAATCGTTAATAGACAGGCATCAAGTCTTCTGGGGTCCCTCAGTCAAAAGAGAGAGAAAATAAAAGACAACTAAGAAAAATGAAAGCTAACAGGATAGAGTGAAACAGTCCACATTCTGCTTTCTTGACCATTCTGCTATAAAAAGAGCTAATCTCACCCCAGAAGATTAGGCATGTGTGGAAATTAATGGACCATTAATAAGAAGCAATTATTCTTTAGAAATAATTTATGATGGACAAAAACAAAATCAAGTGAAGTAGAAATTTAGGTGAGTGGGGAAGAGGAAAAAGGAGAGCAGAAACATGTAGTAAGAAAACTGCAATTAGAATTAGTAATTTTTAAAAGAAAATTTGAAGATGTAACTAAAACAGCTTAAATAATACGGTTACCTAATGAAAATGATCATTTAAATTTTGTTCATAATACATATCTCTAGTGGGGGAAAATTATCCAAGTGGAAGGAAAGCTATCATAATATTTCACCACCAACTTGTAGCCCTTGACTAGTGTTCCAGACAACCCACACAATTAAGGTAGAAAAGAGCAAAAACTCCTAAGAGGCGATACCACTCCCATGCATAAGGGCAGTTCCCACTCTGGTAAGGGGAAAGTGCACCTAGGTACTCAGGGACTAGAATAGGAATCTTGGGTAGGGGAGCATATGGTTAAAAAAATAAGCACATGAGAATCCTATTTTGTTCAGTTTACAATTCAGATGGTTAGTTCAAGTTAAGGGCACATATTAAGGTGTTGTTTTGAAATAGGGACAAAAAGTACTGTTTAATTAAGGGCTTTAAGTGCCTGGTAAAAGACCCAAGCTACAGGAACACTTCCTGCTCTGTATTTATTAATTTCAGGCATTCCTTTATGCCCTCCTTCTGCTTATATAAAATAGAGTAGAAATAAATATGAGAAGTGAGAAAGAGAAAAACAAAAGACAGGGATCCCTGGGTGGCGCAGCGGTTTGGCGCCTGCCTTTGGCCCAGGGCGCGATCCTGGAGACCTGGGATCGAGTCCCACGTCGGGCTCCCGGTGCATGGAACCTGCTTCTCCTTCTGCCTGTGTCTCTGCCTCTCTCTCTCTCTCTCTCTGTGTGTGACTATCATAAATAAATAAAAATTAAAAAAAAAAAAAAAGAAAAACAAAAGACAGAAAAACAGAGCTAAGAAGGAAATTAAGCTTACCACACCAACCCAGGTTCCACACTGGTGGATTTGCTAAACCAACAGTTAATTTTTTAAAAAAATATTGATTGATTGATTGATTGATTGAGAGAGAGAAAGAGAGAGAACATGAGAACAAGAATGTGAGTGGGGAGAGGGGCAGAGGGAGACATAGAATCCTCAAGCAGACTCCCCACTGAACAAGGAGCCCGACACAGGGCTCTATCCCAGGACCCCGAGATCATGACCTGAGCCAAAATTCAGAGTAGACCACTTCACTGACTGAGCCACCCAGGCTCCCCAACCAATAGTTAATTCTTAAATATTTGGTGTCAAAGACTGAGAAAGACCAACTTCTCAGGAGGAAGATAACTTGGTTTGGTCAGGGACTTGTCCTGCAGGCCCTGAAAGTGAGTGCTGGCTAACTGGCCCTGCCCAAGTAAGTCCCTTTATAGCCAGTGCCAGCTCTCTCATATAATCAAATCCAGGACACAGGAGGTGGGAACAATCTGTGAATTCACTGGAACTGCCCAGTAATGTGGTCCCCAAAGTTTTTCCTGTCAACCAATTAGGAACTTGTTGATCATAATGAGTAAGTGGCTTCTGTAAACAGGCAGTCGGGAAGATACAATACCAACTCTGGGAGGGGAGGGGAAAATGCCCAGATCTGACTTCACAGAGCCCATCCCAACCCGGCTTACCAGATCCCACTCAGTACAGAGGATTCCCACTGAACCCCAACACTGAACTTGGAAGATCCTAAGCTGGTTAATATTGCTGTCTCCTCCCATCTTTCTATCAATATTATACCATGCTTTCCATTGATAGCAGCTCAACAATTACCACAAAGTCAAGCCCACCCTCTTTTCACAACCTGTCAGGTCACCAAGACAACATTCTGTGTGAGGACCTTACCACTTGGCCATGCTGGGAAGAGCCAATACAGCTTCTCCTTTCAAGCACCTGGGGAGTAAGCCTATTTTGCCTTATTGTAGGGAAGACCACTTTATCAAAGCATCTTGCCATTTCCACTATGCCTACCTGCATTGGACTGAATACCACAGCACACATTCATACCACTTTCAACAGCACTCAATACCACTGTGCCCTATGTGACCATGGTGCCATTCCTAGACCAAAAGAACTGTCTGCCAAGATGGAAATGCTCTAGATCAGTGAATGCTGTCCAATATGGTAGCCACTAGTCACAGTTGGCTCCTGAGCACCTGAAATGTAACCAGTCGAAATGGAGATGTGCTGAAATTATAAAATATATACTGGTTTTGGAAGACTCAGTGCAAAAAATACATTGTGAGATCTCTTATTTAATGATCCTTTATACTAATTACATGTTGAAATGATAATATTCTGGGTATACTGGGTTAAATAAATTGTATTATATTAATTTCACCTTTTTGTTTTTTACTTTTTTAAATGTACCTGTTAGAAAATTTAGAATTATATGTATGGCTAACATTCTATTTGTATTAGCCAGCATCAACCTATATTATTACTCAGTACTTTTCTTTAAATTGAGTTCATTTTCTATTCATTCTGAAAATATTCATGAAGTTAAAGTTTGATGTACTAGTTGTATTTTTATAATACAATTTAAAAATCTACACACCTATTAACCTAAAATTGAAAAAATAAATTTGTCCACATGTAACCTAAAACCCTTTTGTGTATCACACCCTTTGGGAAATGCTGGCCCAGGGCACAGCTACTCAGATTGTGGCCTGTGAACATGTACCAGTCTCCTTACTGTTCATTATCATTCACAATAGGGATATAAATTGAGAGCATGCATTTAGAAACACAGGAATTTGACAGAGTAATCTAATATCCACTGATATCTTAGAATCTAGTAACTAATCTAATACTTCAAAATCAGGAGTTATATTTTCCATGTCTTTTACATTTTATTTCTCCAGTAAGTTTTTTTTATTCTATTTTACCAAGATATCATATTGGTCAACAACAGACTGGAAGTTAGGGAAAAAAAAATGGTCACCAGAATTAGTTTGAGAAACACTGGCCTAGAGTGTAAAAGAATCTTCCATGCCCCTTCTGGAGTGATGGCCCAAGAACTGCAATCCTCAGTCATACTCAATAGTGTCCTAAGACAGAAAAGCATACTAAAGAGATCTTCCAGGGCCCAACAATAAAGGCTGGCACAGAGAGAACAGGAAGTTAATTCCTGGCACACCAGAAATCCTGCTAAATGGAACTTCTCTTTCTCTAAGCATCTTATTTTTAAGATTTATGCACCTTTTTAAAAAAAAATATTTTATTTATCTATTTGACAGAGAGAGAGGGGAGAAAGGGCACAAGCAGGGGGAGTGGCAGGCAGAGGGAGAGGGAGAAGTAGGCTCCCCACTGAGCAGGGAGCCCAATGCGGAACTCAATCTCAGGACCCTGGGATCATGACCTGAGTCGAATGCAGATACTTAACCACTGAGCCACCCAGGTGCCCTCTAAGCATTTTAATTAATAATTTTTTGCTGTAATTCTAAGAAATGTGGGTCCTCATTACCTTTGGGGAGAAAAACTGTGTACTGAGAAAAAGGCACACAAAATCCTTATAAAATGTGGACCTAAAGTACTGAGCTAGATCTCCAGAGGTGTACAGATGTGGGAGGCGTGGCCCATGTGTGAAAGGAGTTTATTACAATCTATTGGGGAAGGCACAGTAGCAGGAAGGTTAAAAATACTTAACTCTGGAGTCAAACACACTGGTTTGCCACTTACTGTATGGCCTTGAGAAAATTATTTCACTTCTTTTACACTCAACATATCTGTTGCAGGAGAGAATCTCCAAAAAAGGAGATTCTTCCTCTACCATTAGGTGCTTGCCACTCCTCACATCAAGAGGTTGAGTCTAGTTCCCCTCCCCTTGAATCTGGGCTGGTTTTGTCACTTGCTTTAACCACTGAATGCAAGAAAAGTGACATTCTGGGACTTCCAAGCCTTAAGAGAAATGACAACTCTGCTTCCTCACTCTTGAAGCACACCTGCTATGTTGTGAGAAGTCCAAGACAGACTCCCTGTGATTAGATGTCTGGTCCATGACAGGCCATGGTGGACATTATAAACCCAAGTGTTCCCAGCTGACTGTGACCCTGGCTGACACCACATGGAATGGAAGAACCACTCAACTGAGCCCACCTAACCCCAGAATTGTGAGAAATAATAAGTTTGAAATGGTTTGCTACACAGCAATACAGAACTTAAACATCTCTAAAATGAGTATAAAAACAGAAAAAAAAGTATAAAGAGTGGTTGTGTGAAGTAAAGTAAAATAATGTATGCCAAGTGCTTATAATGGTGCCTGGCACAGAAGTGCTCAATAAGTGGCAGCTGTTACCTTTTGAGGAGCTAAAATGAACACATGTGCAGTGTGTAACTGTAGGCTGTCTAGGAGGTTACATTCAGGTTCTGCTGCCTTGCAGGCCCTGAGCAGCCGAATGCGCAGAAGGTGAAAAGGCACAAGGCTTTGTGGTGAAACAAGTATTGGACCTAAAAGATGGAGAGCACAGAATGATGGCTTCTAAACCTCTGATACACAGAGACCCACCCATGGACCGCTGGGCAAGAACAACATGTGTCTGCATTAAAGGCTGAAGACCGCTATGGCAGAAACCCAGAGGTCTCTACAGAGACGAGTAGATGGGTGGCAGCCCGCAAGTGGCTGGAGGGCAGCAAGGGGGGATGGGCAATGATCGCTAATGGGTATGGGGTTTCTCTGTGGAGTGATGAAAATGTTCTAAAATTGACTGTGGTGATGGCTGTACAACTCTGTGAAAATACTGAAAATCACAGAATTGTGTATTTTAAATGGATGAAATGTATAGTATATAAACACTGTCTCACTAAACTTATTACTACATAATAAAGAGGAAGGTAAAAATAAAGAGAGTGGAGATGACAAAGGAGCAGGAAGCACCCCATAGGGTTGTTTGGGGCTAAAAGAGGTCAGTCTATTTGGCATCAAGAGGAAAAGCAGGTATTTTCAGACAGTGAATGAACCCAGTGCTAGCCAGGAGCTGTGTACCCTAGGGATAGACTCTGCAATTCCAAAGGATCATGGGAATTTGGCATCACAGCTGTGTAGCTCACTCATACCTATCTTCCTTTTCCTTAAGATACAACCTGAACTCTGCTAATCACAGAGTTTTAAAAAGAGGAAACTTCCTAGGCAAAAAGGTAGAAAAAATGCTTCCTGACAAAAAAAGCAGATAAAAGCCTACATTCAGACAGACCTCAGAGGTGAATGAGGGGGATCCCGAAGCTTAGGTTGCCCCAGAGCCTCAGAAGCCAACTTCACATTTGAAGCGAGTCACCTGAGATGTGAGATAGGCAGTGGGCAATCCCTCCCAGGCCATAGTACCCCCAAGAACGGCTACCCCCAACCACAACCACTTCCTTTTTCTGGTACAATTCACTAATGAGAGGTTAGAGGACAGGGCCAGGGAAAGTTCTCAAATCCTTGGACTGCTGCCAGAGCCAATACAGCACACACACAGTCCCCCAAAACCAGGCAGTATCATTGTCAGCATCATACCCATACCGTCCATCCTGGGAGCACTTACCATGCTGGATGCATTCTGAATTATATCCTGTTAAATCCTCCCAACAAGGCCTACCAGACTGTGCACCAACATCCCCATCTCTTGCCTGCTCAAATCAACCCTGCAAATCCTTGTTTATAAACAGATTCAGGGGCACCTGAATGGCTCAGTGGTTGAGTGCCTGCCTTCAGCTCAGGTCGTAATCCTGGGATCCAGTCTTGCCCCCACAGGGAGCCTGCTCTTCCCTCTGCCTATGTCTCTGCCTCTTTCTGTGTCTCTCATGAATAAAAAAATAAAATCTTAAAAATAAAATCTTTTTTTAAAAAAAGATTCAATCCATATAATTCCAACAAAAGATGAGAGATGTTCTTTTAAAAAACAAAGTATTCCAGAAGATGGGGCATCTGACTAAGGGGAAAACATCTTTTAATCTTGGAGAGGAAGAAGGGTTAGAAATAGAAATGATAGACTTTGACAATTTGCGTCACCAAGGTTGGGACATCAGAAGAGAAAACGCAAAAAGTCAGGCAGACTTTCAGCAGTTTACCCTGAAGGTCCTGCCAAGTCCAAGTCCTATAATGTCATAACTAAACAAGGTCAGAAGTCCCAGACCAAACTCAGCTTTGTGTCTTTCCATCCTGATCCATGAGTCCTTCCTAATGCCAAGGGGACTTGACATGTTAATACACATGTACAAAGTCAACTTGCTCTTCTTAGGTCTAAGCAGTTTTAGAATTAGAGTGTTCAGGCTGCCAGGCTGGCTTAGTTGGTGGAGCATGCAATTGTTGGTCTCAGGGTTGTGAGTTCAAGTCCAATTGGATATGGAGATTATGTAAAAAATCTTTAAAAAAAAAGAAAGTGTGGGAATCCCTGGGTGGCTCAGCGGTTTAGCGCCACCTTCAGCCCAGGGTGTGACCCTGGAGACCCAGGATTGAGTCCCATGTCAGGATCCCTGTGTGGAGCCTGCTTCTCCCTCTGCCTGTGTCTCTGCCTCTCTCTGTCTTTCATGAATGAATGAATGAATGAATGAATGAATAAATCTTAAAAAAAGAAAGTGTTCAAGAATAGTCTTAAATACAACTTTGAGAAAGGATGTAGAATACTGGTTTCTTGAGGATCTACTCTCAGCCTTTCCTACTCAGCCCCATCCTACTCTGGCCCCTGGGGGAGGGTCCCATGAACTTCCAGTTTGCACCACTTTCTCCTGATCTAGGGCAGGGGATGGAAGATTTCCAAGTGGAAGGACAACAGGGAACCTTACCTTTCCTCAAAGCAATTCTCTCCTTACTATTGGAACAATGGGCAAATGAATTCAACTCAATAAACAACATTTGCCCACTGAATGCGCCAGAAAAGTCAACAGGGGGATCCCTGGGTGGCGCAGCGGTTTAGCGCCTGCTTTTGGCCCAGGGCGCGATCCTGGAGACCCGGGATCAAATCCTGCGTTGAGCTCCCTGCATGGAGCCTGCTTCTCCCTCTGCCTATGTCTCTGCCTCTCTCTCTCTCTCTCTCTCTCTCTCTCGTGACTATCATGAAAAAATAAATAAAATCTTTTAAAAAAAAGAAAAGTCAACAGGTCTTAGGAAACACGCTTTGTAATTCCAATTTCGTGTAATCATGGACTCCACCAACACACAACTTTAATCCAACTCATGAATATTTACTGAGCGTTCCATTCAGTATAGCTGCTCCCAGCATAATGCAACTGTTAAACATCAGTTATAGACTTAGTATGTGCAGAAACTCTGAGGAGTAATATGACCATGCAGCCACCCTCGGTACCAGGTGGCACTGAGAGAGGCTATAACCTAGACCCAGGCCTTGTTCTCACGTCAATGCTATAATTGGAAGTAACCGCTAATCAGCTTGAGCACTTACCATGTGTCAGGCACAGCTTTACGGATACTAATTCCTTCATCCTCAAGCAGTGCTTCTATCTCCCCATGTTGTTCTTTGAGAAAACTGAAGCTCAAGATGTCAAATAACTTCCCTGAGAAAGTGGTGTGGTGGCATTCACATCCAGGCATTCTGGCCCTGAATCTATTCAGCTTCAGCAGCAGCAGTAGCCACCAGCACAGGGTCCAGCTTACAGTGGGCACTCAAAGAACGCCTGCTGAGAGGAGCTGGAAGGTTAATGTAACAGGCAGAATAAGAGTGCTTCCCTGGAGGTGCCGCAGGCACAGACAAGAGGAAGTTCCTTAATTCTGACTGACAGGAGCCCTAGAGGGAGTGAATCCTGGAAAGGAAAAAGAGAAGAAGGGGGCATTTCAGGCTGAGGGAAGCACAGGACCTGTGTGACACTGAGGTAGCCTGACAGCTGAGATCCAGTGATTCTTTGCTGGCTAAAGAAATCAAAGCAGATTCAAGCAACAGGCACTTGCTCATCATTAGTTATATGGTGCATATAACAAAGCATTAGAAAGAACCATACATTTGCTAATTTCCATGCTGGGGGTAAATAAAAGGAAAGATAAAAAAGCATCACTGGTGAGTAATGGGAACGTGCGTTTAAGATTTCAAGATTGGAAGAACCTTCTGTTAAAGGAAACCACAAGAGGTATTCCCTCACCACCTTCTACAGAGCTCCTAGGAAAACCACTCATAAACTCATATCCCCCAGATGTGCAGGATGAATGTCATTAGGGATGGATCCAAAATGATAAGGCCTCTAGGCAACCAAGAACGATCAGCATCCAGGATGGATAATAAAACTACAATAATCCCGATTTTACTGAGGATGACATTATTTTTCTAAGTATCTACCTTACTAGCCTTCAAAAGAACAAACCATGGTATTACCTGGCACCTAAATTGAACACTCCAATTTTCCCACACCAACTGTAACGCATCCAAC
Organism: Vulpes lagopus; assembly: GCF_018345385.1. NCBI lineage: Eukaryota > Metazoa > Chordata > Mammalia > Carnivora > Canidae > Vulpes > Vulpes lagopus. The sequence continues at coordinate 16,031,481 of NC_054848.1, forward strand.
TGTAATATTTTAAACCTTCATACGTCTTTTTATGGTTTCAATATCAAATAAAGGAAAACAGCTTTAAGCTAATTTTAATATCAGTAGAGAGTGCATTAAGTGGTTCTACAAAAGTTTCCTACTAGGACTTAATAAGAATGCCCCTTTATTAAGTTCTTTCAAAGAAATTTAAATCCCACAGACAAATTGCAAGCCCTACCATACAGCCCGTCTCTACCTTTAAGACATGGAAATAGCCTATTATTTAGACTCTCAAATAAAACTGTAAACTTCAACAACCTTTCCAATATTTTCTCCTGGTAGGTCTCCCTCCCCTAAGGCTGATTCTGATGGGTGGGTTGGTGGTGGGTTCTGGGTTCTTCCCTAGCAGACGTATCTGAGTTTCTAAAATTAAGCAAAAAGAATGAAAACAGAAGTATACATATTTACAGAATTTACATCACTAACCTGTGATATTTGTTAAATTTTGCCTTAAAAATTGCACCAAGAAAAACACAAATTGGGAAAAGACTTAAGCCACCTCCTCCTATGAACGATGCAAAGGAAGGCCCAATCAGAAAATACCTCCCATCCACCATGAAAAACATATTTCAAATGATTAAAGCGCATTTCGTTTCACTTCTTTCCCTTCCTTGGTTCACCTCATATACAATATCCATATCTTCACTATTTGATAATTCTTTGAATCATATACTTAAGACCTGTGCGCATCTGCCGTATGCATGTGATACTACAGTAAAAAAAAATGTTTTAAAAATAGGTCACATTAACTTAAAAAAAAAAAAAAAGGTGTTGCCTGGAAAAACAGCATGAAATCGGTTTCCCCGCGGCTTGCACCCCCGCACTACCTGCAACCACTTTACAGAACGTCAAAGACGTGAGACTTGCTTATCTAAAATTCTGCCAAATGTCCTCAAAATCTCCCCCTGCTTCGCTCATTTTTGAGCAGCCCGTCCGGGGACCAGCCCTTCATAGCCCCTAGCAGTTGCAGCCTCGCGGGCTGGGAGACATAGCGGTCGCGCTGCCACTTGAAGGGGCCTACGGCCCCACCAGACCCCTGGGCAACGCGCACGAGGCCTGCGGGAACTCCGCGGGGGGCTCGCACCAGGCCGCCCAGGCGGCGCTCCACCCGCCCCTGCCAGTGGGTGACGTGCGGGATCTGCCCCCGGGATGCCGCGAAGCATGAAGCCGGGCCACCTATGGGGCAGGCTGCAGCTGCCGCTCGCGCGCATTTCCCAAGACGCAGAGTGGGCGAGCGCGCAGGCTCCGGCGACCCCCTAGAGCCCTCTCAGCCTCCCCCAGTGCCCCTCACCACCGTGGGCCCAGGCTCCCCACACCAAACACACCTGCCACCCACCCTAGGCCACCCCCAAGTGCACCCACTCACTCAAGCCACCTGAGAAGGGCCCCTGCCACCCGCACCGCGAGCGATGCGGCCCCGGATACGGCGCCCAGTCGACCCCGGGCGGGGAGAAGGGCGTTTAGACCAGCACCGCGCTGTGTCCCCGCCCCGCGCGCTCCAGAGCCGCTGCCCTGCGCGGCCCACGGCGGGGCCGCCCCGCCCCCCGGGGCGACCTGAAGCCCCCAAGCGCCCGCCGCACCCCGGGGCCCCCACCTGAAGGTCGGTGGTTGGGCGGCGAGGTCCGCACCGCGCCTGACTCGGCCATCTTCCCGGGAAGCGGGGGTCCCCGTGCAGCCCCCTCGGTCCCGGTCCCAGCCCCGCCGCCGCCGCCGCCGCGCTCCATCGGGACGCGCGGGCTGCACAGGCGCACTGCCGGAGCCGCCGCGCCGCACCGGACCCGCGCGCACCCGCACGCGCACGCGTCCTCCTCACACAGCGTGCGCACACGGCGTGCACGTGCGAAGTGCGCACCAGTTCTCACGCCGCGCACGCGCACCGCGCGCACACGCGAGGGGCGCACCGGCCCTCACAGGGCACGGGGCACGGGGCACGCGGCGTGTACATGCGGCGTGCGCACCTCTTCTCACAGCACGCATACAAACCGCGCGCACTTTCGGCGTGCACACCGGTCCTCACACAGCGCAGAAGCACACATGGCGTGTACACAGCTCCTCATACACTGCTTACATGTGGTGTGCACACGCCAGTGTAAATGCACCTCCCCATACAGTGCGCACACTCAAAGCGTTGTACACACAGGATGCACATTCTCACAGTGTGCGCGCATCCTCAGAGTAACCACAGTGCACGCACGTGCTCACCCAGCATGTACATGTTCTCACACACCGTGGACACACGTCATCATACAGCCTTCGGACATTCACGCACGCTAGGCGTCCACACACATACACACTGCGGACTGCAGCCCTGGAAACAGTTCCTGGCTAGGGCCTCAGGCAGGTGCCACTAGTGTGGACGCCCACGGATTTAGGTTCCCGCCTAACGCATTTAGGTTCCAGTCCTCAAGGTGGGCGGGCGGCCGGTGCTAGGTTCTTCCTCAGCCCAGCCAAGGTGTGCGGCCACCCAGGGCAGGGCCACAGTAGCGTGCTGCTCAGCCTGCAAGGCAGGGCAGGGGCATGTAGTCTGGGGACCTAGGCCTTCCAACCATGCCCTCACTCCCTGGCGGATTCCACCCACAGCTACTCGATGGTTCCTTTTTTCCTCGGGAGAAAATACAGCCCAGTTGAGAAATCTCTGCGAGGACCACCTCTCTGGGAAGACACGCAAGGAACTATTAAAGGTGTGTAGCCTTAGGAGTAAGAGGTCGGGGAAGGGTGTGTGTGTGTAATGGTGGTGATGGGATTCTCCTGGACATCCTTTTACCCCTGCCATGAGCATTTATCTTTTTTTTTTTAAACATACAAATTGAAAAAGATACCTTTGCATACATAGTGCTAGTTCAAACTTCCAGGTGTTTACCCAGGTATAGCCTGCCAAGTGATAACTGATCGCAGGGGGGCCCCAGGCTGCACATTTCTCTGTTGGACAGTGACCAGCCCACTGTGGGTTTAACTCCCACCCCTGGGGTAGATAGAAATGCATGGTTAAAAAACCAAATTAAGCTGAATACGTGTACAAGGTTTCTACTGGAGATAATAAAAACATTCTAGAATCAGATTAGGTGATGGTTGGCTCCATGAGTTTACTGAAAACCATTAAATTGTACATTTTAAATGGGTAAACTCTATAGTATCTAAATTATACAATCTTTTAAAAACCCACCAAGCTCCAACCCTCAGGAACCGACACCTGAATTAGTAGTGAAAAGCCTGGAGAGTCTCTTTGTGGCACAAAAACGTGATGAACGTGTTGGTGACACTCCCAAAGGTGTGTCAGGAATAGGGCGCGGCTATGGTGAGAAAGCCAGAAAGGGACTTTAGACACAAATGAGCAGGAAAGCAGGCAAGTGGGGACTGGTCCCTTGGCTGTAAAGAAAAGTTTCTAGGACGCCTGAGTGGCTCAGTGGTTGAGCGCCTGCCTTCAGCTCAGGGACTGATTCCCAGGATCGGGCATCGAGTCCCACATCCGCTCCCTGCACGGACCCTGCTTCTCCCTCTGCCTGTGTCTGTCTCTCTCATGAATAAATAAATCTTAAAAAAAATTTCCTAACCCAAGTAAGATTGAGCCACCTTAATAAAGGTATGGGTGTTGTCTTCACTCCACCCCTCCTTCTTACAGAACTTGGGTAGGAGTTCATAATTCTTTTTTTCTAAAAAATATTTTTTTTATTCTTGAAAGACACAAACACACACACACACACAGAGGCAGAGACACAGGCAGAGGGAGAAGCAGGCTTCATGCAGGGAGCCGGATGTGGGACTCGATCCCGGGACTCCAGGATCACGCCCTGGACTGAAGGCAGTCACTAAGCTGCTGAGCCACCCAGGGATCCCCAATTCATCCAACTCTTGAGCTCTGGTCTTGCTGACATGCCAGAACACCCCACCCTAGTTTTATTCTTTTTTTTTTTTTATTTTTACTTTCTATTCTACTTCCATTCCTTCAGTCATAGGCACCTCACTGTTTCATTTTTGTCCCTCTGTTTTTCCAATATGTAGTGTTGCGAAGATATGCATGGTCTTAATATATATGTAAATGATACTGCTCAATAGCTATCACGGTTTCTCCTTGCTTGGTATCGCTGTCAACATCTATTCATTGCAGCTGTATACAAATCAGAAACAGATCAGTTATTCATTCTGGTTTATTACTCTTCTTTAAAAAAGAAAAGTTATTTTAGGGATCCCTGGGTGGCGCAGCGGTTTGGCGCCTGCCTTTGGCCCAGGGCGCGATCCTGGAGACCTGGGATCGAATCCCACATCAGGCTCCCAGTGCATGGAGCCTGCTTCTCCCTCTGCCTGTGTCTCTGCCTCTCTCTCTCTCTCTCTGTGACTATCATAAATAAATAAAAATTAAAAAAAATAAAAATAAAAAAAAAAAAAGAAAAGTTATTTTAGAGAAAGAGCACACGGGTGGTGGGAGAATCTTCAAACAGGCTCCTGGCGGAAGGCAGAGCCAGACGCGGGGCCCCATCACAGGACCCTCAGATCAGGACCTGCCTGAGTGGAAATCTTGAGTAGGAAGCTTAACTGATGAGCCACCCAGGTGCCTAGGTTTATTCTTCTTAAATTGCCTATTCAATCCTTGCCCGTCTTTTTATTGAACTATTTGTCTTTTTTCCGGGTGATTTTCAGGAGTTTCTTTTGCTCTGGATAATTCCTTGGAGGTTTAAGTGTTATAAATTCACACAGTCAATTAACCTTTTCTAAGATTAGCACAAAACTCCTTAATTTTTATGCCCAAATCCATCCATTTATAAAGCTTCTTATATGGCAATAATACCAAACTTACAGAAAAGTTGTGAGTTTGCAAAGGACACTCATATACCCTTTACTCTGATTCACCTATTGTTAACATTTTACCCCATTTATCGTGTTATCTTTTTATCCTCAACTGTTTTTTGAGTTAACTGCATACATGTAAATGACCCTTTATCCCTTAATACTTCAATGTAGATTTCCTTTTTTTTTAGTTTTTTAAAGATTTTATTTATTCATGAGAGACGGGGGGGGGGGGGGAAGCAGAGAGACGGGGGGAGAGCAGAGACACAGGCAGAGGGAGAAGCAGGCTCCATGCAGGGAGCCCGATACGGGACTCGATCCCGAGACTCCAGGATCACACCTTGGGCCGAAGGCAGGCGCCAAACCACTGAGCCACCCAGGGATCCCTCAATGTGTATTTCCTAATAAGAATATTCTTTTACAACCATATTAGTTATTAACTTCAGTAAATATAACATGGATACGATAATTTTACCTAATTGGTTGCCAGTTTCTCCACCGTAGAGGTACTAATAGACAATCTGTGGGGAGGCACTGTAAAGCCATGCAAATATCCTACTCCTTGTCAAAACTTCCTCCTAAGACTTAGTAACCATCCACAATTCTTGATCCTGGTCTTTCCCATGGTTAAAAAAAGAAATCAACTTTTCACCTGATGGTTTGTACTTTAGGAGTTTTTTTTTTTTTTTTAAACGCAGCTATAAAAGGCCCAATTGTGGGACGTTTATTGCAGCCTTTCAACCCTAGTGGAGATGGGAGTCAAGGGGAAAAGGGATAAATTCAAACCACAACCATCACATAGTTAGAACAAATACAAAGAGCTATTATTTTATATTTCCGACTCCAGGATAGTCTATACCTCTACTCCAAAGCAATTTATTTTCAGTCTATGGTGTGATAGGGATCCTTATTTACTTTTCTCTGTAAAGTGTAGCTTCTCAGCGTCATCCATTAAATAATCTGTCCTGGAATGTCTGGATGGCTCAGTGGTTGAGCATCTGCCTTCAGCTCAGGTTGTGATCCTGCAGTCCCAGAATCAAGTCCCACATTGGGCTCCCTGCAGGGAGCCTGCTTCTCCCTCTCCTGTCTCTGCCTCTCTCTCATGGAAATAAATATATTTTTTAAAAAATCCTTTCCCCAAAGATTCCAAAACCACTTTTTATCATATACCAAATTGTCATATATACATGGACTGGTTCTGAGCTCTGTTCTGACGTTTTTGTGACTGCATCTATTCATCACTATGGCATTACTTATTACTTGACCAAGAGGTCTGCTTTCCTATTTTTAGAATTCTCAGAAATTCATGACTTCCATATGAACTTATTTTAGAATCAGTTTTTCTACAACTTCCCTCCCATCTATCATGATGGAGTATTATTAAGATTTTATTTATTCATGAGAGAGACAGAGAGGGGCAGACACAGGCAGAGGGAGTAGGCTCCATGCAGGGAGCCTGATGTGAGACTCAATCCTGGGTCTCCAGGATCACGCCCTGGGCTGAAGGTGGCGCTCAACCGCTGAGCCACCTGGACTTCATGATGGAGTATTAATTGTAATTATCTTGAAATCAGAGGAGCACCTGGGTAGCTCAGTTAAGCGTCTGCCTTCGGCTCAAGTCGTGATCGTGGAATCCTGGGATCGAGCCTCACATCAGGCTCTTTGCTTAGCAAGGAGTCTACTTCTCCCTCTGACTACGCCCCCCTCCACCCGCTCATTCTCCTCTCTCTCAAATAAACATCTTTAAAAAAGGAATCACAGATTACTTTGGAGAATTGGCATTTTTATAGTATATCATCTATGAATACAATGTCTATTTAAGTCTAAATTAAAGTATTAGTTTGCTGGGCTTTTTCCAGTAGATTAACTTCCTAAAAATCTAGTTATACTTGAATGGTTATTTTAAAACCTATTATACCATTTAGTTGTTAGTCTAGTGCAGTTCTCAAATTTTTTGTCAGACCCATACCAGCAGAGGTTGGCAAACTATAGCCCATGAATGGGTCAAATGTAGCCTGCCACCTATTTCATATGCTCAAGTTTTATTGGAATATAGACACACTCATTTGTATTACTACAGCCGCTTTTGTGCTACAATGGCAGAACTGAGTAGTTTTAAGAGACCATATGGGCTACAAACCCTAAAATATTATCTGGTCCTTTAAAGTTTGCCAACCCCTACTCTTAACCTAAAAGGGAGACTCCCAAAGAACTTTTTTATCCCAAAGAACTTTTCTTTTTTATTTATTTATTTTTATTTATTTATGATAGTCACAGAGAGAGAGAGAGGGGCAGAGACATAGGCAGAGGGAGAAGCAGGCTCCATGCACCGGGAGCCTGATGTGGGATTCGATCCCGGGTCTCCAGGATCGCGCCCTGGGCCAAAGGCAAGCGCCAAACCACTGTGCCACCCAGGGATCCCCTCAAAGAACTTTTCTAATAGTGGTAGATGTTTTCCAAAACTTTTAAAAAAAGTAACCTCTATACCCAACCTGGAGCTTTTACTCATGACCCCAAGATCGAGAGTGGTACGCTCTACCTGAGCCAGCCAGGAACCCCAGGCATTCCAACTTTTTACTTGATAGCGCAAATGTTAATATTGGCAACACTCAGTTTTCCTTGAAATGACAAGTTCACTGATAGGTTATATCCATGAATACTGATGTTTTAGAAATTTTAAAAAAATATTTAATTTCAGGGCAGCCCTTAGCGGCTCAGTGGTTTAGTGCCGCCTTCAGCCCAGGGTGTGATCCTGGAGTCCCAGGGTCGAGTCCCACGTCAGGTTCCCTTCTGGAGCCTGCTTCTCTCTCTGCCTGTGTGTGTGTGTGTGTCTCTCATGAATAAATAAAAATCTTAAAGAAATTTAATTTTAATTCAAAACTAAACCCGATGCTTTAATATATTTCTAATGAAAAGTTAAAAACAAAAAAAAATTAAGTGTTATTGTTTCACATTTTTGCAAATCTCTTTACTGTTTGGCCTAATAGTAGACGCAGATCTACTTTTGTATTTAATGTGTTATAGTATGTTCTTTTAGTTAAAGCATATGAAGAAAATCTGACCTCAGAGGCATGTAGTTCAGTCGGAAAAGGAAGAAACATTCTCATAGTCTCTTCAGATAATTGTGTACTTCTGATTCCATACCCTACATTGATAATGTCTTCAAAGGTTAGCTGCAGTGTGGAATCTAACACTGAATCAATGATCTTTCTATTCTATTACATTAAAATCCACTGATCATTTAGAAAATACTGGTTGATTCAGCTATGAAGATCTTCCAAGTGTCAACACCTTTAAGACACATTAATATGATCACTAATCTCTTAAGTCTTTACTGTGATAAGATACTAGTTTTTTGAAACTTTTTAATTTTTGCTTGAAAGCTTAAATCTTACCAACACCAACAAGTGTTGCCAGTTGTCTTCCTTGGGGAACAGCCTCATCACATTCATTTTTGAAAAAATGTTTGACCACAAACCTAGGTTTCAATAACCAGTTTGTCAGTTGTCCTTTTAAGGAAAAATAGTGTTCATGAAAAACAGTGGCAAATTCAGCTTGCAACTCAAAACACACAGGGTTTTTCCTTAAGACAACTGTTATACTTCACAGTATGCCTAAGTGCTTTATTGTAGCACTTCCTACTTTGTCACATGCAATATTAAAAAGGTGTGTACTCAGGGGCTGGATTTAATGAGATTAATAATTTTTATTGCTTCTCAGGGGCATTCTTAAGTAGAATTGGCTTTAAAAAAAGATTTTAGAGAGTGCATGCTTGCAAATGAGCACAAGCAAGAGGAGCAGAGGGAGAGAGAGGATGAAGCAGACTCCTTGCTGACCATGAAGCCCAATTGGGGGTGGGGGGCTTGAGCTCAAGACCTAAACTGAAACTAAGAGTCAGAGGTTTAACCAAGTATGTCACCCAGGCGCCCCGTAAGATTGGCTTTTTAGATTGTTTCTATATTTGCTTCTGGTAGATAACCTTTATCAAGTTAACGGAATTCCAATTATTCTTGGATTTCTAAGGTATTTAAAATCATAAATATGCATTGATCCTTATTAAATTTGCAAAAATCCAACTAATTCTATACCTGATACTCCAGTGGATCATAACTGGAATCAGATCTAGGGTATTTAACTCAGATTCTGTTCCTACTTTTTTTTTTTTTTTTTTAAGATTTTATTTATTCATGGGAGATACAGAGAGAGGTAGAGACAGGCAGAGGGAGAGAAGCAGGCTCCATACAGGGAGCCCGACGTGGGACTTGATCGCGGGCCTCCAGGATCACACCCTGGGCTGAAGGCGGCGCTAAACCACTGAGCCACTGGGACTGCCCTGTCCATACTTTTTGATCTGCCCATTATCAAACTGTGAACTGAACAAAGCCTGGATTTAAACAGAAGACAGTTTTAAAAAGTGAGCAGGCTGGGGGAGGGGGGGAAAAGTGAGCAAGTTGACCAGGATATCTGCTTCATCCATGTATCTCTGCAGAACACAAAATAAAAATAAGGTCCAGTGAATGTGATTTTGGCAATCTGAGGTCATTCTGGACAACTGATCTACTATTAGAAATATTAGAAAATGTCTTCTGCACATGGTTGTAACCAACTCACTCACCTACAAAACGCAACCCCATATCTGGAGTCTGAATGTATTCATTCAAATCAAACAACTGAAATACAAAGTATACATTTTCCCTGGATCACAATTGGCTTTCAGAAAAGAATCATGAATATAAATTTAAACAGTTAAAAAAAATAAAACAGTTCGAAAAGAATCAACTGCATACTGTTAAAAGTTATTTCATATTTTATTTTCTAATTGTAATAGTTTGCATCCAATTTTTTGTACATAAGTCCAAATTATGGGACTTTTTCTTACATAAGTCCAAACCTCCAAATCAGTCAGTACTAAGTAGCTGTCATAAATCTATATATAGTAAAAGGACTCATTAGACTAAAGAATGAAATGACCAGAACTATCAGTAACTATAAACTTTCTCTAAAGAAATATAGAGTAGTTGGTATTTTGCAAAACATCCATCTTTAAGCAATTTAGAGACTTCTGTTAGTCTTATGCTGAATTAAATGAGGATGGTAGCATTTATTTTAAATATTGTATCAACATGAATATATGAATATATATATTCTACAAGTTTCTTTTATTACAGGAACCAAAGACTGCAAGTGAAAGAAATGGTAAATAGAGAATATAAAAGATGTGCTTATTTAATCTTCTACAGTCCTGGATACCAAGTGAAAAGCGGCAGACACTGCTCTAGGTGCATTACACATTATGGACACATAATTAGTCCTCCCACAAATTTTGCAGGTACTGTTCTCATCATCCCCATCTTACAGGTGAGGAGCCTGAAACTCACAAGTGTGGGAAGGTGCCTATGGTCACTTTCAGGTAAAGGGTAGAGTGGGGGTTAGGGCACAGGCCTCATGACCCCAGGGCTCATGCTCTTCACTCTATCACACTGACTCCTAAGTACACAGCAGCTGGGGGGAAGAAAGGATTGACCCACTCCAGTACTCTCCAAATTCCTTGGTTTACTCTGTACCTGAGAAGTTAGTGTCTTAACGCAGCTGTAGTGAGACTTAAGATTTTGTTCTCTGCTGAGTAGGAAGAAATAAGTATAAAAAGAATGACAGTTTAAGATAAATCAAAAACACAAATGTGGTATGTAAAAGTTCATGGGAATCCAAACAATATAAGTGAAACTTCCTCTTGCTAAGCAGAATAAAGATCTAAACGTCTCCTACCAATACAGATCTTTATAAAATTGTTATGATAGGTAACATAAAGAACCTCACTTTCATTCTGATACTTTAACTGTCAAGCTACAGTTAATACTGGATTATTTTAAAATCTGTAAACAATACAAATAAAGTATAAATCCAGCTAGATATTTTTATTTCAAACATGCTTTTACCTACTTGATTATTCTGTTGCTCTGAAGTCAACACTGACAGCAGTTTATATCTACTAAAGATGTTCTTCACCATCCTATAATTTAATATTTATACAAAAGAGATGAGATTAAGTTAAACTACAAGTTACAAGGAGTTTTGTAACCAACGATGTTCACAGCCATGATTCTGTAGATGTGGCGAGTAAACCAATGGCCATTCCTTAATAAAATACAAGAATTTTTATCATGCATAGTTTACAGGATCCTTAAGAGGTGGTCTCTTAAGAGGCTGGATGTTTAAAACAGATTCAACAGTCAAGCAATTAAGTTTTGGCAAGTCTTTTTTCACACAAATACTTGGTTTGGTTGTTGAGCCACCATATGTACTCTAACTGGAAGCAGAATCAACATTGCATGAAAAATGCAAGCCCATCAAATTCATTAGTAATAATTATTATACCCACTTAGCAGGAAGAACCATTATTCTTGGATTTCAAACATTTTATTGTCTTTCAGGGCATACCTTATAGCATTGTGTTACGGGAATCAAAGAGTATATATAACCAACCCCCCACCCAACCAAAAACAAAACAAAACAAAACAAAAACCAAACTCAAAAAAACAACACACGTACACATACCAAAAAACAAAACAAAAAACCCAACTAAGGACCACTTCCATTCCTCACTTGAAATATAATCAATAAATTTTCACATTAAAGACAAGTTAGTAAAACAATCCCTCCAAGTAGTGTTGCATAGGACCTAGAATTTTACCATTTTATAATCATGATTTGAGATTTTCCAGGATGCAATGGCACTAGATTGAGCTGTTACTACCTAGGCAAGGAAAAAAAATATCACTAACACACACAGATAGGGGTCATAGCTGTAATTTTAAGAATCTTCAGATGAACCATATTTGTTAGAGGAGGTAAGTAGAAAAACTAACATGAGTTGTACCATCACTACCATGAACTGTACCACAAATGCAGAGTTACAACTTACTTGGTAAAATAACACAGAAAAAGGATCTATATATACACCACAAATTTGTCCAAACACTTTTCGTACAGAAGCCTGAATATCTTAGGAAGTTTAGATTTTGATGAAGATAATCATTAAGTTGATTCTTCAAGACTAGTTTCTTACAAGTATTAAAAACCAGCCCATGGTCTCAGGCTCATTCCATCTAGGTAAGCATTCAGAATTCCACAGAATAAGAAATACGAATTCCAACTGTCTACTAATTTCTATTCTTTGATTTAATAATGTTTTATAGTACCTCAGATTCTGATTCCAGTTTGCACACTTAGGAATAAGCATGAGATTAGAGAAGATGTGCTTATGTTTTGAAGCCACATGAAGGTTTATTTCCCTTTGGAGTACTTTTCATCATTGAAAACATCTCTGGAGACCAGTTGAATAAAAGCTTCACAATCTAAATGATGGATCTCTTCTTTCAAAGTTGCATAAGATTTCAATGTGGCTAGTGTGGTCTAAATAGCCCAGCCCTTAATTTCATCTCAGTAGAGTTGAGAACAAAAACTAAATAAGGGAAAATCCAAATTCCCGATAAAATACAAACAAAACAAATCTTTACACACAATAAAATACATCCTAAGCACAAAGTAAGGGTATAATATACTCTGCAGCATGACATTGTCTTTATTGTATTTCTCAGCTGTAGCTCTTCCATTTAGAAATGAGAAACCATCTTTTCAGTAAATTGTTATTCCCTCCTCTTTTCCCAGCTTAGGGATAGTTTGAAAAAGGCTTAATTTGTACAGTTTTTAGGAAATTAAATTTTCATTTATACATAATTTAAGTGTTTATAAAGCACTCAAAATTGTAGCTTATATGTTTATGACTTCTGAAATAAAATGACACTTAACAATATTTTTGTTCTTTAAAAATATTCTACATACATGCATATGATCAAAACAATCTTTTGTTTTGGGAAATTTCCTATGCACATTTAGAAAAAAAAATGACAACTATACCACTATTTCAGTTTAAGATGACTGGGTGCCACCTACTGTTCAATTCTTGTAACTACTAACCTTACAAATTAAAAATTGCTAGTAAAACCCAGGTTCTAAAACTTACATTTTGGAAATGCTTTTTTGTTGATGCATTTATAGTGGCAAAATAATATCATGAAAAGAATGTACATGATATCAAAATTAGTACAAAAATAGCCACATGCTACTTAAATATGAAAAGCAGACCTAATCATTTTTTACCTCAAATGCAGATTTCTGCCGCCTCAATTTGTATCAAAATCTCAAGGGAACATTTAAGTAACTGGAATATACAGAAAATCACTGTACAGTCAACAGGCCAAAGTTAGGGCTTAGTCATAATCCATGAGTGTAGGGTAAATGGTTTATTCAGAACATTCACTTAATGGAAAATGGTCAAAGTAGGAAAGGCAGTAATGCATTTCCCCCTTTTTTTTTTTAAAAACAGTCTATGTAGTTTTTTTACCCATAAGCTCCAATACATCAAAAGAACAAAGGGGGCTTAACATTTCACTTAAGAGAATTCGGTTTTTAAAGAAATACCTTAGAAACAAATCAATCTGCTTTAACAAATTGCACTCATGCTAATGAAATTTTAATCTTCTTTAACAGGTCACAGCCAAAATCCAAATTGTTGGAACAATCCTCAGAGAAATTGGAATGTAAAATGCTGAATTCAATTTAGATCTGGAAGGGAAAAGAATATCAAATCAAACAAAAGAATTCTTATATTCCAGCAGTCTACCGCATAAGGGAGGCTTGCAAACCTTAAGGCTATCTTTGAAGAGGAAATTCTATACACCGAGTTTTTCTCAATTAGTTTGTTGCCAGTAAAATCTTTACAACCTCCTTCAAAATGTCACGTTATGCAAAATATCCTTTTATTTATTTTTTATGCAAAATATTCTTAATAAAGTTTAGTGTTTCTTCCCTTTTGTGTTAGTGATGAGAGATTTTGTATTCTAGGGTGGGAGCAGACACAAAGGAGTATTATTAGAGAAAGAGCACAAGTATGACAATGACCAAATTCTCCTCTCAACCTGGTTATAGGAAAGAAGGCTAGCATACCTATAAACTATCTGGAGAAATGTCCAGAAAAGGTTCAATGTTGAAGATAACTCAAATTCCTTTAGTATCCACCATCTTTTACCATGTCCTTCCCTGAGAGCTTACTGGGTCCAGTTCAAGGAATCACTGGCACAGATTCACAAGTTTTTTCTTAGAAAATCTTAACCCTATCTAGATCCTCAACCTATCACCTCTGTGTATGTGGCTTCATCTTCAAATGTGTACTCTGGTTAGGTTCTTAATTTCCAACAGAGGCCTTCTAATCCAGCTCCAAAAATGTTTGGCTTGCCCGTTAATTTACAACACAATTCCATGTCAGGTCTGGTCACTGAGTATAATTGATAAATATACTGTCAAAGTATCATTAACAATTCAGTCACAAGAATTCTGTGGCCCAGGGTCTCTAAAGGGAAGTACATTTAAAAAAATGTGTTTGGGCAGCTCCGGTGGCACAGCGGTTTAGCGCCGCCTGCACCCCAGGGCGCGATCCTGGAGACGCTGGACGAGTCCCCCGTCAGGCTCTCTGCATGGAGCCTGCTTCTCTCTCTGCCTCTCTCTGATAAATAAAATCTTAAAAAAAAAATGTTTATATAAAAATTCATAAATGCATATACGCATGGAGGATATGTACTCAAATCCTTAATTCATCCTGAGTATTCACTCATTCATTCATTCATTCATTTATGATAGACAGAGAGAGAGAGGGAGAGAGGGGGGGGGGGGGGGGAGAGGGAGAGAGAGAGAGGCAGGCAGGCAGAGACACAGGAGGAGGGAGAAGCAGGCTCCATGCCAGGAGCTCGACCTGGGACTCGATCCCGGGACTCCAGGATCGCGCCCTGGGCCAAAGGCAGGTGCTAAACCACTAAGGCACCCAGGGATCCCCCATCCTGAGTATTCTAAATGGTCTTAAGATGCATCAAAATATAAGATGAATTGACGGGTAAAGATATAAGATATATGATAAATCAGGTATAAAAAATGTTAATGATAGAATTCTGGTAGTGGGGATCACTTGTGATGTCTAACTCAAATTTTCCCAAGATGAACCTTTGTGTTTTTGAAAGGTTCCAGTAATTGTGTTGCAGTCTTAGGAACAATTGCCCCAGGTACACTAAAATTTCATCTTTGAATCAAATCAAACATTAGCAAAATTATTTTTACGTTTATATACACAGGTGGGTTCTGAACTTTATTTTTTAAGGAGTTGAAAAAAAGAGACCAAACTGGATTTATGAGTAACTTACAATACTACCCCAATTATTTAATAAGTTTATATTGCCAAAAACTAAGTATGAATTTCATTTATGTTAACAGCAAAGGGCATTTACTCTTGTGAGCATAACTGCTTCACCTTTCAGAAAAATAATACATTTTCCTAAAACACCAACTCTAAACCAAGAGTTTGTCAACACTGCATATCCAACAGATAAAAGAACATAATTGGCAAAAGGTCTCAATTTTAAACATTTATTTAAAGATCACATATGTGGGGGAGGGGCAGGAGGTGGAGAAGGAGTTTTAAGCATACTCTACCCCAAGCACAGAGCCTGATTCTCATGACCCTAAGATCACAACCTGAGCTGAAATCAAGAGTCAGATGCTCAACCGACTGAACCGCCCAGGCACCCCTTGAATTACAACATATATTATTAGAAGCCTTGTTGGGCAGCCTGGGTGGCTCAGTGGTTTAACACCGCCTTCGGCCTGGGGTGTGGTCCTGGGGACCCAGGATTGAGTCCCACGTTGGGCTCCCTGCATGGAGCCTGCTTCTCCCTCTGCCTCTCCATCTCTCTGTGTCTCTCGTGAATAAATAAATAAAATCTTTAAAATAACTAAATAAAAACCTTATTACAACAGAGACCTTTTGGGGCATATGGGTGGCTCAGTCAAGTGTCCAACTCTTGGTTTTGGCTCAGGTTTGTAGGATCGAGCCCCACGTTGGGCTTCACGCGTAGGGCAGAGTCTGCTTGGGATCCTCTCTCTCTGCAACCCCCCTGTCCCTCCCCACCACATGCTTTCTAAAATAAATAAATAAAATCTTTTAAAAATATATTGTAATTCCAATGCTTCATATCAAGCTGTTCAAACAAGATTCTTCTTTTTAACATACTAGTATTTCAATTAAAAAGGCATGTTTCTTTGAGAAGATATTCTATTTCTTAAAACTGTTGGCTAAATTTCGAAATATTTCTCTCTCCAGACACTCTTAAACAAGTTATGATTCCAACGCCTAGCATTCATATCACCAAAGCAAATAGTGATCTTTTCTGGAAGAAATGTTGAAAAGATTATAAGAATTCCCAAAGTATAATAGTTTGACTAGTTGTCTTCTCAATAATACGGCCAAGTCTTGAAATATACTCTATTTCAACATTTTTAGTTTAAAGGAAGATAGGAAAAAGAGCTGGTTTCTCTGTGGATAATTCAGAAACCAAAGTTGGAAAACGCAAGATCCATCTACTCACATCATCAATGTCTTCATCATCGTCTCCAATGTCATCAAACTGAATTTCATCGTCATCTCCAGGACCAAATGTATCAGTTTCATTGATTTTAGCTGAAGAAACAATAACAAATATGCTCATATAACCAAGATGATATTAAAATGAGCGTCTGCTAAAAGAAGTGGTCTGATACCAAATGTTGAACTATAAGACTCTTATGAGTCAAACTTCTATCCATTCAAGTAGAGTTGACATATACATTAGTCTCAAGTGCACAACATAGTTGATAATTATATACACTATAAGCTCACCAGAATAAGCAGTTACCATCTGTCACCACACGAAGTTATTATAGTATTACTGACTATATTCCCCATGCTGCACTTTTCAGGCATGACTTTAGAATTGACACTCTGTATTTCTTAATCCCCTTCATCTATTTCACCTATTCCCCAACCCTCCAGCAACCATTAGTTTATGTTCTCTATGAGTCTATTTCTCTCTTGTTTGTTCATTTGTTTTTTTAGATGCCACATGTAAGTGAAACCATTATGGTATTTGTCTCTGATTTATTTCACTTGGCATAATACCTTCTAGGTCAATCCATGTTACTGCAAATGGCAAGATTTCCTTTGTTTTTATGTCTGAGTAATATTCCATTGTGTATCAATTACATGTTCTTTATGCATTTATCTATCAGTGGACACTTTGATTGTTTCTGTACCTTGGCTACTGTAAATAATGCTGCAATAAACATAGGGGTACATACATCTTTTCAATAAGTGTTTTTGTTTTCTTTTGGGTAAATAACCAGTAGTGGAATTACCAAATTGAATGGTATTTTTGACTTTTTGAGGAACCTCCAGTTTTCTACACTGGCTATACCAGTTTGTATTTCTACCAATAGTGCCCAAAGGTTCCTTTTCTCTTTTTGATACTAGCTATTCTGGACTGGTGTGAGGGGATATCTCACTGTAGTTTTGATTTGCATTTTCCTGATGATTAGTGATGCTAAGCTATCTTTTCATAGGTCTGTTGGCCATTTGTATGTCTTCTGTGTAAAGTGTCTATTCAGGTCCTCTGCCCATTTTTAATTGGATTATACAGCAGGTTTTTTAGGCTTTAAATCGTAGGAGTTCTGTATATATTTTGGTTATTAACCATTTATCAGATTTATCATTTGTAAATATTTTCTTCCATTCAATAGGCTGCCGCTTTGTTTTGTTGGTTCCCTTCATTATGCAAAAGCATTTTGTTTGATATAGTCCCAACTATTTATTTCAGAAAGATATTTTTAGTAAGGCAGGATCCAGTTACACAAATTCTATAACTATACAACTTCCAGCTGTGCCTAAAAAAAATGGTTGGACTTACCAGTCACCAGACTCATCAATCAGAAAATTTAGTCAAAAGCAATGAAAATGAACTGAGAGGTGCTGGTCTTATTCCCCAATATACTAGCATTTTCTGGACTGAAAATGTCAAGTAAATAACTTAGCAGGATTTTCATGCTGAAGTAAAATTATATTGTTTTCAGAATATTATGCAAGACCCAAAACAAACAAAAAACACTACAAAACAAAACCACCAAATGGAAAAGGTAGGTTTACAAAATAGTATGTAGAGTACATTCCCCCTTTGGTGAGGTTATGAAAGACTTTTAAGTTTTCCACATGGGCAGCCTGGGTGGCTCAGTGGTTTAGCGCCAACTTCGGCCCAGGGCGTGATCCAAGAGACCTAGGACTGAGTCCCACGTCGGGTTCCCTGCATGGAGCCTGCTTCTCCCTCTCTCTCTCATGAATAAATAAATAAAATCTTAATAAAAAAGAAAAATTGAAAACCGACTTTAAAAATTTCAACAGTACCTAAATACTATCCTTGCTTCACATTTAAGTAGATGAACACTGACAATCTTGAGAAAGTTACTGTAAAATACTGAACAAAATTATTCCTTTGGTATTATGCAGTTCAGAGTTTATAAAATGTAACTCCACACCAGAAAACGTATTTATTAAGGACAGAATCCCAGTAACTTTTTTCTTAAGGTAGTCAGTATTATGAAGTATAAATAGGCATATTGAAAACAAACCATGTGGGGATCCCTGGGTGGCTCAGCGGTTTGGTGCCTGCCTTTGGCCCAGGGTGTGATCCTGGAGACCCGGGATTGAGTCCCACATCAGGCTCCCCGCAAGGAGCCTGCTTCTCCCTCTGCCTGTGTCTCTGCCTCTCTCTTGCTCTCTCTCATGAATAAATAAAAAATAAATTCATTAATTAAAATAAAGAAATAAATAAATAAAAACCATGTAAGCAAAAAAGTAAAACCCACAAAATTCTACCAAAATCCTTTCATCTAAATAACACCAAGTACTAACACCTTATGACAGGTTAATAAAACAACTCAGACATTACCATGCTCTGGAAGCTCGCCATAGGCCTTCAGACTTCTAGCTTCATCTGCATTGTATTTTAAAATTACATCGGCTTTATTATCCTGAAAGAGACAATTAACTTTTAGAACTAATTATGCCAAAATATTATCCATTATTGTATGGAATTGCTGAATGACTAGACGGTTAATTATACTGGAATTAAAAATTTAAAAATAATTAGGGGGCACCTGGATGGCTCAGTTGGCTAGGCTTCTGACTTCTCCTTTGGTCATTCATTATCTCAGGGTCCTGGTATGGGGCCCTGCATCAGGCTCCCACCAGTGGGGAGTCTGTTTCTCCCTCTCCTTCACCTTCTGACCCTCACTTTGCTTGTGTGCTCTCTCAAATAAATAAACAAAATCTTAAAAAAAAAAAGTATCAAAAAAAAGCCCCTTTAAAATGCAAAGTTATCTCCTACCTTCTAAAAAACATCCTCAGGATTACATAGTATGAAGCTACATAAATGAATAATGATCAACAAGCTTAAGGAAGATATTTACAGATCTCACTTGAACAAGAGCAGAACTGTGCAAACCCAATCTTTTAGGTTATTTACTATTATGTTTTGATTAGAAGTCTTTTGAAATACAAAAATTCTCTGGAACCATAATTTACAGGATGATTAAACAGTCTAAAACTAAGATTGCGGGGGCACCTGGGTGGCTCAGTCAGTTAAGCGTCTGCTGTCAGTCCAGGTCAATGGAGCCCTACGTCGGGCTCTCTGCTCAGCAAGGAGTCTGCTTCTCCCCTTCTCCCTCTCGCTCAAATAAATAAATCTTAAAAACAAAACAACCACCAGAGACTGTGTAATAACCTAAGGAAATTAATATACATTTCCATGAATCAGTGGTTCATAGAATATGGACTGGAATGTCCAGTGGAGTCTTTACATTTCCAGAAGATATGTTAGTAGAAGTGGAGTGAAGCTCATGAATTTGTATTTTTAAAAGCTTTTTAAGTGTTTCTGATGCAAATGTACCACTGAAAACTACTGTCATAGATTGTTCACATTTTCCCATTGGAATAAGAATCTGACTCAGTTAAGGAAGAAGTGTTGAAGTTGGTTGTTTCAACTTCAAAAGGTTCTTTGGACCTAAAAGCAGGTCCTAATGGCTATGAAAACAATCACTGATGCAAAGGCAGTGTGATTCAAACCAGGAATTCTTGAACTATGTTTATAGATGCTCAAAGGGAAACTGTTAAAATGTATATTCCAATTTAGGAAGACTGGGGTGGGGTCAAAAAACCTGCAATTCTAACAAGTCCCCAAAAGCCATGATGCCACTGGTCCCTGGACCATGCTTTAAGTGGCAGAGGTAGAGAAGGTGGTTTTTGGGAGATTAATAATCAGACAAGGTTGGTCTTGGCTATCATTTTATAGTCAGTATGTTTTATCTTTTCAAACCTTGGTTTCTTTATTCTGTCAAACAGAATTATTCTTCCTACTTTTGGGGTTATTTTTAAGATCAAAAGAAGAAAATGGACATTAAAATGGTGTTTTGTTTTATTAGAGAATGCAGGCTTGTGGGGGAGGGGATGGGGACACAAAGAGAGCAAGAATCTTAAGCAGGCTCCATGCCCAGCAAGGAGGGCTCAATCTCATGACTCTGACATCATGACCTGAGCCAAAATCAAGAGTCAGATGCTTAAATGACTGAGCCACCCAGGCACCCCAAAATGGTATTAATTAAAGCAAGCTTTTCTACCTCACCACTATTGATATTTTGGGCTAGGTAATTCTTTGTTGTAGGGACTATCCTGTGCAAGGCAGAATATTTGACATCACCCCTGGTCTCTATCCATTATATGCCAACAACACTGCCTCCCTCAGTTGTGACAACCAGAAATATCTCAGATACTATCAAATGGCCCCTGGAGGAAAAAATTCACTCATGGTTAAAAAACAGTGATTTAGAATAAAGATCTTAGTTCTTTATTCTGGAATATATATTTTAAAAAATCGAAGCAGGATCAAGGTTATAAAAATAGAAACGTCACTCACAATATATGATGATGAGTTCCAATAGGCAGAAAAGCATTCAAATGGACTACACAGACCCAAAATGAGGAGTCTCCAGGTTGAGATCATGAAGGACAACTACCATTTTTTCCTCTAAATGCTCATCCAAATTTAGAGCACATACTTCTATCATGGTTTGTATTGTAATTACTTGTGTGCCTATCATTCTTTTCACTACCAGGCATTCTCTGGGATGGCAGCTTGACTCATTCAGTTGTATCCACTACAGTAACAGTTTCCAGATTTTGATTTCAACACGTATAAATTAAAAAGAAAAGAAAAATTTCCACAGAGGTCCAACATAAGATTAAATTTTTATTTTGACAAATAAGAACACAAACAAAACCACCACTATGTAACATTACTCATTCCAAAAAATTCAACTTTTTAAATACCAAAAAAAGGAAAAAGGGCCATTTAGCTTCATAAAAAATTCATGTTGTTATTTTTTCCAGAGTGGAAATGTGGACTCCCCAGAATGGCCATTTGGGAATCACGATGCCTAGGGTACTGAGCACAACACCTAAAAAATACCTGGCCCTTAAGAAATGTTTGTGGACACACTTGTGAGCAGCGTACTGGGGTGGAACCGGTCGAATATGGTCATGACTTAACTTCTAACCATTAATGGCTCACTGAAATTCAATCACATAAATGGGGGAAAAAAACTTTTTTTTTTTTTTTTTTACCTGGTAGTCTCGGAGACCAACCAATATAATGTCTGAGGTATTTATCCAAACCTATGAAAGAAAAGTCAATGCATGTCATATTTAAAAATAAAGAATCAAAGCAACACTGCGTCAGTCTTTCCATAAAATACTATTCACCCAACTGTGGGTGAAGTACCTATATTTAGAATTAGGGAAAAAAAACTACAGTAAGCAGCTGAGCTCGTTTCAAATCTTCTATAATTTGAGATGTTAAAAAAAAAATAAGACTCTTATTTAACTACTTGACATTTTATTAATTCCAGAAGAATGATTAGAAATTAGTAAGGAATTTTTAATAGTGAATTACTCCAAGTGGTTAGTTGTCCATCCATTACATGTGAGAATACAAAGTTAGAAATGTATTTCTAATAAATGCTTTTATTTCCTTCCCTCTCTTCCTTCCACCAACCCACATACACAAAGCTAGCAAAACTCCTTTATAGTTTGGAAACGGGATTAAAAAAATACCCATAAAATCAGACTTGGAGGGACTTTTACCCAACTTGATTAATATATCTGCCTCAACACCCACTGTGATAGGAAATTAAGCATTCCTTTCCAACATTCCTTTCCAACCTGGCCCACTCAGAAAATTGAGTATCACCAGAATACTTAATATAATTCATATTCAATTTTTCTTAACACTCTTTACAACTATTTCCCCTACCCTCAAACCAGAATCCAAACATGGGCCGCTTACCCCTTTAACATTAGGTCTCTTTCATCTCCATTCAACTGGAATAGTTTCCCTCTCCCCCGCAAGATCACTAACATTGTATTAAAAGCCAGGCCATTTGTTTTGCCTGTCTCCCTCAATTTGGATTTGCTGATTGTTTCTTCATAACTAGATTCAGGTTAAACATTCTGAGCAGAAACATAGGTGATACACATGGTGTCTTTAAATGGAAATGGAATCCATACAGTTATCATTAAGGAGTTTGTGGCTTTCATTTATCATAGGCAAGTCACTGTTTTACTGAAATCTTTGGGGAACTTACAAAAATGAGGTCCTTGATCCATAAAAACTATAGAGCCATTTCCCCTCCCTTAATCACAATTTTAAGTAAAACAGATTTCCACACCTACCTTTTTTCTCAATTTCCCTCTGATGTGACATAACCTCTTTACGCCATCAAAACACATTGCTTCTAATCGTCCATTTCCCAACATTTTGATTACTTGAGCATACTCTGGAGGAAGGAAAAAGAAGCATTCAGGATACTGTTCAACTTTTCAAAACAGCAACTTAAAAGTCCACATTAAAATGGACTAGAACAGGGGCCCTTGGGTGGCCCAGTCTGATGCTTGGTTTTGGCGTTGGTCATGATCTCAGTTTTGGGATCAATCCCTGAGTCCGACTCCACGCTCTCAGCAGAGTCTGCTTCAGATTCTCTCTCTCTCCCTCTGCGTCTGCCCCTCCCCTCTGCTAAGATAAATAAATCTAAAAACAAAACAAAACTGACTAGAACACATAGGTATACTGGTTAGGAATAAATATATATAGTAAAATAAATACAAAGAGTAATAAACACCAAGCTTGTTAATGGCAGAGCCAGAATCTAGACTCCATAATGCCATTTCTATAACAAGCTATCTCTGCTATCAGAAATGCTTTAACAACTCATTTTGAATAAGCAGAAGGACTACTATCTTCATAACTGTATGCTTTATTTTTGGAGACCTAGGTGGCATGTCCCAAAATGTACATTAAACCTCATCAATCTCCCACATTTGGATTGTCTCCTGATTTTGGATCTCCTGTCCCTCAGATCCTTTAGAGGCTAATCTCAACACAATTTTTGGTATATTTGGCAAACAAATAGCTTAATGTTAATAATGTCTTTGTTATACTAGAAGTCATTATTCTACGGAGAGAATACCCACTGATTTGTAAACACACTAAGACCTAACTTTGAAAGGCCTCTGAAATGCTGAAGTGACTTGCTCAGACTAAGGCTAAGAAACGAAAAGGTCTTTTAGCCACAAAACATGCTTCATTTTAAGTAGCTTACATATACACAGCCATAAATAAAACCACTAAAGTTCTAATAAAGACAAAAAAAAAAAAGGGATCCCTGGGTGGCTCAGCAGTTTAGCACCTGCCTTTGGCCCAGGGCATGGTCCTAGAGTCCCAGGATCAAGTCCCATAATCAGGTTCCCTGCATGGAGCCTATTTCTCCCTCTCTCTCTCATGAATAAATAAAATCTTAAAAAAAAAAAAAAAAAGAGACAAAAAATGTTGTTTGTTGAAATATGCTGGAAATTACTGGGTTACTGGGATAACTGGAAAACTTCAAAAATATATACTAGATATATAATATAGCCATGTTAAATTATCTAAGTGTGATAATTCTATTGTGATTATGTAAGAGTATATACTTAAGAAGCATAATGCAGCAGGTATGGTAAACGTAAAAGTCTCATGTTTGTAACTAACTTTAAAATGTTCAAGAAACACGCACATCAAGGGCTTAAGGGAGTTCACTGTACTAATACTATGACTTTTCCAAATGTTTGAAGTTGCTAAAAAAAAATTGCTCAAAAATATGGGAAACTAGTGTTATGCATCTTAGCTTATAAAGGTCAATTGTTCACTTTCACTGTATTCTGTATCCTGAAATTATATGCTAATAGCACTGGAGAAGTGAGGGAAAGACTTCTAATTAATCCCTTAAATATCCATATTCTAATGAAAAGGTCTGCTAAATTACGCAATTGTTAACCATAGCTTTTGAGGCTTAGTTCACTATGAACCGTATAATGGATTTTTAGTTATGAGTGTTCATGGAAAACAATGAAACCCAGACATTTACAGAAATGCGTCTAACCCTCACTGCACAGAGGATACCAGGGAATGATGAGAAGCTCTCTAGAGAGGTGTGGAGGGCTGACGAACAGAAGGGCAAAGAGGGGCACAGGAGGTCATCGCTCAGGGTTATGAATAGTTCTTTCATATTTAGATACTGAAATTGTTTTTTTTTTTTTTTTTTAAGATTTATTTATTTATTTATTCATGAGAGACAGAGAGGCGCAGACTCCATGCAGGGAGCCTGACGTGGGACTCGACCCCGGGTCTCCAGGATCACGCCCTGGGCTGAAGGCAGCGCCAAACCTCCAAGCCACCCGAAATTCCATTTTCTAAAAATTATTTGATTGGGGCGAGGGGCCACAAGCAGGAGCAGCGGCAGGCAGAGGGAGAACAAGCAAGCTGCCTGCTGAGCAGGGAGCCCAACATGGTTCTTGATCCCAAGACCCATCCATATTGAAAAAAAGGAAACTAAAAAAGGAAAAAGAAAAATCTATTACTAAAAAAAGTCCTCACAAAAATGCTTACCTTGTCCGTCTTCTTTGAACACCAGCTCTCTTTTTTCAGATTCATTCTCATTCTTACCTCTGCGTCTATTTTTACCTCCTTTACCTGATGGTTTTAAGGAAGACATTAATTATCTATACAGTAGTATTAAAGAAATAAATGACTCGCAATACACTTTTAAAAAATCATTTTAATTTAAAAACTTATCTAATGTGGTCACACAATCATATTAAACTTACAATTTCCAATCATATTAAACACATCATTCCCTTACCCTTCTTGGAAATTCCTTTTGGGTTATCTCTGACATAAAACACAAACCAGCCAAAAACAGGTATTATATAAAATTATATAGATCCCTGAGGACATCTGCATTCAATGATCAAAATTCCTGAACTACAATGGCCACTTGATTGAGCACAGTGCTCAGTGAACCCCTCCTTTACAGTGGCCCACAAGGGCCCAGGTGGGAGATATAATGGGTTACTGATAAATTTTTGAATAAATAAGCCCCCTTTTACCCGATGTCCCCATGAAAAGTCTAAGTAGGATGACTTGGGGCAAGAGGAGGTAAAGTTACAGCTCCTAGAATGGGATATATTGATTTTGTGGTAGAGGGAGAACAACTCTGGCTGCTTTGAGAGTTTGAATTTTATCTTAAAGCTGCAGGAAATATTCACTGAGCAAAATATTTGAAGTTAAGAACACAAGGCACTGATTCCTGAACTTGGAAGCAACCAAGATGTCCTTCAGTAGGTGAATGAATAAACGGATTCATCTACACAACGGATTATTACTCAGCAGTAAAAAGAAATGAGCTATGGAGATCCCAAAAGATCTGAAAAGAACCTTAAATGCAAACTGTTAAGGGAAAGAAGGAACCTATAAAGGCTGAATAGTATATATAATTCCAACTATGTAACATTTTGAAAAAGGCAAAACTATACAAACAGCAAAAAAAAAAAAAAAAAAAAAAAAAAAAAAAAAAAAAATCAGTAGTTGCCATGAGTTGGGGAGGAGAGGGCAGAGGAGTATGTGGAACACAGAAGATCTTCAGGGCAGTGAGATTATTCTGTATGCTATTGTAATGGTGGATACATGTCATTATACATATATCAAAACCCACACAGTGAACAACATAAAGAAGGAACCTTAAAGTAATCTATGGACTTGTTATACTAGCTCCTGTAAAATGTTAACATGCTGGGGTAATACGAGAATTCTACCTTCTGCTCATTTCTCTACAAATGTAAAACTAATCGAAAAAACAAAGGCCGGGGCAGCTGGGTGGCTCAGTTGGCCAGTCTGCCTTGGTTCAGGTCATGATCCCCAGGTCCTGGGACAGAGCTCCACGATGGGCTCTCCACTCAGCAGTGACTCTGCTTCCTACCCCCCCTCACCACGTGCACTCTCTTTAAATAAATAAAATCTTAAAAAGAAAAGACGTGTCAATCAATGGCAATGTGTAGACCAAGTCTGGATACTCATTTGGTGCGGATGGTGCTGGTTCAAGTTTAGCTGTGAATTGATAGTGTCTGGAGCCAGGAGATGAGTATCTGAAGGTTCATTATACTAGCCTACTTTTGTATATATTCAAAATTCTTTATAATGTAGTTTTAAAAATGAATACAGCAAGATGAAGAAGGGTATAAAGCTACCATCGGTGTAAAAAAGAAAAATGCAGGGGTGCCTGGGTGGCTCAGTCAGTTGTGTCCAACCCTTGGTTTCAGCTTAGGTCATGATCTCAGGGTTGTGAGATTAAGCAGCCCCGTGTGTTGGTGGAGCCTGCTTAAGATTCTCTCTCTCCCTCTGCCCCTCCTGGTCCCTGCTTTTGTGGATTTCTTAAAAAAGAAAAAAAAAAAAAAAAAGAGAGAAGATAGAGAAATGCATTTTCATATTTGCTTATATATACATAAATACCTCTGGAACAGCATATTCAAAAAAATTAACAATGATCACCTGTGAGAATGAGAACTGGTTAGCAATGGGACATGCTTAGGAAAGAGATTACACTTTTCATACTTTTTGAAATTTGAATTGTAAATGTACTTACTATCCAAAAATTTTTAAAAAGTACTTCAACAAAAGAACAGAGGTATATGATGCTTTGGGTGGGAAACTGGTCATTGTCCTTTACACATGCACAATGAAGCAGGCCAGCCTAGCCACGAAAAGGAAGAAGACAATCAGGAGGAATATTTCTAAGATGGAAACAAGAAAATTAGGACCAGGCAGAGGGAGGGAGAAGGAAAGGATAAAAGGAACTTTCACAAAAACCTCTCAGGATCTGTTGTAGACTATGTAAAGTGAAGGAGTTAGAACAGAAGATCGAAATACCTCTATGTTCCCTCTCCCTCCTCTTGTTTTTCACACTTTAAAACGACACTACTAATCATTTCCCAACTTTTTCTGACTTTTAAAGGGCCACTTGCACTATTCTTGACTTTCACCAGCCACCCTCCCCCATTATGCCTATTCCTCTAGTTTCATGAATTCCAATTTCCCACTTCTGCTAACCCACTTTCTAAAGAAATTAATTTTTCTCTCACCTATCACTTATATGCTACTAATTTTACATTTAAGCCCACTATTTCAACTAAGCATTGGTCTATTTATAATGACTCCAGTGAGTAGGTTACTGTCCTCTCAAGCTTGATTTTACTAAAAAAACCTTTTTTTAAAAACAAAGCTGGCCTTAAATCAACACCCTTGTTTGTTAGTAGCAACACAACCACCTTAAATATAGATCTCTCAAACTATAAACATACCTATCTACCTCTTAAACACACCTATATTTTCTTCCATTATCTTATGCTTTAATCGAAGTAGAGGTCTCACTGTCCCAGTAACTCACCCGTAACAAGCCTATGAGATAGGTACTATTTTGTCTTCATTTCCCAAGAGATAATAGTCTTTAAAAGGTAAAGTGACTTATTTAAGGCTTTATCACAAGTGTGATCTGGGATTTGAAATGAGCAGTGTGACCCCACCCCAGTTAACTATACTGTTAGCCACTATACAGTAAAGCCACCCATTTACTTGTCACAATCACCCCATGAAGTAAAAGGTCATTTATCTCCAGTTTACCAGGTAGTTCACTGAAGCTCAGAAAATTAACTCAACATATTTCAGTGTGGGGGGGTGAAGATTCAAACCTAATCTCTCTTTTTCTGTTCCTGGCCCTCACATTAGGTTATTTCTCCAGAGCATTGTTCCATTCCAGAACTTAAAACCACACTGGTGCCCGTTTTCAAAAGGTGGAAGAAAGGCTGTAAGTGGTAGTGATATTAAAGAACTCATGGGAAAAACCTAGAAGCAGCAAAAGGTTCACCACCCTAACAGAATAAAGAATACACCTAGCCACTGCAAAGACAGACACTTCAAGAATCAAATGCAAAAAAAAAAAAAAAAGAATCAAGTGCATTTTATCTGTCCTGGGGGCAATCTCACAATGCTTCATGCTATGGTCAAATGAGCCTCTGTAATGTCCTGACCCACGCAGAGTCCTCAGAGTTCAGTATGTGAGACATTCTTAGGGCATACCAAAACTGATTTCCTAGAAAGAGAACAGTAGCTTTGGCTCCAAGGCATTCATGCCAGTTCTTCAAACCAGAGTGAAAGCTCCATTAGAACAAGGATCCTATCAGCTTTGTTTACTGAGTTATATACCAGAGTTGGGCAATTCTTTGAAAGAATCAATCAAGGGTAGTTCACATAGTCCTAAAGAGTGGCAATTTAAAAAGTAAAGGTAGTAACTTCCTCCAAGTGCAGGAGCACCTTACCCCAAATAGTCTTCATGAGTGGACCAAAGGATATCCCTTTTCCTGAGGTAATAAAAGTATCTAGAGAATTCTAGAAGAAATAAGCTGGTAATAATCAGTTCAAAGCAAAAGTCAGTCAACACACAGTTTGTGGCAATTTATATCTTTGTGAAACCATCCCCAAAATTATATTCACAGGGCTTCTGGTTTTTCCAATGGAGAAAAACAAAAATAAACATGACCTTATTTCTACATAGTAAACCTCATCTCATAAAATCCATTTGGTCTTGTAAAGCACTAAGATAACAGATTGGTTTTACAAATATTGGAATGAAAAACACCAAATTCAGAATGGTGACTTCCTCCAAAAGAGAGAGGAAGGGAAGGGGACTGGAGAGGGGGACACAAAGGCCGTTAAATGATTGTTTTAATTTTCAAGTTCAGAGTAATAGATTCCCAGGTGTTCCTTGTATTATCTATATATTTGTATGCTTAAATATTTATAGAATAATGATCCACTGATTGCCAATTTACCAGAATTAACCATACCCTGATCAGTCCCCTCTCTATTTTATGGCCATGTAATGGAGTGTAATCTTAGAAGAGGCTAATGAACTAGATATGATTTAATGTAGAAATCCTGTTCCCTGGGAACCGAAGGGGAACCTATTATTTATATGAGAGTGGAGTCAACCAAAAGGAAGGTGACTTAATCCAGCAAATATTTATTGAGCATCTACTAAGTGTCAAGTGCTAACAATTCAATGTGATTAAGACAGATATATTACTGCCCATTAGAACTTAAGAGTCTAGTGAAGGAATTGGAAATCTCATCACTAGAAACAAAGGTGAGAATAAGTTACTTGCTGAGGTGATCCAATTACCATCTAAAAGAAAATAAAAGATTGGACAGGCTACAAGAAAACTGACTTTTAGGAATCGATTTCATTCAGAATAATTAGAGTAAAATGCTACAAAAAGGACCTGCAAGTTAGATTTCCGAAGACAGTGGAGTACCCTAAGGGAACTGCACCAAATCTTGCACAGAATGGCAAACCAAGTACCTCAAGAGATAAAATGAGTAGTGACAGCTACAAAGAGGAAAGAAGGTAGAAGAATCCCTGGAGCCAGCTATGAAGTAGAAGAGAACAAAAGTAGGCCTGGATCAGGGCAGGGGTCTCAAGAATGAATAACCAAAGAAAAACTTCCTGTGAATTGTGTAATATGATCCCCTCCTGAAGGAAATACAAGGTTTCCCGGTTTCTACTGACACAATTTCCTTGAAAAATTATAAAGATACAATTTGAAGAATTATAAGCATCCCCTTCAGTCTAAAAAAAAGGGGGGGAAGGGTAATTTCTTAAGGATTCTTCTGCTTTGAGGTACATTAGACCTTCCATTTTGGAAATTCCACATAAATTTATTTTTGAGACGGATAATTTGTGGACGTTTAACCTCAGAATGGAGGAACTTAAAAGCTCTTTACTCCCAACACAATATAGACAAGATCTGAAGCAAAAATAGAAAACATGGGTAAATATGGAACAAGTGTTCTGGGGGTTAAAAAAAATAAGTTAAAGCCCATAAAGGGATGGGGAAGAGTAAATCTCTAGAAATGAACCTTAAATATGCAAATATACATCAAGGTTTCGTCCACGCTTACAAGGAAGGAGGAGTCGTCTCAACAATACTCAACAACTGTCCATAAAGAAACCCATGCAGGAATACCTGGTCCCTAGAGCGGGCATTACTCTTTGAAAGTTACTAAGTGCTTCCAGGGTGTAAGTCTTCTCGCCCAGGAAGGCCAATAGGCGCCCATTTGCGAAACCCTGGCCGCCTCGGGGAGGTCTCCCCACAGGTCCACAAAGCGCCGCGGTCAGTCTGGCGCGAATCGCGAGCAAAAGCCCACATTCTCCCGCAGGAGGCCCTACAAAAATGGCGTCGGCTCCACCCCAATGTGGCCAAAGTGGTAGCAGTAGTAACTTCCCAGCTCCTCTCCCAAGCCCCAAACCGCGTCCGTACGGTGCAGCCGCGCGCAGGCACCGCGGAGAGGAAGGTCACTGCGGCTTGGGAGACCCGGAAGCCGCGGTCAGGGCCGGAGAGCCCGGGTCCGAGCGGAGTCGTGGTTCCAGGGTCCGGGCGGCATTACCTTTATTCTTGGGCATGGCGGTGACGGCGGCTTCTTGGCGTTTTCGACTCCAATCTAGGGAGCGGCAGCAGCGGCGGCGGTGGCGGCGGCGGCGGCGGCTACTCCTCCGAGGGGCCCCAGGAGCGACGCGTGGGACCGCGCGGTAGCAAGCAGGCAAGAGAGGACGGGTCGCGTGCGCGGGAGAGTCTCGCGACCGAGCTCTTCCGAGATCAGCCTGCGCCCACGCTCAGCCGCAGCAAATGGCGTCGCGGCCGCTTGCGTTGCTTTTCCCCGCCTCCCAACGCCGGCGGGCCCGCCCCCCGCCCCCATCCCCGGCCCTACGGCGCAGGCGTGGCCGACTGAGCGCCCCAGCTCCCCCGCCATTGTTAGAGCGGATGGTGACGCGCTTTGGAAGGGTTCCCGGGAGTTCGCAGGAGCACGCGGAGTGGCAGGGCGGTGCCGCGAGCCGGGAGAAGGAGTCCGGGAGGGAGGGGGCGGGGCCCGAGCGTCATAATAAAGGGCGGATTCCGGTGGCGCCCGCTGCTGGCTGACAGCTGACTCTTTGCTGCTTTGTGACCGACCAGCGCGCGTCTCCGGGTTTCAGCTGCTGCTGACTCATTAACTGATCTCACTGCTAGTTTTAATTAGGCCCTTTCACCCGCCCAACCTGGTCGGGATCTTGACGGGAAGGGCAAGGCTTTTCGGCCATCCCCATTACCAAGGCATCATATTTGCATGGCACTTGTTTTTACTTTATAAAAGACTACATCTTTTGCCTACTGTTAACATCATTTGGCAGAACGTCTGGCACCTAGGAAGTGCTCAATATACACAGGAAGGGAGGGAGGAGAGAAGACAAAGTCAGTGTTATGGGCTGAACTGTGCCCTCTCAAAATTCATATGTTGAATTCTTAACCCCTAACATCTCAGAATGTGACTATATTTAGAAATAGGATCTTTAGGGGCACCTTGGTGGCTCAGTTGGTTAAGCTTGGGACTTGGTTAAGACCTTTGGCTCAGGTCTTGATCCCAAAGCCCTAGGATCCAGCCCTGCCTAGGGCTTCCTGCTCAGCGGGGAGTCTGCTTCTCCCTCTCGCTTTGCCACTCCACCGCCCCACCGCTTCTCCCCCAACTTCCTTCGGAGGGTGATAGCTAACATATATCTTGGCAGGGGGTGGGGGTGGGAGGGTAGGATAAGGGAAGTTTCCAAAGGGATTTTTACAGGATCCTGGAGGTTGGACTAATGTTAACCTAAGGTTGCCTTTTGCCTTTAGCAAAGTACTCACATTGAAGCAGTTGAGTTCCTGGAGGAACTCTGCCTGTCTCAAGTACTTGTCAGTGGGCTGTAAGTTAAAATGAAGTTTGGCGTTTTTTAAAATTTGCCTATGTTCTCCCATATCAGGCATATTCAAGAAATAGCAAGAAGGTTAGTGTGGCTAGAACACAGTGAGCCAGGGAGAGTTTAGGCAGATGAAATCAGAGTGCTAACAGGACCAAATGACTTGTTATAATCCTTGGTAGATTTTGAACAGATCATTTCAGATTTTATATTAAGAATAGATTGTAGGGGCGCCTACATACAAAAATTATTTTGCGCTCCTTATTAACTTAGAAACGTTCCTGTTTTAAGTTCTAGAAATCCAATTCAAAAAATTTATACTTTGGATAGAATTTGACATTAGGACATATTGTCATATAGTTGAAATAACCTGATAAATGACATACATGCATTTATTTGAAACTTTATTATATAAATTTTCATTTCTTTTAAAGATTACAAAACCTGTTCTGTGACAGGAATACAAGCAATATTGTTCCAGGATTATTCATGGATACATCTGAAAGAGCTTAGATTACACATTAATAGTATGATTTGAAAACTTCCCAGATTAAACTCTTAAGTAAAACAATTTAAAGTATTCAGTGATATTTATTTCTTTACAAGCATTTCATAATTATGGCAGCAGTGCCAAGCATCTGATGCGATTTAACCACCAAAAAAAGGTACAATACATAGGAACTCATGATATGGTACCTTGGGCTTCTGGCATGCCTTACTAGAGAGAAACTAGTATAAAGTAAGATCATGTATAATAGTAGAAAAATATTTGTGATTTTTTTTTCTTTTTTAAAAACTGTTTAAGTAGATGCCCACCCCATCCCCACCCAAGGCCAAAAATGCAAAATAATTACATCCCTTAGGTGTATACCATCCCTTTTGCTTAGGGTAAGAGTTAAGATAAACCTAATACACGTACATAATTTTAAGAATTAAAAACTCATCACCCATAATTATTAAGGATGCTAAGGAATGGCAACTAAAAAAAAAAAAGAAAGCTTTAGATGATAAACTACACTTAGAGAAACACAAACCAATACCTTTATCCTTATGGCCTTGCTCTGTATTTAAAAGTCCTACTTTACATACTTGTTTGAAAAACTCAGTATACGGTTCATTCAGTACTATAGTGATAATAGGAGTAAAGATTTTCACTTCCATTAGATATTGAACTAATCTACGTAGACTATTACAGACTCTCCTCTCACAGACATTTACACATTTTGTACTCAGATGGTATGTGCTCTAAAGAGGTTTTCTTGAGGTTTGCATTTCTGAACTTAGTCTCTAAATTTTCCTTTCCACTAATCTCTATTCAACGTCATATACTTTGCCAGTTGCTCTGGGAGAAGTCATGGACATTTAAACAGCTTATCATGCACTTCAAGGTTATACGGCAAAATAATGAGGAAAGTGCCTTAAGAGGTAGGAAGTAGACTCTCATCCCAACCCTTGGTATGCCCTGTTATGAACAGTTAAAAGACTAGAATCAGAGTGGTAAATGTGAGACTGATAGTAATATGAGGCTTAAGAAAATTAAGTCGACTTAATTACTAGAATTCTTTGAGAACAGTCACATTGGAACCAGTTACAAGTCACTTGACCACACAAAATACAGCAGTGTCAGAAGTACATAAAGCACACTGTAGATACAAATTCTTCTTGGCCATCCATATTTAGGTATTATCATTCTGTAGATTCTTCACTAGAAAAAGTGGTTAAGCGTGGCTCTGCAGAATACCACAGTCCCAAGAAAGCAAATTTCATTCCTTCATTAATTGGTCTCCACCAATGGTCACTTGGGGAAACCAGCAAAATGTAAGCAATCTGGAGGTGAAAAGAGGACTATTTTCACTAATCGAAATATAAATACTGAGTTAAGTCAACTTATCTGTCAATTAAATAAAACTCAATGTATACATCTGGTTTGTGAGTCACATGGAGCTAGACCTTTTGGAGGGACAAATTCTAGGGCTAGATTAGAACCTCTTGGTTTAAGCACCAAGGGTCAACTATGGAACCCATTGTATTTGTTAAACACAGAAAACAGACTTTTTCTAACCCTTTACATTCCTGAGATACCTGTCCTATTGCCTTCATAAATCTCATAAATGCTCGATACCACCATGAGAATTTTCTCTATAAAATATTGTAAAGCAACCTGAAAAATTTTCAGTCATTTATAAAGGCCGGAAAGTAGAGAGTATCAAAGCCATGTTGAGATATGTATTGCTGATTTCCATGGTGATTAAGTACCAAGGCTCCCAAATCTTGAATACTTTTCTGCTCTCATCCCAGGCTGGACTTACCCCAGTCCCTTGCCAACCCAACCCATTCTGCTTACTCATGAAGCCTTTGCACCCCTCTCCTCCTTCCAGGATCTCCTGGGCTGACTGTACAGGGCACAACAAACAGGCCAGCCCCACCTCCCATAATGTCCCCTAGCCCCAAAAGCAACCACTTCTTATTAGGTGGGAAATGGTTGATCCAAACCCTTACTTTGCAGCCTACCATATGTGAAATGTCAATCTCTACTGCATATACACCATACCCCCTCCAGACACTCAGTGACTTTTCCCACATCAGCCTTGCAATATGTTGATTCTATGCCTTATCAAAATCATATTTTTGGACTTTTAGGGTTGCTTGTGAATAAATGAATCCATGTCAAATCTGTTAAAGGTCTACTGTACTTAGAAAAAAGACATCTATAAATTAGGAGTTGAAATGATTTACATAAAAAATTAAAAGGACAAAAACTTACCTTAACATCATTACTTGAAAGGGAAGATACAAACACGTGGTAGTGTAATCCATATTTTTCAGCATGTGCTCGGCAACATTAAATGCAATCTACCATTCTAGATATTATTTTGGATTATAGGCTAAGAGGAGGTTTGTAAAAGTGGTCTGATGGTTTAGTTTCTTCTTTAGCATTAAAATAATCATTAAGACTGAACTAAAACCTTCTGGGAGAAGCCCTGGTAACTAGAAGAACTAACTGGTGAAGGGCCCAGAGGAACTGGACTCAGTAATTAATGGAAAGGTAAACTCAGTACAAGCACTATATTTAGAACACAACTGTTGGCCAAGTCTGTCTGCCTTAAGTCAAAGGAAATAGGAACACCAGGACTACAGATGAAATAAATTAAGCTCATGAAATGCATTTTAGGCAAAAGCCTTCAGTTTTGTGTACATACAACTTGGTTTTCTCCAGTAAAACTGGTAGCTGGAGTAGGCAAAGAAGAAACTATCTTTGAAAGCAATAAGCTTGGCATTCATATACCAGTAGAATATTGTCCTGAGAAATATATATTTTTTGGACAACTCTGTTCCTGGTTGGGTGATAATATGAAGGGAATGCAGCATGGTGTTATGAGGGGGAAAAAAACTGAATGAAAAGTTAAGGATTCTAGTCTTTGCTTTGGGTCTTAGGTTCTTTACATGCAACATGAGAAAGTTGGACTAGACAATTTATAAGGATTTACACATTTACTTCTGGTTCTAAGACTATGATGGACAATACACCTAAGCAATTATGGAATAGCATCAGTGTCCAAAATTTGAAAATCTTCTTTTTTTTTGCCCAGAGTTACATTAACATTTTTAAAAGCAACAAGAATTTGGGATGGTTGTGGTTTGAAACACTGAATAGAGGAGAGAGAGAAAGAGAGAAAAAAAGTTTTCTTTCTAGGCAATGGGAAGCAATTTTTGATAGTTAGCATTCATGTACTCAAGAATTTAAAAGTACTTTCCCCATCTAGATCTTCTGAATCCCTCTTCCTATACATTTTTTTTAATTTAGAAGATAAACTTACATTTGATTTCTGTGCAGTAATCATTTTGTGTCACTTAAGCAAAACGAATGTTATAGATTTTCCCTTTCTCTTTAGTTGCAAAGAAGAGAAATTAAGGAATAATAAGTGGCTTCTAAGACATTTAACTAAAGTATGTTTTCTTGGCTTTGTACTCTAAAAGAAAGATTTAAAGCTTCGGGCAGGTAAAAAGACTTCTGATGTAAATGGCTCAGTACATGAGTAAGAAAGATCTGTTGGGCACATTCTTGATAAGGTTAAGTTAAATCACTTTTTCCATGTTCATGTTTTTTATATTACATATCAATGTATGCTAGGTAGCTTGACCAAAATACAGGTAATAATGGATACAAAGTTTTCTTTAATCAAATAAAATTGTGGAAACTACCCAAATTAGATGTAGATAATGAACACTGTAATCTAAGCAGACCCAAGTGACCACCATGAAAGCTGATCATTTCTGAAGTTAAAGGAAGCATTATATGGCTAAAAATCATCAGAAGGAATTCAGGAAACACTCAATGGTGAACATTCACTTAGCCTACCTCAGCTATGATTTCAGGTGAGAACAGGTATTGTTTGATCAAGAATGTTTTATTCCCTCAAATAAGAAAGTTTAAATCCAATTTCATAGAGAGGCTGGTGGCCTTTATTACATTCAAATTAGTGTTTAATATAGAGCATTGTAATGGGATAGAACTCATTATGATTTACCTTTTTTCCAAAAAAAAAAAACCATACTTTTCTTGCAGGTATATAAGAACAGGTATCCTGTTATTCATATCCTAAATTCTGCAATTTGATCTATTTAAACATGAAAGATCTAATGGGACTTGTATGACCTGTTGCTAAGTTTTCCTTCACCAATCTCTTCACCATTACTCTTAAAGGCCTTTGATGTATATTGGCAAAATCCCAAATTATATGCCAAATACTAAATATGGATACTATTCAAGCTCAAAAGTGCAAGAACTACTTCCTTAATTAAGGAAAAAAGAACCCTAAGGAGTTGCAACGTATATGGACTAACTTCATAGGTGTACTCTTGATGTCATGCCACACACATGTGATAACTTTCTCTACCATAACAGCTCTCTAGGTTAGTCTGACAAAGCACCTGACTTTAAGAAACAAACAAATGAAGGAACCAGTGAAACAGACATGGGGAAAGATATGTACATTTTGCAAGTATTACATTCAACAGCTGTTCCACAATCTGGCCATTTTTAGGGCTGTCCAACAATACTGTTAATCCAGGTGAACTATTTAACCAGATTTAATAGTCAATTGATTAATAATAATAGATTCCAAGTTAAACAAAGCATGTATACATTAAAGAAAGCAGTACAGAAATGTACTGTATATGAACTGTTTACAAAAACATACAAAATGTTGGATGGCACAAGGGATACAGTGCTAATAGAAACGGATTGTTTAAGCTAAGTGCTTAACATAAACTGTCCATCCCTATAACTAACAAAGAATATTTCAGGGACATGAAATATTTCCTATAAAAATAATGCTATATGGTGTAGAGTACTTTATTCAGTGTATTTTTAGGTGGTATTCATATGTTCATTATTCTTGTTGATTCAGTGAATATGTCTTCATCATGTTTCCATTTTCATTTCATCCGAAGCTCCA
The DNA here is from genome assembly GCF_018345385.1 of Vulpes lagopus. NCBI lineage: Eukaryota > Metazoa > Chordata > Mammalia > Carnivora > Canidae > Vulpes > Vulpes lagopus. Next base: position 16,068,893 of record NC_054848.1, read on the forward strand.
GGAATATCTAACTTGCTAACAATCATTTAAAGCGAGAAGAGACGGAAGCAGGAGCAGCAGCAGGAGCAGCAGCATTATGGGTACCAGCTGGGACAGTGTGTGCTTGCAGGTGTCTCTCAGGTATGTGCTACCTGTCGCCAGAACTTGTGCTATCAGCTTACACCATGGTACCAAATATCTCACTGAGGTCACTTCACAGGGCTGTGGAGGTGATTTTTTTAATACCTCTCCGCTGAGCAAGAGTAGAGCGGCCTACTGGTTCCAAAACTGGTGACTGATTACGGTTTAAAGCAGAGTATGTAGCTGCCATAGCACCCTGAAAACAGGAAAGAAAGGTCACAACACAAACGACAATGGGTAGTCACAAGTACACAGAATATGAAATGGAAATTTCTTTCCCCCTAGATAATTTCTTCACATGAAAATTTATATAGATTTAATTGGGCTCATAATGAAAATAACCATACTGGTCAAACCCTCTGATCTAATTAAAATTAAAAAGGCAAATGTGGGAGGCTGAACTTATAGATGAGAAAGGACAGGGATATGCCTATAACAAGCGGTCCTCACTTTTCTCAGGACTACTGGACATTTTTTTTTATTTTTATTTTTTAATTTTTATTTATTTATGATAGTCACAGAGAGAGAGAGAGAGGCAGAGACATAGGCAGAGGGAGAAGGCAGGCTCCATGCACCGGGAACCTGATGTGGGATTTGAACCCGGGTCTCCAGGATCGCGCCCTGGGCCAAAGGCCAGCGCCAAACCGCTGCGCCACCCAGGGATCCCTGGACATTTTTTAAAAAAGATTTTATTAATTTATTCATGAGAGACACAGAAAGAGAGGCAGAGACATAGGCAGAGAGAGAAGCAGGCCCCTCACCAGGAGCACAACATGGGACTTGATCCCTGGACCAGGATCACACCCTGAGCCGAAGGCAGACGCTCAACCACTGAGCCACCCAGGAATCCTGACATTTTGTTTCTTTGCAATCCTTTAATATGAGAAGCCGCAAAGCATGCTCTTTTATTTTTTTATTTTTATTTTTATTTTTTTTTAAGCATGCTCTTTTAGAACTTGTTTTGCCACTGCTGACAACCTAGTTTGCTCTGGGTTTTGCATAAGAAAGAAAAGTATAAATAAAAGTTAGGAAATCCATAAGCTTATCTGATTGATAAATTCAGAAGTCGTTTTTGTTTTTTTTTTTAAAGATTTTATTTATTTCTTCATGAGCGACACAAAGGGAGAGGCAGAGACATAGGCGGAGGGAGAAGCAGACACTGTGGGGAGCCTGATGCAGGACTCGCACTTGATCCTAGGATCCCAGGATCACGCTCTGGGCCAAAGGTAGACGCTCAAATACTGAGCTATGCAGGCATCCCTCAGAAGTCATTCTTAAAGTAGTTTTATAATATTTTGGCGCACCTTGACCTTTTCTTTTCTAAACCACTCATTGTAAGAGAATCTCACTTGAGAAATGGATGCAGGCTGAGCGAAAGGGAAAGATGCTACAGGCATGGAGAGGGAGGCTCACACTCTCTGGGAGGACATGCAGAAAACAGTGCCTGAGTGGGGCAGCTCACCTTGACTAGATGGGGTGCATCCTGTCTGTTTAGTTGGTATTGCGGCAGTTGGTCCCAGTGGACAATCCAAGGATGTCTGAGCACAAGGGCAGCAGTCAGTCTCTGATGTGGATCCACATGAAGCATCTTTGACACTAGGTCCTGTAATGGGAATAATAATAATAATAAAACAATCTTAAACTTTTCTGTTTGTTTTTCTATAGCACTTGATACTGGTAAGCATTCTTCCTTAGCTTCTATGACACTATTTTCTCCTGGTACCAAACTTTGGGGTTCAAGGCAATTTGGTCAACATGACCATTTCTTTTCTTTTTAAAAAAATTTATTTATTTGAGAGAGCAGGCAAGCACGCATGTGTGTGCACACAAGCGAGCACAAGCAGGAGGAGGGACAGTGGGAGAAGGAGAGAATCTCAAGCAGACTCTCTGACATGGGACTCTATCCTTGAGATCATGACGTGAGCTGAAATCAACAGCCGGATGCTTAACTGACTGAGCCACCTGGGTGCCCCCAACATGACAATTTCTTTAAAAAAAATAATAAATGCTTTTAAAGAATAATAATAAATATTAAAAAGAATGAAAAAGCAAAAACCTGTTTTTCTCCTCCCTAACAGTAGTTTTGGTGCATTACAAAGAGTAAATTTACCATATTTACATATCTTTAAGTACTTTGGCTCTTTTTTTCACTGAGATATTCTGATTTTTCTATACTTTTGTAGATTTATTTTTTTGAAAGATTTTATTCATTTATTCATGACAGACACAGAGGCAGAGACAGGCAGAGGGAGAAGCAGGCTCCGTGTGGGGAGCCTGATGCGGGACTCAATCCCAAGACCCCGGGACCATGACCCGAGCCAAAGGCAGATGCTCAACCACTGAGCCACCCAGGTGCCCTAGTAAGTTTATTTCTAAGTACATTTTCAGCTAAAGACTTTTTTGTTATTATCAAATAACGAAAAGCAGAACATAACTGTCCAATAATAGGAATTTAATTGGAGGGCTCCAAATGCCCCCTCCAAAAGATTAGAGTTATTTTTTTTAAGTAGGCTCCATGCCCAACACAAGGCTTGAACTCACAACCCCAAGATCAAGAGTTCCATGCTCCACTGACTGAGCCAGTCAGACGTCCCAGATTAGAGTTATTTTTATTTTTTCCACTTCATGGGCATCTCACAGGAATTATAAAAAAAAATCAGAAAAACAGAGAAGCAAAAGAACATGAAGAACTCCCAGAATCTGATTCTTTCAGAGACAAATGCTTTTTATCTCTCCAAATGTTTTTCTATGCATGGAATATAGATCCATATAATTGCTAGATAGTTTTATACTCTCCAAAATAACAGTTATGATTTATGAAAGCCATCTACCACTTAATTTTTCATTCAAAATGTATCTATTAAGTATTTGTTAAAGGCCAGGTATTCTGAGAGGCATTGGGTATTTAGCAGCAAACAAGATAGAAATGAACTCTGACCTCATGAAGCTTGCAGCCCAGTGAAGGAGAAACAAAGAATCAATTACAAAGCAAACAGTAAATTCTTTGAAGGGATGAATGAAGAGGTATAGCTAGAGGAACACAAAGAGACACCTGACCTGTACAGGATGGGGTGGCTTAGAAGTGACTTTAGAGGAATGTGAGACCCGAAGGATGAGCAGTAGATGGGTTAGAAAAGAGGAAGGGGATACAGAGCAATTCAGCAAGATAGAGCTGAGTGTGTTTTGAGGAAAGCCCTCAGGGAGGAGAACATGCCATAATTAAGGAACTGAAAGGAGTGCAGTGAGGCTGTAGCAAAAACTGCCAAGTAGAACATGGCAGCAATTAAGTGGGAAAGGTGAAAAGGGATCAGATCATGAAGGCCCTTGTAAGCTACATTAGCAAATCTGGACTTTGGAGGTAAGAAATCATTTAAAGCAAAGGAGTGATAGAGTTAGGCTTGTACTTTAGCTCACTAAGTGTGGAGGACAATGGATTGGAGGGTGCAAGCCTGGAGACTCCATTGTGAGACCGGTGAGAGATGATGGCTTCGGGGCAGTATAAGAGATGGAGAAATAAAAAAAAAAAAAAAGATGGAGAAATATGTATGAAATTGAGGTACTTAAGAGAAAGAACCAACAGAACCTGGTGGATGACTAGTACTGGGAATCAAGATGTTATTCTAAGTATGCCTCTGCTATCAGATATTTACAGTTTCTTATTTTTAGTTATCATTAACAGCTAAGAACAGGAATAAGTTACTGAGCAAAATTAGAAGAAGTAAAACAATTAGGAACTCCCCTTCCAAATTCTTAAAGTGGGAAAATGTGCTTCAAGTACATAAAAGGTTGCAAAAGTGCCCAGGGCACAACCAAAGTCTGTTCATTCCTTCCACAGCTCTCATCATTCTGCTCAGATAAGCTCATTTGTGCTCATGGCTTTAGTTAATACAGATGATGACAACTCTTAACTCCACTGTCCACCCAAGACTTCTCTCCTAAGATCTGCATCCATATAATCAGTTGACTAATGGACATACATCTCTTAATTATGTATTACAGTTGTGTTTCAAATTCTTAATGTTCAAATCTGTAATTATCACTCCTCTCAAAACTACTTTTGTATTCCACATCTTGGTGAAGGAAACCACGACCTACTCATTAGTCTGAGGTGGAAATGTGGACTACATGCTTACTATCTCCTCATGCCTTCTTCTTCTTCTTCTTTTTTTTTTTTAAGATTTACTTATTTATTTTGAGAGAGAGCGACAGAGCAAGTGAGCAAGCAAGCGCACAAGTGGGAGGGGCAGAGGGAGAAGGAGAAAGAATCTCAAGCAAACTATGCTCAGCATGGAGCCCAATGTGGGGCTCGATCTGACAACCCTGAGATCATGACCTGAGTAGAAACCAAGAATCAGATGCTTAACCAACTGCACCACTCAGGTGCCCCTTGTTTCTTATGTCCAATTAACTACCAAGTCTATTTTGTCTCCTAAATTTCTCTTCCATTTGGCTCAAATCCTGCTACAACTTCTCTAGTTTAGGTCTTCATCATTTGTGACCTGAAACGTTGCAAAACCTTACAAGTTAAACCCCCTAATGTTAGGTCAGTAAGGACTGAATGAAATAGTGTAGGTATAAGTGTTAGCACAGTTCTTGGCATATAAGTGCCTATTAAATTGTAGTGACAGTACTTTTCGTCTCAAAGCCACACATGACACATATGGTCCATATGACTAATGACATTCACATGTGCAGCTTGCTCTTGAGGCAACACATCAGACAGAACCCTCCCTCTCAATTTTGTGGGGGTATTCACTATACCACATGCTTGTAATCTCAGGTCTTATCTGGACAAATTAACAAAAGTTATCAGTAATAAGGCTGTGAGATTCAATTTTTCACACTCTATTTTTATCTCATCCTCACCTGTCTCTCTCTTTTTTTAAGATTTTATTTATTTATTCATGAAAGACACACACACACACACACACACACACAGAGGCAGAGACACAGGCAGAGGGAGAAGCAGGCTCCATGCAGCGAGCCAGATGTGGGACTCGATCCCGAGTCTCCAGGATCATGCCCTGGGCTGCAGGCGGCCGGCGCTAAACTGCTGCGCCACCGGGGCTGCCTGGTCTTTCTTTCATTCAAAAAAAGCATACTAGAATACAAGTTAATGAGAATCAAATTATGGAAATTAAAGCACATTAAGGTTATCTCTATAATTTATTTAAAAAGCAGGTGATGGGAGCGCCTGAGTGGCTCAATCAGTTAAGCATCTGCCTTCGGTTCAGGTCATGATCCCAGGGTCCTGGGATTGAGTCTCATGTCAGGCAACCTGTTCCACAGGAAGTCTGCTTCTCCCTCTGTCCCTTCCCCCAAATCATTCGTTCTCTTCCTCTCAAATAAATAAATAAAATCTTTGAAAAAATAAAAAGAAGTGATGGGTAAGCTCTGACACTTTATTTTGTGACATTACTTGATATGCCTGCCTCATAACCAACCATGACAATTTCCAGCAGACGCCAGCGATAAGAATTACTGCTCCACAGAATAAACTTGAAAAAGAAAAATCTGATCACTACAGTGCTTAATATTTTTCAACAGTTTTCCAACATCTAGAATAAACCTGAAATCCTGAGCATAATCTACAAAGCCTTTCATAATTTGGGTTCATCAGCTACCTTCTCACGTGTACCCTGTCCTAGTCACAACAAACTGTGCACAGCAACCTGGAGGCATTCTGTCATTTTCAGGCTGTCCTGACCACAAATAGCATGTGTTGCTCCCTCAGCCTGGGATAGAATACATCCTTCTGCTCCGTAAAGCTGCCAGGAAAATCCCTTCATTGCTTCTTGAAAGCTTTCTGGGAAATCTTTCTGACTGAGCACCATCTGTGAACTTCTTTAACACAAAAAATGTACCACTGTAACAGCATACATGACACTGTACTGTATACTTTTGGTGATCTCCCAACTAGACTATGAGCTTCCTGAGATAAGGAATTCTCTCAGTCATGTCTTTGATTCCTGGACCTTCACGTATTAAGCATGTTGTAGGTGCTTAATACATGGATTAAAAAAAGAAATCATAGGGGGCGCCTGGGTGGCTCAGTTGGCTAAGTGTCTGCCTTTCAGCTCAGGTGATGATCCCAGGGTCCTGAGATTGAGCCCCCTATCAGGCTCCCTACTCAGTGAGGAATCTGCTTCTTCTTCTCTCTGCCTGCCATTTCCTCTGCTTGTGATCTCTCTCGCTCTCTGTCAAGTAAATAAATAAAGTCTTTAAAAAAATAAAAATAAAAAGAAGTCCCAGAAAAATGAATCATCTGGTTTAAGAAATATTGGTTAAAAAAAGGAAAAGGCTAATATTTCATTTTAAATCAGATACAAAGCCAAATATTATCTATACAGACATCATTTAACAGAGGCTTCATCTCTATGCCAAAAGTATTAGCCTACTTTTTTGAAATACCCTATTTACTTATGCAATCATCTCAATTCAGGCTTCCTCCTCTCAGAGAAATCAGCAAGTACTTCTACCACTACGTGTCTTCTTTATCTCCTCTATGTTTTTCTTATTTGGAAGTAGAAAACTTGGCTCTTCTTTTTCTGATTTTTAAATTTTTCACTCTTCTTTTTAAAAGAGCATTTTCTATGAATAAAGTAAAACTAGAGCAGAGTTGGAAAGCAAGTCTGGCAGAGGATGGCAGATCTTCCGGTGAGAAAGGCTTTTCAAATGGATTTCAAGCAGACACTATAAAACTATACTACCATTTACTGTGAAAAAGATGAGACCCTTTTCTACATAATATTGGTCAAAAATAGAACATGGTGCAGTTATTCTAGGGAACAAGGGCTTTGGAACCAACTGCTTAGTTTGAAGCACCCACATGTTCCCAGTATGTAACCACGGACAAAATGACACAAAAATTCTGGCCTTGCTTCCTTCTGTGAAACGAGAATACTACCACCTATTTTATAGGGTTTGTTAAGAGGATTAAATGGGATGATTTAGGTGAAGTGCAGTGTGAGGCATAGAACAGACACACAAATCATGAAGATTACCACCACCATTATTATTATTTTGGTTAACAGATTTGTATTTTTTCTTCCAAATTTTTATTTAAATTCTAGTTAGTTAACATACAGTATAATAATGGTTTCAGAAGTAGAATTTAGGGATGCCTGGGTGGCTCAGCAGTTGAGCGTCTGCCTTCGGCTCAGGGCGTGATCCCAGGGTCCCGGGATCGAGTCCCACATCGGGTTCCCTGCATGGAACCTGCTTCTCTCTCTGCCTGTGTCTCTGCCTCAATCTCTCTCTCTCTGTGTCTCATAAATAAATGAATAAAGTCTTTAAAAGAAGTAGAATTTAGTGATTCATCACTTACATGTAACACCTAGTGCTCATCACAAGTGACCTCCTTAATACCCATCACCCATCTAGCCTATTCCCCAACCCCTCCCTCTATCAATACTCAGTTTATTCTCCATTGTTTTTTTTTAAGATTTTATTTATTTATTCATGAGAGACACAGAGAGAGAGAGAGGCAGAGACACAGGCAGAGAGAAGCAGGCTCCATGTAGGGAGCCTGATGCCGGACTTGATCCCCGAACTCTGGGATCATGTCCTGAGCCAATGGCAGATGCTCAATCGCTGAGCCACCTAGGCATCCCTGTTCTCTACTGTTAAAAGAGTTTCTTATACCATCATTATTATTCATCATGTTTGTCAGCAAGAAGTAGTTTTAGATGTACAGGTAATAAAGCCAAGCCATTACCTTCTGGGAAACAAAATAATTGGTCCATTTTTGAGTTCAAGTTATTTGGTAACATCACTTCAAAATAATACTTTATAAACAAAAGTTTGTAACTGATATTTTCTTTCTCACTAGGGACTATGAAAAATTATTTTCTCAAAAGTTTATAATAGGAAGCCATACTTACCTTTGCTGTATCTGAAACAGAATTCCAGTAACCACCACTGAGTGAGAATTTTCCACTGCCTATCCGTGCCAGTATTTCCTCTGGTGTATCATCAGGGCCATTTGCAAATGGAGTGTAACTAATTTATAATGAAATTAAAATGTTAATGAGTAAAATTTCTTTTTTTGTAGGTAATCTTCACATTTATTTGTAGTATCCAAGAGTACTCTGGTTAATTTAATTAATATACTTTACTGAAATCTCCTAAAGTGAAAAATATCAACATCATGAAGCTCCATAAAGCATCAGGTCAAGGTATAAGCTATGAAATATTAATTAGACTTAATATATGATAATATAAATGTTTTAAGATATGACACATTAGAATAAAATATTTAAAATAGTGTATGTTTACAACATAAGTGTACAAAAAAGGTAATGGAAAAAATCAAGTTAAGACCTTAAGACATTAATAAATGGTACATTATAGAAAATCAGTAATGATATAGTTATTTATTTTTTTAAAGATTTATTTATTTATTCATGAGAGACACAGAGAGAGAGAGACAGAGACAGAGAGAGAGGCAGAGACACAGGCAGAGGGAGAAGCAGGCTCCATGCAGGGAGCCTGACGTGGGACTCGATCCCGGGACTCCAGGATCACGCCCTGGGCCAAGGGCAGGCGCTAAACCGCTGAGCCACCCAGGGATCCCCAGTAATGATATAGTTATAAATGTAGTATATGTAAAGAGACACACACCCACAGGACTGTATTATTAGATAACATGAAAAGAAGATACTACAACACAGAGATTAAAAAAATAAAACTAGATAATTTGAACAATATATTGATGAATAAATGCTTACAAAATATGGTTCACTCACCCAGTAAGCATTGTATAGAGGAGGACACCAAGACTCCATATATCACAAGCAGCATCATAGCCTTGTCGCTTTAAAACCTAGAAAAAGTAAAAATTAGTATTAACATACCACCGAGATTTGAATTTAGAGATTAGAATAGGCCGAACTATACTATATCTTCTATCAATGTAGTTAAGAAAAACCTCAACAGAACATGATTAACAAAAAGGCAATATATTAATCCTGTTCTAGAATATTCTATAAGTAATTATATATATATTACATATATATATATACATATAAATTTAGTTTCGGTATTTGAATTAGCATTTATTGAGTGCCATCATGGCATATAGAGGACTATAAAACTAAAGGGAAGTTTCTTTTTTGTCCTCTGCTTTCAAGTTTCTTATTTAAATGAATTTATATTCATGTTGTATGAGGCTGCAGAAATGGTTATATAAAATAGAACTTTTAGGAACATATAAAAGTACAAATGATACAGTGCAAAATTATACTTTTACATATATAAAATATAATTCACTTGAGCATTTAGTAATCAACAACTATTATCAGGCTTGAACAGTGATAAATTCAAAACACTCTTGCTTCCTTAAGAAAATTAAAATATGGCAGGGGAAATAAACATATATATAGTTAATAATTCAACATGTTAAGTATTATAACAAAATTATGCCTAAGGTGCTATGGGTAGAAAGATGAGGAAACCATTCTTTTTTGTTTTTAAAGATTTATTTATTTATTTTAGAGATAGAGCACATGAGAGTGAGTGGGGGGAAGGGCAAAGGGAGAAAGAGAATCTTGAGCAGACTCCCTGCTGAGCATGGGGCCCCACAAGAGACTTGATACCACAACCTTGAGACCATTACCTGAGCTGAAGTCGAGTTGCATGCTTAAATGACTGAGCCACCCAGGAGCCCCAAAATAATTCATTCTTAATATGGAGAGAGAAGGAAGGCTATAGCCTTCTTGTACTGGGACTATAAGAATTTGAGAGGTAAAGGGAGGAGGCAGAGGAGAGCAGATGACACTTAAAGGGCAGAGTCAAGGAGAGCAGAGCATGCTTAAGGACAGGTAAGGATTCAGTGTGACCAAGTGTCCAGGTAGGGACACCAGAGAGAACTAAGAAGGACTTTTATAAATATCTTGTTAAGGAATTAAAATATTTTCCTGTAGGCAATCTGTTGTCATTGAAGCATTAAACAGGGAAATAAAAATAAGTAGATGTGTGTACCAAAAGAGAAATTCAAGGAATAGAGGAAATGCTGGCAAAAAGACAGACTAGAAACAAGGCCATCTGATAGGAGGCAATTTGTAGAAAACTAAGTGAAAGGCTCCGAGGAACCACACTAAGGCACGACATGGAGAGAAAAAGATGTAAAAATAAAATAGGAAGGACTCAGTTGAGATGGGATGTATAAGGAAAGGGAAAAGAGATCTAGAATATTCAGAAATCAGAGTGGAAAGGGTTTGGTGACTGACCAGATGTAGAGAAATAATGGAGAAGGAGGATTTCAGGAAGACTTCTAAGTTTTAACTTGGGTGATTAAGTGGTAAATCGAGACAGAGTTAAAAAGTCAAGTCTAAGGAGAATGTAATCTTGGAAGATTTCCTTAAGAAGATGAATTTAGAGGCTTTGAAGCAAAAAACGGTTTTAAAGCAAAAACTTTCATTTCAACATGCAAAGGCAAAACAGCTATTTGGTGATTTCCAGAAGCAGATTGTTCATCTGAAGCATGAAACACTCAAGAAGAAAAACAGGATGGCTAGATGAAGTGACCATGCTTGGACACCAGTATGTGTCAGAAGCTGTGGATATGTGGACAAACAAGCAAAAAGTCTGTCCCTCATTAGTTCTGGTGCCACCAGGAGAACAGGTGCAAGTAGTCTTTATATCTCAAAAGTAATAAAATTAAAAAAGTTTAGAAAATAGAGGGGGAAATCCAGCTCTATAATCCAAGTGTCCTAACATTACCAACTATTATCACTTTTTGGTGAAATATCTAATGGTAAAAGCATACACTTTGCAGCCATATTGCCTGGGATCGAATCTCAAATCTGACCTCAAATTACATAACCTCTCACTGTGCACCTGGTTTCCTGTAAAATTTGAATGAAAGTTTTGCTTCACATTGTTATGATGAGAAGAAATTATTATATGTAAACTGTATTTGTGAGGATGAAATCAGCTAACATATGTTACCGGCACATAAGCCCTATATTAGGGGTAACTTATTTTTTATTACATATTTCATAGTTATATTTTTTAAACAGTGATTATAAAAAGAAGAAATCTTGAGGATAAAGCAGTGGATTTTAGATTTGCTACAATGGGGAAAAGAAGCAACTCGATCAAAGCAGTGCTTGAAGAAGCCTTCAGTAACTCACTGTAGAGCTCTTCTACAGAATGATCACAGAACCAGAGAGGTAGCAGGGTACAGCTAGGCTCTAGTAGTCATTTGGGATATGGTGAAGGAAGCAGGGGCTAAGATGGTAGTTCTGTGAACAGAAGAACCTTGAATTGATTTTAGGGGATAACAGATGATACCTAGTTACGAAGCTAAATACAAGAAGAGACCATGATGCATTAGCCTCAGAAATACAGGAAGATGGTGACTAAACCAGGAAATTAGAAGGATTAGGAAAGAATGAGAATAAGCTAGTTTCCGTTTAATTCCATGCGCTCACAAGTACAAAAGTGTTAGTGATAGTAGACCTCTACAGATGTGTGATTATGTAGGAAGACAGAAGGCAGAGCAAGGAAAGGATTATAGTGGACTAAGCAGTAGGGGGCTGAGGACAGGATGAATTGCCATCAGAAGAAAAAGAGCTGACATTTATTTTAATTATTTGTTCAGTAAGTCTTCAATTAAACAAATATTAACTATGCTATATTAAACACAGCAAATGAAGCTTTAAAAATATTTTATTCCTTCCTTCCTTCCTTCCTTCATTAGAGACACACAGAGAGAGGCAGAGACATAGGTAGAGGGAGAAACAGGCTCTCTGTGGAAAACCTGATGCAGGACTCAATGCCAGGACCCCAGGATCATGACCTGAGCCAAAGGCAGATGCTCAACCACTGATCCACCCAGGTGCCCCCAAATGAGTTTTTAAATATACTGAAATACTGGAAGCAAATAATTTCACAGTTACCTCTGGTGCAACAAAATTTGCAGTATAACAAGGAGTCATGAGAAGACCATTTTCTGCTCTTAGCTGTTTGGCAAAGCCAAAATCACAAATTCGAATAGATTCTGGATTGCCAGATTCATCCACATAAAGAATGTTGCTAGGTTTCAAGTCTCTGTGAACCACCTGGTTGAAATACAAATTAAAGAGGTACATTAACAATACATTTCCATTATGGAAAGCTCTTTATTCACAAACTGACAAGCAACGTACTCAACAAGATGATGAGTGCTGACCTTTAAATTATCTTATTATAAAATGCTGATAATGTAAATATAACTCTCTAATACAGAACTGAGACAAGGAAAGGAGGAAGAAAAAAGCAGCATGTACTTCCCTCCTCTTTGTCCAATTGATTAAGTAGGTTATGGTAAAATGCAAATAGCAATAGTATCTGTCTCTAGGTTACTCAATCATTCAACAAATATTGAATGCCTATCATGTGCCAGGGTATTATATAAGGAACTATTGTGAACAAGACACATAAGATCTTTGCCTTTCCATGCTATGAGCTTACATAGTAGTGGGGGAGGCAGAGAATAAACAGATTAGAGATGGGTGTCTAGAGGAGGTAACATCTGATCCAAGACCTGAAGAATAGAATGAACAAGCCAGGACAGTGGGGGATGGTCATTCTAAGTACAGGAAACAGTTTGTATGATGAGGTATACAACAAACTTGCGCCAACAGGCTCAATGGAACAGGCATGAGGTTTAGGAGTAAAAAGGAAAAAAAGTCCAGACTTTTAGTATTGTCTATTTGATCTAAGTGACAATGTCACACATACAAAAAGATATTACTCCTTTAGAGTTCTGTATTATTTTCCCCCTTTAGTTACTTGCTTGAATACTTCTCTTGCATATAAGCCTACTGATATTCCTTATCAGATTTATGTCTTTTCTACTACTGAATTCTGAGTCTAGATTCTAATCAATCACCTCAGTTTTAGTTCCTAACATTGAGAACATTATTTCTCCAGACAACTAATTACCTAATTACTGCTGATGCAATGGGAAAAGAACAGAGAAGACTCAGATGACTGCAAAGTCATCAATTCTTCAGAGAATACAGAGTCACATGAATTTTGAGCTAGTTACTAGGCAAATCTTGACCAGCTAGAAGTCAAGAAGCTGTAGGATGAAATTAACACATTCCACTTGTTAGCGTCTAGGAGCAAACACAAACAGAATGAGAATAATGTATTGAAAATAAACTCCTTAAGAAATAAGCCCTTAATTTCCTTTTATAACTGAATATAACCCATGATTCTTTGGTTCTGCTTCTAAACTTGCAACAGACCCAGTTCTCAAGAGTACAGAGTGGCCTAGCAAAAACAGTGATAGGTCTTCTAGGTCAGAAGACCTCACTTACTTTTTCTTAGGAAGCCTAAGAATTTAATATAAACAAGTTAGGATTTCAAAGTATCACTTCAAGTTCAGTGGGAGAAGTTTATTTAGAGGAAGAACAGCAGAATAATTAAGCTAATAATAGTTATTTTCCATCAATGCATAAAGTAATTTCTACCTTTATAATTTTATTCCAAACATTAAGAAAGAAAAGGTTAATTAAAAGGTTAAGGTGTATGTGTATGTATGTGTGTGTGTGTTTGTGTGGGTACACGTATATATAAAATGTTGGAAAGACTTACCCCTTGTGCATGAAGATATTCAACAGTTTTGGTTATAGTAAACAGGACAGCACTGGCCTCTCTTTCAGAGAAAAATTTCTGTCTAAGAATTTTATCCAGCAATTCACCCCCTTTCATAAGTTCTGTCACTACATACACGTATTTTCCATCGTCATATACCTGTAAAATTCAAGATCAAAATGTAAAAAATTATTTGAAGCTCAGAACAAAGTTTAGCATATTCAAGAGAAATTAAAATTCATTTTATAGTCAAGGAAAATTTTGCTGATCACAGTCAATAGAAGGCATAAAATTTATAAACAATTTTATAAATACAAGAATATTAAAATAGGAATTGATTAGATTGAATGTCAGAAAAATAAACTGTAATTTCCTTCTATGAAACGTAAGTGATGGCAATCAAAGTAACTATGGGCAGTGTATATGAAGAAGCACTGAACTTTTGCTCTCAGGGTTTGTTTCTCTTGATCTTTCTATCTACCGATGACAGCAGGGACTAGAATAAAGACACATGTCTGTATTTTCCTGGAACTTCTACAATTGCAGAACTTTTTATTTACATACACAGTACAATGAATTATTCTGGTTTTGATTATACTCAAAGACAAGTTGTGGCAAGAATTAAGTAGGAAGATTAAGTAGTGAAAAGAAATTCCACCTAACTCCACAGAAGTATATCAGTTTACTCCTAACGTAGAAATAGAAAGCTCATTGTAATTTTGGAGTTGTATTCCAGGCAATCCCAAACTGAAATAACCCCTTTATTAAACTTCAGTTCCTTTTATTCTCCCTCACCACAGGGTTACTGAACACTTTTATTTAGCTCTATAAGAGGTACCATGTGCTGGGGCCCCTAAAATGGAGAAAACAAGGTACCCATCCTCAATGTTTTTATTCTAGTAGAAACAGACATAGAAACAAGAGTTTAAAAAAATGTTGGAGATGCTGTAATAAAAGTAGCAGAATTTTAGAGACTTTAGAATTTGAAATGAAGGAAGGAGGAAAGATGTAAAAACAGTGACAGCTTAGGGAATTTCTAAGGCAAGGATGAGAGAAAGTATTTTCTACACCTCCTTTTTGATTTTCTTAGTTGGATTCTTGGAGGTTATATCAAAGAGTCACTTAAGTTACACAGCTTCACATGTAATGGAACCAAGCTAACATTCTCCTAACAATGCAGTGATAAATTAATCTGAGGAAACTGGGAGTTTGGGTTAGTAAGAAGGGAGATTAAACTTTGGAATTCACAAAATCTCAGAGGTGAAAGGCAAAAAGTATCTTAGAAGTCCTCTGGCTTAGTTGGCCACATGACATATCAGGTCTACAACTCTGATACGGCCTTTGAGCCTATGTGAGCACCATCAGCAAGAGAAGATTTAATACTGTCTGGGGAGTTCACACCCTTTGCCAACAGCTCTGTTATGATAAAAACCACAGGTAGCAAGGAAAAGATACCTCACTTGTCTGGGGTGTGGTGATGGGCAGGACAGGCTTCCTGGAGGGAGTAATGTTTTAGCAAAGTTCTAGATGTATGGTAGTTGGCCAGGCAAAGAAGGGAAGTGGTATTGTTGATTGAGGAAATCATAAATTCAAAGAGCAGCATGAGAAAAGGAGGAAAGTTTAAAGATGTGTATGTACATGGTTGCATATACATGCACCATGGTTGGAGCATGGGGTATGAGAGGAAGTGTGAAAACCACTGCAGACAGAGGAAGACAGACTGGAGGTGAAGCACGGTATGAACTGTAGGCAGAGGAGTAACGTGGTTATATCCAAGTGTTTGCTCTCTCTGGCAGTACTATGGAAGACAGTCTGGGGAGAACATGGAGCATGAGACTAGTCAATCCCTAATACTAATCACTATCCAAATGTTCCAATAAATATAGATATTAAAAGCAATAATGTCAGCAATGCTTTTCTTCTTAAAGCAAAAGTACAAAAATTAAACATGTTTATCTTTAGAACTGAAATTATGCTATACATGTTGTCCTTAGTCAATTTTTTAAAAACTTAGTATTATCAAGTTCTTGGTCTATCACATGATATTTGAAAACATTCCATATGTGAGCTGGACAAGTGACTCAAATTACTGGAGTTCAAGAATCTACTACTTACATCCTTTAGAGTAATGATGTTTGGATGCTGTCCATAACGAAGAAGAATTTCAATTTCTTCTGTTGGATCTCTTTTGCTTTTATCAATAATCTAAAAGGCAAATATTTATAATAAAATCTCATGAACTATTAAGGTCACGAACCTTAAGTATTCACAGCTACAGACCTTAGGTATTATCGTACATAAATACTGGACATATGAACCATTTACCAACCAGTTTTATTCTAGTACCTGGCCAGACTGTTTAATCAAAATTTGAAAGCCAGTCTAAGTTTAGGACTTACTAAACACTCAAAAGCCCCAAGAAAAGGTGTTTTTCTTCCATCCCCGAATGTCTTAAAACCTTGGAAACTCAGTCAACTTCTAACCCTTATCAATACATATAATTAAGAACAAGATGTATCTATAATACTGCCACTAGCATCTGTTTATTGAATTAACTTTATTTCCTTTAATAAAATGCTTCAATGGAATAACCCATTAGTTGTAAGCTACTTATAAAAAATTAATTAACAGTTAAGTAGAAAAGCTTATTTTTGAAGCTAGGCAGAAAGCTAAGCAGAGAAACCACACCTAGAGTTTAACTTGGCTAGAGTTAAGTTTAATTATTATGATAAAGCCCTTTAAAATTCTAATGTAGGGGATCCCTGGGTGGCTCAGCGGTTTGGCGCCTGCCTTTGGCCCAGGGCGCGATCCTGGAGTCCCAGGATCGAGTCCCGCGTCGGGCTCCCGGCATGGAGCCTGCTTCTCCCTCTGCCTGTGTCTCTCTCTCTCTCTCTCTCTCTCTCTCTCTCATAAATAAATAAATAAATCTTTAAAAATAAAATAAAATACTAATGTAGCTTTTCAACCCTTTTAGGTCAGCTGCTTCTTAAAAATACATCTCTTAATGTTTTAATCTGTTAAAGTGATATTATATTTTTAAAAGGACAAGTTCAGCTTTCTTTTGTCCAGAAGGTAGTCTCAAACAAATTTTGTGACCTTTATATTTTCAATTTTAAAAAAGCTTAGTAATTAATGTACACAACAAATACTCAAATGCTCCAGCAATCTAGGAAAAAGCTTGCAACTCAAAGTATGAATCAAATCTGTTATCTGAAATGGATTTAGTTGTAAAACAGTTCTGTATGTGGAGAACAGGGAATACAAACATAGGTGTACACTGTAATCAAATGCAAATGACAGTGTGGAATTAGGCAAATAGATTGATTAAGAGGAAAGGTATATGGAATAGACATCCTAATTCAAGGGAGATGATCTGGGACTAGACTTTTGAAAACCAGAACACACTGGGAGGTGTTACTCCTAGCAACATTTTCTTTGATCTGCTAATCTGAGCAGAGCTTATATCACATACTTGTGTTTGTAGATCTTAGATTTGTGGTAATTTCAGCAGAATGAAGCTGTGCTGGGATTGATTTTATGAATCTAATTTAAGTCACAAGAATCCACAAATAGCTTGAAGATATTCTTGAGGTTTTGGTATACTGTTCCTGGTTTCTGTAATTCAAAGGGGACCTCAGGGTATTTCTGCTCTTTTTCTGATGTGTTTATGGAGGCAAGACACATCCTTAAACTGCCCATCATGTGCATTACTCACCTTCTCTCCTTTCTCGTAAGCAATCTGAAAATTCCTATGTACCCCAGATTTCACTAAGAGCAATGAGTAGGAGAAGAGCAAATTAACATGCATTTCTATGGTTTATCCTTATATCTGACAGAAAGCTGGACACTGATGATTTTTAAAGCAATTACATCCAAGTTTAGAATAGTAATAACAATTTTTTGTGTATGTATGTGTCTTTCATAGATATTTGCTATGCATATATAAAACACATTTATTTTTATTTTTGCACAGTGAAATCATATTATATCTAGAAAGACGGATGGATATACAGAAGCAAAAACAATTAATGCCTCTCTCCTAGTAAGTAAACATGAGCTACCCACACTTACAGACCAGTTCTAAGGTCCAAAATAAATTAAGAGCCTTAGACATTACTTAAATTGCTTGTATTGGGAGAGCAGTGACTACCATCCCAAGAAGTGAAAAGGCAGAGACTTGAATGTAGTATTTTTTCACTTACAGCTACAGGTCTGTAATTCAAACTTTATCATAGAGCCATATGATTTGGCTTCAAAAATTCTTATTGTCTTGAATGAAATTAAAACAATGAATGAAACAATGAAATTAAAACAGCTAATGATAATATATTTTGTAACAGTGGTCTTTTCCTTTTATCAGTTCACAGATCCTTTTATATGTGAAGGACAATATGAACATTTTTGCCAGAAAAATGTAAACACATAAAATCTGGCATACAATCTTGAGGAAGTCCCTGACACTCAAGACCACAAAATGCCCCCATATTACTTTTTAGAGTAAGAAGATGCTATTAAAAATCAAGTCAGATGTACTACTGCCTTGAGCAAACCAAAGGTACGCTACCTGCCTTTAGTTTACAGGTGAATCAATGGTTCCAAATTGAGATTCCTGAAGGTTGCTAGGCAGATATTTAAATTTACCTTTTTAAAAAAATGAAAGGCACATTTGCCAAAGAAAAATTTAATTTTAACTTGTACTGACATGTGTGAATAACAACTGTTAGAGCTGTATTTTATTTTTTAATTTATTCTTAATTTTTAAAACGTAGGTTCCATGCTGGGCATAGAGGACCTTAGGTACTATAGAGCCCAGCATGGGGCTTGAACTCATGACCCTGAGTTCAAGACCTGAGCTAAGAGTCAGATGTTCAACCAACAGAGCCACCCAGGCACCCCAGAGTTGAATTTTAAATCTAAAAATATTTACCTTCACTGCAAACTCCATGTTTGTAGCTTTATGTATGCATCTCTTGCAAACAGAGTAGGAGCCAACTCCAATATCTTCTTTTACTTCATATCCATCAGTAAACTGAATGCTGTTTCTGTGCAACTGCTACAAACACAATTATAAATTGACAAAGAGTTTTGTAATGACAATGGTATAATTCATAATAGAGGAATATGTTACTCATTATGCATTGTTGATATTAACAATATAAAGGAACATAAGCAAAAATTAAAAATGAATCTTTACAGCATTTATTTTTCCACAACTGTGTATTTTATTTATTTTAAATAGTTTATATTTATTCAAGGGAGACACAGAAAGAAAGAGAGAAAGAAAGAAAGGCAGAGGGAAAAGCAGGCTCCCTGCTCCCTGATCGACGTATGGCTCGATCCCAGGACTCCAGGGTCATGCATTGAGCCAAAGGTAGATGCTCAACCGACTGAGCCACCCATGCATCCCCACAACTGTGTATTTTAGAATGTCTGCCATAAAATGTACAGCAAGAAATAGGCTTTTAAGAAAAAGCTTATGCTAAAAAATTTGAATATGTAAAACAGAAAATGCAGAGTTACTTGGTAAGGGGTTGCCTGTGACTGAGCCCTATTGCACTCCCCAACTGATGCTAGGTCTTTTAAAGTACTTTTGCAAATAGGGAGAAGTTTATTTATTTATTTTGTTTTGTTTTGTTTTGGTTTTTAATTTTTATTTATTTTTGATAGTCACACACAGAGAGAGAGAGAGAGAGGCAGAGACACAGGCAGAGGGAGAAGCAGGCTCCATGCACCGGGAGCCCGACGTGGGATTCGATCCCAGGTCTCCAGGATCGTGCCCTGGGCCAAAGGCAGGCGCCAAACCGCTGCGCCACCCAGGGATCCCTAGGGAGAAGTTTAAAGTCTCTGGTATAGAAGAAAAGATTTAGGAGGATTCAGAGTTAGAACATCGGGATTCTTGTCTCAGATGCTCCTCTTGCAGACTGCGCAACCCTAAACTATGTTTTCTTAGAGGGTAATGGTGAGGATTAAATAAAAATAACATATTTGAAGGTGACACCTATTATCGTCATTGTGGATTATCAGTAGCCATGCCCTCCATTTCCACTCTCAAGTCAAAGCTTCAATACATTTCTGCTAGAGAAGCTATTAATAGGTTAAGGACTGATAACATATGGTAGGATGATGCCTAGTAAATTAGTAGTTTCATAAGCAGGCTGAGGGAAGTTGTGCTGTCCTTGGCGATACTGAAAGGAGACCCACCTCCTGCCTACCAATGTCTACAAACTGTATCGGTTAAAATTTGAATTCCGTAGAATATATGTTTGTGATTTCTATGTTAGGTACAGAAGTTATAACTTAAAAACCTGCCATACATCACATGCTTGCTATAGTAAAAGGAACAAACTACTTTAACCATGAAATTTATTTAAAAACTAGTGTTTAAATTGGTTTTCTAGAAAGTGGAAAGCAAGATGACTAACTTGCGAAGAAAACTTGAGAGCAAAAGCAACTTCATCTTCAAGCAAATTCATCATTAAGCAAATCCAAGCACTAATTAGTACCCTAAAAACAATCAGTGCTTCAAAAGATATATCTAGTTCCCTCTGTAATTCAGAAGATGAATTAAATTTATCTTTCCATGATACTAGGATGGGAAGAAATACATCTAATGGTTTGTACTACTTGTGTTCCTCTAATAACATTTACTAGTTCAGTCTCGTGTTACAGGCATACAGACATCTGGAAACCTGCTTCTGTGGCTTTTACCTCATTCTCCAACTCTGATACACAGATGGGATAATGGGGTGGGGGACATCCTAAGGTAGTATCTATAACCATTTCTATTAAATAGCAGCAGGGACTCCAAAAGAACAAGGACACAAAACTTGGAAAATATAAGGCTGAAGTTCACTTTTATTTCTTATGCATTTCTATGGCAGAAGTTGGCGAACTGTATAGCCTATGGACCAAATCTGTTTTAATACTAGTTTTTATAAATAAAGTTTTATTGGCACACAGCCACACTCATTCATTTAGCTACAGTCCAAGGCTGCTTTTATGCTACACTGTCAGAGTTGAGTAGTCGTAACAGAGATCATATAGCCTACAAAGCCTCAAATATTTATTAACTGGCCCTTACAGAACAAATCTGCTGAGCCCTGTTCCAAGCCATCAGGGAACCAGGAGATCTTAGTTCATCAAGGCTGACCTGACAGAGGCAGAAGATGAAACAAATTAGGCCTGATAAACATTTTGAGGTATAGGAGAGTGTAGAGACAAGATGGTGATATGTATTTCAACTCTCTTAGAATTCCCCTTTCAAGTTAGATCAGTATCCAGGACTCTGGTGCATGCAATCTTTTTTCCCTTAAGATATATAGATAGGGGGATCCCTGAGTAGCTCAGCAGTTTAGTGCCTGCCTTTGGCCCAGGGCGCGATCCTGGAGTCCTGGGATCGAGTCCCGCGTCGAGTTCCCTGCATGGAGCCTGCTTCTCCTTCTGCCTGTGTCTCTGCCTCTCTCTCTCTATCATGAATAAATAAATAAATAAATAAAATCTTTAAAAAAAAGATAGATAGATGGATTGATTGATTTATGAGAGAGAGAAAGAGGGAGAGAGAGAGAGAGAGAGGTATTGAGCATGAGCACGTGCACACACTGGGGCAGAGGGAGAATGTCAAGCTGACTTCCCACCAAGTAGTGGGGCTGGCCTTGGGCCTGATCTCATGACACTGAGATCATGACTTGAGCAGAAATCAAGAGTTGGCCACTTAACCAACTGAGCCACCCAGGTACCCTATCTTTTTAAAGGCATATGAAAGGAATTTCTAAGAGTAAGTCAATGATATAAAATGTGTTTTAAGCTGCTCACTTAAAATCATCAGATCAAATCTAATCTAATTATTCACACAGTGAATCATATCTTACAACATTTCAAACTTTAAATTACTTAGACATTCACTCACCTGCACGATTGAATGCACACCAACTGTCTGCATAGCTTGGCTTTCATCATCTGAGGTGATAGCAACAAAACTAAACCCCCGAAAAAGCTGATGCGCATTAGCACTAGGTGGAATGCCAGGTGAATCTGAAAAGAATAATACATTACTAAGAAGGTAATACTCTGAATGGTAAGTTAAGGGAAGAAGAACTGTTGACAGTATGACCTTTCTCTTATTCTGGAATTCCACTTTTTAGGCATCCAGGGCTTCCAGGATAACTCAGTAACACTCAATCAGCTCTGTCCTGATGGCTTATTGGCATCACAACTCTAACATCCAAGTTCCTCTGAGCCCAGAAAATAGCTAATTCATTGAAGAATATAATAAATCGATGAAAATTACTAGGCTAATGTTATTCTAAATTAGCACGGTCTCATGGAATTTCCTGTAGTGATAGAAATTTTCTTTATCTGTGTTGTTCAATATGGTAGCCAGTAGCCATATGCAGTTCCTAACCATTTGAAATGTGGTTAGTGTGACTGAGAAACAAAATTTTAAATTTTAATTAATTTAAATTGAAATAACCCCATGTGACTATTGGCTACCATATTAGATGGTGCAACCTTAAATGATAACCTAAAAATGCTATGGATCCTGGTGAGAGGGAGATACAGGGTTCATCCACAGATAATTTAGGAGAAAGGAATTTAGTCTGATGGCCTCAATATACAATATCAGAATCTGGAAATCTAAACTACATGTTAAAATTTACTATATTTATATATATAAGGAACGAAAATAATTTCTAAGACAATCATGGTATGCAGTCCTTAAAATATGTTTTATGACATGACATATATTGTTACTCAAATTGTTTATGTGGAATCTACTAGCAGTAACAAAAACAGAAAAATGTTTTTAAAATATAATATTCACTATAAAAACAATAAAAGCATGCATAACAAATGTATAATTCATAAATATAAACACACAATTAAGCATACTAATATTTATAATCATGCAATAAAGGCTAAGGGAAAGCAAAAACCATACAGGCAAATATATTTAAATATCAACTCCATACAAAGTTCTTTTTTAACATCAGCTTGATATTCTCAGCAATAAATACTGTTTAGTGCATTTTAATTCAATGTAACAGTATTATACTGAAGACCACTGTTAAGAGAACCAATCTGGGAAGAATACAATATAGAACTGCTCTTTTCTGAAATTTTTCCTCTATCAGGCCAAATTGTAATGAGAAAGTAAAGCAAAACATTACCATATATCACCATTTCACTGTTTATATATTTGATGAAATTTTGTTCATGTATTAATCCTAATTTCTAAGACTGTCTAATAAAAATATATACAAATATACTTTTTATTTATTTGTCAGTGATAAACCTGGGGTCTAGTACACTTAAACAACAGGGTATTAGAGTGCAGAGCACACCATTACATGCATGCAAACACTAACTTAATGAAACACATATTACCATTTCAAAGATAATTTCTCTATAACAGTCAATGTTTATGTAATTTTAGAATAAAGCATGACACAGGATATAAATCATTTTGAGATGGTCATACCTCATATAAAGTTTAAGTTATGTTTTGGAATTGAACTAAACAAGTACTTCCAAAATACTAACTAATATTAGAGTTTTAAAGAGTACTATCTATACTAAAGATTATTTCATGTAAAAATAGCTACAGGTAAATCAACACACAACCAAAGATTTTTTTTTTTCATATAACTAGTATCAAAGTTTAAGGCATAACCTAATTTGCTAAAAGATTTAACAAGGAACTTGACTGCTATAAAATGCTGTAAAGGATTTACTAATTATCTAGTTACTGCAGGAAGGATATGGTATGAAGGGGAGATAGGAGTATTATACACACACATACACACGCACACACACTGTTATATTTAGGTTTTCACATTTTCTCCTTACCTTTGGGAGTTTTTGCAGTAAACTCAGGATCAAAATAGAACGTATCTTCAGGCCTGCCAGTTGCAGGTTTAAAAGGTGGATGAATTTCTCTTCTGTACAGTTTCTGGAGGAAAAAAAAAGAGACTTAGACATGTATTAATTATAAAAAAAATTCAAGCAAATCTTCATGTATACTCACATTCCAGTCTATTGTTGAGAAAAATGAATGTCTTTTAATTTCCTCAACTCCATCTGGTCCTGCACCTATCAAAAAATGGTTTAAATTTTTTGATTAAATGGTAATTTTACTTCAAGGACGAATATATACTTTATTTAGCCTTCGCTTTTTTTAAAGAGAGAGAGAGAGAGAGGCAGAGACAGAGGCAGAGACAGAGACAGAGGCAGAGGGAGAAGCAGGCTCCCTGTGAGGAGACTGATTTGGGACTTGATCCTGGGACCCCAGGATCACACCCTGGGCCAAAGGCAGGTGCTCAACCGCTGAGCCACCCAGGCGTCAAGCCTTTGCTTTTAATATTTGTCCTAATATATCATAATTCCACAACAAAACAAATATCCACCTCCCCCCACCCCAAAACCCCAAAGACCAACAAACCAAAAAGAAAAAATACAAAAAAAAATTAATTACAAACTTTACCTAATCTGTTTGCAGGATTTCGTTTGAAAAGCATTCGTAAGAGACTCTGGGCTTCAGGACTCAAAAACTGTGGCATCCCAAGTTTGGCTCTAAAGAATAAATCCACATAGTAACATTTTAGTTTTGGAGGTATTTGTATTTTATTTTTAATTTTTAAAATTAATCTTTTTTACTTTAAGATAATTGTGGATTTATACTAAGCGGTAAAAAATAATACAAATAGATCCTGTATACCTTTTACCCAGTTTTCCCCAATGGTAACATTTTACCAAACTATAGTATACTATAACAACCAGAATACTGACATTGATACAATCCACTGATCTCACTCAGATGTCTCCAGTTTTAACTGCACCCATTGTGTAAGTTCACTCAATGTGTAAGTTCTATGCCATTTTACCTCATGTATAGGTTCCTGTATCCACCACCACAGTAAAGATACTCAATAGTTCATTACCACTAGCATATCTCATGTTATCCCTTTATAACTACACCTGTCTCCTTCCCTCTCCAATTCTTAACCTCTGGCAATCACAAATCTATTCTACATTTCTACAATTTTGTCATTTTAAGAATGTTATGTAAATATAATTATAAAGTATGTAACCTTTTTTTACTCAGCATAAATTCCTTTGAGATTCATCCAAGAGGTTGCATGTATCAATAAATCATTCCTTTTAGTTGTTGAGTAGCATTCCATGGCATGGATGTACCACAGTTTATCTATTTACCTATTAAAGGGCAGGATTGTGTCCAGTTTTGGATTGCTACAAATAAAGATGCTCTGTACATTTGTATATAGGTTTTTGTGTGAACACTTAATAGAATTTCAGTCCATAATATTCTTTTTTTTTTTTTTTTTTTTTTTTATATAAGAAGCCTAGACTTAGAATTTACCATTTTCATACCATTTGAAGCAATTCAAATTGCTTTTTTTAAATGTTTATTTTTTTTTTTTAATTTTTGTTTATTTATGATAGTCAGAGAGAGAGAGAGGCAGAGACACAGGCAGAGGGAGAAGCAGGCTCCATGCACCGGGAGCCTGACGTGGGATTCGATCCCGGGTCTCCAGGATCGCGCCCTGGGCCAAAGGCAGGCGCCAAACCGCTGCGCCACCCAGGGATCCCCAGTCCATAATATTCTAACAAACTTTTCCATTTTTATAAATTTTGCAAAAAGCACTGCTGTGACAGGAAGATCATCTGAGTCTTAGTTCTGGCACTGTTACTAAGAACTTTGTGACCTTGGGAAAAGACAATTCTCTTGGGTCTGTTATCACTTCTTTATAAGCAAGGGGACTATTAGATCAATGGCTCCCAAAATGTAGCCTTGGAACCCTTTTTCAAAGGAATTTAAGAAATCCACTATTTACAACTGCTAAAAGAACATGTGCATCATATGCCTATTTTTTCCTCCCATTCCCTTTAATAGCCCTACAGGGAAGAAGAACTGGTGGGAAAGAGGTCTGTGGAACATCTAAGAGTCTAAGGTACAGTCTGAAACCCACCAGCTTGAATGAGCTTGAAGGTCAGTTTCAGCTCTAAAAATAATTTTTATTTTTTTTCTAATTTATAAAGGAAACTAATGATCCTCTAAGTATGAAAATAATTAAAGAGCTGGGGAAATGGCTAGCAGAGAAAGGTCTATTTGAGAAATAGATCCATTTATTATTCAGTGAGTTGTTACTGAGCTACTATGTGCCAGATATTCCTTAGTGTTGAGGATACAGATAAAGATAGCACCCCATCAAGTCAGTGGGGGAAGACGGAGATGGATAACCCAAGGATAAACCTAGTATGTGAAGAGGCATATTCAGAAGGACATATGGAAAGACTGCTAAGGGAATAGCAGGGAATATCTAATTTAACACGAGAGATTGTGAAAGGCCTTAAATGCAATTTATTTATTTATTTTTTTTAAAGATTTTATTTATTTATGAGAGAGAGAGAGAAAGTGAGAGAGAGGGTGGCACGCAGAGACACAGGCAGAGGGAGAAGCAGGCTCCACGCAGGGAACCCAACGCAGTACTCGATCCCAGGCCTCCAGGACCACACCCTGGGCCGAAAGCAGGCGCCAAACCACTGAGCCTTCCAGGGATCCCCTTAAATGCAATTTAAAGGTTGAAAATTTATTCACTTGGCCAGTGTTCCCCCAACATCTTACTAAATAACCTTAATTTCTCTAGATACTCAGCAGCAACAACAAAATACTTCATGATCCAGTGAATTTGTGGAATGCTATCTATTATACCCCTTGTTGGAAACACAGAATAAAGTACATGCATATAAAAGGCTGAAAAATCTAAAGTAAAGAAATCAGTATTTTTCTAAACATTTGCTCCCAGTACCTCTTTTTCAGAGAAGACCTATTCACATCTTGTAGGGGGAGCATTCTGTTCAACAAATCTGGGAAAATACTGCCAAATTAGGTAATAAGGATATACCAGAGGTCTTTAAACAGTGGAATAACATGACCAAATTTATTTTCAACAAGGTAACTCCAAGGGCAGTATAGACTGATCTGGAGTGGGAAGTGGTGGTAGGTTGTAAGCATTCTACTTTGGAGCTTGACTCAATAGTGTAAGTAAGAGACCACCATGATCTGAGAACTGTAAGCAGTACAATGCAAAGAAAAGCCTGGGACACTGAAATATTTCTGAAAGCAAATTTGACCAATACCTGCATGTGCAAGAGAAGGGAAGAAATCAAAAGTGATTTTCAGGTTTCTGGCTTGGGAAATGGGGTACTTAGAAATGAGGCTAATTGAAAGCACAAGAAGAAAAAAAGAACAGCAAACAGATAAATCTAGTTTAAAGATGTTAAGTCATACATATCATGTTTTTGGAGAGCCAAGCAAGTGAGTAAATGCGAATACAGGTCTCATGTCTGGTTAAGGTAAGAAAGAGTAATTTGAGAATAATTAAAATGCTGAGAGTAGTTATAGGGAAGATCGAAATGAGCACAGAAGGGGAGAAAAGCATATCAGAGATGAAACCCTGGGGAACAAGAACATTAAAACAGTGGTCAGAAAAAGAACAATTTGAGCATTAAAAATAATGAATGCAATTGTTTGTAAATGCTGAATCACACTGATTATCAAATCCCATGGGTTTATTATAGTCAAAACTAACATAAAACCCAACTCTTTCAACACCATCCCCACTGGAGGTAACCAGGGCTCTGGCAATTGGAAATAATTAAGGAAAGAATCAAACATTTATTCTACTTTTCTTGTTTGAGCTTTATTTCAAGGTAACTAAAGAGCCCTAGTTGATGAGAGAAAGTTCATTGTTTTGGAAAATATCAGCAAATAAATGAAGAAGGAATAAAAGTAATAGAAAATCACTATTTTTGAATCCCTAATAAAATAATTGTTTCAATTAATGGTTACCAATGGTTGAAACCACTAGTTGAAAATCTGCCAAGGAACTTTGCAACAGAGGGATCAGATGTAACTATAGGAAATGGTCACTTAGAGTGGGGCAACCAGGTGTTCTAAGCCTTCTGATTTGATGCAATGGCTCATGGGTGCAGCATGAGCTATGAAATAATCTTGCCAAAAAATAACCAGAAATTCAATAAAGGAACAAGTTCAACAATATTATAAGGAGAATAAAACAATTTCAACACTCCTAGAAGGCTAATTGTTATGTCACCATGTTAACAAGAGAGACATAGGAACTGGCTTTAAATTCATTCAATTGATCAAAAACAACTTGCCTAGGTGAGCATAGTTTTTGTTTTTTCCAAACCAACCAATCAGTAACTGCTCTTCATCTGTGAAAATCAGCCAGATAAAAATGGGCTGACTCCAACAACCACACCTGAGTGCCAAGTGATCAACAACAGTCCCACCCAAGTAACCACTCTTAGAGATGATGTCAACCCACTTATGGCCCTGAAAATCTGCCAATTCTTGAACTCTACCCTTCGCTGAAAACCCTATGTAAGAACACTGGTCTGTGCTGCTTAGACACTATTAGATCAGGATCTCTCTTTCTTACAGTAGTAAGTGATAGGATCGGTTTTATGTTTTTTGTTTCATATACCAAGAGGTCGTCTTTTGACAAGATATATTCTGAAAGTGGAATTCTATAAAACTGTCTTGGTTTCTTCTACAAGTAAATGGTAGGTAACACAGGGTAGAGTGTTCTGGAAGAACAGAAGCTTGAGAAATGAAATGTTCAGATGTGATTTGGGACTGTAAAGACACAGTTCTGGAGAGAATCTGAAAAATCTGGTTAAGAATTGGTATTAGTGGATACTTAGCAGTGTCTTGTTAGGTATGGTTATGTAAGAAAACATCCATACTTTACAGTGATGCAAACTGCAGTAGGTGAGAAATAGCATGTCTGGAATGTTTAAAATATTTCAATGAAGAAAGAGAAAGAAAAAAGAAACAGATGAAGCAAATGTGGCAAATCTTGGGGACTGTTGAATCTGCATGACAGATATATCTGTTCACTGTATTAATCCTATTTTTGTGAATTACATTACAAAGTTTTCATAATTAAACAGAGAAAAGCAGGCAGAGACAGAGAAAAGCAGGCAGAGAAGGAATGGTCAAGCACGAGACCAAAAGAGAAACTGTTAGGGAGGGAGGAGAAGCAGATGTGAGTAGGAAGATCTAAATGGGGAAAAGGTGGCAATAGCATCAAATACTCCCAGAGACACTTTTCTTGCCTGTCTCATCTAAATGGCTCCTGCTTCTGCCCTTTCCCTCAAATTTCAAGAATAATCTGGTTTATTATGCCTATTGCTCCTATTACTATCTGGAATTATTATCTTCATGTGTTCAAATATTAATTTTTGTCTCCTCTAATAGAATGCAAGCTCTGTGAGACCACAGAAGATCCTGTCAGTCTTGTTCACACTGCATCCTAAGTATATGTAGCAAGACCTCAACCTTCTGTGGAGTGAATCGTGTCCACAAATGGTGCAGAGAGTCACCTAACAATTTGCCACTGGTTTAAGCAACCAGATCACTGGTGACCATAATAAAAGGAGTTTCAGTTGAGTGGTGGTAATGAACAATCAACAGGTTGTGGAATAAAAGGAGCCAAGAAATGGTAACAGAAAGCACAGACTACTCCTTAAAGAGGCTTTGTGCTCAAAGGATGCAGGAAGATGGTACACAAACTTGAAAACAAGGCCAGGTCAAAGAAAGAGTTAGTTTGTTAACACTAGAGTATGTTTATTCACTGAAAGGAAGGGGCCCGAATAGATGAAGTAAAGAAGGTTCAGGGAACATTCATTTATCGAGCAAATATTTTTTACCGTTTTTATTGGGGAGAATAACATAAAGTGCAAACAAACTTGGCACAGCCCCAACACCAAAGTATACAGTTCACTGATTTACCACAAAGTGAACAGTCCTGTGGCCAAGAAATATAACATTGCCAGAACCCCTCATTCAACGTAACCACTTTTCTTACTTTGCCTTGGCTGTTGCCATTTAAATATGGACCTTAAAAATTATGTTTTAGTTTGTCTGCTTTAAAACTTTGTAAATAGAATCATATAGTTATTTATTCTTTTGTGTCTGAACTGTTTTTGCTCAACATTCTTAATGCGATTTACCCAAGTTGCTGCACATAACTGTGGTTTGTTTATTTTCTTTGCTGTATGGCACACTGTACCCCTGAACCAAAGGCCTCAGATGTTTTTGTATAGCTTGAGAGCTAAGAATGATTTTTCCATTTTTTAAAAAAGATTTTGTTTATGTATTTAAGAGAGAGCAAGAGCACGAGTGGGGGACGGGGAGAGGGAGAAGCAGGTTACTGCTGAGCAGGGAGGCTGACATGGGCTCAATCCTAGGACTCTGGGATCATGACCTGAGCCAAAAGCAGACGCTTAACAGACTGAGCCACCCAGCTGTCTCAGTTGTTACATTTTTTTAAAGGATTGTATATATTTATTTGAGAGAGAGAGTATGTGTGAGTGGCAGGGAAGAATAAAGGGATTGGGACAAGGCGACTCTGCACTGAGGGCAGAGTGCAACAAGGGGCTCTGTCCTGTGACCCTGAGATCATGACCTGAGCTGAAATCAAGAGTCAGAGGTTTCACTGACTGAGCCACTGAGGCACCCAGGTTTTTACATTTTTAAAATGTTGGAAACAATAAACAATAAGAATACGTGACAGACACTGTATGTGGCTTGCAAAGCTTAAAATATTTACATAGTATCTCTGCTGTATCTCATTCTAAGACTAACTATAGCATAATTTATGAATCCACTCTACTGCCAGTGATCCATTTTCCACTTTTTGGTTATTACAAATAATGCTGCTATGAACATCTCTGTTCTAGTTTCTTGATGTGCAAGTAAATTGATCCATGTAAATTGAGTGCATGCCTAGGCATGGGATTATTGGATGAGGGTATATATATTATTTGGCTTTGGAACATGGTCAAAAAACTGCTTTCCAAAGTGGTTAAAAGTTGCTACTGCTCCACATCCTGTTAGCACTTTATATTGCCAGTTTTTTTACTGTTAGCTATTCTGGTGGGTACGTAGTTGTAACTCACTGTGGTTATAATTTGCATTTTCTGATTAATGGGGGTGAGCAACTATTTAATGGCCATTGAATATCCTCTTTTGTGAAGTCCTTACGTCTCCTATCCACATTCCTATTGGGCTTTTTCTTACTGATTGGAGTTCTTGATATATTCTAGATATAAGCCCTTTGTTGGATGTGTCTCAAATGTTGCCTTCTATTCTCTCAAATGGAATCTTTTGATGAGAAGTTATCAGTTTTAATGTAATAATACTTTATTAGTCTTTTACAGCTAGTGCTTTCTGTATCCGAAGACTATTTTTCCAACCCAAAGATCATCACCTTTATGCTCTTCTAGAATCTTTTTTGCCTTTTTACATATATAAGAAAATACATATGTGTGCTCACTTTGGCAGCACATATACTAAAATATATGTATATTTTTAATATACTTGGAAATGATTTTGTGTGTGGTGTGAGGTAGGGATTGTTTTATCTTTTTCCTATATGAATACCAATTTTTCTAGCATGATTTATTTAAAAAGGCTGTTTCTTCCCTAGTGTTCTGCAATTTCCAATGGTCATAAATAAAATGTCTATATATGTATAGGTCTGTTACCTGGCTATTTTATTGCACAAATCTATTTTCTATACTTCTTTCAATGACATATTGTCCTAATATGAAAAAATGAATCATATTTCATTAATCATTTTCTAATATTGATTACATGTTGAAATGAAAATATCTTGGATATACTGGGTTAAATAAAATATATTACAATTAATATTAATTTTTTTACTTTTTCAATGTTGCTACTAAAAAATTTAAAATTATGTATGTGGCTCACATTACATTTCTTTTTTTCTTTTCACATTACATTTCTATTGGAAAATGCTGATCTATACAAACCCACATCTTTACAACACTATGGCTGTCACAATGTGAATATGGTACAACCTTCCAGTTATTTTGGTCTTTTAAATTTTTCTTTAAATAAAGTTTCCTAAGTCTTCTGCATAGAGTTCTTACATAACTTTTGCTAGGTTTATCCCTAGTTATTTGAGATTTTCTAATATTATTGTAAATACTTTTTAAAAAATTCCATTTTCTGTTGCTAGTACACAGATGTGAAATAGATTTTATTTACTGATTTTTTATCTAACAATTTAGCTCAACTTTTATTAATTCCAAGAATGTATATGAAGGTTTGGATTTTCTATGGACACAATCATGTTACATACATAATGACAACTTTATTTCTTCTTTTTAAACCTTAAACCTTACTTCTTTTATTGGTCTTACTGTACTTGCTAGTATCTCCAGGACAATGTGAATGGAGGTAGAATAATGGATGTCCTTGTCATATTCCAAATCTCAAAGGTAAAGCTTTCAATATGTTAGCATTAACATGAGGATTATATGAGTATTCCTTTGGAGGATATAACCCAGAGCCCTGGACCCCCAGTGTTTCTGCTTGGGGCAGGAGCCTTGTCTCTGGCGGTACTTGGTGGGGGGCATGAATAAAGGCCAAAGGCTCCAACATGTGTGTGGCAAAAAAAGAAAAGTAACATGAGTATTCTAAATCTATGAGTCTTGTTCATATTTGAAACACATCAATATTAATGTCATAATATTGATGAATAAAATCTATTTTACTTTGAAGTATTTTTAAATCTCATTAAAACATATCTATTAGGGAGTACTTACTTAAGAATCATAGTCATTGTTTCTTTTCGATCTTTTCCTTGGAAAGGTAGTGTACCAGTGAGCATTTCAAACTACAAAAAGGGCAATATCATCAGAGGTATTAGTCAATAAGCATTAAATCTCAAGGCTACAAAGTAAAAAAGCATCATCTTAATTAAAATCAAATCTTGTAAAATTGCTGAATAAAAAAACAAGTGATTTATAGTTTTACCATATTACTGAACTCAAAAAACACCTCAATCCTTACCATTAACACACCAAAAGACCACCAGTCTGCACTCTGAGTATGACCTCGACGATTAACTACTTCTGGAGCCATGTATTCCACAGTTCCACAGAAAGAATATGCCTTCTTTTCATGGTCAATAGACTCTTTACTTAGGCCAAAATCTGCCAAAACAAATGTAAAATTCATAAATATCCCACAATAATTTCCAAACTTAAAGTTTAAATTTCGAGTTCCAATATTTACATTTATTATTAAAAATTCTAATCCAAGTTTTTAAGACAATGTGCTAGTCAATATTTGCACCATAATCAGCCTTAAAAGAAATTATATAGAATATTTTAATAAAATGAGGATTTTTTACCTGTTAATTTGATGTGACCTTCTTCATCAAGAAGTATGCTGAAAGAAAACAAAGTCAGAAAATCTTTTCAAACAAGTAGATATTTATAGACCCTAGACCTGAAACTGCTGTGTGAAGTGTCAGATCACCACATTTATTCTAAAATATTTTTTAAATAATAAATAAAATAAAATATTTTTTGTATTGTGAATAAGGCAAATATAAAAAAGGAGAAAATTGGGATCCCTGGGTGGCGCAGCGGTTTGGCGCCTGCCTTTGGCCCAGGGCGCGATCCTGGAGACCCGGGATCGAATCCCACGTCAGGCTCCCGGTGCATGGAGCCTGCTTTTCCCTCTGCCTTTATCTCTGCCTCTCTCTATCTCTCTGTGACTATCATAAATAAATAAAAAAAAAATTTAAAAAAATATATTAAAAAAAAAAAAAAAAGGAGAAAATTTTTGGACACACAAAGGCAAAAAGCCTTATAAAGGTGTATAAGGGCACTTGAAAACTATTAGGAAAAGAGCCAAAACCTATACTCTAATTTCTAGTTGCTCTAATACCTTTCTGCAGAAGTGGCCTAACTGAAATCCTTAGTGCTTGCACAATAGACAGAGGGTCCACATATTTAAGTCAACTGAATTAAAGCTGTCATTTTCTAGGCATCTGATTCAGTCACTCTTTCCTAGCTTTTCTATCCAATCCTCTTTTTTTTAGAGTAGGGGAGGGGGAGAGGAAGAGAGAATCTTAACCAGGTTCAATGCTGAGATTATGACCTGAGCTGAAATCAAAAGTCGGACACCTAACTGATTGAGCCACCCAGGTGCACCCTATCCAGTCCTCTTTTTTTTTTTAAGATTTTATTTATTCATGAGAGACAGAGAGAGAGAGAAGCAGAGACACAGCAGGGAGCCTGATGCGGGACTCGATCCCAGGACTCCAGGATCATGCCCTGGGCCAAAGGCAGGCGCTAAACCACTCAGCCACCCAGGGATCTCCTGAGCCACCCAGGGATCCCCTGGTCCTCTTCTTAACACCATTTCCTTATACTCCTTGTTTTTCACTGACCCATCCCTTCACTGTATACATTCTCCAGTGTTTTCTTTCTTAGTAAACTGTGAGCTTCTAGAAGGTTTGACCTTATCCATCTTATAGTTCAGTGCTTGGTAGAGTACAGACAAATAAGAAATGTATGTTGAATGCATGGGGCCAGTCTACAAAAGGTCAATAAGGCATTCCAAATAGTTTGGACTTCTCAAGAGCACTGAAGATCATAAAATATTTATATGCATCAAAGGTAGAGATAATCAGATCTGGATTTTAATAAACCAATTTAGAGGAGAAAATAAAGGGTATTTAGTGGGCTCTTAGATATGGATCATGATAGAGAAGAACAAATGGAGAAGATACTCAGGTTTCTGGCTTTAGGAGATACTTGAGTGGAGAATAATGTCATTAACTAACAAGCTATAGGAAGGGGTAAATACTAGGCTGTAGGCCAAAAATTCTATTTCTGGATAGGTATTTTAAGTATACTGACTTGAAAGGCCAAGTAATAAACTGTTTCACTTATATTCAAAGCTATTCCATAACACAGGCATTTCCTTATTTTTAATTCTAACTAAAAAAAATGTGAAAGCCAAATTTTGATATAATAAAATTTTACTATGTCAAAAATACCACTAACCTTTCTAAATAATCAATTCAAATATGATTACAATAAAGTTTACCACTGAGGATAATTCAGTAGAGACTTCTTTCTCAAAGTCTTTTTCATAAGAGACTTAAGAAAAAAATACAAATCTTAATTATGCTTGATTACAAAGCAGACCAACCATTTAGGGAATATAAAGGGAATTATTAAGGTATGGTGGAAATCATCCTCCCTTCTGCCTAATAAATACATAAAAGTTCTAAAAACAAAATTCAAATTATTTTTAGTAGTTTGAGAAAAAAAGAGAACATAGCTAAAGGAACATTACTTATGCCTTCTGCAGCAAATACATTTTTTTAAGATAAGCATGCCCATCCTTTACCTTTGAGAGAAAAAGCCAACTATATTTCTTTCAATAGGCAACGTTCCCTTTCAAGTTCTAAAAATAATTTTTAGGCATATTTATTATAACAGAGTTCTGGTTTAAAACAATGTGGAAAACCCCTTACAGTGCATAAAACAACTGGTTTAAAATTGAAATTTCTCCTAATTTCTATATTATGGTATATACTTAGATTATTTAACAACTAAATGTTATTTCAATTAATAGTGTCACCTAGACATCTAGGTGAAAGATCTCACGTCTTACCTACATTTGATCTTATTCGACTCTTTAGAAGGGCCGGTCCTTTATACATAATTTTATGACCAATGCTAATCCAATTGTCTACAATAAATACATTCAATTAAATGATATAAAACAATAAAATGTAACTCCATCTCAGGACTCTGAGATCATGACCTGAGCTGAAATCAAGAGTTGGACACTTAACCAACTAAGCCACCCAGTCTCCTCAAATATTAGCTTTTTGACAGTTGCTACTATAAAAACAATGGAAAATTTGCTCAACTCACACTTAAAATTTGAAATAATGTGGAGAAGAAAATTTTCAGGGGCACCTGGGTGGTCTTGATCTCTTGATCTCAGCTCAGGTCATGATCTCACTCACGGTTGTGAGACTGAGCCCCACATCAGGCACTGCACTGGGAGTGGAGCCTGCTTAAGATTCTCTCTCTCTCTCTCTCTCTCTCTCTCTCTCTGTGCCCCTTATCCCCCCATCCTCTAAGAAAAAAAAGAAATTTCAATAAAGTGTATGAGGAGGAAAGCATTAGCTCTATGCATGCTATCCTTCATACCAAAAAAGTTTCAGATGGAGTTAAAAGTAAAAAAAGAAACCATAAAATGAGAAGAAAAATATCTGATTATAAGATGGGAAAAGGTTTTCCAAGAATAAAAGTCATAGAAGAAATTACAAAAGACTGGCAGATCTGAGAAAAAAATAATTGTATAGGTAAAAATAGAATAAAATTAAAAGACAAACTAGAAAAATCTATTTGCAATATATGTCAAATGGTTAAATTCTTGATTTGTAAAGGTTTCTTACAAAACAATGGGAAAAATGATATTCAAGATAAATGAATGAAGGCCATGAACAGAAAAATCACACAAAAATACAAATTGCCAATAAACATATGAATGAGGATTTCAACCTCATTAAAAATAAAAATGCAAATGAAAGCAAGATAACAATAACGGATATTATGATTGGCAGATTTTTTAAAGATCTTATTTCTTTTTTCATGAGACAGAGAGAGAGAGGTAGAAACACAGGCAGAGGGAAAAGTAGGCTCCTCTCAGGGAGCCTGATGTGGGACTCGATCCCCAGACCGAGATCATGCCCTGAACCAAAGGCAGATGCTCAACCACTGAGCCACCCAGGAATCTTTGACTGGCAGATTTTTAAAAGTAAGAGAATACAGTGTTAGTAGAAATGGGAAGCACAGGAACTCTAACATAATTCTTGTGGTAGTTGTACAAAGTAATTTTATTTTTTATTACCTCCTAAATAATTATATTACATTATATTCAACTTAGTAGCATGATTCCTTACTTTTCTGGTTTTAAGTCTCTATAGATTATTCCCAGGCTATGTAGATGGTCTAAAGCAAGTGCAAGTTCAGCCAAGTAGAATTTGACATCTTCTTCTGTGAACATCACCTAAAGTAAAATAATAATAATTTTCGTCTTACTTTCTTTCTGTGTCTATAGTTTTTATTTAAAATTCCATTCTAGAGTTTTAATATTCAAAAAGTTATGAGTATGTTAATCACATGTAGTTTTATCCACAATTTACTTATGAAAAGAATTTGCAAAAATGATCAAATTAATCATTTTCTAAATGCTAAATGTGCACTGTGGGGGAAATAATTTCACATTTTGTCATGTAACAACTATATTCAGATTGTGCCATTGCTGCCCACCACAGTAACATTTTAGAAAGTGATCTTTAAAATGCATACTGAATTTCCACTACTAATTCAAGTATATCTTGATACATTATTGCTTTTGAAAAACTGTAATTAAAAGAAGCAGGACAAAAGACAGTTTATCAATTTGAAGTCCTACTTTCAGAATAACTTCAAAAGATAGGAAAATAACTCTTTTTGGCTCTAATACCTTAATGTAAGAATCTTGTGCCACTAGAGATAATACGATAAAACTTAATATTGAAATACAACAAAGCTTTAGGTTAAAACAGGATGCATATAGATAAAAAAAATAGAGATTAATTATATACCTCTTTGGATAAGCGTGTAAACAAATCTCCTCCCCTGAGAAAATCCAAAATAAGATACAACTTCCCTTCAGTTTGGAAAGCTGAATGAAGAAAGGAAAATTTGTTGAATCCACCAGTTTGTTTTTTGGCTTACATTAGGTCAACTCATTCACAAATGAATATTATTTTTAAGCAAATTAATTATTATATCATAAATCTAAACTGATTTTTACTGGGAAGATAACCACTGATTTCTCTTAGTTTCCATGCAGAAATGTTAAATGCAGTGTTTCTTATTATGGAACCACTAGAATTATTTGTTGCACTTTCTTGAGGCAATAGTCTCTCAGGAATACAGTAGTTTTAAAACATGTGATCAATAAGAAAAATTCCCTACATGGTTACTTA
The DNA here is from genome assembly GCF_018345385.1 of Vulpes lagopus. Taxonomy (NCBI): domain Eukaryota; kingdom Metazoa; phylum Chordata; class Mammalia; order Carnivora; family Canidae; genus Vulpes; species Vulpes lagopus. The sequence goes on from NC_054848.1 coordinate 16,106,533, forward strand.
ACTATTAAACAAAATACAAAAACCATGTCATTTAAGCGCAGGGAAAATGTGGGTTGGTTAGCTTTAATTACACATATTAAAAGTCACCAAAACTTTATCCACTGAGAAAAAGCACATACATCTTTGGGGGAAAGAAAGGTGATAAAAGCTTCAGGATGTTGACATTAAGGATCTTTCTTGCTTTTAAGACAAGTTGGGCTAACACATATGGACTATAAAATCCTGGTATACTGTTACTAATTATTATAATAAAAAACTGATTATTATTACTTATTCCTATGGCTACCACTCAGAAATATAAGTGTAAATGCAATAAAGTCCTTTAAAATTTGTTTAAGGAGTAATGGCTTAATTTCCATGACTTTATCTGGTAAACACATATAAACATACACAAGCAAATACTTATATACATTAAATTATCTGATTGCACTCAGGGAGGGGGGTATCAAGTGGAGGGATGAGGTTGCAGGTGGTTCATAACTTACCATAATGCAACTTGACAATAAAAGGATGATTAACTTCTACCAAGATATCACGCTCCATTTTTGTCCGAACACGGTCTCGAACTACAAAATATTGTACACATGGCTATACTACAATAATTTTCAGAGAAAATCTTTAAAAAAAATCTCTTTGGTGCCTATTTTGAATAAAATCTTGCTAAAACCATAAATTCGTATTTTTATATATACTAGTAAAACTATCAGTATGTATAAATAAAACTATTACTCTTGAATTTTCAAAATTAATATTTTTTGCTAAACTATACAACCAGAAAAAATTCTTCATATTTATAAAATCTGTGCTTTAAGTTAAAAAAATTACAGAGAACATATCAGATGTTGAATCAGATGTTGGCTTTAACATTAAATTTACAAGTATTTTAATCAACGTTATTAAAAGTTGCCAAAAAAGAGTAACTTTTTAAAAACGAGGCATCCCAATGAAATATTAAAACACACAAGAGAATGGAATAGGTTTCACTACCCCTACAAACTCTATCAACTCAATTCAACAAGCATTCATTAAGCATCTGTAAAATGTGGCAGATATGGTGAAGGATAGGTATACCCAAAAAGGTCTATTTTGGGGGAAGGAAGAGAGGGAGAAGAAATAATGGGTACAGTTGAAAGAACAAAGGCTTTTTTGGAGTTAAAAAAATTGGATTCAGACTGTGTAATCCTGAGCAAGTTACCTACTTAAACTCTCTGAGCCTCCGTTACCCCTCATCTATAAAACAGAGATTACACCACTGTACCTTTGTGGACTGTGTGACCATTTGAGATAAGGTCTATACATCCCAGAGCCTGGTATATAGGAGATAATGGTAGGTATAGCACGATGAGTATGATCAAAGGGATAAAATGACTTATTACCAGTAATAAGTAGTACAGAAATTCAGAGAAAGGAGAGATGAGTTTGGGAAAGCAAGAGGGAAGAGGTGGAGTTAGGAACTTTTAGAGTGGGATTTAGATGGGTTGGATGGATCAGGCCTAAAAAAGGAAAGGCCAGGTATGGAGTGCCAGTGCAAGCAAGGACACAGAGGCATGCATGAGGAAGAGAAAAAAAACCAAATCAGTATGGAAATTGAGGGTGCAGTGAAATTAAGAGGACTCAGATTTCTGACAATCTGGAATGGCAGATACATTTATATTTGGTCCTGTAGGGTAAAGCTTTCTTTTACCAACAAAAGATTTCCTGAGCAAATTCTATGTACAAGGCACTGGGAGAAATACACATACAAACAAAATATTCTTCAAGAAGCTCATAATCTGGTGGAAATGACAGACAACTAAATAAATAAATAAATAAATAGAATACATTCTGATAAGTATTCTGTGTTGGTAGCTCAATGGATTTAAGAGGTGAAAATGATCATTCATTAAAATTTATTTTTTTTCTGTTGCATAATAAGGATAAATAATAAATGACTTGTAATCTTTAGGCTAGAGTAACTGAATGGTTATGTCAAGATTAAGCAGAGAGAATGCGGAAGAGAGTCTTCTGTGGGGGAAGGGAAGGGACAGAGAGAAAGACAAGTTGGTGGTGTTTTCAATATAAAGTGACCAGATATTTAAAACACAGAAATAAGACCCCTGGAAAAAAGAAATAAAGGAATCTAAAACTAAATCCTATGTTTCACATTTTACCAGTTTTCCACTTCCAATTGGGAGATTTTGGTGCCACTGACTGAAAATGGGCAAACCAGGAATAGAAATCAAATTGTTCTTGATATCTATAAAGCTCCGTCTTTTAAATGACTTGTCTAGCTAGTGTATCAAATTCAGTATCAACCTCTGATTTCATTATCTTGTCCTATCACAACAACTCTGGTGTCTTCTATCCAATTCTGTTCCAGTCTAGCCCACATCTGTGCTTTTTCTACTGCTACCCATATGATCTTGGATTTAGTTCCTATTACCTTAGAGCTAGGTTCCAAATTTCTATCTCTTCTAATAATTATACAAAGATAACAAAGCTTATCATTTAAAACTCACCTCTCTGCTCAGTAAGCAGCAAAAATACCCACCAGCGTATTTACTGTATATCCCTCACCTATTTATTCTACCACAATGAAGAGAACAATTATTTGGGAGTCAAGAGCTACAGGTTTTTAGTGGCCGTGCTAGTAACTAGATGAATTACCTTGCTCAAATTCTTAAACCACTTGGGGACTTCCCGCTTCCTTCTCTATGAAATGAGAGGCTAGAATACGATGATTTTCTTTCTGATTATCTTGTGAGGTGGTTTCCTTACATGTAACACTGATGAAAACTTGTTTAGTTGAAAACGAGCGAGATTTACTTAAGAATGCCTTCATTTTGTCTGAAACAGGACTGTGTAATAATTCTAATCTGGTTTCTTTTACCAATGTAAAGACCTATTGACAAATATAAATCACTCTAGAATCAGGAATTTTGATAAGGATATACTGGTTTAGGAGAAGGCATGTTTTATATTGGCTAAACTCTGAACCCTAAAATAGAATTTGTTAATGACTCATGCTGGCAAAGCAACTACATTCCTCTGAAATAATTTTTCTCATACAGTAGTTATTAGATTTTAAATCCTCCTTGACTTGAACATAAGAGTGAACAAGAAGAAATGCTGTTTATGTTTCTAGGATTATATATTAAGAAACTGTTTTAAGCAATGGTTTATAAAACTTTTAGGTCCACAGACTACTGTATTAGGACAAAAGTCCCCACAAACTCAACACTACTGACTTCTATTTGACCCTATTCATTGTATTAATAGGAACTCTGAAATGGAAAGAGACTTCTGGTTAAACATAAATGTTTTACTTTCTACTTTCTTCTAAAACCTGACTGAAATTAGGATAATGGAAAAAATTATGCATAAACTCACAAGGACAAAGAACAGGAGGGGAAGCAAGAGCAGAAGATGATGAGTAAGTGGTAACTTACACAGTAGTTAAGAGAAAGCTTTAAAAGCTTAGCCTAGGGGAATGAAGTCAATAAAAAATAAGCAAATTCTTGCCACAAGGCCCTTTCCAACTGGCTATTTGGTATCTCATTTTTAAAAAAGATTTTATTTATTCATGAGAGACACAGAGAGAGAGAGAGGCAGAGACATAGGCAGAAGGAGAAGTAGACTCCATGCAGGAAGCCCGATGTAGGACTCGATCCTGGGACTCCGGGTTCCCGCCCTGAGTCAATGGCAGATGCTCAACCGCTGAGCCACCCAGGTGTCCTGATACCTCATTTTTTTAATAAAAAAGATTTATTTATTTGAAAGAGAGAGGGAGAGAGAGAGAGAGGAGAGGGGCAGAGGGTGAAGGGGAGAATCTCAAGTGGACTCCCTGCTGAGCGTGGAGCCCAGTGCAGTGCTTGATCTCAGGACTGTGGGATCATGACCTGAGCCAAAACCAAGGGTTGGGCACTCAAACAACTGAGCCACCCAGGTGCTGTTACCTCATTCTTAAATGAGAAAAAGATAGTAAAGGATCTCCAGGCATTTGAGGAAAGGCTCTAAATATGAATAACAGCTATCAAAATAAACAGAAAAAAGGATATAAAAGGAAACAGAGACAATATAAAGAACAAAAGAAAATTTTAAAAACCTGGTAATTTATATCCACCAAGAGAGTGAAGCACCCATGAAATAAGAAGCTTTAAAAGGGGTAGGGGGAAGAAACCATTATCATCAACAAAAACTACCAAGAAAAAAAATGGAGACAGAGTTCATAGATTAAAAGACTTAAAGAGATATCAACCAACTACAAAATAGAGATCTATATAGATCTTGATTTGAACAAATTACAAAAAGAAAGATGAATTATAACAGGAACAACTGGAAATTTGAACACTGCTTAGATGTTTGTATATTGATTTTTTAGGTATAATGACAGAGTTGTATTATTTCTTTTAGGAATCTTTATCTTTTAGAGATACACACTAAAATATTTATGGAAGAAAGTTTACAATGTCTAGGATTTGCTTCATAGTATCAAGAGAAAGGAAAGGAAAAGAAACAGATGCAAAAAAACTTTTGACTTGAGAAAGCTGAAGCAGCAAGGAGGGTATATGGGAATTCTCTATATTCTTTTGTTTCCTTCTGTAAATGTTTGACACTTTCCATAACATAAAGTTTTTAGAAAGGGAATAGAGAACAAGAAAAATCTAGGAAATTAAAAATGATAGTAGAAACAAAAATGTCAATAGAAAGTTTGAAAGATAATTGATATTTCCTAGAAAACAGAAAAAAAGACAAAACTGGAAAACAGTAAGGAAAAAAATGAAAAGATTCAAGAAGGTCAACATATTCAAAGAACAGGAGTTATAAAATGGGGAAAAAATGACAAAATACTTTGCCAAAACCAAAGACATGAGTTTCTAGATTCAAAGAGACCACCCAATATCTGGTATGATGAATTTTAAAAATTCATAATAAAGAAATATCACTGTACAAATTCCAGAACACCAAGGATAAAGAATAGAGTGATTCTAAAGTCTTCTAAAGAGGAAAAGCAGCTTACATACAAAGGACTGGACGTCAGAATTGGAATAAACTTCATAATTACAACACAGGAAACTGGGAGACAATGGAAACAATGCCTTCAAATATCTGAGGGAAAATTATTCCTCACCTAGAATTTTACACTCAGCCAAATTATAAATTAACTGAGGGGGTAGAATAAAGGCATTTTAAGACATTCAAGATCGCAAAAAATTAATCATCCATTCACCCTTTTATTTACTTATTGATGAGAGACAGAGAGGGAGAGAAAGAGAAAGAGAGGCAGAGACACAGGCAGAGGGAGAAGCAGGCTCCATGCCAGGAGCCCGACGTGGGATTCAATCCCAGGACTCCAGGATCGCACCCTGGGCCAAAGGCAGGAGCCAGAGCCAAGCCGCTGAGCCACCCAGGGATCACCCGAATACTGATATTCTTAACAGGTAGCCTCTCTAAAAGGAATTGAGCATTTATTTCCTTTCCTGATATCTTTTAGGTTTTCCAGTTTTATAGTTTCCTTTACCTATGTTATGCACAACACAGATCCCGTAAAATATATGAAACCTACTCTTGTTCTTGTTGTGAACTCTTTTAAGTTCCGCCAATGTAATTTTATAACATGGAATTTAAGCATAAAGTTATACAAGTAGCGATATAAAGTAGGGCACCGAGGATATAATTTAAGTCCCTGAGCCTAGCAAGAATCAAGTAAGTAGTGTGCCAGTTGTAGAGACTAGATAGGAAAGAAAATACATTCAGGAAGGGAGTAAGAGAAAGGAAAAATAGGACGGTGTTTATAGAGAATGCTGGAATTTCTTGGAATGATGATATCCAGGGTAGGTGACTAACTGGGAAGAATAACATCAGAAATAATAAATGATCATCACAAATATCCCTTCCTGAAAATTTTAAAAGTTTAAGATTATATATAAATTGCAGAGGAAAAAAATGATGTCAGAAATCAATACAACTACTAGAGGTTATGTTCCTAAATAAAAGATTTAAATATTTTAAAAACTATGTATAATTTCTTCTAAATAACTATGTACCTAAAAGTCAAACTCTATATAAAATTGTTCAAAATCAGAGGATTAGAATAAAAACTTGGAGACCAGAAGTCAAAATGATAAAGTCCTTAAAATAAAAGCTATTCTGCATCCAGTAAATCAGTACATTTTTACATTAAAATAATCACATTAATTTGAAGATGAATCAGACCCAGTTTGAATTTTCTAAACCTCTATTTGCAAAAGCCCAAGATGAATTTATAATACTTCTTTTATAACATGGCAACTACCATTCTCACTAGTCATATGATTCCTAGCCCAGTAGGAAAAATTCACTAAAATAAAGTCTAAATTTAAAGACAGTAGCAGAAACAGATTCAGAATGTAAGTAATTGGCCTAGGAGTCACTGGAGATCTGTTGAGACCTTTCAGTTTGCTTAGACTACTCAAACAGTATAAACTGTCACAGCACTTACCTTTCAGTGTGGCCTTCTTCAATACTTTCATGGCATAAAGCTGTCTAGCATCAGAGCCTGAGATTTTTTTGACTAAGAAAACCTGTATTTAAATGAGAGATAATAAGTTTTACAAAGTATCACAAACTATGCCATTCTTAAAAATAAGATCCTTTCTATAACAGTTTATTATTAGAGATTCTGATACACTGTAGATATTTCTTTTTCTTATGTATCAACTATAAATACAATGAGTTGTAAACACTGGTAATAACTTGGGGTGTCAACATAAGTGAATACCTTGTTTTCTTTCTTTATGTTGTCTGCCAATTCCCAAAGAGCATATAAGACACAAAAATTTTTAAACTATGTAATTAAAGTCTAACATGTTTGAAGTATAACACAGGTGGTCATTGCTCTGCTTTTAACAAAATAAAAATTCTTCTGATTTGATAGAAATTGTCACACAGTTCTCCTTGACCACAATTTTCTATTGATACAATTATTTATTGATAATTGGTCTTTTCAAGGTATGAAAACTGCACATAAATTTTTCATTGCTGGGCAGAACAAATTAAAACACACTGAAGAGGCCATTCACAAATATTTAATGTGACTTAAGACAGAACCCTACCTTTTGATCTTTTAAAAATCGAATTATCATATATAACTAAATATGAAGAACACAGTTCCTAGGTATGTTACTGAGCTTCTTGATTTTCCAAATTATTTTTAGCTTCTTTCAAAATATAGTGTGAAATTTATGCAAAATGAATAAGCCTGCTTTAAATAATTCAGTCATGCTATAACATGACTAATATAAAACTATCTATAAATCTCTTCTATTCATTTTGATCATTAGGCTTGTGATCTAAGTTTTTACTTAAATTCCAGTTCATTAATTTACAATGTAAAATTAGTTTCAGGTGTACAATATAGTGATGCATGATCTTCATTCAATCTTTAAGCATACTGGCTAAATAGACCTGAATTTCAACTTTTTTCTTCACCTATTCTTTCCTAGCATTTGTTATTGAGTTGCTACAGATGGGAAGAGAAGCAATTATAATCAAGAATTAACTTTCAGGTCAGCTCTCAATTACCTGCACTAGCATGCCAGTCCATTAACACAAAATCAAAAAATGCTACATTCAACTGATTCTAGGGCAAGTCGAGTTTCTCACTTTGAGAAACTGTGCTAAAGGTGATTGACAGTGACCTCAAAAGTCTAGTGAAGAGCACCACAACTTGCACAGAAACTTTGATGCATTGTGTGTTCTTCTCCCCAAATCGCTCCCCCACCCCCCACCCCTCTCATGATGCCTCATCACCCTTTAGTTCTTTTTAGCCAGTTAGCAGGGAGCCAAACTAGGGAGAAAAAGCATTCTTAATCAGGCTCCTAAGATGGAATGATGTTCAAATGTTAAAAGTAATCAGAGATTATTAATATTTTTGAACAGAAATAAATTCTAATTAGGTGGAAATAATTAGGATTCACCTGGTATTTATTCTTAAAATTCCCTTATCAAGCTTCTTTGTGCCATTCTACAAGAAAAATTCTCCCTGTGGATTCCAAACTTCTTTCACCCTTCTTTGAAAGTACTTTAACACTTTTCAGCACTTCTAGTTTGTAAAGGACCTTCACAAGCATTTGTAATATATCATCATGATAATTTTGGGAGGCAGGCGGACTAAGGAATGCCTATTTATAGCTGCACAAGCTATGGCTAAGAGAGGTTAAATAATTTGACTAGTGTCACAGTGGAGGTATTGGAACAAGAACCAGGCCAGCCACCCAGTTCTGTGCTCCTGCTCAGGCACTCTTAATCTATTCCCTCTGGCGGGTCACCAGTCAAGTGTAGCCGGAGCAGCAGTGGTCCCAGATGCCATCGGATCTTCCCCAACCACAGCATTCATGACCTTTCGAACTCCCCCATGAAGCTATTCTAAGCTCTGACAGGTCATCCCTGTTTCCTTGGCTTACGCTGTCTTTTTAGGATGAGTAAGAAAGGAGACGCCCTATTTTTAATGTTTGCTATTTATAGTAAGGTATTTAAGTTACTTTTAAAGAAATAAAGGGAGATGCATGCTAACCTCTGGCAACTTAAATATTGTGTTCTCTGAAAATCTAATGTATAGAAAGAAACCAATCTATTTGGGTTTATCCATAATGCATCTGCATAATACAATTTCATAGCAGATACTATGTGCTTGGCCTTTTATCATTTAATTTTCACTACTAACCTATGAGGTCAGAACTATTATTTACTCATTACTTCTGTTTTTTAAATAATATTTATTTATTCATGAGAGACACAGAGAGAGAGAGGCAGAGACACAGGCAGAGGGAGAAGCAGGTTCCATGCAGAGCCCGGTTACTCATTACTTCTTTCCAGAATTATATGTTAGATATTGTGCTACCAGCTCAATGCTGAGACACGGCACAAAGAATGTCCCTTGCACTCACTGAAAGAACACATAGTCTAGTTGAGGAGATAGCCAATAAACAAACAACTACACAAATGAAAAACTGCAATTGTGGTGAGTGCTGTGAAGATGACATGTATAATGTTCTGACACGGTAAAATACAGGGATATGACCTTGTCAGAATGGCAGAGAAGACTTCTTTGAGATGATAACCATGAAAGGTATTAATAAGATGAAGAAGGGGTGGTGTGGAGTGTTTCACGCAAAGGAAGGCACATGTGCAAAGGCTTTCTAGTAGGATGGAGCCAGGGGCTTAAGAAAAAAAAAAAAAGGGCCAATGTAGCCAGAACACAGGTAGTGAAAAATACAAAAGTGATGTTGTTGAGGTCGCTAGGCACCAGAACAAGGGGCTCCTCAACCATCTTAAGAGTATGTATGCCTTTATCCTAAAGGCTAAAGGAAGCTACTGAAGTATAAGATTACCTCTTGTTGGCTGTCATGTAAATAGTGGCTTGAGGAAAGAATAAATTTGGAAGTTCCAGTTAGGAGCCTCCTTCAACAGGCCAAGGAGAAATGGGAGTGGTATAGAATGGAGGAATGGCAGGGGAGAAGGAGAGGACAGGCATGATTTGAGAAATCTTTAACTCAGTAGGATTTGCTGATAGATCACATTGGTGGTGAGAGGCAAGGGGAAAGGGTGGGCCATGGAATGATATGTTAAAAATGCCTCCCAAGTTTCTGGCTTGCTTAACTGGATGCCATTCACAGTTGCAAAGAAAAGTGAAACAGGATAGGATTGGGGGGAGGGGAAAATCATGACTTTGGTTGTAGACATGTTGAGTTTAAACTGCCTTTGAGTCATGTGAAGAGAAAAAAATATGCAGCTGTACATAGAGTTCAGAGCTTAGAGGCACAATCTAGATTGGAGATAGAAATCTGTTAGGACAGCTGTATGTGGGTTATAATTAAGACAGTGGGCATAGAGAAAATAATTAGTAGGGAGTATAGAGTGAGGAGAAGGCAGCCTAGAATGGAACCTTGAGGAATTTCAATATTTAATGACGGCTGAAAGGAAAATAGGGCTTGAAGAGGTTAAGTAACTTGTTTAAGCACACATAACACGTAAGTAGAAGAAAAAAAAATCCATGTCTGGCTGATCCAGAGCTTAAACTTGCAACCATTACATTCTACTGCCTACTTAACCTTATATTTGAAACAAAAGCATCATTTTGAGTTTAAAAGAGGTTAACAGATGTAATAAATTACCTATATTAGCCAAGAATTGCTAAACAGTCCCCCTAAAATACACAAGGGAGCTAAAGTGGTGTTGTTTTGAGGGCTTGCAAAGCATAATATCTTCAGATGTTTCATCATGGGGAGGTGGTAAGGAAGCATTGCAATGTGAAAGTTGAATGCAGTCGGAGAATCTTCCTCCTACTGAGGAATGGATTAGTTATATCAAATCGTAGTAATCATAATACTATACTTCTCAAAAAGGAGGACAGAAAGTGTCCTGAGGTATGCAGCAGGGGGACAAGGAATATTTGAAGAAAATGATGCTGCTGCTGCATCTTCTGGACCAATTGTAGTTGGTGGCTCTGGGAAACATTTTTGATATTAAAAACAAACATGAATATCATTGAATAGAATGCAACCTTTGCATTCATTTTGAAAACTACTTGTAAGTCTCCAGACTTTCATACTCATAGTGGTAATCCCCCACCCTAATTCCATGGGCGTAACCATTCACTTTCTGCTGGTATTAGGGATACTCTGGAAGAAAGATTGGGATATATTGCTATAATGTATCTGGCGAGATCACCTTCCAAATTTACATGAGGACTCAAAAAGATTATCAGGGGAATATTTTTTATTTTAATCATTTGCAAAATGCAATGGAGAGGTCACATGGTCTTTAAGATAAAATAAATATGAAGTGATTACTGCCAATTTATGAAAATTTCCAGTGTCCTTTGAATGACTTTATTCACTTTCCCAAACTTACTGATAGTGACAAATTTAAGAGAGAAACATTGCTTAAACAGAGATTGGTAATATTTCATAAAATATTTCCATTCTCCATCTGTATGAACAAATTCCAAAAAAAAAAAAACACTTTTTAAAAACACACACACTCAGGACTTACCTTTCCAAATGATCCCTGCCCTAATACTTTTAAAAGTTCAAATTGGGAAGGATCTGCCTTTTCATGTCCTTCCTTTACATGATGTGTGATCGCAATTTCTTTGATACTGCCTTCTTCCTATTGACATAAAAAAAATAAAAAGGGGGAGGAGAGAGTTAGAGATAGTTTCTCCAGCTATAAATCAAGAAATATAAATTTAGCTATCATATTAGAAATCCTCAAATTATTATTATTTTTAAAGTAAGCTCTATGCCCAACATGGGGCTTGAACATGTGATCCCAAGATCAAGAGTTGCATGCTCTACCAACTGAGCCAGCCATGTGACCTGCAAATACACTTTCAAGTTAAAAGTCAGAGAGAATGATACCAGCCCACTGCATAAACCAATTTAACCTCTACTTAACATTAGCACTGAGGTATTTCCAAGTCTCCATTCTTCCTATTGGAGACAATTAGAATAGTTTCATGGGATAAGGGCAGAGGGTGTAAAGAAGTCTGAAAACACAAAAGAATAATTTGCTGTGTTCTTTTTTTTTTTAAGATTTATTTATTTATTTATTCACGACAGACACAGAGAGAGAGAGGCAGAGAGACAGGTAGAGGGAGAAGCAGGCTCCATGCAGGGAGCCTGATGTGGGACTCGATCCCGGGTCTCCAGGATCAGGCCCTGGGCTGAGGGCAGTGCTAAACCACTGCGTCACTGGGGCTACCCTAATTTGCTGTGTTCTGACATGTGCTGGTATTAGGTAGAACCATGTCCCCCTCCACATACACAAATCATGTTTATTGGAGAGTAGGGTTGAAAAATATTCCAAGGCAAACATGGTGATTTCTTTTTTTTTTTTTTAAAGATTTTATTTATTTATTCACGAGAGACACAGAGAGTGAGAGAGGCAAAGACACAGGCAGAGGGAGAAGCAGGCTCCATGCAGGGGGCCTGACATAGGTCTCCAGGATCACACCCTGACTGAAGGCGGCGCTAAACCGCTGAGCCACCCTGGCTGCCCAAATATGGAGATTTCTATCCTCAGGAAGGCCATTTGAATCAGTATGCTGAAATTTATTTTGTTGGAAATATATAAATTACTTTCTGTTTCGAGGACTACTTGAGATCTGAGAGGGGGAGAAGGCAATAACTCTAAAACACAAAATCAAAAAAGATTTAACATATGGATAGAGGATTAGACACAGGAAAGAAGTTACTACTCAGCATAGTTAAATAGTGGAAGGTCTTAGGGTTAAGAGAAGAATTTTTAGACAGCGGATACTTCAGTATATCTGAGGGAAGGCATCAGAAATGAAGAAAGGTTGAAAATATATGTAGGTATATACAGAATTTCAATTACTTATTCACTCTGGGATTAGCAGATAAAGTACACCTTATTTAATTAAGGCAAGTACTATAGGTTAAAGCCAAAAACAATGAAGCAAAACCCAACAATACCAGAAATATAAGCCTATCAAAGACTATTTGTCTCTTTTTTTTTGCCTATCATGTTATTTTTTCCTACTGCCCAAGTATTAGTAGAATCGAATGTGTTGTACACAAATAATTATTTCTATTATTTTTGTGTTCCATATGCATGTTTGAGCTCAACTAACATTTTCTGAGATAGGATGTTGGCTATATATAGAGTTACACAGTTTTTAAAAAGATATACTAGGTATCCTAATGTGGCAGGTTTTGAAAATGAGCGGTGAAAGGAAGAAAAGCTCCTGTAACAGGACAAAAAAGGAATCCAGCTTCACCATTTTACTTTGTAAGACCTACGTGTGTAGACTGTGTGACCACTTAGGCAACTTAATCATTTTGGATGCTCTCAAAACTGTGGCAACAATAAAACAATCTTCTAACATGGTTTCATCCTTTATTTTGTAATTTCACATGCACTATCTCCTTTATTTCTCAAACCATCCTGTGCAGTAGGTGTTAGGGTAGAACCAAGCATTACCTGACTCTGAGACTCTACTCCCTTCCTGTGCAACCCTTCTCTGCAAATAAGACTGGTGTATAGGGGCTCGAGAGTGATAGCTCTTTGTAGCTATATTAGGAAAGGTAGGAAGCAAATTACCAAATTCTTTTAAGAAAACTTTCAAAGAACACTGTATATGTGGAACTGATTAAGGAAGACTTAGATTAAAATCCAGCAAATATTTATTAAGCACCTACCATGTACCAAGCCTGGATTAGGTGCTTTTTTTACCTTTTATCTTACACTTATGCTTTATAACAAATCTTTGGCTACATATCAATGTTAGTGAGGGCTGATAACAGGGTGGAGTATACTTCAGAGCAAGCAAAAACATCTCAGAATTCTCTACAGACTCCCCCATTCATCACTAGAAATTTGACAGATATTTTAAAGGCCAAATGGTTTGAATACAATCTGAAGTTTAAAGAGATTAAGTAAAGATCACAAGCCAATAACTGGCAGACTTATGGCTCAATTCCAGGTTCTGACTTCTAAAACAAGGCTCTTAGCATTATACCACACTGAGACTGTTAGAGCCTCTGTGGTTCTCCATCCAAGATCAATGACAGGAACATACACATTTATTCCCTACTGGTATGTAACTCTTGGGTCAGTTAGCTAAAGTGATTAGAGAAATGTCTCTGAACTTTTGGTAGCATATCCTCATCAGTAAAAAAAAAAAAAATACCCAATATTTGTATACTTATTGGGTTATAGATATATACTTTTTCTATTACTAAATTATGTACATTACACTGGAAATGAAACTATAAAGAAATTCTCCTCTTTCTTTTCTTTTTTTTTTTTTCCTCTTTCTTTTCTGTAACCCAAAGTGCTGTCACATCACACTTTAAAGACTAGTGGATTACAGACTTAAACTCAAAAGGCCAAGGTCACAGGTTGGATTTTAACATGTACCAGTCAGCCTACTATGGAAAAAACTATCTGTTCAAGAGCCTAACTGGAATCTAACAGCCATTTATGCCTTTAAATCATGAGGCTGTGAAGAACTATACTCTATAACATTCTATGTCTTACCAGTTTTCTTGGGTAAGTGGGATGTAATTTTAGACTGCAATACTGTTTCATCTTTTATTTCATAAAAATACATACTATAATTGTATGTCACAAAGGTGCAACACAGGTAGGGAAGGATCACTGAATTATAAATGTTTTGTATTTTGCAGTAGGCATAGAGGATCAAGTCTTATTCTCATAATGAGAGCTGCAATCAGGTTATGGACCTCAAAAATAAACAGCAGTAACTATTCAAGCCTTCCTTTCCTCTCATGTCAACAAGTTACCAAAAAACACAGAATCTCCCTTTGATCCTTTCATTCAACAAACATATACTAAAACATCTACTATGCATCAAACATGGTAATGGGAATACCTTTTTCTTTCTTTCTTTTCCTATTTCCAATAGCATGGCCCAGGTATAATCCTTAATTACCTTTCCTGTGGAAAACTAAAACAAACTTGGTTACTCGTAATGACCCCTTTGTGCCAATGCCAGTCCACTTCATCCTCCTGCCAAATTCACTTTCTGAAATGAGAGCTCCAGTCATATGACCAGAGTGCTCAAAAGCTCTCCTGAGTTTTCATAAATTAAATGCACTGCTTCACCTTGGCACTTGAGGCCCTCTACAATATGGCTACAACTTACTTTTATGGTATTTTCTCCCAACACTGCCTTACACGTAATCTTTTGTCAACCTGGGTTCTTTCCTATTCCTCAAACATTTTGTTTTTAAAATCAAAGTAATACATGCACATGGATGACAAATCAAATAGTGAAAGAATACCTTATGATTAAACGCAAGTCTCTTCTCACTCCCATTCCTCAGGTTTTTTAAAAAAAAGTTCTTTCTGCACTTACTTTGATAATTTCTTGGTTTATTAAAGACAATGCCTGCTAATTTAAAGTAAGATGAAGGAATCGCTCATACCACTTTCATCATCTTCCCGATTGTTTGATAATTATATTACTTTTACATAAACTTCTATTACTGTTGTATGGAATCCTAACTTCTTTGTTTTGTTTTGGTTTATTTCAAGATTTATTTATTTGAGAGAGAAAGAGAGAGAGAGAGAGAGAGAGAGAGAGAGAAAGAATATGAGGAGGGTTGAGGCAGAGGGAGAGGGAGAGAGAGAATCTCAAGCAGATTCCACCATGAGCACTGAAACTGATGTGGGGCTTAATCTCATGACCCTGAGATCACGACCTGAGCTGAAACCAAGAATTGGACACTTAACTGACTGAGCCACCCAGGAGTGGAGCCCCACGTGGGCCTTGAACTCACAACTCTGAGATCAAAACCTGAGCTGAAATCAAGAGCTGGACGCTTAAATGATTGAGCCACCCAGGTGCCCCTTAACTCCTCACTTTACAAAGGAGGTTAATAATGCCTACACGTTTTTTTCTCTCAAACTTCCCTATGTTTTTATTAATATTAAAAAATTAACATTCTCTTCTGTAACTACAAGCAAATCCTTCAGGCTGTCACCACAGCCATTTATTTATTTACTTGTTTGTTTATTTGTTTAGCAGGCCTATATACCAGCATTCACATTTTTAAGACAATATATTGTTTAGATCCTGGCTAGAAAGTACATTAAATTTCCTTTTATATGGGCCCATAAAAGTGACTTCCAAGACAATCCAAGGGGACTCAAAACAAAACAAAACAACACTTCATCAAATGCTTAAATTCATGATACATTTTACTCTGAGTTCTATTGGGACCATAATTTTTTTTTACATGTTTTTCTTTTTTTTGAAGATTTTATTTATTTATTTATGAGAGATACAGAGAGAGGCAGAGACAGAGGCAGAAGGAGAAGCAGGCTCCCTAAGGGGGGCCTGATGTGGGACTCGATCTCAGAACTCTGGGATTACACCCGGAGCTAGGATCACAGCCCCATCATCCCTGGGGGGAGGGAAAGGTTAATCTGACCATTAGTTTTAATTTTTCCTTAATCCTTTACCATACTTCCCATTCTTCTGAGAGCCCTCCATTAGGTTGTTCTCTAGGCTTTGCTGCATAGCTATTACCTCTAGATATCTCTTCAGTGCTTCCCTGGTCGAACCCACTATTCCCAGTTTCCCATGTCCTTCTCTTTCTCAGATTACTCCCTTGTAACTTGTTAAGAAAGGTGATGTGGAAAAAAGTTTTCTGAACCTTGCACATCTGAAGATGTCTTTGTCTTCACATTTGTACACTTTGGCTTGGTACGAAATTCTAGAATAAAAGCAATCTGGCCTTGAAAGTTGATGCTAATGGTCCACTGCCCTCTAGCAGCTAGGACTGCTACTGAGATGGGTGATGCTAGCCTTATACACATTTTTTTGGGAAGGTGAACTGTTTTCTTTCCAGAAGCTCTAAGAATTTTCTCTGTCCTTGTACTTCTGAAATTCCAC
Source organism: Vulpes lagopus (assembly GCF_018345385.1). Taxonomy (NCBI): domain Eukaryota; kingdom Metazoa; phylum Chordata; class Mammalia; order Carnivora; family Canidae; genus Vulpes; species Vulpes lagopus. The sequence goes on from NC_054848.1 coordinate 16,122,941, forward strand.
ACTAGTGAGATAAATATGGGTCTCCTTTCTCTTAGAATGCTAGATGGTTGGTAAGCCTTTATAATCTAGAGACCTGAATTCTTCTCTGTGTCAATGCTAACATTTTTTTTTTCTTTTGATAATTTCCTTCCCTCCATTTTTCAGGGTTTGTCTTTTTGCAATTTCTCTATTAGTTAGGTATTGTATATCTGGGATTGAATCCTATATGTCACTTATCTTTTTTCTATTTTCTGAGAGACTTCCTTGGTTTTTATTTTCCCATCCTCATACTGAATTTCTTATTCTGGCAAATCTTATTTTAAAATAAATTTGCAAGTGCTCCTTTTGTCAATGTTTCTTTAAAAAAAAAAAAAAAACAACCCAGCAACTTCCTCCACTCCCTACCCTTTTACCCTAAAAATTTCTAAAGATCTGTCCCTGTTTTATCTTTAACGCATTTTTTGGGTTCCTTCCAAGTTTAAATTTTTACTAATCACATTAGCAAGCTACCTTCCTTCTATCTACTTTTATGTGTATGTAGTCATAGGAGTATAGGCAAAATACCCTTGATTGGTATCTCAATGCCAGACTGTGCTTAATGTCACCAGTTTCTCCAAGTTATGGGACCATGGGTATTTTTGAAATGAATTTGAGGTTCAACCAGGACAATACTAAAGCTTGAGTAATCTTGAACAACTTGAACAACACGGAGAAAAGCAACAATGTGCTCTTCTAGTTCATAACTAGAATCCAATGAGATGGGTGCAGAGAGGAATATCAAATTTCTGAAGGCACTGATAATCCAAGGATGGACATTTGGATGTGACAAACAGATCTTGCCAATAAACCACTTGTTACCAAAGTAAGTCTGTTACATTAAAACAAAGAAGTACAGTTTGTAAAATTGTATTTTTCCTGTAAGTACACAGTGAAGCAACTATAATTTTATGGAAAAAGAATTTTGTCAATGAAGTCAAGCATAGATTTGAGTTAGATCCATTATTCCCCTGTGAGGTTCACATATTTTTACATTCTCTGGTACAAGTATGTGTGTGTGTGTTTGTGTGTGTATATATATATATATATATATATAATTTACTTATTTATGAGAGACACAGAGAGAGAGAGGCAGAGACATAGGCAGAGGGAGAAACCGTCTCCCCATGGGGAGCCCGATGCCAGACTCAATACCCAGACCAAGGATCACACCCCGAGCCAAAGGCAGATATTCAACTACTGAATCACCCAGGCGTTCAAGCATATATTAAATGATACATTGATATGTGCCCATTCATTATCACGAAGAAACTTACATTGTATATTTCTAAAAATTATAGTAGATTCTGTATTTTTATTTTTACAAAGTCTATGTTTATTTGATAAGTAAAGTTCTAGTTGTAGGTAAAACTGTGAGGCTGGCAACTATCTCCATCACAACCCTGTATCATTGGTCTACACTCCCATTATTTTTGGATATTTGCCATCCCCAGCCTAGGTGTACAATACCCTCAAGCTATGTATGGGAAGTCATTCATTCATCCATTTAAACATTTATTTATTGAGTACCTTATACATGCCAAGCAAGCACTCTTCTAGGTGCCTGAGATATATAATAAATGAAATAGGCCAAAATCTCTGGCATTTTGGGGAGAAACCAAGCGATAAGAATAGGTATATTCAGGTTAGAACAAGATACATATTCTTTTTTACCATGGAAAAAAGATACTAAGTTGGGTAAAAGGGATCAGAAGTGTAGGGATAAAAAGGAAAGCTTGCAATTTTTTTTGAAAGTGTGCAATTTTATTTATTTTTTTTTAATTTTTTTTTATTATTTATTCATGATAGTCAGAGAGAAAGAGAGGGAGAGAGGCAGAGACACAGGCAGAGGGAGAAGCAGGCTCCATGCACCGGGAGCCCGACGTGGGACTCGATCCCGGGTCTCCAGGATCACGCCCTGGGCCAAAGGCAGGCGCCAAACCGCTGCGCCACCCAGGGATCCCGAAAGTGTGCAATTTTAAATAAAACCATCACTGCAGGTTTTACTGAAGAGGTGCTATTTGAGTAAAGACCAGAAGGATGTGATGGAGTCAACCATCTTGGGAAAGAGTATCTCAAGCAGAGACAAGCCAGTGGAAAGGTCAGTGTGGGAGCACACATGGAAACCAGTGTTTGGATCAGAGAGGAAGAGAAGAACAGGTAAAGAGGAGACTAAAATTCAGGAGACTCTGGTGCTTTTGCTTCTTCCTAATTGTCTGGTCCTAATGGAAATGTTTCTAATCTATGATATATTCTCTTAGGGCCATTCCTTTCTGTTAGAAGGCAATTCAGATTATGAGCCACATAGTGTGTGAGGTGTTATTGATACTAAGATAGAGTATCTGCTCTCTAGGAATTTACCTAGGGTTTCAAGGATTTATTATTGGATATATACTTGTTTAGATGTGACCTATCATAGAAAAAACAAGGTCAGTTAACAAATATATAATTTTAGGAATTCTGTAAAGAGTATCATTTTAGACATCACAGAAAAATGGCAGAAGAAATTCATGGACAGGTGGACCTTTCGGTGTTCCTCCAGTGACACAGAAAGTCACCTCATTTGTTTTCCAGAACCACCAAGAGGTCTGTAGGTTTCTTCTTAAATGGTCCTTAAAGTTCACCCTTTAATGGGAAAAAATTAACTTAATGTTTCCTTTTTAAGTCGAGAGGAAAAAGATGTAATTTTGTTCTGAAAATGTAAAGGGATTAAAGAAAAGGAACAGAAAGCGATGCTGTCTATTTGAGTTACAGAAAACCTAATATTGTAACACACTACCATTAAGTAAACAGACTGGGTGATATTAATTGATTTTAAAGGATGATTCAACTTTTGGCATTATGCCCTGACTTGTATACATAATTTCCTTTTTCCTGCTCTCCCTTGGGTCAGGAAGTGTGTTCTTAAGGCATTTGTATTTTCTAAATTGTTTTGAATGTCAGAAAATACGGTTGGAACTTGAAGTAAATTATTTAAATTTTTTTTGGTAAAAACTAATAAATAAATCTTTTCTTTTCTAACCATAGATATGTAACTATTTTTTTGCCTCCCATAAAGAAGACCTTACAAATGAAAAACGTATACTTTATCTGCCTCTTGAATGTAATTCAAAATTAAAGTATTAATCTCTGTACAGATACCTAAGGCTCTATAATACATAGTTTTTAATTTTAAAACTTTTTAATTTTAAAAAGATGTTAATTTTTAGATGATCTAGATACATAAAAATTTAGGCTGCTTATTCAAGCCACGCTGGAAAAAAAATCTCATTTTAAGGTATTCCAGAATACAACTGGACCAAATCCAACTTACTTATTTGTTAATGGATGATAAATATGCTCAACATTTTTCATTTAACCAAATTCTCTAAGAGTATTCCAAGCCAACTTCTTCTTTCTATGTTTGAGAAACCAGCATTGCTTTTCTTCAGACTAACATTCCTAATCATTGCTACACAGAGCAGTTTTCTCCTAATCGAGAATCCCAATCAAAAAATTAAATTCTCTTTAAAGAGCAGCAGGATAGCGCAATTCTCATGGCAAAATATCAAGTTTATTTGGCAGAATTTTAGATGAAATAAAATGCAAATTATCATTCACTAACACATTTTAACAAAATAATGCTTTGAAAGCTGTGCCTACTCTAAGTTAGATAAAATTACTTAAAGTTACTTAAATACAGTTGATTAAAAACTTCAAAATTTGAAAGGAGTCAATTTCAACAAAACTCTGACTTTAAGCTCTTCACTCTCTAAAATAATACATTTTCCAAACCATCAAAATATTGCTTACATTATAATAATCTCCTAAATACTAGTAAATTCACAATTTTGTTCATACCTGGTTTAATACTGAGTTACTGTCATCTGTCTTATTATACAAAATTACAAACATGGACAAAATAAAAACTACCAGTAAAAAAAGCCAATGTAAAAATAAGTTTACAAAATATACAGTTGAAACGAATAATACACTTAAGTGGCTTTCTTTTAGCAAACAGAAATACTATCCTTTAAAAACTGGTTTTGAATTTTGGAAAGCTTCTTAAACGAATATATAAAATGAAATAATTGTTTAATTAGTATAATTACACTGAGCTCCTACTAAAACATTTTAGTCTTTACAGAAGTTGAACAAAGCTTACCTGTATAGAGCGAACACGAAAAGACAAAAATTTAAACATGGCTACGAAACCATGATGGTGATAAAAGAATTTCTGACCGTAAAACTTAGGTTGGAAAGAGAAGGCCAAGCCCCTGCAAAGTTTTCTCCTACCAGCTGTTCCGGCAATTAGAAAATTTCCTGTCAGGCGGGTCCTGAAATGCTAGAAAAAGAGGCCTGACAATTTTCCTGTGGTAAAAGAAAGGAGAAACGTAATGGCGAAGGCACTATGTAGCTGATAGGTAGGGAGGCCAGAACAGGAAACCAAAACAGATTTGCTGATAGCAAAATCCTGTTAAAATGTTAACTCCTGGTTCCCAGCAATCTAGGCAATTTTCACAACCAGTGAAATGAATATTATTTTATTTCAGATCCTGAGAAATGCCAGTATTTCTTAACTATATAACTCTTTAAAAGCAAATGGAACTAATCAGCACTATTAAAATAATAAGTCATTGTTGCACATGTGAAATTTTACCCTTTGTAACGTTGACACACACACTCCGAAGGATAGTCTCAAGACTATTTTAAGGTTATATATAGACAAGTCATGGGTGTTCCCTGTCAATGAGGCATTGTTTCATAACTACAGGAAGAAAATGATCACATGCAAGAAACTTTGATTGTGATATAAGACAAATTCTTCCTGTCTTAAGTTAAAGTAAATTATATTTAAATTCACACTGGTTATAGACTTCAATTATTGGCCAGGTTAAAGACTTCAAGGTCCATAGCTAAAAATCCTAGTTGATAAAATTTAAATTAAGAGAAGGGCACTGAGGGGGGCACTTGATGGGATGAGCACTGGGTGTTATACTATATGTTGGCAAATCGAACTCTAATAAAAAAATATACTACAAAAAAAAGGAAGAAGAAAGAAGAAAAGAAAGAAGAAAGAAGAAAGAAAGAAGAAAGAAGAAAGAAGAAAGAAGAAGAAAGAAAGACCTGAGGTGCCTCGGTGGATCAGTAGGTTAAATGTCTGCTTTCGGCTCAGGTCATGATCTTCGAGTCCCCAGATCCAGCCCAGCATTGGGCTCCCTGCTCAGCAGGGAGTCTGTTTCTCCCTCTGCCTTCTGCCCCTCACCCTGCTCATGTGCTCTCTGGCTCAAATAAATAAATAAAATCTTTATAAAAAATAAAAGAAAGACCAACCCCTGGGTTATCAGTGAGCAAAAGGAACACTTACTGAATAAGCCAAGCTGTAAAAGGAGGGGTTAAGTTACCAATCTCTTACTCTATTTTATTCTCTAACAGCCTCTAGAATTTCTTCTAAGGTATTTTTATTATGGAAAAATATTTTTAAAAATATGCCAATAATCAGAATATGATCATTGAGATAGTGGCATTTAAACAAAACCCAAGGATAGAAACATTGAGAGCTGTGGGAAAATGCTCTACTTGATGTGCCTTTAACCTATGTGGAACCAACAAAAACATCAATCATTAATATACATAACCTATATGAATTTAATAAAATAACTGAATTTTCAAAACCTGAAGACAATTATCATATGATTTCACTCATATGTGGAATTTAAGAAACAGAATAGATGAACACAGGGGAAGGGAGGGAAAAATAAGGTGAAATCTTAGAGGGAGAAAAACCATAGGAACAAACAGGGTTGCAAGAGGGGAAGTAGGTAGGGTATGGGATAACTGGGTGATGGGCATTAAGGAGCGAGTTTGATGTAATGAGCACTGGGTGTTATGTACAACTGATGAATCACTAAACTCTACCTATGAAACTAAAAATACACCATATGTTAATTGATTTAAAAAAAATAAAACAAAAACATAAAACCTGAAGAATCTTCAGAAAACACCAAAAATGATCAGCTAGTTTTCTGGATAAAGGAACCATGATCAAAGCAGGCACATATTTGATGATGGAACCATCTATAATGGAAGCTCACTTTAACATTACTTTACTGAGCAAACAGTGTCCATTAGGTGCTATAGGTGACATTTGAAAGGCCAGGGCCCTTCCTGCCATATCAAATTTTTGCAGCTATGTTCTATAATGTTCTATATATGTTTAGCTCCTTACAAATGCTCAAAAGGGCAGCATGGTTAGGGCAACCACCTAATATAAAACTGCAGTCTGAACATGAGATGCCTTTTAAGAATGTCAAGAAGCAGCAAACAGCATGGCTACTGTGCAACTGATTAAGACATACAAAACAAAATAGGAGTGTCTCTATATACAGCACTTATCAACTTTATTGAAGTAATACTTAAGAAGCCACCAAATAACCTTTGAATTTAAGGGGTTAGTCTAAATTGGCTTTAATGACTACCGATGCTCAGGTTAACAGTCACATTTTGTTGTGTGCTGTTTTTTTTAATATTAGCACTAAGAAAATGGTGCGATAATTCAGATACCAAAATCCAAAATAAGTCTCTCTGAGTTGAAATGATACCTTAATGAAAGCAGTGTGGTACCAACTGTGTAAAAGATAAACAGAGCGAAAGAAAGGAATAAAAGAATAAATGTGACACTTTACATCTGATGGAGATGTTAGGACATTTGGCTACTTGTCTGGGAAATGCAGAAGCCATAAAGGAAAATAACAGTATAGATTTTATTATAAAATTCAAAAACTTCTCTACATGAAAAGGCACCATAAATAAAGTTAAAAGACTAGTTCACATGATTGGAATCCCTTATAATCATATTACAACTCATCACTGAGCAACAGCTTTATATGGGTGCAAACTATCTCCTAACCAAAAATGAATGTGCTTAAGGCCCTCTGGTACATTGCTTATGGCACTGATACAGCTAAAGCACATGCCTCTGCCCCTACCAGATTTATCTTCAGAACAGACACCATACTTATCTTTGCATCCCCATAGTAAAGAGCATATAGTAGGAATTCAAATAATGGCTGCCTTAGTAAGAAGTATCACATGCCAAAATCTGAAACAGATAATATTTGTGTGGCTGTGTGCATGAAACTAGATATTATTGTTTATATTTTTCCTGCTTCTTTTGACTTTCTTTAAATTTATCTTATTAAAATTTCAGCTAACTTTTCTTTATTCTTGTCTCTTACTGGTTTTAATGTTTATCTTATTGTTTAAAAAGTAAACTTTAGGGGCAGCCCGGGTGGCTCAGCGGTTTGGCACTGCATTCAGCCCAGGGCGTGATCCTGGAGACCTGGGATCAAGTCCCACGTCGGGCTCCCTGCATGGAGCCTGCTTCTCCCTCTGCCTGTGTCTCTGCCTCTCTCTCTGTTTCTCTCATGAATAAATAAAATTTTTTAAAAAGTAAACTTTATTATTAAAAGTATACATGTCTATTACAGAAAACTTGAATAAACAAGGAGAAAAATTTTTTAAAAATCACTATTCTGGGTGCTTTGCTTTCCAGTCTTCTTCTGTATACACACATATACACACTTGAATATTACTATACATATTATCACTTTTTTCTGTAAAGGGCCAGACAGTAAGTGTTTTTGGCTTTACAGGCCATATGGGCTCTGTCAACTCTGCTACTGCAGTGGAAAAAGGAATGGGTGAGGCCTAGTATACAGCCAGAATAATCTTAAAACAGAAATCAGACTGGGTCATACCTCCACCTCAAATTCTTCAATGGTTCCTGCCACAGAACAAAATCCAAATTTCTCAGTCTCTGAACCATAAAGCAAGCACTAATAAACACCACTTGATCATGACTTGGGAATATACTCACTATATCATTCAGATATGAAGTCAGTATTTGGTTGTAGACATTATTTTATCATATTAAGGTCAGACTAGAGGAATGAATAGTCAATTTTATAACACGTCTTATTATCCATTAATAGTCACTTAGTATATCTCCTTTGACCCAACAATTTGATAATGTAGATCAACAGATGTCCTGACATGTTTGTATTTCTGGGAAAAATCCACTGTTTTAATATATGTATTTGATTTGTAAATTTTATTTTTAAAGATTTTATTTATTTATTCATGAGAGACACAGAGTGAGAGAGAGGCAGAGACACAGGCAGAGGGAGAAGCAGGCTCCACACAGGGAGCCCGATATGGGACTCGATCCCGGGTCCCCAGAATCAGGCCCTGGGCTGAAGGCAGCGCCAAACTGCTGAGCCACCCGGGCTGCCCGATTTGTAAATTTTTAAAAGGAGTTTTACATCTATATTCATAAGCCAAATTGGCAGAGTTTCATTCTATATGTTAGCTTTCATTTTCAGGGCTTTGCTAGCTTTATAAAACAAACTAGAAGGCAATGTAAATTTTTTCCTATGCTTTAGGACAATTTAAAGACTACAGGAATGATCTATTTCTTGAAAGTTTCAAAGATTTCTCCATGAAATCATAGGGGCCTGGCACCATAATTGGGAGGTGGAGAGTTTAGCATTTTAAATTTCTCTCCTGCTATTGACATATTCTGTTTTTCTATCCCTTTCTAAATGATAACATTTAGATTTTTCTAGAAAACCACATTTCAGCAAGACTTTTTTTTGAAGATTTTATTTATTTTTTTCATGAGAGACACCGAAAGAGAGGCAGAGATGTAGGAAGAGGGAGAAGCAGGCTTGCTGTGAGGAGCCTGATGCGGGCCTCATTCCCAGCACCCTGGGATCACATCCTGAGCTGAAGGCAGATGCTCAACTACTGAGCCACCCAGGCATCCCTCAGCAAGACTTTTATATTAGTATACAGTTACATTTAGTATTCTCTGTTTTTAAAATTAAACTTAAGGAACATGTCAAGCATATCTAAAGTAGACTCCTCTAACAAATCCTCATGTACCTAGTATTTACCTTTAACAATTACCAACTCACAGCCAATCTTGCTTCATACACTCATTTCCCCCATAATTATTTTGAAATAAATCCCAGACATTGTATCATTTCATCTATAAATATTTCTGTTGTCAAGATGTTTTAAACTTTTTCCTATCTGTGATCATAGCATGTTTTGCTTTCTGAATGTTGTGTATTTGCTTCCCCCCCGCCACACCTCCTATTTTGTCATTCACTGATTTTGGAATTTGTATTTAATTCCTTCTTCTGGCTCCCTAGAAGTTTACTTTGTAATTCTTTTTCTAGCTTCTTTCACCAAATCCTTAGTTCCTTTATTTGAATTCTCATTTATTAATAAACTTTCAAAATCATGACAGTAGTTTAGATAGACTCAAACCACTCATACTTGAACAGAACTTAATCGAATCAGTTTGCTTTCTTTCCAATTATGATTAAATCACTCAAATGTGTAGACTGCAGGAGAGGAGAAGCAATTTTGGATCAGAGGCAACATATGAGGAAGGCAACCCATGAAAAAAAAGGGGAAGGTTGTCTTTGTTTAAAAGCTCTTTAGGGGTGGACAAAAGGGACACTAGGAAGTGAAAAAATAGCGCTGAAAGAGAGCCAAAAATGTAGCAAAGGGAAACTTTACATGCTTGGAAAATTTGCCAATTATACACATACTCCATTTAATGCCACCATGCAATGCTAATTATAATGCTATTTATCTAAGAAATATTTTCCTAAGTGGTATATACTTATATGTACTAGAGTATATTTTTCCCATGCTCTGAGTGCTAAAATACACTCTCAGCCAATGAGAGTTAGAACAGACAATACTCTACACAATTAGTAAGTGTTGTCAATGTACCACTCTACAAATGTTCCCTGCCAATGAGCACTCTATTGTACTTTCCTGTGTTGAGTGGGTTCTTCACTGTCTATTGTCTAAGCTAGGGCTTCTTTTTCTATAGTTTATTTTGTGTTTGGCCCACGATGACTGCAAGAGGTGTGCAAGAATGTGCTGGACTCATGGCTATGAGTATCACTTTGGATGTTCAAATGGAAGGTTTAAGTCCTTAGGGTTACTTATATGAACAATTGCTAGAGTAACGCAATGTGTGCAAATTTGAAGAAATTATTCCTAAAAGGCCTATCATGACTTCAAGGGATTTGTAAAGAAGGGGGGCACTGCCAGTGTACTACTGCCTGTGTCCTGCATAGAGGTGCTGTTCCTTAACCTGGCATGAATTATCTTCACTTTATCTTTTTAAGCCATTTTTATCACTATTACTTTTAACAAGCTTTCTCTCATTCTTGCTAATCATGCATGTGACTATGACACGAGAGCTACAAAGACTGAGTTGATAAATACAGTGTTTAGGACTGTAGTCATATAATATTTATAAAGTTGATGTCATAAGTAATTGATGTATGCATGGTCACCAGAAGTAAATAATAAGAGAAATAGAAGGGTCAAAAGACCAAATTAAGAGAAGATTAACTCATTTCACAATTTTGTCTAAGGCCACGTCTATTGTCAGCCACAAAATTACTGGATACCACCATAGTTCCTAGGAGGCATACTTTATCCCTGGTGAGTAGTCTGAAAGAGTAGGATCAGACTCTGGAAGGAAGGGGCACGTGGGTGACTCAGTGGTTGAACATCTGTCTTTGGTTCAGGTCATGATCCCAGGGTCCTAGGATTGAGTCCCACATCGGGCTCCCCATGGGGAGCCTGTTTCTCCCTCTGCTTATGTCTCTGCCTTAGTTTCTGTGTCTCTCATGAATAAATAAATAAAATCTAAAAAAAAGACTCTAGAAGGAAGAAGCCAGGAAAATGAACACTTATTGGGTTCTTACTTTGTGCTAGGAACTTATTTATCTCCTTTAATTTGGAAGCCTCAGAAGAACCTTTGCCCAGTACTCCAAGAACCACTAAGAGAATTATTTCCCAACTAAGCAAGAAATTGCTTTAATGATGGCTCCTGGATGACTACAGAGACCTAAACAGTCAAGACTCCCTATTTCTTCAGCATGGATTATGCTAGCCAGTCCTCTAGTCAGCCGAGAAAAGATGGGAAATTCTGGAGTCCAGAAAGATATCTTGGCTTGAAGTGCTATATGGCACTCTATTTCCTGCTATGAAGGTAGTCTCTCCCTAACTCTACCAGAATAAAGACTAAAAATAATCAAGTCTCTTCATCAGGAGAGAGAGAACAAATGACACCAGCTAGAACAAACTAATTGGTGAGAAATTCAATAAATTATAAAAAATATTGATTAATATGCAAACATCCCTGAGGGAAGAAGACTGAGGAAGGTGATAACTATCTGTTATATTCCGGTATGAATCAACTTAACTGGATAAATGTCCTTATATTTTATGAGATACATGGAGAAAATAAAGGTTTTTACTTCAGGTGCGTAAAGACAAGAAAGTATTGAACCTTTAAAAAGCCAAATGAAGGAAAAGAGTATTAAAATTGCAGAAGATGGAAGAGAAGTGGATCTAGGATATAAGAAGGCAGATTGTAGGGCAAAGAACAAAGGGAAGAGAGAAAAGATGCGGTGTGAAGGAGGGAAACAATCCAGCCAGAATGAAATGGTTCTTCACAAACAGAAACCAGAGCACATGTTCAAGAGACAACACAGGGGCAGCTCCATAACTCAAGATCTGAGTGTAGGTATTTTATGTTTAAAAGAAATTTGGTTTTCCTTTATGATTATCATTTTAGTCAAACTAATTTAGGTACCTCTCACATTTTTCCCCCTTTGGCTTTTTTTTACATCACTTGCCCATGAGAATGCCTTCACCAAAATACTGACATTCACTTTTAAAAACCTATACCAAAAAAAAAAAATAAATAAATAAATAAAAAAAAAGGAAAAAAAACAAACAAACAAACAAAAAAAACCTATACCAAAAATTTATGTCTTCTGTGAATTTTTACCTGATTATACCAGCTATAACTAGTTTTATTTTAAATTCTAGTTACCTTAAATTTTTATCAATGGTTAAATGTACAAATAGTGCTGCAAGGCTTGTATGACCAAAAAGCAGCAGTACCTAGAGCTCCTGGTACCCTTTCAGCTATTTTCATTGCTCTCTCTGATATTTATCTCTAATCAACAACACAAGAAACAATAGGTGTTGGCAAGAATGTCAGAAACAAGAACTCTCTTGCACTCTTGGTGGGAATGCAAACTGGTGCAGCCACTCTGGAAAACAGTACGGAGGTTCCTCAAAAGGTTAAAAAATAGAACTACCCTGCAATCCAGCAATCGCATACTAGGTATTTAGCCAAAGAATAAAAAAACACTAATTCAAAGGGAATCGTGCACCCTGATGTTTATAGTGGCATTATCTACAACAGCCAAATTATGGAAATAGCCCAAGTGTCCATCAACTGACAAATGGATAAAGAAGTGGTACATACATACAATGGAATATTACTCAGCCATCAAAAAGAATGAAGTCTTGCCATTTGCCACGACATGGATGGAGCTAGAAAGTATTATACTAAGTGAAATAAATCAGAGAAAGACAAATACCATATGATTTCACTCATATGTGGAATTTAAGAAACAAAAATGAGCAAAGGAGAAAAAGAGGCCAACCACTGTTCTTAATTATAGGGAACTAATGGTTACCAGAGAGGAGGTGGGTGGGTGGGGGAATGATGACGGAAATTAAGGAGCACACTTGTCTTGATAAGCACCAGATGATGTATGAAGTGCTGAATCGCTATAGTATACTTGAAACTAATATTACACTGTATGTTACCTAACTGGAATTTAAATAAAAACTTAAAAAAAGAACAAGAATCATCTTATACTACTTTCTCTTGACTCATCAATTTCAGATATTATCATCAGACATCCTATTATAGATGACTTAACACTCATATCACAAATTTTGGTTAAATGAATGATCAGTTTTTATAATTATTATGACTGTATAAACATTGTTCACTACCAAGGTAAGGAATATACTCCAGTTATATTTCTTGTGTACAGCTGTTTTCTTCTTAAGTTTGGTTTGTTTTAAAATTTGCTTCCTTTATGCCTATCTCAAACTCTTCTCACTCTGTCTCTTAAGTGAATTTTCAGTACACAAACCTATTGGATAATTCATCACTTCTATTTTTTTTCCCCCTGGAGACAGCCTTCCTGGAATCATCTGTCTGCTTCAATCTGGACTGAGTACTCTCTAAGCCTACTGATTGAACTAGTCTTCTGAAGCACCCTTTATTCATCATAACGGGAAGGAGCTTTCTTCATTGTGCTTATAAATGTTGGATCCTTTGTTGCCTGAATCTCATGTCTTTTCTTTTTTCTAACAACCATCTAGTGTCGGTGGAGCCCACTTTCCAGCAACTTCCTAAAAATAGGTATATGTCTGAAAATATCTTGGTTGAAAATCATTTTCACTAAGCACTTCAAAGGCATTGTTCCTTGCCTTCTAACTTTCAATGTTGAAATGTTTGATATTATTCTTACACACAGTCCTTTATTTCAAAAATCTCTAAAAGCTGGTCTTAGCCTGTTTGGGCTGTTAGAACAGAATACCATACACTAAGTCACTTATGATAAATAAGAGAAATTAATTCGTCCAAATCCAAATTGCCAGCAGATTCAGCGTCTGGTGAGAATCTGTTTCCTGGTTTATAGACAGCCATCTTCTTGCTGTGTCTTCACATAGCAGAAGGGGCAAGGGAGCTCTCTGGGGTCTCTTTTATAAGGGCACTAATCCCATTTATGAGGCATCTGCTCTCATGACCTAACTACCCCCCAAAGGCCCCACCTCTAAACTCCATTACATTGGGGATTAGGCTCCAACATATAAATTTGGTGTGTGTGGGGGGTGTCAGTCCAATAACACTTCTAGGGTTTTCTCTCACTGGTGTTTGATAATTCACAATAATGATTCCTCTTGAGAGTAGGTGTTTTCTGTTTGTTTATTAGCAGGCTTTCATTAGGCTATTTTAATCTAGCTACTCACAGGTCTCATGTTAGGGAAAATTTGGTGGGGGGTTGGGTAATTTAGTACTCCATCTATCTAAGAGCACAATTATCACTGTACCATTATAGGAGAAAAATGCTGCCAATTAAAATGTGTCACACCACTGACTTTAACAAACATTTCAATTTCACAGATATTTAAATGAGATATTCAAATATGATATTTCTTTCCTAATTTCTTCCATTTCCCTGTTTTCTCTGGAATTTCTATTAAGTAGATGTTAGAATGCTCCTCTTTTTCTCTATTTTCTAATTTTCTATCTCTTTCTATTACTCTATTTTTTGGGAGATTCCCTAACATTAGTTTCTAAATCTTCTACTAAAATGTAAAACATTCCTATTCCATTTTTAATTCTAAGAATTTCTTTTCCTAATTGAAACAATAGCATCCTACTCTTATTTAGCATATCAACTTTGTCTTTTAACACTCAGATTTAACTTGTTTTTCCTTTTTACTGCATTGTTCCTTCAAGAGCTTATTCTTTTTTTAAGATTTTATTTATTTATACGTAAACCACATCTTCTTTATCCATTCATCTTTCGATGGACACCGAGGCTCCTGGTTTATGTATACAATGGAATATTACTCAGCCATTAGAAACGACAAATACCCACCATTTGCTTCGACGTGGATGGAACTGGAGGGTATTATGCTGAGTGAAATAGGTCAATCAGAGAAGGACAAACATTCTATGGTCTCATTCATTTGGGGAATATAAAAAATAGTGAAAGGGAATAAAGAGGAAAGGAGAAAAAATGTGTGGGAAATATCAGAAAGGGAGACAGAACATGAAAGACTCCTAACTCTGGGCAACGAACTAGGGGTGGTGGAAGGGGAGGTGGGTGGGGGGTGTGGGTGACTGGGTGGCGGGCACTGAGGTGGGCACTTGACGGGATGAGCACTGGGTGTTATTCTGTATGTTGACACATTGAACACCAATAAAAAATAAATTAAAAAAGATTTTATTTATTTATTCATGAGAGACACAAAGAGAAAGAGAGGCAGAGACACAGGCAGAGGGAGAAGCAGGCTCCATGCAGGGAGCCCAATGTGGGACTTGATCCCGGGTCCCCAGGATCACGCCCTGGGCTGAAGGCAGGCACCAAACCGCTGAGCCACCTGGGCTGCCTGAGCTTATTCTTTCATTTGGAAGCCTTTCTCAAAATGTCCAGCGACATTTGGCTTTTCAGTCATACTTAAGAGTGAGACACTGGGACAGCCCCAGTGGTGCAGCAGTTTAGCGCCGCCTGCAGCCCAGGGCGTGATCCTGGGGACCCTGGATCGAGTCCCACATCAGGCTCTCTGCATGGAGCCTGCTTCTCCCTCTGCCTGTGTCTCTGCCTCTCTCTCTCTCTCTCTCTCTCTCTCTCTCTCTGCGTCTCTATGAATAAATAAATAAATAAAAATAAAAAAAAGAAGAGTGAGACACTAAGAGGTGAACCAGGTGTTCTGGAGCTTGTCAATTTATCCTTTTTTGTAGGTTAATTGGCCAAATAGCCAGCCTTTACACTGAAGATCTCCTAAATCTGTTTCTGAAGGTCTTTTATTCAGGGACCATTCAATTTCTTCAGGAAAGAAGGCTTGACTTTCCTGCCTGAAAGATACGGTCCTGGTTGGTGTAATGAGTAAGGGAAGGGGACCAAAAAAACATTTAGTAGTAGGCTTTCACTTGATCTGTTTCTAGCCCAGTGCTTCACCCCATTTCCTACTATACCTGGGGTTTCCCAAGTCTGGAGCCATTCTGATTCATTTTTCTCTATAAAATACTTTTGGTCTCTTCCGGGTATAGGACAGAGGAGAGAGTGGAAGTTGTTTATACTGACATTCAACCAATCTGTTTTCAGCCCTGTGCCATTCCTCCACTTTCCATGGTACCTGGTGACCTCATTCTTGAGCTCTTCTGGGGCCATGAGGGCAATAAATAAGGCATGTTTCCTTCTGCTATACCCCTCTAAAAGCACGTAGGTCTTTAACTTCCTCTTGTTATGACTATTTTATTTACTTTTCATATTTATGGTTGTGGTTCAAATTACAGAAGTCTTCTAATTTCAAAGACCACATTTCTGTTTCTTATTCTCCTTGATGTTTCGGGTGATTATTTACCAGAAGAGAACACAAAAACAACTTTATTTTACCATTTAAAGACTGCAAGTTTCCCTCCTATGCTTTTGTGTCTCCAACAACAGAGCAGGGTTTTTGGCACCTAATAGGAATTCATGAAGTACTTAGTTAATGAATGATTTCGCTATAGTCAGAGTTCAGACTTGGCTGCTGTAATAAAAAGACCCTAAAATACAGTAGCTCAAACAAGATAAGTGCCTATTCTCCTCTCATGGAACAGTCCATAGGTAACAGAGTAAATTAGGGTGAAGAGGTATCACAAGATCATTAGGTCAATAATGGACCCAGGTTATTCTCCATCCATCCTACCATCTTGTTGTGGTCAAAACTGGCTATTCATCATACTCCCATTAAAAAGGGGCCAATCAGGGGGATGCCTGGGTGGCTCAGTGGTTGAGTGTCTGCCTTTGGCCCAGGGCGTGATCTGGAGTCCCAGGATTGAGTCCCGTATCGGGCTCCCTGCATGGAGCCTGCTTCTCCCTCTGCCTATGTCTCTGCCTCTCTCTCTCTCTGGGTCTCTCATGAATAAATAAATCTTTTTTTTTTTTTTTTAAAAAGGGGCCAATCAACCTATAAGAAAGCTTACCAGTTGACAAGCTCCATATATACAATTAGCATCTCACACTTTTATGGGCCAAGAATCTGGGCTAACAAACTTGTGAGCTTGGAAGAAACCTTTTCAGTTGAGGTTCAGATGAAAACCTAGCCCTGGCCAACTCCTTCACTGCAGTCTGTGAAAGACCCTGAACCAAAGGACCTAGTTAAGCTGTGCCCAGATTAATAGCTCACAGAAAACGTGAGATAAGAAATGCATGTTGTTTTAAGCTACCAAGTCTGGGGTAATTTGTTAAGCATCAAATAATAACTAATGCAACATCTCAACTTTTGCTATTTAAATTATCAGTAATTGACAAAATGAAAACTGTTATACATTAAAGGCAAATATAATTTAAAAGTATAAGGCTAATATATATTTTGACAATCTCTTCGATTTAATACCATTAATGAAATAGTAAATATTAGGCTTTTATTTTATACTCAATCCTAATTCTTATAATCTGGAATGATCTGTTCAACAACTTCACTCACACTGCATCTCTTCTACCCACCCCCCAGAGAGAGCATGTAAATGCAAGCGCATGAGTAAGCACGGGGGTGGGGGGGGTGGGGGGACGAAAGGGAGAGTGAGTGGGAGAGCTCCCAGCGTGGAGCTCGATATCGCAACCCAGTCTAGCACCTTTTCAACCTGGCTATAAAATACAATTTTCTTCCAGATGTAATGTGACTAATGCCATGAGTACTCTGAAGGAAAGTATGAGCCATATAATGTCACAATGGAAAATGTTTTTGGACTACAGAGAGAATAAAAAATTTGAAGGTTTTCCTTCCAAAGAAATTGTTATGTAAAGAAAAACAGGTAACTGGTGACAAAAAAAAATAAATATTAACACTCACTGTTTGTTTTCATATTTGCTTAAATGCTAGTAAATACATACTCTAGATGAATGAAATAGAATGCCTCAAATGGCCTGAGATGTGCAGAACAGAAATCTACACTAAATGTGAAGGTAACCTCAGGCACAGGTCCCATGTGTGGGCCCTTGTGCTAGCCAACAGTTAATTTACGCATTCATTTAATTAACAAGCACTTATTGAACACCTACTGGGTACTGTGTATTCGATAGAAAACAAGGAATAAGTCCTACATGGTCAATGCCTCATGCAGCTCACAGTTTAGTCGGGAATAAATAAGTAAGTAATGGAATCTAATGTGATATTCCAATTTAGGGTACTCAGAGGCTGCTATGGCAGCACAAAGGAAAAACTGAGGGCTGAAATAAAACTGGTAGTTGTGTCAGGAAGATGCCTCAGTTGAAGTGATATCAAACTTAGACCTGAGGGATGATTGGGAGTTAAGTGGAAGGGGTGCTAAGGGAAAAGAATTCTGAGAGACGAACTATCACCTATGAAGGCCCAGGAGCAAAAGAAAGCCTGATACACTGGAGTGACTGCACTTTCAGGAGAGGGTAGAGGAGCATGACTGAGGATGATCCAGAGAAGTATACAAAGATCTTATTATACAGAGCCTGATAGGTCACATTGCAGTGTTTGGATTTCATTTGAAGGAAGCACAAAACTACTAAAGGTTTTTAAGAAGAGTATAATGATCTCACTCTTCCATAACTGACAAAATGTTCCTGACAATTTGATTTCCGAAAACTTTCCCAAGAATATAGAAACATTTAACATTTTTAAAAAGATTTTATTTGAGAGAGAGAGAAAGAAAGAGCACATGAACAGGGGGAGGGACAGAGGGAGAGGGAGAAGCAGACTCCTCGCTGAACAGGGAGCCCAATGTGGGGCTTGATCCAAGGACCCGGGGATTATGACCTGAGTCGAAAGCAGAGGCTTAACTGAGCCACCCAGGGGCCCCAACATTTAACGTTTTTATATACTAGCAATTACCAGATGGAAAACAGCAGAAAAGAAATCCCACTGCAATGTAACAAAAACTATAAAATATCTGTGAATTATCTTAATAAATTAATGTATAAAACTATATGTAAGAAACCGTAAACTTGGGCAGCCCGGGTGGCTCAGCGGTTTAGTGCCGCCTTCAGCCCAGGATGTGATCCTGGAGGCCCAGGATCGAGTCCCATGTCGGGCTCCCCACAGGGAGCCTGCTTCTCCCTCTGCCTGTGTCTCTGCAAGCCCCCCCCTTCCCCACTCTGTCTCTCATGAATAAATAGATAAAATCTTTAAAAAAAAAAAAAAGAAACCGTAAACTTTTGATAAAGGATATAAAAGAATATCAGAATAAATATTTTTGAGATGTGAAGACTCAATATTATTAAAATAATTTTCTTCATGTTAATTAGCAAATTTAATGGAATTTTTATAAAAATCCTGTAACTAAAAAAAAAAAAAAAAAAAAAATCCTGTAACTTTTTTAGGAGTACTTGATAAGTTGATTGTAAAGTTCATCTGGATAATGTGTAAGACCACAATTTTGAAAAATAAAATGGTGGGAGGGTTTGCCTTGCCACACATAGAAAATATATAATAAAAGTATAGTAATTGAAAATATATGTGAGGTGAAGACTTTCAGGGATGCTTGGATTGAATTGTGTCTTCCAAAGGGGTATGTTCAATTTCTAATTCCAGTACCTGTGGATGTGTTTTTTGAACACAGGGTCTTTGTAGATTCAATAATGTTAAGATGAGGTCATACTGGAGTAAGGTGGGCCCTAATCCAATGACTGGTATCCTTACGTGAAGAAGGAAATTTGTGGACATGGAGATATATAGAGAAAATGCCATGTTGACAATGGAGGTAAAGACTGGAATAACGTGGTAAAGGAACACCAAGGACTGCTGGCAGCCACTAGAAGCTGGAAGAGGCAAGGAAAGATAATCTCCCAGAGTCTTCAAAGTGCATGGCTCTGTTGACACATAGATTTTGGTGTCTTCCTGACTGTGAGAGAATACATTTGTTATTTTAAGCCACCCAGCTTATGGTACTTTGTTAGGGCAGCCCCCTAGGAAACTGAAAGAAGGAATATATAGCAATTTTATATATGATAAAAGAGATTTCAAATAAGTTGAATAGGTTTTATTTGTTCAGTTAGTAGAGATTAGGACAACAGCCTATTTGGAAAGAAAAGTCAGATTTCTATGTCATAATGGGTATTAAAATTCCAAGTAGACCACAGACCTAAATGTAAAACACAAAACTATAGAGGTGGTTGATGAAAATATAAGAGGATATTTTATAACTAAAACACAAAACCTAGAAGCCAGATCTGACCATTTAAAAATGAAAACTTAAAAAAAATGAAAACTTCTGTATACCTACAGTGAAAGACAACATAACAAATGTTAAAAAAATAAGGAGAATATATTTGTAAGATACATTAGCGATGTGGAGTTGATTCCCTGAATATATATGATCACACTGACCATAAGGAGATAAGCAACCAAAAACACAAAGGCCAGTAATACATGGGTACTCAACTTTATTAATAATCAAATGAGACGTAAACTGAAATAAAAAAGTATTATTTATTTAGAGTGGCTCAAATGAAAAATAATTTCTAATAATATCTAGTGTTGAATACGGTATGGTTGAACAGGTACTCTCATATAGTGATATTTTTGTAACGTTTTTGGTTTGGACAGCAATTTGGCAATGTCTATTGAGATTTTTAAATTTTTTTAAAAAATGATTTATTTAAGTAATCTCTACACCCAGTGTGGAGCTCGAACTCATGATCTCAAGACGAAGAGTTGTACGTCTTCCGACTGAACCAGCCAGGGGCTCCTATGCCTATTGAGATTTAAATATTCATACCTTTTGTTCTAGCATCCTTCTCTAAGACTATATCCTACTGAAACACAAGTTCACAAAAATAAATAGGGGAAAATTCCATTAAGTATAGGACATGCATAAAATAGAGTATCACGCATCAGGGGTGCTTGGGTGGCTCAGTCGGTTAAGTGTCCAATTCTTGGTTTCGCCTCAAGTCACGACCTCAGGGTCATGAGATTGAGCCCCATGTCAGGCTCTGTGCTCAGCGTAGAGTTTGCTTATCCCTCTCCCTCTGCTTCTCCCTCTGCTCTCTCTCTCTCTCTCTCTCTCTCTGGAATAAATAAATAAAATCTCAAAAAAATAGAATATCATGCAACAATTTAAAAAAGCAGATCTACATGTACTGTCATATAAAGATGTTCAAGACTTATTAAGTGAAAAGAACAAGTTTGAGAATATATATATTATAAATATCAGTAATAACTGTCTTGTGTATGGAATAAAAAGAAGATACTAACTGCGCTGCAAACAATGGATATCTTAAAGGTAGGAACATTTTTAAATTCATTCTTAATGAGTGTCTATTATGTGCCAGTCACTGGTCTAGGTGCTGGAGTCTTGAAGTGAATAAAAAAACAAGATGAGGAAATGGTGAATGTTCTATCTTCTATGTTAAATGCTTCTATAAAGTATTACCTTTATATTTTTGTCTTTAATAAATCTATGGTTTGATTTAAAAAAAATAAGTTTTAAGGTACTAATGAAAAACTTCCAACAATATAAAGCAATTTGTTTTGTCATTCTCTTAAAATCAGTCTTACCAATCAGTTTTTTTTAAATTTTATTTTATTTATTTATGATAGGCACACAGTGAGAGAGAGAGAAAGGCAGAGACACAGGCAGAGGGAGAAGCAGGCTCCATGCACCGGGAGCCCGACGTGGGATTTGATCCCGAGTCTCCAGGATTGCACCCTGGGCCAAAGGCAGGCGCCAAACCGCTGTGCCACCCAGGGATCCCTTACCAATCAGTTTTTAAAAATGGTACTGGCATATTCAAGACTGTATTTTGGTAAAATTAATGTGAAAGCATCATCAAATTTCTAATACTATAAGATCATTACTTTGCTCAGTTTAAAAATAAGAATCCTTCAATTTTATGGCATTTGATTTATCTATATCCCTTATTATACAATATTTTACTTACAGTTTGTGGATTAATCTCCTCCTCTCCCATAGGTTCATCCATAATTTGCTGTCCATTCTGTGAAAAGCACAAGTTGAAAGTTACCAACACGGAACTCACATCAGTTAAAGTTAAATGAAGGCAGACAAAACAAAATCATATAGGAATATTATCACCCCTACAGGGTTCTAATGAAGTACCAAATCACCATATAAGTATGTAGTTGCCAAAATGCAACAGGTTGTGCTTTAAAAGTTAACTATAAAAACATTTTTCATGGAAATAATATAATAAATGATGATTACCTTTCCAGGTAAGCCCTTGAGATTATTTTAAGTTAAACGCATTACAAATGGTGTCATTTAAACCTCACCAAACATCATTTACAATAATTTCTTTGGCAAAACCATTCTATATTCCAACTCCATTGATTAATTAATCAGGTCAACTGATTATTTCAGGGGAAAAGTAAGCTAGATCTCCATATCAAAATTGATTCTAGATGCATTAAACATTTAAATGTCAAAAATAAAATTATACAGGTATTAGAAGAAAATACAAGTAAATAATACTTATGGGGTAAGGAGGGTAGAAATCATAAAGGAAAAAATGACATTTGAATCGATAAAAGTTTAAAATGTCATCTGCCAGACACAAAAAAGATTAAAGACAAATTGATTACAAAAAAGCAACATATGACAAAGGGTTGGCATCCTGAATACATAAATAACTTTGTTTTACAAACCTGTAAGAAAAAATGATGAACCTCAACAGAAATGAGCAATAAGGGAAAAAAGAGTTCAGCCTTAGTACTAATCAAATAAACACATTTAACCAAAAGATACCTTTGCCTTTCAAACTGGTAATGTTTACAGAAAAAAATAACACCCAGCACTAATACGAGTATGAGGAAAAGAGCACTTAGAGTATATTGCTGAAGAAAGTATAAATCAGCACAACCTTCCAGGAAGGTAATCTAAGTCTGTATTAAAACAAGTGTGCAAAGATGTACATACAAGAATGCTCACCATAACTTTTTCCAAAAAGAACTCCAAATTGGAAACCTAAATTCTTAACAATAGAGAACTAGTTAAATATATGATGGTACATCCATATAATGGAATACTATACAGTCATTAAAATGATAATAAAGATGTAAATTTATTGACATGGAAAGACAGTCACATGTAATAAGTGAAAAAGCAGTTTACAAAAAAATATGGATTGTAATGATCCCATTTTAAATAAATATATACATGTTTCAATGTATATATTTGTATGGGAAAAACTCTGGAAGGATATACACCAAAATGTTAACAGTGGCTATTTTGGGGTGGAAGAATTTTAGACAATTTAAAATGTTTGTTTTTGCATACTTGAATTTTCTAATGTGTCTACAATGAATATGTATTATTTGTGTAATTAATAACAAAACAAAACAAAACCAGAAGTCAGGAACACAGGGGCTTCTCTAGTTACTTCAATGGAAAAAGGAGTAAATGCCCTTGACCACTTGTCAATTCAACAAATGTAGAAGGATTTAAGCTAGCCATCTTTGGAGCATTATCAACTGGGAAATAAAAGGCAGCCCACCCATTACCCTACATCCCACATGAAGCAGATGCTCTGAATTTGAACGCTCTCTACCCTCCAAATCCCTATTTATCCATCCATTCATCCTCCCATTTCATTTCATTCATGCTATGTTCTAGGTGTGAAGCTGTGGATGAATGGATAATAATACATGGTCCCCAACCTAGAGATCCATCCTAGAGGATCTCATGGGTCTACTGACTCATAAAAAGAGCACCCTTCATTTTCAAACATTCATAGAGTATGTTCCTAGGTTAGGGAATGCCTATACAATCTTATAAAGCACAGAAATGGTGCTAAAATGTACAAAAAGGGAGGCCGGTATAAACAACCTTTATTATCCTAAGACACTTTCAGAGGCTATAGTATTGTCCACTTCTATGATAAGTACTCAACTCCAGGAGACATCTTTCTCCCAAAAGCCACAATCATTTATTCAACTGAATACTGATCATTTTTATCCAAATATCACAGACAAACCTTAAACTAGCTCTTAAGAACACTGGTTTGGGAGCCAGACACCTAGACTCAAATTTCTGCTCTTACACTAATTATGAAGCCTTAGACAAGTTACTTAAACTAAGTTGTAGTTTTTTCATATGAAAAGTAGAGATTAAAATGTCTCATCTTCAGGAAGTCCTTGTAAAGACTAAGATAAATGATATAAAACTCTAAGCACAGTGCCTGGCACTTAATAAACACTCAATGGTAGCCATTTTAACTATATCCAAAATTCAGTCACCCCCTTTATGGCTCACCAATTTGCTACTTCTCCTACATTTGCTATTTTAGGGAATGGTACCATCATTTATTTAGTAGTGCAAACTAGATTTTCTCATTAATTGTATGCAGAGTTCTCTTTCTATAACACAGATCTGCTGAATAGCTTCCCATTACCTGACTTTTAGAACCCTTGATCTAACTGAGCTACAATTACATTTTCCATGGGAATAAAATTTGAGAACGATCTGCTCCTTGCAATTTTCAGTGTATACAAAGTAAGAATCCCTTACTTATAACTTACTTTTAAGGCTAACTGGTATAGTAGAAATAGCGCTAAACATGGAATAGTGTCCTAGGAGCTTTATTATTCTGGGCAATTCAGACTGTCTCAGCCTATTATCTTATCTGTTCAAAATGGGGATATTTGCCTGTCTACTCAAAGGGTTAGTGTAGACTCAAAAGTGAGATAGTAAGTAAAGGATCTTGAAAGTCTTTTGTTCCAAATAAACATCATATGCTTCAATTCTTTCTTTGCCATTCTCACCTAGATTTGAACACTATCAGGACAAGAATGTACTCTCTCTCCAGGCAATCTAGATAAAATTCTTCATTATATAGTAATTTTCTTCAGCTACAAATACCCTTTAATAGGATTGCTAATATATGATGATTAACTTGCCTATACTCTGCAAAATCGCAGGAAGTAAATCTACACTTATGACCGTAAACCATCCTGAGTCTGTTCTTTACTAGACAAGCCAAGTTCCTTCAAACATTCCTTTCAGATAGATGAGACCATCTTCTTTTCTAAGCATGCACCAAATTCATCTTAAAGAGTAGTATACAGAACTGCTTTCAATTAACATTCCAACCTTGATACGACATATGCAGAGTAAAGAGCCTATCACCTCCCTTGTATATTAATGCAGTTCACATATGCATTATTCTTGAAATGCCCAAAACACATTGCTGAGTCATACTAAGTTTTCTGTTGATTAAATACTTGCCTTCTCTATAGTGCAACTAAGTCCTGTATACTGTTGATATACTTAGTCTCACGAATAAAGCCTTATTTTAAGTTTTTGATTCATCTTTTTCTAGTTCTGATCCTCTATAGGATTGCTACAGCTTCTATAAAATGGATTTTGAATCTGCTAATAAACCTCTTCCCTATATTCATCTTCATGTAATCCATAAATTTTACAATATATTTTTCTAAACTCCTCACCCAGCCAGTTAACAGTAATATACAAACAAGGCAATCTAAAAAAAATGAAGTGAAACATGATCTAAAGGTAGTTTATGATCTACTTTTTGCCAAAATATCTACTTCCTTTCTAAGTTTAGCAAAGATTGAAAATTTTGAACAATTTAAGGAAAATATAAAAGCCAATGTTATTCTACATATTGAAGCTTTACAAAATTCTACTTTAAAAAGCATTTTTACTTCAACAAACCTTTTGTATCATTTCATAAAAACAAGGATTCAAATATTATCTATTAGAAATGAGCATAATTATTCATGCAACTAATAAGTTTCCTTTATGAAAAATGACCCTTGGCTTCACTAGGAATTATGATACATGGGCCATCTGATTTGATATCACAATTTCTATAGTTCCAAAAGTTCAAGGAATAGTACCTATTGAATAAGAAAACTTATTTAATTTTAAGAAGCAGAAAAATTGTCATCTGCATCTCACTAGTACCAGGTTTAAACCCCAGCTCTGTCACTTACTGCTATAGTTACCTGACCTTGGGTGAGTTGCTCAACATTTTGAGTCTTAGTTTCTTCATCTATAAGATGCACATAATATCTACCTCACAGGGATGTCGTACTCAAATGGATCCACCAAGGGACAGTAGATACTCAGTAAATGCTACTTCCTGTCCCCTCTCTTTTGCCTGAATTGTGTAATATATACATTTCTACAGTTAACTTCTAAAGATATAATGCAATGAAGTAGTACAGGGGAGTGCTGAGATACTTATTTCATCACTTAATACAGCCAATTTCCCACCACGCAGGGTGAAAGAGATCATTCATACGTGTAGTATATTTTTAAACAATGTGGCCAAAGAATGAGTACAGACAAAAAAGAATAGTTTAAAAGTGAGGCAAATGTATTTATCCTCTCTCATCCCACCATTATGCCTTCCAGCCAAAAAACTGCAGAGCTTGGCAGATTGTACATATGCAAATATTATGTGAAATACTGGAAAAGGTTAGGAAATGCTAATCATGCTTTACTCTGTTAGTCTGAAATGTGTAAAAGTCAAAAATTAAAATAACATACAATATGGGTCTCATCAGAACAAATCAGACAAAGGAGACTGTTAGCTTGCATTTCAGCAAGAATTGTTTTCAAAATAACTTCTAAGGTTGTGGTATGAAATTATCACTTAAGATCATCTTTCTGGTTTAAAAAGGATGAACAATCCAAACCAGTAATTCTTAACCAAGGTTTCAGGACTTCTAGAGTATTCCCAAGTATTTTAAGGAAAATTCTGAAATGTTAAAAATAAGAGTATTTTACTAAATAAAAATTTTGTTTTAAGTAACTTTATTAAACAGATTGTTTTGTTGTAACCATATGTTACAACAATGCACAGTTTCAGGTTACTGTTGGATGCCTTTAAAGAAAATATAAAATACATTAAAAAATGCTTTGAGTCCAACAGGAGATCATCATATACAAGTATACTAGAACTAAAAAAATCATCTGTGACTGACAATGGTACCTTGAGATTACTAGGAAATATCATCTGACATCCTCCTATGTAGAAACGAAATATACATATGAACATTGGGAGAAAAGAATTCCTCACAGAGAATAAGAGCCTGAAATAATAGGAAGGGAGGAGGAAAAGAAAGGGTCCAGAACCCTGGTGTATTAATTTGAAGACCGGGTTGTAGGAATGAGCAAGGACTGTATATATTTTTTTAACCACCCTCAAGTTCCCACAAGTATATTTGCCTTCCAAACTCCCTGACATCCGCAGTTGTTCTCCTGCCCAAAGCATATACAATAGGAGTCCATGAAGGTGTTGAGGATGAGGCATGAGAAACCTCTCTTGAATTTCAGTTCAGATACCATCAAATTGTTCAGAATCCAAAGAATCTTCTATGCAATCACAATGAAACAATAAGAAACAAGCATTTTATATTCTTAATAAGGAATGTATATAATCCTTACCAATATGACAGGATTAAGAATCAGCTCCTCATTTATCCTAAGGAAATATCAGAGATGTGCATAAAGACTTATGTACAGTGATATTCATCATACTCATTATACTGAAAAATAGAAAACAATCTAAATGACCAACAGGGGACTGGTTAAATAAATCATAACACATCTATTCATATGTAGGAATACTATGCAATGGTTAAAATAAGGGCCTCAAAAAATTAATGATGCAAAAATACGCTTGTAATATATTAAATTAAAAAGGATACAAAACTATATAGCATGACCCCAATTTTATGCCCCCCCCAACATGTGTGTATGTAACTGGCAAAACATAAAATGTTATCAGTAGTTACCTGGGTCATAGGATTTTCTTCTTGTACTTTATTTTCAAAATTATATGCATTTATTATCTATTATTTTTATAATGAGAAAAAGTGCAATTAACATAATCAGAAAAATCCATTATTTCTAGTTAAGGTGCCCTTATGGGTTGATTTGCTATTCCTTGAGCAACTAAAGGTCTGCTAATACTCAAGACTGCTGTATTTTCTAGACTAGGGTAGAAATGACCTCTGGTTATATCTACATTTTTAAGTTTTAGAGGACCCTTTCAGAAGCTTTTTGTTTTCAGTTTGGTCCTGTGGTTTGTGGCCTCAGAAAATAGATCCATTTTAGGCCTGAATCCACCTTATGTTTTTTGGAGTGTACCCCTTAGGGGAAATTCTGCTTATGAAACAGGAGTATGTTGAGGTAAGAATAAAGAAATGAAAACACAGTAGCAAAATTAAATCTGCATTGTGAATAGCAAATATTAGAATCGACACTGCAGGAAACAGAATCCATGCCACAGAGGACAAACTTGAATAAATGAAAAAAAAGAAAGAAAAGATTAAAAAACTATGGAGGACAGACATAGAAATAATCTATGAATAACAGATGTTCCTAAAGAAAAAAAACAGAGCATTTTAATCAATCAAAAGTATAAGAAAACTTTCCAGTTCTGAAAAAAAATACCTGAGACTGGAGACTGAGAAGGTTCAACAGAGATCATCAACACCAAGACATGTCCTGGCAAATGTTTTTAAATTTCAAGGATAAAGATATAATCCTACAAGCATACAAGCAGAAAAAAATAGGTTATTTTCAAAGGAACTGAAATCAGAATGACCTCAGATTTTTCCTCTGCAACAATAAAATGCCAGAAGACAATGAAGTAATGACTTACAGAAAGTTGAAAGGGAAAAGTTATGATCTAAGAATTGTATACCTTGTCCTAGTTTTTCATGTACAAAGGTCACAGGAAATTATTCTTAGATCAGCAAAGTCATAAAATTTCACCATCCTGGTAGTATCTTTTTTCATAAATTGTTCAAAGATACATCCTAGACCATTAAAAGAGAATCAAAATAAGAACTTAAGACTACTGAGGTAGGGAAGAACTAGTGAAGTATACTGACACCAACTTAATATTTAGAAACAAACGAATAAAATAACCCCACTAATGGAGAAATGGTCTATAAGGAAGAGTAAATAATTGATATAAGTATATAAACAATATAAAACTTAGTTAAAGGTAAGATTTGTAATCTCAGGCTAAATTAATGTAGATTCAAATAAAAGAGGTAGTGGAAGAAGGGAGAAAAAGATTCTCAATTCTCTCTTTTCCTAAAAGGATTACTGAAAACCACTAGTTTTAGTAGTTAGCTAATAAATATAAATTTTGGAATGTTTTGAGAAACCATATGATAACCAACAATTTATTTATTGCAGTCCAAATCACTAGAAGATAATAACTGGCAAAGACTATAATAACTACTTTATGAAAGCATCACATTCAACCCTAAGAACATGAGGTAGGTATAATCACCCCTATTTTACAGATGAGGAAACCAAGGCTCAGCAAAGTTAATTAGTGAATGGCAAGAGCAAGACTCAAATCCAGGTCTTTCCAACTCTATAATTCTTTCTTCAATATTTCATAACCTCCTCAAACAAAAATAATCCATATGTCAGAAGGAAAAGAACCACAAGAAAAAAAACTTAAGATGACAGAAATCATTTCAAAAGAAATAATGTAAGAAACGTAAAGTTTAAAGTATCTAATTAAAAGAAAGTATCTTACTGGAACTTAATGCTATTACAGAATTATTGACATTTTTATGAGTGATCATGTTACAATGGTTATGTGTTTTTAAAAGTCTTTACCTTTTAAGAAATATAAATGAAATATTTACATATGAATTGATGTATCTAGGATTAGCTTCAAAATAATCCACTGGAGCCAGGGAGGGGAAGAGAGAATATGTGTGTGGGCATGAGTAGAGTACAGATAAACAAGACTGGCCATAAACTGACAATCTCTCCGGGGTTAAAGGAATATGGTGGCTCATTATACAATTCTCTCTTATCTGGTGTGTTTGAAATACTTAATAATAAAAACTTTAAGAGTCACTGGTTATATTTTTTAAAAGGTTAAAAAGCCCACACAATTATTTACTGCTTTAAAGAGACAAACAAAACAAGTAAGACTAGAAGAACATAAAGAGTTTGTAATATTGAGGCCAAAAATAAAATGTGAGGCAAAAACCTATAACCAATTAGAAAGGTCATCTGATTTGAACTAAAAATGTAATTAGTTCTTAATACATATAGTGATAATAATTGCTATCATTTACTGAGCAATTAGCACACACAAGTGATAAGTACTATCGGATCACCTCTGATGCTTCTAACAACTCTTCAAGGCATTATCACTAATTTACAAATGGGAAATTAAACCACTTTGGGTATGTCAATCTTTTTAAGTACTATATCCTTAGCCCCTAGCAAAATGCCTGGCACAAGTAGGTGCTCAATAATTATTTAGTAGGTGCTCAAATAAAAAAAAGTCTAATATCAGCCTAAGGCTAATAAGAAGGGCCTAAATTCAAACCCAAATCTGAATCTAAAACCCCTACTCAATAATGATATTTCCTAGAGTAAAAATGTTTTTCCTTCTGTGTATGTTTTACTATTTTTCAGATCTATAATTAGCATGTTATTTTTTCAAACAAGTCATTAAAAGTAATAAATGCAAAATAGTATTGAACATTTAATCACAGACTAACCACAAAACACAAAAGATATTTTGGAGACTATAACATTAAATGAACAAACACAAAACAGGAGGGGAAGCTTTAGCATTCTAGTATCAGCTAGCATAATGAACAAAATAAGGACAAAGCATTTGAAGTAATTTACATTAGATAGAGTAGATACTGAATTTTAGAATGTAAAAAGAATATAGGTTCATTTCAAGTATCTATGAAAAATTATAAAGAGTATGTCTAGACCATAAAGTAAATACAAAATTCTTCAAAGTAGGAATCGTACAGATCATATTTTCTGATTATGATAAAGAAAGTGAAGAAATAAACCCAAGGCACTCATTCAGAAATTAACATTCTTGTAAATAACTACTGGCTCAAGGAAATAACCACAGCCATCGCTTATGCAATGCTTATTTTGTTCAAAATACGATGTTAGCCTTGTTACATTTTTTTCTCTCAATTCATTCCAATTAATCATTAATAAACCATGAGATGGGTTATTTTGTACAGCAGAGAAGAAAAAATTGTTAATAACTTGTTCAAGATCACAGAACTCTCTTAGGTTTGCAGATAACTGAACCCAAGTCTGAATCCAAAGCTCATACTCCTAAAACAGAAATGCTGTTAGAATTCACGTATAGACATCTACCTTTGCTCATTTTTCTCTATAAAATAAAATTTTGTAATCAAAGGTAGAGAAAACTAGAGTTCCTCCATAACACAACATGTTCTGAAAGTGTCCATTTATTAAATACACTATTCTAAGAAGGTAATGGTTCATTTTTCTAACATATTGTTATTCAAACATGATACTTCAAATAGCATAATCTCCTAAAAAACAATCCCTTTGAATATATTCACGCTCTCAAGAGGGCATGTAAAGAAGGAAGAAACTATAAAATTAGATAAACAAAGTAGTGAATATAAGGTAAATATGATTTGCCAGTAAACTTATTTCTAAAAAGCAGTGTGACTGTGGAAAAGTCACTATTTTCTGATACTTATCTGCAATCCAAAAGAGTCAGATGGAACCTTGGCCAGCATGGATTTGAAAATTTGCCACAGGACTGTGGGCAAGTCCTTAAGCCTCTCTTGAGTTGTGGTTTCTTCATGCATAAAATATGTGGTTATCTAAGAGCTCTTGCAGCTTGAGAATGTTATAATCTTGTGACTTTAAGCCTTAAAGGATTAAAGTTATTTAAGATTTTCTAGAGTTTTCACACCTGAGGAAATTATTGATTCTGTATTTAAAGCTGTTTTTATGTTCTTTTTTTCCTTTTTTTTTAAGGAGAGTTTGTATGTGTGCACCTGTGAGCAGGGGAAGGGCAGAGAGGGAGAGAATCTTAAGCAGGCTCCACGCCCCAGAGCAGAGCCCAATGATTCGGGGCTCGATCTCACAACCCTGAGATCATGACCTGAGCAGAAATCAAGAGTCGACATTTAACTGACTGAGCCACCCAGGTGCACCTTTATGTTATTTCTGAGTCTAATTCCTTCTTTCCTGTCTGCATCCAAAATACACTTTTAGCCATCCTTCAGCGGTGCCTTTGTACCCAAATATAAACAAGGATAATGTCAAAGAATGATTGTGTAACTGTTGTCACCTGAAAGAGAAGTACTAAGAAAAAGAAAAAAGACATTGTTTTTCTGTGCAGAGTAAGGAACCTAAAGCAATCTTATAATTTTCACAATCCAATTTTACTATTCTTTTAAGATTCTATTTTCAAGTAATTTCTACATCCAACACAAGGCTCAAACTTACAAATCTGAGATCAAGACCCATCCAGGTGCCCCAAATTTTACTATTCTTATTTCACTAGTGTTGGTAACTCATTAAGTGTCAACATGTTTTTTTAAGCTCCTCTATCTACTCCCAAACCTATTTCTACCTTCCTAATGCCTTCAAGTCCCAACTCTTAGTACTCTAATGGAGTTGGTAGTATTTTCCAAACCTGTGTGATGATCAGAATCACCTAAGATTCCTGGTAATGATACATTACCAGGTCTTATCCCAAACTGAATCAGAAATTCAGAAGCCCCATGGCCTTTCTTTCTCTCTTTTTTAAGATTTTATTTATTTATTCATGAGAGACACAGGCAGAGACACAGGCAGAGGGAGAAGCAGGCTCCATGCAAGAAGCCCGATGTGGGACTTCATCCCGGTACTCCAGGATCATGCCCTGAGCCGAAGGCAGGCGCCAAACCGCTGAGCCACCCAGCGATCCCCATGGCATTTCATTTCATTTTTTAAACAGGCACTTTAGATGATTCCTGTGATTAGACAAGTGTGGGAAATCACAATGTAGAGAAAACATCTTTGGCTTTGGAATCCAACATATTAAGCTTCAAAACCTGACTTTGCCCTTTATTATAGGTGTGATTTTGGGCAAGTTACTTAACATGAGCCTCAGTTTTCTAATCTATAAGATTTGGATACTAGTTATGCTGGAGGTTGTGGTAAAGCCCAGTGTCTTTGAGTGTTCAATGTTAGCTTCTCTTTCCTCCTGCTCGCCTTGCCAGAGGAAATGACAAATACAAATATTTGAGGGCGTTCTGAGGAGTCTTATCTTAATGGGACCACTTCCATTTTGAAGGCTAAAAATTTTAGTACTAGGTAACTCTTTAATGCATTACTTGGGTTAGCTAATTTAAGAGTCTCAGGAATAAGTCTAATGATTTCTTCTGGTTTCCAGAGGCTTAATGGAGTCCTCCTATCTAAAACAGAAAAACCATGATGAAGGGCTTTAAAAGCCCAAGTTTTTGTTATGTGACTGTGGCAAAATGACCTGAATCTGTTTCCTAATTGATAAAAACAAGTGGTGCTTGAATGTTTGCTGAACTGAACCCAATATATGTCACCAATAATGCAATGGTTAACAATCACTTAAAGTTAGATACAGTCTTATCAACATTCTTTTTTTTTTTTTAAAGAAAGGGGGTTACTTTTTATTTATTTATGATAGTCACAAAGAGAGAGAGAGAGGGGGGCAGAGACACAGGCAGAGGGAGAAGCAGGCTCCATGCACCGGGAGCCCGATGTGGGATTCGATCCCGGGTCTCCAGGATCGCGCCCTGGGCCAAAGGCAGGCGCCAAACCGCTGCGCCACCCAGGGATCCCTCTTATCAACATTCTTATGAACAAAAAGAAGACAGCAATAACTTGTACGTAGTAAAATGAAACAGAATGGGATTTGCTCAAATACACAATAAATCAGAGCTTAACATCCAAGCAAAATTCCTATTTGTGTTTTATTAACTGTATCTTAATACAAAGTGTTTTAGACAAGTTTGGAGTTGAATTTACTTAGGAAATAACAATCCAAATTACTCACTCATTAAAAAAAATGTGTATGCATATTTAAAAATTACCATAAGTATATATAAACACAACCTGGCATCAGGGTTTACTTCTGAAAAAACAGTCAAAGTTTCTAATTATAGCTCCATGATTAATTCTAGCTGCACATAATATTAGCTCCATGATTAATTCTAGCTGCACATAATATTAAGTATATTAGGATAATGCTATGCTATTATCACCATCAATAAGTTCATTTTACTAAAAATTGTTAGTATTAATTGTTCAGATAAACTATAAAATAACTAAAAGAAGCCTAAGAAACTTTTAAAAAACTAAACATCTGGGAACATTCAAGACAGAATGTTATCCTCAAAAAAAAAACAAAAAAAAAAAAACAAAAAAAAAAAAAACAAAAAAAAAGAATGTTATCCTCAATTCTTTTTTTTTTTAATTTATTTATGATAGTCACACAGAGAGAGAGAGGCAGAGACACAGGCAGAGGGAGAAGCAGGCTCCATGCACCGGGAGCCCGACGTGGGATTCGATCCCGGGTCTCCAGGATCGCGCCCTGGGCCAAAGGCAGGCGCCAAACCACTGCACCACCCAGGGATCCCGTTATCCTCAATTCTTAAAAAATAAACAATAAGGAAAAAAACAAGCCTTAACTCTTAAAGTAATTTAAAGAACAATAGCTTTTCTTCCAATTTATTCAAATTAGTCTTTAATGCAACTAATTTTTAAATTTAGTTCCTGCCCTTTGCTTATTATGTAATTTCCAAAAATTTAATATTTTTACTACTTTGAATGAGATTTTTTCCATTACCATTTCTACCTAGAAAAGCTATTTATTGATTTTTTTTACACAATATGTATTTTTGCATAATACCACCTTATTAGACTATCAGTTTTAAAGAACCTTTTTAGTGACTTCCTTAGATTAAGTAGATGACTATAACGTCTATGAATAGTAATTTTTTACTATTCTTTTGAATACTCTGATTTTCTTGACTAATTGTATTAGCAAACTCTTCTAGAGTATAAAATAGAGGTGAAAACAGCAGGCAGTTTTAATGAGATTGACTTAGTATGTCCCCATCAAGCATGACACTGGCTATTGGTCTGAGACTGTTTTTAAAGTCTCACATTAAAGACACACCATTTTAATCCCATTTTACTGTTTTTAATTGAGAACAGACATTGAATTTTATCCAGTGTGGACTTTTTTTAACTTTTAAGTAAAAAATGATTATAGATTCATAGGAGGTTGGAAAAGTAAAAGAGAGGTCCCATATACCTTTAATCCAGAGGTTACATCTTACATAACTTCCTGTCAAAACAAGGAAATTTATACTAGTACAAAGCCCAGACCTTATTCAGATTTCAATGGTTTTACAGGTTCTCATGTGTGTGTTCTATCCAATTTATCACATTATAGATTCCTGTGTTTACACCACTTACAAAGATACTAAACACTTAGTTCATCACCACCAGGATCTTATGTGCTGCCCCTTTATAACCACACCCACCTCCCTCCTGCTCTCTTTCTAACCCTGGTCTTGTCACCATTCTATAATTTTGTCATTTCAAGAATGTTATGTTAATGGAATCACACAATATGTAACTTTATCCACTGAGTATGAATTCTCTTGAGATTCATCCAGATTGCTACATGTATCAATAATCCATTCCTTTTAAGTTGCTGAGTAGCATTCCAGTGTGGATGTACCACAGCTTATTTAACCATTCACCTACTGAATGACATTTGGTTTCTAAATTTTGGACATTACAAAATAGAGCTGCTATAAAAATTTGTGTACAGACATCTGTGTGGACATTACTTTTCATTTCTCTGGGATCAATGCCTAGGAGTATGACTGTTGGGTCATACAGTAAGTTTATGCTTAGTTTTAAAAGAAAGAGCCGAGCTATTTTCCAGAAAGGCTGTATTTTATACCCCCACTAGCAACGCATGAAATCTACAATGTCCACATCCTCACCAACATTCAGTATTCCCACTATTTTTTATTTTGGCTCTTACAAAAGTCAAGGACTCATACCTCATGATGATTTTAATTTCCCTGATAGCTAACCATGCTGATATCTTTTCATATGCTTATTTGCTATCTATATATCCTCTTTGGTGAAATACCTATTCATCTCTTTTGTCAGATTTCTAAATGGATTGTTTGCCTTAAGTTACTGTTTAGAGTTCTTTATGTAGTCTAAATACAAGCCCTGTCTCAGGTACGGGTTTGCAAATATTTTTACCCATTCTGTAACCTACTTGTCTTTCCATTGCCTTAACAGGGTTGTTTTTCATAGAGCAAATGTTTTGAATTTTGATAAAGTCTAATTTTTCTCTTTTATGGATAGTGTTTTTGGTGTTTGGTCTAAGAATTCTTCATTTAGCCCAATATCCTGAAGAGTTTCTTCTAGGTTTAAATTCTAAAAGTTTTATATTTTACATTTAAATCCATGATATTTTCCTGTTTGAGTTTTTTTTTGTGTGCATCTTTTTAGCAGATGTTTTCTCCTATTTTTTATTTTAAATCTAGTACAGTTAACATACAGTGTTATATTAGTTTCAGGCATACAGTATAGTGATTCAACAATTCTACACGTTACTCATTGCTCATTAAGGTAAGTATACTGTTAATTCCCCCATGATACATTTTCAATTAGTTTTTGTATAAGGTGTGAGGTTGAGGTGTTGCTTTACCCACGGATATGTAGTTGTTCCAAGCACTACTGTTGAAAAGCCCATTTATCCTTCTTCCATTGAATTGCTTTTGCATCTTTGATAATAATCAACTGGCTGTACTTGTATGGGTCTATTTGTGTTTTATATTGAATTCACAACCCTGAGATCAAGACCTAAGCTGAGATCAAGAGTCAGACACTCAAAATGACTGAGCCATCCGGGCACCCCTATGCGTTTATACCACAAAATGCCACAGTTTTGATTACTGAAGCTATATAGTAAGTCTTAAAATTGGATCCTTCCACTTTATTTCTATATTAGATATTTTAGTTCCTTTATCTTTCCATATAACTTTCAGAACAAGCTCGTGTTAAACCTTTAGAAGAATTTGGGGAGAACTGACATCTTTAATATGTTGAGTCTTCAATCTATGAACACAGTACCCTTTCCATAGATTTTGACCTTTGATTTCTTTTATTGGCACTTTTAGTTTCAGCATACACATCCTATACATGTTTTGTTAGTTTTATACCTAAGTATTTTTTTGAGCAATTCCAAATGGTACTATGTTTTTCATTTCAGTTTTCATACATTCATTGCCAATATACAGAAATATAATTTATTCTTTTATTCTGTTCTTGTATCATATAACTTTTCTGAACTCATTTCTAGTTTTATGTAGATCCCTTGGGATTTACAAAATCACTTGTAAAAGTCTTATTTCTTCCTTTCCAATCTGTATGTCTTTTATTATTTCCTTTTCTTGCCTATTACACTGTTCAGAACTTCCAGGACTATGTTGAATAGCAGTAGTGAGAATGGACATTCTTGTCTTGTTCCTGATATTAAGGGGAAAGCATTCAGTCTTACACCATTAAGTATGATGTGGGTTTTTTCTGTGTGTGTGTGTGTGTAAATATTCTTTATCAAACTGATAAAGAATTCTTTTTTTTTTTTTTTGATAAAGAATTCTTAGTTTGATGAGTTTTTACTATGAATGTTTAATTCAGTTTATTTTTATTTTTATTTTTTTATTTATGATAGTCACACACACAGAGAGAGGAGAGAGAGAGGCAGAGACATAGGCAGAGGGAGAAGCAGGCTCCATGCACCGGGAGCCCGACGTGGGATTCGATCCCGTCTCCAGGATCGTGCCCTGGGCCAAAGGCAGGCGCCAAACCGCTGCGCCACTCAGGGATCCCTGTTTAATTCAGTTTAATGCATTTTCTGCACTATTAATATAATGTGATTTTTCTTTTTAATATGGTGGACTATACAGACTGATTTTTAAATACTGAACCAGTCTTACATCCTTGGAATAAAATCCATTTCATCACAGTGTATAGTTCTTTTCATATGTTGCTTGATTTCTTTTGCTAGCATTTTGGGGATTCTGTGTTCACGTTCTTGAGGGATACTGGTCTATAGCTTTCTTTTCTGTACTGTCTTTAGGTCCTGGTTTCAGGACAATATTGGCCTCATAAAATGAATTATGAAGTATTTCCTCTTCTATTTTCTGGAAAGACTGTGTATAATTCATATTGTTCCTTTACTCTTGATATTCCAGATCCTTCTTCTAAAATTTCCTTTCTGCTTGAAGAACTACCTGTGGTCATTCTTTCAGGATCTGCTATAGACAAATTCTCCTAGCCTTCCTCCATCTGAGACTGTTTTGAATGTACCTTCATTCCTGAATGATGTTTTTGCTGGGTATAGAATTCTGGGCTGATCTTTTTCTTTCAGCACTTGAAAAATGGTGCATTTCATCCTGGCTCCCATGGTTTCTAATGTAGGATCTGTTGTCATTTGAATCATTGTTCCCTTATATGTAGTAGCTCATTTCTCTTTAGCTGTATTCAAGATTCTTTGCTTTACTTTTAGTTTGATTAAGCATTTTTTAAAAAGTTGTGGTAAAATACAACATAAAATTTACCATCTTACTTTTTAGTGTACAGTTCAGTGTGTTAAATATATTTACACTGTTGTGCCACCAATATCCAAAACATTTTCATCTTGCAAAATTGAAACTCCATACCCATTAAACACGCTCTCATTTCCAAAGGCCTGATTTTGATTTGTCTGGGCATGGATTATTTTGGGTTTATCTTGTTTGGGGTTCAGTCAGTTTCTGCATCTGTAGATTTTGTCTCTTCCCAAATTGGGCAAGTATAGGCCATTATTCCTTCAGGTCCACTCTTTTTCTCCACTTTCTAGGACTATGACGACATGGACGTTAAATCTCTTGTTAATGTTCCCCAGGCTCCTAGGACTCTTTTTTTTTTTTTTAATCGGCTCACTTTTCTCTGTTGTTCAAATTAGGTAATCCTGTTGCTCTATCTTCAAATTTACGTTTTCCTGTTATCTTCACTTTTCTATTAAGCCCATGTATTATTTCAGGTACTATATCTTTCAGCTCTAAAGTTTCCATATTCTGCTTTATATCTTTTGTTTTTCTGAGACAATTTTTTTTAACTTGATTCAAATGTGTTTGTGATTGCTCATGGAAGCATTTTTATGATGGCTGCTTTAAAAACCTTGTCAGATAATTGCAACATCTGAAGCATCTTGGTGTTAGCATCTGTTGACTTTTTTCTCATTCATGTTGTGATTTTCTTGGTTTTTAGTACAGTGATCTTTAATTGCATAATGGACATCTTGGAGATAAAACTCTTTATCCTATTTAATCATTTTTTAGCAGGCAGTCTACTAGTTGAGATGTAGTATAAGGGCAGGGTGAATGTGTACGTTCAGCTTCCTGCTGGGCCCCACTGACACCACCCTGGCAAAAGTGGAGCAAGGACTCTTGCTTTTCTGAACAGGAGTGAGATGGAAGTTCAGCTCCATTCTTGGTACCAGTAAAAGTGGGGTACCACACCATTGCGTTGCCTCTGAGTAGGGGTACAAGCTCAGTTCCCTGATGGATCACACTGACAACAGGGAGACAGCAGAGGGGCACCTGGGTGGCTCAGTGGTTTTGCATCTGCCTTTGGCTTGGGTTGTGATCCCAGGGTCCTGGGATTGAGCTCTGTATCAGGCTCCCCACAGGGAGCCTGCTTCTCTCTCTACCTATGTCTCTGCCTCTCTCCGTGTCTCTCATGAATAAATAAATAAAATCTTAAAAAAACAAAAGAAAGAAAGAAAGAAAGAAAGAAAGAAAGAAAGCAAGCAAGCAAGCAAGCAGAGGGCTGACTCACACTGCTTTTTTTGCTGTAAGGTAGAGTGGAAAGTTCAACTTCCTTAAGGGCCCAGCTAACAGGGAAGGGAAGAGGGGGAAGTAGAGTGCCAACCAGCCCTGCCATCCACCATTTTGTTCTGCCTTGTAGATGCCAGATGGAGGAGGGGGCTCAGCTACCCACTGGGCCCCAATGACATCAGGAAAGAAGGGAAGTAGAGTTGACTAGTCCACGTCCAACCACCTTGTTGATTTTAGATGAAGGTGTAGGCTCAGGGCAGGAGAAGGCTTAGTGGGGACTACCCCTGCCTAATACCACCTTGTTAAATCTCATTGCTTCCAGATTGGGGTGGAGGCTCAACTGGCTCCTGGACCCCACTGATAGTACCTTAGTGAGAGAATCACTTCCTTCTGCAGGTAGTGGGATGGGGGGGGGGGGGCAGTGAGGGAAAATCAAATTCCTGACCAACCTGCCAAAACCACCCAGCAGGGGGAATCAAAGTGCTGTCTGCTTTTGCTAGGCAGGGAATGAGAGTTTAGGTCCTTGATCTGCCCAGCCAACATCACTGAGTGGAGGAATTCAAGCACTGCCACTTGCTTCTTTGGAGTAGGGTGGGATTTT
Source organism: Vulpes lagopus (assembly GCF_018345385.1). NCBI lineage: Eukaryota > Metazoa > Chordata > Mammalia > Carnivora > Canidae > Vulpes > Vulpes lagopus. The sequence continues at coordinate 16,162,908 of NC_054848.1, forward strand.
TCTGGGGGTGTTTGGCTGCAGTAGGGCGGGTACTGCCAAAAAGATTTACTATTGTTAGGCTACCCTTTCCCCGATTCACTTGGCTAAAGAGAACAGGCTTTTCTTGGAGCCCCTTTTGTCTGTGACTATTGGTGATTCAGGTCAGAGGCTTTTACAGGACCTGTCCAAGATATATGGGAGGCAATAAAAATAACCCAAGGAACTCACTATTTGTGTCATTCTTTGAGTCTCAAAATCTGTAGGCAGTCTGCCTTCTTGTTTTCACCTTTCAGAGTGTTCCTGTACTTGAGGTGTTATGTTTAAGGGTTTTAGTTGTAAAAGAGGACCTAAGAGGAATGGGGTTCCTTCAACTTGGGAGAACCAGAAATCTCCTCTAAGTGATTTTCATGTTGAAAATAACATTTATTTGCTTTGTGTGTGTATGTGTGTTTTAAAAGGAACTTTATTAGGTGTCAGGGGTAATAATATTTACTTTCTAATCTTCCACATTATGCTTAAAAATGCACTATGGAAAACTGCTGTAACATTATAGATCATAATTTTCTTCTGAAGTTCCAATTATATCTATTTGTAACATTCCTGGCTAATTTAGCTTGCTTCATGTTATTTAACTGCCTGTCCACCTCAGTACTTTTAAACTATAATATTCCAAAGGAAATAATCATATTTCATTCATCATTACCTAGTAATATCCTCAACACACTCAAACAGCCAAGGGGAAAAGTTCACTTTAGAATTCATTTATAGGGGCGCCTGGGTGGCTTAGTTGGTTGAGCGTCTGCCTTCAGCTCAGGTCATGATCCCAGAGTCCTGGCGAGTCCCTGCTGAGCAGGGAGCCTGCTTCTTCCTCTCTCTCTCTCTCTGCCCCTACCCCCTGTTCATGCTATCTCTCACGTGCTCTTTCCCTCAAATAAAAAATAAAATTAAAAAAAACTCCTTTATGAGCTCTTTTTAATAATCCAAAGGAAATCCTTTTTTTTTTTTTTAAGTAGGCTCCATGCCCAATGTAGGGCTTGAACCCATGACCTTGAGATCAAGAGTCACATGCTCCACTACCAGCCAGCTAGGCACCCCAGGAAATCTTATTTTTAATTTGTCTGTGACATTTTTCTCTTTAAGTAACCTTCCTTACTGCTACCAACATCCATTATAATAGTTATTCCTCTTGAATTATACCAATAACCAGCAGGAACTTGAAGGAAAGGAGGCAAGAAGGTTTTGTTTTGTATTTTCCTACTTCTTTAAATGAAACACCTGTACATCTCACTGAACCTAAAAAATGAAAAAAAAAAAAAGAACCTAAAAAATGGATTCTTGAAAAAAATTCATTTATCTATTGACTTATATTTAACTTTGGAGAGTCTAAACATACAGTTTTAATTGATCTTCAATTATTTCCTGTACTCTTGCTTTAAATAAGAAACTATAGAATAGTTTAACAACACTGAAGACTCTAATGAAAAATATCACTGCTTCAATAATTGCTTTCTTGCCATAATTTTCTATAATTAACATTAACTCTTTGTTGTGTTCCTCTAGAAACTCTACTCTGGCTGGGAAAAGGGATGGTCCAGGTGATGAGGTAACATAAGATATCTCCAAAGAACATAGGGCTCTACTGATCCAGTTGGAAAACCAGAGTTCTAGGAAAAACTTTGAATTTATCACATATAAAAATAAAAAAAAACTTTTGAAAACACAGATTGAAACTAAGTTTTCTAAAAAACTATGTACAGTCCCTGACTTATGATGGTTTGACTTATAATTTTTTTACTTTACAATGATGCAAAAGTGATTTAACGTCATCCAGTAGAAACCACAATGAATTTTTATCTTTTCCCCGGCTAGCAATAGGTGGTATGATACTCTCTCATGATGCTGGGCAGTGGTAAGGAATAGCACTCTTAGTCAGCCATGTGATCATGAGGATAAACAACCAATACACTTAAAGTCATTCTGTTTTTCACTTTCAGTACAGTATTAAATAAATTACAAGAGCTAGTCAACACTTTGTTATAAAATAGGCTTTGTGTTAGAGGATTTTGCCCAACTCTAGGCTAATATAAGTGCTCTGAGCATGTTAAAGGTAAGGTAGGCTAAGCTGTGACACTCAGTATGTTAGGTGCATTAAATGCATTTCCAACTTATGATGGAACATAATCCTATTTAACTCCAGGAAGGTCTGTATACAATATAACATAGACAAGGATCTTCTATTAACAGCATTAATGCAAAAACTCCATTTAAGTCTCCAAATCAGTAAAAAATAAGCACAAGAATTAATTATGTATACAAGTAGACAACAGGCACATGAAAAGATCCTTAACACCCTTGGTTATTAGGGAAATGCAAATCAAAACCACAATGAGATACCACTGCTCACATACTATGATGGCTATAATGAAAAAGACAGTAACAAGTGCTGATGAGGATAAGGAGAAACTACAATCCTCATACACTGCTGGTGGGAATGTAAAATGGTTCAAGGAATTTGGAAAACAATTTGTTGGTAATTCAAAAATATTAAACATAGACTTACCATATGACACAGAAATTCCACTCATAGGTACATACCCAAGAGAATAAAAAACATATGTTCACATAAAAACTTAATACAGGGATCCCTGGGTGGCGCAGCGGTTTGGCGCCTGCCTTTGGCCCAGGGCGCGATCCTGGAGACCCTGGATCGAATCCCACGTCAGGCTCCCGGTGCATGGAGCCTGCTTCTCCCTCTGCCTATGTCTCTGCCTCTCTCTCTCTCTCTGTGTGTGTGACTATCATAAATAAATAAAAATTAAAAAAAAAAACTTAATACAAAATATTCATTGCAGCATTATTTACCATAGCCAAAAAGTGGAAACAACCCCAATGTCCACGAACTGATAAATGGATAAACAAAATGTGGTGTATCTATACAGTAAAATATTAGCCATAAAAATGAAGCACTGATACAAGATATAACATGGATGAACTTTGAAAACATTGTTAAATGAATGAGGTCAGACACAAAGTCCACATATTATATGATTCCATTAATATGAAATGTCCAGAATAAGTAATCTACAGAGAAAGTAGATTACTGGTTGCCAGGGGCTGGGGGAAGGAAGGAATAGGGATGACTGCTAATGAGTATGGGATTTATTTTCGGGCTGATGAAAATGTTCTGGAATTAGATAGTGGTGATGGTTGCAGAACCTTGTGAATATACTAAAACCCACTGAATTGTATACAAGAGTGAATTTTGTGGTATGTAAATCCTATCTCAATTTAAAAAATGATTAATTAAGGATATTTAACCTAAACAGGAAAAAAAAAACCCATCAATGACCGTGTAAACTTTAAGTTTCCTTTTCTTATACTGTAGCAAGATAACTGGTAACTTTTTCAGGTTGACTCAGATCCTATTTTCTGACACTTTGAGGGAGTGTCAAATAGATTTTTCTAAAGAGATGCAAATATAAAGAGGTAATGATTTAATAAGCAGCAATTCAAAAACAGAACACAGTTACCCAAGCACACACCTGAGGACTACTTTATGAAGACTGTTAACTAGTATCTGGACAGCCCCCTCCCCTTTTCCAAATACTATAGTTTTTGTTTCAAATGTTCACATGTAAGACACCTGTTTAGAAATCCCAAAACATTATGTCATACAATGTTACAAACCCCATTTCTCAGGCCAGCTCACAAAAACCTATTTAACGCACAATGTATTTGGAGAGTAGAATCGATTTCATTTTCTAACTCTACCTATACGTTCCCATAAAAATATCCTCTCATGCAAACCACAGAGAAGCTTTCTCCCCTGTAGGAGATTTCATCTAGAATGAGTCACTCACCTACATGCTGTTCTCAACTCAAGCATGGCAGTTTAGCAGAAAATCAGTGAAATTTGCAATCTGAGACTAGGGTTTGATTCCTGCCTCCTCTACTAACTAGTTGTGCAACCATGAGCAGCTTATTCAACCTTTCCAGGCTTTAGCTTCCCTATCTGTAGGTTGAGAAGAATTATGTCTACCTCATTCAAGTTGATATAGACGGTGTCTAGTTACAGAGGACATTCAGTAAATGCTAATCTACAAGATGTATCAATACACTTTTCCAGTATTAATTAGCACAGCATAGTTAACAAAATGCAACATTTTTTGATAGCTAAATTTCCCCAGTCCTTGGTGTTATCATTGAATGAGAAATGTCACTAGAAAGCTAGCAAAAGTGTAGAAAGTGCAGAATGGTGATTTGAGGGGCACATACCATGTAATAGGGTTTATAAAAATCTCCAGGGTAGGTGAAGAACAAAACAAAGCTGGTTAAACATAATTTGAAAAAGCATAGTAAATATTCTTTCATTTAGAAAAAGCTTTAGCAGGCAGCCCTGCTGGCGTGGCGGTTTAGCGCTGCCTGCAGCGTGGAGTGTGATCCTGGAGTCCCGGGATAGAGTCCCACATGGGACTCCCTACATGGAGCCTGCTTCTCCCTCTGCCTGTGTCTCTGTCTCTCTCTCTCTGTCTGTATCTCTCATGAATAAATAAATAAATAAAATCTTAAAAAATAAAAGGAAACTAACGCACCACCACAGGCAAGATGGTGGTAGTGGTGTGGACTCTGACGACACCTAGCTCAGAGAAAAAAATTGTACAAAAAAAAAAAAAAAAGAAAAAGAAAAAAGAAAGAAAGAAAGAAAGAAAAAGCTTTAGCCTATTAATTTCAAAATACAAATAACAAAGCAAAGCTGAAAAACACCAGTATAGGAAAAAAAAGTTCAATTTGTACTAATCCTATAATCTAGAACTGTGCTGTTGAATGTGGCAGCCAATAGCCACAGGTGACTATTTAAATTTAAAATAGTTCAAATTAAATTCAAAGTTCAGTTCCTCAGCCACACTAGCCACATTTCAAGTGCTCCATAGCCATGTGTGGCTAGTAGCTCGGGAACAATGATGATCTAGAAGTTATGGGGTTTTTTTTAAGTTAATCTTTACTATTATTTTATTTTCAGGCTCCTAAATGTAAAAAAATTAGAATATCTGAAGTTTTTAGTATAGGTTCTACAAGATTTCTGGAGAGTTTTCTACCAAAACATTATATGTGAGACATACTTCAATCTATTATGTCAAAATCATCTTTTGCTTCAGGCTATCAATTTATTTTTTTTTTCAGGCTATCAATTTAACATCTGCTTCTAACACATATCAAATGACTGAACCAAGTTTCCTATAACAAGCTTTGTGGACCGCAGGATTAGAGGCAAACTCACAGAAATCTAGATGACCAGGTCAAGTTTGAAGATGAGATCATCATTATACAGAAGATTATAAAAATCAATTTACATGGTGGATTAAACATAACTAGTTTTTAAGGTATATAATATACCATGGGTATATTAGTGAATATTGGGAAACCTGACAAGTTATGCTACTGCTGTAATTCTATTTATACTAATAAAGGAAAAGAATGACAGGAAGTATAAAAGCGCTTTTGGATTTACACACAAATATAGGGTAGCTAACAGTCAGGAAACTAGCACTATTTCATGGGGAAAAAAACCCTCCAAAGACAATGTGGAGACCTGACTCCAGGTGGGGCAGTAGGCTAGCTTTCTGTTTTGTAGGCCTGTTCTTTAGTTTATTCACATTCCTTTCTAGTTGATACTTTCCAGAAAGGAAGGTAAATACGCAGAGTAGGTAATGCCAGTAATTGAACCATTTGGTCACCCTATGTTGAAGCATAAAACACTGTTATTAATAGGTAATATGTCCAAACACCCTTGGCCCCAGAGGTATGTGTATACAATGAGCAGAGATCACAAAAACGGTGAGGATGCTCTTTTACATTATTTGGTAAGCTGCGAGTGTAAACTGTTTTTTAAGATGGAGTAACAAGGTTCCCAAGTTAAAAATGACTATCAAAATATCAGTAATCCTAGATATTTTCTAGTAACTGAGTTAGAAGCGATTAATTTAAAAAGGAGAGTGGGATAGGCAGATTGATGGCAACATAAAGTTTCCAAATGATAAAAGAGTTTTTAAAATTTATGAATTTGAGATACAAATTACAGAGCAAGTCAATGTACGTGCCACTTAACAGAGGCAATTAGCTTGATATTAAGGTAGAATATGACCATTAATTTTCAGAATATGGGATAAAAAGTTTAAGTTATTTTAAACTTTCATTTAAATCATATTTAGGGGCACCTGGGTGGCTCAGTTGGTTAAGCGTCTGCCTTCAGTTAAAGTCATGATCCCAGAGTCCTGGGATCCAGCCCTCATGTTGGGCTCCCTGCTCAGTGGGGAGTCTGTTTCTCCCTTATCCTCTGCCCCTTCCCCCTCCCCCCAGTTCATGCTCTCTCTTGCTCTGCTGTCTCTCAAATAAATATTAAAAAAATAAATGTTTATATTTAAATGTCTAGTCCATTATAAGATGAAGAATTGGGGGATCCCTGGGTGGCTCAGCGGTTTGGTGCCTGCCTTTGGCCCAGGGCATGATCCTGGAGTTCCGGGATCAAGTCCCACATCCAGCTCCCTGCATGGAGCCTGCTTTTTTCCTCTGCTTAGGTCTCTGCCTCTCTCTCTCTCTGTTTCTCATGAATAAATAAATAAAATCTTTAAAAAAAAGATGGAGAATTGTACAATTTAAAAGATTTCAATTCAAAATGAAAAACTCTTGACATAAAAAAAAGCTTTGATACAATTAAACATAACAGCTCATTTGCAGGCAATACTGGATCATGTTACTATAGTTATCGAGTGTCCAAACTGTTCTGCAAAGCACTTGTGTCCTTTGAGACTTCAATAGATGGTTGAAAAAAAGGGTTCTGACATGAAGTCTCAAATGATGTGGGCTATATCTTTTTTGCAGATTCATCATGTACAAATATCATCTCAAAAGTTCTAAGAAGTTATGAGGTAAAGACATTGGCCAAATACTATTTACCTCTATAACTGCCACATGTATTTGATTATGTTACACTCCTTTGTTTCGTTTTTGTTTTTGCATGACAGAGATGGTCGCTGGGGCATAGATACATCTTTAACATTTCCAGAGACTTCTCAGTTAAAAATACTGTATATCATATTTCAAGTTCTTTAAGTACAAATACCACATAAAAGACCAAATCCAAAGGATTTTATTTCTAGACAGGAAAACCCAGTTACTTGTGGAATATTCAAATAACCAAAACAAATGTATTTAGAGTAATGGGGAGGGAGGTGTTCCATATTAATTTCTGTCCCTAAAGGTGAAATTAATAGGACTGATCCTAAAATATAAAAAGGTGTGCACATTTTGTTTTGGTATGTTTTAGAGAAAGTAAGTTAAAATTCTACTTATTAACACTATATATTGACTTTATCCATTTCTTCAAGGACATACTTCCTTCAAGAAGTTGACATCTAGGATATACCAGCTTTCACCAATCGTAAGACACTATCATGTGTAAAATATACTATTATATATCCCTAAGGGGAAAGAAACACTGCAAATTAAACAATCGCATGCCATGGACTGTGAGATGCCTTCCAACTTGACCAATGTCGAAATGTGAACATTAACTTTGCTTTCTTCCTTCTTCCACACATATTCTTCAAACGTTCTTTGTTTTTCCCCTTTAAAGATGATATTGAAGAGGGGAACAATACAAAAGGGGACAGATTCAAGAGATTCGCATTTACCTTATCCTTATAATTATATTCAGATATAATAATGGCTGTTTAAACAGATCAAACAAATCACTTTTAATTGTTCTGCTTGATTCTGAAAAAATTACCCCAGAGGAAAAACACAGAACTTCCTCACACAATTCTGTTAGACAGATTCATTATATTATTTATTAGACACTTAAACCATGCACTGAACCACATACTTTACATATATTATCATTTCACTTAATTCTCACCACAACTCTATGAGGTAGGTATTATTTCATCCCTATCTTACAGATTAGAATGTTGAAGCATAGAGACATTAACCAACTTGCATAAGATTACTAAATTATTAAGTGGCAGAGCCAGGACTCAAACCCAGGTCTTTATGGCTCCAACACTTTGCCATACATCCAAATTATCTTACAAAGTACCTTCTAAATTTTAAGGAGGTAAGTAAAACTGAAATATTGAATTGCTAGTAATTAATGTGTTTGCTTAAAATAGGCCAAATGTATAAAATAATAGTTGTCTTAAATGGACACATTTTACCCTCAATCTGTTTCAGAAAATGCATATATTTGTGTTTTTTTTAACTCTACACATTTTACAACAACTAACATTTACAGTTGTTTTATCTTTGTTTTTATGCTACATGGTATTAAATTGATAAGCTGGAATATGTGAGATCTGCTAATTGTTCCAGATTAGTGACACAGAAAACTATCAAATCTGAAGTGGGGTAGAAGAAGACATTTAATGCCAAATATAAAACTGCATTTGGTTGTTTTTATTTTCTATTATGTGAATTGGGGAATTGCATGTATAATATAGATTTGCACAATTGCATTCCAATGCTTTAAAACTTGTTATCCATCAAAACACATGAACAACTGAGCTCTATAACACTCATGCATTACCCAGGGACCACCAAAATGTCACTGTTGTACACTGTAATCTGGATCACTGGGTCTAAAGCATCCAGTCTGCACTGGGAAACTGGCGCCCTTGACATCACCCAACATTCACAGCCTGCTATATCACATGTCCCTGAGTATGGAACTCTAGAGCAAATCTTGTCAATGATCACAATGGTATGAATTTTTTAGCGTGTGATAAATTTTTTAAAAAATCTTTACAATTCTGCAATTCAGACTTCTGATAAATGATCTGCTATATTTTTTATCTATAATTTACCAATTATCATGTCCTTGGTCAAGAGTGCACATCCCAATTATGCCAGTCTCCTTAAATAAAAATAGGATATACTCATTTTAATTTCCAGAAACATACTAAAGAAAAGGCAAAGTCTGCCTATACTTGTTTCTTTAGGTTTATCTCTTTATCTTAAAATTTAAATGTACCAAAGAAGTTTCACATTTTGGATCAATCCAATTAGTATAGGAAGAGCTGCAAAAAAAAGCAAACTTTCCTAAATTTTAGTTGAACAAAAACTGACATCTTATAATATCATAATCACTGAAAACAATGAAGTGCTCAGTAATGTGTCACAGTTACTATTGACAGTTGACATGTAACAATACCTGTCCTCTCCTCAGATCTTCACTTGGGGGAAAGAAAAAAACCTGAAAGGTGATAGAAATGAAACAGGAAAAGGAAAAGAAACTTAATAAAACATTTTTCAAAATCAATGATCATACTTTAATAGAATGTATTTCCCTACAGATAAAAATAAGAAACCTAATATCAATATAGTAGAAATACTCCAGAATCCAACACAATCTTTGAAGATAAAAATGGATGCACATTCACTGAAGATGGTTTCCAACACAAGGGTCTCATTTTTTATAAAGAAAATATTTATATAATTAATATTTTAATGCATTATGGGTACTTGCTATTTAAAACAATTCAAGGTGGCTATTTTTATACAGCACATTTCTATAAAGCAAAAATAACCTTAAGTATATTAAGGTTAAATTAATTAAAATTGTTCTTATTTACATTTACTATCATTTATCCTTTATTGAAAACTTAGAAAAAGTGTCACTTTAGGTCAGGCTTATGATCTAGTAAATGTTATCTCTGACAGCAGTGGCAAGGAATTTACAGAATAGTCACAATTCCTTGATATCTGTCTCCTAAACCGTCAGACACTCAAAAACATACTAGCATCTTTAAATAACTCACTAAAGAGTTGTGAATTCACCTAGACTATTTAGGACACTATTTTGTTTTTAATCTTGTACTAACCTTGACTGCTTACATAGTACTTCCTTTATTATCCTAAATTTGCTTCTTTAAACATTTGGCCTAGTTCTAGCCTATCATGTTCTGACCCATGTTTGAGTTAACCACAAGGGTTTTTTTGTTTTGAGCACCATGAGACCCATGTGAGGTCTTAAAGCAGGAAGGCTATGTAAAGGAATGAAGAAACTGCCTTGTATTTTCGGTGAGGTACTCAGGTTTTTAAGATTGCTCATATTTCAATGTAAGATTAAAATGATTAGAACAGAAGTAACATTGATAATCACCTTATTCCTGACCATCATAATTCACTCAGTGGATGTCTATTGGATTCATAACATATATGTGCCAGGCACTGTGTTAAGTGCTGAGAATACAAAGGAAAAAAAGGCTCTGCTTTCAAGATTTCATAATCTACTAGGAATCAGACCACACATGTAAATCTCTATAGAGACCAACCCTGACACCTTTTAGCCCAGAAAGAAAAAAATTTTGATGAATTTACTCAAGTAAATATCTTTCAAAAAATGACTTTATTCTGGTAAAATATAATTACTTTCTATTAAGAACTTACTGGGGAGGAGATGGCATAATAGCAGACATAATATTAAGTTCAATATTAGACTTCTGAATGAAAATTCTCAACCTTTTCCTTTCTGGCTTCAATTTCCAAAATTGTATCAGAAGTAATTTACTTGAAACAGATGAACCACCAAAGGCAACAAAATATCTAAAGGCCATTAAAAAATCTTTTAAAAATTAATCTAGGCAACTCCAGCTCCCTGTGACATATCTTATGCCAGAATATCAAGAAAATTCTTTGAAAATGGCAAGTTGTGGAATCCTATCTGCCAGGTTCTGGAAACCATGACAGTAACTGAAATAACTAGGCTTTAACAAGTGCAATCGCTTATAATACCGTAACTGTTTCTGAAAAATACATGACCTCCAACTACTGGCTTATTTATTTATACTCTGAATTTTTCCACAAAGGATCTGAAGCAGCTACCTTAATATAAAGCAAAGCACATGAATTATACCCACTCGGCTTTGAGTTACGGCTCTATCGTTTACTATTTATAATCTTAGTGCCCTTAACTTCAAATATTCCGTTTCTTAATCTGTAATAATGAGGATCACAATCCTACTCTGTTGGGTCATAGGAAGGATAAAATGAAATAGCATGTACCACAGTATCTGGCATATAGTAAGTGCTAAATAAATATCAGTTTTGTGCCTTCCTTATCCAAATGTATGCTATGTAGAAAAAAGATAAGGTGGAATTTTAAATGATTTTTTAACACATTGATACGTGCCAAGCAGAAATGTGGACTGATTATGAGTTGCAAATGTTACCGTTTGCATGTAACAATCAGGCTCAAAGCAATTCAATTTCTTTTCACAAGGTCAGCACTTTGAGAACATATTTTATAAACCTTATAGCTATATTACTCAATGCAAATAAATCTGAAGGAAAAAATGAATGAAAAGAGTCTGTTTGCATACTAATTTCCATACTATCCATTCAAAGGATGATAAAACATTTTAAATTCAATTTCCTTATAATACATCGATAGTATTAAACAGGCTAACAAAAATTTAAATGTAATCCTGCTAGTCTTAAAAACGTGATTTCCTTTTAAAAAATATTTAGAAAACATCTATCAATATTTTTTCCATTGAAGAGCAGCGTTTAGCTTAGATTTTAAAAATATGATCCAAGTCACAAAATACTAAGTACCAGCCGTAAGCACTATTACAACTCTGCTCACGTTAAGGAGAGCAAGTAAACATTTTATACAGCAGTGGGTGGAGGTGACTAGGAAAAAATTGAAAAGCGATTTGAACTGACTCCCCTCCCCCTCCATTATACCCGAGAATGCAAGTGTCCCGCATCTCAGATCAAACTGAGCCTCGGTCTTACTGACGTAACCAGTAACCCTATCCACCTCTCACACTGCGGAGGCCGGCAGGGCAGCGGCTGCCGCCAAGTACACCACTCATCAGAGCCTGCCCCATTCCACCCCCGCGTTTCAGTCATGCTTTCCAGAAATGGGGTCACTCACTAACTATTACACACACGCAGGCTATCATCCTGTAATCCCCCAAAGTCCGCTGCGGGGATAGAAGATAGCAAAAAGTCAAGAAGGGAGAATCACAGACGTGCCACCATCAGGAATTGATTTTCCACTTCGGAGAGGAGCGCTGATGCCCTGGAATGGGTCTTGTCTGGATTATTTTCGCAGACCCCAAGTTGGTTCTGGGACAGGGACGGCTGCGAAAGCTCGATGCTAGGCTGTGTCCGGGGAAATTGTTTTGCCGTGTTTGGGTATATTGTTTGGGTTTTTGGCACTCGGTTAGGTGTCTCAGGGACCGTCATCGAATAGATTCCGGGGGAAGAAAACCTGAAAGCCCTTTAGGGCGGCTAATGATCGCTTTGAACATCACCCTCTCACCTCCATGGACAGGAAACTCAAGTTAAAGCTCCTAGGGACTGGGGTCCTCGAGCTCAGCGACCTCAGAAATGGGGGAGGGGGGAGGATCTCAGGCTTCCACTTTCTCCTTTGCACCAGCAGAAACCGCTGCGGCAGACAGACTTGGGGGGAAGGCAAAAACCCTTGGCTGTCCTGTACCCCTTACCCGAAGCCCCCACAGGTCGCCAGTCCAGCCTTGGGCCGTTCTGGCCCCTGCGCGCCCGACTCACAGCACCAACTCCCTCCCCTGGCCGGACTCGGGAGTCCCTGCTCCCCAGTGAACCCAATCCATACCCCTCCCTTACACTCCAAAGTCGCCAGGGTCCAGGGAAGCCCCCAAGCAGGCAGGGCCAAACTTCCCAACTCCTCTTCGGCCCCCGCTCCGCTTCCCGGTCCCCCCACGCAAAGTTGATTAAAATCGGCTTCTTGCAAAGCCCCAGCGCCCACTCCAAACCCTACGCGCCACCACACCACAGCCCCCCGAGCGAGGGAGGGGAGGTGAGGGTGCGGGTGGAACAGAAGGGCAAATAGACCAACCCCAACTACCCAAACCGGAATCCCAGACCTGAGGGGAGACGCGAGCAGCAGAGGAAGGGGCCAAGTGGCCAGCTCCAGGGAGGGGAGCTGGCCGGCGGGGGCGAGGGGAGGGGCGCGCCAGCCCCCGGCCGCCCGGCGGCACTCACCTCAGCGCTGTCGGACGGGCTCTCCACAGCCATCTTCTGCCACGGGTCCGCCAGCTGCGCCAGCGGCATCTTCCCCCCCGGCCCGCCGCCTTCACCGCCTCCTCCCTCCCCGCCCGCCCCGCGGCCGGCCCCGCTCTGTCGCCGCCCGAGCCCCACGACAGCAGCAGCGGCGGCAGCAGCAGCAGCAGCACCAGCGCCGGCTGCCCGGGAGAGGGCTCGGCGCCGACACCGACCCTCGAACGCCGCGCGCCTGGCTGGAGATGTCCGCGCGCCGAGCGAGAGCCTCGCGCCGCTGCCGGGCACCGGGTCTCGCCCCTTTCTTCCTCTCCTCCTTCCGCCGCCGGGACTACAGCTCCGCCCCCCCCGCCGGTTCCCGCGCCCGCTCCCAGCAGAACAGCGGCGGCCGCGCGCTCCCCCACTTCCGCTCACAACATGGCGCCTAAGCGATACCTGTCTCTCAGAGCGAGGCTCGGCCGCCGCCGCCACCGCCGCGCGCACCCGGGGGCGGGGCTTGGGAAGACACGCCCCCGGCCGCCGCGCTTCGCTCCTCCCTCCTTCCTCGCCCCAACCTCAGCTTCTGGGCCTCGCCTACTTTCAGGAAGGGCGAGCCGGAGAGATCTGGGGGCGTCGGCGGGCGGCAGGGGAAAGAAAAGGGGAAGGGCAAGGAAAGCTAAAGGCTGGGAGCCCTAGGCTAAGGGTCCGAGCAGGTTGGAGGCTACTTAAGGATGTAGAGAACAGTGGTCTCCGCCTAGCTGGGGAGGGAGATGGGCGAGGCACAGTGGGCGCAGTCGGGTGCTAAGGACCCGGGGAGTGAGCGTGGGTGTCTTTTCGGTCTGACTCCTCAGTGGGTGTTTGTGGGGAGCATAGTGTCTATGGGCACATCCTTTAATGGGCCAGGATCCGCCCTAACCAGGCTCACACGCTGGGCACTCACCTGCCGCCCCCTCCTCCGTAACGTCTCCCAGGATGGGGACACGTAAGCTTTGTGCCCTGGAGCCCCCTGGAGGTTCGTCTCTCGATTTGATTCAAGGCTCTCCAAATCGAGGCACTTGTGTTATATCTTTAATATTTGGAATTCATTTGTCTTGCTTGAGTCGCCCCCCACCCAAAGTCTGCAGAGCCCTCGAGCATGAACCTCGACTCTCGAAGTCCCCGCTCCCTGGTACCTAAATCTGCACGAGGAAAAAAACAAGGAGGTTCCTTGAGGCTGCCCCACTCGGCAGAGGTTGGGGAATTATTTTAAAATATCTTGTTGGCAGGAGCCTGGGGTTCTTGCTCCACTGTTGACTCTAAATAAAAGATTAGATTAAAAATCAGGCTGGCCCAGGGTGGAGGAGAGAAAGCGAGGGAGGTCCTAACTCCTCCAGCCCAAGATAGGGAAGCCCTGGGTTAAGGAAAACCAATCCCCAGACGGCAACGGAATCCAAAAGGACTGAGAGTTTGTGGGAAGAGGCCTGGGCGTCGGGACTGAGTGCCGCTGCGGTGGGGGGGTGGGGGGGGGTGCGGTTCCACCTCGTGTTCCCAACGCCAGGTGCCTAGCGGACTCCGTGCGCCTGGGCAAAATTCTGTAAAAGTCGCTGGGCTGAGTGGAAAGCTACTGCAGCCACTGGCCAACCCTCTCTACGAGGAGAAGGAAAAAAAGTAAAGGGAAATCTCCGGGAAGGCCAGTGCCTTCATCCCCTCAGGCCTGGGCCCAGGCGTCCCGGTCCTCCCACGCCCCGCGGCCACTTCGCGTCCCCCGCTGCGCTTCCGGTGCACGCCTTTTAACAGCTCGCTTTCATCATCCCGGGACCCAGACACCTGGAGAGCCCTTGTCTTCCTCCCTAAGGCAGGTGTGAGGTTGAGATTAGAGCCCCACTCCTGGCGGGCCAGGTCTGCGCGGGCGGTGCAAGGTTTCTCACTGGGCCCGAAGAAGGCAGGTGTTCGGATCTTTCTGCTGCCTTCGCCTGCACGCCCTCTGGCACAAGCTCGAGGCCCGGCAGCCTCGTGGCCACCAGAAGCGACTCCATCTGTTTAGGGGGCCCAAGGAGGTGGCCGGAAGTCCTCGCCGTGCGCCCTCTCTCGCAGCCTTGGACTCAGGGGGACAGCTCAGGGTTGAGCAACATCTGGGCAGGCTCAGCGTGGTCTGTGCGGCGGGGGGTGGGGAGGACTTAGCTCGTGATTCTGTCACCTCCCCCAACATGCTTGATTCTAGTGCTGCAAATCCAGTCTGGACCCAGACTCAGCTAATTTGGCAGCACGGTCTCCGTAATTCCTGACGGTAAAACCAGTTCACAGAAGTTTAAGAATAAGGAGTTGTGCGTTGCTTTATATTTATGTAGGAAATGCCTAATTTTTCTTTCTTTCATTTACATTGCAAACCCACATTACCATTCCTTATAGCGAAAAGAAGTTGGTCAATTTTTTAAGGTAAATTAGTCCACCAAACTGATCAGTTATTACAACTGAGATTCTTGCTTGAGTAAAAACATACCTGTATTTAAGGAGGCAGTTATTATGTGTCTAACACTAACCCGTGCAAATTATTCCACAGAATAAATCAAGTTGTATACTGAAAAGTTGATTTCAATATCAACTTTTATTCTTTTTACCTTGAAAACTAGAAGAATACTTCTAAAACGAAGTTACTGTGGCCGGTACTCATATTGCAGGAATTAAGAATGAAATGAACTGTTAATAATGTGCTGTCTACCACTAGCACAGCCGTCTTGCACATAGGATCAACTTGACAAGTATTTGTGAATTGATTTAGAAAAACACCATTCTCTTTCCTTTTGTCCAAAGAGAAATGTGAATTTTTGTTGTTGTTGTTGTTAACAACCTTTTTTCATTTATTTCTTTTAAAATCCAAAAGTGGTGCAACCACTCTCTCTGGGTGGGATAATTTGAGAAAATCAAATGAACCTGGGGGATATTTCTTGTAGGTGGTGGTAAAAAGAGTTATTTGAACATAGAAGTTGATATTACCCTGAACAGGAGTACTTTTTGCTTTCCCGTTTAAGAAAGGAAAACTCTTAGTTATTCAAAGAAGCTGCCTCTAGAGATCACCCTGTGCAGGCTAATATGGTAGCTACTAGCCACACATGGCTCTTGAAATAATTAAAATAAGATTGGCTGGTCACAAATGAGATGTGCTGTAAGTGTAAAGTTCACACCAGATTTCACAAACTCAGTACAAAAAAAAGAATATAAAGTAGTTCAGTAATGATTTTTCTATTGACTACGTGTTGAAATAGTATTTTGAATATATTGAGTTAAATAAAATATTTTATTGAAATTAATTTCCCCTGTTTCTTTTTATGTCTTCATATAGCTACTATACATTTTATATATGGGGCTTACTTGTCAAGATAAGCACTATAGTTCTAGAGGACAGCACTCCTTTAGAAGTTTCACATTGAGCCTTTTATGTCATAATATAATGTTAAGTGATATCCTCACATTTCACTGTCTTTTGGAGCTCCTTGGTACAAAACCAGCACAAAAGTCTGATTCTATGCCCCACCTCCTGCATAAATCTTCCACTCAGAACCAAAATATTGGAAAGTTATTACTTGAAACTACAGCAAAGGGAAACAGCAAACCTCAGTCGAAAATCTAGACTAGACTTCCAAGAAATCATTCCTGATGTATGACAAGACAACCAAATTTAACTTCCCCTGTCCCCAACAATTTCCTGCTATAATTACAACCTTTGTATAGAAGTTTAAATGGGCATTTACTTAACAAAATAACATTTGTTCAAAAAATGGAGTTCCATCAGTCTGGAAAAGTTACAAGATGACTAACTACAGATTGTGGCACAATCTCTTTCTTACACATATCCAAAATTCACTGCTCTATTACATATAGTTTTGTTACTACTATAGAAAACCCATAGAGTGTAATCATCATCATCTCTCTGAAGAGTCTTTTTTCCCTTCACATTATCTGAAGCATATTTATTTTTCACAAAAAAGGAAAAAGTAATTGCTAGAGACTATGTCTTTACAGAGAGAAAGAAAGATAAAACTTAGGCTCAAATTTTATCTCACATAAGACAGTAATCAAACAAAATACATGGTGACATATCTTCCATGTATATGAATTTTGTGGGTTTTTAAAGTCCCCAAATAAAAATTAAGAATATTTTCTTCATTGGGATGCCCGGGTGGTTTAGCGGTTGAGCACCTGCCTTTGGCTCAGGGCGTGATCCTGGAGTCCTGGGATGGAGTCCCACATCCGGCTCCCTGCATGGAACCTGCTTCTTTCTCTGCCTATGTCTCTGCCTCTCTGTGTGTCTCTCATGAATAAATAAATAAAATCTTTTTTAAAAAAGAATATTTTCTTCATTGAGACACATCTCAAGAGACAACAGGAATTTCTACATCTATTTGAACATTTTAGTTGAGAAAATTCAAATGTTGCAAAATGTAAGGATCCTTTTTCTCTAGGTTCCCCTCCAGATATAAAGGCCAATGATTCTAGAGTTGCCTATGAGGAAAGATGGTAATAAAATCTATAAAGAACTAAGAGGAAGACATTCTATGATACAAATACTTGAATTGCTTCTTTAACATTCTTCTCAGTAAGGCAATATGGGATCATGATGAGAGCTGAGACAGGCCTGTGCCCAACTGCAGGTTCCTTTATGTCTCTAATCCTCAACTTGATGGCCTAGAACAGGGTCTGGAACATAGTAGTTGCTCAATAAATATTTGCAGACTAAGCTCTGTTTTCCTGATTTGAAAATAAGGTAATAATACATACATGGTAGGATTGATGGAAAGATTGAATGGAAACATCTGTAACGCATTGAGCACAGCGCCTGCCCCATAGGGAACCACTCAATAAATGGAGGTATTGTTATCAACTTCAGAAAGGGAGTATTCCTGCATACATAATGTAATTTAAATGCTTCACTCAAAAGTTATTGTTGTGTAAGC
Source organism: Vulpes lagopus (assembly GCF_018345385.1). Taxonomy (NCBI): domain Eukaryota; kingdom Metazoa; phylum Chordata; class Mammalia; order Carnivora; family Canidae; genus Vulpes; species Vulpes lagopus. Next base: position 16,180,838 of record NC_054848.1, read on the forward strand.
ATTTTATTATGGTATAATCTATTTCTTTAGTGCATTCTTGGATCACAAAAAATGATCTGGTGAGTAACTTCCTGTGGAATTCAAATAAAAGAGCATGTAGGGTAACTCACTGCTCTGTTTTCAAGCCACATGTGTTGAAATGCAAATGATTACAGGTCAGTTGCCTCATAGGCTATGATCAAAACTTTGTTTATGTAATGCTCAAAAGAAACTAACGAATGTATGATTCAAAGTTAACATTACCTGACTCATACTTATGTAGGGAAGATGGGAAGAACAGGGAAGTGTGGAGGAGAGGTCTGTGTTAGACATGCTTTAATGTTTTCCTTTATTGGTTTCCAAAATGCTTACTCCTTAGAGGTGTCATTTTGTTTCAGAGTTGTTTGAAGGGAAAGAATTATGAGACTTTGAGACTTGACAAGGAACTGAGAAGCCATTCTTGGAGCTTTAATAAGCTACTGTTTTCCTTCAGTTTACATTTTACTAGAACAGAAAAGACCCACTAAATGTTCTTGTTTATGAACAGTAATTCATAAGAGGGAGATAATACATTAAAATTTCATTTTCAAACTGATATTAAAAACGGCTGCTTTAACATTAACCAAAAATTGCTGTATAAAGTATTCCTTCAGAGGATAAACATTCCTGTTTTACAACTATCAATTTAGTTTGGTTGGTCAGAGCAGTGGTTCTCAAATTTTTTCAGTCCACAAACCATTTTAAAGCTAAGACCTAAGGACCACCGGTTTGTACTCATCACTATGAAAAAAAAGAAGAAAGAAGAAAGGAGAAAAGAAAGAAAGAAAGAAAGAAAGAAAGAAAGAAAGAAAGAAAGAAAGAAAGAGAAAGAAAGAAAAACACCAAACCCAAACTTAATGGAACTGTTGTTTTAGACCATGGCTGTTATTGTGGTTACATTTTTTTAAAAAGCTTGTATTTGTTTTTTTGAATGTACATTTGAGTCTGCAGCTAGAAAAGATACTTTAGAAAATATCCTGACATTTTTAATGACTTGGATGTAAGACCAGCCCCACAAGAGGACCTCGACTGGGGAAGTGACTTAAAGAAAGGCTATGGAATTAAATGGAACTTTATTCCTCGACCACCAACTGAACTCCAAATCTATATACTTGAGAAATCTGCAGGTTTAATCACAAAAATTGTATGAATGAAGGAGTGTCAAATCAAATCTGTTGCAGGAAAAATCGACTGTAGATGAATACTACCATACTTGGAGATGAAGTATATTTTTATCACACAACACACTGATTATGATTTCAGTAGCTTATTTTTAAGTCATGTTCCTGTTAACTAGTAAATAAAATGTATACTTCGGGGGCATATAAAATCCCTTTATTAAAAAATAAATTAGCACAATTTCAAAAAAATTAAATTTAAATAACCTACACTTGTTCACTAAATAAGGGATGAATTCTATAGTTTAAATGAAATTTAAAGAAACCCTACCTAATAAAACTATATGAAAATGTTGAGTTCAAGTGCTGATCACAGTTTTGGACACTCAACTGTCTTATACTTTTTAAAAGATTTCTTTATTTTAGAGAAAGAGAGAGGGAGAGAGAGCGCGCGAGCATGTGCACGCAGTGGGGAGGGGCAGAGGGAGAGAGAAAATCTCCAGCAGACTCCCTGCTGAGCGCAGAGCTGGACTTGGTGACTCAGGACTTGGGGCTCTATCCCACAACCTTCAGATCATGACCTGAGCCAAAATCAAAAGTTTGTCGCTTAACCAACTGGACCACCCAAAGCCTAGACACTTTGCCATCTTATATAATGATGGTGATGTTGACAGTAAAGCTAGACATATATTGAGTACATACCATGTGTCAGGCACTATTATAAGTGTTTCACAGGTATTAACTTCTTTAATATTCATCGCAATTCTAAGAATACTATATATTGATAGCAGTTAACAGCTATTGAGTACTTGCAAACTGTTAAATTGTTTACATACACTATCTTGTTTTGTTCTAATACATAATGTCAGCAATAATTAGTGTTTCATTCTGATAAAGAATGAATGTTTTGCACTATAATTTTTTCAGAAAATGTTCAGAAAAATGCTTGGGGGAAATGTATCATAAAATACAATTATATAAGTACTCTAAACAATCTTTACTAAATACATTTGCATGTCTTATCACTTTCTTATTCTTTATTTTTTTTCACCTTGCTAGAGACAACAAGGTTCTGTGAATGTCATTTAAAAAAAAATGAAACTAAGTTTCAGTTTCTCCAAAGAGCAATCAATATCATGCTTTTGAAATAATACTAAAGGAGATAATTTTCTTTTTTTAAAAAAAAAAGATTTTATTTATTTAACAGAGAGAGAGAGAGGGCACACAAGCAGAGGGAGCGGCAAAGGGAGATGGAGAAGTATATGCCCCACAGAGCAGGGAGCCCAACTCGGGGCTCCATCCCAGGACTCCAGGATCATGACCTGAGCTGAAGGCAGCCGCTTAATCAGCTGAACCACCTAGCCGCCCCAAGGAGATAATTTTCAAATGAAAACTATTCTTTCCATAATTCAGTATAGGTCTTTAGACTGCTCTACTGGGTTGAATTGTGTCCCTCAACAATGATATATTGGAGTCCTAACATCCAGTACCTCAGAATATGACCTTATTTGGAAACAGGGTTGTTGTAGATATAATTAGTTAAGATGATGTCACACTTGAGTACAGTGGGCTCCTAATCCAATATGACTGGTGAATTTATAAGAAGATATCCATATGAAGACAGAGACACAGAGAGAATGTCATGTAAAGACAGAGGATTGGAATGATGCATCTACAAGCCGAGGAACACCAAAGATGGCTGGCAAACCACTGGAAGCTAGGAAGAGGCAAGAAGCCAGAAAGTGGCAAGGAAGGATTCCCCTACAGCTCTCAGAGGGAGCATGGCCCTGCTGCCACCTTGATTTTGGACTTCTAGCCCCTAGAACTGTGGGCAATAAAGTTCTATTGTCTTAAGCCCCCCGGTTTGTGGTACTTTATTATGGCAGCCCCAGCAAACAAATACAACCACTGAGATTTTTGCTTATAGAGTTGCACAGCATTTTTCACTTCTGAAAACATTCTATCCACTATTAAGGACTTCCTAAAATAGTAGGTACATCTCAGTAAGCAATAGGAAAAAAATGATAGATAGGAATTTGGAACATGTTTAAAAATGGATTAGAAATAGAGCCTGGAATTTAATTTCTTTGGGTTAAATACTTAATGCTAATAAAATAACTCTTGCTTTTTATTTATAGATCTCTGGAATCCAGATGATCCTATATCAGCAATTTTTCCCGAGTATAGTATGTACTCACTATTATTTGTTAGATTCTAGTGAAAAGAATTATGCTGCAGCTTCATAAATCATTCCTTCTGTCCAAGAAGTCTGTGTTTGGGCTGATTTCATTTTTCATTTGGAAAGTAACTTCTCTCTACTTCTCTTCCTATATTTCTCAAGGTGGTTTGTGGCACGACCAGCTACTTAGTTCAACAAATTACAACTCTAGAGTTCATCCTGTCATCCTACCCTGTTCCCTCTCACCCCGTCTACCACATGATTTGACAGCTAGATTTTGTTGATTCTGCTTTCCAATCTGGATTCTGTCAAACTCTTCTACTCCACCACCCTCACTAGAGTTCAGGTCCTCACCATCTCTGGCCTGTATTATGATGGCTCCCTCTGGAATTTTCCTTTTAACTCATTCTCCACACTATGGCCAAAGGGTGCTTCCTAAAACGAAAATCTCATTTTGTTCTTCCCCTGCTTAAAATCCACAGTGGCTTCCCATAGCTCAGGATAAAATCCCAGAAGCTTTGCATATATGCAAGACACCTGCATTTCTCTCCAGCCATTAATGGCAATTAAGAGAAATAATTAAGGATTTATCATGTCTTTTCTTGTATAAACTGTATTTTGGACCAACCATATAGAATAAGTAAATGCAAGTTCCTTATAGAAGAATTTTGGCTTATAAGTGTAGACAGAGTGATAGAAAGGCCATTTTGAAATCCATAATGAAAGAACTGATTTAGGCAAAAATTATAAATGAATGAAGCCATTATATGAAAAGTGGACAGGGAACTTGAACTGGAAGGATCAGGCTATCACCACTTGAACTCACTGCTCACTCTTAGCACCAGAAAAGGTGGGGCAACCAAACACTCTAAGCCTCTTATGTCATGCAATGGGAATCATATACTAAAAATACCTATGAAGTCTTCTTTTCAAGAACAAAAAAAACCTATGAAGTCTTCTTTTCAAGAACTTGGAAGTGGAATTCAATTAAGCATCTAGAGCTGTGCTGTCCATTATGATAGCCACTTGTCACATATGGCTGTTTAAGTAAAATAAAATAAGAATTTAAAATGCATCTCCTCAATCCCACTAACCACATTTCAAGTGTCAATTTTCATCTTTGGCTAGTGACTATGGTATCAGTGCACATCATAAGACATTTCCACTCTGGTAGTGAGTTCCATTGAACTGTGCCCCTCTAGAGCTAATTTCTGTTTTCAGGGAAAAAGGGGCTAGAAAAAGAAATTAAATGACACCAGAGCAAGAAAATAGACAAATATACAAAGCAGTATTGAGAAAGAAGAACAAAGTTGGAGGTTTCACAATCCCAAATTTCAAGATATAATACAAAGCAGTAGTAATTAAAACAGTACAACACTGGCACAAAAATAGACACATACATCAATTGAACAGAATAGAGGCCAGAAATAAACCCATACTCATACGGTCAATTTATCTATGATAAAAGAGGCAAGATTTTACAATGAGGAAGAGGCAGTCACTTAAATAGTGCTGGGAAAACTGGACAGCCATATGCAAAAAAGTGGAACTGGACCACTTTCTTACATCATACAGAAAAATAAACGTAGATTCAATTAGCGACTAATTGTGAGACCTGAGACCATAAAACTCCTAGAAGAAAACATAGGTAGTAACTTCTTTGACATTGGCCTTTTCAACAATTTTCTAGATATGTCTCCTAAGGCAAGGGAAACAAAAGCAAAAATAAACTATTGGGGATGCACCAAACTAAAAAGCTTTTGCAGAGTGAAAGAAGCCATCAGCAAACAAAAAGGCAATCTTGAATGGGAGAAGATAATTGCAAATTATATAACCAATAAGGGATTGATATCCAAAATATATAACGAACTTAGATAACTCAGCACCAAAAAACCCCACAAATAACCTGATTAAAAAATGGACAGAGAACCTGAATAGACATTTTTCCAAAGAAGACTACAGACATATGAAAAGATGCTCAACATCACTAATCATCAGGGAAATGCAAATCAAAATGAGATACACTTGCACTTGTCAGAATGGCTAGTATCAAAAACAGAGAAATAACAAGTGTTGGTGAGGAAGTGGAAGAAAGGGATCCCCCATGCAGTGTTGGTGGGAATATAAATTGGTGCAACCATTGTGGAAAACAGTTATGGAGATTTCCCAAAAAAATTTTAAAAAGATATACCTTATGATCCAGTAATTCCACAACTGTATATTTGCCCAAAGAAAACAAAGCACTGATTTGAAAAGATATATCCACTCCCGTGTTTATTACAGCATTATTTACAATAGCCAAGGATGGCACCAAGCCAAGTGTCCATCGATAGGTGAATGGATAAGGAAGAAGTGGTATGCATGTACATTGGAATATTACTCAGCCATAATAAAGAATGAGATCTTGCTATTGGAAATAACATGGATGAACCTAAGGAATATTATGCTAAGTGAAATAAGAGAGATAAATAAAGACAAATACCAAATGATTTCACTTATATGTGGAATGTAAAAAACAAAGTCAAACAAAGAAGCAGAAACAGACCCATAAATACGGAGGACTGGTGGTTGCCAGAGGGGAAGGAGGCAAAGGGATGGGAAAAATAGATAAAGGGGGGTGGAAGGCACAGTATTCCAGTTATGGAATGAATAAGTCACAGGGATAAAAGGCACAGCGTAGGGAATATAATCAATGGTGTAACAGCAATGTATGGTGACAGTAGCTACACTTGTGGTGAGCACGGCATAATGTATAGAGTTGTCCAATCACCACGTTGTATACCTGAAACTAATGTAACATTGTGTATCAACTATATACTTCAATTAAAAAGTGAAGTATCACTATTGAAATCATGAATTTTAACAAAACAAAAGAGAAATAGGCAAAAATAAAGGGTGTGATACAGTCTTCAGGTTTAGTTGGTCAGGTTTCTGCAACAAGTCACTGAAATGAATAAAAAGAGGGTAGGGGGTAATGATTTATATTAAAAGAAACAACTAGATGTAATGTGCGGACCTTGTCTGGATCTTGGTTTAAACACACAAACCGTAAAATTTTTGAGACAGTTATAGCATTTTGATTATGAATAGAATTCTGGTGGTCTTAAAGTTTTTACTAAACTTTGGTATCCCATTTGGCTGTTCAGATGAATGCCCATTTCCCTGACTTTACCATCTTCAGCAGTTTCAAGTGAGAAGAGGACTCCAATTCTGGCCATCTTCAGCAGTTTCAAGTGAGAAGAGGACTCCAATTCTGGCTACATCTTGAATGTAGTAGTGAGTAGCCAGGGAACAAGGCAGAACTAAGCAAATCTGGCCATCTGGGATAGCAGGAAAGTTATCCCTTCTGTGTCAGCAAAAGGACAGCCCAGACAAACAAATCCCGGAGTGCAGCAGAACTTTGGAACCATTCTAAGGTGTGTATCACTCTCCGAGGGATGTCTGTTTTCTGGGAGCAAAATGGGGCTGTGGTTTTGGGAAACACTGGAGGCTGACTGTATCCTTAACAGGGAATAATCAATTTGATGTGAAGCCAAGAGACCAGAATTGAGGTCCAGAACTAGGAGATGGGGCTGGCAGGGATAACAAAAGGAAGTGGATCTGGGGTTGGAATTTCTACCACTCTATTACAAGCCTGGATGATTGGATAAATCATGTGAACTCTAGAATCTTGGAGAAAAGGGACCCAGATGAGCAGATTGCTCTCCTCTTTCCTTTACTGAGGAAAGACTCAATTCCAGAACACTTTATCTTACTGTGGTCCTTAAAGACAGAAGAGTAGAGAACCATTTTCAAATCCCACTCGCTAGATTGGTTTCCGCTAGTTCCATACTGGGGAAAATCTGTTTCCTTTGGTTCTCTTTTTCCTCTTCTTCCCCAAATATGGGTCATATCCAAAATTCTATCTTTTCACAGATATTTTATTTTTAATTGTGATAACAAACACATCACGTAAAAATTACCATCTTATCCACTTAAGGGTATAGGTCAGTAGTGTTAAGTATATTTACACTATTGTGCAACTGATCTCCAGAACTTTTTCATCTTGCAAAACTGAAACTCTGTACTTGTTAAACAACTTCCATTTCCCCCCCACCTCTGGCCACCACCATTCTACTTTCTGTTCCTATGAATTTCTCCATTTTAAATGCCTCATATAAATGGAATCTTACAGTTTCTATCTTTTTGGTGACTGGCCTATTTCATTTAGCATAATGTCCTCAAGGTCCATCCATGTATAGCATGTGCACATTTCTTTCCTTCTTAAGGCCAATAACATTCCATTGCATGTATATACCATGATTTGTTTATCCATTCTTCTGTCAATGGACACTTAGGGTTGCTTCCACCTCTTGGCTATTGTGAATAATGCTTTTGTGAACATGGGTGTGCAAATTCAAAGTCCTTTGACTACTTTGGTAGATTGCAAAAATGGCCGTAAATTATTCCCCTCTCTGTATCCATGCCCCTTTGTGATGGGACTTTGCAGTTTCTCCCTTCAAAGTGTGGAGTTTACCTCTCTACTACTTGAATCTGGGACAGCCTGATGACTAGTTTTGGCCAGCAGAATGAGATAGAAGCAATGTGTTGCTGGTTCCGAGTCTGAGCCTTAAAATATTTTGCTTGTTCTTTTGGAATTCATGTCAACAAACCCGGGTTAAACTACAAGATGATGAGAAAACATATGGAGCAGAGATGAACCATCTCAGATAAGGTCTGAAAGATGTACATTCTACATAATGGATAGGTAGCAGTTATGGAGTCATACTCATAAAGTTTGAATGGTGAGTTTTATCAATATCTATTTCAACCTAATTCCAACAACTGTCAGCAAAGCTGACCTGGCAGCTGGTGGCAGATACATGAGAGAGCCTGTAAGAGACCAGTATAAATGTCCAGCTGAACCCAACCTAAATTGCTAACCCACAGAATTATGAGCTAAATGAATGGTCATTGTTTTAAGCATTTTGATTTGCTATGCAGCAATATGTAAATACTATATATTATTTATCTTCTACCTACAGACATTTTCCTTGAAAATTTAATCCAATTTTTTAGGCACTTCTTTAAATGACCCCAAATCACTCTCCCTAGCCTTCACGTTGACCTTTTGCATAGCTTTATCTTGAATTTGGAACTTTATGTTGCATACTCCATCTTGATATCTTTTTAACACTTCAAACTCAATGTTTTGAAAGCTGAATTTGTCATCTAATATTCAAGCTTTATATCCTCTATTGACATTTCTATTTCTGCCCATGGTACTATTATTCTTTTAGTCAGCCATACTTGAAACCTCAGTGTCATCTTTGATTCCTCTCACTTCTTCCCATAGTCAGATGATATTTTTCAAAGTAATTTTTTGCCATCTTTCTTATCTTTATAACCATAGAACTGCTCACTCATCAAAGCTTCCTTACTGTTCTCCCATCTCTGGCCTCTGCATCCTCAAATTAATCTCATACACTGATTTAAGTTCAACTTTTCTAAGATACAGAGGGATGAGTTCACTCTTCAGCTTTATTCATTACAAGTGTATTTTCTTTGTCTGCTTATTTCAACATCTGGGTCATCTCCATTGATTTTTCTTCATTGATTGTTTTTTCTCTTGAGTATGGGTCATGCTTTCCTATTTCTTCATATGTCTAATAATTTTGGACTGTGTCCTGGATATTGTAAATGACATGTTTTTAGAGATTCTGGATTCTGTTCTGTTCTTCCAAAAGAACTTTTTGTTTGTTTTTGCAGGCGGTTAACTTGGCTGAGCTCAAATTCCAAACGGTTTCCCCCATGGTGAGCATCAGCTAAAATCTCAGTGTTTTTTTTTTTTTTTAACCTTACCTGGACTTCTTGGAGTCTGCCCTCTGTATGTGTACTTCCAGGATCAGCCAAAGATTTAGTCAATGTTTCAACACAGACTTAAAGTATTCCGTTTCTGGCCGGCTCTGTGGGAGGAGCGTGCAACTTTTGATCTTGGTGTCATGACTTTGAGCCCCATGTTAGGTGTAGAGATTACTTAAATAAATGTATCTTTTTTTAAAGATTTATTTCTTTATTTGTTCATGATAGACATAGAGAGAGAGAGAGAGAGAGAGGCAGAGACATAGGAGGAGGGAGAAGTAGGCTCCATGCCGGGAGCCGGATGTGGGACTCAATCTCGGGACTCCAAGATCGCGCCCTGGGCCAAAGGCAGGCGCTAAACCGTTGAGCCACCCAGGGATCCCCATAAATGAATCTTTTTTAAAAAAAGTACTCCCTTTCTGCCTCTCTCCATTCAGATTTCTATCCCCTCCCCCACCTCAGTCTAAACTCTGTCCTTGGGTTTGTCAAACCAGGAAAACAGAGAGTTTCACTGCCCTGCCAGGTGAAGAGTGGGACTTGCCTTCAGGCAAGAGGCTATAAAATAAACACAGGAAATTCACAAAGAGCTGATGCTTTTCTTCAAGTGTTGATCCCTGCAGTATCTGCCTGCTTTTGCTTTGCTCTCCAGTTGTCTTCCAGTAGGATCTAAAAACCAATCTTGTCAAGGGTTTCTAGTGGTATCTCAACAAGGGCATCACAAAGAAGTTACTCTGACTTCATCAGGGACAGAATCACTCCATTGATTTAAAACCCTCCATGATTTCCATTGAAGTCTGGACCAAATCTAGGACTTAGTATCTATTATTGACTCTCCCTAAATGGATTATCCATGCTTCCCCACTCGTGCTCAGCGCTTTGCCATCCCTGAGCTTTGGTTCACTTCATTTCCTCCTGTTAAATGCCTTTCTGATCTCTGCCTATGAAAACCTTCTCACCTCTCAAGTGTCCTAGGGCTTGGTCCTAGGTCTCTGTCCAATCTAGGTCTCTATCAACACTTTATCCCTACTGGTCTTTCCAGGTCCATGGCTTTAAAGACCGTCTATATGCTAATGATTCACAAACCTATATTCTCAGCCCTTTTATCTCCAGTGATCTCCAGATTTGTATATGTAACTGTCTACTTATCTCCACGTGGATGTCCAAAATGTATCTCAAATGTAACATGGTCAAATTAGGATTTTTGTTATCTCTTCCCTCTGCCCTACTCCCACTGCAGGCCTTCTCAATTTCAGTAAATGTCACCACCATTTATAAGCCAAAATCCTAAGGGTCATCTTTTATTCTTCTTTTCCTTTATACTCCTCACTGCTCCAGCAGGAAGTCTTTGGGATCTATCTTCAGAACAGACCTCGAATCTAGCCACTTCTCTCTCTGGTTACCAATGGAGTTTCAGTCATGATCTCTCACCTGAACTTTTTCATTGCTTACTCAGAGGTGTTCCTGTTCCTACTACTTCCTTACAATCCCTTCTCCATCCTGCAACCACAGGGATCTTCTAAAAATGCAAACCAGATCATGTTATCTTCCGGCACAACCCTTTAGTGACTTCCTAAAGCACTTAGAGTAAAACCCAAACTCCTTCCTTTTTTTTTTTTTTTTTCCCAAACTCCTTCCTATAGCCTACATGGTCTTACATGATTTGAATCCGACCTACCCCTTTGTGTTATTTTTTGGTTTTTTTTAAATTTTTCTTTATTTATGATAGTCACACAGAGAGAGAGGGAGAGAGGCTGAGACACAGGCAGAGGGAGAAGCAGGCTCCATGTACCGGGAACCCGACGTGGGATTCGATCTCGGGTCTCCAGGATCATGCCCTGGGCCAAAGGCAGGTGCCAAACCGCTGCGCCACCCAGGGATCCCCGACCTACCCCTTTGACTTCACCTCCTATCACTCTCCCCTTATTAGGCTGTGGCCACACTGACCCTATTTCTTTTCTCTCTCTCTCTCTCTCTCTCTCTCTCTCGCGAGAGAGAGAGAGAGAGAGAGAGATAGAGTGCCTGCGAGCAGGTGAGGGAGGGGCAGAGGGAGAGAGAACCTTAAGCAGGCTCTATGATCAGCATGGAGCCCGACACAGGCTCATGACCCTGAGACCTCAACGCAGAGATTATGACCTAAGCAGAAATTAAGAGTTGGATGCCTAACCAACTGAGCCACCCAGGCATTCCCTTATTTCCATTTCTTGATTTCACTAAACTCTTTCCCTTTCCCTGGAATGCTCCACTCTCAAATTTCTATCTTTTTGTCAGCTGTCTCCCCCATTGGATTGTACCTTCCATGAGGGCTGAGACCTTCCTAGTAAATTTTTCTTGAAAGAAGAAATGAATTCAGCATTGATGCACTTTCTCCACAAAGCCTTTCCTGTACCTCTCTCATGGCAATATTTTCTCACTGTCCTTGAATTTTATGTCCACATCTCCTTTAACATTTACTACTTCCTATCTCTTGTTATAGTCGTTTGTGTATGTGTTTTATGTTGTCAAATTAACTGTGATATCAGAATGGGCAAAATCCCTGTCTGATTCATCTAAATATTCCTCACCTGGGGCAGCCCAGGTGGCTCAGTGGTTTAGCGCCACCTTTGGCCCAGGTTGTGATCCTGGAGACCCGGGATCGAGTCCCCTGTCAGGCTCCCTGCATGGTGCCTGCTTCTCCCTCTGCCTGTGTCTCTGCCTCTCTCTCTCTTTCGCTCTGTGTCTCTCATGAATAAATAAATAAAATCTAAAAAAAAAAAGATGAAAAAAAATTTCCCACCTGGTATACTACAGGGCTTTGCATGGAGTGATGCTGATAAACGCTGAGTGAATGAATAAATAACCAGGTCACTATTTATTTCTCTTGAGGGGAGTATTATTAACATTAAAAACAGCAATAACAACCATCTTAGGCTGTTGCTAAATTCCTTTGAAATTAAAGAAACAAAATTCACCAAAGCCTATTTTATGAAATGTTTTAAGTGGTTTGTAATGTTTTAGTGCTTGATTAGAAATGACAGAAACTACTGAAGTATTCTGATTGAGGTGCATTTGGACAACACTGCCTGAAATGTTCATTCCACCGATATATCTAAATGTTCTAAAAACATACCAATGAGTCAGAACTAATTCAGCCAACAGAAGTCTGTGGGTACATTCTATATAATGGATAGGTAGCAATTATGGAGTCGTACTCATAAAGTTTGAATGATGAGTTTTATCAAAATCCATTTCAACATAACTCCAGTCCCTGAAATGGAAAAATTTTTACTTTGATTATACAAATCTTAGAGCTGAACCTCAAATAGACTGCTTTTTATGATCTCATCTTCTTCCTTGGCTCCATTTCACTTATTCTTTCTAGTTTTCCAGCCCTTGCTGCTGAACTATAGTTTTCCCTGGTACTATTTCAAGCCCCCACTCAGCATCTAAACTCATTCCCCAAGCCCATTAATGCCATATCACTTTCACCTCAGAAAGAAATACTTTTAAATATATTTTTTCATTTCATAGAACTATTCCCAAGTTTTATTGTCATAGTTTGCTGGTCATCTTCAGCTCATTTTTACTTGCTTCGTTACCTTTTCATATAGCAAAACCAATGCTTTAGATGTGGATTATTTATTTGGGGGTGATTATTTACTTTTACATATTCTCTACTTTTGCATTTTGCATGTATTCTGCTGTTTTTGCTCAGGTACAAAAAAGAAGTTTTAATAAATTGAAAAGATAAATTGAAGCATAGCCAACATAGAAAAACAGATGATTGAAAACAATGTGACTAAGGTGAATGAAATGCAAAGTTAAGATGCTTCTAATCTTGAACTGCAAAAGACATTGCTCATAAATGACACCGTGGAACAAGGTATTAAATAATTCAAGACCATTGATGTCATTGTTATCTGCACAAAAACATTTAGCTGAAGATAGCCTTTTCTCTCTTCAAGTTATTTTGTATAAGAGATTTCCCCTTCACATATGTTTCGATTCTACTCATCTTTTTATCCTCATAGCTAAGCTCTAGAGTAATGCACAAAAGTCTACTTAACATAAAATGGAGCTGAAGTATTGCTCTTTTGTATTTATACCAGAAATGACTTATCAGTTAGGATGTTTTTGACTGCAAAGGGCTAAAGACCCCACTGAAAGAAGCTTAAGGAATAAGGAAATTGTTATCTTATTTAACAAGAAAACTCAGGATAGAGTGATTGCAAGGTTAATTAATTCAGAGGCTTGATAATGTTATTAAAAGCTCGGGCTCTTTTCCTATTTTTCCTCTGCCATTCTCAGAGGACTGGTTTGGTCTTCAGGCTTGTCCCATCACGGCTGCAAGATGTTTACAACAGTTCCTGCTGTCATATGCAGACAACAGGAATTTAGTTTCTTATAGTTCTGTTGGCTAGAAGTTCAAAATCAGTTGTTGGCAGGGTTGGTTCCTTTTGGAGGTTCCGAGGGAGAATCTGCTTCATGCTTCTCTTCTTGTTTTTGCTAGTTGCCAGCAATACTTGTCATTCCCTGGCTTGTTGATGCTTCCCTTCAATCTATGTCCCTGTCTTAACATGGTGCTCTCCTCCGTGTGTCTCTGTCCTCACACGGCTTTCTTATAAGGACACCAATTACTGGATTAGAAGCCTTCTTAATCCAGTATGATCTCATCTTAAATAATTACATCGGTAAGACCCTATTTCCAAGTAAAGTCACATTCTGAGGGTCTGGGTGGATGTGAATTTTGGAGGGATACTATTCAACCCAGGACAGTGGTTAAATGCTTTCTAAATCCTTGTGACCCTTAACAACTTAATGGGAAATGAAGAATTTTTCCAAAGGAAAGTCAGTAGCCTGTCTGAAGGAAAGTGATATGAACATGGTAATCAACTTCTCTCATTATTAAAAAATTATACTCCCATACCTAAGTGTTTAACACATTCCTGTACATAAAACTCTGTAAAAACTGCTATTTCATTTTTGAAGGGCTCCTTCTATATTGTCTGAATACATTATAGGTATTGAGCAACTCTTTCTATAATGTTCATGTACAGATATGTATACATGTGTGAGACTATATGAATACTAGCAGACAGCTTGCTTTGTAGTGAATGATTAATGGCAAATATGCATTTGATGAGGTTTCAAGAAAATTATATTAAAATAAAGCAAAAACAGGAATAGCAAATCCTGATTGGATAGTATTTAACAAAGAAAGATTCTCAATATAATTTCCCCAAGTATATCCAATCAATTGTAAAGTTCTTGATTCAATCTTTTCCAAGGCCTCTTCCTTTCTACAAGTGGAAATTCAAGGAAACTCATTCTTAAATATCTCTGGCACTATTATTGCTCTACTCTTAAATGTTAAGATGAACATAGATTTTAATATTCTGGACCGTCAGGATAAAAACTGGCCAGCAAGTTATCAGAGTACCATGGAAAATTAGTGAATTCAGATCACTTAGCAGCATTGCTAGAAAGAGCAGGAAAGAACACAGGAACAGGTATCTTAGAAAACTCCTTTTTGGTTTTTGTGACAAATATGGGTAATAGATCTCATGTTCTTTTCTTGTCCAGAGAGTCTAGAGGAATTGGTGGATAAATTGTTACAAATATAAGAGCATCACACTTATTATTACTTAGTTCTGATCATTCCTATTCTTATATAAGCCCCATGAGAAGGACTAAGCCTGCCTTATTTATTTTTGTGTCCCTAGGGGTTGGCACGGTGACTAGCAAAGGGAGACAACAAAATATTTGTTGAAGCAAGTTGAAATAGAAATGGGCTTAACTCTTTATGGATATGGATAACTCTACTGCTAAATAATGAATGAGATGTCCTGGTACTCTATTTGAAATATTGATTTTTTAGTGTCACCTTGGCTGACACTGCAAGGTGCTCCCCAGTAACCATTCTCTTCATCTTTCCTTGGGAACATGGCTACCCAAAATGAAGACTACATTTCCCAGTTTCCCTTGCTACTCAGTGTGGCCAATGGGATGTTAGCAGAAATGTGCTGCAGTTTCCAAGTATCTTCCTTAAAAATGGCCAGTGTGTGCTCTTTGTTTCTAATCTTATTTTCCCTTTCTTCATCTTGCTGCCAAGGCACAGGTATAATAAGTGGATCTCTAGCTACTATTTTAGATCACAAGGATGAGGGCCACACTCTAGGGTTGTAAGGAGCTTGGGTTCTTGAGGGCTTTGTGAAGTAGGGCTGCTATACCACTGCTGGGTTGCTTACTTCTTTAGTATCCCCTCCCTGTCACAAGGTTTTTATGTGAGAAAGAAATACATTTTTACCTATTTAAGACACAGTTATTTTGGGTCTTAGCTATTTGCTACCAAATCTAATCCAAGTGGTAGTTGGAAATAAGATTTTTGGATTCTATAGCTGGAAGATGGCTTGGTTGAAGCTCACCACTCTCATTTGACAGTTCATGACCAAAGAGGTTAAATAATATATCCAGGTCATAAAAGTAGAATGGAAATAAAGCCAGGTCTAAATTCCAGTTCACTTCAGATCTCTTTTTTCTACTCCATGTTGCCTAATTGATGAAACACATCTGTCAAAAATAGTTCATAACTTCATTCTTATTTTTCCCTTGACTTTAGTTATATGATTATAAGTATTACCAGCCGCAAGTAAATAATCTTTCAGGGAATTGACTTGAATATTTGGTGGAAAATGTAGTATTTCTTCCATATCTACTGATCCCTTAGCTATATATTTGAAAATCTCAGAATTTTGTCTCTGTTTATGAGGACATTAAATTAGGCTAATACAGCTGGATTATAAGATAATGTTCACAATTGGTGTAACCATATACAACATGATCTACCTTAACTTCAATATTCTTTGGACATAATTTTAGCTTGATACAAGAAAAAAAACCTAGTTATTTTACCAAGTGTTTATGCCAAGTTTATCAATAAGACATATTTTTATGGACTGTATAATAAAAGCTGAATAAGAATGTCCTGAAAGTTAATGTGGTTTCCAGAAGTTATTACCTTACAAAGAAGCTTAGGTATTGGGAGAAATCCTTAACTATAAAATATATTAAGAGTAATCAAGGACAGAAGCAGGGTCTTCTCTAGCTGAGGTCTGGTTCTCAGTCTTAAATAGTTCATTCTCCATTTTTTTTCTAGTATTAACCTTGAAACTATCATTGCCAGGCATCAGTCAAATATCACATATAAAATGATGTGTTTTTTTTTTTCTAACCGAAGACATAATTGGTAAACTGAATAATAACATACAACTTGAAAAACAACCAAACATTGCCAAGAGATTGACTGTGGAATCTGTCTTTCTGGCATGATAAAGTTATTTTGATTCCAATAATTTAAAATTTGTGGGAATTGTATTTACTTTGTACAATCCTTTAAAAATTTTAAGTAATAGTATAATACAGAAATGTTGAGGGGAGCATATATTTATCTGCCCTAGTGAGGAGAATATTAAAGGACAGAAGTTGCACTAAGGCGTTAGTTCACAAATATTTTGAAGTCAGAGTCCCTTGAGAATTTGATGGAATTGATAGGTTTATCACAAGCAAATATCTATACTCAGGGTTGCAGGCTTCATTGGGATTATCTCCCTAGCACCTTTCTTCAGGAAACCACTTTTCGATTCACTTGGTTATCCTAGGAGACCCAACGCCAGTGCAAAATGAGCTCACCCCAGCCTGCATCCCATTGGTCAGTAGGTGATCACCTGGTCCAAGTCAAGCCAATCAGAGTCTGAGCCCAAGACTTCAGAACGAAAAAGGAGAAAGATGTCTCCTTTCTGTCATCAGATACTTCAAAAAGTGAGACTTAAATCTCTGAAGTATTTGTTAATCATGTTTTTCATCACCTGGAGAAAGCCAGTTTGCAGTAAGGGAGAAGAATAAAGCCAGTGAGCAGAGAGAAGTATAATAGAGTTCATCAACTGTGTCTCTTATTCTAGTGATTTTGAAGGCTCAGCCAATCATATTTCTGATTTTGGATTCTGTGAGAAATCTTTATCCTAACTTCCTCTTTCTTCTGGAACAAGTTTAGTTTGAGTATTTTCCACTTGCACAAAAGAGAGAGTACTACCTACAGCACACAGATGCAAGTGAAACTGTCCCTTCAATATTAGGGAATTTGCCAAGGGCTAAGAACTTCATGGTATTAGCATGAATACTCATGATCAGATGAATTTTGCTAATTAGACACCAATCATCTATTAAATTCAATATGTCTTATATTTACAAAAGTCTGTTAGCAGTTTAGATTATTGTATATATATACATATATATTAAACAAATTTTGCTTCATTCGCAGTATCCTACAATTTATATTTTCCCCCATTTCAGACTTCTCCATCCATACTCTCAAGATTTTAAAAAAAGTTTTAAGTGCTTTCAACATTATTGTATTGATTTTCCTTTTGAATATAAAATGAGAGAAAAGAAAGAACAGCATGCCACTTTATTTTCTCCTGCTCTAGGAAGCAATTGGGACCTAGCAAACCATAAAATAAAATTTATAAGAGTTCAGTTTGTGAACCAGAATGAAAATTTTACTAATTTACAGAGGGGTGTAGACTTTTCTAATGATTTGAACCACTGAGTCTTTTCTCCAAAGCACCCCCTTCATGATATACCTAGAAACCATTGTATTTATCAGAAGGTCATGCTGATGAAGATGGAATTGCAGAGAGAAGAAATCAGATGATAAGAGATATAGTATTCAGGCTTTGTTGGATCCTAATGATCTCCTCTTCTCAAGAACAGAATTGTAGTCAATTGGAAAGTTATAGATATCCTACTCATTGCACTGACAATTATTTTTTGGCATCTGTTCTGCTGGATGGATTCTGGATATCTTCTTGAATTTTTAAAATTTTCATCAGAGACATTATCTTCTCTCTGACTTTTGACTGATTCACTATTCGTGTAGTTTCTGGCTTTTGCCTCTACTTCCTGGACCAGGGGCTCTTTATTTTTGCCAGGTCCAGCAGATCTGACCAGGAGAAGATCTATAGAAAGCTGACTACTGAGAGCTTTTCCACTTCTAATCATGAGAATAAACTTGATAAAACTAAAAGAAAAACGTGGAACAACAACTTATGCAAATTATAGGGTTATAGCCTGAGAATAAACTTGTAACATAATTCTGAAAGGAGAGAGTAAGCTTTTGGAGGGTGGAATAATTCTCTTTGACTAAGTCTGCTCCCATTTCATTTACATGAGGCCTCCCTGTTTATAAATAGGTAGATATAATAGAGTCTCCATGATGAGAGATATTGCCTTTTATTATGTCTGTAATAGAGTAGGAGCTACACACAATATTTCATCAAAGAGAGTGTCAAAATCTAGAGGCTCTCCATATTTCCTGCTTTAAAATATTCATGCTTCCTTTCTTATGTCCTTTTGATCTCATAAATGCCATTGTATTTCCAAAAGAGAACACTTATAGGCTTTAGAAATGTACATGGGTTGTGACGTTTATAGCCAGGCTCTGACATTTAGAAAGGTTCATATTCAAAACACATCTTTCAGAATTAGCATATAAGACAGGGAAATGTAATCAGAGAAAAGTTACTATACACATACTTCAGGGTTTCACTTCAGGTATCAAGTAGGAATTGAATTGATTGAAATAAAAAATGTCTGCAGCAGGGTTCCTGTGAGTAAACCATTTTAGAAGTGGATCTTCCAGCCCCAGTCAAGCCTTCAGATGATTATAATCCCTGATGAACAGCTTGGCTGCTACCTCAAGGGAGACCAGGAGCTAGGACCTCCTGGCTAAATGATTGACAAATCCCTGACTCACAGAGATTATAAGATAATAAATGTTGATTGTGGCTTTAAGTTGCTAATTTTGAGGTCATTTGTTACAAAGCAATGATAACTGATAAAGCCTTATAGGATACTATGTAATCTTGCCCAAGGCTATTTCTCTGACTCTGTCTTCTACCACTGTTCCTCTTATCCATTGCCTCTAACTCTAGTGATTGTTTTACTAGGTATTGACTCATTAAGCATGTCTTGGTCTCAGAGTTTGTGTTATTACTGTTGCTCCTATTTGGAACGCTATTTCCACATCTCTGTACATAATTCACTCTTTCAAATCATTCATGTGGAAATAAGAAGATGTATATTTTAAAAACAATAGTTTTTCTCTTTTCTAGCAATAAATGCCTAGAAAAGGAAATTGTAAACATCTATTCCATTCATAATACCGGAAAAAAAAGACCACATGAGATTTATAAAAGAAAGCTAATAAGAAAAGTTCAGAACTGCCATGAAAAGGCTTATGAACTCGAATGGAGGGCTCTAAAACAAAATCTTACCAAATAGAAAGACATTTCAAATCTTGGAGAAGGAGATAATATTTAAAAAATTGATTCTCTCCAAATTAATATATCAATTCAATTAATTCTAGTTAGAGTGCGAATAGGGGAATTTTCATATCTTAAAAAAAGCCTAATAAGATATTCTTCTTTTGTCAGGTGAAAAAAAAAAATAAAGATCTGAGAAGAGCCAAGTATTTTTTCTTTTGAAATAACAGAATAGCAGGAGCAATATTTTCCAAATGAGAGAACATATAATAAGTCCTGATCAATATGGTAATATAAGAATAAACAGTTCAATGGGAAAACATGGAGTCCAGAAAAAGATTTCAACATATACAAGAATTTGGTAATGACAAATAATTGTGGGAGAGAGAGAATTATGTAAGAGAACTGAGAGCTGCAAGAGAAACAGAAGTAACATGAGAAAGAAAAAATTGTGAGAGCGACAAAAAGCTGTGAGAGATATAAGGAATTTTGGAAAAGACAAAAAATTGTGGGAAAAACTAGAGGATCATGGGAGCCAATGGAGAAATGTGGGAAAGATAGGGATTTATGGGAATGAATGAAGGATTGAAGGAGAGAATGGGGAATTGTGGGAATGAACAGAGACCTGTGAAAGAATTGTAGGAGAGATAGAATTGTGGGAGAAAATGGAGAAATGTGAGAGCTACAGAGAACTGTGAGAGAGAATGGGGAATTGTGGGAAAAATAAGGAACTGTGTGAGAATTGTGGAGAGGGGAAGAGTTGTGGGCCACATAAGGTATTGTGAGAGAGACAGAATTGTGGGAGAAACCAGGGATTCATGGGAGAAAATGGAGAAATGTGGGAGAGACAGGGAATTGTTGGAGAGAATGGGGAACTGTAGGAAAGACAAAGAACTGTGGGAGACATAAGTAATTGTGGGAGAATTGTGGAGAAACAAAGAATTGTGGGAGACCTAAGCAATTGTGAGACCAGCAAAGAACTGTGGTTGACATAAAAATTCATGGAGAAAATTAAAATACATGGGAGAGAATGAGGAACTGTGGGCAAAACAAAGAATTGTGGGAAATATAAGAGATTGTGGGAAAATTATGGAGAAACAGAGTTATGGAAACATTCGGAATTATGGGAGAACTGTGGAGACTTAAAGAATGTGAGAATCATAAGAAATTGTGGGAGCAAAGGGGAGTTGGGGGAGAGAATGGAGAATTGTGTGTGTGAGAGAATGAAGAATTTTGGGAGACACAGAAATTGTGGGAGAAACCAGAGAAGTGGGAGACATTTAGGATTGGTGGAGAGACCATGAGTTGTGGAAGAGAATGGGGAATTATAAACACAGATAATTGTGGAAGAAAAGGGGGAATTATAGTAACAACAGTTTTAAGAGACAATTTTTCTGAGAGAGAAGGAGCTATGTGAATGTGATGGGTGAATTGTAGAAGATACAAATAATTATGGAAAAAAATTGGAGAATTGAGGGAGAGAAAGGGAATTATGGGAGAAACCAGAGACTTGTTGGAGAGACAAAGAATTGTGGGAAAGACAAGGAGTTGTGGGAGAAAATGGGGGGAATTGTGAAAGACAATAGAGAATTTGGGAGAGAGGGGGAATTCTGGGAGAGACAAGGGACTGTGGAAAAAGCCAGGGAAGTGTGGAAGACAGCTGAGAATTTTGGCAATGACAGAAAGTTGTAAGAGAAACAGAATTGTGTGTGAGAAAAGAAGTCATGAATGAAAATGAGAATTGTGGGAAACAGTAGGAATTGTGGAAAAGACAAGGAATTGTGGGACAAACTAGAGAATTGTGGAGGAGAATGGAGAATTAGGGGAAAGACATGGACTTGTGGGATAGAATGGGAAATTGTGGGAGAATCATGAAAAAATGGGATTGTGGGAGACATAGGGAATTGTGGGAGGGATTAGAAATTATAGGAGAGAATGGGAAATTGCAGGAGAAACCAGAGAAATGTGGGAGACCATTAAAAATTGTAGCAGTAACAGAAAGTTGTAAGAGAGACAGAGATATAACTGTGTGAGATATAAGGAGTTGTGTGTGAGAACTGTAGGGGAGACAAGAAATTTGTGGGAGAAATCTGAGAACTGGGGGAATAAGGAATAAGGAATTATGAAAGAAACCAGAGAACCATGGGAAACATAAGGAATTGTCAGAGAAAGGTAACCATGGTGTAGAATGGGAAATTGTGGGAGACGTAAGGAATTGTAAGAGAAACCAGGAAAGTGTGGGGGACAATTGAGAATTATGCCAAAGATGGAAAGTTCTAAGAGAGAGAGAGAGAGAGAAAGAGAGAGAGAGAGAGAATTGTGTGAGAGACACAGAATTGTGGGTGAGAATGAAAATTGTGGGAGAGGCAAGGAGCTGTAGAAGAAATGAAAGAGTTAGGGGAGAGATAAGGAATTATGGGAGAACCAGAGAACTGTGGGGGAGAAGAGGAATTGTGGGAAAAACCAGAGAATTGTGGTAGCAACTAAAGAATTTTGGGAGAGACGAGGAATTAAAGGAGAGAAGGGAGAATTGTAAGAGAAGGGAGAAGTGTGGAATAAAAATGGACTACTTAATACATAGGGCAGGCATAATTGACTTGCACATCTGGAAGAAAATAAGACTGGACCTTATACAGACAGATAAATTTTAGATGGATTAAATGCTTAAATGTTTAAAAAAAAATGAAATAATAAGGATCCTTTGAGAACATCGAGGAAACTACATTAGGCAGGTGTAATAGGTTAGACTTTTTAAAAAATATATTTTATTTATTTATTCATGAGAGACACAGAGAGAGAGAGGCAGAGACACAGGCAGAGGGAGAAGCAGGCTCCATGCAGGGAGCCCGATGTGGGAGTCAATCCCAGGACCCCGGGATCACGACCCAAGCTCAAGGCAGACACTCAACCACTGAGCAACCAGGCATCCCTAGGTTAGACTTTTGTAACCAAAACTGGGCCCAGGTATATCTGACTTTATAAAATTATAAAAATCTCCATAAGTTTAATAGACAAACAATATATTTGGAAAAACTTTAACAAGAGCAGGCAGATATTTATTTGTTTGTTTATTTTTAAAGATTTTATTTATTTATTCATGAGAGACACAGAGAGAGAGAAAGGCAGAGGCACAGGCAGAGGGAGAAGCAGGTTCCCTGCAAGGAACCTGATGTGGGACTCAATCCCGGATCCCAGGATCATGCCCTGGGCCAAAGGCAGACACTCAACTGCTAAGCCACCCAGGTGTCCCAGACATTATGTATTTAATTTAAAAAAAAAAAGAGAACTTTTTAACTCAAGGTAAAAATGGGCAGAAGATTTAGAGAGACAATTATTTCAAAACTCACTCTTGTAAATATTTTTCAACCTAAGTCCTCGAAGAAGAACACATTCTTATCGAACAATTCAAAAACGTTTAAAAATCTGGATCAGGAGGCTCCTGGGTGGCTCAGCTGATGAAGCGTTGGACTCTTGGTTTCCGCTTATGTTATGATCTCAGGCTCTGCACTCAGTGTGGAGTCTGCTTGAGATTGTTTCCCTCTCCCTCCCCCCCCTTCTCCCCTAGCTCATGCTCTCTCACTCTAAAATACATAAATAAATAAATAAAATCTTAAAAAAAAGAAAACTAGATCAGCTTACACTTTATATGTTTGAACAATGTTCTCTGTAGGATAGGCAATTTGAAGATAAGTATCCCCCCCAAAATTGTAGTTCTATGTCCTAAGCTTCCTACATTTCTATTTTATACATATAATTTTTCTGCCAAGAGAAAAAAACAGGCCAAAATGCAAATCCAGATGGTCAACAACACGTGAAAAGATGCTCTTAGCAAAGGGAAATGCAAATCACAGTAACAATAAGACATTGCCCAAGAAACAGGTACAAAATGTAAAAGGATCTGTAACTTATTGCTAGTTGGATGCAGGGCAAAGGGTATTCTCATTTGTTGCTGGATAATATCTGACCTGCTACAGCTTTTTGTAAGACAATCTAGCAGCATCTATTAAAACTAAAAATCTCCAGGCCACTTGACCCAGTCATCCCTTTTCAGGATATCCAAGTCTTAGAAATTCAAAATAATTATGAACACAGACACACACACTGCTTGTAGTGACAGAAGATTATCAAAGTAAATGCCATTAGTAGGGAATAGTTAATTAAATTATGATATATCCACTGAATGGGATATTGTGCAATTAGCTTAAAAAAAAGTCAGGAGAAGAATACCAGTTTACTTGGAAATTTCTAAATGATATTTCTTATTGAAAAAAGGTACGAAAAAGCACATATAGTATAATCTTATTTTTCTAAAACAATAACCCAAATAACCCCTTAACTGCATATGTACAGAGGTGTGTGTGTGTGTGTGTGTGTGTGTGCATGTATGTACAAAATGTGAGCTTGCAAAAAATATGTATGAATAGAGATGAAATTGCTGTCATGGATTATTTGGAAGGGGGATATATGCCAGAGAGGGAGGGAAGAACAGGAAGAGAATTTTAAAAAGATTTCACCTAAAATTTTTTTTTATATAAATAAAAAATAAAAAGATTGCACCAATCTTTTGGTGCACTCCAAATGTGTATGATATAATCACATTTATGCCTTTTTGTAAAATTATATTTGTGAATAGAAACATATAAAGGAAAAAATTTTGAATGTGAATACCAGATTTTTTTTTAAAGTAAAGTAAGTGCTCTGGGCTCAGGGCATAATTTGAAAACATTTTTGGAAGGTGAATTCTTGCCATGAAATTCTTTTCATTTTTCTTCTTTCCTTTTCCTTTTCCACTATAAGCCAAAGACCAGAAAAGAAGTGGTAATGCAAAAGTTTTAATTGAGTTCTGGTTATCATAAGTTTTCCCTAAAGAAAGAGAATTACATTTGCTAGTATGCCCTCAAATTTTCCATGGAGATGCCTTTTAGCAGAAAACAGTAAATTTGTATTTTGCATTTTTCTCTTTCATATATCCATGCTTGTGATAATACAAAAATATTTAAATACCTTAATCAAAGTATTTAACATCCTGTTTGACTATCAGGTAGGGTCTTTCTTGGAAACAGAGGGCACACTCAATCCAGCTACCTGAGTAGGGTTTGACAGAGGAACAACTTACAAAAGCACGAGCAGTGGTTAGTGGAATCAGGAAGGGGTTCCAGAGTACTTACTCTGGAAGTGGTAATATTGAGAAGCTGTTACCACCTCTGGGCCTGCAGGAGCAAGGGGAGGGAGGGGCTATTGGGACCCAGCCAGCTGTGTGGAGTGGGGTCTCTGAGAGTAGCTGTGGCCTTCAACAGAGGGACACGGACAGCCTATAGATCCTGTGAAGACAGGACTGAAGGAATCAATATCTCAACCTCCTGCTCTTCCCACCCTCTGACCTCTTGATGCTTCTCATTCTTCATACACAACTGGAGGCCAGAAGACAAGGCAGCCTTGATGTAGCCCAAACAAATCAGCCTCTAGGAGCACAGAAGTGGGTACAGGGAGGTGGAGAGTGCATCTGAAGGGGCAAAGATTTCATCACTCTTTTCCACAACCAGTTTCTTTAGATAACTTGATGGTTGGTAAAGATCAATCACAATATTTAATCCATGGCTTTAATTATTGCATGAACTTGGCCTTATACTAATGGAAACCCATACTTGAAAAGCTTAGCATGAAGCCATATGACACTAGCTATCATGTGACATAATTAAAGTAGTTAGATGCCACCCAAAACACAGAAGAAAAGCTCCTGAGTTTAATACCCATAACAAATAAACTCTGATGAGAGTTGGGAAGAAGACCAGGGAATGAAAAAAATTTAAGTTTTCTCAAGGAGGAAGGAAAATCTCAGGACACAGGGGATGAGGGTCAGAAAATAAATTTCATTAATGTAACAATTTTGTCTAAAGTTGGTTATGTTCAGATGTATGTACTCTACACATAGACCAAAGATCATTTGTCCAGGAATTAGGATATCTGGGTTTGGATCTCTGCTACCACTTAGTTCTGTCACTTTACATAAATCATTTCTCTTCTCTGAGCTTGTTTCATTTCCTGCATAAAAGGGTAGGACTAAAGATCTAAGCTTCCATTCAGTTCTACATTGTATGATGCTATTATTTCACTCAAACAGAAAAAATTTTAAGAAGTTTTAGTTTTAAGTAATCTCTACACCCATCATGGTGCTCAAACTCACAACCCCCGGATCAAGAGTTGCACGTTCCACTGACTGAGCCACCCAGATGTCCCTCAAACAGAAATCTTAAGAATGACTTGATTAAAAGCTCAAAGTTGAGTCAGAAAAATAGTTCATAGCATTTAGAACAAGAGTCTAATTAAAATGATGATTTCAAGCAACTTCTAATTTTCCCTTTAGGATACCTCACCATAGAATTCAGCAGGCCACTAAGAGACAATAAACCTCCCTGTTCAAGGGATACTAAGTTCAAAGCATTATATCCACAGGGAACACTATTATTGGGCAATGACAATAGAGTACTTTAGGAAGAGACAGTAAAAAGGAGATAATCTGGTTTCAGTAGATTATAGTATAGCTGAAAACCTCTGAAGAATCTACAATAACACTTTTAAGAATGTAAAAGAAACAGAAAAAATACAAAGATGGAACCGTGGTATATCCTGGCCTCTTGTACTCCTTTCTGTTTCGCAAAGGGAGTACCTATCTCAAGGCTACCCCTGAATTATATGAATGGGTATGAAAATAGTCACATTGCTGTGGTATGCCAAGAAAGTGGCAATGAAAGTTGCAGTTTGACTCTTTTTCCTTATTTTCGTATATATCAAATGTTCTTGGAGCATTTTTATAAATTGGTCCTCTCTCACTGTCATGATTGGAGGATGAAAACACTGATAACCTATAAAGATTTTTTTAATGATGGTACTTGCTACCAGAGTCTCTCTTAATTTAATTTTTAAAAAGATTTTTATTTGTTTATTTGAGAGACAGCACAAGGAAGGGGAGTGGCAGAGGGAGAAGCAGATCTTGCTGAGCAGGGAGCCCAAGGCAGGGCTCCATCCCACGACCCTGGGGTCATGACCTGAGCTGAAGGCAGACAGTTAACCAACTGAGCGACCCAGGCACCCCAGAGTCTCTCTTAATTTTAGAGCAACATTGGTATAGGTCTATTTGATGACTCATATTAACAATAAAAAAAGAAGAGGGTTCATCAAATAGAAGAAAGGTGGAAGCAACTTATACTTTGTTAATATCTAAGTATGAATAACTTTATTTTAGAGATATAAAGCCCTGGTAGTAGGCAGTAATATCTAGAAGACTAGAAAGCCAATGTTCTATGATAATTAATCAATGTTGAGTAGAGGAAGATGTTCTATGATAGAATATGGCATAGATGGTTAGTCAGGGTTGTATGGGGAAAGGTGGAGAAAGGTTAGGGCCTGGGATGTGGCCCATCTGCCAGGGTCAGGGCAGTGGGAGTTGGGAAAAGAGGGACTGGGGTTAGCAGATAAAGTACAGCATCCACAAGGGGTGGTAAAAATCTGTTGTAATTCCAGATAACAACACAAACTAGAAATTTAAGAGGATCTGGGAGTTCTCATGAATAGGTTGAATGCATTGTGAAGGAACCTGAGGAGCAATGGATGAACCCATTGCTCCCGATTTCCTTCAAAATGAGAATGTAAGAAACTGGGTTCTTAAAGGCATGTCAGGGACAGGTACTTGGAGCCACCAGATAAATATAATCCATATTCCTAGAGCATCACTTTCATGTGGAGATTACAATAGAATTAGATGTAAAGTTTGTGACTTTCTATGATAAATTCTGAGACTTGAGAGAAATCCCATGCTTGTAGAGTTCAGTCAACTGTTTGAGTCCCACACTCATGTCCCCTTGACACTCATCATTCATGCACAAGCCTTTTGGTGTCTTACTGCAAACACCTGCAGCTCTCTGCCTGAGCTTTCTATTGGTTTGAGTAGTAGACAGCTAAATAATCCAGGAGTCTGTCCTCAGTCAATAATGAATGAAAGCTGGAATTTAAATACCCCAGCTTCCCTGACCTTGGGTGGTGTAGAAGAGTGGGGAGGAAACTTTGGTCTATGTCATACTGTCTCCCAAAAGCCCCAGTGGGATTGAGCTCCATGACCACAGAGGTAAGCTGTTCATTGAAGCACCCCAGATTGATGTCCTTATCTTTTAAAAAAATATTTATTTGAGAGAGGGAGCGAGAGCCCAAGTTGGGAGAGGGGCAGAATGAGAGGAAGAGAAACAAGCAGACTCTACTGAGCAGGGAGCCGATGTGGGGCTCGATCCCAGGACCCTGAGATCATGACCTGAGCTAAAGTCAGTTACTTCACTGACTGCACCCCTGGACTTCCTTACCTTTCTGGCTCACTTCCCTCACTCTCCCGTGGTGCTTCTTGGGATTGCCGCCCAAATACACCACTCAAATCTGAGTCTCCAGGTCTGCTTTTGGGGGGCAACTTGGCCAAGCCACTGCATCTGGTCTGAACCAAGCCTCCAATATTCTAGGGTAGGTGGGATGATAGCAGAACTTTAAGAGTTTATATCCTCTGTCTTTAAAGTAACTTTGCTGGTTCATTAAGAAACACTGATTTAAGAGACTTAATCATATTGCACTTCCAACTGTTAAACTAGTAGCCCTCAACCTTTTTAATTCCCCTCACTTAACTGTGAAGTACTACATATTATCTTCAATGATTCAGATGAACTCTGACAAAAGCACTTTATTCTCTCTCTATTACCCTCCACATACAGAAACCTAAAAAGTGGCAAAAGCCCCAAAATAACACACCAGCTCATGCTGAACCTCAGGGCCTTAGGAACGAACCATAGATTGTGGAGGAATCACCATGATTCCCCCAGAACTGGCTTCTTTCCCTCGTGTGTGATTTACCTTTTATTCAAAAGATACATATATTTAAAAAGCGCTAGTGGATTTCTCTCTTGTTAGGAATGGTTCTTTTTCTTTGGCTCTTATTTAAAAAGGAGAATTACAAGACAATCTCCCAGGACTCTTTATTGTTGCTTAATAAAACACGTTTAGTAGTAGTGATGTCCCTTGACTTGAGTTCAAACAACACAAAATGGTAAATGTGAATTATTCTATCATCCTTCATCCTGCTCATGCTTTATTACTTAATAATGCAGCTTTGCACAGAGTGTCAGCAGGCTGCTTAAGAAATGATTATAGTATCATGCTAAAGAGGTGGTACATTCAGTTGCTGTTACTTCTACAAATATTACTCCATGATCTATGCACATAATTTTTATTTCAATCTTTTTTCATTATTTCTGTAAACAAATTTTGGTAGCAAATAAAGGAATACAATAAATAAATGAAACAATAAACAACTTGCTCTTGGGGTAAACCGAATGCTAGTAAAGGCATATTATCATTGATAATCTAACTAAAATGTTTATAGTTTACTATCATTCTTTATTAAAAAGCACAAGGGTTATTAAACTGTACCAATTTAGTCTTCTTGCCCCTCGTAGGATTCCTTGAGATAAACAAGCAGGTATGTTTGAAAAAGATTTTAAATAACAGGAGCAGAATTGCTGAGAAAGATATATCCAAAGTGAATCTACTGGGATGCTGTAATGTTCTCTATTTAATTTTGTTTGCTTTTACTCACATTTCTCTGCAAGAATATAGAATAATAATTAAGGTACTTCTAAAGAAATGAACACCATTATTGAATTGCTGTGTTATTTATGGAGAAGCCACTAGCAAGATGCGTTTATGCCTAGGGTTTACTTTTGTTCTGATTAGAAAGTAACCTCATGAAATTTATGTTATTATAAATGGATCACTCACCTCACTTTGTTTACTGAAACACTGAGTTTTTTGTGACTCTGGACCCAAAGGCAATGGTAGGGCCCTTTCCTCATTTTTCTCCAAGTTTAGAGACCTATTCCAGTTTTAAAGATATTTTATTTCCCTGCAACAATCGAGTCTCTTGGCCCTGTGCTTCCATTTGTCCTTGGAAAAGCAATATGTATATATTATGAGGTAATTTTAGTAATACATTTATTATTTATAATCTTTAAAATATAGTTGTCTTTTCATGAGGGTTTATAGTGATTTTCTCCTGTAACTTGATCCAGGTTCTGGGATCATGCAAAATAGCTCAAATTCTCTGTATTCTGATATTACAAAAATGGCTTGTAAGACATTTGTGATAAGTAGGATGCATGTGACATTGAAATCACAGGATTATAATTGTCCTGCGATGACCACTTTGATTGATTCAGAACATTTATTAAAGGCCAGACAGATGGCCACTTCTAGGTGTCAATGGAACCAAAGCTGATTTGAAATTTGAGAGAAATTTGAATGTTGCAGTGATACTCTATCCTCTCTGCAGTTAAATTGGCTTTCTTTCCTTCTTCCCACCCTGTCCTCAACATTGACTGTAAAAACAAAATTATAAAAATCTAAGAGTATTAAGAGAAAAGAAACAAAGTTCCTAGTAGGACTAGTACATTTTTATTTGTTGCCTTCTATTCTTTGCCCATAGGCATTTATATTTTTAAACATAGTAGCAATCATGTATATGCACGATATTGTATTCTGCTTTTTTATTGTCAACTCCTTTATAAAGAGGGATCTGGAATTTTATAAGGAGATCGAGAAACGGGGCTAAGGAAGCTATGCCATTCTAGCTGGAAAAAAAAAAGAGGGGAAACGTGTTGATTGTGTGAGTTTCAAGCTTTTTAAAAGTGGTGTAACATTTACCTTAGATTTTCTTAACCAGAGATTTGAACCCAATCATCTTGGGTTGGAAAAGGGTATGGAATGTAATCAAACTAAAATTTGTGAATGAAAGTAGAGCAGCATTTGCTTTCTGCCAGATTGCTAATTAAATGCCATGGAAGACTTTGCGTATTTAATTTTAGTCATGTAAAGAATGTGCAATAGTTGGTAGGCAAGAGTTTTGGCCAGGAAAGAAATGACTGTATTTTTAGATCATTTTGCTACCTCTGTAAATTTATTATCCTTTGATGTAGCCAAAGTGTGGAAATGGAAAAGTTCCTCCTTTCATTTCCAGAATTAAGGTTTTGCCAGGTTAAAGGGTAAGGTACTTGAGGGTACCAGCAAAAGAATGGTTGAAATGATGTGCCATGAATTCTAGACAGAAGAGGCAAGGAGACCGAGACGGGGGAAAGCTGACAGATGAAGACAGAGTGGGAGATACGAAGGGGCTTGAGATCTCTGTAATAAGAACAGACATAATGGTAAAAATAGAGCAAGAGAACTGGAAGAGTGGAGGGTTGTGTTCAGCAGGTTTATTAAAACTGAAATAAAATCTGAAATGCAAGTGAGTTGGCCTATTTAAAAAGGTTTGTTTTGTTTTGTTTTGGTTTGGTTTGGTTTTCATGTTGTAAAACATTAGGCCCAGAATGGAGAACAATGCATGGGAATTGAAATCTGTTTATTAACTCATTCACACGTTAATTCAACAAATACCTGG
The DNA here is from genome assembly GCF_018345385.1 of Vulpes lagopus. Taxonomy (NCBI): domain Eukaryota; kingdom Metazoa; phylum Chordata; class Mammalia; order Carnivora; family Canidae; genus Vulpes; species Vulpes lagopus. The sequence goes on from NC_054848.1 coordinate 16,211,756, forward strand.
CTAAGCCCCTCCTGTGCGCCAGGCACTATTTTAGGGGCTGGGAATACAGTAGTGAAGGAGGCAGAAAAAATTTTTGATGGTTTGGAGTTTATACTCTAATGGAGGAGTCAGACACTTAAATAAATAAAATAGCAAATTGTAGTAAGATATAAATTACAGCAAGGGCATAGAGGCACAAGGGGTGCGTATTTTAAATACGGTGGTCAGAGACGTGAAGAGGGATGATGGGAGGGGGAACATGAAAGACATGAAGGAGGAAGCCAAGCAGATATCTGGGGGAAAGACCATCTAAGCATAAGAACAGCAAGCGTGAAGGCAGGCCTGTCCCTAACACAAATGTACAGCTCAGGGCAAAAGTACAGATGGGGCCCATGAACTTTATGTTCAGATGTTAAAAGGTATAAAACATAGTCTTCTATCCAAACCTGACTAATATACTTCACTACTGGCCTAGCAGGTCAGGTTTAGATTTAGTACTCTTGGACTCCTCAGGGTTTTGCAGTAGAATCTGGTGGTATAATAGGTCCCAGCCAGAGGTCAATCCCTCTTTCTCTTCCCACTCCATGATCCTCCTATCATGAGGGGTCTTGCACAGTGCGAGTGGCCACTCCTGACTGCATGTCCAAGTTCTGTCCACGCAGCCCCAAACAGCTACCCTCTGATGGCTCTTATTTTTTAAAGATTTTATTTATTTATTCATGAGACACACACACAGAGGCAGGGACATAGGCAGAGGGAGAAGCAGGCCCCCCAGAGAGACCCTGATGTGGGACTCCATCCCAGGACCCCGAGATCATGACCTGAGCCAAAGGCAGACGCTCAACCACTGAGTCACCCAGGCTACCCTGTGATGGCTCTTTGAATGAGAGATGTGTGCACTTGTGGGAGATGAACCAGGGAAGGGGCCCATGCTGGCCCTGGAAACCAGCTCTTGGCCCTTTGGGCAGTGTATTCTGGGGTTCTGTACCCAGAATGTGGTTTAGATGGGGCACAGGCTCTGGATAGGCACAGAGCCCTGACCTTACTGACTCTGCCCTGTGGGGGATGGTGTGGTTAGGGGAGGGTCCGAGCAGGGTCAAGGGGCCCAGGGCAGTGGTTTTTGCCAGGACCTAAGGCTGGTACGTACCTTGGCTTGTTGTGCTTAGGGAAGAACAAGAAGGCTATTCCCTATAGACTCAGGGTTTGAACTGTGATGAAGAAGAGATAGAAAATTTTTGTTCTGTGGATGTTCTGTCAAAAGTAAAGGAAGGAAGAAGAGGAATCCTTGAAGGGAAAAGTAAGGAAGTTCTTGGCAGTTTCACTGGTGGGAACCATAGAGCCAATATGACCCTCCCATCTTACAGATAAGGAAACTGAGTTACACAGCAGTTGTGACTTGGTAGGTTTTCACAGCTAAAGAATGCCAGACCAGTACCCAAACCAGGCTTTCTGATGTCCATTCTAGAATTCTCTTTACCACACCATGCAGTTACCATGCCCCTGAAAATGATCAAAGATGAAGCAAGAAAGAAGAAAATGTGATGTGCAGGCAGGAGGAAGGAAAAACTTCATAAAAACATGACAAAAATGTGGTATTTTAAGGAAGAGGTTTGCCCTTCATATGAATGATTCTTGGATTTTGGCGTATATTTTTGGTAGCAGTATGCGGTGAGTCACTAACAAAGAGCTTAAGACAGATGAGTTAACATAAATGGACCAAAATAAGCTGTGGTCTCTAGGCTGAGCAGCTGTTGGACAAACCTGCCAATATTTTATTTCCCAGAGACACTTGCAGCAGATTAAAGTGAGCAGGCGGTGAGTGCCACATTAGAAAATTGCATACCGTTCAGAGTTTCCTGTGCCTGAGCTGTGGCTCATCAGGGGAAAGGGGAACCCCCCCACCCAGCTATTTGCTAGAGCTCCACTTTGTGGAAGAGGGTAGGCAGGGCTGCAGGCCGCAGCAGGGTGACTTAGTGAAAGGATCATGCAGAGACACGGGCATCAGAACATCCTGGGTTTTCAGCCCTGACTGTGCCACTAGCTGTATAACCAAGGGGCGGCTCTGTCAGCTTCTCTGTGGCTCTCTTTTCAACCTTCTGAAAGGGGGCCTGGATTAAATGACCTCCTAAGTACATTCCAGTTTCAAAATGTAGAGTCCACATTCATCGAAGCACTGACCTTGTGGCAGGCACCTCGAGGAGTGCCTGACAATATGGATTTTCTCCTCCTTTCAATCTTCAACGTGGTTTCAACAGTAGACCCATTTTGCAGATTAAGAAACTGAGGCTGAAAGAGGATAAGAGCCCTGCCTCGAGTCATACAGCGAGTAATGGCAGAGCCTGGACTCAAACCGGAGGCTGTCTCAGCAACCTGGCTTCTTAACCACCGTTCTCCCTAAGTCGCAAGTTAGGAACACAGCGCCTTCAGATCGTTTCCCTCTCCACAGCTATGTATCTGTTTCAAATCGTTATGCTGCAATTGCACTGTGCTGGATTTTCAGGCTCTAATTGGAGCCCTTCACGGCATCTACACACTACACTGTGAGTGAATGGCATTAAAGATAGTAAATCAAATTCAGAACACACACCTCACACAGGACAGAAATAGTGTCAAGCAGGGCACAGCAGGGCCATTGATTCACAGGATCACTGGCGTCTTGAATATTTTGTGTGTCTCTCCAGTGAACACTCTGTACTGCGTGTTCCTGCTGATGTCACTGGGAGAGACGTCTCATGAGGAGACACCCTATTTGAAAAGCCAATTCAGTAACCTCCTCTCTCCTGATTTAATATGATATGGCCATGGCAACGGTGGTAATAGTGGCAGCTTCTTTGTTCTCTTTCATAAATTACACACAGTTTAAGCACCTTCTTGTACAGCTTCTCTGCTAGTGAAGACATTAGACATCGGAGGAGCATTCCTCTCCATTACAAAATAAAATAGGTGATTTATCTAACTTCTGCTCAAGATTGATCTCTAGTCGGTGACTGGTAATCCTGTTTTTCAACTCTATAAGGATATTTATGACCAAAATCACACTTTCTGTAGTTCTTTCTCTGATGGTTACATATATAGAAATGGAGAACTGAAGCAATATCTAATAATTCCAACCGAAAAAGCACTGCTGCTTATATTTATTTGGATGTCTTAAGACACAGAGACTTTAAGCTGAAAAGGGAAAGAAATAGACACTCAACCTATTGAGGACGACTTGCCTGGCCCGCAGATCTAATGGAGCCTCCTCATCTGGTGTTAAATCTCAATGTCACTTCTTTTACTATCAGATGTTTTTGTTACTTCTAAGTCAAAAGGCAAATAATAAAATGTAGTGGATTACATTAATGACCTCAGTTCTTTACCTCCTCCTAGAGCTACATCCTTTCCCATGTGACCTTGGGATTTCTTTCACTAAAGAGCCAGAGTTTATTTTCCTTCCCCTTGAGTACAAGAGCCTTGTAACTTTTAGCCAGTAGAATGTGGTGGTAGTGGTGGTGGTTCAGTTCCAAATCTAGGCTTCAAGGAACCTTGAGTGTTTTCATTTGCTTGCTCTTCTTCTGTGTCTGCCATGAGAACATGCCCTGGTTATCCTGCTGGAAAACATGATGTGAGGCGCAGAGCTGAGTTTCCCCAGTCACTGCTGCCAACCTTATCTTAGATCGCTGAGCTGCAGCTGCCTGAAAGACCTGTTAGTGAGTCCAAGTGAGATCAGAAGCACTATCCAGTCTAAATCGCCAACCCACAGGTTTATGAACGAAATAAATGCTTATTGTTTAAAGACATTGAGCCTGGGGGTGTTTTGTTACCCAGCATTATGTGGCACCTGATAGCTAATACAGAAAATGAGACTTCAGTTGTCAGGAAAACACCCAGGAGGTACGGAGAATCCAACTGGGATTTAACATAAATTTGAAGTCTTTCCAAATCAGTATGGTTATGGATCCCCAAATGGTTATTCCACACACGTACTGAGTCTATTATTGGTGAGACCCCATGCTGAGTGGAATGTCCAGGGACTGGGAGCCTAAGAGAAGTGAAAGTAAATGATAAGCGTGTTCCAGAGAGGCTGGCTGTGGGAATGAAGTTAGTCAAAGGGCTGATGATATTTAGGGTGGCAGAGGAGGGCCAATTCAAGGAGCTGGCGGTGGGAGCAAGGGTCAAAGAGAAAAACAATGACAACAGGATGAAGTTAAAAGCTGAGATAAAGAGAAAGGTATCGAATGTCAGTTAGGAAGGAAATACCTGTAGTAGAGGTGTCTATGCATGATTATTTAAATAGCAAATAGGTCAAGTTAACATAAGAAAGCATAGCAATGCCTTCAGTACACCCCCATCCCAGAGCTATCCAGCTTAGCGGATAGCTAAGCTGCCACTGTCTGTCTGCTCCCCTGTATCCACAGGCTTTTTCCAGAATCGTGGAAGGTCACTTTACAGGCCAGAAGTGCTGGGAAACTATCATCGATGCCTCCCCACCCCCATGTCAGTCAGCAACAGTCAGTGGCCAATGACTGTGGCAGTTGGTATGGAGGTACCCCAGCTCTCTCGGCTTGTGGGTGGGAGAGTTTTGAAGCCTGTGTTTTACACTTTTCACATCATTTGCCCACAGAACTCAGCTCCAGTCACCTATCGTGGCAGCTGGCTTACCGACACGCTCTATGTGCTGCTTTCCTTTCCCCATCCCTTCCCCAGCTCACTTCCCCACTCACTCCAAGGCCACTTAGCCTCCCTTCTGCTTCTCTTCCTGCCCCAAAGCCCTGGCAGCTGCTGCTCTTCCTGCCTGAACTACTCCTCCCCTGACATGCGCAGGACTCATTTCTTCCTGTCCTGCAGGTCTCAGGCTGACTCTCACCTCATTGAGGGCGCCTTGCCTGGCCAGCAGATCTTTTTAAAATTATTATTATTATTTTTATTGGAGTTCAATTTGCCAACATACAACATAACACCCAGTGCTCATCCCATCAAGTGCCCCCCTCAGTGCCTGTCACCCAGTCACCCCCAGCAGATCTACTGGAGCTTCCTCATCTGGTGTTGAATCTCAATGTCACTTTTTTTACTATCAGATATTTTTCTTACTTATTTGTTCGTTTTCATATGTTTTTGGTAAGGGTGTAAATTGGCAAAACCGTTTCAGGAAGGTCATTCAGCAGGGTGTACTAAAGCCCCCTATTGCATTCCTAGGTATGGATCTCAGGAGAATGAATGCTTCTGTCCACCAAAACGTTTATTACAGCTTTGTTCATAATAGCTCCAAACTGAAACCAAACCAAATGTCCCTCAACAGGAGGAGGGATAAATAAATTGTGGAACAGTTCATGGAATGGTCTACAGCAGAATACTACACAACAATAAAAAGAATGAGCTTCTGCTACACATACCACATGGATGAATTTTTAAAAAATATTTTTATTTATTTATTCATGAGAGACACAGAGAGAGAGGCAGAGACATAGGCAGAGGGAGAAGCAAGCTCCCTATGGGGAGCCTGATGTGGGGCTCGATCCCAGGACCCCAGGATCACGACCTGAGCCAAAGGCAGACGCTCAACTACTGAGCCACCCAGGCGTCCCAGGATGAATTTCATAGAAATCACGATTAACAAAAGAAGCCAGGCACAAAAGAGAATATATCATATGATTCCATTTCTATGACATTCACAAAGAATCAAAACTAACGAATCCGTGGTGGTAGAAGCTGGAACAGTGGATACCTCTGGGTGGGAGGATATTGACTGGGAGGGAGCCTGATGTGCTGGAGATATTCTCTATCTTGATGTGAGTGGTAGTTATATGGGTATGTACACATGTGAAAGGTCAGTGAGGTGTGTACTTAAAGATGAGTACACATTCTATGTATGTCATACGTGAATAAAATGAAAAATAAAAAAGTGGGTTCCATGGGAGTAAGGACTTTTTTTTTTTTTTGATTTGCACACTACTGCCTGACTCAAGATGCCATCGGGAAGTACTTCTTGACTGACCAAGTGAATAAAATGTGGATTTGCCTTAAAAAAAAAACAACTTTAAACTAAAAATTAAGTCAAGTCTTCTTTTTTCAAATAAAATGAAATGAAATGAAATTTTATTTTTTTACATATTTTTTAAATTGGAGTTCAATTTGCCAACATATAGCATAACACCCAGTGCTCATCCCATCAAGTGCCCCCCTCAGTGCCCGTCACCCAGTCACGCCCCCCCCCCGCCCACCTCCCCTTCCCCCACCCCTAGTTCCTTTCCCAAGGTTAGGAGTCTCTCATGTTCTGTCTCCCTTTCTGATATTTCCCACTCATTTTTTCTCCTTTGCCCTTTATTCACTTTCACTATTTTTTATATTCCCCAAATGAATGAGACCATATAATGTTTGTCCTCCTCCGATTGTAAGTCAAGTCTTCTTGAATATCTATTCCAAGTGCTGTAGATAGTAGAGGAATCAAAGATGAATTGGCTGAATGAGAAATATATAACTGATTATATAAAATCGCAGTATATAATAAAATGCTGTAAAAACAGATGCCAAACAAAGTATTAGCAGTGCTAGAAAGAGAAGAATTTCAATTGCAGCTTTGGGGAAATGAGATTTGATCTGGCCCGGGAAATATTTCTGCAGGTAGGGCTGAGTAGGAGAGGAAACAAAGAAGGGGGTGGGTATGAGTGGCAGGGAACAAAGACTCAGAGCCAGGAAGCCCAGGGAAATGGCAAGGCCTGAGGTGGCTGCAGTCAGAGGGGAGAGGTATGGGGGAGGGAAAGATGAACATCTGTCAAAGCTGCTTGGGGCCTGCTCAGAGACGGCCTGGGCTACTTTGCAAGGAGTTGGGCTTTTACTCAATTCATAGGGATAAAGTTTCAAAGGTTCTAAATCAAGAGTGATGTTGAAGGGAGAATTGTTATCCTCTCTAAATTAATATTTAAAAATACATTCACTTACAGAAGAATCTGAAAAGCTAGTTTAACACAAAGGACACAAATCTGATATAATCACTGCTGCCGCTTTCACTTGGCAGCTCTGAGAGACTTCAAAAACTTGAAATATCATTCACATACCATAAGATTGACCATTTTGAAGTGTGTAGTTCAGTGGGTTTTAGTATATTCACAAGGTTGTGCCACCATAACCACCAGAACATTTTCATCACCCCAAAAAGAAACTCCCAAACTTACCGTATCCATTCTCCCTGTTTTCCCTTTTCCCCAACCCCTGGCCACCACTTAGTCTACTTTCTGTCTCTGCGGATTTTCCTAGAGATATTTTTCTATGTGTGTATGTGTAAATATATCTTTCTTTCTTTCTTTCTTTCTTCTTTCTTTCTTTCTTTCTTTCTTTCTTTCTTTCTTTTTCTTTTTCTTTTCTTTTCTTTTTTTTTCTGCTTCTCTCTCCATTCACACAAATGGGTTTGAACATACTGCAAAGTAAGCTATGTTGTCTCTTGAACATACATCTTGACTCTTGACTCTTGAACATATCTGATTGGTTTGTAAAAAAAATTCTGGGTGGCAGGGCAAGGATGGATGGGAAAAAAGGTTGGGGGCACTGAGACCACTTGGCAATACCTACAGTACGGAGGGGGCTAGCCATCCGGCTGGTGAGATTCAGGACTCCAACAGTCTCATGGATGCTGGGGTGTGCTTTCAAGATCCTTGCTTCAGGACTGGGGTGTGCTTTCAGGATCCCCACTCATTACCCCACCCAGAGGAAATGCTGGTGGCCAGTGGACCTCAGCTGAGTCTCCTTGGCCTTGCCTTCACCTGAAGAGAGCTTGTTAGCCAAACATCACACTCTTTCTCTAGGGCAGCTTATATGCAAAGATTGGTCGATGCTGGGGGTGGGGATGGTTATAAATGGCCAGACACCTTTCTCAATTTGAAAAAAATCTCTGAAGGGTCATCCCAGCTCCAGAGCTCCCTAAAAGCTGAGGCCTTTATTGTGATTGTATTGCCACCCATTTCTTCCCACTGCCCAGACCTGCTCCCTTGACTCCTCCACAGGTGCTGTTCCTACCAAACTTCCTCTACTCCTACCTCAGTCTCAGAGTCTGTTTCCCAGGAGACAGGACCTGCGGCAAACAGTGAGGATGGAAATGGAGCTGGCGTATGTCCACGTCTTTGTGGAGCAAGTGAGTGGACAGACCTTGGCAATCACTTCGAGATGTGGAGTGGGAAGGGTGGGAGAGTTAAAGAGAAGGAGCAAAACAAATATTTATATATATAGTTTATACATCAAATTTATATATACATGCACACACACTGTTTATATAAATATGTAAATATATAAGACGGCCTTAGGCACTGACTCAGAGCCTACTTGGTACCAGATACAAGCTGAAGGTGCAAGATGAATTATATCTGGTGCTTTTCTTCAGTGAATCCACAGTGTTTTGGGTCAGATGGAGAGTAAACAATGCATTCTAATACAATTTGTTGCACACCATGGTAAGGGGCAGGAAAAAGTGATGAGGAAACATCATGGGAATGAAGCTGCTGCCAAGGTTTGAAGCCGAGGGGTCCTGAAAGATGGTAAAGTCATCATGTGACATGCAGAATGGAGATAAAAGAGTTTGCAATTAGAAAATTTTTAAAAATATTTTATTTATTTATTTATTCATGAGAGACACAGAGAGAGAGAGAGAGATTGGCAGAGACACAGGCAGAGGGAGAAGCAGGCTCTATGCAGGGAGCCCGACATGGGACTTGATCCTGGGTCTCCAGGATCAGGCCCTGAGCTGAAGGCAGTGCTAAACTGCTGAGCCACCCGGGATGTCCCGCAATTAGAAAATTTTGAAAGAGTTAGAAATTGGGGTCTGGAACTCCTGAGAGAGGTCACTGATAGAAATCTATGTCGAGGTGGTGTCTATACAGAAATGATAGTTAATGCTTTGGGAGTAGATGAGATTGTCAAGGGAGATGATGTAAGATGGGAACCTGAGAAAGATCTGCACAGAGCTGACTCATTTCTGAACCCAGTCTGCTACTCCCTGTGCCAACACCCATGGCAGACAGAGCTAAGTTAACATACGGCCCCGAATTCTTCTTAACACATGGCTTCAGGCAGCCATTACCAATAAATCCACTTACCATTCCCAGTTTCCTCTCAAAGTCTAGGTGTGGTGACCAGGAACAATTGTGGGCCTTGGAGGAAGAGCAAGCTGCTCTGATGCTTAAGGGCTGAGAGAGCCGCTAAGAAGGCAGGAGAAGTAGAAGGGGAGTGGCTGTAGTGGGGCCCCAGAAGGAAGAAGAGCGTTTCAGGAAGGAAATAAAATTTGTCATGACTGAGTAAGTTGAGGACTTGAGGAGACAACGGGATTTGAGGCCAGTGATGACCCCACGGAGGGTGCTTTCACTAGTGGTTTGCAAGAGAAGTGAGATGAAGGAAGTTTGTGTACAGAATGGGAGGGGTTTTCAAAAGGCCTGTGTATAAATGGCCTGCCTCGGACCCCTGTGGGGGGCTGGTTGAAAAATGCATTTCTAGGACTCACTCAAGAGCCACTGCCTCCGGCTGTTCTCTGGCATCCCAGGAGCACTTCTGTCAGGGTCATCTGTGTAGCAGAGAGAGGCTAGAAGCCATGGGTAGGTGCTCACTGTGGGACATGCTGTTGATGCAGTAGGCCTTGCCACTCAGTATACACTGTCGGTGTCACACAGAAGCATATGTGACTCTCTGCCTGAGGACTTTCTCTGGCCACTGGAGCACGCTTGCCCGCTTGCCAGAAATGCCAAACAGTGCATTTCCCAGGGAGCACCTCTCAACTGATAAAGGACAGAAGTTGGTTGATAAATATTTCAGTTCCCTCGCCTCTCAAGGGGAGCAACTGGGGGCTTGTTTTATATGGCTTCTCAGTAGTCCTCAGTCTGACGTGCCCAGAGCGTGCTCAGTAACACATTCTGCATTTGGCTTCCTTCCTTCTGTCTCACTTCCCTTCTTTTCCACTGGTATTTCAAGATCACCTTTCACCTAAACTATTAGTAGCCATTTCCTTGTCTCAGAGTCAGCTCCTGGGGAACCCCAAAGCTCACCCATCTCCTTTCTTCTTCGTGGGCACACAGAACATCTGCATATTCCAGTGGCCTTCACTGTCTGGTTAAGCCCATTGATGAGGCTCTGACACATGGACAGAAGTGGTATATATCACCTCGGGGCCTGCGCATAAAGCTCCTGGTCAATCCGTCTCAATCTTTCCTTCTGTGGCAACTTCAGAGGCCATGCAGTTAAGATGGCAGCATCATAAGACAGAAGTGACCTGGATTCCTGAGTCATCAGTTGGAGGGAACCTACTAAGGAGAGCTGTCTCGCTTGTGCCAGACTGGGACATGAATGAATAAGAAATAGAACTTCAGTATGTTAAATCACTGAGCTGTTTCTGTTACAGCAGCTAGCACGAATTACTCTGACTCACATACCTGCCTTCTCAGTCTTGCCTTACTCAATTCTCCAGAATGGCTGCTCTCCACATTTCTTTACAAATATCCATTCCCTCAGTGTGGCTGATAACATAGCTGAAAACAGCCATGTGTTAAAGGCAAGGCATACGATTATCTGGGGGCACCTGAGTGGCTCAGTTGGTTGAGTGTCTGCCTTTGGCTTGGGACATGATCCCAGAGTCCTGCGATCGAGCCCCAAGTCAGGCTCCCTGCTCAGTGGGGAGTCTGCTTCTCTCATTTCTCCCCACTTGTGCTCTGTCTCTCTCTCTCAAATAAATAAATAAAATCTTTTAAAAAGACATATAATTATCTGATTAAAGTACACTCAGTGAAAAAAAAAAAAAAAAGTACACTCAGTGATGAACAGTAAGAATTGAATTAGCTACTGAAAGACAGTTCTGTTTTTAAATGGATTCTCGTTTCTTAGGGTCTGCAAGGGTGATTTTCCTACATATTGGGGCCCTTTTGAGGTCTTTGCATAATCACTGGCACAGCCCACTCCTAGCTCTATCCGTGTCATTCAGGAGAAAGACGGGTCAACCACTTCTAAGAGATTGTTGGCCTCTGGCCCCTGGGATGAACTCCAAACTCACTAACCTGGCATTTCCAGGTGTCCCTGGTGGCCCTAACCTCCATTCTTTCCCTGATCTTTGCCCTCCTTCCTATGAGACCTCTCAAATCATACCTTGTGACAGGGTGTGTTTTCACACCTTTGCTCCACTGTGCCCTCCACCTGGAGTGTCATTTCCTCTCCTTCTTTCCAGCCCCAGCCCCAGCTCATGGGCTCGACTCATATTTTGTCTCCTCTCTAAAGCCCTGAAATCCCATTTTGCCTTCCCTTGCCACTATTCACTTGGCTCTCAGTATTTGCTGCTTATTATTATTTCTTTTCATATGTTTATGTCCTCCCTTCTGCACTACAAATGAACCATTTAAGGGACAAATTATGCCTATTTCTCTTTTTAATCCCCATAACTATTAACATAGTGCCAGGAACATGATTACCAAAGATAGACAGATAGATTGCAAATTGAATTTATTAAATATCACAAATGCAAAGTCTTGTTCATACATAATTTTTTTGAGAGAGAAACAGTGTGGGGGAGAGAGAGAGAGAGAGAGAGAGAGAGAGAGCAAGGGGAGGGGCAGGGGGGAGGGAGAGAGAGAATCCCACAGTCAGCATGGGGTTCCATCCCAGGACCCTGAGATCACCACCTGAGACAAAAATCAAGAGTTGGATGCTTAACTAACTGAGCCACCCAGTGGCTCTTGTTCACAGATAATTTTTAAAAACGTATTCAGGGACACCTCACTGGCTGAGTCAGTAGAGTGTGCAACTCTTGATCACAAGGTTGTAAGTTCCAGCCCCACATTGGGTGTAGAGATTACTTAAAAATGAAATCTTAAAAAAACCTAAAAAACTGGGCAGCCCGGGTGGCTCAGCGTTTTAGCGCCGCCTTCGGCCCAGGGTGTCATCCTGGAGACCCAAGATCGAGTCCCACGTTGGGTTCCCTCTGTGGAGCCTGCTTCTCCCTCTGCCTGTGTCTCTGCCTCTCTCTCTCTCTCTGTGTCTCTCATGAATAAATAAAATCTTAAAAAAAAAAACAAAAAAACTTATTTAGAAATAATTGTGAAATTACAGAAAAGTTGCAGGAATAAAAATAGTATAAATAATATGTATAAATAAATGCTTTTGCCTAATTTCACTTGTTCCCTTCCTATAAATATTTTACCTTATTTTCTTTATATTTTTCTATTTACCTACCTATCTTTTATGATTTTCTCTTTATACACACACACACACACACACACACACACACAGAGGCACACACACCCTATGATTTTCTGAGCCATTTGAAGGTAACTTACATACACCTTTACCTTCAAATACTTCAGTGTGTGTTTCCTAAGAATACAGATAGTCTGTTACCCTAACCACAAAAAAAGTGATCAACTTCTGCCAACTTTTTTTTAAAGATTTTATTTATTTATTCATGAGAGGCACAGAGGGAGAGAGAGGCAGAGACACAGGCAGAGGGAGAAGCAGACTCCATGCAGGGAGCCCGATGTGGGACTCCATCCCAGGTCTCCAGGATCACGCCCCCGGGGCTGAAGGCGGAGCTAAACCACTGAACCACTGGGGCTGCCCAGTTTCTGCCAACTAAATACTGATACAACACATTTGTATCAATAATTTGTTCTCATCCCAATTTTGTCAATTGACCCAATAGTGTCCTTTACATCATTTCCCCTCCACTATAGGATCCAATATAGGGTTAGATGCTGCATTTAGTTGCCATGTCACCTAGACTCCTTAATCTGGACCATTTCAGTAGCCTTTCTTTGTCTTTTAGGACATTGTTATTTTTCACTTTTAACCCTTCTCCCCCTTTTAAAAGAATGTCAGACTTTGAAAACATCTTCTAGGTTTGGCCAGCTATTCCAGATGCATGGATATGGCCAGGTGTGGGCTTTCTGAGTAGTCCCAGAATCACTCCCAGCAAGACCGTAGACCTGAGCCTCCTCTTCTTCTCATTTTGAACTTATAATCAATGGCAATATTTTTCATGCTGCTGTACAGGAACCTTCAACTTGTTCTATTTACGATATCTTTCTCCTTACTTAAGTGGAGTTGGAGTGGAAGAGGAAATGGCAAATCTCTTTCTCCTCCAGCTTCTGCTGGCCTGCAGGCTGCTGCGGAGGAAAAGTCAATAGAGGAAGTGAAAGAGTGAACTGAGAAGTTGAATCTAAGTGGTGGGCTGCTGAGTCTCGCCTGTGGTGTATCTCTCCTTCGAAGGCAAAGCATTCTTACAGACAACATTCAACCATAGTTAAATAAAATCCCTATGCTGTAGAAAGGGAAGGCATTAGTAATTTCCGTTGTCAATGAGTGGAAACAGACACACTGACAGGCACGATGGCTTTTTTACTCTGAGTCTTAGGGGCAGTGAGGAGTCATGGAAAGAGCTGATAAAGGAGTGAATCTGTTCAGGAGATTTGAATCTATTTATTATCGTTGCTGCCAAGTAGTTATGTAGCTCTGCAAGTCATATCCTCTCTGAGCTTTGATATCATTATCTGTGAAATGAGGGTTTGGAGTAGACCTGGGTGGCTCTAAGTTGCCTTCCACGTGTCTGACGTTCCGTGATGAGGAACTCCAGCATATTTCCCTGCACATCTAAGGCATGCCTACTATGTGTCGGGCATTGGCTAGGATAAATAAGGTCTTGTCTTTGTTCTTAAGGATCTCCCAGCATGGTGGGAGTGCTGGAAGGAAGGCACATAAGCCAAGAGTTGTAGGAAGGGCCACTGCAGGCAGGGGCAATTTGGAGGTACTGGGGTGTTACAAAGGAGACAGTAACCAACTTTCCCTGGGGAGTGGAATGCTTCATAGAAGATGTGCCAGTAGTTGTTGAACTGAGTCTTGATGGCGGGGACAGGGGCTTTCCAGGCAGAAAACACATGGCTGTTTGTGGACTAGACATACTTTGAATTTGCTGGAACATGATGTGCCCAAGATAAAGTGAGGGCAGTGAAGCTGGAGAGGTGGTGAGGCAGAGCTTGATCTCGGAGGGCCACTTTGCCAGGCAGAGAGGGGTTTGAGGGGTAGGGTGGGACTCAAGGCAAGGTCATGGGGGACTCTCTTGCAGCAGGTAAAGGATTGAAAGATGCAAGGGACAGAAAGCAGCAGAGTGACTGGAGGCATGTTTAGGAGAAAGATTGAGAAGGTTCACCAGTTGAGTGTGGAGCTGAGAAAGAGAGGGTGGGCTGTCCTGGAACAGTGTTTCTGATTTGGGCAAAGGACTGGACTGTGGTGCTAAGTGCAGTTGGAGGTCCCGAAGGAGGAGCAGGCTTAGGTATAATGAGATCAGGTTAGGATATGTTGGTCTGAAGGTGTGTATGGGCCACAGGTGCTTGTCTACATGGATCTGAAGCTCAGGAGAAGTCTGGGCTGGAGGCGGATTTGATGGTGAACATGTTAGAGGTGTGAAGGATGTCACCCAGGGAAAATGTAACTTTAGGGAAGGACCATGACTGACAGGGAGGAACAGGAGTTCTGTTGTCTCCTTAGGCCTCATTCCATATCTGCTAAGATCTTCTTAGCTGTATGATAGTGGGCAAGTAACTTTGAATCTGTTTCTTCATTTTTAACAATGGCCCCAATTTGTAGACTTATGGGGATTAATTTGAGATTTAAAGAAATCCAATCTATGAAACTTCTAAGAGGAACAGGAAGATGCTCTGGGAAACAATTTCATGCCGCTTCCTACAGGTGTCCGGAGGAGCCATCTGCAAAGCTCTCCTCACCCTTACTGCCTCACTTGCCACAGCTGTTTGTAACCAAGTGCTCAATTTCTCTGAACCTTGGCTCTGTCCTCCGCGAAACAGAGACAATAACAACTCTTCTGGTTATCTCCAAGAATTCTTTTGAAAACCAAGTGAGATAAAGCTTGTGTGGACACTGCCATATAAATGTTAGTTATGATCAAAATAAAGGAAACAAAGAGACATGATCAATTTGTCAGCGTTTTCTGTGCTGTTACCACCATAGGGTGTCTGTCAGTATCAACCCTGAGGAATGTTCTAACCAGTCAGTGGCAGAACTGGAATAAAACTGAGTCTCTGGCTCCTGGTCATAGTTCTACTAGCCACTATTTTACTGACCTGGGATTTCTCCCGGGGTTGTGGGGCAGAAGGGAGTAGAACTGTAACTTGGAGAATTTGTGAGACTACCAAGGCCTTGAGGTCTCTTGTGATCGCTGCTTGTCTACTCTGCTGTGTCCTTGGCTAGGAAGTGTAAAGATGAACTCTGCTCTTAACGGTGTGATCACAACTCCTTGAACTTTCAAAAATTCTCATCTCCAGGTGGGAAAGATAACCCCACTAAACAAACAGAGGTATTACTGCAATAACATGTAAACATGCCAGCACCCAGAAGGTCCTGGATAGACTAGTTCGCTGGGCAGGCCAGATTTTCAGCACAGAAGACAGTAGTATTCACTGGGTGAGGCAACCCAGGTCCAAACTAGCCCATGATTATAGAGGGCCTGGGCCAGATTCTGGTCTGGGTGGCAGGGATGGGTGAGATTGATGGCCTGAGCTCAGGTCAAGGTCGCTTTAACTTGTTTTTTTTTTTTCCCCAAAGCAGCTAACAAGCCGTGCAAATGAAACATCTGAGATAAGAATGCAGGGAGGTAGTTGCAGCTCCCTGTCACTTGTCTTGCTTTCCTGAGTAATCCTGGCGGCCTGAAAACAGTGAGATGTCCCCTAGGCCAGAGGAGCCCAGAGTTGTAAGCCCATTGCCATTTAAATTTCAGCCATGGAAGCATCCAGAAACTTGTACAACCATATAAGGCAGGAGTCTGGTACTCGGCAAGCCCCTTCGCTCAAGTCTGAAGCCTAGGCTTGGCCCCTGAAATTCTTGCTGGAGCACCATAGGGGCAACTGCCTCTCATCTGCGCTTAGGAGTTTTTCACTGATGGTTCATTCCAGGCTTTCTGAAGCTGGCCTTCCTGTGGCTTACATTACAGAGTTAAACCCCTGTATCTTCTCTTCCTCCCCCCCCCCTTTTTCCTGTTCTCTCTCTGTTTTTAATAGACTATGTTTTCTAACACTTTATATTACAGAAAAAGTGATACAGATAGTTCCCACACGCCTCCCCTGCCCCACTACCTTGCACAATTTCCCCTATTATTAACATCTCACATTAGCAAGACCCATTTGTTAAGATTCGTGAGCCAAAATTGATACATTTTTATTAACTAAAGTCCATATTTTCTTAAGATTTCCTTAGTTTTCCCCGAATGTCCCTTTTTCCAGGATCCCATCCAGGACACCACATGACATTTCATTGTTGCATCTCCTTAGGCTCCTCTTGGTTGTGACGGTTTCTCAGATTCTCCTTGTTTTTTGATGACTCCGAGAGGCTTGAGGAGGACTGGCCAGGTGTTTAGTAGGAGGCCCCACTGTTGGGATTTGTCTGGTGTTTTTCTCACGATTGAACTGGGGTTGTGGGTTTGGGGAGGAAGGCCACAGAGGTGAAGTGCCTTTTTCATCACATCACATTACATCAAGGGTACATGCTGTCAACATGACTGATGACTTCTGATGTTAATCTTGGTCATCTGGTGAAAGCAGTGTTTGTCAGGTCTCTCCACTACAAGGTTACTCTCCCCTTGTCCCATACTGTCCTCTTTGCATGGAAGTCACTCTGAGCAGCCCACGTTTAAAGAACTGGAAGCTATGTCCACTTCCTTTAGGGTGGAGTATCTACAAAATTCATTTGCACTTCTTCTGCATGGGAAATTTCTTTCTTCTCCCCATTTATTAACTTATTCAATCATTCATTTATATCAGTATGGACTCATGGATATTTATTTTCTATTTTGAGCTATAATTCCTTGCTATTTTATGTATTGTGTTGTTCACATTGTTCCAGCTTTGGCCACTGGGAGCTCTTTCAGTTCCTCCTTTCCTCCTTCCTTTTCTTTCTTTCTTTCTTTTTATTTAATTTAATTTAATTTATTTATTTATTCATGAGAGACACAGAGAGAGGCCGAGACATAGGCAGAGGGAGAAGCAGGCTCCCCGCAGGGAGCCTGATGTGGGACTGGATCTTGGGACTCCCAGGATCACGCCCTGAGCAAAAGGCAGATGCTCAACCACTGAGCCACCCAAGTGCCCCTCTTTCTCTCTTTCCTTCTCTCTCTCTTTCTTCCTTCCTTCCTCCTCTCCTCTCCTTTGCTTTTGCACTTCCTTACTTTCTGGCATTACTAATCTCTTTTGAAAAATAATTCTTGTTCAGTTAATTCACTCAACCAAAATGCAGTGTGAGCTTACTGTATACCAGGCAGAGAGAATTCAAGAATGAGCAGTTCTTAGATCTGCCTTCCAGGAACTCTCAAGGGCGGGGTGGGGAGGTGGGCAGAAGGAAGGAGAAACAGGCAAGAAAAGAGCGTGGCGAGCGCTTTGGCAGAGGGTGGAAGCTTAGGATGCTTGCCCCAGTTATGTGTATTCACTTCTCTGCCTCTCCTGAGCATTTCTGGCTGATTCTCTTAGAAGAACCGTCAGCTCCACACTCTGGGCTAGTTTTTCTTTCTTCCCTTGGTCTCTGCTCAATTGCCACCCTTTTAAAGGCAGGGGAGTATTACAGAAAGAGCATAGCAGCCACCACAGATAAATGTTAATGATAATCTACATTGATGTTTATCATGCATAAAATGGTTCCTGGCTGTAGCGAAGAAGGACTACAACTGCCCTCTGTTAGTGCTTTGCAACTTCTGTGGACATGGGTAGCTTGGTGATCATGGATAAAAGGGAAAGTGAGCAAGAACTTCAGGAGCAGGAATTTGATTTTCTTCCCTCCCAACCTGCAGCCTTGTTGAAGATCAAAGAGCAGTGTCCCAGGAACCTGCTCTCTCAGTCCCCTGGCTTCACATTTCCAAAGTCCGGCTAATGGCCAACCCTTGGTTAATCGACATCTGAGCAGTAATTATTTTTAGATTGCCCACTATATGTTCTGCTACTCAGTGTTATGTGAGCATGTAATGAAATCCATGCCCTAGTGCATTAACTAACCTTTTGAAAAAAACCTTTCAATAGCATCTCCCCCAGCTTCCCCCTTCACAAAGAGCTGGCAAAAAGCCCCTGGACTTGAATGCTAAATGTTGAACCATTAAAAACTCTGGTGAAAGCCATGAAGTCATCAAGTATTGACCTGAGAGAACATTTAGCACCATCTGATTTCTCCATCCTAACATCAACATGAAACGGACCTTACATGCCAATGAATCACTTTCTCTATTTAAGTTCACAGGGTTTGACTAAAATAGCTCCCTTGGTACAAAATGGAAATTCAGCCCAGGGATTATAATGGTGAGTGGTAGACTCGAGTTTTGTGTTTTCATCATAAGAAAAGGAAGGCTTACTAAAATTAGATTTTTTTTTTTTTTTTTTGCTGGGGGAGGGATGTTAGGGTAGAAATATCTTACTCACAGAAGACATTAAGATATTAGAAATCCAGGCCCATGTGTACATTTTCTTAATATTCTATGTTCTCCAAATGTAGCATGAAGATCTTTTTTTCAAATGTAGATTCTAGTACCCCACACAGACATACTGATTTAGTTGGTGTAGCAGATGATGTTGGGTTCCTGTCCATATTTCTTCAACCCTTACCATTTCAGTGCACCCCAACCTGACCCTCAACTTCTGAGATTTTCATCTTTTTGCCAGAGCGCTCTGATTTTGCAGGAATTAATGCAACCCAAGTGCAGCTTCAATTGATGACCGGGGGAAGTAGTGTCCACACACAACTCCCTCTCTTCCTCAGTGGCCTTATTCTGAGGTGCATGTACTATACTGTTTCCAAAGTCCCCAAGTGGTATTAAGTTTGAGTTGCTCACAGTGGTAACTGGTATAAGAATGTACCTTTTATGTTCCTTCCCTGTCTCACTTCCTCACTCTCTCCTACTTGTGTTTCCTGGGACCACCTCCCAAATCAACTTTCTGCAATTGAATCCTCATCTCAGGGTCTGCCTCTGGGGGAACTCAAACTAAGATATTTGGTCTAGAGTTGAGCCCAGTAACCTGCACTTTTAACAAGTACCCAAGGATGATTTGGTGCACATGGTACCACATCTAACATTTTGAGAAGTTCTGTTCTGAGAATCTTATGGTAATTAAATGTAAGGTTATTACATTCTTTTTTATTGTTCTACCATTTTCTAAAGACTGCATTGCCCTCAAGTCTTATGACTATTGCTTGGGGAGAGAGAGGAAGAGCAAGAGGGAGGTTTTATCTGCTTGACTTCTTTCGTTCAGGATCCAGGCAGGGGCGGGGAGTGGGAAGCCAGATGGTGCCCAGTTAGGTCTCCCTTGGAAGTCAGGGGGGTATGAAGGGGACTTGGAGGAGTTGAAGTGGCCCATTCCTGAAAGATCTGTCTTGAGTACCACAAACGGAGAAATAAAAGCCAAGGAATGAAAGAGGATCAGCGAGTGCTAGAGCTTCAGAGCTGTTGGGTCATAAACTGAATGTGTGGAACCAAAATAAAGTCAGAGAGGTGAAGGAATAGGCTGAGGGCATGATGAGAGGGGGTAATGAGGAGACCGATGGCCAGTTCAAGGTCAAGCACATGCATGCCAGTGGCTCATTCTGGAGTTTCTATCATATGTCCTTGATATTCTCTGTGGAGCTGAGGATAGGCCAGTATACATGACCCTTGAGACAGACTGAACATGAATCATGACACACGTGCACACTCGTGCGCATGCACACACACACACTCATTTGAAGGAATTGGACTTTGAGACAACTTTGAAGAAGAAATCATGGGTAAAGCAGAACTTCATTCTTAATACCTATTTTTCACTTTACTTACATGTATTTTTCACTTTAGTGTTGTTTTAATTCTACATTACATGTCTTTTCAGAGTATAGAGCTTGTAATGGCCTTAAATTGGACTTGGAACGCACCCCTCAAAGAGCTCTGCAGGTAGCAGCCACATACTTACTGAACTGCTGCCCTTTGTTCTGGATCCAATTCAGAGTGTCCATTCTAGTCTACGAGCTAGTTGTTCCTACTACTAAAGTTCCCAGGTGAACACCAGCTCATTTGACTGAGATCTGACCCCTGTCAAGCCCCCACCATGTCCCCTTCTGTGAAGAAGTTGGACTTTGTCCCTTGTGACTCCAGCTCTTGGCTGAGATTGGATTCCTCCTAGATCTTACTGATATCAAGATGCTGCCATTCTTAGTTATCTTGCCCAGATACCTCTGCTCTTGGGTCCCTGCCCACTAGATTAACAGATAATCTTTCAGACTTTTGGAGCCAGCTGTACAAGCCTCGGAACACTGTAATAAAGATAGCTGGCCATGTTCCTCGGGACCAGCCTTATTGGACCACTTAGAATATTTAGCCAAGCTCTACTGAACCCTGCTATGTTGCTCCTAGATCCCAGCATGCTTTGCAGCTGAACCTGCATGGTTAATTGAAAAGAAGCTTTAAAAAGTCACAATTACAAATGTAAGTTCCACCAACAATATCCATCTGTGTTTTCCAAGCCCTTTGAAGAGCGCCTGGCACAGTAGGCATTCAATCAAACTTTGCTGAATAGATGAATGAGACGATGTAGACAAGGAAGTAAAGGAATATGGCATGTCACATAGAGAGCTTTTCAATTAGCTCAAATATGTATGTATTATAAGTGGAAGGGGGACTAGACATAACTGTTTAATGAAGAGTTTCAACTCAGTGGGGATGGAAACATGAAAGTGTTTTATTTAGCTTTAATCTCTGCTTCCAACTGTGCTCTGTCTTATTGCCCTTCCTGTTTTCTTAATAACATATTGGGCAAATTCCATAACTTTCTGGTCACTTCTGATTATTAGAAGTCCAGTCCAGTTTAAAATTTCAGTCTCAACTTTGATCTCAATCTCATTTCCTCTCCATGCCCAAGCCTCAGGTTGAGCTGTGTTGGAGTGGCCTGGTCTAGCTCTAAAATATAACCTCCCCTCTTTCCAAGGCCTAGCTCACCAAATATGTTGGCTGAGCAATGGTGGGAGAGGAAAAAGAACAAGGGTCTCTTTACTAAATGCGCTTTTATTGTTGCTCTCTTGGTTGCTGTGACTCCTTTGGTACACACTGCCAGATTTCTGTACCCTCTGGTGGCAGCCTTCCAAATGCTGACATTTTATGGGGCACATGGTGAGTTCCTTAGGGCAGTGGTTCCCAGAGACCCTTTCTTTGGTCTGCAAGATCAAAACTGGTTTTCATACTAATACTGAAATGTAATCTGTCTTTTTCACTGTGTTGGCATTTGCAATGATGTTGCAAAAGCAATGGTGGGTGACACTGTCTGTGCCTTAGCATGGATCAATGCAGTGGCACCAAACCGTACTAATAGCTATGGTATTCTTCATTGCTGTCACTTTTGGTAACAAAACAAAACAGAACCCAATCTCATTTAAAACCGGCCCTGATAGGGCAGTAAAAATTACTAATTATGTTAAATCTTGATCTTTGACTATATGCCTTTTTAATACTCCGTGTGAGAGTAAGAATGCATAAAGCACTTCTGTGGCATGCTGAAATATGATGGTTGTTTTGAGAAAAATTATGTGTATGAGTTGCAAGCTGAACTAGCTGTGGAAAATTTTCATGGAATTCATTTTCACTTGGAATAATGCCTGACAGACACACTATGTGTATTTAGCACCACTTTCTTGTGAATAATTTAAGTAAGCCTGATGTTACAACCACCTCAAAAACAAAATTGTTGTCAATGGGAAAATTTGAGGTTGCAAGTGAAAATTAAAATTTTGTAAACTTGTATTCACCATTGTGAGCATGAAAGCTGAGTTTCTGAAAACTTTTCTGGTGAGTTGACAGGTGAGATCAGTGGTGATATTAAAGATGTGACTTTTTGAAATTATATCACCAAATGTGTGAACATTTGAAACATCTGCATAACTCAGTGAACCAACACTCTCCAATTGTCAATGCATGATTTTACAATGCTATGTATGGGTAAAGGATCCATTAAAAGTACAAGATGGACCAATGGATTATAATGTAACAATATGAAAATTTCATTGTTATGATTTGAGATTTCATATTGAGACTAACCTTTAAGAAAATACCTATCAAGTTTTAGTGTAGTACCACAGAAGAGCATTTATAATTACCTGAAAAGGTCATTGAAAAACACAACCTTTTAAAACATTTTTTTCATTTTTTAAATTAAATTCCATTATTTAACATATAGGGATTTATTAGTTTCAGAGGTAGAGTTTAGTGATTCATCAGATGCATACAACACCCCATGCTCATTATATCATGTACCCTCCATCACGCCTGTCACTCAGTTATCCCATCCCCCTACCCACCTCCCCTCCAGCAACCCTCAGTTTGTTTCCTATAGCAGCAACTGCACTACCAGGTATTTATCCAAAGGATAAAAAAAACTCATCCTTTCTAACTACATATCTGTGTGAGGCAACAAAGTGAATGCAGAGCAGATAGGAGGACCCAGCTCTCTTCTGTTAAGTCAGAGATTTGCAAAAACAAAAAACAAACGCCACTATTTTTTTGGAAGGGATAGCTATTTTTCATTAAAAATGTGTTATTTATGCTAACATATAATGGGCTTTAACATTACTTTGCGACGAATCCACAAATAAATATTAAAAATTCTCAGTTTCAAATTTACTCCGGTACAGTAAATCTCAATACCTATAACTCACATGAACAAAAGCTCTTTGGGATCTCAATAGTTTCTAAGAGTTGCAGAAGGATCCTGAGACCAAAGAATCTGAGAAATAGTGATTTAGAGCTTTGCCACTCCAAGATGGTCCACAACCAACATAATCCGATCACCAGGGATCCTGTTAGAAATGCAGAGCCTCACCCCAGACTCAGTGAAGCTGGACCCGTATATAACAAAATGCCTGAATGACCCGTGGGGGCACTGTGAGGGCTGAGAAGTATTGTTGCAGAGGACCCCAGAGGCCTCCCTACTATATAGGCTCCTGATGGAGGAGGTCTGGCTCAGCCTCTTTTCCCTTCCTATCCCTTGCTTGCTACTTGGGTGCATGCCCCACACCTCTTGCTGCTGGGGGTGCCTTTGTCTAGCAGGCAGCCCTCTTGAGTCGGATGCTGGCATGGTTGCTCAAGCCCAGATACCTTCTTTCTCAATGTCTCCCCGGCCTGGAGGAAAAATACACATTTTGGCCTTGCCAGACCTTGCAGACTGTGGTGTGCAGGCATGCCCGCTGCAGCCCTCTTCACTGTCATTCTGGGTGTGCTGGGTGGCATGCACCTTGTCCTACCCCTTTCTGTCCTGCCCGGCTAGAAGCAGGCACCAGCTTCCCTGCTCACACCAGCCTCCAAAGTCCCAACCGTCCCTCACAGTGCTCTGATGTGTGCCCTAGGATGGGTCTGCAGATTCTCCCCTTTAGCGAGTATCCAGCTGGAGGAGGGGGGAGTGATCTGTGCCTCCTCCTCCTTTTCATCTTTCTTTTTTTTTTTGGTAACAGCTTTGCTGAGATACCATACAGTTCACTCATTTAAAGTGTACAGTTTAGTGGCTTTTAATATGTTCACAGACTTGGGCAACCATTACCACACTCAATTTTAGAACATTTTCATCACCCTAAAAAGAAACCCTATACTGCTTAGCCATCATGCCTCCAATCCTCCCACCATTCCCTCCCCTCAGCCCCTGGCAACCGCTAATCTGTTTTCTATCTTTATGGAGTTGCCTTTTCTGGCCATTTCATGTAACTGTAATTGCACAATATGTGGTCCTTTGTGTCTGGCTTCTTGCACTTAACATCACATTGTCAAGGCGTATCCATGTTGCAGTGAGTTTCAGTACTTCATCCCTTCTTACAGCTGAACAATATTCTGTTGCGTGGATGTACCACGTTTTATTTATTCCTTCATCTGCTGATGGGCATTTCGTTTGTTTCTACTTTGGGGCTGCTATGAACAATGCTGCTGTGAACATTCACGAACAAGTTCTGTGTGAGCCCATGTTTTCATTTCTGTTGGGTGTACACCCAGGAGTGGAGTTGCTGGGTCATGTGGTAACTCGGGGTCTCACCTTTGAGGGACTGCTGGACTGTTTTCCAAAGAGGCTGTGCCATCTTACATTCCCAGCAGCAGCGTGTGAGTGTTCTAGTCGCTTCACTTCCTTGTCAATACTTGTCATCGCCTTTCTTTTGGATTATAGCCGCCCAACGTGACATGGTCTCACTGTGGTTTTGCAGTCCGGGCTTCCTGCAGGCCCTCCTTCACCTTGCTCAGGTGGAAGTGATGGAGGACCCACTTACCACTCTGTGCTCCCACACAGGCTGCTCACCCCATGACTTCTGCGGCTCATTCCCAGTAGTCAACTTATAGAGGCTGGAGGGCCTTGTGCCTCCCCCCCCCCGCCCCCCGGGCTGTGATGATTGACAGGAGTGGGGCCCATGCTGCGGAGGTGACCGGTCCCAGCAGTTCGTGGCTCTCTTCAGAATGTGGAGCTACTTGCTCCTTCTCTGTCCTCAGCCTTAGGCCCGAGGTTCCATCCCAAATCCTGTAGGTTGTAAAAGAACAAATACAACCCTGTAAAATTCGTATCACAACTGTTTTGACCTCTGATGAATGGAGGTTCGGTCAAGAATAGCGAGCTGTTGGGGGGGGGCTGGTCTTCCGGTTCATCCGTGGCTCACAGAGAATGCAAATGGCATTCGCCGGGCTGCCTGGGTCGGATGGGGTCACGTCGGCGGGCACCGAGAGGACGCAGAAAGGTCGGAACACATTTGGTTAAAAGGAATTGAAGGCAAAGATAAGTGAGGGGATCATCAGAGAGCCACGCGCTGCTATAAACGGATTGACGTCTTCTGACACAGAAAAATGACCATCTGAGAGGATTTAGACAAATGCAGACAGAATCGCTGAGCAATCGCTGGTAATTCTGAGGAATTGTGGGAGGAGAGGAGCTCAAAGCCCGGAAAGGGGGCAGTGTCCGAATTTCCCAAAAACTCTGACCTCAGACTGGTAATGGAATTCACTGAAACCTTCTAGAATGAGTTATTAAGTGGAGCGGCTTCTGGGTACTCAGACGGGGAAGGCGGGGTGGCTAGCGGGCCGCGTGGCGGGGTCAGGGAGGGCCGAGCTCCCGCGGAGCCTCTGCCCCGGGCTTGGGTCCCCGCTGCCACAGGCTTCCCCAAATCCCATTTCCTGAGGAGATGGGGGATCACCGCCTGGCTGAGAACCAGTTGGGGTTGGTGTGCGTGTGCAAGTGGCCGAACAGCCCTCCCCGGGGAGCGCCAGTCAATGGCACATCAAGAGCAGACCTCCCGTAATAATACTAGCGAGCGGAGTACCGAGGCTGGAAAGTGTCCGGTACTTCCTGGCTCCTTCCTATTTGCCAGGCATTGCCGGCAACGCCTTACTTACATTGACCTAGTAACCTCACAATCGCTCCACGAGATAGGAGCTGTTATTAGGCCTGGGCTTACAGACGTGGAAAGTGAGGCTTTGAGCAATTAAATTACTTGCCTAAGGCCGCACAGTAAGTGATGGAGCTGCCACTTGAACCCAGAGCCTGTCCTCTCAGCAAGCGTGCTCAGTCCTGCTGAGGATGGGTTAGGAGACACATTCAGGATTCCACCAGAGAAATCCTGGCTCCAGGAAGTACTATTTTACTTTTCCCATGCTAGGTCGCTGTTCTTTGGGGTATGTAATTCAAAAGGGATCGGGGTGTGAGTTGGCAGGTACATGATGTAGCCACCTGGGGCCCAACCCCGGTACCTAATGCTCAGGCACTTCAGTTCATCCCTATTTGCCCAGCTTGGGTGCTTCTTGCCCACTAGGAGGGTAGGGAGAAAAACCTGAGTATGGAGTCAGATCAGGCAGGTTTGTGTATGAACTTAGTTCAGTGCCCCCCCTTTCCCAGGAGCTGTCTTTTCTTAAAACTTATCCCTGATTGTGCAGTGAAATGTTATGACCCATATTTGAGATACCTACGTGCAAATGGCTGTATTTTGGGGGTCTTTCTCTGAGCCCACTGAATTTTCTCCACAAAGGCCCCATCACTGGTGCCCAGGTGGGAACTATTTTTCTTCAGCCTTTTATATCAGTCGTTCTCAGACTTTATGTCTGTTAAAGATTTATTTATTTTTAGAAAGAGACAGAGAGAGAATGCACAAGCCAGGGGGAGGGGAAGGGAGAGAGGGAAAGAGAGAGAGTCTTTAGAGCAGACTCCCCACTGAGTGAGCAGCCCAACCCAGGGCTTGATCCCACAACCCATGAGATCATGACCTGAGCCAAAACCAAGAGTCAGGCACTTAACCCAGTGAGCCACCCAGGGGCCCCAGTGCTTCTGAGACTTTAATGCGCATGGGAATTCCTGGGAATCTTAAAATTCAGGTTCCAATTCAGTAGGTCTGGGAGGGGCCTAACTCTGCATTCCTAACAAGCACCTGGTGGATGCTGATACCTCAGGTCAGTGGACCCACTTCAGGGAGCAAGATTCCACATCACTCTTGAGAGCACTGAGCCTATTAGCAGCTCAAAAATGCTTAGTAACTCGTAAATTGATCTGGGTATGTCTCCAATTTAAGAACATTAGTCATCAGTTACCAGGTTATGGAAAGCACTATAAAATATAAGATGGATTTTTGTGGGGGAGGGGTTAGGGGAAAATAATACTTTATTTGCAATTCAGAGCAAGATTTAACTGACCTTCTGCCTTTAGTCATTTGAGGGTTCAAAGATGACTGGGCTCATTTGAAGAATCAAAATGTTACCATTACATAGATGGCCAACCCAGGACTTAATTCTCATGACAAAGATGGAAAGACAAGCATGGCAGAAATTGACTATTCACATGATGAGTCAGTGGTGAGGGAAACCCACAGGGATGATGTCGTCAACTCTTCTCAGTTTATATTTACTACAGAATGTATAGTTATTTCTTTCCAATACTATCTTCCATCTTAAAAAAATGAATCTTTTATCAAGACTTTCCTTCCCTCTTTGTCACTCAGGAGGTTATGAAAAATATTCTTACTTTTTAACTAAAAATCTTTACAACACAAGATCTAAATTTGGTTTTTCAGATTTTTTTCTGTTAGAAAAGTTATAAATATTCTCATTTTCTACATTTTGCACAACATTTTTATCCCTTCTAAAATTAGTCAGTCTACCTCTCTACCTCCCCCCCGCCCTTAGAGTAAGAAAAATGAAATGAGCCATGTCAACATTCTGAAGCCTGGGGAAACATGCCAGAAATGAAGGTCTGTGGAGACTGATGGAAGAGAAAAATGCACAGAGACAGCACCCAGTGTAAGTCAATTCTCCATTTCTAGATTTTTAAAAAAGCAAACCCATTTTAGAGTGAGGATAGGAAGGGGAATTAAGAATGTATAGCCAATGATTAGGTTTGAAGCTCTCTTTTTGATATTTTATGTTTGGACACTATGTGTAGTGTGCCAAGAGGATTATTGATATATGCCTAGCTTTTCATTGACCTCACTGACTTGTATTTCCTATCAGTGGCCCCAGTGAGTTCACATCTGAACATTAATTATAACTTTAGGAAGGCAGGAACATCCACAAGCAGCAAAATGCTAGAACTGGATGCAGTAGTACATCCCTGACAAGCTCTGTTATTTAATATCCCTTTGCCTTATGAGATCAAATTTCTGCTCTGGTGTAGAGATTTCTGTAAAAGGTCAGTTCTGATATTGGAAGGGAACATTTAATCAAAAATAGTATGTAAAAAGATAATGCAGAGATTATATCAAATAATAACCTTTATTCTCTCTGACATAAACCAACTATTACCAAGAATATTGAAACTCAAAGCTTCTGTGTGTTGAGTCATATTTAGAGAATTAATATTAGCTATAAAGTAGCTATTACACAGAATATTACAATGCAAAACCATTGTGTTATATTTATAGAATTAGTATCATCCATGGAAAAAATAACTTTTTTGTATTATTAAAGTTAGCAGATGCTCTTGTTTCATTCAAGGCAATGCATCATTTAGTTATTATTCATGCTGTTGGTAAAACTGTCACTGAATTTTTAAATATATCTCATTTAAGTTCAGCTGCATTATGTTTTTATTTTAGAAGAAAAAAAGAAACACAAAAGTACAGTAAACATTTTGTCTTAAATGATAAAATTCTCAAGTATTGTTAACATAAAACCATGCAAAAATTAGTTGTCTATGTCGTTTTTCAACAACTTATTAGGATATAGAGAATTAACAATATAGAATAATCTGGAAAAATTAAAGGAATCATAATGATTTTAGTAAGAACTAATAGGCACCAGTGTTGTGTGATATTTTGCAGGATAACAATTGGGTAATTCACACTTGAGTATGTTGTTGTTATGCACAAGGTAGTCCATGGCAATCAATCCCCATCCCCACCCCATGCTTCTTCCTTGCAGTTAACTGCCTCAAGACCCCTCCTGCCTCAGCTTTTCCAATCAGCCCTCTTTCTTTGTACGCTCCCATCTGGTCCTTTCCCAGGTAGATGCAGAAGCCTGCTTGAATCCCACAGTAGCCAGAGTGGTTACAGGCATGTGCTTTGATGGTAGCTACTCTGGGTTCAAATCCCAGCTCTGCCACTTTCCAGATGTGTTCTCCATACCTGGGCTAACAGTACCTTCTTGTCAGGGTGGTTGTGCGAATCAAATGAGATAAGGTATGGAGAGTGCTTGTGGGTGCGCAGTATGCCTACATTCAGCAATGCCACTTCCTGTTTCTCTTCTCATTTGCTGTAGTCCCGTACATTCTCCCCATCTGGCACTACCCCCATCTTCTGCACCCTCTTGGTGTCACAACAGTTTCCATCCGTGGGCGCAGTGTAATCAGAGCCTTGAAATGGCCTCTACAAAATCCTGCAGTTAGGCCTATAATGGAACATGTGGGTGGTTCAAGGGGTCGCAAGTTCTGGAAGCTTCACAGTGAGTTCTACTAGGGAAGGGGCCATGTATTCTTCATCCCCAACACAATCCCTGTGCCTGGAATGCAGCCAGCAGGTGCTGAATAAATGTTCATGGAATAAATCCAGTGCTGCCTCCTGCCATCAGGGGTCCCAGACTGGGCTGGAGGAGGGAATAGAGGAGGGCATTCAGTTGTGTAAATGAGTACTTCTAGGGGAATTTACCTCAGGACTCAAAATATTTCACTTGCTAATCATCTCCGCAGTTTATATTGTGCTTTCACATTCGGTACTTAAGATTTTACTCCAATCTACTCTCCACAGAGCCTTCAGAGTAATTTTTCTTAGATGAACCTAAACTTGGCATTTTCCTGCTTGAAATCTTTTAGAGCTGGCTGGCTGACTTCGGATAGAATTTCAACTTCTTCCCAGGGTATGCTCAGTCCTTTTTTTTTTTTTTTAAGATTTATTTATTTGGGGGAGAGAGAGAGAGAGAGAGAGTGGGGAGGAGGGGCAAAGGGAGAGAAGCTCAAGCAGGCCCCCCACTGAGTGCAGAGCCTGCCAAGGAGCTCTGTCTTCTGACTCTGAGATCATGATCTGAGCCAAAATCAAGAGTCCAGTGCTTAACTGACCGAGCCATGCAGGCACCCCAAGCTCAGTCCTTCTATACATAATTTCTGCTCTTCCTTTTGTTGTCCCCTGCCCTCTCTTCTTCTTAGACATAGGGAACCCTCCAAACATATAGACCCCCTTGCTAGTCCTGCTTTCACATGGGCATCTCTGCCTTCTGTTTATGATGTTCCCTCTGTCTAGAATATACCCTCATCTACCTAGGCCACAATGTCCATCTATCAGTCAAACTCAAAATAATTTATTGGGCTATGGTATTGGTGATGGAGGTGTGAGGCACAATTGGCTGAGGCTATAGGGACAGGAGATGTGTTTAGAACATCTGTATCCCGGACATGGGAAAGCCATGGAAATGGTTGGACTTAGGGTTAACTAGGAACTTGGTAGTCAAGGTGGAAGCAGTTTGAGGCTTAGGGAATGTTTTTTCTCTTTTCTTTTTTTTTTTAAAGATTTATTTATTTGAGAGAGAGAGAGAGAGAGAGAGAGAGCAAGCGAGCAGTGGGGAGGGGCAGAGAGAGTCTTAAGCAGACCCCACTGAGCACAGAGCCTGACACTGGGCTCCATCTCATGACCCTGAGATCATGACCTGAGCTGAAGCCAAGAGTCAGATGCTTAACCCCTTAACCAATTGTGCCACCCAGATACACCCAAGGGAATGTTTTGAATAGACCTGCTTCTTTATACCCAAGGCTAGCAGTCCCAATGTGGAAGTCAAGTTGGTATGAGGGGCAATACATACATGTTACCTTAGTTTGGATTCCCTCAGAAACTGACCTTGAGACAAGGATTTGAGTACAATTAGTTTGTGTGGGAGGTGATCCCAGGAAGCGCTGGTAGGGAAGTACTAAGAGGGGCAGTGAAGGAAAAGAAGCCTGTAGAGGAGATGTTATTGAACAGCATACTGCTGTGGGGCTCAGTGTACATGGTAGTCAAAATGTACATGGTGACCAGAGATGAGACAGGTAGAACCAAGGAGACACCAATCTCAAAGACAGCAGGCCCTAGAAAGTGCAGATAAACAGCAATGAGGAGGCACTGGGGTGGTTCCTTATGAAGATTATGGCTGAGAAGCAGGGGAATAAGTATCAGAGCACTGAGTCAGGTAGGTCATGGGAGTTCTGGGCCTGACTCCCTTCTCTATGGTGTTCTATCTGTGAGTGCCTGGCTATACTATTGGACCCTTCAGTATCTCGGTTTCCTCACAAGGAAAATCTATCTTACCTGCTTACAGATGATAGAGAGGAACAAGTGAAATGATTTATAAGAAGCTCTTTGAAACCTGCGTGGCATCATAGAATTGTCAAAGAGATCAAGATGGTGAGGAACAAATTGGGAAGAAGTTTAATTCTAAAACAATTTTTTAGTCTCCAGCTAAGGGGCTTCATATGACTTCCACGAAGGCAGAAGCCAAGGTCAGATGACCAACCGAGCTTGAACACTGAGTTATAAACATCTGGCTCTGGTAGGAGGTGTGTAGAGAGGGCACAGAAGTTGCTTCTGGCAGCAAGGAACAGAGTGTTGGTACTGCCATTGAGACCAGCAAAGGCCACTGTGAATGGCACTGTGTGACAGGTGACCCCAGTCTCCTGGAGTAAGGGTGCTGGGGTGAAGTGGGAGTTGAGGATCTTAGATTTTTTAAATGAGGACTTGTATCCTGAAAGGAGTGCGTATAATCCAAACTCTATTACTTTTCATTTACATCCTGCAAATCAGTCATCCCAATTACACTTCTCTCGCAAGGC
This sequence comes from Vulpes lagopus, assembly GCF_018345385.1. Lineage (NCBI taxonomy): Eukaryota > Metazoa > Chordata > Mammalia > Carnivora > Canidae > Vulpes > Vulpes lagopus. The sequence goes on from NC_054848.1 coordinate 16,242,964, forward strand.
ATCGACTAGATACGAAATTTCCCCTGAAGCACTGCAAGGCTGCTGAGGTCATCCTTGCAGTGGCTCTTGCTGAGTATACTTGCTCCTGGTGTCAGCGTGAACTGTCACAAAGGGACGTAAGAGAGTGGCTGCCATTTCCCTTAGGATATCTATTATCCTTTTCCTCAAGGGATCTTGATAACGGTGTAGTTTTTGGTGAACACTGTTTAATGGAAGGCATTTTGTGAGAGCCTTGAAAAATATAAAGGCTTGACTGGATGGTTTAGCCCCTACACTGGAATTTTCCAAATGTGGAGCAAGAGTACTGGTAAGAAAACCAATGAATGAGCTAATAAGGGAAGATGTTGCCTGTGATAACAGAGAATGTAAGAATGCCATTTTATTAGAGTCAAGTGAGATAAAAAACATCAAAGTGGGTCTATCTGGGAAGCCCCCCATTCTTGGAATAGGAAGGACGTAGCTAGTATTTTACAAATAATCTCTCTCTCTCTCTCTCTCTCTCTCTCTCTCTCTCTCTCTCTCTTTAAGAGCTTTTAAGGGAACCCAAACTAAGACAGTGGTGGACATATGTTCTTTCGGGCATCTTTTATTAAACGAGTCTCTTGTATTTGGGGAATTCTCACGTTAGGTTCCCATGCCCCACATTGCTTTCCCAGCTGCCCTTGTCACTCAGGCACAGGTGTTTGTCCTAAACTCTGCCGATCAGATGCACCCACATGAGACTCTGATTCAGGAGACAGCAGGGTGAGAAAGGTATTACACAAAATCATTGTTCAGGTGAGGGTGGCAGAGGACGATGGAAAGGCATTGAGCTGTGAAGGCCATAACATCCCATCCAGCACAGCCATGGTATGAGCCCCGGATGACCGTACCCCGCCGTGATGGCAGCAGCAACATAGCAAGATCTTTACCAGAGCAATCCAGCAGTGTGATTTGGGTGTTGTTCTTAGACATGTAGCCTCCAAGCTGATCCTCCCAATGTTCTCTGAGCCACCAAATACTGTATAATACATGCTCATGGGCCTAAACTAGCTCAAGTGCCAGGGCAGAAGCCAGCTCCTCAGCAGACCCCTTCTTCCTAGCAGAATGAGCACTACATTTCCCAGTCTCCTTTGCTGTTGGGTGTGCCATATATCTGAGTTCTGGCAATGGTCACAAGTGGAGGTGATGTACCACTTTCAGGTCCCACCCATAAAAACCTCCCAGGCATGGTCCAGCAGCTTTTTTCACCTCTGCCAGCTGGATGCAGAGCATGATGTGGCACAAAACCCCAAGGGAAAAGGAACCTGGGTCCTGAATAAGCACTTAGAAGACCACCTATCACTCGAGAGCACCCACTTCAGGATTCCCGGGAGCAATATATAGGTTTCTATTGTGTTATTCTCCTGAGAGGCTGGAGTTTCTCTGTTCCAGCAGCCAGCATTGCCCTAATGATACAATTGGCTTCTCTTGTTTGCAACAGAACCGAAACACGCGATGGCAAATTCAGGACACCCAAGGCCTTCAGTAAGCTGGAGAACAGAGAACAAAGGGAGGTGGAGCAGCAGATGAGACTGGGGAGAGAGGCAGAGGCCAGGGGAAGGGACAAAGCCTGATGGGTTTGCTTTAGTAACTGCGAACTCCCATACCACCAACCTCCAGAGAGAGCCCTAGGAAAGGCGCAGAACACGCTTAGTGTATCCAGAGCGATTATTCCTCCTCAACTATTGATTATGCTTCTTGGCCGAATACATTAGGATAGCCTTGGAGGAGTGGATGTCACTTCAGGGAGAAGCCCCAGAAACAAATAATGAATGCGTGGCTAAGATAAGCGAAGTAAGGATACATTTTAATGTGAAGAAAAAGAAACCTCCAAGGAAACTTCTAAGGCCTTGTGAGGGAAGGCCTAAGTTAATGACATAAAGGGATGCCAGAGGGGCCCTCCCACGTAGTTAGGGACGGAAGGACGGGAGGAGAAGCGCCAAGTGGGTTTGCTAAATGCAGGCATTCCTATAGGTACCCAACTGTGAAATTAGACGAGGATAGTGCTTAAAATAAGCTAGAATTGCATGACAGGGACTTAGGAAATCTGGGTACGTCAACCCAGACTTACTTCCCTGCGCTCCGGGAGATGTATAAGCAGTACTAAAGAACAGAAAAGGCTAGTATTCACCAAATAAAATCATGCTGTTTGAGGGCTCTGACTTAGAAGCCCAGCATAGACACCTAGAGTTCCAACTTTCGATTGCTGTGAGCTACTGCATTTTCATTTGGCAAAATCCAATACCTTCTGCTTGTCTCAGAAAATAATAGGCACAGCTATATGTCTTGTGTTTTCCCTTTTACAGAATTCATCATTTTCGTAATTCTTTCCTTAATGTCTATATTTCCTGACAGAGTGAGAGCTTTCTGAGGACATAGGTCTACAGAGTTGTTTTATTTATAGTCATCCCTGGCACATGCCACCTAGCACATAGGAAACATTCAATAAATAACTGTTGCCTAAATGAACAAACAAAAGGTACAAAACACAAATAACATATGTATAATAAGAAAGGTGTAATTAAAGGATAATGGATAAATAGGAAAAGGGGAAGTTATATTCAATCAGGAAGGCTATCAAGGGGGTGCATTTAAATTGTCGGAAGGGTGAGGAGGATTTAAAGCTCTGAAGATGAGAGTGCAGAAAAGGAGTGGTGGCAGCAGTACAAGGAAATTCTTTCAAGTGAAGGAGCAGCAAAAGCAGAAATGGAGTTTGGGTGGCTCAGTGGTTGAGCGTCTGCCTTTGGCTCAAGTTGTGATCCTGGGGTCCTGGATCGAGTCCTGCATCGCGCTCCACTTGAGGAGCCTGCTTCTCCCTCTGCCTGTGTTTCTGCATCTCTCTCTGTATGTCTCTCACAAATAAGCAAATCAAATCTTAAAAAAAAAAAAAAGCAGACCCTGGAAACACGGACTCAGGTACAGGCAGCTTATTTAGGAGATGGTCCCAGGAAGCAGGAAGAACCAGTTGCATGATTATCTCTGTGGGCAACTGGGACCCAATGCCTCTGAGGACCCTTTTGTCTCAGAAATGTCTTCCCAGTGTTGGGGGATGCTGGAACATTTATCCCCTCTCACTCCCCATTGGCTGAGAGGTTTTCTTGAGGACAGTAACTGCATCCGCCCCACCCCAGTTGTGCTTCTGGACTGCCCTGGGAGTCCTGGAAAATGTTTTGGAAAAAGCTTCAGGAAAAGTCCCAAGACAAACAAAGCAGAGGGGCATGGAAGGTCATGAGGTGGCATGCTCGTAGCATGCACGGTAACTGTCTACACAGCTGAAGCGGACATCAGAGGTGGGCTGAGGAGACATGGAGCAGAGCACAAAAAGTGTCTGCCACAGTCACCTCTTCTTGGCCTCTGGGTGTTTGCATATTGTTGCCTGCTATGTACCAGACCCTGCAACAGGCCCTGTACACATAATACAGAACAAAACTGTGTAGTCCTACCTCTCATGAAACTTAGAGCCAGTGAAGGAGAGAAATGGTAAATACATAACACATTAATTACAAATTATATTATTGCCACAAGCAAACGGAATGCTGTGGTGGGGAGTGAGGGCAAAATGATAAAGATGGGCCAATTATGCAGGGCTTTGCAGAAAGTATTAAAAATTTTGCTTTTTTCCCCTAAGCAGTATTGGCAACCACTGAAAGAGTTTTAATTGGGGTAACGGCACGCTGTCAATCCTCATTATTCATAGGTTCCATGTTTTCTTATTCCAATGGGGCCCAAAATTTATTCGTAACCCCCAAATCAATACTCTCAGCACTTCATTGGTCCTTTGTGCATATGTGCAGAGTGGCAAAAAGTGTGAGCTGCCTGCCGTGTCCCCTGTGAAGGTCACATAAGGCAACACTCTGCCTTCTTGTTCCAGCCCTCATACTGCAAACAATGACTTTTTTTTTTTTTGCAGTATATTTAGTGCCGTGTTTTTCATATTTCTGTGATTTTGGGGCGGTTGGTGATTTTGTTGTTTAAAATAGCTCCCAAGCCAGTGCTGAGGTATTGTCCAGTGTCCCTAAGTTCAAAAGGCTGTGATATGCTTTATGATGAAACTATGTGTGCCAGATAAGCTTCACTCAGGCAGGAGTTATAGTGCTATTGGCTGTGAGACTAATGTTAATGAATCAACAATCAATAAGATATCTTATTGATTATCTTATATCAATAAGATAAGATGTCTTTCAACATAAACACACATAAAACAACGTTATGTATTGATTGGTTGATGAAAATGTGACAAGGGGCTCACAGTAACCTAAGTCTGGATTTCCCCTAGGAGCAATGCTTCAGTATTTGCCAACCCAGGGTTCACAGTAACTTTGAGAACATAACCACTGTGTGGGGCACCTGGGTGGTTCAGCTGGTTAAGCCCCTGACTCTTGATTTCAGCTCAGGTCATGATCTCAGGGCATGTGCGATTGAGCTCCGTGTCGGGCTCTGCACTGGGCATGGAACCTGCTTAGATTCTCTCTCTCCCTCTGCCTCTCCCCGTCTTCCCCTCGCCTCTCTCCCTCTCTTAAAAAAAGATTCTCTCTCTCTCTCTCTGCTCTGTCTCTAGATTAAAAAAAAAAAGAACATAACCACTGTGAAGTACAAAAATCAACTGTATCTGGTTATGCTGTGAAGGAGGTTCCTCTGGTTGCTCTGTGGAGGACAGATGGGAAACGAGCAAGAGTGTAAAAGCAGAAGTTATAAGTTCACTGCAATCATCCAGGTGGAAGATGATGGTCATGTGGGTCAAAATGGTGGCAGGGGAAATGGAGAGTGGTGAATTCTTTCTAGGTACATCATGAAGGTAGACGAGTCATGACTTGGTGATGGATTGAATTGAGAGGAGGACAGGAAGTGGGTGGTGGTAAGCAGAGAGATGTGTTAGTTATGAATGACTTTCAGGTTTTCAGCTTGAGCCAGGAGCTCTCTGCTAAAAGAGCGAAGTTTGAGAAAGTTTGGAATTACACTAGATTTGGAAGGAAAGATTCAGGTGTCCTTTTTGGTGATGCCGTCAACTTCTAGTCCCTTAGAGTGTGAAGAGAAACTAAAGTTTATGGAAGGGGCTATCAAATAAATTGATACTTTCAGGATAAGTGTTACAAGCTAACATAGAGGAATGCGCCGGAATGTCCGACAGCAGAGAGAACAGGCACCTGACCCAGGCAGTGTTCAGAGACAGCTTCCTGGGTGATCTGGCACCTGAGCTGAGACTTGGAGGAAGAATTCTAGTTGTTCAGCTGAGTGTGGGAAAGATGTTCCAGAGGTAGCATGTTTATATGAATTGCTGTAAGGCCTCTCAACTGTTCTTCTTGGATTTCTCCTCTTAATTAATTCCACACCCCACTAGCTGATAAATGCACAGCTACTACCCCTCTGTTTGGAAACTTTGGAAATCCATTCCTGACATTCATAGTCCTCTCAGGCCCAGTGTCACAGACCATTCTAGCCCTTTCACTTGTGATCAGCATATGAAGGTGCAGCATGGCACTCCTAGGATTGGCGATATTCATAAAGCAAACAAGAAAGGCAGTGGTGTTGCAGAAATCTGATCAGAAGGCTGGTGTCAGGAAGGGGCACCTGCCATGGGTGCGGCAGGCTAGCACACCTTGATGAGACCACCTGTCGGATCATCTCCCAGACTGCCTTTCTCTGGAAGAATAAACCAAAAACTCCGGATGACTTAAGTGGGAACTGGTGTAATAAAAAGATCTGGGGCAGCTCACAATATGTCTCCAGGACACTGGACTCTAGTTCTGTGGACCCTGGGTGTCACATCTGGGGCTGTCAGACAGTGGTCACTGCCTCCTCTGCCCTGGAACCCAGATTGCAGCTGCCACTGTCCTTGCTGCTGCCGCCACCATCACCAAAATGGATTCCCACTGTCCCTGCTTCTTTGTTTTAGCTGTCTCTCAACTGCAAGTCTGGGAAAAGCGCATGCAATTGTTAAAGTAGTCTCAGACGGGCAAGTAATGTGAAAGAATAAGTGTAATAAGACATTATCCACCTTGAGGCATCTTTTCTCCATAGCCAAACCTATTTCCTTCAAAAAATAAATGGCACAGCTTGGTCTACATACTGTCACATGATCTCTAAGGCCCTTTTTGCCTTTGAGACCTATGATTTGCTCATGTTCTATAGCTAACTACTTTTTCAGTGGGGGATTTATTCTCCAGGGCAAGGCCATTACAAAATATATGGACATCTTTCTTGGTTCATTTACTTCTCAATTTTATGCCACCAATTTTTGTTTCAAACTGGAATGGAAGGGCAAAATCCACATTTCTTCAGAGCAGCAGACTGCATTAACTTAATGTCTCAGTATTACGAGACAGCCAAAGGGCTGTGTCAAAGATATTTAGTTGTTTTTACTCTCATAATTACACTGGTTTTAGCAAGATGGGTGTGATTTCCCAGGCACTCTATTACAGTTGGGAATATGAAACTGCCTTTCAAAATTGCTAAAAGCACCTCAGTGTATCTGCAATATGATAATACTAATCCTAGCTTGACATAAATGCTAGTTTTATGGCTGCATACTCTGTAAAAAGTGTATTTTAGCCTGAAGAAAATGCCAGTGTTCAGATAGTTTTGACTTTATTTTGTCTCTCTTGGTCTGTAATAATCATGTTTAATTTTGACACGTTTAGTTAGACATCTTGAAACCCTAAATGCTCTGTAACAGTAAAAGAACTTGGAGCTGAACTGAAATTTCAGTAATTTGTTGAAGAATTGTGTAACCTACGGGGAAAATTTAGTCCTATGCACACTGTCACTTAATTATATCAAAATGTAAAAATCACTGTCACATTTCTATTTAGACCTTCAGTGGAGGATGAAGTAATGGAATTCTAAAATCTCTGCTTTGGTAAGGATTGTTCATGTTCATCTTTTGCGGTGTTGCATTGAATTATTATTAGATTTTCTGTGAAAAAAGGGTGGTTGTGAGGTCAAAGAAGTCTGAGAAATTCTACATTCTGTCTCTCTCTTGGGGGGATTCATAGTGCATGTTAATACTTTAAGGGACCAATAAGATTTCTTCTTCATTTTTAAAAGATTTTATTTATTTATTTATTCATGAGAGACAGAGAGAGAGAGAGAGAGGCAGAGACACAGGCAGAGGGAGAAGCAGGCTCCACGCAGGGAACCTGACATGGGACTCGATCCCTGGTCTCCAGGATCACACCCTGGGCTGAAGGCGGTGCTAAACCGCTGAGCCACCAGGGATGCCTGGGACCAATAAGTTTTGTGGTAAAGAAAGCTGTTTAACTTTGTAGTGTGATTCTTAAATTTGATCATAAAATTTGTCTTTTTTGCAAAATCATGTTGACATAATGAGATAATCAAAGGTTCCACACAGTTTGGGATGCCTAGGTGGCTCAGTTGGTTAAGTGACTGACTGGCTTCAGCTCAGGTCATGATCTCAGGGTTGTGAGATTGAGCCCTGCATCAGGTTCCATGCCTAGCATGGTCTGCTTGGGATTCTCTCTTTCTCTCACCCTCTCCCCGTCCCTGCCCTTGGTTCCTGCTCTCTCTATCTCTATTTTAAAAAAAAAGTTCCATACAGTTTGGGAAACACATCTATCATAGCCTCCTACCCCATTCATAACATTCTATCATTCTATTTTTTTTTAAGATTTTACTTATTACTTATTTACTCATGAGAGGCACAGAGAGAGAGGCAGAGACAAAGGCAGAGGGAGAAGCAGGCTTCCTGCGGGGAGCCCGATGTGGGACTCAACCCCAGGACCCCAGGATCACGACCTGAGCCAAAGGCAGACACTCAACTGTTGAGCCACCCAGGTGACTGCCCCCCTCTTCATACATTCTTGTCATATATATGGTCATCCATGCTTTGTCTGGTGGCTACCTCGGCAAATTCAAAGGAAGCATTAAACGAATAGATCTTGGTACCAAGGTGAGCACAGTGACTCATTATTACATTGGGGCCTCCAAAGAGAGAACTCACCTGAACTGCTAAGTTACAAAGGAATAACTTGATGAGCTTTAAAACATAAAGTGAGCAGCTTATCCATACAACTTTCATCAGACTATCTTACAGTCAAACATCATTAGTCAAGAATGCCTTGAGAAATCCTTGAGTATTGAATACTGCCCTTAAGCTGTCATCTCATATTGTTAGAACTTTCCTTTCTTCTGGAACTACTACTGCACTGCCCATAGTTAGAGTGGATATACATCAGTCATGTGCTACAATACTGTGCTTCTTTCAATATCAGTCTAGAGGCATTTTCATAGGTTTGTAGCCACGGGGTGATGGTTGCCATCATCTGTCATATTTGGAAATGGAAGGTGTGGTGCTACTCTATGATTTTTGCATTGTGACCAACCCCTCTCAGTTCTGGGAAATGACTCAGGCCTGGCAGTCAATGCAATCCTTTCCTCTTACCACAGTGATTGATTCAGCAAGGAGCAAGTGACTCAAGGCAAGCCAATGAAACTTGACTCTGGATTTCTGTGTTGGGGGAGATAATTCTCCATAGGTCTTTCAATTTTCTGCACATCTTGCAAGTGAGGCACTGAATGCCCTTTATGCCTATCTTTTCAAAGAGTTTTTTTTTGGTAATGTTTTTATTTAAATTTCAGTTAGTGTAATACAATGTAGTATTAGTTTCAGGTGTTTCTCTCCTTTTCATTTAGGCCTTTTTAAATGAAAACATTAAATAAACATTAAATGATTTTCCAGTAATTATTTTTTTATATGCACTAAAGAGTAATCTTCAAAGAAGGACAAATCTTAGGTTCAAATGGCACATTTTTCTAATAGTAAACTGCAGCCATTATGTGCCCCACCAAAGCCTGTGCTTTTCCCCCACCCTAGAACCCTTAGGCTCAGCAGTGCAAAGACTTTGAACAATCAATTAACTTTTGTGTGCTTTAGTTGCCTGGCTGACACAGTGAGGATTAATAAGAGTAGCCACCTCACAGGCTTGTGGTGATCAAATGAGTTGCTACATGGGAAGTGTTTAGGGGGTGGGAAGGGGTAAAGGGAGGGAGCAGAGGGCAGAAGGGGCAGAGTGAAGGATTTCAGAGAACCTTGTTCACTGGGAGACAATCCCTCCCACCTACCAGCTTCCTTTTTCTTCTTCTCACTCCCACTCAACAGAGAAGAACAAGCAGAAAATAACTTTATCCATCCTTTTGATCATTTCTCTCAGATCACCATCCTGGGTCCCCAGCTCTAGGTTTCTCTTTTCTTTGTCATTAATATTCACAACTTAGTTCTGGTCTTCAGTTTTCTTTTCTGTTTAGATATCAACTTGTTGTTGTTGTTTTTTTTTAATGGAGGCTTTACCTCTCCTCCATTCCTGACTTCCAAGACTCACAAGAACACAACAGTCTAAAACATATTTCCACATGGCTTCCTCCCACATAATTTTGACCCTTTAGTGAAAAAAAAAGAAAGAAAAGAAAAAAAAATCGTATGAAGCTTAAACAACTTTGAAACATACTTCTTTAGACTTAAAAAAAAAATCAGCCCCTAAAATATGCAAGTGCGTATTTTGCCCTCCTTAATTTATTTCTTAATAGTTTAATATCAATCTTATTAGCAGCCACTGATTTGAATGAAAATCTTGCTCGAGTCACTGTTCTCTTGGCATTGTACCCCTTGGGTTGCTTTTTTTTTTTTTTTTTTGTCTCAGCTTTGGACTCTTCTTCAAGAGGGTAGGGGCAGATTGAGGGGGGAAAGGGCAAGGGGATGGGGATGGGAGGGGCATTCCTGTGGCTCATTCTCATTGCTTGCTGCTCTGCTTCCTGGAAAGATGTTCATTTTGCTAATCTACCAGTGAGACAACAGAGCTCTTGTTCTCCTATTCACGCCAGTTTCATTCTATGAGGGATTTGAGATGATTGTCTCCTTAATGCTGCCGCAGACACTCTGGGAACAATGGGAGAATCTGGGCTGGAACCAGTCTTTCTTATCTAGTGATGAGTATATGTCAAAAACAAGAATGAAAACAAAGGTGAGCGACGCTGTCATGAACACTTAATAACATGGCTTGGCCGGACTCCAGCTCTTTCATCTCAGGACCCCTTCACACAATGGAGGACCCCAAAGAGCTATTGTTTATGTGGGCTATAACTATCAGTATGTACTATATAAAATATTAAAACAGATATTTAAAATTAATTCATTCTGAGATAATATTAATAAACTATTACACGTTATGATAAATAACATTTTTAAAAATATAAATTACTTTTTCAAAACAAAAAGCATTCCCTGAGAAAGTAGCATTGTTTTTACAATTTTGCAAATCTTTTTAATGTCTGGCTTAAGAGAAGATGCATGGATTATCATATCTGCTTCTGTGATATCATATCATACATCATGTAGCTTCTGGCAAAACTCCACTGCACATTTGGAGGGAATGAAAGGGGAAAAGATAATGTCTTAGTGTTATTGTGAAAATAATTTTGGCCTTACAGGCCCCCTGAAATGGTCTTGGGGACCCTCAGGGATCTCTGGGCTCCACTGTGAGAATGGCTGATGCAGATGAACTTATTTTTATTTATTTTATTTTAAAGATTTCATTTATTTATTCATGAGAGACACAGAGAGGGAGGCAGAGACATAGGCAGAAGGAGAAGAAGGCTTCCCATAGGAAGCCTGATGCGGGACTAGATCCCAGGCCCCCAGGATCACGACCTGAGCCAAAGGCAGATGCTCAACCAGTGAGCCACCCAGGTGCCCGACAGACTTATTTTTAAAGTGACCTCAGGCAGTTAGAAGTCACAAAGGAACAAAAGGATGGTACAAAAGGCAAAACCAGATTCTGTATGATTAAGAAGGAAATGATTTTCTTTTCTAGGTGACTTTGAGAAATAAGATTTTGAGTAAATCAAATATAGGGAAAGCTAGATCATCACTGTCCCATAGAACTTTCTGCAATGCTGGGAGTGTTCGCATCTGTGCTGTGCGATACTGCAGCCACAGCCACAAGTGGCTAGTGAGCACTTGAAATGAGGTTAGTGAGGTAGAGAAATGGCATTTAAAATCCTATTGTTTGACTTAAATTTAATCTGAAATGGCACTAGGCCACGTGGCTAGTGGCTACCATACTGGACCGCACAGTTCTAGACAGAGGGACTGCCTGGAGGAAGCCACTTCTTCAAAGGAGCAAGAAATTTTCCTGTTGGAAAGAGACACCATTTCGTTTTGGAAGAAAGAAGCCTCCACTCCCAAGTGACCTTAAGGAAAGGGTCGGGGAGATGAAAATGAGGTTACAGATGGCTTTTCCGGGTGGTGGTTGCCACTCTGCTTTTCACAAGGGAGTTTGTGATTGCTGGAACACGGGGTAATTTTTAACTACTATTGCAGGACACTGTCACTTCCCAGGGTATGCTCTTCCGTCGCAATCGCCTGCACAATGTCACTTGAGATGATTTGAGTCCTTCAGGGACACCAGGATCGGGCCATCTCCAGAGGGTGCTTGCTCCCACCCTGAAGGTGGTGATCCTGGTTGGAAGGAGGTACTCTTCTTGCTTCACCCTGGTCCTGACATTGGCCTTGGAGAGAAGAGATATGTAAGGGAGATCAAGGGGTAGGACACTGAATAGGCCCGGGGTGTTGTCTTGAACACACAAGGGTCTCAGTAAGGGTTAGCTTTGTTGTTTCTCAGGGATGAGGAGCCTGGAAAGCAGGAGGTGGAGCTGGAGTTGGTGCACTGGCTGCTGGTGAAGTTTTTGGGCTGTGAAAGGCCCCAGGCTGCAGTCCTCCTTCTGGATTCCAGAACAGGACATTCCCGGGACAAGGGGGTGTGCAGCAAGCTAAGGCATGTGCCTGCGAGTGGGGTCTCGGGTTCCTCATCTACAAAATGAAAGACTTTGGAGATCAGTGACCCACCCACATCCAGGTGCAAAAAGATGTTCCTCTGCGCCACAGTGCCACCACCCATGAAAACCACTGAACTAGATGACCACTGTAAGTCCTTCTAGAAAAGAACAGGGTTAGCGTGTGGATCGTTGGCAAAGAGCTGCAGCAGTTCTTCTGCCATTTGAACACACTTGTGGGTGATTAAAGTGAGCTGGAATAATTACCCTGTGGTTTTAATTGGTGTAGACACAGCCAATAAAGGTAAATCACAAAATGACCTGCCCTTTTTCGTCGGGGTAACAATTACCCTTAATCTAGGTCTTGATGGAATAAGGACCTGCACGGGAATGTCAGCAAGGGGAATGGAGAGGAAGTGCGTTGGAGAGGATCCAGAGAAGAGCAGAGGGTATGGAGATCTGCTGCAGAGGGAAAGGAGAGGCAGGAGGCAAAGGTGAGGGAGGGCTGTGGCTCTCCAAGTGTGGCTTCCTGGACTGGCAGCAAAGTATCACCTGGGACCTTGTGAGAAATAATTGAGCCCTTCTCTATTTACTGAATCAAAAACTCTAGGGCTGGGGCCCAGAGATCTGTTTTAAAAAGCTTCCCATGTGATTCTGATGTACACTGAAGGTTGGCAATCCCTCGTGATATGGGTGCTGTTGGTGCCCCACCCATACCCCCGTTCCCAGGCTGTGCACCCCTCTGCCAGCTGCCAGGAATACTGGCTGCAGATGCACCTGTTGCTGAATGGGAGCCACATGTCCTGAGAGGTTACAACCCTCTGCCCCTTGCCCCAGAGCCCAGAATCTGATTTTGGGGTACAAAAAGCTGGCCCCTTAGTCTTGAGAAGGGACAATTTGTGGTGTGATTTATGCTCTGAATTTCACCTGAGGCCCCATCTTTGCTTCTCTCCTTTCCCTGCCCTATTCCGCGTCCCCCACTTCCTAACAGGCCTAGAGCAGTTTTTCACTCAACCATAAGCATCTGAATCCCTGTCTCAGGCTCTGCTTCTAGGCAAAGCAGATGGCTCTAATGTTGGGAAGCTGAGAAAAGGCTCCCATGATGGCAATGAATATGTAGAGAATACATGACTTATAATCACACAGTCTGATGTTGAGTTTAAAAAAATTGTTTTTTTTTTACAGTAATACATTTACATGTTTCAAAAATCAAAAGGCATAAAATGGTATGTGGTAAAAAAGTCTCTCTCTTAACCCATTCCCTGTCTGCCCATTTACAGGTCACCACAGTGGTTAATCAGTATTATTTCAGGGACTTAAAATGCATATACAAGCAAATACAGATTTATATTTTTTCTCCTGTCCCTTTGCCACAAAGGATAGATTTCTATATATGGTGCTCTGTATTTTGCCTCTCTCCCCTTTACACTATATTTTGAAGGACTTCCCATACACGTTCATAGAGAGCATTCTCATTTGGTTTTTATAGGATTCCATTGTAGGGACATACCATGGTTTTATAACCAGCACCCCTGTTCATAGCCATTTAGGTTATTTTCAATCTTTGGCTTCCATCTGAATTTTGAAAACTACTGAGCCATACAAAGTTGCCTGTACAAGTGTGATTGTCTACATTGTGGGTGTCCTACATTTTTAGTAGTCAGGTGTTCAGGAGGGACAACACTCCTTTTCTAGGGGTCATGTTAAAAATATGAGGGTTGTATTATGGAGGGATTTCCCCTTTACAAAAACTCTATGTATGAAATGATATTTGGAAAAATAGCACATAACTTAAGAGGTGATGATTTCCTTTTAAAAATGCTTCATTTAATAAGTTTACCCAACTGCTCCTTTAGATGGAGAGTTGCTAAGTCTTAAAAATATGATTTAATCCTACAAAAATTTAAATTACCTTCATCTTTGTAGAAACACATCTAGTGTATTAAATAAAGCAAGCTGCTCCTATGTTGTTTTATATTTATCACATGCTGTATGTGGAATTCACAAAGACCATTGGGGCATTAATATTCCTGTGCTGAAATTTTGTTACAGTGAATGGGTATTGGTTAGGGTTTGGCAGTCCCCCTGTTGAGTAAACATTTTTGTCAAAATGGCACTTATTTTTATGAAATTCAATCTGAAATGATCCTTGGGGATCTTGAAAGATGTAGCTCACTTCTTAGAACCTAGCTTTGGAAAATATTTTGGCTTGGCATTGTAGATATTTTATTTTTAATCTGAAAAATCTTTTTAACTCTCTTTACCAGTTTTCTCCTTCATTTATTAGAATCCTATAGCTAAGATAATAATTAACATTGTCTCCAAGAAAAAAAAAGGAGGAATTCTGAATTTTCAAAAAACGGATTTCCTAGAAATCAAACTTTTGTTTCTCCAGTGGTTGAGGGATGCCTAATTAAATTAGAGCTACTCTTGTGACAAGTAATTTTCTATGTGTTTTCTCTGTTTTGATATATCAGACCTATATGGCATAAATTAACATTTCATGTTCAAAATTTGTTGTTTTCGTTCACTTAAAGTAACACTTTACTGTTAATTCCACCAATGTTACACCTAAACAGATTGCAAATACAGAGAAGTGTTACCAATACTGTTTCCACAGAGCAGGGAAGTTGCAAAATGTTAATTGAATGGAAGGATTTGGTTTTTATACATGAGTGGGTATTATCTCAGTTATCTCAAAGATCGGGATTTAAAAATCCTCAGCCCTAAGGACGCACTATTATCCCCTGAAGATGCAAAATAAAAATAGTAGTTGTTGCCACTTGGGTATATACAGGTAAGCAAGGCAAAGAGGTGGGAGAGCACAGAGAGCGAGCGAGTGAGCTCTCATTACGCTGGGAAGGAATTTGAACTGAAAGGGCACTTTCTCAATTTCCGGATGAGCCCACAGAAATGACAGACAGTGAAGAGTCAAAGACATTTTTGAGCAGGATTTTGTGGCCAAACATGGAAAACAGGGAAAGCATTTCATGTTTTATCCATGTGCTTGGTTGTGCCAATATTGGCTGAATGTTGCATAACAACACAGTAGCTGTGCTTACCGCAGCTGTCGTTTAAGGAATGTGGCAGATTTGCCTCACTTAAAAAATCTTCCAGCAAAAATTCCATTTTTACTTTAGGAATTTTACTTAGGAATTGAGGAGAAGGCTCAGAAGAATGCAGAGTGGAATGCTTGCTGCTATTTACTTGTCCTGTCCATCCTCCCTGATATTTGGGCTAGGGGAGGGCACACCGCGGAGGGGATCACCAGGGGCTCGACAGAGGTCATGGGGGGGGGGTGTGGGTGTGTGGGCTGGGGGGTGGGGGATTCCTGTTCCACCACAGGGTTACGGTGTGTGAGGTGGATGGGCGAATAGAATCAACTCTGCGGGAGCTGGGGAGGGAGGCTCTTGCCCCAAAACAAGACGAAGTACAGAAACAAGGCCATCTACCTAATAAGGAGTTAGGAAGCCAGTGGCGGGAAAGCCAGACAACAGGAATCTGGGAGCCTGAGTCTACTTTTTATGCAGTTTCCTTGTGGGTTTTCTCCTTTCTCTCCCTTCCTTCACGGCCTCCTTTCACCAGATGACCTGGTGTGGAACTCTGAAAATCTAAGAGCTCACCCATCTGGAATGTTAAGAGGCAGCATCTAGATAAGAGGGTTTGGATTACACGAGAGAGACAGGGCTGCTTTTTTCTTTTTTTCTTTCTTTCTTTTTTTTAACCTTTTATCATTTTGGGTTTTAAAAAGAAATTGTAAAATACACATAATGTCAATCTACCATTTTAACCATTTTTAAGTAGATGGTTCTGTGCTTTTTTTTAAAGAACATTCGCATGGCTGTGTAACCATGACCACCATGCATTTCCAGAACTTTTTCATCTTCCCAAACTGTAACTCTGTCCCCATTAAACCCTCACTGCCCATTCCCCCTGCCCCCAGCCCCTGCTGGCCACCTTGCACTTTGTGTCTCCAGGTACTTCATGTAAGTGGCCTCTTTGAGAGCATCAAGGTCCTATGTGGCCCTCTTTGCTGGGTGTTTGCCTGCTGGGGCCTCTCATTTGAATGAGACATTACTGCATACTACTAGTGACTGGGACAGACAGGAGGGTGTCTTTCTAGTCAGGCACATGCTCAGTGAGGACTCAGGGCACAGTGACATGTGCACGCATGCCCATGCACATGGCCAGGGGCGGGGACAGGAGGAAGCTGCCATTTTATTTATTTATTTTATTTTATTTTTTAAAGATTTCACTTATTTATTCATGAGAGACACAGAGAGAGGGGCAGAGACACAGGCAGAGGGAGAAGCAGGCTCCTTCCAGGGAGCCTGATGCGGGACTCGATCCCAAGACCCCAGGATCACGACTTGAGCTGAAGGCAGGCGCTCAACCGCTGAGCCATCCAGGTGCCCCGGAAGCTGCCATTTTAGACTGAACTTTGGGAGGAGAGTCTCTGTACTTCAGTTGTCCACTGGTAGACAGAGGAAGTTGAATTTTAAAAGCTGTTTAATGAGGGAATGGTGAGGGCTGGGCAAACATGATTAGTCACAGAGCTCCGGGCCTAGGTTATTTATTCTCTGGAGAAGCCCAGGGCTTGTGAGTGGAATGGATTGCTGACTGGGAAGCTGAGTAAATTTGACCAAGAGGCCTAAACCTAGGGGGAGACTGGTCTCTTTCTGAGCTCTATTGACACTGAATAGAAATGTGGGCTTAATTCCAATTTGTTTCCTAGCAAAATAAATACACAAATATCAAGGGAACTTCCTTGTTTTCAGAAAGAGGAAAGAGTCGAAGTTATTATAAGTATGAAAGGCAAATGAAAAGGAGATGAGTGGTTTTGAGGATACGATAAAAATATCTTGGTAGGCAGTTCCACGTAAGTGTAAAAGGATACTCTGAAATCTTTCCTGGCTGCAAGGGCAAGCAGCAGTGGATTACATTCCCCAGAAAGGTTGTGGGTGTGATTATATTCAGGGATATGCTGGGCTTGGACACCAGACCGAATCACAACATAAACATTAGAAATAACGCCTTTGTTTTTGCAAAAATCACGACAAATTCGTCTCTCTTAAAATGCCAACATTATGTTAAAATCTAGATCCAAATATGCATGTAAATATTTATGGAGTAGATGAGTGAACAGTATATATCCTCAAGAACTATAAAGAGTTCCCCGTTTAAAGACACCCTATGCATCTTAAGAGACAGCCACAAATTCCCGGGTCCTACACTATTTAGCTCCCGGCCCTCACCGCAGCATTTGCTTTAATTTGGGGCTTACGATGGTGGACCCCTTCTCATTAGGAGCTGAACTGTTAGAACCAACGTTGTGTGCTTTCAAGCAGAGAACAGTCTGCCCGTGGGCAGTGTCTCTCCGTCACTTCGTATAACAAACCAGACATTTAAAAGTGAACTGAAAACTCAAGGTAGGTCCTTTGAAACTTCCCATTTCTTGTAGCAGTTTTGATCATTTAGTATTTATTTAATGGTTTCATGTCCCAATTCTAAAAAAATAACACATGTGTATTGTAGAAATTGTAGGTATACAGAGAGGTGTAACAACAGCAACAAAATCACAGGACTGGTGATCTACTCTTCAGAGATAAAATATTGTTCTATTCTGATGGTTCTTCTCCAGTCTAGTTTGCTATATATACATAAAAAATGGAGATGGGCAGTTTTTCATTTTCCTTTTTCAAGTAACATTTCATCATAAGCATTTTTCTCAGCCATTAAAATTTTTTCAAACATGGTTATGATAATGGCTGCGTGAATTCATCCGGTGGCCACACCAGTACTTTAACTATTCCCCTGGGTGTCAGACATTTAGGTTCTTTCAAGCCTTTGTTATCAGAGATGGCTCTTTGATGAGCTTTTGTTTTCTACTGATCTTTGACCTTCTAGGGTCAGAATCCCAAGGACTGGGAATGAAGACTTTTTAAAGTTCTTAAAACATTGTACTACATTCCATTCCCTCAGTTACACTGTTTGCCAGCAGAGCAGGAGAGTGGCTGTTAGTTTTGTCTTTAACATAGAGTAAGCACAAGAATGTGAAAACAAACTTTTCCGCTTGGGCAGGTGTAAAATGATTATCTTAGGGTTGTTTGAATTTGTATTTCTTTGATTGCTTAGCCTGAAACACTTGAATATGCTAATTGGTTATTTGTGTTTCTCTTGAAAATTGTTCGTGTCCTTTGCCCAGTTTTTTTTTCTATTTGTTTGTTTGCCTTTTTTATGCTTGATAAGAGGTTTTTTTTTTTTTGATGCTAAAAATAGTTTTTTGTCACCAGTAGAACCAATAGAAAACTCCAAAGGAAAACAGATGTTCATAACAGCAGTACAAATTCGAAAGCTCCTGGGAGGATTTTATGAAGAAAAGTTTTAAACTTTATTGAAGGACCTGAATACATGGAAAGTTTGCTACATTTATACTTAGGAGGCCTCAGTAGTCTATAGTTGCAAATTTTCCCCTTAGTAAGTTATAAATTCAGTATAATTAACAAAAATCTCCACAGGATTATTCTGAGAACTCAACAACTGGTTCTTAAATTAATATGAAACAATGACAGCACACATAAATCTTAAATAATTTTGAAGAGAACAAAAGATGGCAGTGGGGGAGGGAGAGACCCATTCTACCAGCAATCAAGGCATATTTCAAAATTCCAACAATTGGAAACAAATGGTATTTTGACACAGGAAGGGACAAACTAATATAAGAAACAGAGGAGAGACCCCGCCCCCTCTAAAAAGAGTCAGTGATGTATAAACTGGCTTGCTTCACAAATGAATTGGGAAAAGACCAACCATATTCGATAAACAGTTGGGACAATTGGTTCTCCATATGGGAAAATGGGAAAATGGGAAAATTAGATCCCTACATCATATCCCAAAATAAACTTTGCTACATTGAAGTCCTAAAAGTTAAAACAACACCACCAACAACAAAACAAATGTGCCCTAAAAGAGTAGAAAACTTAAGAAGAGCATCTTAATGACCTCAGCACATGCAGTTATTAGCTCTTACCAGGATGCGGCTGTCCCTTCCAACTTATCTCCCTGGTTTCCCTTAGGCCTCCCTCCACCTGTTCTCTGCACCGCAGAACACAGTGACCCTTCTAAATTGTAGCTAAGCTCAGGTTCCTCCTGCCTCTCTGCAAAGGCCCCCAGGTGGCCCCTTCCCTGCTCACCTCTCTCGCTTTGTTTCCTATGTCTTGCCCCATTTCCTACATCTTGCCCCCAGCTGCCAAATTCTGACTTTCGGCCCCACTGATCTGCTGATTGTTCCACAAACACTTCAAACATCCTTACCATCCCAAAGTCTCTTCTCTGGCGTTTCCCTTGGTCTGCAATGCTTTTGCCCCTGATATGTGCAAAGCTCATTCCGTCACCCTCCCAGGTCTCTGGTTAGAGTGGCATCCCCTGATCACCCTAGGTAAAGTAGCTCCCTTGTCCCTCTCCATCCACTTAGGATTGTTTACTTTTATTCATGGCACCTTCACTCCCTGACAGTAAATTCCATATTTATGTAAGCTCCACAAGAGCAGAAGCCGGGACACCTGGATGGCTCAGCGTCAGAGTGTCTGCCTTTGGCCTAGGGCATGGTCCTAGAGTCCTGAGATCAAGGCCCATGTTAGGCTCCCTGCATGGAGCCTGCTTCTCCCTCTGCCTATGTCTCTGCTTCTCTCTCTCTCTGTGTCTTTCATGAATAAATAAATAAAATCTTAAAAAAATAAGACATAAAAAGCACAAATCATAAAGTAAGAGATTAGTAAATTTGTGTATCAAAATAAAGTACCTGGGGGTGCCTGGGTGGCTCATCTGGTTAAGCGTCCAACTCTTAATTCCGCTCAAGTCATGATCTCAGGGTGGTGGGATCAAGCCCCTGGTGGGCTCCTTGCTCAGTGCGGAGTCTACTTGAGATTCTCTCTCACCATCTGACTTCCTCCCCTGCCCCCCACCCCTCTCTCTTTCAAAATAAATAAAACAAACAAATAAATAAAATCTTCAAAATGTAAAGTATCTGTTTGGCACATGACATCATAAAGATGTTAAAAGCCATATGATGAATAGTAGGCATTCAAAACAGACTAGAAAGCCCAGAAATAAACCCATGATTATATGGTCAATTAATCTTCAACAAAGCAGGAAGGAATATACAATGGGGGAAAGATAGTCTCCAACAAATGGTGCTGGGAATATGGACAGCTACATGCAAAAGAATGAAACTGGACCACTTTCTTACATCATACATAAAAATAAATTCAAAATGGATTAAGGGCCTAAGTGAGAGACCTGAAACCATAAAGATCTTAGAAGACAGCACAAGCAATAATTTTTCTAACATCAGCCATAGCAACAACTTTCTAGATATGTCTCCTAAAGCAAGGGAAACAAAAGCAAAAATAAACTATTGGGACCACATCAAAATAAAAAGCTTCTGCACAACAAAGGAAACAATCAACAAAACTAAAAGGCTACCTACTGAATGGGAGAAGATATTTGTAAATGACCTATCTGATAAAGGGTTAGTATCCAAAATTTATAAAGAACTTATAAAACTCAACACCCCAAACCCCCAACTAATTCAATTAAAAAATGGGCTGAAGACATTTCCCCAAAGAAGTCATACAGACATTTCCCCAAAGAAGTCATACAGATGGCCAACAAACACATGAAAAGATGCTCAACATTACTCATCATCAGGGAAATGCAAATCAAAACCACATTAAGATATCACCTCATATCTGTCAAAATGGCTAAAATAAAAAAACATAAGAAATGACAAGTGTTGACGAGGATGTGGAGAAAAGGGAACCCTCGTGCACTGTTGGTGGGAATGCAAACTGGTACGGCCCCTGTGGAAAACAGTATGGAGGTTCCACAGAAAATTAAAAATAGAACTGCCCTATGATCCAGTAATTATACTACTGGGTATTTACCCGAAGAATATGAAAACACTAATTCAAAGGGATATATACACTCCTATGTTTATGGCAGCATTATTTGCAATAGCTAAATTATAGGAGCAGCCCAAGTGTCCATCAACAGATGACTGGGTAAAAAAAAAAGTGGTGTGTAGATAGATAGATAGATAGATAGATAGATAGAGATATATACACATACATACATATACAATGGAATATTAATCATAAAAAAGAATGAAATGTTGCCATTTGCAACAACATGGATGGATCTAGACAGTATAATGCTAAGCAGAATAAGCCAGTCAGAGAAAGACAGATACCACATGATTTCACTCATATGTGGAATTTAGGAAACAAAGCAAAAGAACAAAGGGAAAAAAAGAGATAAGTAAAAAATAAAAGACTCTCAACTATAGAGAACAAACAGATGTTTACCAGAAGGGTGGTGGGTGGGGAAATGGGTGAAATAGGATTAAGAGTGCACTTATCTTGATGAGCATTGAATAATATATGGAATCGTTGAATGCCTATATGGTACACATGAAATTAATGTAACACTGTATATTAACTACACTGGAATTAAAATTTAAAAAAGCAAAACTGACAAAGATTAGTATCCAGAATATACAAAGAGCTCTTATCAGTCAATAAGAAAAAAGACAAATAATGCAACAGTAATGAATAAAAAATATGGTGATTTAATTAATTTACAGAGGAGGAAACCCTGAGAGCTACCATCCCTAAGGATGAAATAACAAAAGGAAAAAGGTTGAAACTTTTAAAACTTAATGGCTTGGAGGAGAGACCCCATGGGGTGTGGACTTACACTTCTGAGGAGGTGGGAGCTTATTATAGGCTGATACTGGTGTTTTGGAGCTCAAAGGGAACCTGATAAGCTTGTTCTAGGAGTGTTGGAAAAATTGCAATCTAGAATCTACCACCACCACCACCACTACTACTACTGGCATGAATCACCACTGCTGCGGTGAAGAAGCATTTACTAGATTAATGCTGACAGGCACAGGATGTAAATAGGAAGAAGCAGTGACTTTTGTTTCTTCCCCAGACTTCTAGTTTTCTCCTAGAGTCCTCTACTGGCAGGGCCAATATAGGGAGCAGCTGGCAAAGGAGAAACTTGGTTTACAGAGTCTCAGCTTCCACAGCATAAAGTGGAACAGGAAACAGGGTTTGAAGCTGAGAACAAAATAGCTTAATAACTGACATTCCTTTATTGTGTGTCTTTTTTTTTGGATGACAGGGTCTTGCGTCTGCAAGGGGGTCAGATATACTCTCTCCTCAATCTTGGCAGTTGGAGTGTGACCCAGGCCATTTGAATGGACTATGAATCTTGAGAGAGTGCTGTCAAGATTGAGGAAGAGTTGAATAATTACTTAGGGTTGAAACTGCCATCTCAGGAGTCCAGCGCTGGGGGTACCTGATGTACAGAAGTAGAAGGCCAGCAGTGGCTTTAATAAGACTGTTCTTGTGCCATAACTTGGCTGTGTTCTCTACTGTCTGGTTACCTTGTTCTTGCCTGTCTTATGAGACGGTCTCCAGATGTTCCTTCTATGCTTTAATGACCCAATAACCAGGATATACTCTTTCTGCTTCAACCAGTGACTGGAAGCAAACATTATAAAATATCAAGAGTTGTTCTTCTGGGTGATGGGGCTATAGAAGTTTGTTATAGTTTTACTTGTCTTTTTTTTAAGATTTTATTTATTTATTCATAAGAGACACAGAGAGAAAGGCAGAGACACAGGCAGAGGGAGAAGCAGGCTCCCTGTGGGGAGGACCTTGGGATCACGACTTGAGCCAAAGGCAGGCACTCAACTGCTGAGCCACCCAGGTGCCCCTTTGTCTTTTTGTATCTTTTAAGTTTCTCAAAAATATACAAAATTAAAATTTGTTTTATTATTTTATTTTTTTGAAGATTTATTTATCTATTCACGAGACACACACAGAGAGAGGCAGAGACACAGGTAGAGGGAGAAGCAGGCTCCCCACAGGAGCCTGATGTGGGACTTGATCCCAGGACCCTGGGATCACGACCTGAGCCAAAGGCAGCCACCCAACCGCTGAGCCACCCAGGCGCCCCACAAAATTAAAATTTAAAAATTGTGTGAAAATTGATAAAAAAAATTCATAAAAGGCAGAAACCGGCTAGTCACCCATCTATTTTCCTATATTTTAAAAAAGACGCATTTAATTGTCAAATGTATCTGAAAGTTAACTAGTAGATAAAGGAAGCAAAGCCTATATCTGGAAATGCTTTTTTCCAAGTTGTCAATTTTCCCACTTCCTAATTTCCTAGGCCCATTTGCCAAGTAATACTAACTGGAGGTAGTTTTTTAAAGTCTTCATACATTTTAGGGGTATTTTTCTGGTGTTCTAGAAATCCTTTAGTAATAGATTTGGACAAGCTGTATTAGTCCCAGCCAGAGCTAATAACCATTTTCAACTCCGAATTGCAACTATTCATTTTTTCCCATACTTTCCTATTGTAGGTTGGATTGTCCGGGAAGCAGGCTCTGAGACCGGTTAGTGGGCAGGATGTTTATTAACTGTGTCCTTGGAGTCAACGCCTGTGGAAGGGAAAGGAAGGAAGCAGGAGTGGACAGAGGGAGAAGTCGGCCTGCAAAGCAGGCCCAGTGACAGCTTAGGGCAGCCCCCACGGGGAGCTGTGTGACTAAATGGCCCATCAAAGTTGTTCTATGCTGGGCCCAAATGGCCAGGCCTTTCTACCCCTGGCTTTGCAGGGTGTGGGTGTCTGCAGCCCCCCTGGTCCCTGGAGAGGCCAATGGTGCTCCCTGAGGTGGGGGCCATCAGCTCTTCACCAGAGGGGCCTCTGGGCAGCGCGGCTCCAGGTCTACCACAGGCTCTGACATTCGAGAAGCACTTTCTCTGTGTCAGGCCTGTGCTGGGTCGTGTTCGTGTTTGTTATATCGCACAATGCTCACGGCACTCTGAAGTACAGGTTGTGTTTTACATTTTACACATGAGGAAACTTGGCTTGTGTTTGTTTTTCCTGATGAAAACCCAGCATGGGGCAATGTTTCACAGGTGGCCAACCGCTCGGAGCAGCCTGCCTGCTTACGTAGAGGAAGAAAGCCAGCTCTTTACTGGGGAGTGTCAAAAATCTGGACTTGACGTTCTGCTTTCAACTTCCTTTTATACTCTCAGGTAATCACTCTTCTCTCCTTGCCCTCATTCCTTCTTCCATTTTAGTTTATAATTTTGGAAAGATGTGTAAGTCGAAACAAGACTGGTGAGAGCTAGACGCAGTTCTCGTTCCTTCTTTCCTTGTAAGGTGTTTGCAACTGGGCGGGTTGTGTTGACCTGATAAGTACAAGCACGACTGTACCAAAGAATCCTCAGACTTGTTGCTCCGAAATTGCCTCCCTGCCCTTCATTGAATTTCTCATTAGTCAGCAACTGGGTGTCCCAGCCACATGGAACACAGAGGTGACTCAATTTGTTATCTGATGATCTGGAAAGTTAACACCAGTAGGGCGGTGCTTTAGTATCATGAAGAGAAGCAAATCAGTACCTACGAGAACTCTGGAGGACATTTCTGCCAGGGAAATGGCGAACACAGCTTTCCACGTGAGCACGTTGACAGGGAGACTAAACAAAGCCAGATACCAGGAGCAAACCGGTGGGGATGAGGCAAAGCCAAGGAGGCCCAGAGCAAGAGAGAGGACTGGCATGAACTGCAGGACTGGCTCTCACATCCACTTGTGACACCAAAGACAGTTCTGGGGGCTTTGGCTTCTTTCTCTGTCAAGGTTCCTCAGAGCTCTTTGTTTCTATGGAGAGTCACTTGGAGAGGGAAGCATGGTAATGATGAAGACAGGAAATTTTAAAAATTGTCATGGGGATAAAGGGCCCAACAGAAGGAATATAGTCCATGAAAACCACACTGTAGGGTGACAGGTGGTAGCTACACTGGAGGTGAGCACAGCATAACATAGAGACATTTGCCAAAACACTATGTTGTACACCTGAAACTAATGTGATGTTGTATGTCAACTGTGCTCAAAACGCTTTTTTAACAATTTAAATAAAAATTGTATAAAAGCATAAGAGATGAGGCAAAGGGATTGAACTAGATGTTCCTATCACTTTGATTCTTTTAATCAGATGAAACTGTCCAAACAGTCAACTTCTTTCATGGTGAGATTTGATGACCATGTGAACTGATGGGGGACCAGGATTGCTTAGTACTTCAGCAAATGAAGACTCCATCAATTTTCTTTTAGTGGGTTATAAAGTTCGGTCTTGGGATGACCATCTTTATACTTGGAAAGGGTAAAACCGACACTTTCACAATGAAAGGAAGATTCTGAAGAACTTGGCACATCACAGAGAAAATTATAAATTCTTGGATCTAGCAGATTGTGGCTCATGTTTACTAAAAATACTTTGTTGGCCCAGAGAAAATGACGAGAGAATAATAATACAGATGAACAAAGGCCCAAGAGGTGGAATTAATTTTGAAAGTATACAGAGATAAAGCCTTAGTAGAGACTCTGCTACAACAATGTAAGGGAAATGCGAGCCTCTACTTTTTATTTAGTAAAAGTAGTGTCACTGAGCTCAAGGACATTAGTGTGGCATGCCGGCTCCTGATTTATTAGCTTTGTCTCTTGGGAAATCGACCGAAACATCCCTGAGCCTTAGTTTGTTCAGCTGTAAAATGGAGATGGTATTAGTGCCCATCCTTGTTGAGAATTAAAGTACCTGCCCAGTACTTGACATGAAATGGAAGCTCAAAAATATTAGAAGAGTATAGATCTGAAATGAATGTCTTCATTTTTACAAAGTTCTCCTGAAAATAGCACCAATTATGGAACGGATAGAGATGCAAACTGGGGACGTCTGTCTAATGTAACGAAAGTCATCTACAAACTCAATCGTGGAGATTTTAGCACAGGGAAGAGAAGCCAAGACTTGAAATTTTATATTCTAGTCATTATGCTGTTTTTACGCCAGAACTCCAAAGCTTCATTACTATTTCCTGTCGCTTTAAATATTGCACTAATTACTATGTCCTCTGAGAATGAATTAACAAAATTACGTCTAGACTCATGAGTGCAGAAATCATCTTATTTTTTATATAAAGATTTTTAAATGGTTATATTGTGAGTAGGTACACATGCAGCAGGATATTCATGTAATTGATTCTCTTATCTCAGATAAAAAGGTTAATCAAATGCTCTGTTTGAGAAAGAGATAGAAAACAGCCGGCTTGTGCTTCTTCGACATGCTTTCCTGGCATTATCAGTTGGTTGCCTCAAAATGTGACCTTATGCTGTGGGCAATGAACCAATTCCTTTCTAGCTAACTTGAGAACCATATATATATATATATATATATATATATATATATATATATATATATATATATATATATTTAATACATATATATTAAAAACTCACATATGTGTATAAAATACATATAATTTTTCCCCTTAGGGACATTTTGGCTATTTAACTCTGGAGTATTCTATGCTGTACCTGTTCTGAATTATCTAGAACGGAATGTTGCTTTTGCCTCCTTTCTTTCTCCTCGTTGCTTAAGTAGTTTGTTGTGTGTGATATGCATGTATTAGTATGTGTATGAACAAAATACTATGATAACACTTCACCTCAAATGAATGCAGTAATGTAGCAACCCAACCTTTCAGGAACTTGGTCAAGAACGAATAAGTTGGTGCAACAGGACTCTGAGTGGCTAAACTAGATATCACTCAATCGGTACACAAAAGCTCATGCATTCTAGCCTAGGAGAGCTTCCCAGCTCCTCAGTCAGGAGCTTTTTGGTTTGGACTTCACACACAATTCTTGTCCGCGTGATTATCTGCCCTCACTCCTACCCCCCATAGTCAATGAAAACCACACTGTAGGGTGACAGGTGGTAGCTACACTGGAGGTGTTGTTTTGGGAAGAGCACATTCATTCACCGGGGGTGGGAGTGGAGTGGGGGTGGCAAGGTGTGCCCCACTGATAATGCGGAGGAAGGGGAGCACAGAGGAAAATTATGAAGCAGTCACAGGACTCAAAGGGCCCAGCAATTAGGGGCCACTTAGAGTCGGGCTAATAGACTCGGAGGGCATTCATTTTATAAAGAAGAGAACAACTGGAAGAAGTCATAATTCTTCCCAAGTCCCAAATCAATAAAGAAAGATCGGCTTATGTTTAGAGGTAGAAAATGCAAGCCAGTAGGTAGTAAGATCTCAAAGTATTTTAAGCTCAAGTGATGAAACAAGTTTCGGCAGAATTCCCATTGGGGTTGGCATCTCTTTCAGGAGTGCAGTGCTATGAATTCTGAGGAGCGTGTGCAGCTGTGTCACTGCAGCACCGAGCCCTTCAAGTCCGGCTCCTTCTGCTTGTCAGGAGGCTTGAGATGCATCTGTGTGAACTGGTTAAAATGTAAAAAATGGTTTGTGCTTAAAACTGGAAGAACTTGCTCATCACCTAAGGTTTTCTGGTAACTGAGATTTGCTCTACAGATAATATAAAAATCCTGAGTCCTCAAAGAGGATCCCAAGCTATGGGGAAACAAGCAGCCGCACTCACCGTTGGTGGGGAGAAAGAAATCAATATAAACTTTCTCATTCTTTTCTCAGTTTTTCCTTCTCTCCTCTTCTTGTCAAACCAACAATACCGGAGAACTTGTGATAAGTGCCCAGCACACCGTCTGGCACAGAATAGCCATTCAACAATTGGTCCTCTCCTTCCCATTACCTTTTCTATTCTTCTCCCTTTATATCCCCCTTTCTCTTTTATCCGCACACCCCCACACACACCCCCATCAATACTCTCTCTTTAAGCTGCTTTCCACGTCAGCCAAGGTGAGTCATTACATTAAGAATTGCTCATTATTGCCCCAATTTCCTTGACTTCCAAGAGGTGCTGTACAAATGTTAGTCCTTTTTCCAAGTCTCTGGGACTTAGTCACCTGCTGAAAAGTCATCCAAAGAAAATAGGGCTTATAGTTTTGGCCTTTCGTTCTGTATTTATTTATAGGTATGTGACAGGCCCATTTTAGGGCGCCAACTGAACTCACTCTTCTTTGAAACTGCCCTCATGGAAGGGGAGGGCCAGCACAGCCACATTAGTACTGTGTGACCTTTGGCCTCAGCTGACGAGGCTGGGAGCAGACAACCGAACAGGGGGACAACGAGTCCTAAGTTGGGCTGGCGTAATCAGACCATCTCTCTTGAGAACTGACACAGAACAATCCAGAGGGAGACTGTGGTGGGCTCTTGAATTGAAAAGTTATGTAGAGCTGGCTCTCAAATGTGGTGGCTGACAGAAACTGGAGTATTAATCAGACATGCTGAGAGAACTATGAGGCCCATGAGAAGCCCTGGAATTCGTCTCTCACTGACATGCCAGTCATTGGCTCCTTGTGGCCTGACAAAATTATACTTCCTCCTTTTTTTTCCTTTTAGAAATTCCTTTTTGTGTGTTTATTTACATATGGCTGAATAAAACATGTAATAATATAAACATACAGATGGATGTAAACAACAGAGCTGTGAATCACTTAGTAAGCATTTATATTCATGAAGCTCCATCAGGTAAAATGCTTATCAGGTTGATATGAACACTGCCTTCTACATGCTTTTCAATGAAAGCCTCACAACCGAGTGGAAAAAAATGTATGATTTGTTTACAGATAAACACTACATATATGTGGATTTTTAGAACTGTTTATTTAGAGAAGAAAGAGGAAAAATAGAGATAGTTTAGAAATACAATTAGAATGTTCCCATGTATGGGCATTTATTGGTGCTGGAACACATGACACTTAAATATGCTCATTATCCAAATGTGTGATCTATTCTGAAAAAACTAAATTTGATAGCAAACAAAGTTACATTCCTGAATATGGAGCACTTTTAAGTTTGAAAAACTTCTGATGCCTAGGGATATATTAATTTTGGATACAGTGTTTGATTAAGGGAATAACGTATACAAATAACTGCATGTTTAGAACATTTTACTTTACCTCACATAAGACCTATCTTTATGAAAGCTGACTGAAAAGTAAAACTTGATAGGTACAGATGCCAAATAGGGGTTTTTTAGAGTCCACTCGTGGAAGGTGGCTGAAAATGAACTATTATCAAAATCATGACATGCTAATTAAACAGATAACAATACAGGCTTACAATCCGTATTGAAATTCAGAAAAGCCAAGGACTGCAGTATACAGTATCTAATAAATCACGTAGGCCTCTGCCATCCTTTGTCTCTACCTATATTAAAGCTAAAGAAGTCAAAAAAAAAAAAAGTCCTGTTGGTATTATTGCTAGTGTTATAGATGAGAAAGATTTGGTTGCTGTAAGAAAGCAAGGTAGATAAATGAATAAGGCCACTGGCAACTTTATCATAAAAACAGAAATACCATATAATAAATATTTTTAAAGTTTTGAGTTTTATTTTCCTGAGGACACTGGTGTACTATATCTAAACCAGAATTGTTGAGTCATGTAGGTTCAAAACAGAATTAACGATCTTGTATATACTTCCTCCTTGAATGTCTGCTATCCTGTTGTACCCTTACAGTCGCCACTTCTCTTACTCCTGAGAATGTGAATGGCTTCCAGTTCACGGCATCCAATGTCTATTAGAACAATCGCCTTGCAGTTAAGATTTGGTTTTAGGTCTTCTGATAGAAACGTGCTTATATATCATAGAAGCTTCATGGAATATTTCAAAATTGCAGTGTAATGAGTATATTAGTATTGGGTTGCTGTTGTAACAAATTGCTGTTGTAACAAAAGGCAACACAAATTAATTTTCTTATAGCTCTGGAGGTCAGAAGTCCATAGTCAGTTTCACTGGCCTACAGTCAAGGTGTTGTTTAGGGTCGCATTCCTTCTAGAGACTTCAGGAGAGAATCTCTGTCCTGGCCTTTCTCACTTTTTAGAGGTTACCTGCATTTCTTGGCTGTGGCCTCCTTCCTCACATCCCTCTAACCTCTTGCTTCTGTCATCTCCTTTAGCCTTCTTGTCTGCCTCTTACAAGGAACCCTGTAATTATAGTTAGGGCCCACTCAGATCATCCAGGATAATCTCATCATCTCAAAATCCTTAGCTTAATCGCATCTGTAAAGTCCCTCATCATGTAAGGTAATATTCATAGGTCCCAGGGATTAGGGTGGAGATATCTTTAGGGACCATTATTCAGCCTCACACAGTGAGGATTTTTTTAATCTCACAAGGTCAGAGTATATCAGGAGGAAGGATGTATTATTGGAGTGTGTGAAGCTGAGTGAAGAATGGAGGAGGAATTAACAGATAAGCAGACACAGCATTTTATAGATTCTGAGTTGGAAAGGCCACATGGTGGGGGGGAGTGGAGAATGGAAGTATATTCTTGTAAGGTTCTTATGCTATATGTGAAGTGGCATATTACTTGAAAGCAGACTGTGATAGGTTAAAGATAAGCACTATAAACCCCAAAGCAAACACTGAAATAACACAGTGAAGAGTTTTATCTAATGAGCAAACAAAAAAGAATGGAATCATAAGAAAACTCAATCCAAAAGAAGGGAGAAAAGAGTAAGAAAGGAACAAAGAACAGATGGGACAGATAGAAAAGGAATAGCAGGATGGTAGATTTAAAAACAACTATATCAAAAAAAAAACAAAACAACTATATCAATAATAAGATTAAATGCAAATGGTCTAACTACCCCAATCGAAAGGCAGAATTGATCAGATTAGATAAAAGAACAAAGCAAGACTCAGCCATATCAGAAATATGAAGAAGGCATATTAGTCATATTTACTTTTTGATTATTTTCATTCAAATACAGTTAAGTATACTAGATATAACTTGAAATGAACATCTTATGTGTGTTTTGTATTGAAATTTTACTCAGTGAAGTTCAGAAATCTATTTCTTATTACAAGACTGTAAGATCTGTTAGTTTTAGGTAAATGAACTCTAAGAAAGCTAAAAAGGAATAAACGTACAGTTAATAGGAATATTAGAAGAGTGCCTTAGCTTTGTAACTGTAGGGACCTCATTATATCCTTTCTGAGTCAACAAATGTTTACAAACATCTAAATAATAATATAAAGAGAAACTCCCAAATCACATACAATAATATTCATGAGATATCATCCTAATCCCTACATAATGAAGAATATAAAGAGCATGAAAATAAGAGGAGATAGCATTAGAGAAAAATGAGTTACCTGAAAATATCTCATTTTTCCACCAACCTCAGCCAAAAGAGAGCATTTATTGATTACCCCAAATTACCATGCCATCCCATAATGGCAACTTAAAATTTCTGACTACAAAAATTTTTATAACAAAATTGTAATTGCAATTAAATTTTGGATTTATTCTTATATTTCAGAAGTTCATTCTGTGATGGTGAGATTCATTTTCAGCCAAATATCAGTTTTAATACTCAGCCATTTGACATTCAGCCAAAACATGCATTCTGAGTGACTGTTCCATGTGCCATGTGTCCATATCCTGTTTTTTAAACTAAACATTATAATAGGAATATGAAATGCCCCACATCTCCAATATACTTTTATAAAATGACTTAACTACAAAATGAAATCATTAGACTATATCATGATTTGATTATTCCTTTGTTGGCCATTCAGTTTTTCCAAATTTATAAGTGATTAAAATTATTTGCAATGTCTGGTACAATATATCTTGAACTTCATCTCTGAATTTTTTTCTCAGAAACCCTGTGATAGTTTCCACTCCTATATCTAATGTATAAGAGTGCCATTTTCCTAAAGCCTTGCCAATGCTGCCTATTACTTGTTTTATAATTTCTGACAACTTGATAGGCAAAGTTGTCATCTCATTATTAATTTAGTTTGTGGTCTCTTTGGTTACTTAGTCCAGTTTCTTCTTTTGTGACATTCTTATTTATGTCCTTTCCCTTTTTTTTCAATTGATGGTAGTATTTTACATGTTTATTTACAAGAATTCCCTGTTTATATAGTAAGGATATTAACAGTTACTTATTTAAAATGAAGAATGTTGACTTAGGAATGCCTTCCATACGCTCACTACTTTGATAGGCTTGGATGGAGTGAATGGAGAGGGAATGCGAGGATGTTTACTGGACATATTATTGGTGGGAAGTATGTGAGCAGGAGCGGAAATTCAGTTCATCCTCTATACACCTCCAGACTGGTTCTCCTTGAATAATACTATCAATATGCCTTCTTCAGCTCAAAATCTCCCCATTTATCTTCATCAGCCATCTAGCAAAACATAATTCCATCAGCCAGCCATTGACATTTCTCCATATTTTGGCTCTAAATATTTATTTTCAAATTGTGTCCAACCCAACCCAACTCCATCTAGACTAATGTAATGTATAAGTGCTGAAGATGTAGAGATGACAAGGAATCTGTCTTCAGGGTCCTCACAGATGAGGTGGAAGGGACAGATAAACAGAAAGTTTCCAAGTGGTGATGTAAACCTCATGTGCAAAGTGCATAATGGGGGAACAGGGGATGGATGGCCTGACTGGAAGAGGTCAGGGAATATTACCCAAATAGCGGATGGCTAAAAATGCACCTTGAGAGATGGATAATTGTGAGGCATCCAAAGAAACATCATGGGGAGGGAAGGATGCTCTAAGAAGAGGGGAAATCAGGTGAGATTCAATTCAGGTCCAGTAGAGGGATGTAGGCGGAGGTGATCAAAGTTGAAGTGGGCAAACTCCAGATAGCCTGTTGTATCAAGGGGTTCAGATTTGAACCCCAGGGTAGTGGAGAATACTGGAAAAGCTATAAACAGAGGTCTGACCTGACCAGGGTTATGTTTTAGGAAGACCACTCTGGCTGCAACCTGGAGAATCATCAGAGGGGGAATATTTAGAATGACTCTAAGTGCCAATTGGCTTGAGACAGCCTCGATCTATACCTGTTGTCCCGGTATTCTGCCCAGGTTAGCATTAGTCCTAGGTTTTTCATTTTTATTTTTTTTTATTTTTTTTTAAATTTTTATTCATTTATGATAGTCACAGAGAGATAGAGAGAGGCAGAGACACAGGCAGAGGGAGAAGCAGGCTCCATCCACCGGGAGCCCGACGTGGGATTCGATCCAGGGTCTCCAGGGTCGCGCCCTGGGCCAAAGGAAGGCGCTAAACCGCTGCGCCACCCAGGGATCCCTTTTTTTTTTTTTTAATTTTTATTCATTTATGATAGTCACAGAGAGATAGAGAGAGGCAGAGACACAGGCAGAGGGAGAAGCAGGCTCCATCCACCGGGAGCCCGACGTGGGATTCGATCCAGGGTCTCCAGGATCGCGCCCTGGGCCAAAGGAAGGCGCTAAACCACTGCGCCACCCAGGGATCCCGGTTTTTCATTTTTAAATTAACTATTAAAATTGCAAAGCATGAAAATAAGTCTGAGTGAAGTCAGTAGATCTCCCTCCCTCTTGGACTTCCAGTTCTGTCATGGTCTTGTCTGGTAGTGAGATGCATCTCACAGAGGTCTCACTGGATCATGCAGTTACATCTGGAATAAGACCAGTGAGACCTCTCTTTCCCCACCCCTTTCTAGATATAAGCTGGCTAACACTTGTCTTTCAATGAAGGGGAGCATGCAGGCTGCTCCCTGATAAGATCAAGTGGGTTCAGACATCAGCAGCTGGGGGGATCCAAGCCCTTCTGGTCTCAGGTGGTGGTGGTATGGGGAGGGGGTGGAATATTTGAAGCTCCTGTCCTTGCCAACCTCTTTGTGTGCCAGGCGGCTGCAGTGACTCATGCTGAGAAGCCACTTCTTGGCAGTGTCAGTGGGAAATGCGGGACAGCATAGGTTAGATATATGTGGTGTATGTACAGGAAATAGGAGGCTGAGCTGTGGCATATAGAGAGAGTAGGCTCAGTGCTTTTGCTACAGGGGCTTTGTCGCTTATTGTACAGTGAGAACCTATGTCTATTCCCTTGTTTGTTGTATTACTTGCTAATGCTTATTTATTTATTTTTTTTGGTGTTGTTGCAATAAACCCTTTCGATATCTGTGAGCTTAAGGGAATGCTAAATGAAATAGTAAGTACTGAATTTTCATCTCTCCAGTATGCTGAGGTTGAGTGCACAATCTGCAGTGTCTATGCACTTTAACACCTGCCACGGAGGCCATAGCGGTGTTGCTGGCTATGTGGAAAACAGGAGACCCAAAGCTGCTGAAGAAGCACGATCATCCACTTCAGAAGGGAATTGTCCCTGTGAGGAGACTGCCTGGAGATGGTGATTTACCATCTGCAGCTGCAGACAGTGTGCTCTGGCTGCCCCTGACATTTGTGGGCCTCGGGCAAGAGGACAAGCGAAGGCCCACATTCCATTAGGTTTAAATATTTACAAGGTATAAATCAAGCCAGCAAAGTGTTAAATAAAATATGTTCTATGCTTCTACCTTGACAAAATACCTTCATTATGACAAAGAAATGTGTAAAGCTATGGTTTTTATATGGAGTTGGCAAGAACTCAAAGATGACTAAACTTAAATATTGAGCATGTCTGAATGTTGTCTTGATGGGCTAGCAAAGTCTAGATGAACAGTAAAAGTAAAGTACTATGTAATTCACGAATTATTCTATATTGATTCCACAATTTTTTTCCTTCATTTCAGCAAAATCAGTTTTTTTTAGATCTTCCCACAATTTCTATTTCTAAAGATCTAAAGGATTTAAAAAATGAAATCCAATTATACTAAAAATGTATAAAAATTGAATATATGAAAAAAAAAATTGAATATATGTTTATCTAAATATGTAAATAAAAGTGAACTTAAAATATAGAAAATTGGGGCACCTTGGTGGCTCAGTCAGTTAAGTCTGACTCTTGATTTTGGCTCAGGTCATGATGTTAGGGTCGCAAGACTGAGCCCCACCTCAGGCTCTGTCCTGGGTGTGGAACCTGCTTAAGATTCTCTCTCTCCCTCTCCCTCTGGCCCATCCCTCACAAGTGAACATGCACACGCTCTCTAAAAAAATCAATTAAAAAATTTAAAAGTAAAAATAATTAAAAATCAAGTTACTTTTCATGTTTTCAAAAATGGTTATCTCCCGAAATAGTCAAAATCATCAATTAAAATTAAAGGAAAAATATGTTATAATTAATGAATATCATCAACTTTTATTTTTTTTATTTTATTTTATTTTTTAAAGGGAAGTCTTTTTTTTTTTAATTTTTATTTATTTATGATAGTCACAGAGAGAGAGAGAGAGACGCAGAGACACAGGCAGAGGGAGAAGCAGGCTCCATGCACCGGGAGCCTGATGTGGGATTCGATCCCGGGTCTCCAGGATCGCGCCCTGGGCCAAAGGCAGGCGCCAAACCGCTGCGCCACCCAGGGATCCCTCATCAACTTTTATAATCAAAATTAAATGAAGGTCAACATTCAACTTAAGTCTGAAATTGAAAGTGAAATCCAACTGTATTAAGGAGTTTTATAAAAACAGAACTACTCACAATTCTAGGGTTCATTGTCCATCTAGTTGTAATTTAAAGACTGCAGCATGCTTCACTTATGGTTTAGCTAGATCTATATTTGTTTACATGTAAATAGAGAAAACTACAAGACATATATGTATGAATATATGTATGTACACACACCAATTTTAGTATGAGTTTAGTATTAGAAGACATTACAGGAACATACTAAATCACTAGTACTTTTGAAAGCAAGAAGCAGAACAAAAAGAAAAGCAAGTCAGTGGATGCTCAGCACTAATTGGAAATAATACTTGCTTCTGCACCAATCTACTGCTTTCTTGTTAGCTGCAGGGAGATAGTTGACAAGTTAATCAATTTGTCTTTTCTCTTATGTAAGTCTCTCTACCACTCAGGTCCTCCTTGCATTCTGTCTCTGATTTCAGCAACAGCATTTGGATGCAGTTGCTTTCTGTTTCTGGAACACTGGGAAGGAGTTGTGGGGAAGAGATTCCTGAGCTGTGAGAGGTGTTAGCTGGGTGTGGATATGGAGAGTTTTCTTCTTCAGTCGACCAGCACTGGGTTTGGATCTTGAGTGAGAGAGCTGTCCGCGAGCTTTTAAATGGACTTACTTTTTTTGTGTTTGTGATAAGCAGGGCTCCTAAGATTCAGAGCCCAGGGCAGGGGTCCTTTCTGACTACATCTGAGGGTGTTTACATCTCTCTTTGTGCTGAGCTTAATTCAGCCGAACTTAATTCCGAGGTTTCTTGTATACGCACACAAAAAATGAGGCTGTTCTTGTCAATGTGTTGGTTCCAGCACATGAAGAAGTTCACAAAGAGTTAAATGGTATGCTTTATATTGGTGTCTTCGGCTGCCTCAAGTAGAAAATTAATTCATTCCAATTAAGGTTTGATATTTGTATTCAATTCATGGAATGAAATAAAGCTTTTGAAGGTTCATTCAAAAGTGAAAGGTGAGACACCTGCTACTATTGTTAGTAAAGTCATAGTAAATTGACTTAAAAAGTTCGGCAACTGCAGATAAAATGACTTGTCTTGAGGGTAATGGATAAAATATAAATTTGGGGCCAGCACAACATCATGGTGAAAACAATGTTCTTGCTAAAATTAAGAAGTTCTTGCTAAAATTCACAAGTTCATGGAACTGAAATATCCTTGGAATTAGGCAAGGCACGTGCGTAAATGATAATTGTGTATATGCGAGCTGCAATTTTTTACCAATGAAAACAGAAGATGAGGTTGTCAAAATTTACAAATGTTTCTATTTATATGATGCTACAGTAACTGAAATACAAAGTTTTTATGACAAAACTGCTGTTGAATTAAAAATACTTAACATGGCAGGATGTGTTTTCTCTTTTTCCTGGTGGTCAACAAGCGGATTTTCGAAATGTTTGAGCCTTTGAAGAACTACCTTGTAAATCAGTCTAAGGGTCTTACATTGCCATTGAACATTTTTGTGAGTGAGTCCTCTAAATTTTATTTCACTGTTTTCTCAAAACCATTCGGAAATCGTTAATCAAAGCATTCAAAGAATGTTCACATTTGAAGATTCTAGAAAAATAAAGTCATTGCAAACAAAGCTTGCAAAGAGAAAAACAGTGAGATTAAGCTATTCAAAACAAAAGACCAACTAAACAAACGTGTGGAATTTAAGACGCCTGCTTACAACTCTTCCATGATTTCCCAACGGGCTTACCATTATCCTCAGAATTAAAACTGAAATCCTTCAAATCCCAAATAGCTGACTTATAAACAGACTTGGAAGAAACCCATTCTCAAGTTAGGACAAAGAGTTGGGTATTTACTTTTTAGGAGATGTTGATACAAGGCTGAGATGTGGTCACCAAGGAGGCATAAGATAGGAATGTGGGTGCTGGGATTGGATTGGAATGCAGGGCCAGCAACAACAGTTCATCCAAGGTCGGCAAACACGTAACCCACTGTTCTATTGGGATAGTTTGGAGAGCCACCCTGGGAGTGAGTGAGGTGGGATGGGGAATCAGGCGGAACAGGGGCTCCTGTCTACACTTGCACTTTTTCTGAGTGCTGAAAACCAGGGTTAGGATCAGGCAAGAGAGCTATGAAGGACACAGAATTCAAGGTGGCGTTCACTCTCAGATGTGTGCAAGTACACCTGATACCCTGGGAGTGAGAGTCTCCTTAAATGCTGCACTGTAGGTGCTTCTCCCTCCTCACTCTATCTAGTCCAGGAGTTGCTGCTGGTACCGAGAGTCCCATGCTTAATAGGCTGCACCAATGAGGCATCCCCCCAGGGAATTATTCTTGAGTACTTTTATTTATTTTTTTTAAATTTTTTTATTTATGACAGTCTCACACACACACACACACACACACACACACAAACACACACACACACACAGAGGCAGAGACACAGGCAGAGGGAGAAGCAGGCTCCATGCACCGGGAGCCCGACGTGGGATTCGATCCCGGGTGTCCAGGATGGTGCCCTGGGCCAAAGGCAGGTGCCTAACCGCTGCGCCACCCAGGGATCCCTCTTGAGTACTTTTAAAATATAGATCCTAAAATGCAGACTCCTTTATCTCCACTTCAAATATACTGAATCTCTGAGGATAGAATTCAAGGGCCTATATTTTACTTTATTTTATTTTTCTCAGAGATCTGAATTTTAAAAAAAGTACTTAGGTGATTCTGATGCATGAGGTATATAGGATCCACTGGACTTCAGTGCTTAGATGTTTTCTTTCATGCCTAACTTCACAGTTTGATCCTGGTTTGTACCTGGGTGAGGATCTTAATTACACACGCCTCTTTGTCATATGCATTCTGAATTAGCTGAGAAATAGAGGCAGGATCCATGCGTGATTTAAAGAATAGCCTTACCAGTCAAAGAAGATACCACAAAACAAATGAGACAATACTTAGAGCTGATTGTATCAAAAATTGTGGGATGCACATACACAGCCCCTGGATGAAAATGCATAGCATTAAAGGCTTATATTTGAAATACAAGGGGGGTGAGCTTGCTTCTCCCTCTCCTTCTGCCTGCCACTCCTCCTGCTTGTACACTGTCAAATAAATAAATAAATAAATTCTTTATAAAAGAAGTGGAAAGAAGGACACAATAAAAGTAAGAGGTGAAATAATGGAACAGAAGATGGAAAAAAAAATTAGAGGAAATCAAACTAGAAGCTGGTTTTTTGAAACAATCAATTCATAAACCTCTAGTCAGACTGATCAGAAAAGAGAGAGAAAATGCAAAGTACCAATACCAAGAATGAAAGAGGAGACATCATTAAAGATCATACAGACATTAAGAAGATAATAAGGGAATATTACGAACAGCTTTATGCCAATACGTTTGATAAATTGGAAGGAAAATTTTGAAAGACCGAAATTACTAAGAGCTCACTGAAGAAGATACAGATAATCAAAATAACTTCATAGCTATGAAGGACACTGCTTTCATAGTGAACCTTCTTTCTCCCAAAAAACTCCAGATAAATTCTACTAAGCACTCAAGGAAGCAATAATACCATTGCTATACAGACTCCTCAAAATAAAAGAGGAGCAAAATTTTCTCAACACATTTTATGAAGCCAGCATTATCTTGATACTAAAACCACACAAAGATATAACAAGAAAACTATAGACTAATATCTCTCATTAACATGACAGATGCAAAAATCTTTGACAAACAGTGGCACATCGAATCCAGTAACATATGAACATGACATTACACAATGAAGAAGTGGGGTTTATTCAAGGCTGTTTTAACATTTGACAACCAATCCATGTAATTTACCATATTAACAGATTTAAAAAGAAAAAAAAGATCATTTCAATAGTTGCAAACAGTTTTTTGACAAAATTCGACACCAGTTTTTAACAAAATCTATCAGAAAACTAGGAATAGAAGGGAATTTCCTTTATAGCTAAACATAATGGCGGAAGACTGAATGCCTTCCCCCTCAGACCAAGAACAGCACAAGTATATTTTCTCTGATTATTTCTATTCAACATTGTACTGGAGGTCCCAGCTTCTAGCAGGAAGGCAAGAAAAATTAATAAAAGGCATAATGATTGGATAGGAAGAAACAAAACTGTCTTTATGAGATTGAAATGCTCATCTACGTAGAAAATTCAAAGAACCTACCAAAAAGCTACTAAAACTAAGTGAGTTTAGAAAGGTTGCATGCTTGAAAAATGCAATATGCCAGCAATGCAGGACTGAAAATTGAAGTAAATGATATTATTTACAGTATCACAAAATATGAAATACTTAGGTATAAATTTAACAAAATATGTGCAAGATTTTTTTTTGTGCAAGATTTTAAAGCTGAAAATTATAAAACATTGCTGAGAAAAGATGAAATAAGACCTACTAAATGGAGAGATCTATCATATTTATGGAATGGAAAACTCAGTATCAAGATGCCCTTTCTCTCTGACTTGATCTATAGATTCGATGCAATCCCAATCAAAATCCCTGCAGGATTTTTTTTTTTTTTCCTGCAGGATTTTTTGATGGAAGTTTGCAAGTTGATTCTAACACTTGCGTTTATGTGCAAAATATTTCATCAGCTTTTTATTGCTAGATAAAATGCTGGAAAACATTGATTGAATATTTACCACGTTCCAGGTATTGTTTCAGATACTTTGAATGTATTAAGAAGTCAAATTGTCACAAAAACTCTCTAAGGGAGGTACAATAGCGTTATCCCCATTTCATGGATATGCAGACACAAAGCAGGCAAGTAACTCATCTGGGGTTATCAGCTTTTGGGTTGGAGGGTTTGCCATGGAATCCAGGTGATTGGAATCCAGAGTCTGGTTTTTTAATTCTGTACCGATTAGCTATTGCTACAAACAACTGCGAAATCTCAGTGGCAAAAAATAATAAGCATGTTGTTTCCATATGTCTGCAGGTTGGCTGGCATGGCTTTGCTGCTTTTGGCTGGGCTCAGATGGGCAGCTCCAACTATAGGCAGAGTTCATGTCTGTTCCTTATGTTTCCCATCCTCCCTGAATTACTGGCTTAGTCATGGCCTGTTGTTCACACGGCAATGACAGAAAGCAAGAAAGAGGGCCTCCCTTTAGAACCGAGGCCCATATCACTCTTTTACTGTTTCTACCTTTGAATTGCCCAAGCAAAGGAGCAAGTGGAAACTGCAGGTCTCTCCTGCAGGGCAAGGAAGTCCCACCCTGGTGCTTATCATGGGGAAGAGATGTAAGCCCCAGGGATTCCTCCCATAGGCAGGATTGTCTCCAGGAAGTCAAATGCAAGAGGAGGGACCACTGGGGTCAGTGACATTTATACCACCTGATAAAGATAAACAGATTATTTTTAAGTGTCTCACAAAGAGAGGAGTGAAGGGTGAAAGCTTCTGTCCACCACTTCTGTAAGGACATAGAAGCATTAGGAGAACTTTCTCTTTAAGGGGCCAGGAGGAAAGGAGAGAAGAGCTTTTGCTCACATGGAAGGTGAGGACTGGGTTTCTATTCTCCATAGCATTCCTCTTCTAGTACTGAACACAGAACCATTAACAAAGGAGGATCTCAAGAAATATTTGCAGTTGAACAATAAGAGAAACTGTTGCGTCTTTTGCTCTTGAAGAAACTCCAAAATTTCCCTCTCTCGAACCTCACTCCTGGGGGCTCATCTTGGCTTGGCAACACAAACAGTTGTTTGCTGTCTGAGGAATATTTTGGTCAATTGTTTTCAGTTGCCCTGAGTCCCCCAATATGGCACAAAAGAAGCTTATCCTGCTGGAGTTTGGAACTGATGGGAAAACTAACCCTGGCTAGGAGAACTGGCAAATTCCATTTAGTGTGTGTGCATTTTTGTTGTATTTGTGTCTGTGATTTGTATGCATGCATGTGCACGCTCTCTGAACAGAGTTTCCATAGGAAAAAGAAAGGCAAGATGTTGCCCAGCTGCATTGTTCTGGCAAGACTTTTTCACCTAATTCTCCATGTAAGTTTCTGTGGTGCTCCTCTCTCTTCCTGGTTTCCTGTTTCTACAGAATGGCAAAGATTTGCTGAGTTTCTCCAGCTGTAGCCTAAAGCCATCACTGAAACAACTTTGCACTGACCACTGTGAGGTGGAGGGTGGAGGATGGGAGGTAAGCAGGCCTGTGCCCTCATTATATAAACCAGTCATTAGCGGGAGGAATTTGGGGTAGGCAACTAGTAGTGTCTGCTCCAGATGTTTTATTTCCAGCAATAGCTTCCAGCCCGAGTTTTCTAAGAAATCATAGCAGAAGTGCTCATTTTTAAGGATAGAAATATAGTTCCCACTCTCTTTTCATTTTTATTCAATGATCTATAGAAGCTCATTATGCCTCAGACCCAGCTTATCCTTTTCCAGACCCTTTCAACCTCACTTGTCTCCTGACCCTCTGAGCGCTCCCCTCTGTCTCAGCATCCGTTGTTCTCCAGCCCCAGGACCACTGCCTTAGATGAAGCCCTCACTGTCTTTTGCCTGGATTCCTTTCCCTGACTCCAGTCTTACTTCTTTCTGATCAGTTCTCTATGCAATGGCAAGAATTCTTTCAAAAACCTGAATCCTTTGTCTAGGTTCCTTCAAAGCTTCCCCATAGCCATTAGGATGTAATCCAAGCTCCATACTTTGAAAACAAGGCCCTTTGCGTAGGGCCAGAAGTAAGGTAAGGCAAGCAAGACACCTTGGGTGC
Organism: Vulpes lagopus; assembly: GCF_018345385.1. NCBI lineage: Eukaryota > Metazoa > Chordata > Mammalia > Carnivora > Canidae > Vulpes > Vulpes lagopus. Next base: position 16,284,841 of record NC_054848.1, read on the forward strand.
AAAATTTAAGGAGATACTTATTCTCAAGGATTAGGCAAATACACGGGTGGCACTTCAGAGGGAATGTCACCTTAATTTTTACTTCCTTGGTGGTTCCCTTGCCCCAGCCTTGTTGCTCTGCCTTTGCACTGGCCTTGTTGCTCTCTGGTCTCATCTTTCATCACATACCCCACTCAAGTCCTCATTTCTAAAGTGGACTGCTTGCAGTGCCCTGAACTCGCCTTATTCTTTTAAAAAATCTATTTGTTTGCTTGTTTATTTCAGAGAGAGAGAAAGGGAGAGAGAGCGTGCGCGCATACGCGCAAGAGATCATAAGCAGGGGGGAAGAGCAGAGGGAGAAGTAGACTCCCCAATGAGTAGTGGGCCCAGGACCCTGAGATCATGATCTGAGCCCAAGGCATATGCTTCACTGACTGAGCCACTCAGGCATCCAACTCATCTTATTCTTACCATTGCTACCATAACACCTGTCTGAGCAGTGAATTCTTCCTGAGGCCTCAGGTAATGATAGAGGGACAGAAACCCAGGAGATATTGGTCTCATGATGAATCTCAAACAGCAAAAAGGCAGAAAAATGTGATTATTTTTCAAAATTAAAAAAAAATTTATTTATTCATGAGAGACACAGAGAGAGAGGCAGAGACAGAGGCAGAGGGAGAAGCAGGCTCCATGCAGGGAGCCCCATGTGGGGACTCGATCCCAGGACCCCGGGATCACGACCTGAGCCAAAGGCAGACGCTCAACCACAGAGCCACCCAGGTGCCCCTATTTTTCAAAATTTTATTGTGATAAAACACACATAAGGTAGAACTTACAATAAAGTGTACCCTTGAATACATTCATGTTCTTGTATAATCATCACCATCCATTTCCAGAACTGTTTTCATCTTGCAAAACTAAGACTCCATAGCTATTAAACAATACTACCTCATATTCCCCCATCCCCTAGCCACTGGCAACCACCATTCTACTCTGTCTTTATGATTTTGACTACTGTTAAGTACCTCCTATAAGTAGAGTCATACAATATTTGTCTTTTTGTGATTGACTTATTAAACTTAGCATAATGTCCTCAAGATTCAACCATGTTACATATCAGAATTTTCTTCTTTCCTTAAGGCTGATTAGTATTACATTGTATGTATATATCACATTTTAAAATCCATTCATCTGTCTATGGACATTTGGGTTGCTTCCATGTTTTAGCATTGTAAATAATACTGCTATGAGCAAATATCTCTTTGAGACCTTTCTTTCAATTCTTTCAAGTATATACCCTGAAGGAGAACTGCTGGATCATATGGCAAGTCTGGAAAACATGTTTTAATCCTAGCTCAAAGGCATTCATTTTGTCAGAAGCTTTTACATGTAAAACAAACAAAATATTGTAATCCATCTTTTATTACAATCATTGCCATAACAACATCGTATCTCATAGCATATGGTCACTGTGGTGTAATTTACTTTAAAATACTTCAGCAAAGATAGTATGATATATACTTGTGCATATTTTAATCTATACCCTAGGGCAATGGTTAACATTCAAAATTTTCTAATTGAGGATATTCATTCCAGGGATTATTCTCCCTTGAAAGACACTAATCAGACACCAACATTCCCAAAGCAACTACTATAAGCCTGCAAATATCTTTATCTCAGATCAATATCATAGGATTTGTTAATTAGCCTAATGGATGCAAGAAATAATTTCTCATTGGTGAAGTGCATGGTATTCCAGCAGTGTGCATTAGCTAGAAATATTGTTTAGGAAGTCCTGTTCCTTGCATGATGGGAGTCTAAGAATCTGGTGAAGTCAATAGGTCAGAGCCTTTTAGAATGGTACTTCAGGCTTAGGATTCCAGATTGGTCCCTTCTCTAGTCACTTATGGAGGGGAGGACTCCGTTGTCTGAATCTGACTAGTTTTAGTAAATTCGTCAGCTCCAGTACTGCATGGATCTCATGTGAACCTTTCATGCAAGAGGCAGTGGGAGCAGTCACCAAACTGGGATTGCACTCAACTTCCAGGACAGATTGTAGGCCATCTGGGTGTCTTCTTGCTATGAATGTTTGTATAAGTGTCAGAATTTGGTCCGACACTTGCTTTTATTATAACATACTACCTAACAGTGAGATTGTTGGTGAGGAGACCTCTTGCCTTCACTTATTTGTAACTATTGAAGACCACTCCTAACCATCCAAAAGAAAAATCCTACAGTCTGTGACTCACCAATGTTCTCAGGTTAATTTGTGGTAGGTGATTTTTTGGAAGCAAATGGGAAGGTAAACCTGCCTATGCAGTCTTTGTCCCAATTTGAATATACTTGCCTGCTTGTCAAGGAGATCTCACCCAGTGATCTTATCAACCTTTGGCTCTTAGCATCTTGTAAATATAGCCCTTGCCCAAAAGAACTGGGTAGAAATTGTCTCCACAGAACTAGGTATTCCAACACCTTGATAACTTGTTCCCATATATTGCCTCCCCAATGTCCAGCAATAAAGCACACATAAATTTAAAAATTACATATAGATGACAGACGAAGGTAGAACCTTCTACTACATTTTCCTTTCATGGTTCTGGCCCTAGGAAATATAAGATGCTAGCTGTACTAAGCACAACTGAAGAGAAACACTGCATATTAAAAGTATCTGAAAGAAAACAACAAATGTTTCATGGTGCCACGGTCAAGGATCATTGAATTATTTAAATGCAAAACCATAGAGTTTTTATAAAAAATTAAGTGGAGAAAAAGTAACATATGATTTGAGTAATAGTTAACATTCTCTTTAATTGTTTAAGCTGTGACCATATTTTATGAGCAGCAAATTACAAAGACTGAAAATTCATGATATAATTATAAAGTGTGAAGACTGATTTTCATATATTGCTTACAGAGCAAGTCTCATGGATTACTGTCATAATCAAATATAACTTGAAACCATATCAACAGGACACATTTTAATGATATGCACATAATTGCTAGTGTGCTGAGTAGTGATTTAGCCTGAATAGTAAATAGATCACTTAAAGGATATAATTAGTATTATATTTACAGAGTTGAATTAATTTTTGTGCTTTTCTCTTCTTACTCTGATGCAGATTATAGATCTTGGAGAATTAAGGCTGACAGTTTGCTCTCATTTTTAAATTGTCTCATGCACACACAGAAAATGGCACCCACGTAAAGCTGAGGCTGGGTGCAAACACGTCAACACGTGGGGTTCTATTGTTTCTTGTTCATCAACACTCTGGGCCCCAAGGGAGAGGCTCCTGTGCTGCCACTCCCCACCTTGGGGTCCTTATATCAGCTATCAGCCTGGGTTGTAGCACTGACCCAGTGAGTGTGGTGGTATCATGAGAGGGAGGTACCCCTGGGGTATGGGGGAGATTACTAAGAGAGAATTTGAAATGTGAGGAACAGTGGGCCCGAGAGTGACTCGAGTAGGCCCTCGCTTCTCTCTCTCATTCTTTGTTCAATCTCTCCCCAAATCATCTTGGCGCCCAGTGTGGGAAAAACACAAAATGAAATTGAACATTCAGTGTACTTGTTTGGCATCAGACTGCTATAAAAAGCTGTTGAAGTCAATTTTTTATGTCAGTATGCTTTAACAGTTACTTGTGGGTATCTTAAGTCTCTGATTAAGTTTTTGGGATGTCAACTAATAAAAAAACCCACAGCTTCCCTGGTGGCTCTCTTTGGACTTCTACTCATGGCACCCTGACATGCCTTCCCTCTCCTTCTGGGACTGCCAGGCTTATCACCTTCAGCTCAGTGCCTCAGAATCCACAGCCTCAAGACCTCCTGGATGCTACCACCTGAGCTGAAAGCTGATACAAATACCCCAAAGTGAGGAATGGCAGTGCAGTATACCTTTGAGGAATATGGAAGGCCTTCACCTTGGGCTAAGGTGGGTTGGGAAATCAGGGACAAGGTAAGCCCAAGTATGGACGTGTTTGAGCCCAGCCTTACCTGTTAAATGGGTGCTTTTGTGGGTGTAGCAGTGAGTATCATTAATTTTGTGCCTGGAGAAAACCAGATGGGAATTACCTTTGGAATCTGAGTTGTTGGAAGTCCTGGAGTAGATGATGATAGTATTGGGGTAGAGGCTAAAGAGGAGAGAAGGGGCAATGAAAGCATGTATTGTTTTGCAACTCTACCGGAGACCACCCAATGAATATGTTTCCAGGAACTGAATGTGTGCATTTCAAAGGTAGTATGGTTAGTGGATCGAACACTGCCTTTGGATTCAAATCTATCTGGGTAACTTTGGAATAGTTTTTTTTTTCTTGGAATAGTTTCATAACCTCTATAAGCCTCAGTTTCATTATCTACAAAATGAGGATGCATCTGGATTTTTTTTTAGCAAAAGAATATACTAAAGTACCCAGAACTATAGTATAGGGGAGCTGTGGTTGTCCATTACAACCATAGCCCCCATGTCTCCCTATATTCCTGCCCTTGTGTAGTTTCCATCCCTTGAATCTGGGCTGGCTTTGTGACTCACTTTAATTAATTGAGTGTGTCCAGTGCCTAAGCCTTAGGAAGACCTGGTAGTTTCTGCATTGGTGTTCTTGGAAGTTCTGAGGCACCATATAAGAATCTGGCTATCTGAAATGGAAAGAGCATGTGAAGAGGCTATGTGGAGAGAAAGAGAGAGAAATTGAGATCCAAGCATCCTAGTGTCCTGGCCAAACTCAGCCCACAATCAACCTGCCTGCTGAATACAGACATAGGAGTGATGGCTGGTAAGATCATCAGAAGAATTGCCTAGCTGAGTCTAGCTCGAATTGTGGAATTGTGAGTAATGAAAAAATTTGTTGCTTTGAGACATTAAGCTTTGGGGTAGTTTGTTATGTAAGGATAGATAACTGAGACAGGGATCATGAATGTTATACAAATTTTTAAAAATATAGTAAGCCCATGTCATTCATAAGGTGTGTGCCCTAGGTTCTTCTTGAATATATTATGGCATTTAAACTCACTCATAATACGCAGTCAGGTAAGACTAAAATATTTGAGTAGCCCTTTCAGACTTAAGATGATTTTCAAACCTAGTGTATTTGTAATCCATTTATAAAAGATCTTGTCACTTCTTCACTTGAGCATTAATATCCATAGTTGCCGTCATCTGAGGGAAGCTTTCACTGAGGAACAAAGTTTGCCTCTTATTAAGGCTTTCTGTATAGATGCAGGAGAGAAGAACAAAGCCACCTGGAGATGTGGTTGACAGGTGGTCAGCCAGGCTTATTCACTAGCTAAGCACCTTTTCACTGCTCTCTGGCCTTGTAGCAAGGGCGATGCAATTTTGTGCCTTGGTGAAATTACAAATTATAAATGTCATGGATATTCAGAGTGATTCAGGAATAGCTGGAATAATGAGTATTAAATTCACAAATGGAAACTGTAATAAAGGGGTAGCTATAGTTATTGTCTACCTATATTCTCTCCTTCCCTGTCCAACTTTCTTCTTGTAGCAGAATTTATTTTGCTTACAGAAAATCCACTTTGGATGTACTGGATCTAGGTGACCCTTCCCCCTTGCCACAGGGTTGGGCACGTGATCCAACCTGGCCATGCAGCAAACGTTGGGTTCCTTGGAAAATGTTGGGAGCCTCTGGTGGTTAGCAGTCTATATGACGTTTTCCTTTCAGGTTCTGCTGATTCTTTCTTGTATCCCTTTGGGTCTAGGGATGGGAGAGCCCTGTTGTTACTAGCTGCTGCATAGTATACTATGCTACATCCTATCCACACTTCTATAAAGCATACTTTTATTAAACTCTCCTTGAATTATCCTAATTTGAGTGAGCTTTCTCCTGCTGGGAACTTGGGAAGACACTGATTCGTGATTAGAGTATTTCTATGCTAGTTAGTTACTCCTGGAGTGTTGATTCCTGAGTAGATGATTTCAAATGCTAACTACTCCTAAGGTAGAGATCAGACTTGATTTATACATATTTCATATTGTTCATACTGGAACATTTGAAAAATAATTTGTCACATAGACAGTTTGACACAAAACTTCTTGGCAACAATGACTGATTAAAAAACAGATCTATAGCCCTAGATGGACCAAATGGAGCTTTCCCAGGAATTTTTGCTAGGAGAAATAGTAAAGAGGCAACTTTATTGTTGTTGTTGCTGTGACTGCTAGTTATAAGAGTAAGTCTTGAACTCCTAACGGCTGTATCTTCCACCCAGGAAGAAATCTTACCAGACATCAAAAGTCAACAAGAAGAAGACAGAACTGGGAGATGGATAGAAAGGGACAGATTCCTGGTTGTATCCTCATACTCCTGGATCCAGCTATGCCTGAATCTGAAGCCTTCTCTTGGAACATCCCAGGTATGAGAGGAAATAAATTTCTTTTTGATTTGTGTATCTAAGCCAGTTTGAGTTAAAGTTTATTTCACTTGCAACTAAGTCTTGACAAATACATCAAGGGCCTATTTTCATAATGTTCTTCTATCTTTGAGAGAAAAGGCTGCACCTATACTGGTACATGGAATGAGTTCAACCGATGCAGACAACTGCTATATTTTGACAGAGGAGATGGAGATGTTATGAAGGAAAGATGGCCAGCTGCCCAAGCTGGGGGGTCAATAGGCTGATGACATCACCATAAATTTGCAAATTGAGACTTCAACATTGCAGGTCTAGAAAATTGATTCTGTTAGTGTGAAGGAGGCTCACCAAGTTTGGGGCAGTTGGCTTCCACCAGCTAGTCTCACAGAGACTGAGGCAAAAATCTAAAGTAAATTCACAAAAGAAAATCTAATTGCTGCACAGACCAAAAAGTCTATCTCTGGTTGGTGTGGTCTCTCTCTTCTGGCAAATCTATAAAAAAAAAAAAAAGCCAAATTATTATCCAGAAAGCTAATTGGAGAGCAAGGAATTAGAGCCAGACTACAGACAGGGCAGGCCTTGGGGGGGGGGGGGCGGGCGGGGGAAGGGAAGAGAGGGTCCTTTGCTGGAGCATAACAGCAAGTGTCTCCAAGCTGTGGTTGCCTGAGGGAGGTATCCCTCCTGAGGTGGGGGTTGTATGGCTCCCTGTGGCCACTGTGACAAATCACCACAAACTCGGTGGCTTAAAACAAGAGAAACTCTCTCACAGTTCTGGAAGGCAGTAGTCCAAAATCGGTTTCACTGGGCCAAAGCCAAGATGTTGGCAGGGCCACACTCCCTCTGGAGGCTCCAGGGGAGAATCTATTCCTTGCCTTTCCCAGCCTCTAGGGGCTCCAGCACTCCTCAACTGGTGGTCACATCACTCTAATCTCTGTCTCCACCTTCACACCACCTTCTTCAAATCTCTGCTTCCTTCTTATCAAGATACATGCAATGGTATTTGCAGCCCACTTGAATAGTCCAAGATAATCTGCCCATTTCAAGAGCCATAATTTAATCACATCTACAAAGTCAATTTTTGTTGCAAGGCAACATTATTAGTAGCTTCCAGGGATTAGGACTTGGATAAGTGCTCGGGGGGCATTTTCCAGCCTCCCACAGGAGTAGATCTGATGAGTAAGGTGGAATGGCCATTTTGGCTATTAGGGGTCCCTTCACCCCTGGATGGTCATAGAGACCCTGACAGATTCTTTTTTTTTCTGATTTTTCTTTGTCTAGCTCCAATATGAGGATCTTTCTTCTGTCATTAAAATCTTAAAAAAAAAGTCTAATCCAATCAGCTTTTTAAAGTTCTAGTCATATTCCAATTATATTCCTTGAGACCATTCTCAAAATCTTTTTGATGGGATGTGAGTGACCTCAAATATTTCAGTCTCAAATTTACAGGGCACATATAGGTTATTTTGTTGAATGCTACTCATATCTGTTACTTAACCTCATTCCTTTCTGGATGCAGCTAAATGTCATCCCTCCATGGATGGATGCATGCTCTCGCACTCTCTTTCTCTCTCTCTCTCTCTCTCTCTCACACACACACACACACAATTTATTACATTTCTGGAACCTTCTGGGTGCTTCTCCCACTTCTGTAACTCTTTTGGCTTGTTTAGATTTAGGCAGAAATGAATCTTTGCCTTTTATCAAATGTCAGTACAAGTAGGATTTAGCTTGTTTAACACCCCCAGACAGCTTTAAATAAGGTAGGACTACAAGTGTATACAACAAGCACACTTGTTATGTTCTGATTTTTTTCTTACTTAGCAGAAAACATTTAAAACACCTATGATGCTGAGCAGCTTTCAGAAAAATATAAACCATTCCTTCAACCGTGGCAGGCATGATGGCCATGAGTAAAACTGTCAGCATCTGCTTGAAAATTTAAAGGGTAGAAAATAGAACCCATAAATTGAACAAGCTCTTTTTGCTCCACATATAAAGGTTGATGATAAACGCATCTTGATTAAAGGCTTATTTGTACTATTATTGGCTTTCAGAAGAAGAAAACATTTAATTCCATTCTGATTGTAGACTACGCTTCTTGGGACTCATGTCTCCCTTTATCGACACAGGGTAGATTTGATTCAATATTTAATGTGCAAACACATGGCTCGGTCTCATGGGTGACTACTTCTGGTCACCAGGCCCCACTTGAGTGCAGCATGTTCATTCAACAGGTCTTTGTATTTGTTTACAAAGCTTGAGGGACTTGTGCAATTTTTTTTCTCTCTTTCGCTGCGTACTATTTTCTCTATTAAGTAGATGACTTGAATCATTCAGGTCACCTTGTAATACATAGTATAATAGTGTTTTGGCTGTTGGCAAAAAAAGTTTCCAGAGAAAGCTTAACTGATGCTACCTTCTTGCTTAAAATATTAATCTGTGATGCCGTATGACTTAAAAAATAAAGAGTGAACTCATTTTGGTATATTCCTGTCTCTCTCTCACCTGACCCCAGGAAACCTCTCCCATCTCATCACCAATCATTTACTATTATGAAACAATCCCTGAATATTAATTTTTACCTCCTTTCCTTTCTTCCCCTCCTCTCTTCTTTCCTCTCTTTTTTCCTTTCTTCCCTCCCTCTCCCCGCCCCGTCCCCCTTGCATCTTTCCAGACAATACTCATAGGGTACCCTTATAGTATGATGGACTCTGTGCTCGGCATGGTAGGAAAGATGCAATCATCAGTGCAGCTCCTAGCGCCATGGGACAGATGGACAGAAACAGCAACACTTAAGGTATTTGCACTGGTGGATGAATCACCCAACTTTGCTCGAGGAAGTCAGTGAAATACTCAGGGAAATGGTGACTTGTACCCTGAGTTTGAAGGGCTCACCAGGAAGACAAAGCCAAGGTGTTTGTTGTTGTCAGGGGCAGGTGCACAAATGGAAGGCAGGGGCTAAGAAGCATCTTTCCTCCTTCCCTCCTTCCTTCCACACATATTTACCCAGCGCCCATGACAGGGCAAGCACTGCCCTAGGCTCCAGAGATACAGCACCAAGCAAGAAAGATAATCTCCCTGCCCTGGGGCAACTGATTTGCCAGTGGTGGAATGGCGTGTGATTTGCTGAGATTAGCATGTCTCGGATATGCCCAGGGGCACCCTTGTCCCATGAGAAACCTCACACAACGTTCGGGAAATGTTGCATTCTGAATACTCCCTGCTGGAGATTCACAATGTACAATTTCACAGTCAAGGCCCTGGGAAGCCCTACATCAAGAAACCTGTTATCTTAATTTACTTAGCATTTCCCAAATGTGTTTAACCAGGGGAGTCCTGTTTTAAGTAGTAGTTATTAATATCACACAAAGCTAGTTTTCTAAACGAGTCTCTGCAGGAAATACTCAAGTGTTCCATTCTTCCAACCTCTTTACCTATTATATCAGTTACCTATTTTCATAATAATGCTGCATAAAAACAGTCACAAAACCACAGTGGCATACAGTAATAAGCGTGTCATGCTTGCATATCTGAGGTGGTTAGCTAGGTGGCTCTGGTGATCCTGGCTGACCTGGCTCAGATGTCTAGGGTCTGGCTGGTTCTTGGCTGGGACAGCTGGGGCAAACTGGCTTTGCTCTGCTTGTCCCTCAATCTCTAGCAGACCAGCCTGGGCATAGGTCTCCGGTATTGACTGAAGAGTAAAAGGCAAGTGGAACTATGTAGGTACATTTTCAGATCCCTTCTTTGTCAAGTCTTTTAATATCCCAGTGTCCAAAGCAAGCCTCATGGCTGAGGTCAGAATCAAAATGGCCAGGGCAGGCTGGGTGGTGGGATGGGAGTGTGAGGGGGAAGGGGGTGCAAAGTTACATGCCAAAGGGTGAGGCTACAAGGAGGGGGAAGAGTTGGGGCCACCTGAGTAGTAGACCACATCTTCCTAGGGCCCCAGGTCAGCTTTTACTTCTTTCATGAATCCTTTTCTGACTTCTTCAGACCCATACCTTCTGAGATTTTCTACTGCACATCCAGTCCCTATTTCAAAGCTGAGTGTTCTCTGGAACTCTCATGAACTCTCAGCTTGCTTCATACTGGCTCCCCCAATTAAATGACACGTCCCTCAAGAGTAGACACTTGGTATTTGAGACTTCATTTGTATGTCCCAGACCACCTGGCACAGTGCCAGGCACACGGAGGACATTTACTAAAGACTAATTGAGGTCAGAAATCTCATTAGATGCATGGGAACCAGGGCCTCAGGTCAGGCTGTACCCTGGGGGCCACCCAAGTGCTACCGCCTAGGTTTGTGCCCAACTATGGGGCCCAGACCAGCTCCAGGAGGGTTGGCTCTTGCGTCAGAGAAATGCCAGAAAAGCTCCTGTGTGCGCACGTCTTTGCTCTTGTGTTCTCAACCCTTGCAAGGACTCTAACCACTTCCCCTGAACTTTGGGCCATACATGAACCTCATCTGTCTTGTGGTAGTGATCCTCCTAACTTCGGGCCACTCAGCTCATTCCTTCCTGTCTCACTGTGGTCTTCCTGTCTCTTCTGACTGTAGGGGCCCGAAAGCCTGGCATTGGGCTCCCTCCCCGGCCATACTGTATTTCTGATTCCACAGTTGCATGGCTGGAGAGGAGAGTGCTGGTGTGAGCAAAGTAATCTGGATCCGTGCACCTCAAAGTGCCAATGGTAGCTGCGGGCTACCCGGCAACAGCCTGACCTGGGGGCCCTGGTTCCCTAAGAGGTGGTTAAAAATGCAGATTCTCCTGAGCCAGACTCTGCATTTTAACCAGACCCCTGGAGGCAGAGCCAAGTCTGAGCAGCAAGATGGAGAAGAGCCAGCCTCTGCTCACAGTTCCCCAACCCCCAGCTCTGTGGCTGGGGCAAGTCACTTCATTTCTTTGCTTTCTCACCTGTAAAGCGGGGGCTTTAGACAAACTGATCTCTCTGATGTTCCATCAGACACATTTAATTAGGTGTAGAGTAATTCAGATTGCTTTGTTTCTTTGTCAGATAAGTGCAAAGGTGTGGAGAGGGGCAGGAAATTCTATTCTGCACAGAATCAAGAACTTTTAGAGCTAGAAGGAACTTCATCGAACATCTCCTCTAGCTCCCTCTTACTTTATCGAAAAGGAAACAGGTTGCACAGCCATTTAGAGTCAAGCCTTTGCTTGGAAGAACATCCATCTGCTGTCTGGACCCTCGCTGCCTAAAGCATGGTCCCTGGACCGGCAGCATCAATGTCAACTGGGCATGTGTGAGAAATGCAGGTTCTTGGGCTCCAGCCCAGAACTTTAGAGGCAGAATCTGCATTTACCAAGCCCCTCAGGTGATCTGTATGCACAGCCAGGTTTGGGAAGGTCGGGCTCCCGGCCACGGCCCCTGGGAAGCCTTGAAGACAAACGAGGCCGCAACAGAAGCTTCGTTTCACAGGCGCTGAGAGTGCTGGCCCCAGAGGCGAAGAAACCCCTATTTGAGTATCAACATGCTGCTTCCAGCCTTGTGGCTTTCAGGAAGTCACTTAAGCCTCTCTGAGCTTCAGCTTCCTCTTCTGTAAAATGTGTCAAGCACTCAGCATGCTGTCCAGCACTCGGAAGTGCTTAGTAAATGTTAGCACAGCAGAGCTCAGGGATTAAAGGCCCAGATTCTGCACCCAGACTGCCTGGGTTTATAATTCTTCCTAGCCGTGTGACCTTCAGCAAGTCACTTAACCTCCCTGCCAGATTCCTCATCTGCAGAGTGGGAATAACAAGAGGGTTGTGAGGACAATTTCACGGCTTCCTATTTGTAAAGCATTTAGACAGCGGCTGGCGTACCGGAACGGCCACAGTCTGTTAAAAAGTTATCCTGTTGTTATTTTATAGGCTTGGTGAAAGGAGGAAATCCAGGCATACATAAATTTTTAAAGCATCAACAAGTGAGGAGTGTCTTTCTCTCTCACAGAAGGGAAGTCAGGAAGTATGCGCCCTGTGTTGGCTTTCTGGTATCATTAGGACGCAGACGCCTATCTTTTTGCCTTGCCATCCTCATCGTGTAGGTTCTGCTCGTGGGCCAGGAGGGCTCCTGTGGCTCTAGCTCACATACCCCTGTACCATGGCAACGGAATGAAAAAGGGGCTCCATATTAGTTCCGTATTGCTGCATGAGAAGTTGCCCTAAAACTTGGGAGCTGGAGATAACAAAAATTTATTATCTCAGAATCTCTGTGGGCCACACTTGGGGAGAAGCTTAGCTGTGTGGTTGTGGCTCAGGCTGCAACTAAGGCCTCAGCTGGGGTGGCAGTCATCTCTAGGCTCAACTCAGGAGGACTTCCTTCTGAGCCCACTCACGGGGTTGTTGGTAGGGTTTGGAAGGTCCCCGTCCAAGCCCACTTACGTGGGCTTCTCCACAGGGCTGCCTCATGACTCGGAGGCTGGCTTCTCCCATTAGAAGTCCGGCCCACACTCTAAAGACCAGGAGGTAGGTCATCGCTGGGCCATCTGAGAGGCTGCCCACTATAGGCTCTTCCCTGGGGACCCAGCTTCCTTCAGGCTACCTTCCTGGAGCTCCCACACACCACTTTTTCTTAGAGCTCATCAGCTAAGACTTGGTCATATAGCCATATCAAGTCGCAAGAGAGACTAAGAAATACAATCAGCTCCATGCATCCCCCCCACCCCTGCAATTAAAATCAGTTTCATTCCTAAAGAAGAAATGGGGAATGATTAGTTCATTTTCTATAGCCTTTCTACAGAGAGACAAGTCTCAAAGTCTGGCCTCCTGACCATCAGCATCAGCAACGCCTGGGAACTGGTTATAAAGGCAAATGTTCGGGTCCCACTCCAGACTTGCTGGCTCAGAAACTCTGGGAGTAGAGCTTGGTGATGTGTTTGAGCATGCTTTCCAGGGGATTCTGATGCAAGTTCCAGTATGAGAACCACTGCTATGGAGGACAAGTTACCTGCCATTCATATGGATGTTTTAATAAAACCTAGTTTGCTTACAAGAAGCAACAACTTGTCTTGAGGGTCAATCATGACATAGGGGGCTTTTAAAAGTGAGGTGGGGACCGTCTAATTACAGTTCACTTTGTTGTTTTCATCTTAAGATCACATAGAACTTTATCAGGTGATAAGCTCCATTGTACAGATAAAGCAAAGGAGATTATGGATGAAGTTTCCTCTATGATAAGAACAGAGCTATAGATTCTCGGTGGCTAGAAATTCCACATCTAAATGCTAGAACCATAGTAGAGATATGTAACAGACCACTTAAGTAACTGAATGCAGCAAAGTTGAATGTTTTCATCAAAACTCAAGGAGCAATGAAGGCAGGCAATAAAAAAAATGGGTGCTATGATCTGAATGTTTGTGCCCCCCGCCACCAAATTCATATATTGAAACATAACCCCCAAAGTGGTGGGGCCTTTGGGGGGTGATGAGGTCATAAAGGCAGAGCTCTCATGAATGGGATTAATGCCCTTCTAGAACAAGCCTGAGGGAGTTCCCTTGCTCTTTACACCAAGTGAGGTTATGGCTCGAAGGTGCCATCTATGAACCAGGAAGCGGGTTCTTACCAGACACCAAATCTGCTGGTGCCTTGATCTTGGATTTCCCAGCGGAACTGCAGAAAATAAATTTGTGTCATTTACAAGCTATCCGGTCTCTAGTGTTTTGTTATTGTAGCCCAAATGTACTGAGACAAGGAGAGACTTCAATAGTCTGCAAGTGGATTGTTGGGAGGGACCCCCATGGTAGGGAAGATAGAACATGGAGCCTGTTGCCCAATTCCATTTGTCCCAGCACCCAGATTTCAGTAAGATTTGGGACCCCTGAGCTCCATTTCTCTCCTAAAATGGGCAGTCAGAGCTACAGGTTTATTTGACAGATGAGAGAAAATTCTCTGATGTGTTCCATACAAAGCACTGAACTCAATCCCTGGCATGTAATAGAGGTGTGACAATATGAAATGGTCTCTTCCTTCCCTTTAAATAATGCACAGCGAGATGATTCATACTTATAATGCTTTTAAGTAGTTTCAGAACTTACGAGGAAATATTCTAAACTTTGGTTCTGATTTCCTTATAAGTGTGTATTTTCTTTTATTTTGTTCCATTTCTCCTCATTATGCCAGTTTACGGCAAGTTGTAGGATTCTTCCTCCATTTGGTGTTTATTGTCAATTGTTATTTTTTATTTATTATTGGTACACTCTGTTTTTGCAAATGGGTTTTGCCATTTAAACACTCTGGTTCTTCTTTGCTTTGTTTTGTTTTGTTTTGTTTTGGCTCTCCTTTTAATGAAATATTCCCAACAATGTCTTGCTTTTGAAGAACTGAGGGGAGTGAGACAAATCTATCATTTCAGGTGTGCCTCTACCATAGGAAGGAACTGTGGCCTCATGCTGAGGTGACACACCGCTGAAGATAACCCCAGGTCTTCCTCTCCCTGTGTGTGTGTGTGTGTGTGTGTGTGTGTATGTGTGTGTGTGCGCACGCACGTGTCACAGGAAGCCCCTCAACTCCATCCCAAGAAGGGAACTTTTCTTTTTGCTGAAGGCAAGGCCTCTTTTCTCAGAGTGAGACTTGATGGTGGCACAGAAATGCTGAGGAAGACGCTCAACAGTGAAAACTGAGGGCACTGGGCCCCAGTGGGGTGACAACCCAGAAGCCTCGGTCTTTGGTCCTCTTCTCTGCCCTGGTTGCTTGCTTGGTGTTAGCTTTGGCATTCAAGCAGAGTTGGCACATCCTCTGGAGAAGAGAGGGCCTTTCCTTTGGGGCCGTGGGGCCTGGTGGTATTTTTTAGGTTGTCCTTGTGGTGAGGAGGGTGCACTAGCAAGTTGTCCGGTTGCCCCATGGGAGCAGCCTGTCCTTGGACCAGCGCTGTGCATCACCTCAGGCTCTGGTATCAGGCAGGGCCTGGCCAGGGGGCAGAAGCCAATCCAGTTACTTGAACGGCGAGGGTTTCTTATGAGGACACTGTTAACTGGGTAAGGTTGTACTCTAGGTAACCAAAAGGGGAAAAGGGAGCTCTCAGGTGTCACAAGGGTAGCAGCTGCAGGAAGCAGCTCCCACCCCTGAGGCTGAAGGGACAAAGGAAGACGCTGGGAACAGGACAGCCAGAGGAGGGCCCCATATGCTGCAAGCCAGAGGAGGGCCACTGCTCGGCGGCGGGCCCCTCTCGGAGCTAAGGACGGGCTGGAGGGGCTCGACCCACACCCCGCAGGGGCCGTGGCGGCCGGGCTGCCTGCGCAGCTGAACGGCCGGCCCCTCGCAGAGCGCAAAGGCTCGTGGCGCCGGCTGAGCTGCGCGCGGAGGGGCGGGCTCGGGAGGTGAGAGAAGTGAGGAACTGGGCGGCGTCCCCAGACCCACGGTTTCACCTTCAATGTGCACATGAACCACCTGGGGAGCTTTGCTTTTTATTTTTATTTTTTTTAAGGTTTTATTTATTTATTCATGGGGGGAGGGTGGGGGGCAGAGACACAGGCCGAGGGAGAAGCAGGCTCCACGCAGGGAGCCCGATGCGGGACTCGATCCCGGCTCTCCAGGATCATGCCCTGGGCCAAAGGCGGCGCTCAACTGCTGAGCCCCCCAGATGCCCCACCTGGGAAGCTTTAAAGGGCGGCGGGTCCGGGGCACGGCCTGAGAGTCCGCACCTCTCACAAGCTCCCGCAGATGTTGGGCTGCTGGTGTTGGAGCAGCCAGCTCCCGGGAGGCCTTGTGGCCTCCTGTCAGGTGCAGGTGGAGGTGCAGGCACAGGTGCAGGTGCAGGTGCAGGTGCAGGCGCGAAGAGCGGCCCAAGCCGGGGCCCTGTGCGCGGGGTCTGCGGGTCCTCGTGCCGCCCCTGGCGGGGGCAGGTGGCGCCCTCCTGGCCTGGGGCCAGCTCCTTTCTCTCCTCTGCATCAGACAGGAAGCCAGGAAGGGGCCCCTCTGGGCCCAGCTCACATGCTTCTTTCTGCCTATTCACCCAAAGGTGGTGCTCTATCGATGACTGCCAGTTAGTTGGTGACCACTATTTATTCTCCAATTTTCTGTTTGACAGGGAAGGAAGAAGCCCCAACACACACGGTCTCTACACAGCCCCTCAGTTCCATACCCACGGTTTTCTAGAGAGATCATCTTGCCAAATTGGTTTGAGGAGAAAGCAGATTGCCCTTGAACAGCTTGAATTACAAAGCTACGCTTCATAAATCGAAGGTATGACGAACAGGGTGGCCGCCTCCGGCAAAACAAATGGGACTCTGGGAACATCCTGAGAAAACAGGAGCCAAAGGATGAACTCCACGCAGCCAGGCCAATACCAGCTCTTGGCAGCCTGCCCCGGGAGCTCGGCTTGGTGTTGAGTTAGTGGCTCCACAGGACGACCCGGCTCCCAAACTGCCTCTGTGGTGGGTATTTGAAGCTGCCCTTTTGCTTCCTTATCACAAAGGAGCTTTCACAGGAGAGTGGATACAAAGGTGAGCGAGCAGTTGAAGCTAAAAACTGCAATTCAGACACCTCAAGCTGCAAAAGAGAAGCTATTTCTCACGCAGGTCATTTATGCTCTTGACCATGGTGTCCCCAGGAAAACCTGCATCCCGGCATCTGAAGTTATGGGGCTTCCCTACCTTTCCCCATGCATATCTCAGCAGCGTGATTTCATGGATGAGCACTGCAGCCTTCTGAAATAGGAGCAGAGGGACTTTTTGTGGGACTGATTTTGCAGAGAGGACTGGCAGGGAGATGTCAAATGACTTTCCAGGGTCCCAAGGTAGCAAAAAAAAATTGCAGTAGAGTTCCCCTGGCCTGGAGAGGTAAGTACTCCACTCCAAAGACCAGAGATATAGGACCACTCGATGCTGGAGCCTATATTTTATACTCAGGGTCAGTAAACTTGTTCTCTAAAGGGAATATTAGTAAATATTTTTGCCTTCGTGGGCCACATGGTCTCAGCTACAACCCCTCAACTCTGCCACTGTGGCACGAGGGCAGCCGTGGACAGTGTGCAAACATGTACATTTGGCCGTGTTCCAACAGACCTTTATTTACAAAAGCAGGCAGAGGGTTAGACGTTGCCGACTCCTGCTTTATGCCAATGGCAAAAGTGGAAAACAGGACACATGTACCCGATTTAACTCTTACAGGAATAAAGAAGGTAGAGAGTATGAAACAGAAAGGAAGGGGGGGGGGGTTGCCGGGAAGACATAGGCTGGTGGGAATAGGAGAGCTGGTGCGATGGAGAAATGGGAGACAGATGGATAAAGTCGATGGAAGGACACAACAGAAAAGAAAGAGAAAGAGAAAGAAAGGAAAGCAAACAAGAAGGGATAGCCATTAAAACAACTTCCGTTTTTGGATACCAATAAGATAAAAAAAAAAAAAGTGAGTTTTGAGCCTCACCTGGAGCTGTGGGAAAGCCAATGACATTTTATCATGGTTGTATCATGGTATGTAAGATGAATTTACTTCCCTCAAACCATTTTATTTTCAATTGACAACCTTAAGCAAAGCAGGCAGAATGAAGTTTGCAATATTAAATCACTGTCAACTTACGCCTCTGTAAAAAGGATTGTCCAACTGACTGTTAGCTGGCGAACAACAATTTAGAAATCCATAATTTATGACCAGGCATGATGAGATCTAGAAAATATTTCCTAGGAAAGAAATATGTTTTAGCTGCCCCAGAGCAAAACGAGTCCTTTGTTATTAATACGCTGATGTTGTGACGTCTTTACTATTTCAGAGATAAAAGAGGTTTTTTTTTGCAGATGTCAAGTGCCCAGTATTGCTGAAGCTATCAGAAAGTCTTGGAGACAGTTCTTATTGTTTTGCAAACATAGCCTCCTTCTACATACTTTGAAAGCTGATTTCAGATCTCTTTAGAGGAGCTTTCTTCTTCATAGTTTCCTTATTGGCTTTATTGCTTTCCTGTGCCAGCAAGAAAGCTATCTGAGCCAGCAGCACAAAGACTCAAAAACATTTGAAGCAGCAATTCGTGTTGTTACTTTAGAGAGTGTGTTTTTCTAAAAACACAGGAACCTGGGGGCTGGGAAGCTGCATGACTATGGACAGTGAGGCGAATCGAATAGGACTTTATGATGGTTGCACTGTTTTCACTCCTCGGCATTAGAATTCTGGAGCACACCACGTGCCCAGAAGTCCTGTGGCCGTTGATGCCTCCTTTCACTGGGGGCAGTGAGGCTCGGGGGTTACAGACAGTGGCTTTTGATGGAGACAGGCCACTGGGGTGTGACTCACAGCTCTGCCAACTTACGGGGAGAGCAATATTAAAAGAGTTTGTGGTTCACCTTTCTCATCTGTAAAATGAACATGATGATATCAATATCTACCTTAAAGAATCTTTTCAAAGATTGAATGAATTAAAATTATATGTGAACCCTTAGGAAGATGCCTACAGAAAGCACACAATATATGTTACTATTAATGAGGGATAGAGAAAAAATAGTAATGAGTCAGATTTTCCTTTGAAAATTTGTCATCTGTGGAATGGTGTGTATGGTTTTCTTTTTCTTTTTCTTTTTTTCAACCAGGCTGTTAAATAATGGCAACGAATAGCTTTATAATGTACAAATGTAATGCAAAATTGTCCTGACAATTTTTGTTCTGAGGCAATATTGCAGTTAATGAGATTTTAATCAAAGCACAATTACTGCTGATTGAAAGTTGCCATGACAGTAACGTATTGGTGAGACTGATTATATTTAAATGCCGAACTTTAGCCCAGATATCTCCTCCCAGATCCAGACCCCTTTTGGATACTAAAGGTACCTCAAACTCAACATATCCCAAACTCTTCTCAAACTTGGTCCGATTCCAGCACAGCCCAATTCAGTGGATGCATCATCACCTGTCCAGTTTTGCAAACCAGAAACTTGGAGTCATCCTTGACCCTTTGCTATCTCTCACCATATCCAACCGACCATCTTGCCAATTTTATTTAAATCTCTCAAATGTGGGATCCCCGGGTGGCTCAGCAGTTTAGCGCCTGCCTTTGGCCCAGAGCATGATCCTGGAGACCTGGGATCGAGTCCCACGTCGGGCTCCCTGCATGGAGCCTGCTTCTCCCTCTGCCTGTGTCTCTGCCTCTCTCTCTCCCGCTCTGTATCTCTCATGAGTAAATAAAATAAAATCTTAAAAAAAAAATCTCTCAAATGTGGGCATATCTCTCCATTACCATTATAGAGAACCAAACTACAAATCGAAGTTACAAATACCTCACATAGACTATTGCTAGCCTAATTGGCCTACAATCATCTATTCTTCGCTCCATTAAATCCATTCTTCATAAAATCCAGATTCATCTTGTTTTTTTTTAAGGATTTTATTTATTTATTCATGAGAGACAGAGAGAGAGGCAGAGAGAGAAGCAGGCTCCCTGTGGGGAGCCGGATGTGGGACTCAATCCCAGGACCTCAGGATTATGACCTGAGCCAAAGGTCAGGTCAGTTCAACCACTGAGTCACCCAGGCATCCTCAGATTCATTTTATTCTTGTAACTCACATCCATTTAATCAACCTGCTGGAATCACCAGTGCTCCCCATTTATGCTCTCTGTAAAAATACACAATCCATGACCAAGGCACACTGATTGCTCGTTGCTAGTAGACTACTCTCCAGGATGCTCATATATTTCTGCTCCTACCAGTTGAGCCGTATGTTTACTAAGAGCCTCAAACCTGTTTTTGTCAGTTTTTGAAATAATTACCCAATTTAATGAAGTATTATGCAAGTTGATGAAACATGAACACAGTCATATTTCAGAGAATGTTTTTCTCCGAAAACCGGGTTGAATGCTTTGGGAAGGCTCACTAAAGGCAGATCATTATAAAGAGTATTGTTCAATTAAGTATGCGTCAGAAATCTGCAGAAGACCTCATGAAATAAAGCCCTAGAAGGATTCCACACTCAGAATGCTTTGCAATTATCTTTGAGTTCTTTCTTAGAAGAAACTGAAATGGAAAGCCTAGACAACACCTTAAAGATAAGAAAGAGGCCACAGAAAGACACTAATCTAACATATACTTAAAGTCAAAGTCTTGAATCTGCACTGAGAGACTGGAGCATGAAGGCACATTTCAAATAAAATGTTAAAGGTATCCTTGTGTCATTTTTAGTGATTCTCATTTTCTGGAGCTTTTTTCAACCAACTGCCTAATTTTCAATATGGATTACATACCATACTTTGAACTTAATATATGTGGATTCTTCTCTGTTGATCCTACATAATACACCAAAGTCCTTGAAATGGCCAGTAAGGTCTGATGGGGTGAATTGGCCTGACCTCATCTTGAACCCTTGAGGTCATCTTGAAAGTCGCCTCCCTGCCCCTCCCTGGACCCGGTACTAGCCAGCACCGCCTTTTCTCCCAGAGACTTCCCATGTGCTGTTCCCTCTGTTCTTTATCCCTCAGAATATTCCCTCCCCAGGGAGGTCAAATCCCTGTGGTGAGTGCTTTTGGTACATCACTTAATTTTTCATCAGAGCTTTTAGCACCATTGCAATTTTATATTTATTTTGTGGTTACTTGACTAGAGAGTCTGCTGTATTAGTTTCCTAGGACAGCTGAACAAATTACCACAATTTTGGTCCCTTAAAACAGTGGAATTGTGTTCTCTCACAGTTCTGGAAGCCAGAAGTCTCAAAGCAAGGTGTTGGCAGGACCGCACTCTCTCAGGAGGCTGTAAGGGAGAGCCCTTCCTTGCCTCTTCCAGCTTCTGGTGGTTCGTCACCTCCACTGGCCTGTGGCTGCATCTGCCTCTCAGAGTCATCCTCTGGTCTCTCAGGAGGACTCTGATTGGATTTAGGACCCACCCTAATCCAGGACAATCTTATCTCAAGAACCTTAATTATATCTGCAATGACACTTTTTCCAAATAAGGTTATATTCACAAGTTTCAGGTGGGCATAGCTTTTGGGGACCTCTATTCAACCCACTGGATCTACCTGCCACACTAGACTTGAAGTTTCACAATGGCAGAAATTGTATCAATCTTTGCCTATTGCAATGCCGGACTTCTAGTGGGTCCCCAATAAATATTTATGCTTTGAAAGAATAAATAGATCTTCTGTGTGGTCTCTAATGGTGGTGTTGGATTACTGACAGGCTGATGTAGATATGCTGATGACATTTTAAGTAAGCAGAATTCAACTCTAGAAAAACCTCTTTCGCTCTGTAAAGTAAGTACCTGCTATTTTGTAAATGTACCAAGGCCTCTTTTCAGATCACCTGCCATCTATTTCATAATTGTTTCTTTAAAAACAATTATTTAAGTAATCTCTACACCCAACCTGGGGCTCGAACTCACCACCCTGAGATGAAGAGTCACTCGGTCCTCTGACTGAGCCAGCCAGATGTCCCCATAATTCTTTAAAATAAAGCTTTAAGATCTAAAATCCAATTCCTTCTGGTTTCTTATCACTCATTTCAAATTTAAAACAGGGTCTGTTTACACTAGCCCAGTTAGCATTCAGTGAAGAGAGAAGCCTGGGGACAGCAAGAGGAGAAAAGGAGTGACAGGAGGCGATGCTAACAGCTAGGAACCACACTGTCTCACAAATGCAAATACCCTACAGCAAATGTCCTTTAAATAGAGTATTTTAGACTTATCCATTTCTTGACAGTGATACTGCTTATTACGACTATTAGAGCTTCTAATAATACACGGAAGTTTCACTTAGGGACAGAGGGAAATCAACATCAGTGACCCCAGAGGACACCTCCCTCCTGAAAATCTGAAGCTCAGGCCACCCATTTTATGAATTTTTTGTCTTGAGTTAAATGTGGCACAGCCAGGGTGATTTCAGCATTGGATTTGTACATCCTACAATTATAGAAAAATGTATTTATACTATAAGTTACTGGGCAGAAGCTGTGTCTAGATTTCCAGACGTTATTTAGTGCTGTGGGATTTAAGAGAATGAGAGAGGCAGCATGCATAGTAGAGGTGTCACTGGTGAAGCAGGTCCCTGGCGGGTGAGGTGAAGGCTGACTACAAGTCAGTCACTGGATCAAGGAGTCCTATCCTCTTCCTGATGAGAAGCAACAATTGATTTCTCTCAATTTTTCTTCTAGCTGATGGATATGGGAGTGGGCTAATAACTTCTCTTCATTCCCAAGAGCTACAGAGAGGAGGCCCTTGAAAACCAACCAGGAAAGGCTGTAATGCCCATTAGCAGATCATGACACCAGAAATTTAGTATTTAGTAAGCATCTAGGTGACCCCAAGCACTTAACCTGTATTATAGCAAATCCTCATAACAACCTGGTATGTTAGAGATTCCTAGGTTTGATTTATAAACAGGGAGAGGCTCAGAGAAGTTAAGACACGGGCTCTAAGTCACACAGCTAGCAGATGACCCTTAGGTCTGGAATCCAGCCTGCCTGCTTCCAAGGCCATGTTCTCCACTTTGCCAAGCTGCCTCCCAAGGTTTGCTCTCTAAGGACAGGCGCTAGTGCTCTGGTGACCTACTGCTAAGAGAGTTTCAGATGGCCCCTGGGTTTCTTGCTTTTCAAACTGAGATATTTGCACAAGGCGTATGTGGTGATGCGCCAGGGTAAGCCGAACCACATGATAAGCATGATGCATCTTTAATGTCAAGTCATTCACGATGCAGATTTTTATAAAAATAAAAATTTTAACACGAAACAAGATACTGAAAATATATCTCCTGCCTGGGGCTAAACCATCAGATGTCAGGTACGCAGAGAAAAGAAATCACATTCATCCTTCTCTACCTTTAGAAGGGCTTCTGTAAGAAGGCTTAAGAAATACTGCAGGAGTGTGGGAAAACCTAGTTGTGTGGGTGTATCAGTCGGGAAGGCAGAGCCACTCTAGGTCTTTCAGAGGGAGTTTAATGCAGGAAATGGTTTATAAGAGTGTGGGCCATGCCCAGGGAGCTTGAGGGGAAGGGAGGAGACTCCAAGAGTAGTAACTGGCAGGAAGCTACCCCAGAGACGGGAGAAACCACTGCTAGGACTGGATGAGCCAAAGGGAAGAGGCGCTGTTACCACAGCTCAGGACTTTGCTCTTCCCTGAAAGTGTTCCCACACTGCGGATGCTCTGAGAATCCTGTCACTCCTGAAAACCTCCAAGGCCATCAGTGCCCGTAGCCGCACCTGATGTCAGATCTGCTACTGTCCCTGTAGCCCTCACGTGCTGGCAGCTATGGCAACTGTCCATCACCACAAGTGCTGGAAAGGCAGAGGGCCATCTGCTGTGCCACAGACACCACCAGCAGCTGGAGAAAAATGTCTTCTCCCTTTCTTCCACCTTCCGATCTCCTGGCATTCTTTCCCATTGGCAGAAACCAACCAGAAGCCAACAGGCAAGGGAATCTGAGAAAGGTTGTTTGCAGGTATCCAGTCCTACAACAAAGAGATGGGTAAAGAAGGGTGGGAATGGTACACTCAGGCAATTAGGGGGCCTGTTATGTTATTATTTAAGATTTTATTTATTTATTCATGAGAGACACACAGAGAGGCAGAGGGAGAAGCAGGCTCCCTGTGGGGAGCCTGATACAGGACTCGATCCCCAGACCCCAGGATCATGACCTGAGCCAAAAGATAGATGGCCAACCACTGAGCCACCCAGGTACCCCTGTTATGTTATTATTAACATAAGGTATTTCCATGAAGGTTTATCTTGTATTTCTTCCCCAAGGAAGTTAGGGCCTATGTGTCTCATTTGAGAGAAATAAATATAAGTATTCCTTACTTCCCCATTATCTATTTGGGTATTGAGTTCAGATAGTGAAAGTTTGGATAAAAAGCCCAGATAGTGTGGGGGATACTTATTATTTTTTTAGTGAAAAAATTTCTTTATTAAATGTTCCAGTATTAAGCCTCACCCCTAGAAGCATGGAAGTGCTAAAGACATTCATTGGACCCACTTCTAAGTCCAGCAAGCCATCCAATGAGGACCCTATTGAGAATAATTTCCATAGGAAAGCTTCACATACTTACTCTACAGTTAATGCGTGTCCTACAAAAACCAACAATACTTTCTTTTTGGTAAATGATGTATACCACAGCTTCCTTGTTCCTGGCGTTTGCATTGGTTCTGTTTTCTACAGTTTACTGAGATGTAATTGATACCGAACATTGTATGAGTGTAAGGTATCTATACAATATAATGATGTGATACACATGCATATTGCAAACTGCTTACCATTTTTTATGGTGAGAAATTTTAAGATTTTCTGTCTTAGCAACTTTCAAGTTTATGATACAGGATCATTAATTGTAGCCACCATGCTATACAGTCACTGTTTGATAGGTTTGCAGTGCACACATACGTTAGAGTTTTTGAAAAGTTCTGCAGGAGACAACCCAGGTTAACCCAATCTTCTCTGATCCTGGGAGCCTCTTTTCACTAACAGCTATGAGTCCCGTGGTGCCATGGGAAGTCATCATGAGAGCCAGCCCAGCCAAATTTTCCAAATTTTCTTTCAGGGAAGCATAATGTTAGCTCTGAACTTGATTCCTTGGCTCCAACTTTCCTCGCTTTCTAACTTTGGCAAGTTTTTTTCACCCACTGAGGCTTCATTTCTTCATCTACAAAATGGGGCAAGTAATAGCTACTTCACAGACTTACTCTATTTTTTTATGTGTGTGTGTGTTACCTAAGTAGAATTTATTTTTTCATAAATTTATTTTTTATTGGTGTTAAATAAGTCAATCAGAGGACAAACATTACATGGTCTCATTCATTTGGGGAATATAAAAAATAGTGAAAGGAAATAAAGGGGAAAGGAGAAAAAAATCAGTGGGAAATATCAGAAAGGGAGACAGAACATGAGAGACACAGACTTATTCTAAAGACCAAATGAGATTGCATGAAAACTCTTTGGCAAAGTGTAAAGTACCATACAGATGTAAGGATCTTGGGCTTCTCAAAGGTCTGTTTGAGGTTCCCAACTCATAAGGCTGTTCTGGATGCTTCTCTGTAGCAGGCCCTCTTGGGCAGAGTCCCAGTCATGGAACCCTTTCCTCACCTTCCTGTGATTCAACACTTACCTGGGCCTATCACACTTGTCTGGCTCTGGCTCTTAGGTGAATCCTGACAGCGGTAACTGATTCACCTGCCTCTCTTCTCCATTCCTTCCAGACCATCCTGGATGCTGCTGCTACAGATATCATTCTAAAACAGAGCTTTGATTTTTTTCATTCCCATACTTAAAACTTTCCTTAATTCCCCTTTGATACCACATCAAGTCCAACTATTCTTAGGTAGACATTCAAGAGCTTTTCCTAACCTCATCTGTCCTTCACCTCTACCACCAGAGTTCTAGTCATATAGCCCATTCCTTGCTCTTTACTAGAGCTCTAAGAAACCTAGGTTCAAATTCTGACAGAGCCGCTTTTTAGTTATGTGACCTTGGACATGTTACTTTACCTTCTGTGCCTCAGTCTCTCTCCTCTGTAAAAGGGGACAATGATAATACTTACTTTATGGGATTGCTCATTAGGATTACATGAGATAATGTATACTGAACTCTTGGGACTGTGTCTGGCAGTATTAAGTAGTCAAGAAATGTCAGCTATTTACTATTAATATTTCTGTGATGATTAGAATCTTCTAATTTCCTTTCTCTTTTCCTGCTGCTTCTCTATCTGGGGATGCTCTTCATCTTAGTTCCACCATTTAAAATCTAACTCATTTGTTTTTAATATAACTTTGGCAAATTACATTAGCTCTCTCAGCCTTTCATCATCAGCCTTCTTCATCCACAAAATGGAGAAAGTCATATATACTTCACAGGATTGTTCCAGTTCTATAGAAGACATGAGATTATACGAGAGCTCTATGGCAAAGTATAAAGTGTCTTGCAAACCTTCTCTGTAAGCTTTCTTTGACCATTCCCTGCCCGTTCATCTTTGCTTTGACATTCCCTGAATGCTAGCATCCACTAGGAGTTTGGGCTTCATTTTTGGTGTTTGTTATATCACAGTCTCATTATAATTTGCCTTGGTATTTACATACATGTAGAGGTAGGAATCTTCTTGAGGGTAAATCTGATGTCTTCAGTGGACATAGTGCAAGACAGCAGAGTAAGTTTGGCGAATTGAACTGAAACCCAAAATAAGAATACAGTTTTCTTTAGTTGGTCACATGGACTGGTATATTTAATTTGCACATTTCTTTACCCCAGGAAAGGAATCTTTAAAGGTGAGATGCCAGCCTTCACTGAAGAGGCTACTGGTGTAGGCCAGTGCTGGTCAAAGGGTGGTTCCCAGACCAGCTGCATCAGCACTAACTGGTGGCTTGTTTGAGTTCAAGCATCTTGGTCTCTACCCCAGACTTACTGAGCCAGATGCTCTGGGGGTGTGTAGGAATCTGCATTTTGACAAGCTGCCAAAGTCTTCTTACACATGCTAAGGTTGAAGAAGCCCTGGTGTAGTCTTCATTTGACATTTTACAGAGGAGTGCCGATCCAACCTGTTCAAGCAAAGGGAATTTATTTCTAGCAAAGTGAACCATGTTTTCAAATAAGTGAATTTCTTAGAATCTGACAGAGTTTTCTCTAGTTCCCCCAAGGTGTGAGGAGCAGTAATTTTTATTGGTTTACTTTTTCTGTGGTAAATTTTAATTTAAAAAAGAAAAATACTGTAAGAGAGAGAGAGAGAGAGGGGGGGGAAAAAAAACCCTGGCACCTGCTGGTATCTTGTTAATCAAACCTATGCAACTGTGACTTGTTTTTTGCAAGCATATGAGGCTGTTGACCATATCCTCCATAAAAGGCTTATCCCAAACTGTTAAAGGAGACAAAATATCTTAGGTTTTTCTCTTTTTATACTTTGAAGGCTTTATCCTCCCATATTGCAAACAGTAATGGTTCACGGCTGGAACCTCTTATAAATGTTGTCTTCTCGGCGGCAGGAGTAAACACTTCAGAGCTGAGATAGTAATTACTGTCACATGAAAAGCAGGAGACATATTGTGACTTCTGGGGCTGTCAGAAAGCCCTTCTTGCAAATGGCAACACTTCACAGGGACTTTTATAAGGTACAGTTTATAATTTCCATGGGTGATCTGTTATTTTAAAACACCAACAGGAAGATTAAGAATGTGTCGACACAAAAGTAACACCAACGAATACCCTTCGGCCTCCCTAAACTTGAACCAGAAAGTTCCCTCGCCTTTTAAGGAAGATTATAATCTGCCAAGATAGAAAAGGGGTTATGAAAGGATTATGTTCTATATAAGTTTAGGACAATCCAGATTTTTCCTCAAGCAATTGCAGACTGTAGCCTGATTTGTTTACATATTTGCCCTGACTGGGTAATTTGAGCATAGGTTGCTCCTAACACAAGAGGGAGAGAAAAGATGGCTAGTTTTGGAGAAATTTTTGCTCAGAAGTTTCATCTGTTCCTGAATTGTGGACCATTTTGGGGTCTCATCCTTTAGTGGGTTTCCAATAGTATAAATTATACGAGGTGTTTGTGAAACACATATGACCTAAGGACATTGGACTTCACTAGCCAGACAGAACTGAGTGGGATTAAATGAATTAATATGTGTAAAGCATGTTGCATAAAGCCTGGCACACAGCACGTGCTATAGCAGTGTTTGATAAATAAATGAGAAGCTCTACTTTGAATTAAAGAAGGTTTCATTTGTGCTTCTGGGAAGATTTTGGATTCAAAAATGGGTGGATCTCGAAAGAATGGGTATACTGGATGTAGACTGTAGAACCCCACAGTTCAATCGGCACCAATAACCTCTCATGACTGCTTGCCATGTAGGCCACATTTCTAGCCAGAATTGCTTGTGGCCAAGCAGAATAGCAGAAAGCACATTGCATTTGTGGTCTCATCCTAGATAGTACTGCTACTTATCAGCTGAGGACCTTGGGCAAGTTGTTGTACCTCGCCCCGTTCCTCATTTTTCTCAGATGTAGAGACCTACGTGAGATAATATATATCGAAATGCTTTGTAAACTTGAGAGTGCTATTCATATGGATGGTTTTCTCCTTAGATATTAATTCCAGTACAACCGTGAGGGGCAGTCCACATACTTGGTGAGTCACTGGGGATGAATAGCTAAGAGTTGACATACTTCCCAGAGGGGTGGGGGTGGGATGCTGTAGCAGGAATGTCAGGAAACTCCCTTTGGAAGAAACGGTATGGAGGGAGGGAAGGGAATTTGCCATTCAAATCTTGTCAGAAGGGTTATCTAAAACATTTCAGAAGTGTCTTCTCCACTCACAAGAAAAGAAGTTAATGGAAAACACCTATGGCAATCGCCACCGCTTCTCGCGTACCTAGCATCTAGTCTACTTTCTTTTCTAACAGAACCCTATATTTTTTCAGCCATGTGTCCTAGAGGAAGCTGATCCCATCTTCAGGGATAGCCTGGTTGGTTTAAGATTATTCCCATTCTCCTCAAGTGGCCATGTGACCTAATCTGGCCAGTGAGACTAGGAAAATCTACTGGGAGGCTTCTGGGAAAAGTTTTCTCACTCCCAAGAGAGAGCCCCCCAAAGAGACGGTCTCTCTTCTTCCTTGGAGTGCTGAGCTTGGGGGAGATGCCTGGAACAGCTGCTGCCATCTTGCTGCTTCCTTGACGCTGAAGCCAACGGAGAAGAACAGAAATGCTAAGGGGTGGAGGTGGGTGGGGAGTTGGGGAGTGGAGCCGAAGACATTGTGAGCTGAAACCACCCCAACTGACATAGAACTTCCCATATGTTATCACAGAAATCATCATAGCCATCTGTGAGGTGGTGGTGTTGTCCCCATTACATGGGATGAGGAAACCAAGAGGTGAAATCACTCAGGGTCACCCACCGTGTAGGTGGAGGATTTCGAGCTCGCACTGAGCTCCGTCTGACTTCAAAGGCCGTGCTCTGGTTGTTGCTTGGTCTCCTAAACCTCGCCTCAGACAAAAAATAGTGAAAAGGCAACGTACTCCCTGTGGCCATGAGGCTCGCTGAGCCTGGGAGTCGGACAGCCCGAGTTTTTTTGCTTTGTTTTCTGTTTTTTTTTTTTTTTATGTTGGCTTTGCTGCCCAACATCTGACCTTTCTGAACCTCCATTTCATCATGTGTAAGACAGTTGGACCAGATGTTTACTGAGGTTCCTTTTGGTTCTAAGATCTTTCGAAATGCTTGGTAAACCACAGGGAGGGATAAGAGAAAATAAATAACATACATTCGGTATCTTGAGAAAGGGCGCTGGGCAGGATTTCCCCTCTCAGCCTGAGGCTCAGGGTAGCAGTGAAGTTGCTGAAGAACAACAGAAGGTTCCATGTGGCACCAAGCAGGATAAGCCAAAACCAGACGGTTCTCACTACGGTGAAAGGAACAGAGCTAAGAAGAGGCCAGATGAGGGCTATTTTCTGTGGTGTCCTCCTCAACAAGCGAGCCAGCTGGATGGCTGAGTTTCTGAGGAAGAGTCAGGTTCTGAAGGGCATTTGTGCTTTCACTTCCTCTGTGTTCTGAAGGTGTTTAAAACAGAGCAGGACTTGCTGTACCAGGCACTTCAAGATACTTAACTTCTGTTCCCTTATTGCTAGGAGAGTGGTTTCTGTGATGTTATCGCCCAAGATAGCCATAGTGCTTAGATAATCTTCAGCTGTGAAGTGAATCAGCAGGGAGGGAATCCCTAGGAGGAGGAGGCTCGCCCTGACCTGGGGCTAAGAAAGGAGGTGTGTGGGGGGAGGGGGGCCCTGACGGTTTGCAAGGCCCATCTACTCCCTTCCCTGTCTCATTTGTTTCTTAGGGCTGCTGTAAGGAGGCGCCACAGACTGGGTGGCTTCTCTGTCTCACAGTTCTGGAGGCTACCTCAAGGTGTTGGCAGGGCCATGCTCCCTCTGCCCCCTGTAGGGGAGACTCCTCCCTCACCTCTTCCAGCTTCTGGTGGTTGTCAGCAGTCCTTAGCGTTCCTTGGCTTGTACCTGCCTCACTCCAATCTCTTCCGCTGTGGTCACATGGCCCTCTGCTCTGTGAGTGTGTCTTTTCTTCCGATGGGGACACCAATCACACTGCACTAAGGGCCTGCCCGCTCCGGGAGGATCGCATCTTAGCTAATTACATCTGCCAGGACCCTATTTCCACATACGATCACATTCTGAGGTCCTGGGAGTTAGGACTTCAACGTATCTTTTTGGGGGACACAATTCAACGTCAAGAGCCCCTGTCTAGGCAAAGTCTAACCACTACCTGAGTTCTTGCTATTTCAGGCAGTGGGTTGGTCTACTTGGGCCACTTTCCATGTTTCTTGAAAAATGATTCTGCCTGCAAGAAATTTTGGGGGGTGGGGAGGAGGAGGAGCTGGATGTTTCTGGAGCAGCTGCATAAGGATGTGGTCCCCCACACCAGCACTTTTCCAATGTTACTGTGCACACAGATCCCTTGAGGATCTCAGTAAGCACCAGGTGCTGGCGCAGTACGGCATGGGGCCTGAGAGTCTGCATTTCTAGCAAAATCCCAGGGCCTGGGATCCCTGGGTGGCTCAGCGGTTTAGCGCCACCTTTGGCCCAGGGTGTGATCCTGGAGACCCAGGATCAAGTCCCACATCGGGCTCCCTGCATGGAGCCTGCTTCTCCCTCTGCCTGTGTCTCTGCCTCTCTCTCTCTCTCTGTCTCTCATGAATAAATAAATAATAAATAAATAAAATCTTAAAAAAAAATCCCAGGGCCTGGTGGTCATAGGGAGCCAGGTTTAGGCTATATGATGGCCACATCTATTTACCCAGAATGACGAAAAATGATCACTTGGGATGTTTCAAAATTTCAACTCCGTATTAACCAGAAAGTCACAGTAAACTAAGTCAGAGTATCCCAAAACAAGAAAAAGCCATCCAGTGACGTTTTACCGGTGACAGTGAAGTCAGAAACATCTCTGCACATTCATCTGGACGAATAAAGTGTTTTCCAATTTCTGGGCTGTAATGACTAGTGGAGATGTGCATGTCAGAAGCCGTGATTCTGAGGAACAGAGGAACTGTTTAGGAAGGTTTAGGGAAACCAAGCAACTTCCTGTCTTGGTGTGCCAGAAAAACTTCCGTTGGAGAAGCTTCTGGCCAAGGGTGACAGGGACTGCCCATTTCCTGCTTTGAGAAGTCAAGTAGCCAGATTTCCTTGGGTCTCACTCCTGTTGGAAGCTGAGTCCCAAGGGCCCACCCAGATGATCTGAAGGCCACATCTGTGGCTTTTCTCCCACCCACACCTGTGACCTCTCTCACTTGGCCAGCTCTTTCAGCCCCTCGATGACTCCCAGACACTCCCCAGTCATGGTAGTTGGGACCGAGATGGGCATATCGGACCAGGTGGATGACCCAGGGTGTATCCCTTTGAGGGTCCAGCCTCTGGATGAACTCATGCAGAGTAGGTTCCAGAGAAGAGCAATCCTTTTGTGATGTCAGGGGCTGGCAATCTGGTTTTCCAAATTCAATAATGACCTGATTATTTCCAGCTCGAAAACACCCATGCGCTATTGGCTCCCTGACAATACTTAGCTGGAAGTTTCTAGGAAGATAGCTTTCTGAGTGTTTGGCACAGTGTATCTTTTGGGTCAGAATGTTAGTTTGCATGGTCAGCACTGCGGCTACAGGATTTGTAATAAAAGCCAACTCTGTCAGACTACACATCCAGTAACGTCTTCTTATTTTTCAGGGAAGGGGGAGAAAAAGAACAGCATAGAGGCTTTTGGTTACCTATTGCTGAGTAAGAACTACCCCCAGAACTTAGTGGTTTGAAGTAGTAGCTATTCTACTTATGATTTTGTGATTCAGGCATTTGGAGAGGCACAGCGGGGAGGGCTTGTCTGCTCCACGGTGTCTGGATGCTTGGCTGGGTCGCTTGAAATGACTGGGAATATTGGCGGGGATGGCTCAGCTGGGGTCATATGTCTGGGCCCTCAGTTGTTTGCTGGGTGGCTTCTCCACATGGCTAGCTAGGCCCTCGCCCAGGAGTCTCAGAATTGTGAGACTTTTTCACTGCTAGCTGGCTTCCCCTTATGTAGTGGAAGCTGCCAGGCTTCTCAAAGGCTTGGCCCAGAACAAGCCCTCCGTCATTTCTGCCATGTTCTACTGGCCAAAGCAAGTCACAGGACATGCCTAGATTTGAGATGGGAAAGAGACTCCATTTCTTGATGGGAGGAATAGCAAAGAATTTGTGGCTATCTTTAATCTACCACAGAGAGAGAAGTGGAAAGAACAGTGTTTTTTTTTTTTTTAAATTCATGTTCTATTTAGGTTCTGATCAGATTAAGTCAAGCCCAAGCAGCCAACAGAATTCCCTGTGATTCCTGGCCTCTTCCTCCCACTGGCCAATTTGTAACTTTGGGGTAGAGAGTCCACAAGTGGTCTTTGAACACTCCGTCACACACAGCCACTCAGTCTTTTTATTTTTCAAAACTTCCATTTTGCTTTTCTGCCTTCCAGCACCCAGTCCTTTCTAAATGAAGGGTTTAAAAAAAATCTTTTGTCATGTATTTTTATGAAAATCATTGAAGCGGTACATAATTACATTCTCCCTTGCAAAATTATGCCAATACTGTAGCACACACAGTAAAACAAACAAACAAAAAATACCCCTTTACTTTGACTCTCCAACTACTCAACTTTGGAAAGTAGCAAGTGCAGTTCATTGTGCCTCTATATAGCCCCATCTATACATCTACTTTCAAGCATATGCGTACATAGACTCATAGCATTTTTTTCCTTACATGAGATCCAATACTATGTGTTATTCTGCAAGTTGCTTTTTCCATCTAACAATATGTCATGGTGATGGTTCCGTATTAATATATCGACCCATTTTTTTCTTTTAGCCTGCTGTATATTAGTCCATCGGACTGACAAGGCATAATTAATACAATGACTTCCCTGGTAATGCACCTTTAGTGTTTTTTAATTGTTTTCCAATGACAATAAAAAATTGAAATAACTATTCTTGTATATATACCTTTTTAAACATAGGTACGTGTTTTGATAAGGTAGATGCCTGGGTCCAGAGTATGGGTGTTTGCAATTTCAACAGATATAGATAGCCGACCCTCAAAATGTAGAGTACCAAATCACACTCCTCCAATATTTTTCCACAATCTTGATGACGCTGGCTGTTACTAATGTTTTTCATTCTCTCAGGCTGATGGCTGGGAAAAAAAATGGTATCTTACCATTGCACTTCTTTCCTACAACTATTGGTTCTTTTTATTTCTTCCTCTGAAACATCTTCTGTTAAAGTCATTTGCCAAGTAAAAAAAGTATGTTCTGTATGTTTTTGCTAAATATTTCTGGGAGCTCTTCACCTATCAATCTTTTGCTATTTCCTACAGCTAAATTCCCAGATGTGGAATTGCCAGGTCAAAGGATTTTTCAAGTCTTCCTGCAGATTGTACTCTTGGAAGGGACTCATCTCACCACATTGATAAGCTGAGTCTCATTTTTCATCACTACACGAGCTCCCTGTAGAGAGGAAATAAAGCTGAGAACCATACACTAATAAGGCTACTGGTGCCCATCTGTACCAAGCTACTTTACATATAATTAGCAAACTTCTTCCTTAATGTAGCTGAACTGATAGGTGGCTCACCGGCCAGGACAAGAGCTGAGAAAGATCTTTCATTTCATTCAATGACTTTACATTTTCTCTCTCTCTCTCTTTTTTTTTTTTTACCGTAGATTTATGTGGAAAACATAGACTCTGGCTCATAACATTTGCTGAGTACCTATTATGAAGAAGGTATTGTTTAAGGTCCTGCTGCTTATTATTATGACCTGGAATCTCTGAGGATAAGTTAAATTTCTGAATATGGCGGTACAGTTGGGGAGGCCACTTGCAGTTCCATATCTCATGTGTGCATGCGTGTGTGTGCACACGTGACTTGAACTGTGAGCTTTGTGAGGACTTGGTTACTGAACTTGTTGCTGAAATGATAAGTTTAGCTGACCAGCCTCTGAACCTCAGTGTGGTTCTTGTGTTCTCCTCTTACAACAGGTACACAGGCGGTTAAAAATGTTGCGTTGTTAGACACAGCCGTAAGCGAAAGAGAAAACATTAGCAAAGTTGAAAAAGCAGATAACTTGTGTGTGGACATGCACAGGAAATAAACTATTCTTAAAGGAAATATGATTTAGGAGATATCCAGGACCTCATACAAACACTTCGGTCGTTTGAGAATTTAGAAATTGCCTTAGCATATGTGTTTGACACATTTTATTAAAAACTGTTCCTAGAGAAATAGTTGTGCTTAGATGATTTGTGTTTCAGTTATCTGAAGTCCTTCAAAATATGGAACACTAAATTCTGTACCATGAATGACTGAATAGTTATCATCAAAGGTCATTTTTGTTGTTGTTGGTTTGTTGGGTAGACTGGTGTGGTGACTTGTTCAGTTGAAACCTTTGAAGCAAATGCGGGTACCCTGTCCGTACATAGCACGGGTGTGTTTCCTGTTGATAGTCATTAATCGGAGGGACACAGTTAATCCTAGTATGATGCAGGCACATGGGATTTGAAGTAGGAAGGCTTGATTTGAGTCCTGACTTCTTCCTAATTGATTGGCATCTTTGGGAAGTCACCTAAATCTTAGAGCCTCATTTTCTTATCTGTACAATTGTTAATGCTGGCCACAGAATTTTTCGCGAGCACCAGACAACCTTTGGATGGGAAGGTACTTTTTAAACATAAAAGTGTTCTTCCAATGTGAGTTTTATTATTTTGCCATTATAATAAAAAGAGGGGCACTGCATTCATCCATCCATTAACAGTTTCTGATTACCTGCCATGAGCCAGGCATTGAGCTAAGAGAGAGAATAATGAAATAAACCGGACCTGGTTCTGCATTGTGGTTTATAGACCAGTGGAGATGGTGGTCAAGATAATGTCCAGTCCAGTCCAGTCAAGGCTGTGTTGAAGCTGGCTCATTTAGGCTCACAAGAGCTGACTGCTGACTTTTCAGGAATTCTGTGAGTAGGCTGTTAAACACAGTCATTGTTAAAAATTATGTATATAGTTGACTCCCATTATTCACGGATTCCATATTTGTGAATTCGCTTACTCGCTAAAATTTATTTGTAAGCCCCAAATCAATAGTTGGGGCACCTTTGTGGTCATTTGTAAACATGTGCATGTGCAGAGCTGGAAAAATTTAAGTTGCCTGATTTGCACGCTCCTAGCTGAGGTCAAACAAGACCTTCTTGTTCCAGCCCTCATACTGTAAATGAGTTTCCTTTTTGTGGTATATTTAGTGCCAGGTTTTTCACATTTTTGTGCTTTTTGTGGATGATTTCACTGTTGAAAATGGCTCCTAAGTGTAGTGCTGAAGTGCTGACTCGTGTTCCTAAGCACAAAAAGGTTGTGATATGCTTTATGGAGAAAATACATGTGTTAAATAAGCCTTGTTCAGGCATGAGTTATAGAGCTGTTGGTCATGAGTTCAATGCTAATGAATCAGCAACATATAGTAAATAAATTGTCTTTAAACAGAAACATACATGAAACAAAGTCATGCATTGATTGGTTGGCAAAATATTTTGACCAAAGGTCTGCAGGAAACTAGCCCTGTAGTTCTTCTAGAAGTGACAATTCGGTATTTGCTAATTGAGTATTTGCAGCAACTTTACAGAACTATCGTGAATAATGAGAATTGACTACATACGCTTACAATAAAACGAATTATATTACACAAAAGGTAGTAAAGACAACTCCTTACTTCCTAATTATTTTACAACATATTACTTTCATCTATGCTCTTGAGGTTATTTATGTGTATTATTATGGCTGTATAATAGAACTACGATACAGTGGAGGATCTGTGCATCTCTTTCCAAGCCCCCATGGTCAGTGATGACAAGTTGGTAGTTAGACACTGGCCACGGTGGGAGTATTTACATGGCAGAAATCAGCAAATGCTACAAATCAAGGCTCCCCCACCTCAGCCCCCAACCAGTTGTTAAACATTTACCAGAACACAACTGCCTTCAGCTTTCTTTAGGGGCCTATCTTTGTGCTACTGGAGCCAACTTTCAGACACCAGGGGAGAACCACGTTATTAGGAGTTCATCTCCCCCAAGCACCACTCTGGGTCCATTAGCCGATGACTGGCTGGTGCTCTTCTGCCTCGAGGTGGCATTTATATTCCAGAGCCCCCCAAGGGGTCCACATGAGCTGAGATCCCCAGATCTCTGAGGTCATACTCTTGTTAGGCTTCCTGCCCCTTTCCTCTCACCCTTACTGGTTTCTCCTGGGAGCTCTTCCTTGATAAATCACATTGTACATCAGCCTGAGTCTCAGGGCCTGCTCTTAATGCATGCCGTTAGAGACAGTACTCTAGAAAACCTGAGAAGAAAGTCATGGAGCTGGCAATGAGTGTGCAGGTATCTCAGGCTGGTCCTGAGGATCTACTGGCAGGTCTTGATTTTCTGGCTCTAACTCCTCCTTGAGAAGGCAATGCTTTTCGGTTTTATCCTTCCATTGCTATGGTCTCATAACCCGTAAGCAGGCGTGAATTAAAAGTTCTTTAGGTTTTATAGTTGCAACTTAGGTGCCTAATGCATTCACATTTGGATAAAATATATGGCATTAGTGGAGTGTCCTTTACTCGGTCTAGCTTGTGGGTGGGTTTGCTTCTGCTGCGCTCCGCTAGTGGCCCTGAACTCTGACATGCAATAATAAATCAAGCTTTCATCAAGTTCTTCTTAGCCTGTTGGGAAACAAAAACCCTATAAGCAATGCTGCAACAACTTCCTTTGAAATTCTAATTTGTTTTACCATGATAAAACAATGTGATAAGTAGTCAAGAAGCCCACTGTGCTGTTGTAAACAACTGGAATATGATTTTCTAAATAGTTTCTTTATTTTCAGATTATTCTTGCTCTGGAGTTAGCGAGTGTCAGTTTAGATGCAGGGTCCAGTAATTGTGCAGTAATTAAATGCTTGCTTGGGAAAACAATCTTAGATCACTGAATTGCTTTATTGCATTTTGAAAAGCTGAAAGGGCCATTCAATCAGGTAGAGGCTGTGTGTTTGTCTTCTAAACCAGACTTGTCATAAATTATTCACATGGGCAAAGACTGGATTTGAAAAGGAAGAAACTTGGGGCATAGGGCAGTTATTGTTCCGACAGTCATTGGAGAGTTCAGTAGGCCTCATGAAAGGAGGTCTGTCTTGAGGATTCCTGGCAAGATTCTGGGGATAAGGATGAAGTGCCTTCCTAGCAAATCTGCTTTTAAACTGAGACCACTCACTCACCGGAGGGGTTTTACTCACTCTCTTGGATGCCGCTCCAGCTCAAACAGCCCTCTAGAAGAAAGGGTTCCCATCAACTTGTGTTGAATTACATAATTTTGAAGAAAGCATAATAATGTGATTTCGCAAAGTATGACATAGGTGAGAGAAATATTAGTATAAACATTGGGCATCATATGTATTACTGCATACAAGAGAAATTCTTCGCTGAAACTTCTAAATACATCAGTTTGCATTTGCCCTAGAATTTTTTGTATTGAGGAATAATTTACCTATGGTAAAATACACAAATCTTAAGTGTATCATTTGACAGTTTTTTTTTTAAGATTTGATTTATTTATTCATGAGAGACAAGGAGAGAGAGGCAGAGACACAGGCAGAGAGAGAAGCAGGCTCCCTGTGGGGAGCCCAATGCGGGACTCGATCCTGGGATTCCAGGATCACAACCTGAGCCAAAGGCAGACACTCAATCACTGAGCCACCCAGGTGCCCCCATTTGACAAAATTCTTAAAAAGATTTATTTATTTCAGAGAGAGAGAGAGAGCATGTATGTGCATGCATGAGCGGGGTGAGGGGGGGAGAGGGGCAGAGGGCGAGGGGGAGAGAATTTCAAGCAGACTCCCCACTGAGTGCAGGGCTCGACACAGGGCTCGATCCCATGACCTAGAGATCACAACATGAGCAGAAACCAAGAATCAGATGCTCACCCCAGGTGCCTTCGTGAATTTCTATCTGTATACTCATAAACTACCACCCAAATAAAGATATAGAACAATTCAGCCACCCTGTAAAATCCCCTCATGATCCCACACAAATGACACCCTCTCCCAGAGGAAACCACTACTCTGATTTCCAATGCCACACATTAGTTTCACCTGTTCCTGCTCTGGCTCCTTCTGCTAGGCATGATACATTCGAGATGGTTGTAGTATACATTAGCACTTCATTCCTTTGTACCGCTAGGTAGCATCCTATTGCATGGCCGTACCACAGTTATTACCCCATCTCTTGTTGCTGAGTTGTTCTGCAGTTTTTTGCCTACTATGAGAAAAGCTGATGTAAACATTCTTCTATAGGTGTTTTTGTGGACAACGTACAGAAAAGGGCTATTTGGGCACTTCTTTCTTTTGCATATATACTCAAGAGTAGCACTGTTGGGTCTGCCTTCAAAATTTACCCCAAAAATTACATATATATATGTAATGTGTGTGTGTGTGTGTGTGTGTGTATATATATATATATATATATAATCACACACATACACATGCCAATCAGAAGAGTACAGAGAAAATGACTGTTTCCCTAATATCTGTTCTTGGCAAAGTGAGGACGCAGCCTTGTACTTACTGCCTGATGACATTATTTCAGCAATTAGACTTGGAATATTTCAAGTGATTGCTTAGTCATAGGGAATTGGAGAAAAAGAACTCAGATTCTTTCTTGGTGAGAAGAATACAAGGTCCTGTGTGTCTGAATAGATGGAAGTGTTCAGGATCCCTTGCACAGGAATGTTTAGTACCTTGTGAATTAAGTTGGGACCCATCGCCTGGAATTAGGACAGTTTGGTTCACCTTGGGATCACCCATGGCTAAAGATAATCAAACTGTGTTGGGGGAAGGAATCCAAGCAGGATGGATTATGAGACCTTTGTACAGACAAAGGGCCATGGGGCTACCAGAATTGGCCTGGTTGTTCCCCCAGAGGACCACATTTGAGAGTTATTCTTTGCTACCAATCCTCTGATAATGGAACTGGGTTGCAGACCAGCCTAACCACAGAAGAGAGGCCTGCGAAGGGGTTATGGCGCCCCCTGAGGGACACTGAAATGTTCCTCCTTATAGGACATAACTTCCCCATCTGGGGTCAAGTTCAAGTTGCGTTGAGTATCTCAGAGATCACTACTTCCATAGTCCTCTTTGAAGGTTTCAAAATAAATGTCACGTATATTGGAGTTTTACTGGGAACAACCCAATTCAGAGAAGGCTTGAGAGGAACATATACAATGTTTAAACTCTCATAAAGGGGAGGACAAACCCTTTTTGGTTTTTCTTTCTTTCTTGTTTCTGGTAGAAGGGCATCACGTGATTGGATAAGTTCTAATTTTTGCTTTGTTTGTTAATGAAGGTGGTAGGGTAAGATGACAACCTCATCTTCAAAATTCTGTAGGCAAAATGCCTCTACAAGATGGCTGTGAGCCTTTTGTGTCTTGCTGGCTCAGGGTGTAAAATGAGCGATTCTGAACCCACGCCAGTACCACGCTTCCAGCGAGCATTTGGAAGTGTGTGGGAGCATTTTTGATTGTCACAATGACTGGGGGGCGTGCTACTTCCATTTGCTGAAGTGGGGGAGAGAGCGAAAATGTCTAGCGCGAGGAAGAGCTGTCCCATCCAAAATGCCAGTAAGGGCCCCTGTTGAGAAATACTTTTTCTTTCCCCCCTCAGGCGATCTGGAGCCGTTTATATGCAATTTATATTCAGAAGGTTTAACAACACAAACAAAATATGTCAAGTAAGTGAAAGTTAGCAGACTGAAGAAGCTTATTGAGACAGAAGGAGTGGAGCTGTCTGGTTTTGGACATCCCGAGTGGATGATCACTTCACCCATAGCAGAAATGGGGCAGTACTCACCACTGACCGTAAGTGGAGTATGGAGGTGGAGAGATTTGTTTTCCAGGCTCCCCAGCACTTTTGTCTTTATTCTCCTCCAGACTTTCACTCATCCTGCCCCTTCTTCTTCTGTGCTTCTTGGGATAAGGAAGCAGCTGATAAATTCATTAAGTTGTGAGAGCTTTCTCTTGCTCCTCCTAGCAGGATATCAGGAAGGAAAGAATCTCAAATGCTGGGATTTCAGATGTGGGGGAGGGAGGTAGGTGTTTTTGGCTGTGAGGTATTTCTAGAACTTCTTAAATTATTCCTGGGCAAGTAATAACTTATTTTCCTGTGAGGCTGGCTTTAGATGTGGAAACCAAAGTGTTAGAATTTGCCGTAACCATGGCAAAGGGAGTGAAGGGGGGACTGGATACCTTTGTGAGTTCACTGGTGTATGATTGGGCTGAACAGACTCTTTTGAAATATTAAGTTTAGAACGCACCATGTGCCTCGTCAACTTGAAAGTTCTATGCATTTTTGACGTATTATTATTATGCCGAAACTTCCTAGTATTTTTCATAGCACTTATTTCAGAAACTTACACAAAATATCCATTCGATAAATGTGTCCCCAATGAAACAGGTGATCAGACAGAGTGGCAGTGGGGCTTACAGAATAAGGTCTCATGCCGCCATAGGTACTCATGGGCTGGCGTGCCTCAAGTCGGCCTGAGAAGGAAATCTTGCTGCAGTCTTCTTTTCATTTCCTTTAAGCACTTCCTGGGAGGGAATTCTTTTCCTTTGTGAACAGGATGGATGAGAGCTCTCTCCCAGGCTTCCATGTGATATGGAGTTATTCTTTATCTATTCAATTCATAAAGGAAGGGTTTGGGGGACCACCGCCAGTGTCCCTGTTATCCAGTGCCTGACCCAAATGGTGATCATGGGAATCTAATTCCAAGAGCCCCTGGGATTACTGGACCAAGATTCTAGGATCAGAACGTCAGGGATATGATGATCACTTCCTTCCATAGTTGGGAGGGAATCAGAAATGCCAAGATCTTAAATACCTATTTATGTTTATTGAGTAACTCTTGTGCCAGCCACTATGCTATGCACTTGGGACATGAAACTGAGGAGGACACGGTCATGCCTTCACGGTGTCCACATTCTAGGGAGGGTGCTGGCCAGAGGGTCTGAACCTTGGTTGCAGATTATAGTCACTCAAGGAGCTTAAAAAAGAATGCCCAAGTTGCACCACATTCAGCAAAATCAGAATGTCTGGGGGTAGAACCCAGACTTCAGGATCTTTTAAAGGCCCTCCCACCCAGTGATCCCAAAGTGCCCGTGAGGCTGAGAAATACGAGGGAAGGGGGAGAGAGGCAAATAAGTAAAGACAATTTTTGATGAAAACATGCCAAGTGTTCTGTAGAGGTAAAAATCAAATGCAGCTGTAAGAACACAGAAGCAGCAGCTACTTCTCACGCCCAAGAGAAGCAGCTACTTCTCACGCTCTTCATGTTGTCAGAGCTAGAAGAGCACTAATGAATGGTGAGCTCTGGAAATAAGAACAAGGGCGGTATCTGAATCCTTTTCTTTTCTTTTTTTTAAAGAGTTTATTTATTTATTTATTCATAAGAGACACACAGAGAGAGGCAGAGACATAGGCAGAGGGAGAAGCAGGCTCCCCATGGGGAGCCTGATGTGGACCCGATCCCAGGACCCTGGGATCATGACCTGAGCCAAAAGCAGATGCTCAACCACTGAGCCACCCAGGCGTCCCTGAATCATTTTCTGATAGAACACATGCCCCTCTGCAGATCAATCTTTACTGGTGACTTCAGGGGTTTGAAAATGAGAGTTATCATTTGCGCAGTACACTTCCCACTCGTTCTTCTGGCCTCCCTGTCCTTTCATCATACGCGTACAGAGCATGCTGAAGGCCGCGTACAGGTTAGCGGTTGCTCACATATTAAAATACAAAAGGAAAATGAAAACTCGCTGTTTCTCTCTGCTTGTGGGGAAAAACAAAACAAAACCCTTATTACAGTATGTGGTGTGGTCTTGTGGCTAAGCCTGGACCTGAAAATAACAATATAAAAGAACCATTTAATATATTAAATTTCTAGCTCTAAACACATTAACTGTGATCCTTGTAATGCCCTCTAGGAAAGTATGATTATCGCTGGTTAGGGGATGAGGAAACCGGCTCTGAGAGCATGAGTAACTTGCCAAAGCCGCGTGTCTTTTTGGCGGCAGAGGTGGGATCCGAATCCATGTCCGTCTGACTGCAAAATGCTGCTTTCCATGTTGCATTTGAGCTTGTTATATCTGCCAAGTGACTTAGTCGGGTGGGAATGTTGATGTATTTATGGGATTCATCTCAGTATCACACTGACACAGTGGAGCTGGCAACGACTTGAGTATTTTTACCGGCCTCACTCCCACCACCGCCACCACTGGGTGTATGGATCTGGTGGATGAACTCTTAAATAAATCTCAATGGAAGGGGGAGATATCTTGTAGGGAGAAGTAATTTGAGGGTTCACTGGGCCGTGAGATTATAAAAATAATGAGAACTATAAACTATCTAACTGGATTTTTAATTAAAAAAAAAAAACACAAGACAGGATTTAATTGTGCATTCTAGAGGAATGAGCTTCCAGAATGTGCAATGATGTGGCTACAGAGTAACTGTACTAACCTCCATTGCCACACCGTTGCTAAAGAGATCTGAGCTTCTGGGGGGAGGGGGGAAAGAATGAAAAACGACCTAAAAAAAAAAAGAAAAAAAAAAAAACGACCTAAACTCTAAAAAGCAAACAATCCGCCACCATTGCCACCATCACCACCCCCAACAGAATCCAAGTGCTATAGACTGGATGCTTATGCCCCTCCCCCCACCAATTCCTACATTGGAATCCGAACGCCTAACATCATGGTATTAGGGGGTGAGGCCTTTGGGAAGTGCTTGGGTCATGATGGTGGACTCCTTATGAATGGTATTTATGCCCTTATGAAAGAAACCCAGAGAGCTCCCTCACCCTTTCAGCCATGTGGTGATACAGTAAGAGGACACCCCTGTATGACCCCGGAAATGGGCCCTCGCCGGACACAGAATCTACTGGTGCCTTGATCTTGGACTTCTCAGCCTCCAAAACTGTGAGAAATAAGTCTGTTGTCTATAAGCCCCCCAGTCTATGGTGTTTTGTTCTAGAAGCCTGAACTAAGACGCCTAGGCATTATCCCATTTTCCCTTTTCTCTTGAAGAAAACC
This sequence comes from Vulpes lagopus, assembly GCF_018345385.1. Classification (NCBI taxonomy): domain Eukaryota; kingdom Metazoa; phylum Chordata; class Mammalia; order Carnivora; family Canidae; genus Vulpes; species Vulpes lagopus. Next base: position 16,328,210 of record NC_054848.1, read on the forward strand.
AAGGAACCTAGTTTTTAAGGCTTTATGTTACACCTTTGTAGTGGAGTCATATTTTGATAGTAACCTCTGTTATTCATCCACAGGAACGCATGTTCCCCTCTCTATGTCTCACGTCATTCAGGCAGTGGTGAAACCTTTCTATACAGATTGCCACAAGGGAGGATGCTTATAGCAGGAAAATAGAAAGGCGTGACACCTCACAGCTTTTGAGTTTCTAAACAGATTCGGAGAAAAGGCTTTGAGATTCACCAGCATAGTTTTTAACACTAGTGGAGCCAAAATATGCTGCCAACTAGTCCTTCTCAAACTCCTCCTTGTATCACCATCACCTTAGGGTGTTTAAAAACCTACCAGTGCCTGGACTTTACCTGTAAAGACTTAGTTTTAGTTGATTTTTGGTGGGTATTCATTCATATATACACACACATATTCATACACATACACGTATATTTACACACAAACTTCCAATAATGCTAACATGCAACCAGGTGGAGAACCAAAGCCTTAGAATAGTTGTTCCCAAACTTTTCTGCATATTAAAATTACCTAGGGAGCTTTATTTTTTAAAAAAGATTTTATTTATTTATCCATGAAAGACACAGAGAGAGGCACAGAAAGACAAGCAGAGGGAGAAGCTGGCTCCCTGCGGGGATCCTGATGTGGGACTCGATCCTAGGACCCTGGGATCACTCCCTGAGCCAAAGGCAGGCGCTCAACCACTAAGCCACCCAGGTGCCCCATCTAGGGAGCTTTTAAAATCCCCAAGGCTGAGGGTACACTCAAGCCAATGAAATTAGGATGTGTGGAGGTGGGAGCCAAGTGCCTTACACAGCAGATTTTGGAAGAATTCCTGTCGAGAGTTCTAGTGCATTATACTTGGGAGTTTACACAGATTGGCAAGTGAGAGGGGAGGTGAAAAGCAGAGAGGAGTATCTTAGACGTTGGTGTGTCCTTGAGAAGGGGCTCTGTGACATGTGTACCTTACATCCCCCATCCCCATCGAGTCATGAAGTGTAATGGGCAGTGATGTGCCAGTAAATGTTTAACAGATGGCTATCCAAGAAAAAAAAAAAGCCCTGGTTTGTGGTGTCTTCCACCTTCTGTGGTGTCAAGACTGCCACTGTACATGGCCGTGTTCAAGTTACCAACACACACAGCATCACTGCTGGTGGTGCTGCAAAGACATATATACAACTGGCTCTAGCGAGTCCCCATGAGCTGGCTCCAGCACGCTGGCCACAAGGATATGAGCATGAGAAATCCTTCACACAAGTTTGGGGATCTGAGGGCAGAGAGTCATGTGCTTTAGTTCTAGGCTTGAACCAGAAAAGAGAAGAAAGAGCCAAAGGTTTCCTCATCATGTGTTGTCAAGAGTGGAAATGGGAGCACACCCAGGAGGGTCTAGGTGGCAAGGGCAGTAGACCATCTCCCATGTCTCCTGTCACCTCCTGGCGGTAGAAGACCACCAGATTTTCCTATACCTTTGAGAGCATTTTGGAAGTGGCCGGACATATGCTGGAAGAGCTCCAGGGGCCTTGAGGTTAGGATGAGGAAGCCACGGAGAGTTTTGAATGACTGGTTATCGATGGGTGCAGGGAAAGAGGCTACAGATGCAAACGTGGAGGGTGCCAACGGGGACAAAAGCCAGTAACAATTGACGACCGGTTACCTCCTCTTGCAGCTACGATGCTACTAACCTCTATGAGCCATAGAGAACTAACAGGAAGACTCGGGCTAACCAAAAAGGTGGCAGCTGCTCATCACACGGTGAGTAAAGGTTATTACGGGGAACACGGCCAGGATCTCTCTCTCCCTTTTTTATCTCTTGGCACAAGGCAAAGAGGAAAACAAAACCCAATTTTAGATTCATCTTGTTAGAGCTATTGAGATGATGCAGTGGGATATTTTTCTCCTTTCTTGCTTCTGGAAGACATAACTGGCAGTAGTTTTGCAAATTTACTCTGACAAAGAGCAGCATGCCCCAAGTTCGCCGCAGCGACCTTACTGAAGCCTGATGGAAGCAGGACAATGCGGAGCACCTCTCAGAAGTGCACAAGCAAACATACCACCTAGGCCAAGGACGTACTGCGAGCCTCCGCGTTCTGTCTGCGACGTGTGTTGCGAGCCTCTCCTCGGCCGTTTGCAGGTGCCCTGTGGGGGGACTCACGGAGCGCCTGGTGGCATGTCAGTTAGTGCCTGCAGCACTGTGATCCTCACATACTGGCAATGGTAGAAGTTTTATTAGGAGTGGCCCAATGGGGGCACCCCGGTGGCTCAGCGGTTTAGCGCCACCTTCAGCCCAGGGCGTGATCCTGGAGACCTGGGATCGAGTCCCACGTCGGGCTCCCTGCATGGAGCCTGCTTCTCCCTCTGCCTGTGTCGCCTCTCTGTGTGTCTCTCATGAATAAATAAATAAAATCTTAAAAAAAAGGAGTGGCCCAATGGCACAAAGAACACTAGAGCGAGGATCAGTAGATCCCATTCCTCATCCCACCTTCCTGCGAGTTGGGTGACCATAAGCAAATCCAGTTTTCCAAATAAAGTTCTACTGGAACACTGGCATGCCCCCTTCATGTACTTATTATCAATAGCTGCTTTGACCTTCCAACAGCAGAGCTGAGTGGTCTTAGATTGTCTGGCCTGTAAAGCTGAAGATATTTATCATTTGGCCCTTTAAATAAGACGCTGCTGGCCCCTGGTCTCGGTTAGCAGGATTATAGGGTCCACACCATAAACTGGAGTCACCCCTGACTTCCCTCAGCCCCCCATCTCTCTCTCTGTCATACTCACACACACACCTCCTCCCCCGCCATCCTTGTGGCTCTCAGAGAAAGATTCTGATGTCTTCTCATCGTCACCACTGGTCCAAGTCACCGTCAGCTCTTGTTTCTACCTCTGTCCCTCGCCTGGATCAGGCTTTTAGTCTTCTGTTTCCAGTCTGTTCTCAACATAGCAGGTGGAGTGAGCCTTTAAAAATGCCAGATTATGTCGCTGTTGTGTCCAAACCCTACGATGGTTTCCCACTGCACTCAGAATGAGACGGATAATTCACAGCATTGCCTCCGAGGCCCTACATGATTTGCCCGGCCCCCAGCCTGTCCCCATTATGTGACCCATCTCCTTCCACTCTTCCCTTCCCCCTCTCTGCTCAGCCACCGGGCCTCCCTGCTGCCCACCGCCGCTGGTGCAGCACGTTCCTGCCTCAGAGCCTTTGCACTTGTGGCTGCCTCTAACTTGAACACACTCACCTTGCATACTTCTAAGTTAACTCCCTCCCTGCCCCCCCGGGCTCTGCTGAAGACATCCTCGAGAAGTCTTCCTTGACTGCCGTCTCTAAAACAGCACCCCGGTACCGATCCCCTTCCCCTGCTTTTTTTCTTCGGAGCAGTTGTGTGGTCATTGTCCACTTCCCTCATTAGAATGCAACCCTCGTTACTGTAGCACCAGCACAGTGTTCAATAAATATTTGAGTGAAGGGACTCAGTTTCCTCATGTGTAAAATGAATGAGAGGGCCATCTGGCCGGAGCATCTGCTACTGAACTGGTTGCCAGGATTGCTTCCACTGATCTAACTGGCTAAGTGGGAGTCCCTTTCAACTCCTTACGCCAGCCCCTCCCAAAGCCTGTGGGTGGAATGGCGTCTTCCTTTTCTTTGGTCAAGAGTAGCTGAGACCCGACACATGCTTGCTGGAACCTCAAAGCCAGCTCTCTTTCACAAGGGGCCACCACAGGAATGCCTTTTCTGCCCACCTCTTGTAAGTGTGGTGCACATCAAATACAATAATAGACCTGAAACTGTAAAGGGCAGTGTAAGTGGGAAGAAAAAGCAGTGTAGGTGAGGACTGACTCTCTAATCACACAGGACCCTCCGTGCCACCTTCACCGGGACCGCTTTCACAGGCCACCTGGGACACAGAGCAGGGATCGAAAACAAAACAGAGAAAAAGCGGCAGGAACTTGAGGTATTTTAACAAGATATTTGTTAAAATGGTTAAAAAAAAAAGTCAAAGTTCCTAAAACCCAAGTATTTCTATCTTCAAGTTCTGACCCATCCCCCTGCCTTATCCGGCCCTAGCACTGAAAGCAGAAACACCCTGCCTTCCCTAAAAGAAACCACTTGAGTCATTTTAGGATCTCAAAAAATGTTAACTGGTTAGACACCTAAAGAGCAGTAATTTAAAAGCCTCAGATCCTCCTAAGATATTGAGACTCCTGAAACATCTAAATTCACATCTAAGTTGTTAATCACTCAGGGGTAACTTTGACCTGTTCCTTAGCTGACTCTTTCCCCTGATGGACCTCATGATAGGATGAGAGTTTGCCTCTGGGTTCTGGAGATCCAGAGAGACAATTGAGTAAAACTACTGGAGTACTTTCAGCCAAGCTTCCTGGCCTGCGGCAAGTGCAGGTGGCTCATGACCATTTAACTCAGGCGTGTTTCACCTACGCAACAGTACTGTATGTTTTGGATCACGTTTTTTGGCTTTATCTCAGTCTTAATAGGGATAAAAGACTGAGTATTTTGAGTATCTAATGGGATAGAGCTGACCCAATGCTATTTTAGGTTCACTTGTGATGTGAGCTGTGTTCACAAAAAATGAAGAGATACCAGTGAGTGAGCTATAGCTTTCCAAGTGTCCCTAGGTCCCCAGACTCTCAGGGCCTTGGCTTTTGCTGCCTTCTGGCTGGGAAATGATACAAATCCATATTAGGAGTGACAGTGGGACACGTGCCATCGAAAAAGCCTGGTCAAAGCATGCTGCTACTTTCATCCCGAACTTCATAGCATGGGGACGAAGTGCACGAGCCGTGGGTTCAGACAGATGCATTCCATCCTGCTCTGCACTTACTCACTTATAAATGTATACAAGGTACTTGATTTCCCTAAACTTTAGTTTTTGATCTGTAGAATGGGGAATGAAGTTATCTCATTTAGAGGATTGTTGTAGGATTGGATGAGGCAGCTGCATGTGAAGTACTTAGTCCAGTGCCTTGTACATAATAAACACTGGATCAATGTGAACTAGTAATCCTAATAAGTTATTCCTTTTGAAAAAAATTTTTTTAATTTTTATTTATTTATGATAGTCACAGAGAGAGAGAGAGAGAGAGAGAGAGAGAGAGACATAGGCAGAGGGAGAAGCAGGCTCCATGCACTGGGAGCCTGATGTGGGATTCGATCCCGGGTCTCCAGGATCACGCCCTGGGCCAAAGGCAAGCGCCAAACCACTGCGCCACCCAGGGATCCCAAGTTATTCCTTTTGAATTCAGGATGGGAGGGCTGCCCAGCATAGTAGTTTCCTAGGACTGTTGTGACAAAGCTCCAGGAACTTGGTGGGTTGAAACAATAACAATTTATCCTTGCATGTTTCTGGCAGCTAGAACTCTGAAACTGAGGTGTTGGCAAGGCTCTGAAGGCTCTAGGGGTGGCTCTGAAGGCTCCCTCCCTGCCTCTCCCTAGCTTCTGGTGGTCACTGGCAGTCCTTCATATTCCTTGGCTTGTAGACGCATCACTCCAATCTTTGCCTTCATCTTCACAGGGCCTTCTCCCTGTGTGCACGTCTGTGTCCACAGTTCTCTTGTCTTACAAGGACACCAGTCACTATGGGTTTTTGGCTCACCCTATTCCAGCATGACTTCTTCTTAACCCAACTGCATCTGCAAAGACACTAATTCTTAATTAGGTTGGATTTTGAGATTCTGGGTGGACGTGAACTTTGGAGGGACACTACTTATGCCAGAACACCCAGGTACAAAGTCCTGCAAAAGATTAAGAGCAGACTTGCAGAGCTAACTCTGAACTAAGCAGAGTCTGGGCAGGAAGGGATGCAACTGGGATGAGTCACAGGGGGCACTTTCTCTCTTCCTCCCCTCCAGGAGAATTGTGCATATTTAGTGGGTGACTGCTTGACCCCACTGTGTACAGCAGCACCTCTTCTGACCAGACTCCCCTGCTCAACTCTGGAGTTGAAAACCGGGGGCTGCCAGGAGTAGTCAGAAGACGAGAGTGATGATAGCAGATGGATAAACGAGAGGCTGAATCTCGTGGGCTCAGGGGCTAAGCCTCAATCCATTCTGGGGTGCAATCAGGCACATCCTCGGGTACACAGGGAGCTGGAGGCAGAAGCAATTGACAGCCTAATTTCAATATTCTTCAGTGTCTCCTTATGTAGCAAAATCTGGCCCTATAATCATGCTTCTCGTGAAGTGTGCCGTGTGCAGAGGAATCCCAAGGGGATCTTGTGGCCACACACACTCTGATTCAGTAGGTCTGGGGTAATGATGCCCGAGTCTGCATTTCTAACACGCTCCCAGATGACGGTGACAGTGTTGCTGTTCCTCGGACCACGCTTAGTTCTAGGCGTAGTTTGTGCTGCACACTACTCTAAGGAAGCTACTAAATAGGCATCTTTAAAAAGTATCTTTGGTGAAATAACACTATCACACTGGAAGTTACAATTATGCTCATTTCTAATATGATCGAATATCCAGTTGATATTCAGATTTCCCCAGTTGTTTCCAAAATTCCCCTTAATGAACCAGAATGCCCTCCAGGACCACCCACTACAGGTGGTTATTTCCCTTAAATCTCTTTTATTGCAAAAGAATGTCTTTTTCATGACCCTGACTTACTGATGGGCAAATTGTCCATAAAAAATGATTTCACTCTCTAGATTTGTGTGGTTGATTCCTTGTGGTGTCACTTTGCTATATTTAGTTCTATTTCCTATAAACTGGAAGTTGGCTCTAAAAGCTTGATGGGTACTCATTAAGTATTTGCCACTAGAATTGGTCACAGATGTTGGGTACATTATAATGCGTTACAACAGGTGACATGTGATATCTGCTTGTTCTACCATTAGTGACACAAAGATTGAGCCCTGGATTAGGGTGATAATGGCTTGACTCTTCTGCCATATACTTGAGTTTGAGGCTTTGAGACCAGAGTTCTAAGACTGATTGTTTTTTTTTTCTTTTTTCTTTTTAGATTTTATTTATTTATTCATGAGAGATACAGAGAGGCAGACACACAGGCAGAGGGAGAAGCAGGCTCCCTGAGGGGATCCCGATGCGGGGACTTGATCCTAGGACCCTGGGATCACACCCTGAGCCAAAGGCAGGCGTTCAACCACTGAGCCACCCAGGTGTCCCAAATGATTGGTTTTTCTTTGGACCCATCATGACTGCTTCTTTTCCCATTTACGGTTCCTTTAACAGTTGTCCGTCTGTCTTTCTTTCTAACACCAATTGATAACCCTGGCTTGAATCAACAATTTCTCTGGGGGCTGCAAAATGATGGTCATATAATTCTACCATTTTACATTTATTAACTGGCATTGTCCTGGAATGAAGAGCTATATAGCTACCTTTCCAGGATAAATGCTTAAGTCTTTTCCTTTAATCACCAATTTGTAAAGGAAGGAGTCAGTTTAAGAGTTGCCCTGAATACAGCCCAGGTGGCTCAGTGGTTTAGCGCCACCTTCAGCCTAGGGCCTGGTCCTGGAGACCCAGGATCGAGTCCCACATTGGGCTCCCTGCATGGAGCCTGGTTCTGTCTCTGCCTGTGTGTGTGTGTGTGTGTGTGTGTAATAAATAAATAAAATATTAAAAAAAGAGCTGCCTTGAATAGTGCCAAGTGAGTTTTCCTCCTGGCTTTCTCTTTTTTTGATTTATGGATTTTCATAGATTTAATACATTTCAAACAACTACATTGTTCTTTTTGAAGTGTGTTGGTCACAACTTTGGCCAGTAGGAGGGGCACTTTCAATTTGGCTCCTGTGTCCTTTTGACACGACCCAATTAATCTTGAAAAGCTCCCTTTTTTTCTTGCCCACAAGGTATCTCAGACTGTAATTGTACCTTCTTTGCCCCAGGCCTGGAATCTGCCATTTCTCGAAGGAGCCCAGGTTCCTTGGAATGAGAACTATCAGAGGAAAAAAACTCAAGGTTATGTATTATGGTTGGAGTGACATTGCTTCTAGGGCATTTTAAATCAGAGCTAGAAAAAAAATAATTTTATATATATACATAATGTTTTTAACAAATGACTTCATATTGACATTGCCAATTAACTTTAACATCGCTATTTTTACTTAATTTCTTTGATTTTATCATTCTCTTCTATTCTCAAAGTCTTGATGCTTACTATCATTACTTGTTTTATCTTACAATATTAAAAAATAGTTTGTGAATAAGGATACTTCTATTGTATATAACATTACTGAATGATTTAAACTTTCTTTATGACTTTAGATAAAATTTCCCCTTTAGGCTGAGCTCAAGACTAAAAGCCATGTCTTGGTTAGATATTAAAAACTCTGTAAATGTTACTGTTACTTGAAAGAATAGCTTGTTAAATAAAAAAAGTTTCAATTTCTAAATATTCCATACAACAGAACAAAAATGTGGGGGAACATAGGTGAACTATCAAGTGAACTTTTTTTTTAAAAGATTTTATTTATTCATGAGAGACATGAGAGAGAGAGGCAGAGACACAGGCAGAGAAGCCGGCTCCACACAGGGAGCCCGATGTGGGATTCGATCCCAGGACTCCAGGATCATGCCCTGGGCTGAAGTCAGGTGCTCAACTGCTGAGCCACCCAGGCGTACACCAAGTGATATTTTTGGAGTAGCATTGTTGCGGTATGGAGCCAATAGCCAAGAAAGAATCCTTGAGACATTTTTGGTGCAAAAAGGTGGTTTTATTAAAGCAGGAGGATAGGACTCATGCGTAGAAAGAGCTGTTGCCCCAGAATTGTGAGGAGCAACTGATTATATACTTTGGGGTTGGGGGTAGTAAAAGGAAAGGGTGTTCCAAAAGGATTTTCATATGTTGAAGAAGTCTCACAGGATACTTGAGTCCTTACTATTGTCAAACCAGGGTTATTTTTCCTCTCTGATACGGGAGAGCTTGGTTCTTGTCTCATGGAGTTGAAGAATGAATCTCATGGACACAGGGCAGTGTGTAAAGGGACAGAAATTTATTAAGTAAAGATACAGAGAAAGCTCTCAGAAGTGAGGGAGGTCCCGACAGGGTTGCCTCAAGTGGACTTTTTAAAGTCAAGTTCATTTGGTAAGTCATCAGTAGCTACTTGAAATCCATGAGCCTCTTTGCATAAAATTTTTATTTCCCATTTCAAATACATGGATGGAATGTAAGAAGATGCCTTATAGAGAATCCTGAATTTGGACCGAATTCTCATTAATGGGATTCTTTTTCTTCCTCTTTTCTGTTCCCACTAAAAGGCAGGAGGGAAAGAGCAGGGAATCATGGGAGGCTGTGAAAGACTAGGGCAGGCTTTGCCCTGTCAAAGTATTAGTGTTGCGAATGATGCCCAGCCTGCATATGCTTTGATTATCCATCTATAACTTCAGAAATAAGTTCATTCTCATCTGAACCCTCCTCTCAAGTGGATCTCAAGCATTTCATCAGTAGCCTTACATTGAAGTATTAGCTTTCATGTGGTAGAAGAGAAGCAGAGAGAAATAGCCCTACGAGGAAAGAATCTCCGGGAGCTCTTTTGATACTGCTGGGCTCTTAGGGATTTTTCTTCCTACCTATAAGGGGTCAATAATCTAGAAATTGTTTTTTCTTTTACTCTGTTATGAGTCAGGGAAGACTTTCATAGTCCTATCACACATGCTTCATTTGGCAATGAAGTTTGAGAAAGGAATGCCAATCTAAACATGTAATTTAACTCTGCTCCTGACAATAACCAGTGGGTGCAATTTATTCATCACACATCAGTACTCCTAACTCATAACAACAGGAAGGTTACTGAAGACAGTCATTTGGGAATTAAAGGAGTCTATACATGCTGACAGAACAAGTAGCTTGAAGCATTTTTTGTCAATTTATTATTGACCCGATGGTTCTTTTGAAAACCCTCCACATAGCCAGAGAAAATAGGGAGATGCGAAAAAGAAATTGTTCGTGGAGTCCATACAAAGGCTCTTTCACATTGGGATTTTTTTTGTGGACTTGCTGGCTTGAGGCATCCATCCCTCTCTGCACATTTCTACTCTCTTCGCTTCCTTTATAAGCATAACCTTGGGTCAGGAGCCGTGTGGCTAATTGGAGAATAAGAATTCATGTTATGTATCCTGGTATAAATGTCAGAGCCTGACAAGGATAAAAAATACTCATTTTTTTTTTTTAACAACGTCTTTATTGTGTCCCAGGGTTGTTGTTCTTTGATTAAGTACATTGCTTGTCAAAGGCAGGAACTTGCTCTGTCCTCATGCTTTCTGGCTCCTTAGCATGATGACAGGTGATGCAGTCCACTTTCACAGGCCCAAAGGCTCAAAAGTGAGAGGCATCTGTCAAAATGTAAGGGTAGAAGGACCAAGTGCTACCTTACTACCTTCCTTCCTTGAGACAATTGTTCGTTCACTTAAGGGGGAGTTCCTGATCTCTAAGACTTTCTTTAGGAAACTGCTCCTGCAGTGAGATTTGGACATAACCTACTGATGAGACTCCATCCAGCACTTCACTACGTATTGAGACCATATTTCCTCAATGAAAAATCAGCACCGGATCTGGCAAGATGATAAAATATTTGAAATTGGGACTACTCTAGAAATCAGCCACATATGGCTGCCATACCTTGATGTCTTCAGAAAAATCCTCACTTGATTTGTGTTTGATGTCATCTGGATATCATATGATATCATATTCTTTGAATTGTCCAAAAGGAAGTTGTGATTTTTATGATTTGAGCGTTAACCACCATCATACAGAATTTCCAGTAAGTGGCATATGTACATCAGTAGTGTCCTGAAATTATTTAGTTCTGGTGTTTTTTTTTTTTTTTAATTTGTCTTATGTTTTCAGTTATATCTTAAGCTTCTTGAAGGCAGGTCATTTTGAACCTGCTATGGAACCTAGAACAGTAGACTTACTGTTTACTGATTTAATACACGTATTTTTGTGTATCTACCCTCCATTCCCAAATCCTCAGTGAGTGAAATTTCCAGCCAGGTCTGTGTTTTTTAAGCAATCACTGCCTCCTGATGGAACTTCACTAGGACATAAATGCAAACCGTGTCCCGAGCTCATCAGAGTAAGGTGGCTATTAAGTGCAGGCTGAAACATTATTCCTTTAACAGAAAAGAATCTCTGTGCAGAAAATTAGGCCTTTGGGGCAGGTGGTCTTTGAATAAATGTCCTTGCCATCCCCAGCGAATGTATTGCTCTCATAATAATGCATAGATGGGAGAAATGGGTGAATGCTCTTAGTCATCCATTTAATGCTGTAGGCATTTTAGAAATGGCAACAAATTGGGTCCTGCTAGTGCACAATTTTTCTATTAGGTGTTTGAAAATGTCAGACACAAGCTGGAAGGCAAGGTGCGGTACACCTGCCTCCTTTCATGCACGACACTGTTCACTGCTTGCTTTCTTCACAAGAAGCTGAACAATGAACCAAGACAGCAGCATAATATACCTTTGTGCTGATGCTTTGAGCCCGGATGGGGCAGGAGATGAGAGACAGGAGTCGGAAGTCTGAAAAATCCAAGTGTCTCTGATGCAAGAAGGAAGGTTCTGCGTGCATAGAAAGAATTCACTTGAGCAGAGATGCCAACCTAACATTTCTATTAAACCTTTACTGAAGAGATGCGACTTGGGCTTCCCTTGCCTTCTAGTCCTTGTGTCTTGGAGTATATAGGGAATTTGCTGGCTGGGGGCAGGGGGTACAGATGGAGCTTGGTGATTTAAATGGATCTGTTCAAGTTTTATTATATAGTGAAAAAGTGAAAATTAATAGATTTTTCTGGTTATTACGTTGAGAAGGAGAAAAATTCATGCTTTTTAAGCAGTGAGGAGTCCTGAAAATACTCATCTTAACCTGTCATTAGCCTTTGAAACAAGAAGTACTGTCCCTTCACAGAGGTGGCACATTTGCTTTGCTTTGCCTCGAGCTGGGTGATGTTTCCATAGAGAACACTGATTGATCTTTGTGTGATCTTGAGAAAGCAGTGTGGGTTTTATTTGCCCCATAAAAAGTACCAAATGTGGAAAATGTACTTAGCATATGCGGATGAGCATGCAGTCTTGCAGCGCCTTGGTTTTCAAGTCAGAGCAATCGTATTTGGTTCGCAGCTTCCCATGGTGATCGACAGCTTCATTTGTGAAGTCAAGAAACCCCATCAGACCCCAGCCACATCACACATGTTAGGGAAAAAACCTCTAATAAGTAGGTTATTTTAGGAAAAGGTGGTATGTAAATTAGGCAATGGAAAAATTTCAAGTATTATTAGAACGTTTAGAACAGGGTTTTTCAATCCTGGCACTACTGACATTTGGGGCCAGGTAATTCTTTATTGTGGGGGCTGTCCTGTGTGACGCGGGGTGTTTAGCAGGAGCCCTGGCCTCCACCCCCTAGTTGCTAGGAGCATCTTCTCCTGAGCTGTGACAAGCAAAACTGTCTCCAGGGTCCCATGGAGGGCATAACCGTCCCTGGTTGAGAACCACTGATTTAGAATTAGATATGGAATAAATGTGTGCTCCCAAAGGCAATGAGTCACCTGACAGACTTAAAGTTTGGAAGGCTTAACTGATGATTACTTGTCCTTGCCAAAACCAGCTTCTTGCCAAAGCATAAGTAGATGGATCATTTCAAGAGTTGAAAACTGACAAGACATCGTACGGTTCACGTTCATTCAGCAAGGGCAGGACATCATTTGGTTAGGCAGGTGATCGACTGAGACACTCCATTTGAAAGAGTGCAAACTCCCCTCCATTCCACTCAAGGCAGGAAGCCAAGTTCCCGGTAGAAGTACTTAGGGGAACAAAGTCTCCTCTCTGTTTGTTCATCTCCCCCACCTCTCCTTTTTATTAATCTCTGTCTTCTTTCCAGCCGCTATCTCTTGAAGAACAAAAATTGGGGGCTGTGCAATCAGCTTTAAAAGTTGTTACCTCCCCTGCTAACTTTTGTGGAATTGATGCTGTTATGGGTCTGAGTCCTAGAGATGTTCCTTGGTTTCCTAGACTCCATTTACTTTGTCCTTTACCCTCCCTTCTTCACCCATGCCTTTCCTTCACCACGCGTTGCACCCTCTGCAAATTCACCCCCTGGTGTCCCAAAAGCCTTCTTAATCTCCTTCCTTCTTGCTCCATATAAATCAGATTTAGGAGGAGGAGGGGAAGCAGATTACCCTCCCACATTGTCCCTAAATATACATCTCTGTATTTCATTTTGAGACTGGGGTATACGGTCTTCAATTTGCTTTTAATCAAACTGTACATTTATTTTTTTTGATGCATAGTTCTCTGAGTTTTAACACGTATAAAGGTTTGTGTAACCACCACCACCACAATCAGGATATTGAACAATCTCGTCATTTCAAAAACAAAAACCCCCAATAACAATCCCCACCACAACAGCAAACACCACCTCTGAGCTGCTCCTTTGCAAAACTCTGCCCTTGCTCCTGAACCCTGGCAATCACAGATCTGTTATCCATCACTACACTTTCGCCTTTTCCAGAAGGTCTTGTAAATGGAATTATACACAATGTGACCTTTGAGAGCGGCTTCTTTCACTCAGCATAATGCCTTTGAGATTCATCCATGCTGTTGTTTGTATTGTTAGTCATTTCTTTTTCTCACTGGGTAGTATTCCGTGGGGTAAACATTCTACATACTATATACTACAGCATGTTTATCCATTCACCTGTTGGAGGAAATTTGGGTGGTTTGAGCTCTTGGCAGTTATAAATCAAGCTGCTATAAACATTCCTGTATAGGTCTTTGTGGGAATGTAAGTTTTCATTTCTTTAGGAATGGCATTGCTGGATCATACAGTAAATAGATCATTTTCTAGTGGAATTTTTACTTAAATTGGGTCCAGGAATGAATTCAACATTTAAACTGTAATAATTCTTTAAGTGTGGGATTTCAGGCTGTGATTTGGAGATTTGGAGTAAGATTGTACATGTGAGCGTGTATGAGTATGTGAGTGCACATGCTGGGCATGTAAATGGTTGGAAGCCTTGAAACCATGTTAGCTCAAGTGGGTAGCCTATTCTTGCCCACATTGTGCTTGTGGGTCGACATGCCAATTTTTCTCCCAAATGCTTTAATCCTGACCTATGGTATCATACAGGAAGAGCTATTTAAATTGGATGACTGTTTGACAAACAACCGTCTGTTCCTGATGAGTGGATTTCCTTCCATCTCTAAATCCCATGACTATGACTGCAACTCTTATGCTTGAATCATTCTCTAGCTACATCAATTTCATGGTTGTCAGCAATGCCTAATCCATCTTCCATAGTCTGGAGCTACTCAGGCGGCAGACTCCCTTGAGGTGGGAATGCTCCTTGTGTTCACTAATGTACCTGCCATCCTTGGGGTGCGTACAGTTTGTGTGCCCTCAAGAATTCTTTCATTTTAATTTTTGTTGCAAGAAATCTTTGTTGAAAGAAAGCATGAGCAATGCATCAAATAATTCTATTGATATATTTTTTTAAAAAAATAGCTTTCACTGCCAGCAGTTTTGTTGTAAAGTTCTAAAATTCAGATTTTGTACACACAACTATTCTTCATCTTAAATATCATTGCCATGTGTGGTTTATGTTAAGTGTTGGGTACTGTTTGTTGAATTGAATGAGAAAATAATCTGATGGCCAACAATAAGGTCTATATAATGATAATTTTCCTTCTTTTGTCACTATACTATATCAAGCCTTTTTTCTGAGCAAGAATTGGCTTTAGAGACCAAAAATGTTTATTAACTATGTTTTTATATTCAAAACTTCAGAACTCTCATGTCTTAGGAAATAGTGACCGCTCTTAACTTTGAAAGATGATTTTGTAAGTGCAGATATTAACTACTCCAGTTACCAGACAATGTGTACTCATCCTTTGAACTCCAGATAAAATGCCACCTTCTCAATGACATTATCCCAAACCACTCCATGCAAAATTGTTCTGTTAGCCATATGCCACCGTTCTATTGTATTTTATTTGAATACAGATCCTTCTCTGCCAATGGGCTGTGAGGAACTTGAGAGCAGGACACATGTCCCACTCTTTACAATCTTAGCATTTAGCAGTGTCTGGCACATTTGTGCTAAACAAATATTTGTCACTTTGAATAAAATACCTGAGGTATAATGCTAACCTTGGCCACCATTTCAGTTTTTTTGGAGGTATGTATGTATGTATGTATGTATATGTGTGTAATATATATGAAACTATATATATTATGAATATTCATATATATATATGAAACTCCTAACTGGTGAAAGCAGAGGTCTTCCCTGGAGTTGTATAGACTGGGTGGATGGATTTTTTTTTTAATTGGGCTAATAATCATCAGCAAGGGAAAAAGTTTTGGAATATTTTATTATAGAAGGGAAGCAGGTCTTTGATCAGTTTATAAAGATAAGGGCCCTAATTCACTGTTAGTGTGATTTTAAGAGCTCTCTGACCATGCCTTGAGCCAAAAATGTCTTCATGAAATGGCTTTTCAAATTGCAAAAATAATCCTGCTGCCATAACACAAAATCACTCTGTCAAGTGACAGAAAAGCTTGCTACATTGGAAACATTGCATGAAAACCATGGACCCCAGTGAGGTTAGCAGAGCAAATCACATTGCCTTTACTTTTATTTTGCAGAACAAGTTCGCAAAATTCCTAATGAGATAAAAGTGCTAAGGGCTACATCAAATTATTTCAGCTGAAACGAGGTGGGAGTAGTAACCTTTTAGGCTGACACTGCATGTTACTGCTTTCTATTCTAGGTGGAGATGTAGCTTTCAGCAGTCATTCTGCTGTGCCTCGCTATGATGCAGCCGTCGGTGTGATAATGACCTTAGATGGGTGGTGAGGCTTCATGGGTAGCTACACCGAGGCAGCTGGCCTGTCTTGGAGAGAAGTGGTCTGGTTGGATTCCTTCTGATGGAGAAGACCACGCACAGAAAAGCTGATTTTCTTACTGGAGGAGGAGTCCAGGTAGCACGCTGTGACTGGTTGTTGGTACTCTACTCAGATGTTCTTTCCTGGGCCGGGGGAGTATGCTGCGAGAACTGGCTGCTTCTGGCCCGTAATTGTACTCTTCTTTGAAGAAGTATCCTTGGTCAGTTGGAGCTGCTTTCCTGGGAACTGCCTGGGAGATTATGCCCTTTCCCTGAGAGCTTACAGAGCCTGCTTTAGGGGGAGGGTACAAAGTCCTATCCCCCCACTTGCCTCAACCTGGGGACAGCTATATGGGGACATTTTAAAGCAGAGGTCAGGGACTCCTGGGTGGCTCAGTCCGTTAAGCATCTGCCTTCAGCTCAGATCATGATCTCAGGGTCCTGGGATCGAGCCCAGCATCAGGCTTTCTGCCCAGCGGCGAGTCTGCTTCTCCCTCTCCCTATGTGATCTCTCTGGCTCTCATTCTCTCTCAACTAAATAAAATCTTAAAAAAAAAAAAAAAAAAAAAAAAGAAAAAGCAGAGGCTGGACTTCAGCTGAAACTACATGTCCATTTGGCTTTGTCTGTCCTTTCCTGTTTTCCTCTTTTCCTTACTCATGAGAGTCCCCCTTCAATAAATCACTTGTACAAAAATCTCCATTTCATGTTCTGTTTCTAGAGAAACCAACCTAAGCCCCACGCTTCTGACTAAATGAGCTGGCACCCTGGAACCATCACCCATGTGGATACTGAAATTTCCAAGAATTATGACAGGATAACACTCGAGGGGGAGATGGTTATCTAGGTATTAAAATCACTGAGGCTGAGTCCTGGGGGTTCAAAACAGGACTCTGTTTATTCCACATCTGCTCTGAGAAGCTTAACATGGTCAGAAAGAAACCCATCAATACCCAGTGATCTGCACTTTGAGTGATTGCAAAAGTCATGTCTGTTCTACACGCAGCCTGGTCATCTCACCATATGGCCCAGTGAACTTCCTCTCTGAACTGACTATCTTCATTTCTGTTATTTTAATTCTTGAAAAGATAAAATCCCAACATCAGTGGCTTGATCCTTAACAGTTTCTTTCTTCTTATGTAAATCCCAAAAAAGTATTCCTGATTGGCAGGTGGCTCTAACTCTAGGCGATGATTCAGGGATCCCAGGCTCTTACCCTCTTGTCGCCCTGCCATCTTTGACTCTTGGTTGTCAAGGCTGCAGCTTGGGGAAGGAGCATGGAGGATCACATGTGGGAGGATTTTATGGGTGCATATCATTATCACATTTCATTGGCTATATGACGACTGTACACCCGATCTCCCACTGACCACGTGATGATATCTAAGTCCCCCATGCTTTTGACACAACTGTGGGGAAGGGGCGGCACTCAACTGGCAGGGATTAATTTTCTACCACTGACTGAATGGGGGCCTAAAAAAGGAGATTAAGTTTAGCTATAGAAAATACATTAAATGCTTTTCAATTTGGGTTTGTGTACTGAGATTCATATGTATTGCATGTGTTTGAAATGATATCTGGAGGTGGTTTTGGAGTAGAAGGGGGTAACTGAAGTAGAAGAGCATGGTATTGAAAAACCTGATGAGAAAGTTTAAAATTGTATTCAGTGGGAGGACAGCGATACAGTTTTTGAAGCCTTTAATGGTGAAATGCAAACAGGGCTCCACTAACCCATAAAGCACTTTTGTTAGAAAAAGGCCTCAGCCCCACACCAGGGTGCATGGCTTTGGGCAGTACGGTGTGGGCTGGATTCTAGCTCCTCCCACCCTCTCGCCAGGCACCATTGTGCATGATACATCTGCGCATTGATATGTGGCAGTCCTGATATCAGAGCAACTATATATGCTCCTTCCCTGTGGTAGAGTCAACTAATGACCCTGGTTTTGTTTTTCTTATTTTTGTTTTTTTCCTTCTTCCTGTAGCCACACCCTTTGCCATATGACTTTGCAGTTCTTCCCACTAAAGAGGTGGACCTTATTTCTTTGATGCTTGACTTTGAATTTGGCTATGTAATGAGCTTTGGCCAGTGGAATGTTAAAAAATGGAGATGACCCAAAAGTAGAAGCACTTGCATGACTGGGCTTGCCCTCTTCTACCTCTGGCAACACCTTGAGAAGCATGTGCCCAGGCTAGCTCACTGGTCCCAAAAAGAAGATGAGAAACATGTGGAGCAGAGCCAAGTCACTCAAGCCAAGCCCAGACTAGATCCACTGATCTTCAGTCAACCTTACAGATCCATGAGTAAGCTCAGCAGAACCACTTAGACAGAGCCCAGCCAAGATCAGCTGGACTCTTGTTGACTCATAGGCTCATGGGCTAAATAAATACTTACTGTTGTTTGCTACTGAGATTTTATGGTTGGATGTTACACGACATTATTGCAGCCATAATTAAATGGTACATCCTTTTTTTTTTCCCACCAAGAAGCACTAGGAATATGGAGCATATAGATTATTGGTTATGCCATGACTGCCCCATCTCATCAGACATTTGCATTCCTTTTCAGAATCAATGCCTTCCCACCTTTTTGTTAGAATCTGTTAAAAACACACGTTAGAAAAGATTTCGGGATGCTCGATGTAAGTGGTTCTGATGAGAAATCATCAAAGCTAGTACTAGGTCCTAGGCCTAGAGGAGGAAAGCAATGAGAAATTACCGTCAGAGAATTCTGATAAAAGAAGTGTGGATGATACAGAGGAGATGGAAGGGAAATGAGTTAACCTCTTTATTCTCGGTGAGGAAGATTTCTCAGCGCAACAGCATTTCAATTCATAACTTTCCTTCTATTTATAATTCCTTTCATGTAGAATTTGGATATATAGTGTAATTTTTAGCAGGCCATAATTTTCTATTTATAGATAGGAGAGATGTCATTTTTCACCTTGATAGAATATGGGAAACGAATATATCTGAAGTCCCTACACATGAGAAAAAATAAAGGGACTCAAAAATTCTTGACATGTGATGCATTACAATGTTTTTATTTCCTTTCTATTTCTTTGTTTGCCTCTCCTTGCAAATGAAACCATTGATGGCACTTTTCATGTCACTCTTCACGTTAAAATATATCTCTATCATTATATCTAGTGAGTTGAATAATTTTAGCAGCTAAATAAACATTGTAGTCATCAGTAAAACTCCTCTAGCAGCAGATCAGCTAGACTGGATTGTAAGGTCAAAAGACAGCATGGTGTGATAGCTGTCACCACTATGGAAAATTTCAAATAATGACAATTTTTTCTTTTTCAGTCTTGAATGCTTTGAGGACCAAGTCGCAAGTCCACCCACAGCTATTGTCAAGCATATTTCTTTTTTCATCAGTAATGAGGAGTGATCCTTACTTTGCCTAAATTTATCATCTTGGAAAAAGATCTAGAGATTTGTGTTGCAATGATGAATTCCTGGTGTCTTATTTTCTTCTTCTTTTTGAAGTCTCCCAGTTTCTAATTTAGGTAGAACATCAAATCTTAATATTAAAGGGGAAGGTCTAGATTTTCTAACCTAAATATGTTTACTACATGGAACATACTTTCTTATAAGATTTGACTGTTAGGATTTTAGGTTTTTTTTTTTTTTTTTAAAGACTTCCAGTTTTGCCATCTTTTCTGGTTATTAGCCAGGGTATCTCATAAGAACAGATGGTTATGTTTATGAAGGCTATTGTACTCTTCTTGGCTAGTGGGTATTTGGGGTTAAATCTCCCTGTGCCGGAGGTTTGACCACACTCTGATGATATCATACTTAAGCCAAATGGGTGCAAAGAGTTCTATTTCCTTCTGCTAAGTGCTGTAATGCATAGCATCACTGTGGCAGGTTGGGATTCCCAGGAAGCAGATCCTGAGATGGAGTTTGGTGGGCAAGATATTTATTAAGCAATGTCCTTGGGATAATCACAGTACCACTCAGAGTCTCCTTCTGCCTAATTCTGCTTCCTTCTCTCCCTAGTTACGTTTCATTAGTTTGCATAATATGTAAAATTAACGAACACACCTACGATTACAACTGGAATAAACATATTTGAGAAAATCCAAATGATCTTTTTAAAGCATCCAACTTAAAAGATGGGGGCTGAGTTGTATGAGTGGACTGGAAGGGAACCTGGTAACTGTGGATATCCCGAGCATCATGAGCTTTGGTCACCTCGTTTTACAGAGGAAATGACAAGGTCAGTTCATCAGTTAAGCAGAAAACTTGTAAGGGAACTTCTATTCTACCTTCACTTCAGAGACAATTTGTGCCCTTAGCTGTATTCATGCTTGGACACAACATAAAGCACTTGTGATACAATTCTACACGTTTTTAAAGAATTCAACACATTAAGGAATTGAAGAGGACACAGATGAATGAAAAGATATTCTGTGCTCACAGATTGGGAGAGTGGATACTGATAAAATATCCATACTACCCAAAGCAATATGCAGTTTCAATACAATCCCTATCAAAATTCCAAGATTTTGGAAAATTCCAAAATTTTCACAGAAACAGAACAAGCAATCCTAAAATTTGTATAGAACCACAGAAGACTGAATAGCTAAGGCATTCTTAAGAAATAAGAACAAAGTTGAAAGTATCATGTTCCCTGATTTCAAACTATATTACAAAGCTATAGTGGTCAAAAAAGTATTTTATTAATAAAGACAAACAGGTATACCAATGAAATGGAATACGGAGCCCAGAAATAAACCCACAGATATATGGTCAATGAATTTATGATAAAGGAGCCATGAATATACCATGTAGGAGAAGGGTGGTCTCTTTAATAAGTGGTATTGGGAAAACTGGACAGCCACATGCATAAGAATGAAAATGGACCACCCTCTAATAAAACACAAAAGTTAACTCAGAAAGGATTAAAGATTTGAATGTAAGACCTGAAATCATAAAACTCCTAAAAGAAATCATAGAGAGCTCCTTGACATTGGTCTTGGTGATAATTTTTTGGGTAGGACACCAAAAGCAAAGGCAACAAAAGTAAACACAAATGGGACTATATCAAACTAAAAGGCTTTTGTGCAGCAAAGGAAACCATAAACAAAATGAAAATGCAACTTACTGAATGGGAGAAAATACTTGTAAACCACGTATCTGGTAAGTTGTTAATATCTAAAATATATTTAAAAACTCATAATAGCCAAAAAAATCAAATAAAAATGAGTAAATCAAAGTAGACATTTTTCCAAAGAGGTCATATAGATGGCCAACAGGTATATTACAAGATGCTCAACATCACAAATCAGGGAAATGCAAATCAAAACCACAATGCTATGTCCCCTCATACTCGTTAGAATGGCTATTATCAAAAAGCAAGAAATCACAAGTATTGGCGAAGATGTGGAGGAAAGGGAACCATCATACACTGCTGGTGGGAATGTTAATTGGCACAGCCACTGAGGAAGTTTCTTAAAAAATTAAAAATAGAACCACCCTATGATCCAGCAATTACACTTTTTGGTATCTGAAGAGAGAAAACACTAATTGGAAAAGCTTATTGCACCCCCATGTTCACTGCAGCATTATCTACAAGAGCCAAGACATGGAAGCAACTTAAGGGCTGGGAAGACCATGGTGGGAATGCAGGAGAGTGTTGTGTTGGTGGGTGTTGACTGGGCAGGTGGTTTGGGGTAGGGGCAACTTTAGTTTTTTTTTTTTTTATTAAGACAGCTTATTTTTTATTTATTAAGAGCAGTTTTGGGTTCATAGCAAAATTGAGGGACAAGTATCGAGATTTCCCATTTACCCTATCCCCACGCATGCACAGCCTCCTCCATTACCAACACCCGCGATCAGTGTGGTATGTCTGTCACAACTGATGAACCTATATTGACACATGATCATCCAGACTTGAGAGTTGACAATAGGGTTCACTCTTGGTGTTGTACACACTATGGATTCAGACAAATAAACAGTGACATGTATCCATCATTATGGTATCATACAGAGAATTTTCACTGTTTTAAAAATCCTTTGTGCTCGGCCTCGTCACTCCTCCCCAACACCTCCCACTCCAGCCGCAGCCCCTGACAACCACTGACCTTTTTATTGGCTTCAGTTTTGCCTTCTCCATACTGTCATAACCATAAAGTGTGCAGCCTTTTCAGATTGGCTTCTTTCACTTAGTAGTGTGCACTTAAAGTTCCTCCAGGTATTTTCATGGCTTGCTAGCTTATTTCCTTTTAGTGCTGAATGATATTCCATTGTCTAGATGAACCACTGTTTATTTATCCATTCACCTACATGTTGGTTGCTTCCAAGTCCTGGCAATTATAAATAAAGCAACTATAAAGATATGTATGCTATAAAGATATGTGTTCATTGTGGAATGTTTTCTTTTTTTTAAGATTTTATTTTATTCATGAGAGACACAGAGAGAGGGGCAGAGGGAGAAGCAGGCTCCCTGTGGGGAGCCCGATGTGGGACTAGATCCCAGGACCCCGGGATCATGACCTGAGCTCAAGGAAGATACTCAACCACTGAGACACCCAGGTGCCCTAGAGCTCAGTTTTCAAACCTTTTGGGTAGATGCCAAGGAGTAGACAACTTTAATTTTTAATTTCACTTCTAAATTGTTTGAGACTTATAGTAATGATCTACATTAATTTTATAACTAAAGTTAATTAAACACTTGGTAGCCCTATTTAATTAAATTGACTGAAAATGTACATGAACTTGTGAACCCATCAAACCCAGAGTGTGGGATGGAATCATTGCACTGGGTTTGGCATGGCAGTGTTGGCTTAGGCAATTGACCAGAAAGCACAGATTGTGCCTTACAATAGACAATAAAGCACTCTGAGTACATGGACTTGATTTGTTCAATGTATTCTCTCAAACGCACGTTTAAATTAGATGATTATGAGTGGAATCATTCTAGTACTGAGCTATTAGCTTACAGATCAGTTTTCACAGGCAACAAAAACCCAAGAAAGCATAAACTTCCGCTAAAAGAATTTCCTAAGACACAAAAATCTTCACATTTCATAGACAAGCAAATAATTTTCCAAAGAAGAATGAGATCAACACAGAGATCAAATGGTCCCCTGCGTGTGCCGCGTGGTTCAGGTAATGATGCCTGTCAGGGAGATGGGGAGGGAATACGGGAAGGTGGTCCCAAAGATGGACAATCACCCAGTGCTTGGTTTTGCTGCATTTATATTCTGAGAGAGTTGCTTTCAAACAGCTCTGCCCCTCAGAGCTTTCCTTTTTACTTAGTATCCACTTTGAGTCATCTTTTTTTTTTTTTTTTCAGGTGGCAAAGCTCAAGTATCAGCATAGCCTTTTCTCTATGCTTAGCGAACATGTATTTTTGAGTGGTTTGTTTATCCTTCTCTTCAGCAGAGTGAAGCAATAAACTCACCAAAGCAAAATGCCAAAGGTCCAAAGAGCAAGGGCAGAGGTGGGGTGAGGCTAACTGAGGCATGGGAAGGTAGACATGGAAGGGAAGTAACATTACTGTGTGCTCAACCACATATGCCAGGCACTGCATTTGCTTTGCCTGGTTTAACCTTCCCAAGATTCTGGCATCTAAGTATTATCTACATTTTACAGATGAGGAAAATCAGTGTCAGAGCACTTAAACAACTTGTCTAGTTCACACAGGAAGCATCCTAAGAATCTGCTGCAGATTCAAAATTCTAACTGAAGTGGATCTGGTCTCCAGTACTATCCTCTTCCGTCACAGCAGGCTGCTCCGGGTAAGAAGCCAAAGGCAGAGAGCTGGGTAACGGGTATCTGGGGCTGGGTGTTTGGCAATCCCTGACCTGAAGGCATCTAGAGTCTTATGCTTTAAGAACATGACTGAGGTGAAACTGAACACATCTGCAGAACTGAACTGGCACCAAGAATTACCATGTCTGCAAATAAGGTCAGAAGAAAACCCACACAGGTATATGCCACATTCAATATTTCCTTTCTTAAATTCTTTAAGCAACAAATGAGGGCTGGTGATGGTTTAAGAAAAATGCCCAGGCAAATGAGAGAAGACAGCTTTCACTTCACAGAAGTTATTTAGTACAGAATGACGTGCCCTATTTTGAACACACGTTAGATGATACTGTACAGGTTAATGGAAAGAGGGTGGTGACTTCTAAGTTACTGCCAATGACTTATTTCAAGGAGTATTTGACACAAAATTTAAATAAAGAATAATTTTTACCGACGGCATGTGCAGTGAATGGGATTATACCAACCAAGGTTATTCATTGTGTGGTCTGTGGACCAGCCCCAGTCCACAAACTGATACCAGTCTGTGTTAAGTACAGGGATTGAAAATAAGCATATAGAAACTTCTATAAAAATCTGACACTATTTTAACACTGTGTGATCAGGGACATCTGGGTGGCTCAATGGTTGAGCATCTGCCCTTGGCTCAGGGCATGATCCTGGGATCAAGTCTTGCATCGGGCTCCCTGCAGGGAGCCTGCTTCTCCCTCTGCCTATGTCTCTGCCTCTGTGTCACTCACGAATAAATAAATAAAAATCTTTAAAAAAATGTGTGATCATTTGGCTTGTATGTTGAATGATTTTAAAATTTTTCAAATAATTTATTTTCATTGTATTTTATCAAGGTATTGGTCTATGACAATAATAGCTTGACAAGCAATGATCTAGGTGACATATGAATTAAGAGGATATTAAAGTGTATCCTAGTGCATGTGAAACCATATAAACATACATTGCTTCTATCTCTGGTTTTTCTTTTATTTTGTTTTTATACCTATTTTATTCTTTAAAGAAAAATGAGTGCTGTTAGACACTCTTTTGTTGTGTCTTTTTGTTGATTGATTTAGCTTCAGATGTGATAATGTGAAGTACAGCAATGCTGGCACACTACAAGCAAATATGATGGGTAAATTGGTACTCTACAGGTGGCTCGATGTATTTCAGAAAAGAAAAATAACAGTTCTATGTGTATTATAACAAATATAATCTTGATAGCTTTAATTTAAGAAATATAATAATACTTCCAAGGAAACAAAAGCAAAAATAAACTATTGGGACTTCATCAAAATAGAAAGCTTCTGCACAGAAAAGCAAACAATTAACAAAACTAAAAGGCAACCTACAGAATGGGAGAAGATAGTTTTGTAAAATACATATCTGATAAGGGGCTAATATCCAAAATCTATAAAGAACTTATCAAACTCAACACCCAAAATCAAATAATCCAGTTAAGAAGTCAGCCAAAGACATGAATAGACATTTTCCCAAAGACATCCAGATGCCTAACAGACATGTGAAAAGATGCTCAACATCACTCAGATCAGGGAAAGAGAAATCAAAACCATGATGAGATACCACCTCACACACGTCAGAATAGCCAAAATCAACAACACTGGAAACAACAGGTGCTGGCGAGGATGTGGACAAAGGGGAACCCTCTTAAACTGTTGTTGGGAATGCAAACTGGTGTAGCCACTCTGAAGAACAGTATGGACATTCCTTGAAAAGTTAAAAATAGAACTACCCTCTGATCCAGCAATTGCACTATTAGGTATTTACCCAAAGAATACAAAAATACAGATTTGAAGGAGTAATGCACCCTGATGTTTATATAGCAGTATTATCAACAATAGCCATACCATAGAAAGAGCCCCAAGTGTCCATTGACTGATGAATGGATAAAGAAGATGTAGTGTATATACAAAATGGAATATTACTCAGCCGTCAAAAGGAGGAAATCTTGCCATTTGCAATGATGTGGATAGAACTAGAGTGTTTTATGCTAAAGGAAAGAAGTCGCTGTTCAATTATAACAAAGAATTTGATTTTAAATGTTTATTTCAACCCATAGCCAAGTGGTCCCTAATTACGTTAAAAATCTCAGATGTTAAAAAAAAAATCTCAGATGTTGTTCTAAAATGTCTGTACCATCGAAGGGCCTAGTATCAATCATTTCTGTTTCTATACAATTCTAGAATTCCTGGCCGCTGTGGCCTTCTGGCAATGAGAGAGCCAATCCAGGGCTGGGGCAGAGGAAGATGGCTTACCTGCAGACCACCCGGTCATAGCAAGCCCTGTGGTGGTTCTCCTCCAATTATGAAGATACCTAGCAAGGCCATGGATCAACTGCTAGTTCCACCTCTGGGCCACTTCTAAGGGACATGATGCATCACCCCACTTCTTTTTAAGGCCTTTCTTTCTTTTATAAAGCTAGCAGCTTCTTGAGGGGGTCTCTCCCAAACTAGCTGAGGGGTTGAATGGGGTTTTCTTGGCTTCCTATTTATTATTATTGAAAGTGAGCGTCGGGTTCTTTGTATGAAGGGGTATTTCTTTTTTTCTTTTTCTTTTATTTAAAAAAAGATTTTATTTATTTGAGAGAGGGAGATAATGTACTCCAGAAGGGGAGGGGTGGAGGGGGAGACAGGAGGGGGAGAGGGAAAATGAATCTCAAGCAGACTCCACACTGAGCACAGAGCCTGATGTGGGGTTTGATCTTACAACCCTGAGGACATGATCTGAGCCGAAAACAGGAGTTGGATGCTTAATGGACTGAGCCACCCAGGCGCTCCTGTAGGGGTATTTCTTGACCTGGGACCCATTACAGGGCATTATCCAGAAGCTATAGCCACTACTTCTTAAATCCTCCCTCATTTTCAGTAATTGTTCCCTTCTGGTCTGAGGGGGGTGATCCCTCTTCCTTTGTAAACCTACTAGTGCCTTCAATTTATATATTTTCTAGCTAAAAAATTTGATGTTCAATTGACACAATCAGTTTTGATCAGTGATAATAACTATCTCAAAATAGACATTTT
Organism: Vulpes lagopus; assembly: GCF_018345385.1. Lineage (NCBI taxonomy): Eukaryota > Metazoa > Chordata > Mammalia > Carnivora > Canidae > Vulpes > Vulpes lagopus. The sequence goes on from NC_054848.1 coordinate 16,354,884, forward strand.
TTTCTGAAAGTAGTCCACTATTTCTGAAAGTAGTCTATTATTTATTTTGTTTCTTATGAGTGATAACAGCATAATTTAATTTTGCAGGGCATGTTTTCATAGTAATCCTTTCTAACCAGCTTTCTAGTCTCTACTAACCATTTAACGATGCAATCATGGTAAATCTATAGGACAGGAACAAATTAACAACTACTGTGGTACTGCAATATTTTATAAACAGCTCTAACTGCTAAAAGTCAATGGGCATATTTTTCAAAATTCTCTAGAAGGGAACATGTGAGATGTGATTATACACTGAACTCTGATGACTCATCAGAATAAAGGACACAATTGTATAGAAGATGTGTGTCAATCATGGGCCCCACTTTTAGCAGTCAGAGCCCCCTAGTAAAACAGTTTCTGACCTTCAGATTGTCATGTTTTATTTACAAGATCAGAGTGTGGCATACTTAGCTAATATTGCTTCAGGGACTCTGGGGTCTGAACGCATGAAGCACAACACAAAGAATCTTTTCTTTTAACCAATATTTGTACTCCTAGTAAGTTTGCCTGGTGCTCAAAGCTATTGCTATTTCTATGGAATTTGTAAAACAAATCAATTCCATAATTTAATTCAGCAAAGAGGGAAAAATGTGTGTTTAACATGTGGGGATTCAAGTCAGATTAGAACATTCATCTTTGTGGAAAAGCCCAGAGTCCTGTTCCTTTCTTCTCACAATGAAAGGCCCAGCATATTAAAATCTAAATTCCTGAGTTTCCTTGAACAATCCTTATATAGAGTGTAAATAATTGATTTCAAGGATTTACACAGCCAGTTAGACTACATATTCCATGAGCTCAAATGTGCATATTTCTAATAGTTCAGACGTCTGAAAAAGACTCAACATGGTAGGAAAATCATGTTTTTTTTTAAGAACAGAAAATATCAAAGTTATCACCATAGTATTTGTTAGCAGAAGTAATTGACCACAAGGAGACTTTTTATCTTGGCCTTTTCGAGGAACTGCACTCTGTGATCCCTCTTAAAAGCTTCTACTGTGAGCATTGTTACTTTAAATGGGCTGCTTGCTATGTTTAGCTACAAGATGCCTGACAAAGAACAGTGCACACACTTCATAAACTCTTCATAAATTTATTATAAGCAATATCTATTTGTCAGTCCTTGAGCCATTACTTTCAACATCAAGCTAAGATTCAAATGGAAGGTGAACATAAAGCCTCTGCAATTATTTTAAGTGACTAATATATATCATGAAGAGCAGTTAATGAGAGTAAATGAAATAAACATTTGCTGGCAAGATGATGGCTGCTTTTATCACACCAAGAAGTGGTTAAAATTTGAAGTTGATTGGGATCTTCTAAACCAGAGGTGAACAAGTGATGTCAAAAGAAATCCAGAATACTGTTTTTACTGAATTTTTGGTACATTTTATATATCTCTTATACAAAATATAATGTTTCTCTTTTGCAGTTGCTGTTAAAATTATGTTCAAATAATATTCATTGACTACCCTTGTCCCAGGTGCCACTGAAGATATGATCTAATGCTTCACAAAGAGAAACTTAAATATGTGGTTGTGATCACAGTTTTAGTGATCTAGGGGAAGGACTGAATTCCTATTAAAATTCAACTCCCATTAAGATGAATCTGGTGGTTCTAATAAATCACTTTACATATTATTGAGCTAATGTGGTCACAAATCACAGATCATTTACCTCTGCTGATCTCTGCCCTCCGGGAGCTTAAATATAATTGGGAAGACAAGATATACAGACATGAAAAGTTAAATAATCATCCTAGACAGTGATGTAAGAGCTATCAAAAGGAAATACACGATTCAGTATCAGATGATGCCTCCTGTCTCTGAACTAGTGACATTTACTGCTGCATACAGAAGAGATCAAGCCAAGAAGTGCACAGGCATTCAGAAGGGAGAGAGAGGGGGATGTGGCCTGAGGGGCACAGAGACAATTTCATGAAGGAGACAGGGACTAGAGATGGCCCGTTAGGGTGGGTGGACTTTGCAAAGATGGATAGAAGGGCAAAGTGTGTCCAGGAACTCTATGCTCTGAACTTGGGTTGTCAATTCTATTTATGCTTGATTTTCTTCTGGGTATTATTCTGTATTGCTGTGGAATGGTCTGCTGACTGCTTAACAAAATCCATGTTTTCCTCTTCTTGGTGGGCTAGACTACATTTCCCAGCTTCCTTCGCATGTGGCCGATTTCTAGCTAATGAGTAGAAATGTATTCATAATTTGTTATTGCTTAACAAGTTACCCTGAAAGTTGGCAGTTTTATTTTATTTTATTTTTTTGGCAGTTTTAAACAAGAGATATTTGTTATCTCATTAGTTCCTGAGGGGCAGGCAGTCAGGAGTGGTCTGACTCAGGCTCTCCTGTGAGGCTGCAGTGGAGATGTGGGCTGGGACTATAGCCATCTGAAGGCTTGCTCGGGGCTGGTTTCCATTTCTAAGCTGGCTCACTCACATGGCTGTTGGTGGGAGGCCTACGGGCCTCTCCATGGGGATACATGAATGGCCTCTTAATGTGGCAGCTAGCTTCCTTCAGAGTGAACAAGCCAACAGAGTAAGGCTCAGCCTGGGAAGTCACACACTGCTATTTCTGCAGTATCTTATTTATTACAGAGGTCAACCCCATTCCGTGTGGGAGGGGGCTACACATGATCATAAATACCAGGAGGCAGGGCTTGTCGGGGCTATCCCGAAGGCCGGCTACCAGAAACTGATAGCTACTACTTTCATGCTTGCTACAGAAAAGACTCCCAAGTGCCCCTTCAATCTCTTTCCCCTTCCAGCTGACTGAAATGCAGGGGCACCCAGGGCCACTTGTTAAAGGTAGTAAGGCCTCCATCAGCCTGGGTCCTGAATGACTGCATGGAGGACAACACCCCATTGGAGATTCCGCCCCCCCCCCTCGTTGGAGTTTTTAACTTGCTGAGTACTAGTCGGTGAGCAGGAAATCCAGTGCCACTGGACAGTCTCAGGTCTATCTGGTTCAGCAGCTAGCCCATCCTAATGAGTACAATTCCCATGGAGTGCATCTTTACAGCATCCTCTACTGAAGCAAGGTCAAGCACCATAGAATGGTGAGCCAGTGAATACCCTCTGTATTCCAATCATTTGTCCTGTGGCACTTTTTCTTAGGCTTTTTAAAAATTTTCAACAAATATCTAATGAGTGCCTACCATGTGCCAGGGCTTGTTCTAGCTGATAGGAGCATGGGTGTAAGAGGATATGTCATTGCTTCATGGAGCTCACATTCTTTTTTTTTTATTTAATTAAAAAAATTTTTTTTTAATGGAGCTCACATTTTAATGGATCATCTAGTGAATGCCTCATGCTGACTGCACCAAACAATGCTAATGTTCTTATTCAGGGGTTCAAAAACTATGAAGGCATTTGCTGCCTCTCCTCATTTGATGGTGAGTGGGGGCGGCTGATTCATGTTTCCCTTAATTGTGCTCTAAGCCAGTGCTAGCAGCTTCTCTAACTTTAAAGTGCATGTGAATCACCCGGGACCTTGTTAATATTGCAGTAGGCCGGGGTGCTGCCTGAGACCCTGCATTTCTTTTTTTTTTTTTTTTTTAAAGATTTTATTTATTTATTCTTGAGAGATAGAAGGAGAGACAGAGCCAAAGACACAGGCAGAGACAGAGCCAGAGACACAGGCAGAGGGAGAAGCAGGCTCCATGCACCGGGAGCCCGACGTGGGATTCGATCCCGGGTCTCCAGGATCGCGCCCTGGGCCAAAGGCAGGCGCCAAACCGCTGTGCCACCCAGGGATCCCGAGACCCTGCATTTCTAATAAGCTCTTGAGTGATGCTGCTGCTGCTGCTCCACAGGTCTGTGCCACCATGTGTGGCAAGGTCCTAAGAAACACTGGATACTGGGTGTCAAAGATAGGCTACGTAAAAAGGATTTAATATTCAAATAATTGAGAAGATGTAACCTCAAGGAGAGGCCAGGCCAAGCTGCCCTGGTTCCTGATTGCTTCCTAATTCCCAGGGCCAGTCTATCAGAAGCCTAATAGTATTTTTCACCATGTGTTCTGTGAAATAACTATCCTCTTTAAAAAATATATGTATATATATATACATGTATATATATATATACATATATTTTTTTTACTTGAGAGTATGCACACACAGGAGGGGGAGGGGCAGAGGCAGAGAAAGAAAATGTGAAGCAGACTCCACACTGACCATGGAGCCTAACTCGACTGTCTCACAACCCTGAGACAAAACCTGAGCCAAAACCAAGAGTTGGACACTTAACTGACTGAGCCACCCAGGTGCTCCGATAACTATCTTTATAATTTACCTTTTTAAATCTTAGTCAGTTTGAGTTCCTGTAATTTGTGGCTCCCAAAACCCTTGAGTAAATGAGGCCAGGAGACTCAGGCACAGGCAATGAAGGAGAAATGTAACCACGCTGCACAGCTGGGGACAAAGTCCAGAGCGACCAAGCTGTAGGAGTAGCATTAGGCAGATGCCCCGAGAGCCTGAAATATCTTTTTTTCCTCCAAAGATTATTTATTCACAAGAGACACACAGAGGCAGAGGGAGAAGCAGGCTCCCTATGGGGAGCCCGATGTGGGACTCAATCCCAGGACCCTGGGATCATGCCCTGAGCTGGAAGGCAGACACTCAACCGCTGAGCCACCCAGGCATCCCGAGCCTGAAATATCTTATACCCTCATGCTCTAACCCTCAGTTTCCCTGTTGATAACATAGGATTTGCTAGGAGTATCACATGGGACGGTGTGCTGGGATTACATAATACTATTAATGTGGCCATTTTTTTTCTGTAAAATATTACCAGCATCCTAGGGTTTGTGAGAATCAAGTGCAATAATGATCATAAAACAACTATCAATTTGATGGCACTCAACCAATGTTAGCTACTGGGAACCCAGCTGGATTTAAGAGAGAAAGACTCAATAAATTTTTCTTCCAGACAGGTGAGGCCTGGCATGTTGAAAATAGAAGCAAAGAAATAACCCTGGGGAGTTAGTGAAGGTCACTGATGGAGGCCGCACGAGGGCTTCGGGAGTGATGGAAGGAACAAGGTTTTCCACTTCTCATCTTAAAGCTAACATCCTGAACACACAATGAAAAAAGATGATTCCTGAAGGAGTAGCCCACCCTAATTAAAGAGCGGTTGCTCACCAAGAAAAAAATAGCTCCGTTATTCTTAAAATGTGTGTTCACATTATTATGTAATAAAATTTGTCAATTCCTGATGGTTCAAACTTACAAAAAGGGCAATTTTCAAATATTAACCATTTTCAGGTTTTGTACCTAAAAGAAACAGTTGCATTGAGACATGTGTCTGGCAAAGATTATTATGTAGTAGTTGGTTTAACTACTATAGCTTGAACTCCCAGGCAAAGATTCAGTTTTCAAGTACTCACCACTCTCATGCTTGTGTACCTCAGCATCCCTAATCGGTTAGCAGAGGAAAAAAAGGATAGAATAGGGAGTTCTCAAGATACATCCTTGCAGGGGAGGGGCAAGATGGCGGAGGAGTAGGGTCTCCAGGTCACCTGTCCTCAGCAAATTACCTAGAAAACCATCCAATCATCCTGAAAACCTACGAATTCGGCCTGAGATTTAAAGAGAGACCAGCTGGAACGCTACAGTGAGAAGAGTTCGCGCTTCTATCGAGGTAGGAAGACGGGAAAAAAGAAATAAAGACACAAAAGGCCTCCAAGGGGGAGGGGCCCCGCGAGGAGCCGGGCTGAGGCCGGGGCGAGTGTCCCCAGGACAGGAGAGCCCCGTCCCGGAGGAGCAGGAGCTGCACCGACCTTCCCCGCGGAAAGGGGCTCCCGGGGAATTGGAGCAGGATCCCCAGAAAGGCGGGGACGCCCTCGGGCTCCCTGGGACAGTAACAGAGGAACTGCGCCCCGGGAGAGTGCGCCGAGCTCCCTAAGGGCTGCAGCGCTCGGCGGGACCCGGAGCAGCTCGGAGGGGCTCGGGCGGCGGCTCCGCGGAGGGGGCTGCGGGGCTCCGGGAGCAGCTCGGAGGGGCTCGGGCGGCGGCTCCGCGGAGGGGGCTGCGGGGCTCCGGGAACAGCTCAGCGGCGGCGGCTCGGGCGGAGGAAGAAGCTCCGCGCGGAGGGGGCTGCGCGGCTCCGGGAACAGCTCGGAGGGGCTCGGGCGGCGGCTCCGCGGAGGGGGCTGCGCGGCTCCGGGAACAGCTCAGCGGCGGCGGCTCGGGCGGAGGAAGAAGCTCCGCGCGGAGGGGGCTGCGCGGCTCCGGGAACAGCTCGGAGGGGCTCGGGCGGCGGCTCCGCGGAGGGGGCTGCGGGGCTCCGGGAACAGCTCAGCGGCGGCGGCTCGGGCGGAGGAAGAAGCTCCGCGCGGAGGGGGCTGCGCGGCTCCGGGAACAGCTCGGAGGGGCTCGGGCGGCGGCTCCGCGGAGGGGGCTGCACCGCCGGGAGCGCGAATCCAGCAGCGCAGGCCCCGGAACACAGGGCGCCGGGACACAGCCCAGGATCCGGCCTCCCCCGGGACAGGCAGAGGCCGGGAGGGCCCAGGACAGCAAGAACGCTCCTGCCTGGAGCTGAGCGGATCAGCGGCCCCGCCCGGGAGCCTCCAGGCCCTGCAGAAGGAGAGCCCCGGAGCTACTGCGGGAGCTGACTCGAGGGTCCCAGAGCTGCCCCCGCCACTGTGGCTTCCTCCCGGGGCCTCAGGGGGTGAACAACCCCCACCGAGCCCTGCACCAGGCAGGGGCTGAGCAGCTCCCCCAAGTGCTAACACCTGAGAATCAGCACAGCAGGCCCCTCCCCCAGAAGACCAGCGAGACGGACCAGTTCCAAGGGAAATCAAGGGACTTAAACTACACAGAATCGGAAGATACTCCCCCGTGGTTTTTTTTTTGTTTGTTTGTTTTGTTTTTTTTGTTTTGTGCTTTTTTTTTCTCTCTTTCTTCTTGATTTCTGATTGCTTCCCCCACCCCCCCTTTTTTCTTTTTTCTCCTTTCTTTCTTTTTCTTTCTTTTTCTTCTCTTTTTCCCCTATTTTTTTCTTCTTTCTCTTTTTTCTTTTTCTCTTTTCTTTCCTTCTCTCTCTTTTTCTCCTTTTCCCAATACAACTTGTTTTTGGTCACTCTGCACTGAGCAAAATGACTAGAAGGAAAACCCCTCAAAAAAAAGAATCAGAAACAGCCCACTCTCCCACAGAGTTACAAAATATGGATTACAATTCAATGTCAGAAAGCCAATTCAGAAGCACTATTTTACAGCTACTGGTGGCTCTAGAAAAAACCATAAAGGACTCAAGAGACTTCATGACTGCAGAATTTAGATCTAATCAGGCAGAAATTAAAAATCAATTAAATGAGATGCAATCCAAGCTAGAAGTCCTAACGACGAGGCTTGACGAGGTGGAAGAACGAGTGAGTGACATAGAAGACAAGTTGATGGCAAAGAGGGAAACTGAGGAAAAAAGAGACAGGCAATTAAAAGACCATGAGGATAGATTAAGGGAAATAAATGATAGCCTGAGGAAGAAAAACCTACGTTTAATTGGGGTTCCCGAGGGCGCGGAAAGGGACAGAGGGCCAGAATATGTATTTGAACAAATCCTAGCTGAAAACTTTCCGAATCTGGGAAGGGAAACAGGCATTCAGATCCAGGAAATAGAGAGATCCCCCCCTAAAATCAACAAAAACCGTTCAACACCTTGACATTTAATAGTGAAGCTTGCAAATTCCAAAGATAAGGAGAATATCCTTAAAGCAGCAAGAGAAAAAAAGTCCCTGACTTTTATGGGGAGGAATATTAGGGTAACAGCAGACCTCTCCACAGAGACCTGGCAGGCCAGAAAGGGCTGGCAGGATATATTCAGGGTCCTAAATGAAAAGAACATGCAACCAAGAATACTTTACCCCGCAAGGCTTTCATTCAAAATGGAAGGAGAGATAAAGAGCTTCCAAGACAGGCAGGAACTGAAAGAATATGTAACCTCCAAACCAGCTCTGCAAGAAATTTTAAGGGGGACTCTTAAAATTCCCCTTTAAGAAGAAGTTCAGTGGAACAATCCACAAAAACAAGGACTGAATAGATATAATGACACTAAACTCATATCTATCAATAGTAACTCTGAATGTGAACGGGCTTAATGACCCCATCAAAAGGCGCAGGGTTTCAGACTGGATAAAAAAGCAGGACCCATCTATTTGCTGTCTACAAGAGACTCATTTTAGACAGAAGGACACCTACAACCTGAAAATAAAAGGTTGGAGAACCATTTACCATTCAAATGGTCCTCAAAAGAAAGCAGGGGTTGCCATCCTTATATCAGATAAATTAAAATTTACCCCGAAGACTATAGTGAGAGATGAAGAGGGACACTATCTCATACTCAAAGGATCTATCCAACAAGAGGACTTAACATTCCTCAATATATATGCCCCAAATGTGGGAGCTGCCAAATATTTAAACCAATTAATAACCAAACTCAAGAAATACCTTGATAATAATACACTTATACTTGGTGACTTCAATCTAGCTCTTTCTACCCTGGATAGGTCTTCTAAGCACAACATCTCCAAAGAAACGAGAGCTTTAAATGATACACTGGACCAGATGGATTTCACAGATATCTACAGAACTTTACATCCAAACTCAACTGAATACACATTCTTCTCAAGTGCACATGGAACTTTCTCCAGAATAGACCACATACTGGGTCACAAATCGGGTCTGAACCGATACCAAAAGATCGGGATAGTCCCCTGTATATTCTCAGACCATAATGCCTTGAAATTAGAACTTAATCACAACAAGAAATATGGAAGGACCACAAACACGTGGAGGTTAAGGACCATCCTGCTAAAAGATGAAAAGGTCAACCAGGAAATTAAGGAAGAATTAAAAAGATTCATGGAAACTAATGAAAATGAAGATACAACCGTTCAAAATCTTTGGGATGCAGCAAAAGCAGTCCTGAGGGGGAAATACATCGCAATACAAGCATACATTCAAAAACTGGAAAGATCTCAAATTCAAAAGCTCACCTTACACATAAAGGAACTAGAGAAAAAGCAACAAATAGACCCCACCCCCAGCAGAAGAAGAGAGTTAATTAAAATTCGAGCAGAACTAAATGATATCGAGACCAAAAGAACTGTGGAACAGATCAACAGAACCAGGAGTTGGTTCTTTGAAAGAATTAATAAGATAGATAAACCATTAGCCAACCTTATTAAAAAGAAGAGAGAGAAGACTCAAATTAATAAAATCATGAATGAGAAAGGGGACATCACTACCAACACCAAGGAAATACAAACGATTTTAAAAACATATTATGAACAGCTGTACGCCAATAAATTAGGAAATCTAGAAGAAATGGACGCATTCCTGGAAAGCCACAAACTACCAAAACTGGAGCAGGAAGAAATAAAAAACCTGAACAGGCCAATAACCAGGGAGGAAATTGAAGCAGTCATCAAAAACCTCCCAAGACACAAGAGTCCAGGGCCAGATGGCTTCCCAGGGGAATTCTATCAAACGTTTAAAGAAGAAATCATACCTATTCTACTAAAGCTGTTTGGAAAGATAGAAAGAGATGGAGTACTTCCAAATTCGTTCTATGAGGCCAGCATCACCTTAATTCCAAAACCAGACAAAGACCCCACCAAAAAGGAGAATTACAGACCAATATCCCTGATGAACATGGATGCAAAAATTCTCAACAAGATACTAGCCAATAGGATCCAACAACACATTAAGAAAATTATTCACCATGACCAAGTAGGATTTATCCCTGGGACACAAGGCTGGTTCAACACTCGTAAAACCATCAATGTGATTCATCATATCAGCAAGAGAAAAACCAAGAACCATATGATACTCTCATTAGATGCAGAGAAAGCATTTGACAAAATACAGCATCCATTCCTGATCAAAACCCTTCAGAGTGTTGGGATAGAGGGAACTTTCCTCGACATCTTAAAAGCCATCTACGAAAAGCCCACAGCAAATATCATTCTCAATGGGGAAGCACTGGGAGCCTTTCCCCTAAGATCAGGAACAAGACAGGGATGTCCACTCTCACCACTGCTGTTCAACATAGTTCTGGAAGTCCTCGCCTCAGCAATCAGACAACAAAAAGACATTAAAGGCATTCAAATTGGCAAAGAAGAAGTCAAACTCTCCCTCTTCGCCGATGACATGATACTCTACATAGAAAACCCAAAAGCCTCCACCCCCAGATTGCTAGAACTCATACAGCAATTTGGTAGCGTGGCAGGATACAAAATCAATGCCCAGAAATCAATGGCATTTCTATACACTAACAATGAGACTGAAGAAAGAGAAATTAAGGAGTCAATCCCATTTACAATTGCACCCAAAAGCATAAGATACCTAGGAATAAACCTAACCAAAGAGGTAAAAGATCTATACCCTAAAAACTATAGAACACTTCTGAAAGAAATTGAGGAAGACACAAAGAGATGGAAAAATATTCCATGCTCATGGATTGGCAGAATTAATATTGTAAAAATGTCAATGTTACCCAGGGCAATTTATACGTTTAATGCAATCCCTATCAAAATACCATGGACTTTCTTCAGAGAGTTAGAACAAATTATTTTAAGATTTGTGTGGAATCAGAAAAGACCCCGAATAGCCAGGGGAATTTTAAAAAAGAAAACCTTAGCTGGGGGCATCACAATGCCAGATTTCAGGTTGTATTACAAAGCTGTGGTCATCAAGACAGTGTGGTACTGGCACAAAAACAGACACATAGATCAATGGAACAGAATAGAGAACCCAGAAGTGGACCCTGAAATGTACGGCCATCTAATATTCGATAAAGGAGGAAAGACTATCCATTGGAAGAAAGACAGTCTCTTCAATAAATGGTGCTGGGAAAATTGGACATCCACATGCAGAAGAATGAAACTGGACCACTCTCTTTCACCATACACAAAGATAAACTCAAAATGGATGAGAGATCTAAATGTGAGACAAGATTCCATCAAAATCCTAGAGGAGAACACAGGCAACACCCTTTTTGAACTTGGCCACAGTAACTTCTTGCAAGATACATCCACAAAGGCAAAAGAAACAAAAGCAAAAATGAACTATTGGGACTTCATCAAGATAAGAAGCTTTTGCACAGCAAAGGATACAGTCAACAAAACTAAAAGACAACCTACAGAATGGGAGAAGATATTTGCAAATGACATATCAGATAAAGGGCTAGTTTCCAAGATCTATAAAGAACTTATTAAACTCAACACCAAAGAAACAAACAATCCAATCATGAAATGGGCAAAAGACATGAAGAGAAATCTCACAGAGGAAGACATGGACATGGCCAACATGCACATGAGAAAATGCTCTGCATCACTTGCCATCAGGGAAATACAAATCAAAACCACAATGAGATACCACCTCACACCAGTGAGAATGGGGAAAATTAACAAGGCAGGAAACAACAAATGTTGGAGAGGATGCGGAGAAAAGGGAACCCTCTTACACTGTTGGTGGGAATGTGAACTGGTGCAGCCACTCTGGAAAACTGTGTGGAGGTTCCTCAAAGAGTTAAAAATAGACCTGCCCTACGACCCAGCAATTGCACTGTTGGGGATTTACCCCAAAGATTCAGATGCAATGAAACGTCGGGACACCTGCACCCCGATGTTTCTATCAGCAATGGCCACAATAGCCAAACTGTGGAAGGAGCCTCGGTGTCCATCGAAAGATGAATGGATAAAGAAGATGTGGTTTATGTATACAATGGAATATTACTCAGCAATTAGAAACGACAAATACCCACCATTTGCTTCAACGTGGATGGAACTGGAGGGTATTATGCTGAGTGAAATAAGTCAATCGGAGAAGGACAAACAGTGTATGTTCTCATTCATTTGGGGAATATGAATAATAGTGAAAGGGAATATAAAGGAAGGGAAAAGAAATGTTGGGAAATATCAGGAAGGGAGACAGAACATAAAGACTCCTAACTCGGGGAAACGAACTAGGGGTGGTGGAAGGGGAGGAGGGCGGGTGTTGGAGGGGAATGGGTGACGGGCACTGAGGTGGACACTTGACGGGATGAGCATTGGGTGTTTTTCTGTATGTTGGTAAATTAAACACCAATAAAAGTTAATTAAAAAGTTAAAAAAAAAAAAAAAAAGATACATCCTTGCAGTGAAAGAAGCGATCTGGGTGCTGATGGCAGTGAGGTATCGCAAATGTGTGTGTTTGTCAAAGAGCAGAGAACTGTAGGCAGAGAAAGGGTGAATTTGACTCTGTGAAAATGATACCCCCCTAAACGTGACTTAAACAAAAGCCAAACCAAAGGACATCCCCTTGAATACAAAGTCTGACATAAGACGGCACATAAACAAACTTAAGAACCCTCATTTGATGAGCCAACCAGGAAAGCAAACCTCCAGTGCTGGCATCCCCATTACCACAAAGGAGAATCCTCCGCCCCCCCCCCACCCCCCAATCTTCAGCTTGTGGGCTGGGCCACAGCTCTGGGCTCGCTGGGCCCTGACCGTCTAGGCCACGCACAAGGCCAGGGCCCTTGACCAGGGCCTACTGGGCCAGGGGAGACACAGAGGAAGACTTCCCTTCACCATGGGGGCCATGGTAGGTCTGCTCAAACACAAGCCCATGGAACATGATGCTTTCCAAATAGTCGTTATGATTTCAAGACTCTTTTGGACGTGAGTGAAGAGATTCAGCTCCTGCCTGGATCCTTGCCTGGCCCACACCCTCACTTCACTCAGAGCTCTGCTTAAAGGCCCCCTGCAGAAAGGCCTCCCTTGGGGTTCCTATTCCAAATAACCTCCTCACTCCACTCTGCTTTCTCATCTTTGCTTTTTTTCGCCTTAGCCCTTGTCCCAATGGACACTGCATTCTTTTTACATATATATTTTAAAAATGGAGCTTTACAGTCTAGTGGGGGAGACAACTAATTCGCTGTCTGCCCCACCCCGAGATTGAACGCTCTCTAAGGGCAGAGGGCTTTGTCCTTTCTATTAACTTCCAGAGCCTCAGCCCTCGAGCAGGGCTTGACATCTAGCAGGGCTCCGTAAATGTCTGTAGACTAAAGCCAAAAGGAAAATCAACCGGCGTCGGAATTGAAAAATCAGGGCAAAACGGAGGGATAGCTAGAATGAGGGACTGGATAGGCTCAGCGCTCACTTTGATCGTGCGCCTGACGCCCCATCTGGTGCCCCCTTCGTGCTCTCGATGTTGCCCATCGTGGTGCCTCTGACGCGGCAGCTTACCTGGTCTCAACCGCACGTCCAGAGGGCGAAGGGGTTCCCTGCTCGCTCTCTGCTCCAGGCCGCAGCTGCAGTGCCTGTCATTTGTCACTCTCTGATCCTGCTTGCTCCATCGATTGCCGAGATGTTGGCCCAGTTTTAATAATGACGCTCCAGGGCTCTGTAGCAGACGCTGGGGGTGGGGGATGGGGGGGGGGACGCGGCCTGCTACCCCGACGGGTCGGGTGGCCTCAGCACTGCGGTGCAGGCCCGCTCCCACAGCGCGCTCTCAACCGCAGCACCTCGGCTCCTTGCGCGGGGACCGCCCAGCCCGCTGGCACCCGCTTTGCCTGTGCAGAGAGCCCGGGCTGGAGGGACCCTCACGGGTAGCCCGTGGCCAATGACCGACAGTCCAGGAGTAGCAAACGGTCCAGTCCCTGCGCTCCCGATGGGGACAACTCTGAGGTGTGAACTGCCCTGTTGTCAGAGCAGCCTCAGGACCAGGGCCAAGCTCCCCTCCCTGGGCTTTGCCGGCTGCCAGACCCTGCTTGGTCTTCTGCCCAGACCTCCTTCCCACCGGCCTACTTGGGAATACCTCCTAATAAACCACTTTCACGTGAATTCTCATCTCAGGGTTTACATCTGGGAAACCCAATGTACGACAAGCTCCATCTGGGCCCTCAGCTCCCCACCAATTTGTCATAAATTGATTTTCCTTTTTTTTTTTTTGAGAGAGAGAGTAGGCATCTTTTCACAGATTCGTGTCTCTCCTCCACACACGTGCACTACAGAAATGTTTACTTATTTGCTTTTAATACATTCCTATTCATAGAGTTCTTTCCCATTTTCCCTATTTTAACTCGGGATCCTTTCAGTGTTTCTCAGATATGCTGCTAATTTTCCCACTTTGCTTATTACTGGCAGCTTGTCTAGCCAATGCTCTCTAATTCAACATTTTTAAAAAAGATTTTATTTATTTATTCACGAGAGGCACAGAGAGGCAGAGACATATGCAGGAGAAGCAGGCTCCTTGCAGGGAGCCCAATGCGGGACTCGATCCATGGACCCTGGGATCATGACCCGAGCCGAAGGCAGACACTCAACCACTGAATCACCCAGGTGTCCCTCTAATTCAACATGTTAAAGAAACATTACTTGTTATTTCCCATTCTTTTCACCTCTATCTCCTCTTATAGTAGGTGCATGCTCAAGCTATCTCAAGGTCATGCTTGACTGGATCTTAATTTAACAGTCAAATCATTATTAATCATACCACCTTTTCCTAGTTTACATCTCCAAATTACAGAAATGTAAAAGAAGGAATACAATGAAGCCATCGGAACACCCAGTGGTGTCTTACTTCTTAATTATTTCCTGAAACATTATTTCATTCAGTTCAGTTTAGCGAAACTTTTAGTAATTATCAGATGAATTCATATGAACACCATGGTGGACAATAAAACAAGTCCTCAGTATCTTTGATTCAGCCTCAACTAATATAAACACTGAAGCCGGAGGTTCCAAGTCACACATAGCAGTGTGTGAAAACACATGGGGAGAAAGTTTCTGACACTGGCACAAGCATTTTGACAATACATTACACTGGATTAACCACAACCCTTTGCTTAGACAGATAAGGAAGAAATTTAACAAATATTTACATACCAGTCTTCCCAACCTTGGAGCTAAATCTCGACTTCTCTATATTGTCATTATAAAGGTGAATTTCATTTTTTTTAAGATTTTACTTATTTATTGATGAGAAGTACAGAGAAAGAGAGGTAGAGACACAGGCAGAGAGAGAAGCAGGCTCCATGCAGGGAGCCCAACGTGGGGCTCGATCCCGGGTCTCCAGGATCACGCCCTGGGCTGAAGGCAGGCGCCAAACCACTGAGCCCCCCGGGCTGCCCATAAAGGTGAATTTCTAAGGCTATTTACTAAGAAAGAGCAGAGAGCCTTTCTGTACTGTCATGAAGTTTGTTTTACTAACTCTAAGGACTGTGGACTTATAACTCTGAGACTGAATGTTTATGACAGGAAACTGCATGTTAGAATGTTTGTGGTCCAAAATTGTACTTGTTTGCTTAAACTTGTAAACTACATTTGTCCTAGATGGTTGATTTTACTCCTCAACTCTTTGATAATTGATCTGCCATTTTTGACTTCACTGATCCAGCTCTGATTAACTCGACAAGTGAAAAAGAGAGCGTGCAATTAGCTTGGCATTAAGGCCTTTGCTGAAGGCCTTCCTTGGGAAAAGTGATTCCACCAACAAAATAATTAAGTGACTTAACAGAAAAACTTTAAAATACGAATACAAATCACAGCACTCTGTAAAAGCCCCAAACCAGAAACTATCCAAATACTGCATGACGGTAGTAGGTTGGATATACTTTGGTATATTCACACAATGGAATACTGTACAGAAACGAGAATGAACAAACTACAGTCACACATGACACAGTTGGAGCTCATAAAAGAAATAAATGTTCAGTGAAAAAATCCAGACACAAAGACAATATATGATTTGCTTTCCTTCAAAGTTCAAAAACAGTCAAAATGAATTTATAGTGTCAGGATAATGCTTATCTTGGGGGCAGTAAGGCCTGAAAGGGGACACACTGAGGGTATTCTGGGGAGCTGATATTTTCTATTTCTTGAGTTTCAGGTTTATTTGAGTAGTTTTCTCTACACTATCCTATAATCAGTATTTTAAAAACCCTGTGTAATATGAAATCTCTATTTTCAATAGCCCTTTCTCTACTTCCCAAATAAATTTGATTAGTTGTTCAGATCTGGGAAGGATGCTAGACACTGGGAGCATTAGGTGAGAAAGAGACTCTGTCCTCAAGATCTTGAGGTTTGATGAGGGAGTGGCTCTGGCACAGAGTGAGTGACATAAGCAGAGGGTTCTCGGATGTTACAGAGGTGGGTACTTCTCTCATTCTGGAGATGGGAGGGTTCATGGAAGGCCAGTAAGAGGTGATGCTTGAGCCACCTCTTAAAGATTATATAGGCATTAGCAAGGCAGGGAAGGGAACAAGGAAGGATCTCAGAGGGAGAAATTCTTAATGGGCAAATCATAAAAGAACATGCCCATAATTGGATATGGCGTGAGTGCAGCATGCAAATAAAGGAGTAAAGAGATAAGCAAGGGCCTGATCCCGGTGCTCATGAGCTAAAAGGGTTTGGACTTTTTTCTGGGATCAATAGGAAGTCATTGAAAGGTTTTAAGTAGGGGGATGCTATGACTTTTGTGGTCCTATTGGTATTTTTTAGTTTTACTGAGATATAATTGAAAGTTAAAGTTATAATACATCCAGTGGACAATGTGGTGATTTGATATATGTATACATTGTGAAAGAATTCCCACCATTGAGTTAACTAACAATCTATCACCTCACATATTTGCCTTTTTTTTTTTTTTTGGTGAGAACACTTAATATCTCTCTTAGCATATTTTAATATATACTTCAAAATTGCTAAGAGACTAGATCTTAAGTGTTCTTTTGTAGAAAGAAAAGAAGATAAAGAAAAGAAAAAAAGATAATTATGTGACATGATAGAGGTGTCTGCTAACGCTTTGGTGGTAATTTTATTGCAACACATAAATGTGTCAAATCAACGCACTGCACATCTTAAACTTACACAATGTTACATGTCAATTACATCTCAATAAAAAAACTATACAATATGGTATTATCAACTATAGTCACCACGCTGTACATTAAACACTCAGACCTTTTTCATCTTATAACCAAAAGTTTAGACCCTTTTATCAACCTTGCTTCATTCTCCCTTCCCCCCCCCACCCCCAGCCTCTGGCAACCACCATTCTATTCTCTGTTTCTATGAGTTTGATTTATTTAAAACATTTTTTTTTTAGATTTCACATATAAGTGATACTATGCAGTGTTTGTCTTTTCTCTGACTGGCTTATTTCACTTCGCATAATGCTCTCCAGTTTCACCTGTGTTGGTACAAATAGCAAAATATATGTATCACATTTTCTTTATCCATTCATCCATTGACAGACCCTTAGGCTTTTTCCATACCTTGGCTATTATAAAAAAACGCTTCAATGAACATGGGAGTGCAGATATCTCTTCAGGATAATGATTTAGTTTTCTTTGAGTATTATATCCGAGAGTGGGCTTGCTAGATCACATGGTAGTTCTATTTTTAAATTCTTAAGGCATCTCCTTAATGTTTTTCACAGTAGCTGCACCAATTTACATTCCCACCAACAGTGCACAAGCATTCCTTTTTCTCCACAGCCTTGCCAACACTTACCTCTTATCATTTTGATAATAGCCATTTTAACAGGTGTGAGGTGATATCTCATGATGCTTTTGATTTGCATTTCCCTAATGACTAGTGATGTTGAATACCTTTTCATATACCTGTTGGCCATCTGTATGTCTTCTTTGGAAAAATGTCTATTCAGGTCCTTTGCCCATTTTTAAAAATTGGGTTATGTATTTGTTTGTGGTTGTTATTGTTTTGCTTTTGAGTTGTATTATGAGTTTCTTGCATATTTTTTATATTAACCATTTATTGGATATGTGGTTTTGCAAATATTTTCTCCCATCCCATAGACTGCCTTTTTAATTTTGTTGATGGTTTCCTTGGTTGTGCAGAAGCTTTTTAGTTTGATGTGGTCCAACTTACTTTTGCTTTTGCTGCCTTTGATGTCAGATCCAAAAAACCATTGCCATGACCAAAGTCAAGGGACTTTCCCCTATGTTTTCTTATAGGAGTTTTATGACTTTAGTTCTTATGTTCAAGTCTATAATCAATTTTGAGTTGATTTTTGTGTATGGTTTAAGATAGGGGTCCATTGTTCCCCGTACCACTTACTGAAACACTGTCCTTTCCATATTGTATATTCTTGGCACTTTGGCTGAAAATTAATTGACCACATATGGGTATATGGCTCAGTCAGTTAAGTGTCTGACCCTTGATTTCAGCTCAGGTCATGATCTCAGATCTCAGGACCATGGGATCAAGGCCTGCATTGCATCAGGCTCCCTGCTCAGTGGGGAGTCTGCTTCTCTCCTTCTCCCTCTCCCTCTGCACCTCCCCCTGTGCATGCTCCTCTGCCCTAAAATAAATAAATACATAAATCTTAAAAAAGATATTATGCATGGGTATACTTCTGGGCTCACAATTCTGTTCTACTGTTCTATGTGCTTGTTTTTATATCAATACCTTACTGTTTTAATTTTTATAGCTTTGTAATATAGTTTGAAATCAGGAAGTGTTACGGATGTCTCTGGCTTTGTTCTTCTAAGATTGCATTAGTTACTTGTGATCTTTTACAGATCTATACAAATTTTCTATTTCTGTGAAAAATGTCATTGGAATTTTGATAGGATTGCATCGAATCAATAGATAGCTTTGGAGAGTATGGACCCCATTTAATAGTATTAATTATTCCGGAATATTCCTCAGCCATTAGAAACAACAAATACCCACCATTTGCTTCGATGTGGATGGAACTGGAGGGTATTATGCTGAGTGAAATAAGTCAATTGGATAAGGACAAACATTATATGGTCTCATTCATTTGGGGAATATAAAAAATAGTGAAAGGGAATAAAGGCGAAAGGAGAAAAAAATGGGTGGGAAATATCAGAGAGGGAGACAGAACATGAGAGACCCCTAACTCTGGGAAACGAACTAGGGGTGGTGGAAGGGGAGGTGGGCAGGGGGTGGGGGTGACTGGGTGACAGGTGCTGAGGGGGGCACTTGATGGGATGAGCACTGGGTGTTATTCTATATGTTGGCAAATTGAACACCAATAAAAATAAATTAAAAAATAGTATTAATTATTCCAACTCATGAACATAGAATATCTTTCATTTATTTGTTACCTCTTCAATTTCTTTCATCAGTGTCTTATAGTTTTCAGCATACAGCTCTTTCATCTCAGTTAAATTTATCTCTAAATATTTTATTCTTTTTGATGCTACTGTAAATGGGGTTGTTTTCCTTATTTCTCTTCCCAACAGTTCATTGTTAGTGTATAGGAATGCAACACTTTTTTCTATGTTGATTTCATATCCTGCAACTTTACCAGATTCATTTATTAATTTTTTTAAAAGATTTTATTTACCTATTCATGAGAGACAGAGAGAGAGGCAGAGACACAGGCAGAGGGAGAAGCAGGCTCCATGCAGGGAGCCTGACGTGAGACTTGATCCTGCGACCCCGGGGTCACAACCTGGACTGCAGGTGGTGCTAAACCGCTGAGCTACCTGGGCTGCCCTTCATTTATTAATTTTAAGAGGGTTTTTTGTTTGTTTGTTTGGGGTTTTAAGGATTTTCTATATATAAGATCGTGCCATCTGCAACCAAAGACAATACTTCTTCCTTTCCAATTTGGATGCTTTTTCTTGTCTGATATTGTTTGGACTTCCAGTACTATGTTGAATAAAAGTGATGAGAATGGGCATGCTTGCTTTGTTCCTTATCTTGGTGGAAAAGCTTTCATCTTTTCACCACTGAGTGTGATGTTAGCTGCGGGCTTGTCAGGTCCAACTTTAATTATTTTGAGGTGCGTTCATATAAACTTAATATGTTGAGAGGGGGATCCCTGCGTGGCGCAGCGGTTTGGCGCCTGCCTTTGGCCCAGGGCGCGATCCTGGAGACGCGGGATCGAATCCCACGTCGGGCTCCCAGTGCATGGAGCCTGTTTCTCCTCCCTCTGCCTGTGTCTCTGCCTCTCTCTCTCTCTGTGTGACTATCATAAAAAAAAAAAAATATGTTGAGAGGTTTTTTTTTTTAATTAAGAAAGGGTGTTTAATTTTGTCAAATGCTTTTTCTGTATCCATTGAGGCAGTCATATGATTTTTATCATTCATTTTGTTAACGTGGCATATCATATTTACTGGCATGTATGTTGAACCATCCTTGCATCCCAGGAATAAGTCTCATTTGATCATGGTGTATGAGCCTTGCTGCATTCAGTTTGATAATATTTTGTTGAGGATTTTTGTATCAATGTTCAGTAGGGATAGCAACCTGTAATTTTCTTTTCTTGTAGTGGCCTTGTCTGACTTTGTTATCAGGGTACTGCTGACTTGGTAAAATAAATTTGGAAGTGTTCTGTCCTCTTCAGTTTCCTGTGAGTATTTTTCAGTGATCGTTCCAGCTGCTGTGGGGAACCTGGTGGGTTTTCCTAGGTGGTGGGTGAACCTGGGCAGATACAACAATGACAATGGCAGACATTCAAACAAAAGTACAAACAAGATCTGGGGTGTAACAGGGCATGTAGGGTGAGGCAGGAAAAGATTGGAAACAATTATTTAGAATCTTGTATGATAGGGTCCAGGAGTGGTGCTTTCCTATCAAAGATATTAGCAGTCCACATAAGCCCACTGGTGGCCACTCGACACCACAGTGTTGCAACTGTCTTTTTGCTTTGCCTTAAACCCATAATCATTCACTGAAATATATCCATGGGAGCTTTCATTGCACAATTCTCCCATAGATGCATCCAAAAATTCTGACCGTTGGGACTGTGAATAATTTGAGTTGTCTTCAGTGCCTTCAGTTGTTTCAGGTTCCCAGCCCACGAAACTGTGAATCAGTAGAGAGATGTGTTGGGCACCTCAGGAGCCAGCAAAAGCATGTCATCAAGTACTTGCCTACCTTCCAGTTTAGTGGGTGAAGTACCAACCCACGAAGCCCATGCCGTAGGGCCAGAAGGCTTGGAATCAGTCTAATTATTTGTTTCAACAGTACTCAGTAAGTTATTATCTGTCAATAAGTAGCCAGATGAAGGTGATTGCTGCTTTAAGTAGGAGAGGAAGGACAGAATAAGGAATAAGTTCTTACCCAAATGCAACATTAGATTTTACAGTTGGGTGCTCTCTCCTCATCACATTTGTCAAAGTGTTTTTTTTTTTTTTTTAACAGCAAAACAAAGACTAAGCCACAGGGTTTTAGCTAGGCACAATAAAGCAAAACAGAAATTATGGTTTTGAAATCCAAGGCAAATGATGTTTTGACTTTGATGCTTTTGCTTACTTCTACAGAAAAGAAAGTGCTGAAAAATTAGAGGGGAAAGAAGCATTCCCTAGGTGTTAGAGGAGGCACAAAATAGCCCTTCTAAGATGCTTTGTTCCTCCCAAATGCAGACACTCCATATGCTTTAGAAATGAAGCACTTCTGCCCATTTTTAGTATACCAGAAGTGAAACCTGCATGGAGAAGTGTGGCATGAATCAATGTCTGAGAAGATAGCCCATGAAGTCATTTTTAACCAAGCTTTGAATGTAGTCAGTGTTTAGTATGCAGGATGAGAAATGCTCCATGACTTAAAGAGTTTGATTCACAGTGTGGAATTCTGGAGCTAGATATTTATTGACAGGTAACAGCTGGCTAAGTACTGTTGGAATGAAGAATGAGATTGATTCCAAGCGTCCTGGACTCACAACTCAGGCTCAGTGGGCTGACACTTGACCCTCTGAACTGGAGGGTGGGCAAGTACTCGATGACGTGACATTAGGATGTCACCTGTTCCCACCTCCTTTCCTCCACATGCATGCCCAACCTGGGTATATCATATACCCAGGGGTATATGCCCTGGGTATATCAACACCCCCTTGGAGTTAGAGCTTAAATTGGTAGCCCCACTTGGCAAAGCGTTAACTATGTAACTGGAATTGCAACATCTGTGCAATTGTTTTGTCTTTCCCAAACTCATTTTCTAAATTAGTTTATCCTTGCAAAATGGAATATTTAATATTTTGGAATTCTTCAAAGATGATGCTGAGGATTTGAAGTTGACATTTTCTCCAATCCTTTAGTTGCAACACATTTTCTTCTTGATTGTTACGAAATAAAGGCATCAGTGATCCAAACTATCTGAACAGAATAATGTTTCCCATGGACACACAGGGGCTCGAATTTAGGATTGTGCCACCTGGCATGTAGTAGGCACAAAAAACTTAAGGTATCCCAGACTTCCTAACGCCCAAATAAGGATAGCAATGCCTTGTGAAATAAGTTCAGGCTCCTGGCTTCATAGGTCCACGCGAGGCCGTGATACTGTTTTGCTGGTTGACATGGAGAGACCTGTAAGTAAGCTAGGCAACAGGCCTGCCTCCAGAGGGATTAGGGTGGGAAAGTTTTGTCCTCTCCTTCCAGTGATAAGCCAGTTTATTGCCCCACCTTTGACAAATAGAGTTGAAAAATGGAAACAATCTGAGTGTTTATAGGTAACAGGAGATTTTTTTCCCCACCAGGACTAAGAGTGTACAAAAGGCAATAAGCAGTGATTTTATGAGCATTTAAAGAAACCGAGGGAACCACCGAAGCTTGAAATCATAGAAGTCTGGAGCCAAAAGATGGTGGTTCAAGGCAGAGGAACACTGCAGGTGGGAAACTAGGGTCAGGGTGGGCATGGTGGGGGGGGGTGGACAACAGATGGGGGAAATTGTAAGAGGTGGAGGTATTTACAAGACTTCACTGGGGGTGAAGGGATTTGATCCTTAGACAACGTGCAGATTTAAAGTTTATGATATTTTTTTTTTGTCTGTGAATTAACTCTCTCGGTAGCTTGGAGCTGAAGAGGCATTTTCTAGGAGCTGCTCGCCTGCCTGAAGAAAGTAAAGCATAAGCTAGACTCCTTCTCCCACAAAAATAACCCAGACCTTTGGTGCCAAAGGATCGGCAAAGCCAAGGGTTACACTGGTAAGCAGTTTCAGCTCTTGAAAATCAGTTCTGAATTTCAGTGCTTTTCTCAAAACAGATACACTATTTCTAAGTCATTTGCCCCAGCTTTACTATTTGACCTAAATCACTCTTCTGGCTTTTGGGTATCTCAGCCATTCTCTTCATCTATAGAACAGACTTACTGGCTCATCTTGAAGAGATTCAGACGGGATGAATAATTGCCTTGAAAAAAACAGAAGCAATGACTCATCATTCTAAAAATCCATACTGCTTGGCATTTACAGCACTCCTACTCTATATCATAGGATATGAAAAAAGAATTTGCTGTTGGTGCCCTCTGAAGAATGAATCTTCTTCCCATCCCTGGAAGAGGAGGTACATTATCAATGGAGCAGGTCATTTCAGACAAAACCTCCAGTCCTTTCAAGGACTTTGGGAGCAGGAAGTACACATCATTACAGGCTTGAGGTTTGGGGCCTACAAGAATCTGTGCCTTTGGGTACAACGCCAGGGACCAGGGATGGCTCTGGTAGCAGTGCCATGATTAGGATCCATGGTGTTTGCTCTCTGCTCTTTACCATTGGCCTGTCCTCAGGCTCCTCCCAGAAACCAGACAGATCAGCAGAAATTTAAAAAGTAAGAGATGGGACTCCTGGGTGGCTCAGTGGTTGAGCATCTGCCTTTGGCTCAGGGCGTGATCTTGGTCCCAGGATTGAGTCCCACATTGGGTTCCCTGCATGGCGCCTGCTTCTCCCTCTGCCTGTGTCTCTGCCTTTGTCTCTGTGTCTCTCATGAATAGATAAATAAGATCTTAAAAAAAAAAAAAAGCAAAAGAAAAGGCAAAGAGGTAAGAACTTAGGTCCAAAGGGATCCTCTAGGGGCATATTGCCCGGACCAGGTCACCGGGGCTTCTTCCTACCTTAGTTGTGGTGGACAAAGGTCAGTGGAGAAGAGGAAAAGAGGTGGACCTCAAATGGCATTTGTGGCAGAAAATGACTAGCTGTTCAACCAACCTTTTTCTTTTTCTCTGGGTCCCTTACTAGACTACAATTCCCAGCCTCCTCCGTGTTTAGGTCATGCCACGTGACTGGGTTCGGGCCAATGCAGTGTAGGTAGAAAAGCCACATATGCCACTTCCAGGCCTGGGCTTTTTGAAACCTCCTGTGTAAGCAATTTCTGTTACTCTCTTCTCCCCTCCTTCTATCTCACCCCTCCCCACCATCTGCTGATGGAATTGGTGCTCGGAGTAATCTTGGAAGCCACATTTTAAAGATTTTTTAGAGCCTTTTCTGTCTGAGGTCCTGAATGGCTGGGAGAACAGAAGCCCCCACCCTGACTTCCTGTATTAATTGTACTTTTTATGATTAAGAAATAAACTTCTGTTTTTTAAAGCCTTAAAGCCACCAAGATCATGAGGCTTATCTATTATAACAACTAGCTTGACCTGAACTAGGGAAGAATTCAACATAAAAAGAGGAAACACTCTATTATGGCTCTTGAAATTATTATTCATGTCTCTTTGCAGACCTGTTTAGATTTTTCCCCCTCGTTTTCCACTGCGATGACATCGTTCTAAAGACTTATGACTTTCCAGGAAGAAGGGATTTCAGACACAGGCTAGGCCCAGAGCCCAAGCACCTGAAGAATGAGCAGAGTTCCTTTGAGCACAGAAACATGCCAGAGAGAAAGAAGACAAAAGGTGACCTCATTTCTCCTGATTACAGAGATGTGGGAAGAAAGGGCGGTAACCTCTTACATTTTTTAAAAAGATCGTTCCCAATTGAAGCAGCCTATGTTTAGAAAGTTTGAAAACCATATATTTTTAAAAAGGTCTTTTAAAAGGTACATAATTAGAAACATATGATCTTGACTGATCTTCTCCAAAATTAGGCTGATATTTAGCATTGAGGCTCTGTATCGAATTCCCAGAGAGTTTTGGGTATATAGTATATTTCTCCATCTCACGCCATCCGTGACAAGCTGGATTCTGCAGCTTTGAATCGTTGAGTTCAGACTCACTTGTCCATCCTGCTTCAGGGTGCCAGGAAGTGGAAGCCAGCCCATACGAACTGCATCTGCAGCCACCCAAGGCATCTGTAGCCCCTTTGGAACTTCTCCAGGCCACTGAGATTGATCTATCATACACCCTCATCAGTTTTCTTGGTTTTTGGACCACTTTTAAAATTTAATTTCTCAGTTCCCACTTTCTGCCTCACCCTCTTGGGTCAGTCATCTAATATTTTCCTGGCCTCTGGCATGATCCTAAAATAATGCTCAATTAGTTGTCAAAGCCAAAATTTGGACTGGCCAGTGGGGAAAGTTCCATGTGGTCACAGCAGGATGGTGTGGCAGCAATTCTGGTTACCTTAAGTTCAAAGAGCACGGCCAAGCAGGGTGACCTGAGGTGTATTTCAGTGGACAGGACACTTGTCGTTTACAGATTTGCCCAGGTCTCAGTTGTAGCCACTAGCTTTATCCATTAGCCACCACCAGCCTTTACCAATGCTACCACGGAGGAACAGAGCTACAATCTGAGTTTCCCGTGCTAAGTCTTTCCTGGCATCACTGTAGCAGTTGCTGCTGATGCTGTGCCCCTATCTCCTTGGCACTGGGAACACCTGTGACTCTCTGCCCGAGGGCGTGTTTTATGGTTGCGAGGCAAACTCAGTCTGAAGTGCTGAAGAGTTAATGCCCCCAACGTAGCCCACAACCAACGACTATTGGGGAACTGGTGGAGAGGTACCCCAGCTTTCTTAACCCTCCACTGGACTAACTCTGAAGCATATTTTATGTGGTCTCCTAGAGTTTCCCAGTAGGACTGAGCTCCAGGTGCCTATGGCAGCAACCGGTTTGTTAACACACCATTAAGTGGCTTTCTTCCCTTCTTTCTCTCACTTTTCCATCCTCCCGGTGATGCTTCCTCGGATCACCTTCCAAAGAAACCACTCGCACCCAAATCCTTGTCTCAGGGTCTGCTTACAGAAGTATCCGAGCTAAGAAATCTATTTTTTCCTAATTATACAATGAAGTAGAGAAATTACCCCTGAAAAATTGGTAAAGGAAGGAAGAAGCAATGACAGAGGTCTATGTATTCCATGGAACAAACAGTGGAGCTCCATGATAGAGATTATGTATTATTCTAGACTTATGCTGTCTGATATGGTGGCCATTAGCCACATGTGGCCACTGAGCACTTTAAATGTGGCTGGAGCAACTGAGGAAATAAATTTTCAATTTTATTTAATTTTACTTAGTTTAAATTTAAACAGCCACGTGTGGCTAGTGGCTACTGGATTGGTCAGTACAGATTATGGAAGACTTTCATCATTGCAGAAAGTTCTATTGGGTAGCACTGGTGTGGAGCAAGCATAGGAAAAACTTTTCTGTTAAGGGCCAGATAGCATTTTAGATGCTGTTGGTTATGTGATCTCTGATACCACTACTCGGCTCTGCTCTTGTAGTGTGAAATTAGCCACAGACAACATGTAAATGAATGAGCGTGGCTGTGTCCTAATAAAACTTTATGGACACTGAAAGTTGAATTTCGTGTAGTTTTCACACATCACAACCTATATTATTCTTCCTTTGATGTTTTTCCCCCAACCGTTTGAAAGTGTAAAACCATTCTTAGCTAATGGCACGGTGCAAAGGGGTGGTGGGCCATCGTTTTCTGGCTCTTGTTCTAGATAACAGGATGGTTAACCATGCCAGAGGGAATTATTATTAAGATAGCCCAATAATATAGTGTAGATGTGACATCATTGACCAAAACACCAACTGAGCTGATCACTCGGAATTAAATCAGCCTTTGAAGACAAAGCTTAGTTCGGAGTGTGTGTTACTGTCAACTGAATTCAGCAAAGAGAAATTATTTTCTAATGTTTCCAAGGCTCCTTCCACGGTGGTCACAGACTCATCAGGCTGGTCTTGAGCAGACCGTGGAAGCCCAGAGTGTTTCTGTATCACTCCCCTCGCCCGTTTTGCTCCTCACAACAGTGCTCTCCCCACACAGCTGAACGCAGTGGTGTTCTCTGACCTCTTGGTTTCCATTCATTTGCCCTGTCTGCTACATTTCTTTCTCCACCTCCTGCCCTTGCCACAAAGATCAATACTTAGGTCTGGCAAAGATTCACTCAAAGCTTTCAAATGGTTCCCAGCATGATGAAAGGTTACTTTTCAAAAACACAGTGTTCTCAGAATACGAGGCCATCAAAATAGCTAATTTAATCTTGAGACACCAGGATTTAAAGAAGTGTTATCTGTACACCACAGACAATTCTTTCTTTTTGAGACCTGTTTCGGAGCCAGCTGAAAGCAAGCTGGGGGAGGCGATGGGAATGGGACCGGGAGTGTTTCCAGCTGGACAATGTAACACAACAGTTCTTCACTGTAACTCAGCAGAGAATTGGCCACATCAAGCTAAAGGATCAAAAATGAGGTACCTGGCAGGGATCAATAAAGCAGTAGGGGAGAACCGTTTCTGGAAAAGACTGAGCTATCTGCTCAGTCAGCTCTCAAGAGCTCCCAGAAGAAATGATGGGCACTGACATTTTGTCAGTTCTGCCAACAGAGCCCAGAAACCCAGCTGGTGCCTCTGATGCTAGCTCTTGCTGCAGAGTCAAAGGTCTTGAGGCAAGGAGAAGCAGGTTTTTTTGCTTCCTTTTAAAAAAATGATGCATGGTGTTTCAGAAGAAAAAAAAAGTTGTAAAGGTAATATCCTCTTCAACTGAGGTTTAAAACAGCCACTGAAAGCTCTTTGTAATCAATAATATAGATCTCATTATGGGGCCTGCATTAAAGAGGTAGGAGCTATGTTAACTTTACAACTTCCTTGTGGGAAGAACAAGCAGAGATGGGCCACGTGTGCTTTTGTCTCTCAGACGGAATGCACACACTACAGCAGCAGAAGTGTGAAGCACCTGGAGAGTACTTCCTTGACCCATCGTGGTGTTGCCACTCACCTCTCACAACTATACTCGGCTTCTTCAACAGGTGGGGAAACGGAGCCTCGGAGAGGCCTATCTGGCCAAGTCTCTTGGTGAATGGATGGTGGAGGCAGGCTGCCATTCAGGTTCTACTCCCGATTCCTTTTTTTTTTTTTTTAAAAAAAAAAAAAAAACCTCATGAGAGACACACACAGAGAGAAGGAGAGAGAGGGGCAAAGACACAGGCAGAGGGAGAAGCAGGCTCCATGCAGGGAGCCTGACGTGGGACTTGATCCCAGGTCTCCAGGATCATGCCCTGGGCCAAAGGTGGCTCTAACCCGCTGAGCCACCCGAGCTGCCCTCTACTCCTGATTCCATGGCAGCCCTAGCCTGCTCTTCCACACTGGGGGGCAGATTCTATCTTGGGCGGTGCTGCGGATGGGCCTGACTTTGGTGCAGGTGCTAGTAGAGGCCGTGGGCAGACGTAAAGAGCCCAGCCTGGGTGCTCCCCAGCTCAACCCTCAACACGTTACAGGGAATCCATAAACAAATGACGCCGCATTCTTTGAGACCCTTACCGAGGCCAGATGCCCAGAGTCACTGTTCTACTAGCTGCCAATGAGTTTACCCCATACCTGTGCCAACGAGATCCCCTATTCCCAGGCCAGCCACAGGTTTTCCCTCATCTCCCTCCAATCTTTGGCTCAAGTACACCCAACAGGTTCCTTCACACTTAAGAAAATGATCTGCATGGGAAAGAATTAAATATCTCTGGGTTTTTCTTCAATATAGGTAAACCACACCATGGACAGTGGGATTGTAGAGTCTAGAAGTAGGTAGTGTTTAAAATTTTTCACACTAAGCATGTTTTTTTTTTTTTAAATGGAACTTGTTATTTTGAGATTATTGCAGATTCACATGCATTGCAAGAAAAAATTAAGAATTCCTATGTGTCCTTTCCCTAATTTCCCCAATGGTGCATCTTGCAAAACTATGGTACAATTGTATTTATTTTGCAAAAAGTCTTTTTTTTTTTTCTTTCTTCACGTCGTGGTGATTTGATACACCTCTACCTTGTGGAAGGATTCCCTCCACCTTGTTAAGTAACATAACCATCACCTCACATATTTATTTTTTTTCTTTCTTGGCAAGGACATTTAAGTTCTTCTCTAGCAGCTAACTGCCCTTAGACAATATAGTGTTATCAATGACAGTTACCTTGTTTCACGTTAGATCCTCTGGCCTATTTATCTTACTGCTGAGAGTTTCTAACCTTTGACCAGCTTCTCCCTATTTTCCTCATCACTCGGCCCCTGGAAACTACTTTCCTATTTTGTTCCTATGAGTTTGACATTTTTCCTTTTTATTTTTTAAAATATTTTATTTATCTATTCATGAGAGAGAGAGAGAGAGAGAGAGAGAGAGAGAGGCAGAGACACAGGCAGAGGGAGAAGCAGGCTCCATGCAGGGAGCCCGATGCAGGACTCGATCCCGGGACCCCAGGATCAGGCCCTGGGCCGAAGGCAGGTGCTCAACCGCTGGGCCACCCAGGTGCCCTGAGTTTGACATTTTTCAGATTCCGCATATAAATGGTGCCATGCAGTATTGGCCTCTCTCTGCCTGACTTCACTTAGCACAAATACCCTTGTGGTCGGTCCATGTTGTCATAAATGGCAGGATTTCCGTCTTCCTATATTAACTTTTATAGAAAATGAAAAACTGTTCATTGCCAGAGGGGGCAGAGACAAGGGGGGGGCAGTGGGGGTGAAGGCCAAGTAGCAGGGATGGGACTGCCTCCTCCCGGGAAGGCAGGAGAGGGGAGAGAAGAGGGGTCCCGGGGGGGGGGTGTTTCCCTCTGCCCGGGGGCGTCCGGCCCTGTGCTCCTGCTCCGCTGCAGGAGCAGAGAAGATACGGGTATTTTATTTCATTCCCATTTGGGGAAGGAGAGTCTTCCTGGTTGGAGCCCTGTGAACGGACTCCCCACTGGACAGAAACAGGAATGGGACCGGACTTCCGCTGTGCTGCATCCCCGTCTCCCTTTCCAGGCCTTTCCTCCACGTTCCAGCCGGTGGGTGCCGTCCTGTAACCACATCAAGCCCAAGTGGGGGCCGCGTGGCAGACCAACTTTGGGCCGCTGAGCTGCTCAGTACTCCCAGTTATCTTCTAAACTAGATCTCAAGAAAAAAAAAAAAAGAAAGAAGGAAAGGCCTACTTTCTGTAATTTCCTTCTCTCCTTCATCTTCACACAGAATATTTCATTAATTCCTCTATCAAAAAAAACTTCCTTTATCATTGTGATATAAGA
The DNA here is from genome assembly GCF_018345385.1 of Vulpes lagopus. Lineage (NCBI taxonomy): Eukaryota > Metazoa > Chordata > Mammalia > Carnivora > Canidae > Vulpes > Vulpes lagopus. Next base: position 16,385,050 of record NC_054848.1, read on the forward strand.
GGAACCAAAGATAATGCAGCAGCATTTTCGATTTTAATTCTCAAAGAAGACATGCTTCTGTGTACCACTTGCTCATCGTTAGTCCTAAAGCAAGAAAACATTTTAAAAGACCATAATGGATAACTTTACTTTTAGATGCTACTTGAAGTATTACTCATCTCTGATAGCATTTTCTTGTTTATAAGACATAGAACTATCCCTTCTTGGTATATAAATATGCTGAATAAATATTCCCTCTTATAGGAGGGTCACACTGGATAAGAGTCAGCCAAGAAGCTTTATTCTGATCTATTTTTGTGGGTTTATTCTACACATTCTACATTCATTTTAATGTGACAATTCCCCTGTGGTTGAAAATAGGATATGCTTGTTCTTCCTAGAATCGAGGGACACTAAAATAAATTTGACTTAAATAGATCCACCTGAAAAAAATGCACCAAGCTATCCAGGGATGGCACCATAAGAATGAGATTTTGAAGCAAATCATACTACATACCCTTTTCTACCAAAATCCAATACAGATGACATAATAGAAGACGTCAGGGCATTCCACCCCAGGCTCTGGAAATATCACCCTTGCTCAATAATCACAAGTACAGGAACCCACCCCTCTCTCTTCACTCATCCCAGTTTGTCTTTCCCTAGTTCAGGCACATAGTCACCCACAGCACTGGGGTGGTGAGAGGCTCAATTTAATTTGGGGTTGAGGGAAAGCACAAGACCCAGGGCAACTACCTTAATTTATGGTATCCTGTGAACAATTCTGCTACGGATTCCCAAATTAAGGCTTTCAATCCACTTTTCTTAACCATTGCCTGGAGCTTGTAGGTAAATCGCAGGGAAATAAGGAGAAAATAGTTGTATCAGTTAGGACTACATTGGATTGTATATAATAACGACTTTGTGTAATGTAATAAAAATAATAACTCTAGAGGTAGCAGTACGAGATGCCACCAGGGACACAGGTTTCTTTCATCTTTCCATTCTGTCATCCTTGGTCTGTAGCTGTCATCTTGAAGGTTGCAGGATGGCTGCTCCACCTGCAGACACATGCCCACAGTCCAGGGAGGAAGAAGGAGAAGGAGGAAGAGAAGGGCACTGAGTTTGCCCCTTTCTATCGGGAGAGCAATAGCTCTTGGAGAAGCCTCACTCAGTTGACATCTGCTTACATTTTGCTGGACAAAACTGGGTCACATGGACACTAGCTGTAAAGGAGTCTAGGGAGGGATTTTTAATGGGACACATTATAACCCTGAACAATAACAGGCTCCGATCAGTAGAAAAGCACAGAGAATGGAATGACAGCCAACAGTATCTGGCAAAAAAGTTAAGACAGTATCTGTCCCATGTCTACAAATTTGGTGGGTCAAAAGAGAGACCTTGGACTCATGCTCTACAACTTTGGGAAGACATGCAGAGCAGCATAATGCATAGCATCTAGAACGAAGTCTTTAGACTATCGAACACGTGTATTTGAGTCTTAGCATGCCTTGTTATCAACTTTGACCTTGAATAGATCATTTTGTTTCTGTTTTCTCTGGAGTGCATTTCTCATGCCTACAGGAGAGGGCTATTTAAGGATCAAATGAAATCATGTTTTCACAATGGCTTCCCTCCATTCCCCGACATTACAAATCCCAGCACACAGACCAGGCCCCAGCAGGCACACTCATGCTTTCAAAGCGGAGAGCAAAATTATCAGCAGCTCATACACAAGAGCCGATTTAGATAAAGCAAAGCAATTCACCTTTTACTTTACATTCTCATGTCGTGTGAAGTCAATTAAGTGATGAGACATGATGAAATAGCAACAGCATCAGCCCCGCAAAGTCCGGTCTCTGCATGTTTTGCAGATGCCATGCAGAAAATGTTCACCTGAAGATGATGAAAGGGCTGACCTCCAAATGGGCTCAGAGACCGTGAAGTTCGGAACTTTCCAGCAAATAACAGAGACCTTAGTTTCTAACAAGACTGTGTCTAACAAATAGGACATAATGTTGTGCTCAAATTAAGGGAACAAACAATCCTCAGCAGCTTCTCTGCAATTTTTGAGAATGACAATGGGATGGACAGAACACTGTCCAGGAAAGCCAAAAAATTGATGTGAGCTTTGCAACGGCCCCAGTGGCTTTGAGCCTCTGAAACACATTCTGTACTCAAATACACAAAGAACCTTCCTTAGACTGCTTAGATATTTGACCATTTCTTTATTATTTTTCTTTTTTTTCATTTGACCATTTCTAAGTTCCATGTATCTTGACATTTCTGCTAAAGTAATCTTTTTTAAAAGAAGATTTTATTTATTCATTTGAGAGAGAGAGAGGACGCTGGGGGTGGGGGGCGGAGGCAGAAGGAGAAGCAGGCTCCCCGCAGAGCAAGAAGCCTGAGCAGGGCTCCCTCCGAGGCCCCTGGGATCATGACCTGAGCCCAAGGCAGGTGCTAACTCACCGAGCCACCCACGTGCCCCTCCACCAGAGTGATCTTATTCTATATCACAGTTCAGGAGATGAGCTTGCTATGCGTTTTAAGGAACAAACATTCTTTGACAGCATCGTTAAATGATTAAAATAGATTTATTGTTTTGAATAGTCTCGACAAAGTGTCCCATGGCTAAAGAATTGCATCTCTGGGCTGTGAACTCCATAATCCCTCCACAGTAAAGAACGATTATGCCGGAGCCACTATCTGTGGTCAGCCACTAGCTAAACACCGGTAAGCTGCTCTAATGGAAGTCTCGTCATAGTGCGTGTCTGTGTGTCTGTCACGCCAATAAATTACACTGTGTTCAAGGGGATTGGCTTGGTCATTTTGAAGGTATCCAGGGCAGGATCCAAAAACTGCATCAAGGAGCAATGATCGGAAAAAGTAGGGATGTTTAAACTAGGGAAGCAGAAACTAATGGGAAATGTGATCGCCGGCTTGAGAGAGTTAAACGGCTCTCAGATTCGAAAGAAACCATGTTCCTCTATATTGCTTCAAAGGTCAGAAGTAAGACCAATGAATAAAAGTTGCCCAGGGAGGGCATTCAGTTCAGAATGGTAAGAAAAAAATGGTTCCAACAAGGAAATGAGCAGCCTCATAAGAATTGAGTTCCTGTGTATTAAATATCCATCTAGAGGCATGGTGATCATCTGTCAGGGATATTGCATTAGGTGGGAGGATAGAATAGATTAATCTAAACATCTCTTCCAGCTCTGAGTTGCTTCTAACACTCACAGTGCTTGGTGAGTCTGACTTTCCAAATTCAGAAAGAAAACATCTCTCAATCTAAATCCGAGATAGAAGCCAAATGATATTCCTTTGTTTGTAGTACATTTTAGGCTTTGAGGATTTTAGAGGATTACTGTCAGGGTCATTGTATTCTAGTAGCACAAATAAGCTCTCTTACAGAAGTACCCAGAGCCCTTTGAGAAAGGCTACTCTGTTTTGATGAGCTTTTGGTAAGTGTTCCTCTTTATCATGTGATCCGGAGACATCAAGGTCAAAGTCACAGTTCCAAAGGTGTGGATACCAAGAAACAAAGGATTTTTTTCCATCCACGGCTCACTTTTCCATGCCCACGTTTCTGTCTGCTACTGCTACTCTGTGCTCTGAAGAGAGAAGGTAGGGGGCACTTTACCTGCCAGGGTTCCCATATATTACCCCCTGGCTTGTGGCTCCCTGTCCCAGATGTAGGGCATTCTCTCCTGATCTAGAACTTGATCTATGATACACCAGGAAGGACTGGATGAAATAGAGGCTAGAGGCTGTCTGTCAGCTCAGGATCCAGACTGTGGCCTTGCTCTCCCCTCTCCTGCAGGGTCAAAATGTTTTTGCAGAAGCTGAAAGGATACCTCTCATCAGTAACATTAACATAGAACGCCAAGCACCACGTGTCTTATGTGTGTTTTTATTGCATGTGAGTATATGGCATCAGCACAATATAAAGGGCATAAGTAACCTTGTCTCCTGCCACCAAAGAAGTGAAGGAGGCTAAAAATCCTTTAGTGGTCTGAGACCGATCAATACTGAACTCTTAGGCAGGAAATTGTGGTGCTCTCACACAGAAAGCTCCTCAGACATCACCCGCACCAGACTTGGAGCCAGACATCCTGACACAGGCTAACATAATGGCTCATAAGCGGTGAATGGCTCCTTAAATTGCAGCCTAAATTCTCCCACAATATCTCCAACTCCGAAGCCCCTTTGCAGAGGAAGCCTGAGATGAAAGAGCACTCAATATTTCCAAACAAGTTTTAAATTTCCTGATTTGGGTGAATTACATTCCAGAGAACTAAGAGCATGCAAATGAGATGACGGAATCATTGTTTATTTCCTTGGGGAATTGGCAACATAAAAAGTCACAGAAAACTGAGACAGGAAGGTAGAATTCCCATTTTCAAAGGATGGAAGAGGATAGCTTTCACATAGTATGCTTGGGTGAACTTGATATTGGTTTTCAGAAACGTTCTAGAACACATTATCCAAAGTATAATTTGCATGTACTTAGAGAATGATGTAGCAGTCTCTAGGACCCAACAGGAGTTCATGAAGAAGTCAAAAGAGACTAATTTAAATCTTTCTTTAATCAAGTCATTAGGTCATCATGAGAAGCCAGAGAATGAGGTAAGCAATATATACATATATGTATATATTATATATATTTAAAGACCCATCTCTATAGAGATGTAATTTACAGAAAATAAACCACACCCATTTAAAGTTTATAGCCTGTTCCTCCTTGCATGGAGCCTGCTCCTCTCTCTCTCTCTCTCTCTCTCTCTGTCATGAATAAATAAATTAAAAAAAAATCTTTAAAGTTTATAGCCTGTTCAATTCCACACATGAGTAAAATTATATGGTATTTGTCTCTCTCTGACAGACCTATTTTGCTTAGTATTATATTCTGTAGCTCCATCCATGTCATTGCAAATAGCAAGATTTCATTCTTTTTTATGGCTGAGTAATATTCAGTGTGTGAGTGTGTGTGTGTGCACCACATCTTCTTTATTCATTCATCAATTGATGGACGCGAGGGCTGCTTCCATGTCTTGGCTATTGTAAATAATGCCTCTATATATAGAAGGGTGTGTGACAAACAGGCAAAGGGAAAAAAAGGAGAGTAGGAGGGACAGAGAAATCAAGAAACAGACTCTGTTGGTGGCCAGACAAGGTGGGGGGTGAAGCAGGTGATGGGGATTAAGGAGCACATTGGTCCTGATGAGCACCAGGTGATACAGGGACATGTGGAATCACTATGGTGTATTCCTGAAACTAATATGATGCTGTATATTAACTAACTGGAATTAAAATCTTAAAATAAAAAAATAATAAAGTATATAGTCTGATGAGTTTTGACAAATGTGTACACCCGTGTAGCCATGACCATGGTCAAAATACAGAGCTTTCTATTCCCCAAAGGTTCCTTTGTGCCACTTTACAGTCAAACCTCCCCCAAGTCTTGGTCCCAAGCACGCATTAATCTGCTTTTTGTCACTCCAGATTGGTTTCATTTTTCTAGAATTATGTATAAACAATTCTGTGGTATATAAATTTTTGTGTCAGGCTTCTATTACTCACCCTATTGTTTTTGAAATTTGCCTATGCTTTTGGATGTTACTTTTAGTCCACCATGTGGATATACCACATTTTGTTTATCTCTTCACCTGTGGATGGACATTTGGGATTGTTTTTCATTTTGAGGTATTATAAATAAAGCTACCAAGAACATTCATGTGTAAGTTTTGCGTAGATGTATGTTTTAATTTCTCTTAGTAAGCAATGATCTCAATGCCAAAGACATTTTAACAGGTCTTATATGCAACTGTGAACAAGACAGAGATATGTGAGCCAAGTACACGAATTTTCTATATATACATATATGTATGTATATATTATATATATATGGTAACTTTATGAGTGCCTATACTTAGAGAGTGCTAATTAATGGATCAATGCCAACACAATGAGAGGTTTCTCCTATGGCACAGGGTTCTATCCTCAGTATTCTTGTATCCAGTATTCTCATCATGACTTACAGGTCCCAGATTATAAAATTTATACCTTCTGTGAAGCCAGAAGGATTACCTCATCAATAGCAGATTCAGGCTCCAGAAAAATCTTATGATGATTAAGTAATGCTTTTAAACAACTAAAATTAAATTTGACAGGGATAAATGGGAGGTATTTGTTATGATTACCAAGAAACAACTGTCCAAGTTCCGAGTGAAGGAAACGTGACTCAGTAGCATATGTGTAAAAAAAAATGGAAGTTTTCAGTGCATAACAGCTTCAGTGTCAGTTGACAGTCATACTACCAAAGAAACCAAGCTGATTTAGGAATGTATTAATAAATGTCATATCCAAATGAAAAAAGTAGTATTTCTTTTCTAGCCTGTTTTTGTCAGAGCACATGTAGAGTACTGGATAGAATTCCGAAACAACACAGTGAATGAATTTTTGGTCACTGGAGCTATTCAAATATGGATTCAATGACCTGGTATGTTACCTCACCTGTATAATGGAATAATGATACCAGTATAACTAGACTGAGGGTAATGTGAGTGAATATACCTCCGTTAAAATAGTCGTTGCATTTTATTAGATTTATTGACATTTTGGTATTAATTGGCTAAAGAATTCCCCAAATAAAGGACCACATCCAATTCATCTTATTTGCAGCATCAATTATTGTAACTAGCTCATGAAAAGCATTTAATAAATTTTTTTTTTGAGAGAGAGAGAGAGAAGAGTGCATGGGGGGGGGTTGTGGAGGGAGAGGGAGAAAGAGAATCTTAAGTAGGCTCTGTGCACAGAGCCTGACACGGGGCACAACCTCACAATCCTGAAATCATGACCTGAGCTGAAATCAAGTCTGATGCTTAACCAACTGAGCTACCCAGGGGCCCCAGTAAATGTTTTTTTTGAATGGGTAAATGAATGACTAGAGGTAGCATATAGGAGAACCACAATGAGATACCACCTCACACCAGAGAGAATGGGGAAAATTAACAAGGCAGGAAACAACACATGTTGGAGAGGATGTGGAGAAAGGGGAACCCTCTTGCTCTGTTGGTGGGAATGTGAACTGGTGCAGCTGCTCTGGAAAACTGTGTGGAGATTCCTCAGAGTTAAAAATAGATCTGCCCTACGACCCAGCAATTGCACTGCTGGGGATTTAGCCCAAAGATACAGATGCAGTGAAACACTGGGACACCTGCACCCCGATGTTTCTAGCAGAAATGTCCACAATAGCCACACTGTGGAAGGAGCCTCGGTGTCCATCGAAAGATGAATGGATAAAGAAGCTGTGGTCTATGTATACAATGGAGTATTCCTCAGCCATTAGAAATGACAAATACCCACCATTTGCTTCAATGTGGATGGAACTGGAGGGTATTATGCTGAATGAAATAAGTCAATTGGAGAAGGACAAACATTATATGGTCTCATTCACTTGGGGAATATAAAAAATAGTGAAAGGGAATAAAAGGGAAAAGAGAAAAAAAATGAGCATGAAATATCAGAGAGGGAGACAGAACATGAGAGTCTCCTAACTCTGGGAAATGAACAAGGGGTGATGGAAAGGGAGGTGGGCAGGAGGTGGGGGTGACTGGGTGACGGGCCCTGAGGGGGGCACTTGATGGGATGAGCACTGGGTGTTTTTTTTTTTTAAATCTTTTATTTTATTTTTTTAATTTATGATAGGCACACAGTGAGAGAGAGAGAGAGAGAGAGAGAGAGAGAGAGAGAGAGGCAGAGACATAGGCAGAGGGAGAAGCAGGCTCCACGCACCGGGAGCCTGATGTGGGATTCGATCCCGAGTCTCCAGGATCGCACCCTGGGCCAAAGGCAGGCGCCAAACCACTGCGCCACCCAGGGATCCCGAGCACTGGGTGTTATGCTATATGTTGGCAAATTGAACTCCAATAAAAAAAACTTTAGAAATGAAGAAAGCACAACATCGATGTTGTACTTTTAATTATTAACATTAATAAGTCATTCCTAAGTTGCCTGTCAATTCATTTTTCTCTATATTCATAGTTATAACAAAAATGTGTCCTTTCCTTATGAGGGTGCCTGGGTGGCTAAGTCAGCTAAGCATCTGACTTTTTTTTTTTTATTTGAGAGAGAGAATGAGCAGAGGGAAGGGGCAGAGGGAGAGGGAGAAGCAGACTCCCCACTGAGCAGGGAGCCTGACAGAGGGTTCGTTGCCAGGACCCTGAGATCATGAGCTGAACCGAAGGCAGATGCTTAACCAACTGAGCCACCCAGGGACCCAGCATCTGGCTCTTGATGTCATCTCAGGTCTTGATCTTAGGGTTGTTAGTTCAAGCCCTGCATTGAGCTCCATGCTGGGCATGGAGCCTACTTAAAAAAATAAACAAACAAAAACAAAGAAATATATCCTTACCATATGGCTTTACTGTTGAGTTCTTTCTATCTAGCAAGAAACAGATCATTTTCATGCTATATAAACTGTCCAGGAAGAGAAAAAAAAGAGAAAATCTTTCCCATTTATTATTATTACCGAATTTATTTTTAGGAAATTAAACTGATACTAAAACCTGACAAAAACTCAAAAACAAAAATTACAGTCTCAACTCAGTATGAGTATAATGCAACAAAATAATAAAGTAGTAAATCAAATTTAATAGCATATTAAAAGAATAACTCACCAGGTAACATTATCCCAGGGATATAAGGGTAATATAATATTAGCAAATATATTAATATAATGCATCATATCAGGATGACAAATAAGAAAATCACACAATTATTAAAATAGGTGCTGAAAAAAGGAGTGGTAATTCAATGGCCATCTCTGATTTTTTAAAGAAACTTTAAAAAGGAGAGAAAAACTTGTATAGTGTTCACAACAATATTATTCTCAGATTAGTAGTAAATATCCAGAGTTGTGATACCAAAATAATTATTATTTAACATTATTTTAGTAATCTGGAAAAACCAAAACCCATACCCCAAACAACAAATATAAAAGAGAGGTAATAAAAATCGATATGAAAGTAAGGAAGAAACCCAAATGAATCAACTAAAAATTACTATAATTAGCATAATGGCTAGGTAAAAGCACAAATGTACAAAAATAAATAGATCTACTCTCTAACAGAAATAACCAGTCAGAAGAGATTATGGAACAAAAAAATCCATTTGAAATAGGAACAAGAACATAAATACTAGCATAAACTTAATAAGAAAAGTTTAGGAGCTTTTGTAGGATATAAAAGAAGAGATTAATGAATTGAGAAACCATTATCTTAATAGATGGAAACACTCAATATTTTATTTTATTTTTCAATATTTTAAATATATCCTTTCTTATCGAATTAATATTTAAATTTGATGTAAACATAATAAACACACATTGGAATTCTTTGTAACCTGATAAAATGATTCTAAAGCTCATATGGAATAATAAATGACGAGAAGAGCTGAGAAAATATTTGGGGGGAAGATTATAGTAGCATTCCCATGACAGATGTTAAAACCTATTGCAAAGCTTCAATTACTTAAAACATTGTGATCCATTACAAACGAGACATCATATGACAATGAGGACAGGAACTCAATAAATACAAATGTTGGCTAATAGGGACTGCATTTAGGGGAGTGGGGACATCAGTTTCATGTCATATTTTACTGGATTTAAAAGAAATGTAATGCAGAAATACAAACCGTAAGATACTAGAAGAAAATTAAGATAGGGGAATTACCTAATAACCCCTAGATGGGAAAAGACTTTCAAAGCTCAAATGTCAGTGCTCGCTTTGGCAGCACATATATAAAGCTCAAATGTCACAGGAATAATCTCAAAGAAAGCAAGGTTAGATTTGATTTCAGAAAACGTGGAAACTTTTTTCTTCTTTAAAACCCTTGTGTGAAAAAAAAATAAAACCATTGTGTGGAGGGCTGACGTTCAGTAGATCACAGCAAGGGAGCTGCACTGCTACATCATTTAGCTGTTTTATGTCAAAAATTGAAAGGACAAGTGGCAAGATGAGAATTTTTCCCATAAATATAATAAAAGACTTACCACTAATTTGTAAAAGTGATAAGAAATACCACAAGAACCAGAAGAAAAAGTGGTAAATGGTGTGGACAGTTTACAAAAAGGCAAGGCAAATGGTCAGCAGACAGATAGGATAAAGTTAATCTCACTGGAAAGTGTAATCAAAGTGGAACCAGTAAATGCAATTTTCTCTAGAGATTTAACAAATTTCTAAAAGGATGAAAATACTCATTGTTAGCAAGGGTGTAGTGGCAGACACTCCTGCATTCTCCTGCTATGAGTGTGTACAGCCTTTCTGGAAGCAAGAGATATTAAAACCCTAAACATGTTGTCGTCCTTTAAAAAATGGATTCCTCTTCTAGAAATAATCCAAAATGCAGATAAAGACTTATGTAGAGAAGTATTTTTAAAAAGATTTTATTTATTTATTTATTTATTTATTTATTTATTTATTTATTTGAGAGAGAGAAAAAGAGAGCGAGTGAGCGAGAGAGCACAGCAGGAGGGAGGGGCAGAGGGAGAGAGAGAAGCAGGTTCTCCGATGAGCAGGGAGCCCAAAGCCGGGCTCGATCCCAGGACCCTGGGACCATGACCTGAGCTGAAGGCAGATGCTTAACCGACTAAGCCCACCCAGGCACCCCAGACTTAGGGACAGAAGTGTTGATTTCAGCATCTGTTGTAAGAGTCAAGAAAGGAAGCAATACAAATGTTCAACAGCAAGTGAAAAGTTAAGCAAATTTTGATACATCCATATGTCAGGAACATTATGTAGCCTTTAAAATGTGTGTATAAAGATTTTTAATGGCTTGGGGCAATGCTTATAATGCAAAAAAAGCAAGATGCAATTTTGTGTATATATATATATATATACATATATATATATATGTATATATATATATAGTATGTTTTCAAACATCCTAAAGTTATATAGACAACTGGGTAAAAGAAGATGCCCACTGTGTGAACTCTGTGTAGCAGAATTATGGAATATTTTGTTGCAATCTTTTTACTTCTCCATTTCCCCCCAAGTCCTTATAATGCACATATATTTCTCTTATTATCAGAAAAAATATTTTAAGATTAAAAAGTATTTTTCAATGAAGCTTTTAAAAGCTGTCAAAAGGAAGAAAGATAAGAATCATAATGTATCAAGGTTTTTTCACACTTTCTGACAGGTTCATTTTGAACATGTTGCATTTGAAATGCCAGTAGAAACCTGGTGAGCACAGCCAGTTGGCAAATAGAAATACTAGTTAGAGCTTGGAGGAGCAATATGGGTTGTAAATAAGTGCAGAGATATCAGCGTTTCCATGTTAGGTAAAATCACTAGTGGTGTAACCTTAAACAATTTAGCTCCTCTGGTTCTATTTTCTCCTTGATGAAATGTGGATGCTAATGGTAGCCAATAGGGCTGTTGTAAGGATAAAATGGGCTAATATAGGTGCACCACCTAAGCTGGTACATAAATGTTAGCTATTATCATTGTTAATTTTATTATCACTGATGAAAGTAACCCTGAGATAATGGTTAAGGCGAGAAAGAAGGCAGCAGCTGCTGTCAGAGCCTTGCCCATATCCCTCAGCTTTTTTTTTTTTCCCTCAGCTCTTAACATCCTGCGTATACCAGCTTGACTTCCAACTATTGGCACCTGCAACTCTGCTGGTGGGCAGGCAAGAAGTGCCAGGGAATTAACACAGTCCTCAACCAATAACTGATAGGATTGGTGGATGAAACTTTAGCGCTCTTACTTTACAAAGAGCAATTCTGAGGCATGTGTTCCACAGTGGGATTATGGTCCAGTTCCCCATTGTGGTAACTGGTTTGATATGACACTCTTTGTTGGTGGCCTTCCTTTACCCGTTCATCTCATCTCCCTACTCCCCTTCTGGGATCATCTCCCTAATGAATGATTTGCATGTAAATCCTTGTCTCAGGGTCTGCTTCTGGGAGGACCAAAATCAGGACAGCCAAGGATGAAACCTGGTCTACAATATCGTACCAGGGATGATCAGGGGAAGAGAAGCCCATGACGGGACTAGAGAAGGCAAAGATTGAGAGAGGCACTGGAGAACTTTGGAAAGTATGGTCTAAAAACCCAAAGTAAAGAAGAGTTTCCCAAGTGAGGTAGGAGGAAAGCATCAAATGCTATGGAGATGAGATGTAAAAAGAACTGGAAACTGTCCATCTGAGTTGGCATCTATGAGGTGCTAGGTGACCTCTGCCAGGAGATTTTTGGTATAGTGGTGGAAGAAACCAGATGGCAGTGGGTTGAGGAAGTGAATGGGAGGTGAAAAGCAGAGGCGCAAGTGTAGGCTATTCATTTAGTCTGTGAAGGGGGGTGGGGGAGAAAGAGACGGGGGTAGATAACCAGAGGCACACAAGGAAATCTTTAATCTCCCATCTTTAAGATGGAGAACTTGGGTATACTCTAGTTTGATGATGAGAGAAAAACAATGAACTGAAATGTGGTTGAAAAACCATATCATTCTTGGGATAATGCTTTAACCATCATCATATTCCAAGGGTTTCCCAATATTCTCATCTTCATCTGCACCCTTTTCATTGAGCACCTACTATCTGAACAGCTCTGCTTGATATTTAAAACAAAGAAGTATAAGACACAATTCTTGACCTCAAAGAGATTAGACTTCAGTAGGGGAAGTGACGTATCAACGTATGAAAAGGTTATTAAAAATATGGGATAGGACATGATGATGAGAGATGTAGTTAATTACTTTAGCGATTCTGAGGAAGATATGACAAGGCGGGGATAGGTTCTTGGGTTTGTGGTGTAGATGATTTGGCAGAAAAACTCACTGGGGAGAAGGGTTCAAAGTGGGAAACTTGAGAGAGAGGTAGACATTGGTAACAACAGATCTGGATGGAAGGGGTTTGAATACTAAACTAAATTTTAAAACTTGGATTTCACTTAGTGTGCAAGAAAGGGAGCCATTTTGAGTTTGTGAACAGAGTGAAAGCAGTGTTTTGGATAAAGTAATTTGAAAAAGGTGTGCAGCATGGTTTGGAAAAGAAAATAAAGGGAAGTAGGCTAGCCAAGTAGGAATGAGAATCAAGCTTGGACTAAGGGGAGAATGGAGGGAAGGAACGGACAAGGGACTTTTCATATTTTGGGTTTGTCTTATACCATCCTTTAGATTATAAGCTTCCTGTACTGTGCCTTGGTCATCACTGGAACCCATATCATCCCTCGAAAAAGGCCTATTACATACATGTGCCTGAATAATTGACTAAATGGAGTAATAGATGAATAAATCAATGCACATCAAATGAATGAGCATTATACGAGATGAACTACCAAGTGGGTTTTGGAGGAAAAAGAAATCAAAGAAGCACTGAGGATTTCCAAAAGTGCTTGACTGGGGAAAACAGTAGCATTTTTGATTAAGTTGAACGACACCTAGTAAGAGTTCAATAAGTGCAATCCTATGTATTTATATACCGTGGTCCTTTATGATATATATCATGTTTATTTTATATATTTATATCAATTATATAGTTGTGATATTTATCTTAGATATTTATACTATTGAAAGGAGACATATCTGGAAGGCACTTCGCCCTTTTGGTTGTCTAGCAGAGGGCTAACTCAGCAGGTCTGAGTTAACAAATGTTAGTGGCTAAGTTCCAGAAGCTCTGTCTTTCTAACCAGGCCACTTCGTCAGACTCAACCTTCTGTCATTACATAGTTCCTGAGAATTCCCTACTCCCCATGTTTTACAAATGCATAGGGTATAATCGGAGATGGAATCTCCCTTTTTGAATCCTGTCTGCCCAACCCTGCAATGGCCAACCAGTGTATGGGGTAATGAGAGCTTCAGGAATTTCTGTGCACTCTCTACTCCTCTGATTTTCCTTCAAAAACCATTATGGTATATTTACATCAGATGGCCTTAGTGTGTGTGTGGCTGAACCATCTAACATATTATGAATAATACATTACAGACTCATGTAGTTGAGATTGTAGAGGGAAAATGTTTATGAGGGAGATTTTAATTTTAGACATGATCCAGGGAGCTATCATTTGTAAAAATAAACATCAACCCAACAGAAATAATAAAATCCTATTTAAATCCATTTGTAAATACTTTAATTTTTTAAGAGAAATTCCATAAAATTTTTTGATGAAAATTAATCATTAAACATGAACTCCAGATCAAATCAGCTACCTCTTTATTGAATGCAAGCTTATGCTTGGCACTGTTTCATAGTTGAGAAACACAGAAAGAATAGAATTAGAAAATTACCGATTTTCAAATGCAAATGAAATAATAAGTCTAGAAAAAATGACAATCAATGGATGCTGAAATCATTAGGCCTGAGGTTCTCAACTTTGCTTATTGGAATCACTTAGAAGATTAAAAAACCCGTGAAAGCCCATGTCACATTACAGTGATTCTGATTTAAATGTATTGGGTGTGGCTGTGTGGCCCCATGATTTTGTGAATCTCCACAGGAGATTCTTTCTTTCTTTCTTTTTTTTAGAGTAATCTCTACACCCAATGTGGGGCTCAAACTCATGACCCCAAGATGAAGAATCACACGCTCTACTGACCAAGCTGGCCAGGTGCCGCATTCACATGAGATTTTAATGTGTAGCCAAGGTTAGGTAAGTAGGTTCTATGTTAGGTTATATGGTTTACAAAGCAGTACAGTGAGATATTTCCAGCACCATGTAGGAAGTCTCCTTGAAGAAAATTATTAAACCTAAATCTAATCAAGTCTCTAGCTAGACTTCCAATTTTATCAGAAATAGCAGTCTGATAGAAATCACAAGTAGCATTTAAAAGCATCTGTAGATATGTGAATCACAGTTATACAGAAATTATGTAAGGGACAAAGGAACAACTCAAATGGCACCAAAACAAAGCAATCAACCAAATCCCAAATGTGGGACATTCTATGAGACCCCAAACTCAGTTTCTCCATTACTGTAATGTTAAAACATACAAATAAAAATGATGGGGACTTGGGACACCTGGGTGGCTCAGCGGTTGAGTGTCTGCCTTTGGCCCAGGGCATGATCCTGGCAAGACCCGGGATCGAGTCCCACGGCGGGCTCCCTGCATGGAGCCTGCTTCTCCCTCTGCCTGTATCTCTGCCTCTCTCTCTCTCTCTGTGTGACTATCATAAATAAATAAATAAATAAATAAAGTTTAAAAAAAAGAAACATAACAACCAAATCCAGTGTGTAGGCCTTGTTGGATCCTAGGCCGGAGATCTTTTCTTTTCTCCTTCAGATTACTCTACTCTTCTTTCTGGCCTGAGACGTTGACCTGTGTGGATTATGCCTTTAAGCTCCCTTGGGCTCCGGTTTCTGGTTGGGTTTGGCCAGTGGAGAGCCCCAGGAGGAGATCAGAGTGAGGGAAGAAAGGGCGTCTGGGGCTGTAGTCCACTGGCTTTCTCTCTGTGAGGTCACCCGGGCTGGCTGGATCCCTCCACAAAAGGACACACTAATGCTCTCAAAGAGGCTTTCTCTATATATTCTTTCCTTCCAGGTTTGGTAACCTTGATCCTGTCCACCTTACTCCTTCACATTCAGCAGTGGTAACAGCTTTGCCATTGCAAAGATTACTGCATCATCCTCTGTGATCCCTCCATATCCCACAGTGCCTTTGTAAATAAACCTTCCTGAATCATCTTAATCTGAGAGTGCTGTTTCTTTCTTTTTTTTTAAAAAGATATTATTTATTTAGAGACGCCTTGGTAGCTCAGGAGTTTAGCACCTGCCTTGGGCCCAGGGCGTGATCCTGGAGTCCCAGAATCGAATCCCGTATTGGGCTCCCTGCATGGAGCCTGCTTCTCCCTCTGCCTGTGTCTCTGCCTCTCTCTCCCTCTGTGTCTTTCATGAATAAATAAATCAAATCTTTAAAAAGAAAAAGGTATCATTTATTTGAAAGAGAGAGAGAGAGAGAGAGAGAGAGAGGGAATGAAAATGAGAATGTGAGCACAAGCAGGGGGAGAGCGAGAAGCAGGTTCCCTGCTGGACCAGATGTGGGGCTCCATCCCAGGACCCCAGGATCATGACTCGAGTTGAAGGCAGACGCTTAACCACCTGAGCCACTGAGGCACGCTGAGAATGCTGTTTCTTGATGGGATTCATACAGATCCTCACTGGACCAAATCAATTATCCTTGGAGATAATGGAGAAATTTTGAATATTTACTAAACATTAAAAGCTATTAATGAATTATTGTTTATTTTGTGAGGTGTGATAATGGCATAGTTGTTATGTAAGAAAAAAAAACCCAACCCTTATTACTTAGAGATACATACTGAAGTATTTGTTGATGAAATAATATTCCTGGGAATTGTTTTATTTATTAAAGGTTTTATTTATTTATTCATGAGAGACACACAGAGAGAGGCAGAGACATAGGCAGAGGGAGAAGCAGGCTCTCTGCAGGGATCCCAATGCGGGACTTGATCCCAGGACCCCGGGATCACGACCTGAGCCAAAGGCAGATCCTCAAACATTGAACCACTCAGGTGTCGCCAGGAATTGTTTAAAACATACTGCAGAAGAAAGCTGGTCAGTGGGAAGGGAGGGAGGGAAGAAAAAAGTGGAGATGTGTAGGTGAAACAAGGTTACCAAAATGTTGAATGAAGGGTGATGGGTACATGAGGGTTCATTTTACTATTCTCTTGATTGTGTGAACAAGTGAAAATTTCTATAATAGAAGGTTAAAACAAAGCACCCAATCTCTCTTATTTTTTTCTTAGATGACATCTAGTTTGTGATATTTCATTAGAGAGACAGGTGTACAAAATTGGAATGTACAGCAAATGAGGATTTTAAGGGTATGTTTAAAGCGTGGCAACACAAAGATGTTTCTACATTTTATTCTTTTCCTGCAGAGAAGTACTGACGAGAAAGCCCGCATACATTTATTGGATGTAATTTTTTTTCTTTAGATGTTCAGATAGTTGCCACATTCTGTCAACATGCCTGTGAGCATCTGCAAAGGGAAGGACAGAGAAGAGGGTCTGGGGGCGGGGGGGTGGTTGTGGAAGAGCCGTAAGGGGACACATGTGCGGGGCCTGAGTTCCTGCTGCCTGTATCTTGTGAGCTACCCAGAGCCACCAGTCAGCAATCTCAGTGACAAAAATTTGCTACTGCCTGGAGCTTCTTCTTTGTTTTGTTCTTTCTCTGGTAATAGATATTAGTAATGGAGCAAATTTATGTATAAAAACTGTCATTATTTATAATCCTTTTAGGGGATTTAGTTGCTCCGGGGGTAGCTCAGGAAGCAAACATAATTTTTTCTGCAACAGATTTTGCCCTAACCCAAAGGAAGCAAGGTGCTGGATTGGTTCTACTTCAGTAGCCTTTCTGCTTCCCAAACACCACAGATAAGAGAATTTTGCAGATATTTGAGAAGAATGAATGAATACAAATTGAAAGACATACATATCTTGCTACCAAAATAAACTTCCTTTTGTATGAACCAAGTAGCACACAACAATAAGGGAAAACCAAGTGCAAAGAATGCTACTGTGTGCTCAAAAGTAAAACAAAATAAAAATAGAAGCCAAAGTATAATGTCTGTTGGGTTAATAAAATTGCTTTGTTTTCTTATGATAATAAAAGTTGGCAGGACTCCACTTACATTAAAGTATTTCCTGGCATAATGGTCTTCATTCTGCTTCCCCTACCTTCACTTTGCTAAGCTTATTTTATTGACATTACTGTTAATTGATGGTTACTATTTATAACCACAAGGCAGACAGATTAGGGAGGAAAAGTTGAAGCTTGTTTATAAAACAGCAAAATGCTGCTTTTAAATTGTAGTGTTAATATAGGAACCTCCATTCTCCAAAATAAATATACTATTAACACAAGAACCTCAATTCACCCAGGATAAAAGCTGTACTTAACTACAGCTACAATGTAAGTTGTAGTAAATATTGACAATAAGGATAAATACTGGGGAAAATTAGTTGACTCAAAGGTGTTTTAAAATACCCTTCTAGAACGTGTCTGAAAGAAAGCCTCTATCTCCATATTATTTCTCTATTAGGTATCATTTGCAAATGTTCACTAGGATATGGGGCTGGGTAATTTAGATTGAGGCATCTGCTGAAGTTAATAGTGTAAAGGTTCTTTTTTAAAAAGATTTTATTTATTTATGAGAGACAGAGAGAGAGAGGCAGAGACATAGAGTGAGAAACAGGCTCCCTATGGGGAGCTCGATTCGGAACTCGATCCCAGGACCCTGGGATCATGGCTCAAACCAAAGGCAGACACTCGATCGCTGAGCCACCCAGGTGCCCCTGTAGTGTAAAGGTTCTGAGAGCACAGACTTCGGAGTCAGTCTGCCAGGGCTCAAAACCTGACTCCACGATTTTATATCACTGTTGTTGAGTTACTGGATCTCTCCAAAATGCTGACTTAAATTCCTCATATGAGAAATTGGGAGGGCAAGAGGGGGGTGTTGCAAGAATTAAATAAAGTAAATAACTTAGATGATGTGACTTTAGATCTTTATGAAGGGACACAGTCCAGGAAGGAAAGACCTAAAACGAATTACTTTAAAGAGCTAGCCACTTCGTCATTCACAAGATAAAACTATTATTTTGTCATCTGAAATAATTTACGGAACAAATTGAGGATTAGATAAATAGCTGACAAACTAGCAGGGCAAGAGAGATCAATCAGAGCGATCGATACGTCGAAACCAGCAGTAACTCTAGAGGCTGATCCCACGAGAAGATCTGCTCCTCTCTCCAAAAAAACAAATGGTCAATAGCACTGACATTGAAGTCATTTTGGCATCAAGAATTATGGAATCTCATCAGTTCAGTTAGTCATTATTTGGGATCAGCAGCTAATTTGAAATTAATGTCCCATATAAGAAATGCTGGACATTCAGGCTGATTCTGAATCCGGAATGAAGTCATCAGGGCAACTCTGAATGTCCTGCCATCATTATTTCATTGAACTCAAAGGTGGGTTAACATTGAGTCAAATTACGCTAATATTTGAGCACAAATCCCAAATGAATCCTAGTTCACATTAATTTTCAAGTGCTGCATTCACTCTGCCTTTCCACATCACGACCAAGCCATGATTCAGAGGCAGTCCACTGATGAGTCATCCTCTGCTGATATTTGGATGGGCCAGAACGCCCTGCATGGGTTGATAAGGAGGAGGAAGAGAGGCCAAGGGCTTCCTCTGGTGTGACAGGCAGCGGCTAGGGGCCAGGATCTGTAGCCGGGCACCCAGGAGAAGGACCCAGCAAGCAACATCCCTGGTTCTCAGAGAACTCAACTTCCATTTGTCCTCTGAATGAGGTTTCCACGTGTCTGGAGGATGTATGAGTCCTTTGACAAACATGAAGGCTTCGTGGGCACTAAAAGATAGCACTTTTCCCTCACCAAATGGCTCTGGTCCTTGATGTCAGAGAAAGGGAAATGCAGAATAAAGAACACCCAAGATGCCATAGCTAAAAGTCCCTACAAGATCATGTATCCCACTCGGGAGCTAAAATACATCCAAACAAACAAATATCAAGGTCCTCTGAGAAAGAGTCCAGTTGTCTCAGATTCCAGCTTGGCATTCCCCCTTTCATCTTCCTTTCCCCTTCATCTCTTTGTCGCACTCTGCCCAGGGGCCCTGTCTCTGGGACTAGACCTCTGTCCATTCTACCTGAGTGCTTGCTTCCAAGTTCTACTCCCAGCCCGCCTTCGGACTACGCACGAGGCCAGTCTCTCTCTCACATTTATATATACTGAGAGGCTTGTGGCCTGTGAGAATTTCCCATTTCCTCCAGGGGTCACACATCTGGGTTAAACAGGTTACCTGCATAGTAATCAGGACAAGAGGCACTTTGTGGACCCCTAGTCAATCAGACAAGAGAGAGCACTCGCCACATCGGGTTCAGTGTTCAAACAAAGCCTGAGAGGTTAGGATACCTGGCTAGAGGAAGGCGAACCCTGGAAAGAGAAGGTTTTATAGCCTCCAGTTTGAATGGCCTTTGGAGTCGCGGTTCCAGTTTTTCGGTGACTACAAGGCATACACCAATGTCAGGGATGTAGGAAACTATGTCTGCGTATTCTCTCCTCTGTGCCGGCACTCAGCAGAGTACTGAGCCCACCACGGAGAGCTGGCAAATTATTTAAAAAAAAAATTTTTTTTTGCAAATTATTTTTGATATAGAGAAATAATCCATCATTGAGGTGATAGTTGGATAATAACTTCCTCGGTATGGAAACTAGACCAGCTCTACATTCTGTGTATTTACAGACGACAGCCTAGAGCAGCTCAAGTCAGTAACTTGTCACGGTATTGGGATGCCTGGGTGGCTCAGTGGTTGAGCCTCTGCCTTCGGCCCAGGGACTGATCCTGGAGTCCCGGAATCGAGTCCCGCATCGGCCTTCCTGTGTGGAGCCTGCTTCTCCCTCTTCCTGGGTCTCTGCCTCTCTCTCTGTGTCTCTCATGAGTAAATAAATAAAATCCCTAAAAAGAAAAACTTGTCATGGTATTATGTGACTTAACTCCTGCTGTCTCACAAGCCACCCCAAATGTTGGTGGTTGAAACAAGTATTTATTATTGCTCACAAGTCTGCAGCTGCCTGGGGTTGGCTGATTGGGGCTGGGTTCTGCTTGGAGGCTCAGCTCCGTAAGTCTCTCGTCCTCAGGCACATTCTTCTGGAATGGCCCACCCATGAGAGGACAAGCAGAGACATGCAAGTTTCCTAAGGCTGAAGTTTTCACTGCTACCCTGACACCTCTGCCCACATCCTCCACGGCCTAGCTCAACGACAAGGGGCCACAACATATATATACTCCGCCTTTATTTTATTTATTTTTTTTTAAAGATTTCATTTATTTATTCATGATAGACATAGAGAGAGAGAGAGGCAGAGACCCAGGCAGAGGGAGAAGCAGGCTCCATGCAGGGAGCCCGATGTGGGACTCGATCCCAGGACCCCAGGATCGCTGCCCCGGGCCAAGTGCAGGCGCTAAACCGCGGAGCCACCCAGGGATCCCCTATACTCCGCCTTTATGCAGGAACTCCGAAGTCACATGACAAAAGGTATGATACAGGGAGGAATGAACACTTAGGGCTAATAATGCACTTCATCAGACTTACAGTTTCTGAGAATGTGGGAAATTTGACCACAGAGAAATAACTTTGTTGATGTTAAAATAAGAATGACTTTTCGAATGACATCGGTTGCAACATACTCATTTTCTCCAAAGGCTCATTCATTAAGTTCTTACAGCTTCTGGGAGGACCACAGTGGTTGAAACTAAAATTTGCTATGCGTCTTATGAGAGAGAAGTGGGGGAGCTGGTTTTGTATTGCTTTCCTCCCCTCCCCACTCCACACCCTGGGGAAGGCGGAGAAACGAACTTACTCATCCAGAGAAATGGGTAGAGCTCGCAACCCCAAACCTTGTAAAAAGTTCACCTGCTAGATTAACTGTACTCGCTTTTCTCCAGACTTCAGGATTTGCTTAATCAGAAACACGTGGCAAGCTAAACCTTTGAAGTGTTTCTGATTTTTTTTCCTTAAAGATTTGATTTATTTATTCATGAAAGACACACACAGAGAGGCAGAGACACAGGCAGAGGGAGAAGCAGGCTCCATGCGGGCAGCCCGATGCGGGACCCGATCCCAGGTCTCCAGGATGAGGTCCCGGGCCGAAAGCAGGCGCTAAACCACTGAGCCACCCAGCGATCCCCTACCTGATCTTTTCCTTGTTTAATTAAGTCAATTTCCTTCATGGTAATTCAAAATAACAAGCTTATGTTTCTCAAATCAACAATTCTGTTGAATCTATAATTCTGATTTCTGAGAATTCTAACCAAAGCATCGAATGAAATGCAAAGAAAGCTTCTCTCTGCGGAGAGTTTTCAAGGTTGGCATTTTCAATTTCATGATAAGATACAATGTGAAACAAACTCTAATTAACACACCTTCAGAAACTTGGTGTTTTGGCCCTGGCAATTATACAGCTCCCTTGCATCTGGTGGCAATTAGAGTTTTTATATATACAGAGGGAAGATTTTTCTCCTACTGCTCAAATTTGAAAGCTCTGTGTTCTACAGGAAACGAGTGAAAATGGCCTATAGTGATTAAATAGGGGTTAGGATATTCAGAAATCCTGCAAAACCAACTGCGAGGGCAACATTTCTGTGAGAAGGAAGTTTATAAACCTCTCGTCTCATTCGTACACATAACATAACCGGTGCTTGCTTTCTGGCAGCATCCATGTTCTTCCCTTGAGAAGGATGCTTTCTGCAACAGCACACAAATTTCAAGTAATAGTAAAAGAACATCAAAGTCGTCCTTTAACAGAAAAACAAGCCAAATACCCACCCACTCAGCTCTTCCCAGAGCTCTTGACTTCAGGAAGATACACATGACTGCAGGAAGAAACTGATGCACTAAAGATCCTACTTATGTTACGTTTACAGCCAAACCCAGGGAGACAGCTAATGGGTGCTCTAAAAATGGTCATTTTGTCAGAGCTTTGGTGTCGATTACTAATTACACACAGGAAACAGTGACATCAAAAACCCAGTGACAGCACAGAAGCACCTGGCCAGGGCCTATGCGTGAGCACGGATGTTTGGTACACAGTTATATTTGGTTCCTGTGATTAAAACTCCTGGCATCATCAGCCAGCAGGGAGAATTAGAACTAGGCAGCTCTTTAATTTTTTTCCAGTTCAATATCAAAAATATATTCCCATGAGCGTAGCCATGAGGGATGAGGTAAACAATGATTAAAATTCACGAGAGGTTTATACAACCTGGCAGAGATATGAAGAGAATGCTGGTCCGAGAGTCAGAGCATAGCTAATAGCAAGAGCTAGAATGTAATTAATCCTGTTGAATATTTACTGCATGCCAAGTGCTTTCTGTAGAGCATCTCATTTGATTCTCTCAACACTAGTTGGAGATCTCATTACAAAAATGAGGAAGACCCAATTCCATGGAGGAAAAATTGAGGTTCAAGAAGTGGGGGAACTTGCCTACATTATAAAGGTTGTAGGTGGCAGGTGGATCTGGGCTCAGGCATTTCTGACCACCAGTCCTGGGCTGAATTACTCATCCTTTATAGGTTTGGGATTGCTCTCCCTGTTTCTAGGCTCATCCCCTTCCAAGCTGTCCTCCCCATTGTTTTGTAAATGCTCTACTCCTACCTTGAAATCTGACATGATGTCTTCAGAGCTTTCTGGATATTTTGATCTCCTTACTGCAGTGCACCAGGCACTTCAGGATCTGGTTAGTCCTCTGGTCTCATTTCCTGCCAGTGACCCGCCCCCCTACTTTGTTCAGGCAAAGTGTGTCATACGGTTCCTCACATCTGCGTCTTCACATATGTTGCTGTTTCTTCCCAGAATGTCCTTTTCCTCTTTTATTTTTCCCCTCCTGGCACAATTCCTACTCCTCCTGAGCTCAGTTCAAGCGTCTCCTCTCTCTCGAAATCTCATCTGGCCGCCGTGGGGACTGTGGTAGGCCACCCTCCGTTGGCCCCACGGTACCGGAGCTGTCTTTAAGGTAGCTGATTTGAAAGGTCACTTCCTTCTGAAGCACCTTCTAACTCTTCGGTGTCTCCTTGACCCGTGTGTCTGATAGGAGCGGGAGAGAGGGAGCTGGAAAGGTAGCAGGGCCAGGTGATTTGCTCGGGTCTCACTGCCTCCACCTAACATAGGCTGGTCCCAGCCCCATCCGCTTGCCCCCGGATCACAGCGATTGCCTCCTGACTGCTCCCTCTGCTTCCATCCTACAGGCCCTTCCCGACACACAGGCCATAGTGATACTTTTAAACATAAGGTAGACCACGTGGCTCCTCTGCTCAAAGCCCTGCAATGACTCCCATCTCTCTCGCAGTCCAAATCCAGGGGCTCATAAGGGCCTTTAAAGCTTGCCATTGGTATTTCTCAAACTTTCATGTCCATATGAATTACTTGGGGAATCTTGTTAAAATGCAGAACATGATCCAAATCCAGATCTCCAGGTCGGGGACTGGGACTGAGAGTCTGCATTTCTACCCGATGTGCAAGTGAAGCTGAGGCTGCTGGCCCTTGGGCCCCTTTCTGAGTAGTGAGGCTCTCCTGGGCCTGGTTTCCCGTCACCTCCTCACCACTCCTGTTCCTGTTCTGCTTGCTTTTCCACTCCAGCCCTACTGGCCTCCCTTCTGTTTAAAGAACACACCAGAAATGCTCTCTTGCCTTAGGGCCTGTGCATTAGCTATTCCTTTTGCCTGGAATGCCCTAGATATCCACTTGTCTGACTCGCTTTCTTCTCATCTTCACTCCAATCTCACCTTTTCAGTGAGCTTCACCCTGAACACCAGGTTTAATATTGCAACCTGCCCTCTATTGTTCCCAATGCTGGGTCCTGCACTCCCAAAACCTTTATCTTGCTCTTCTGTCGTTTGTTTTGTCTCTTGCATATATTTTATAACCTTTTAACATATTTTAAAAATTTACTCATGTATCGTATTCATTATTTTGTTATTTAGCTTTCCCCTAATCCCATAGCGCCAGTTCTTAAGGAGCTCCCTCTTTGTGTGCTGTGTTCACTGATGTTCCCCAAGAGCCTAAAACAGCTGGCAACAAATACTATTTGAATTTTGAATTTGAATGTCGTGGGCGAGTGAGAAGAAGAAATTAAGATAACGTGGCTGACTGCGCATCCTCCACTTTTCCCCAAGTGCATTTTGCTTAGCGCGTGGCATACGGATGTGAGCTATTGCTTGGCACATTCCAAAGGCTTTTCTTGGTCAAGATGCAGCAAAGCATGTTGGGCTTGAGACGTTTCAGGTTTCCCTTTGTTTCCAGAGGAGTTGAAATAAAATGTTATCTTTTTCTAATAAACTTGCCATTGTCTTCGGAGACAAGTTTCAGGAAGGAAATAAAAAAATAGTATTTCCAATTACTGTCTTCCATCTCACCCATGACTCAGACAGGTAAGTGCTTCTTCTGTACCTCATTGTCTTCAAATTTAGTAAAGCAGTTGGGTGTGTCTTTTATGATGGCACTTGATTCCCTTTTAATTCTACCACTTTATCCTCCTTCTCCCTTCATTTTTCTCAAACCTCCCACGTTACCAACCCTTAACCAGGCATTGTTTGACTGACATTACAGTCAGCAGTTTTATATAACTAGGATAATCTCAGGGAATAATGACACAAGCTAACTTCTCCACTGAGTTAGCTCTTGAATTGGTCTCGGGCAATATGCACAATATGCACAAAGATCAATAGATTGCCTCGATTCTTTTTTTTTTTTTGCCTCGATTCTTCATTGGGTTTTCTACTCCTCTATCCTCAAAACACTAATCTCTTTCCTAAATATTAAGCCAAATATCCAACCAGTTTGACTTATAAAAATAGTAATTTCATACTCAAATTAAATATGATTGGGGGGTTTCTTCCTCCCTTCAGAGAACAATCAATTCCTTTAAAAAGAAGCAAGGCTGTGGGTTCTAAAACAAACATATTTCTGGAAAATAGGGCACTTAGCCTTGCTGAAGGGAGCTCACTCTTGTTCTTGTCCCCATGTATAGTCCCCGTCCTGACATTATGGGCCTTCCTGGCAAGCTCTGGGCTGCAAATGAAGTAGAGCGGACAATAGATGAGTAAGGCTGGGGGTGGGGGCTTCCAGTGACCATTCACACTGGATAGAAATATTCTCAGTCTCTTTGCTCTCTCAGAAAAATTCATCCGTATATCCATTCCCCAAACCTTGTCACCAATCTTCTGATTTCTTTTTTCCCTGTAGGTCATGTTTACCCACTCAGGTCTTTATCCACTGTCAAGGAATGAGGGTAGATGATGACCTCAGGCCATCTTCCTTTCCAGACAAAGGAGACAAATGCTGCTTGAAATTAGATTGTGAGAAGATTTCTCTTTTTCGCCATCCTTTTGGGCTATACTTGAGTGAGGCGATGTCCTGGTTATCTACTGATGTGTAACAAACTATCCCAAATAGTGGTGTCATATGACTATTTTATCATGCTTATGGATTTGGTGGGTCAGGAATTCAGATGGGCACAGCAGAGATGGCACCACAATGTCTGGGGCCTCAGCTGGAATACTCAAAGGCTGAACTTGACTCCACAGCTAGGGTCTTTTGAGATTACAGTGGTTTCTGGTGGCTGTTGGTGGGATCACATCCAGGCTATTGGCTAGAACATCTCCATGTGGCCTCTCCATGTGGTCTCTCTGAGTACAGTGGTCTATGTTTCCTCACAGCATGAGCAACTCAAGAGAATGAGACAGAAGCTCTATCACCTTTTATGACCTAGCCTCAGAGGTCACAAAGTATTACTTCTGCTGTAGTAACAAGCCGAACCAGATTCAAGGGAAGGAACATAGATTCCCCACCTCAATGAGAGGAGTGTTAAAGGCAAATCATAAAGGAATATGAGGGATGGGCAATATTGTTACTCATAAACACTAGGTGTTATTAATAGGAAGTTCTAGACTGTTTTGTAGAATGCAAATTGTTGAAATAATTATTCCCAATGATTGATTTTTCGCTTACTGAACATTTTTAAAAAGATTTTATTCATTCATCAGAGGCACATACACAGAGAGAGGCAGAGACACAGGCAGAGGGAGAAGTAGGCTCCATGCAGGGATCCCGATGTGGGACTCGATCCTGGGACTCCAGGATCACACCCTGAGCCAAAGGCAGATGCTCAATCACTGAGCCACCCAGGCGTCCCTCACTTATTGAACATTTTAAAGCACAGCGGGATGATTTTTTTAAACTTTTATATGCCTTTAAGCATTTTTGTTCATTTTTCAGAATTAGAGTGATTTTTACCCTATTTATTTAAAAAATTTCTAATTATTTGAGGGCCTGTGTGTACAGGTATCAGCTGTCAGCTAAAAAAGTGGCCTTCCACCAAAGAAAATTAGGTTTATTATTCATTGAACTCAAAATACAACTAGCTACATTGATTACTGGTGACCCAAAGCCCATGAAAATTATATGAGGATCAATGTTTAGATATAGTTTTTTTTTTTTTTTTTTTTTTTTTTTTTTTTTTTTTTTTTTTTTAGTCTTTCTTCAAATCCGGGAAGAGATTTCTGTCTTCTGTGCAATAGTAAGGCAAATGTCAGATCAATCTGCCTTCAGGCCAGCAGTGTAAGCAACCTTAAGCTTGTCCTTGTATTCACATTGTGGTTGCACATGCTTTGTATTACAGCTTCCATCCTGACAGCAAACGCTGTACAAATGCTGGCCATATAATGTCAAATACAGTGAAGAAAGCTTGAAACGTAAAAATAAATGTTGATGCAAAGATGGTAAAAACATATTAAGTAGATTAAGTGAATAGTGATGGTTGAAAATGGAAAGGACGAAAAGGCAAAGGAGAAGGTAGACAAAATTGCTTTTATCACTGTGTTTAAGATTTGTGCAATTATCCTAGGTGGCACAGAAATTATAAAAACATGAACTAGATACTGCAAATATTAACTCTCACATAAATTTGCTTCTAGACAATTCATTTAGAGCTAGAGGCAAATGTAACACTTTATTAAAGTATTTTCAAACCGGCATAGCAGGAAGAAGAGGATGAGAATGACTTAAAAATAAAAAAGAAAGAGTAGTGTCTGTATGAAGATTCAAACTTCTAGAGGGGAAATGGATAAATATATTTAAAAACACTTAAAAGGCTCTAAACCCACTCCATGTTGTCTTGTTCGACATCCTATCTCGATGCTGTATCTCTATAATTATTAATGGTGTATCAAATTATCAATATTTAAAAAAAAACTTGGAATATTCAGTTTAATTTTTAATCAATTTTTTTCTTTGTGTTCAATCCAAACATTTTCAACCAATTTACTTTCCATCAATTAACCTGGAGCCGTGTTAGGTGAAATAGTGCCATAAATAAAAAGGGCTGCGAGATACAATGCCTAGCTTTGTTTTTTATAATTTATTTTAGGAGAAAATGTATGAAAAAATTTCTTAAGAATCAAATACCAGATCAAGACACTAACAGGGGATTTATGGCAAGGCTCTCTATGGTTAATTATTGAATGAATTGTAAACTTATGTTTCTTCTGTAATTACCATGATGATACAAAACACCAAGAAATTATAGGTAAAACATAATAAATATCCTTTTTTATACTAGCTGAGATAGCAGGAAACTAAGAGAATTCTCCCTACGAACCAAAACTGAAGAGAAAAACTGAAAAAGGATAGTTGTAGGGGGGCTTGAAGCTCCTGCTGCTCAGGGTTTGTGGGGGGGGGTTGTTGGTTTCTGTAACTAAGGGGATCAGGTTTTAACTGCCAGGTGGGAACAAGCAGCTACACTTCAGGCTAGAACAAAGCAGAAAGGAATGACCTCCAAAAGCTACAACCCTCAAAGGGCTATGCCACAATGAAAGGCTAGAACAGGAGCAAAAGTTATGCATTGCCAGCAAGACAAGCCCCCTCGTCCGTTCTCCAGGTCCCCTCACCCCTCAAAGGTGGGACCTTAGGTTTGCTCTCAGTTGAATTTCTGGTTCAAATACATATTACCTTTGTAGTTCAGTAAACTCAAACCCATAAAATGAACGGAAAAAGTGGTGCCCATCCCGTCATTCCCTGGTAGAAGTAAATGCCAACCATGTCTGGAGAGGCACATCCTCCACCCAGATCACAAAGGACTCCTGAAGACAAAGCCCCACTAAACATGAGCTCACCCTCAAAGGAAAAAAAAAAGGCATTGAGATATGCTGGCAACCAACACAACCAACACTTTGATTAGACCCTCCAGTCCTCCAAATGATGAGATTATTAAATATGTGCTATGAAGGATGACTAAACCTCCTTCAAAAAGGAGAAAAACATAATAAAATATCAAGATAATACCAAAATGACCAGGAAGGCTTACAAGTAAATCCAAAGACCTGATTTGGATGAAGACCGTAGTTATTAAAATACACAGCAGATAGATTAAATCACAGATTAGATAGAACTGAAGAGTAAATTAGTGAAATGAAAGATAGAGCTGAAGAATTTACTCAGAATGTAACACATTCTGGGAGTGTGGGAGGAATCATTTTAGATTGGCACAGAGGAAGCATCATGAAGGAGGCAGAATTTTAGCCAAGTCTCAAAGGTTATGTAGGAATAGGCAAATGACAGGCGTTCGCAGGGAGTGGCACGGCGGGAGCCACATTTCAGAGAGTACATTCAGAACTTCTTTAGGTCACAGTGAGTTGGCCACTTTGGCTGAAAGGGAGAGTTTGTATAGGGAGGTAGAAAGAGCACAAAGCCTGACTAGGAAAGTTAGGGCCTATGCCTAAAACCACAAAATATGCCAGTAATGACATAAAATTAATTTTTAAAAAGATTTTATTTATTTATTCATCACACACACACACACACACACACACACACACACACACATACACACAGAGAGGCAGAGACACAGGCAGAGGGAGAAGCAGGTTCCATTCAGGGAGCCCGCCGTGGGACTCAATCCCAGGTCTCCAGGATCACACCCTGGGCTGAAGGCAGCGCTAAACCACTGAGCCACCCGGGCTGCCCTAAATTGATTTTTTAAAAGACTAAAGCAGACATATAACATCTGATATGCTGACACTGTGGTCCTTTTTAACATGAAACACTCCAGCTTGGCTGCCCCCCCCCCCCCCGCCTCCACTGAGCATGTACTGCGCATATCTACTTAAGACGGAGGGGTCTTGAACTCACCTTCCTCCTTGCCTTCCCTCACTCCACACAGAGGTGCATCTCAAAAGCTTCTAGGTTGAAATCTGAAGGAAAAGAGAAGGTCCATGAAACTTGTAGTTGTGCCAGGCTGAGAAAGGTGCTAAGCAGTGTATAATACCTTTTCTCTTAAAAAAAAAAAAGGTTTTATGTTATCTCCTTAAATTAATGCCCCAAAGTATAGAAGCCTTTGTTATCTTTAAAATCCCTTTCAAATATGATGGTAAAATGAATCCCAGCACTGGAAATTTAATAAGACCTCAGAGGAGAAAGCAGATTTCAGATTCCCTAGCAAAGGATGAACTCCATTCCAGGTGGTTTATCTCCATTGCCCTCTTCACATGCCTTCCACCTATACTAAAGAATGTAACACCTAGCAACCAGGCGAGAGACAGATTCACCCTGGATAAGTGGGAAATATATCAGTTAAAATTTACCCATACACTCCTGAGCAGACAGATTTGCAAAAAGCTGCTCATATTCAGCATTAGCAAGATGAAATTAAATGGAAGGGAAATAATGCAATCATATTATTGCTAAATAAGTGGGTAGATAAATAAATAAATAATAGAAGGAAGGTAGCTAGGAACAAAGCAACACAGAAACAAATAAATTAATAAATTAATTAATAAATGGCAGAAGACCTCCTAAATCCAGAAGAATAAGGAGGATATTTCTTATATGTACTAAAAGTTATAAAAGACTGAAGAATATTAATTCAACAAAACAAGTCATAGACAAGATGGTAAGACAACAGAGTGAGAAGGGAGATTATAGAAGTTAAGAAATTTGCTTACCCTTGTACTTTAAACAAATCTATTTGAGACAGCAAAGAAAAGAATATTGAGGACTGAAAATAAGCATGGAAAAATATCTGAGATAGTCTCAAAATATGCAGA
This sequence comes from Vulpes lagopus, assembly GCF_018345385.1. NCBI lineage: Eukaryota > Metazoa > Chordata > Mammalia > Carnivora > Canidae > Vulpes > Vulpes lagopus. The sequence goes on from NC_054848.1 coordinate 16,415,677, forward strand.
GGTGAAAAGATGGAGATGATAGATATGGAAGATAGACAAGGTAATTCAACGTACTAGAGAATTGCGTTCCTGAAATGTAGAAAGACAGAGTTAGAAAATGGGAAAATATATTTTAAAATGAAGGTAAATGTAGGTAAAAGGAAATGGTAAGATCAAAAGGGATTCCTTGGATAAAGAAGATGTGGTCTATGTATACAATGGAATATTCCTCAGCCATTAGAAATGACAAATACCCACCATTTGCTTCGACGTGGATGGAACTGGAGGGTATTATGCTGAGTGAAATGAGTCAATCGGAGAAGGACAAACATTATATGTTCTCATTCATTTGGGGAATATAAATAATAGTGAAAGGGAATAGAAGGGAAGGGAGAAGAAATGGGTAGGAAATATCAGAAATGGAGACAGAACATAAAGACTCCTAACTCTGGGAAACGAACTAGGGGTGGTGGAAGGGGAGGAGGGTAGGGGGTGGGGGTGAATGGGTGACGGGCACTGAGGGGGACACTTGACGGGATGAGCACTGGGTGTTATTCTGTATGTTGGCAAATTGAACACCAATAAAAAATAAATTTATTATAAAACAAAACAAAACAAAACAAAAAACCCAAAAGGGATTCCTTCGTACCAAGGAGAAAAAAGACACAGAACTAACATCCAATATTAAATTTCAAGTTTAAAGAAAAAATTTCAAGTATGCAGATAATTTTTTTTAAAAGCAAGTCTTCTACAAGGTGAGGAGAGGGGAGAGTAACTAGATTTTCCTTCAACTTTTTTCCTATAGCTTCATTAGGGTTGCCCAATGCAGTAAATAAAAATACAGAATGCCCAGTTAAATTTTAAAATTTAGATGCAACATTTGGAACAGACTTCTAAAAAAGGCATTGTTCATCTAAAATTCATATTTAACTGGGAATCCTAAATTTTATCTGATAGTCATAAGCCGTGTTTAATGTCAAAAAGCAATGGAACAATGTCTGCAAAGTTCTTCAGGAAAGAAAATGGGACTCAAATCTATTATACCTAGCTAACTGATCCTTTGGTTAAATAGGCAACAGGTAGATTTGAGACAATCAGGAATAGAACCACTCAGTGAGGAAATTCTGCTAACCATGTGGATGATTAAAATAAAGAGCTTAGGAATGGAGAAGTCACAATAAAAAGGCTGCTGAATCTGGAAAGTTCTAAAGCAGTTTGATTTAGCGGATTACACATTGCTAGGTTTCTTTCAAAGTCTTTTCTTCTCTCAGTCTACCTTCTGCTGGTAGCATCATTCTCAGGACACTCTTCACACTGTAGCCTCCAGAAGCCCTAGACTGACCTTCTACGAGCTTGGCAACCTCTGTGTAAAAAAGGTACTTTTTCTTCAAAGGATTTCAGAAAAACTACTGGCCTGATCCTCATTTGCTTTTATTGGCTGGACTAAAGAATGAGTTTATGCATCCCCGGATCAATTATCATCACCATCAAAATAGGCTACTATTCTTACTGGCCAGACTGTGTCACATGGCACCAGGGGTGGGGTCAGCCCCACACTAATCACTGAGAGTGGGGGAGAAATGGCCCCCAAAGAAATTCAGGATGCTGTGACCAAAGGAAGGGGAATGGATCCTGAGCAGACCAATAGAGCAGCTATTTTGTACACTATATTGTTATTTCCCCAAATAAAGTGTAAACATCTTAAGAAAAAGAGCTCTGTGTTCTACTTCTTTTTATCTCACATAATGACTACCTCAGTTCCTTACTATGGTGAAGATATTTATTAATTTCATTAATTTCCCTTGACAGAACTTCCTTTATTTGTGATATGAGGAGGTTGGAATACTTGAATTTCAAGGTTTGTCCAGCTCTAATAATGTTCTATGAAAAATTCCGTGGAAACATATCATGTGGGGCCCCACATTAAGCATTTTTTTGTATACTCCATAGTAAAACACTTAAAGAGTTATGTGTAGGTATAGCTCACAATAGATTTTCAATTTCGGAAATGTCAAAAGTTTTACAAAGTCATATTGGATGACTGTATTCTTGTACGTTTTCTTCAAGTCAGTGATTCACAATATGAAGGAATAGTTTTCTTAATCACGCACAGGTCTTCTTTTCCTAATGTTCACATTTTTTTTGTTGTTGTTGAAATGTGTTTACTTTGCATCACTTCTAAGGCTCTAAATAAGAGAGTCTTAGCTTTATCCCTTCTCCTCCCACTCATGCCTACTTTAAAACTCAGTTTTGATTAATCTGTATCTCCCATTTTGCTCAGCCAGAAACCCTACCATCTTCCTTCCTCCTCTTCTCCGCATCCAATTGTCTACCACCACATCCTATTAGTTCTATTTTTCAGATACATTTTCGGTTTCTCCCCTGCTCTAAATTCTTACTCCCATTCTCGGTGCCATGGCTCAAATTCCTGTAGTTACGTCCTGTACATTTCTCCTATTGTACTTGTCATATGAATATATGGTGGTAAGAGAACCGCATCCAGCCAGTTGGCCTCATTCAGAACCTGGCTCCCACACTTACTCTGTGTGACTCTGCGGGAGTTATATAACCTCTCTGAGCCTCAGCTCCCCCGTCCATAAAAGGAGTCTAAAAATAGTACCTCATAGGGTTATTGAGAACGTTAGGTAAGTTAAAATATGTAAAGCACTTAGATCAATATCTGGCACATAGTGAGCAACTAGAAAATTTTAAACTATTATTATTCCTGGTACTGGAATAATTTCTTAACAGCAATTTGAGTGGCCGAGTCCTCCACTCTGCTAGGCACTTATCAGCAGAGTCCTATCATTATTAGCAATGTTTTTTAAATTTTTTTTTAATTTATTTATGATAGTCACAGAGAGAGAGAGAGAGAGAGAGGCAGAGGGAGAAGCAGGCTCCATGCACCGGGAGCCCGATGTGGGATTCGATCCCGGGTCTCCAGGATCGCGCCCTGGGCCAAAGACAGGCGCTAAACCGCTGCGCCACCCAGGGATCCCCAGCAATGTTTTTTAAGACAGCAGCATTAGTATTTTAATCCCTAGCTCTCTCTGCACAGTGGAGGGGCATTTCAAAATCTAGTTCAATTAATTTCACTTGTCAGAAAAAGACAGTTGTACACAATAACCACTAGATGGAAGCAAAACCTTTTATAAAATCATTACTTAACCAGAAACTGTGGCAGTGTACAAAGATCTACCCCTTTTGTCTCCTTATTTGTACAATCTCATCGTCGCCAATAACAAAATAACATCCTCCCCCTCCTCAGTAACAAGAACTGCAACGAGGGTGGCTCATAAAGAGGTCCAAAACTTTGTAAATTGAACTCAGTGCAGAATTAAGATCTTGGAAAACCTTTGCTGCAGAATTTAGAAATTATTACTCAAAAAAAGGCTGAAGGTACCGTCATTGAACCAAAAGCCAGCTTCCACCCAGCCACATTTCCATAATAAGAACCTCTGAAGGCTCATCATGGGAAAGATGCAGACTCCCAGTTCTGTGCCCAGTGACAGCCACATAACCACCAACCGTCCCTGTGAATGACACAGCTCTGTTCACTAACAGAGTTGTTGTCCTACTATCTTGTTTGGGATGGAGGGATTGCAGGTATTGAATGACAATCACTGGATTTACTTTCCTCTTTGAGGGTTTCTAGATTTCATCTTCACATACCGATCTGCTGTCTTTCATCCGCAGTGAAGGGATTTCATTTTTTTCTCCGTTGCTCATTTCCAGGGCTCCTCAGCCTTTGCTTTCTCCCCACGATTCTCATGTATGACATCCTCACATCAATGACACCTCCTGTTATATCCCTGTCATTACTGTCATTACGTTACTGTCAGCCAAGATTCTCAGTGGGGAGGGGGCTGGGCATAGTTGGAATAGCACTAACCTCAGATTCTGTTGCGCTCCCATGAGCCCTTAGCTTTCTCTAATTAGCCCCCTCTCACTGCCCACTAGCAGCAGTGAATTGATATTGTCTTAGAAAAGGACTTGCTGTCCCTCAGACTTGTCAATATCCCTGGACTCTCTCACTTTCCTACTTTTCTTTTTGCCTCTCTTTCCCCCCTTCCCATCTCCCATCGTCTCTCTTCCCTGTTTCCCCTCCCTCTCCCTCTTAACATTCGAATTATGTCTTTCCTACAATGCAAGACTTTTTAAACGTTTAACAAGAGAACAGCCTTAGAATATAAATTTGATCTCAAAAGTGAGACAAAGGAGTTTTGTTGCATACTAAATGTGTGTGATATCTTGGTAGGAAAATATTATTTCCACTGAAAGGCAACCCTGCATCATTGCTATCATCTGTGCCCCTAATCGAATGAGCATCAACTGAATGCACAGCCGAGACAAAGAGCAAAGAAAGACCCACTTAAGATCGATTCGAATCACGTGGATGAAAAATAACCGGTTCTGGTGTTTCTCTCTCGCTGCTTTTTTTTTTTTTTTTTTTTAAATCACAGTCTCTTTCCAAGTGCAGAGAGGTTTCACTGGCCTGCTCATTCCTCAAACCCAATCTCCATCTGCACTTAGACTTCCTTAAACGTAGCGTAGAGCCTTACAGCTGTGATTCAGGTTATCGCAGAGGAATTCCATTTCTCTCCGTGCCCTGTTTTCTTCCCACAAAGCAGCCAACCGAGAAAGCTCAGCCAAGGAGCAGAAAGAAGGAATTTGGGTTACCCTCCCGTGATCACAGCTGCTCTGCTCGCCCCGGTCACTAACCAAACCCGGGCTGACCGGGGAGTGAGACAGATGAGCTACCCCTCCCCCGCCCCCGGTTATCCTTAATAAAAAAAAAAAGAGTTTAATGACTCTCAAAGGAGGAAAGCTTGCTTCTGAATTCCCCTGAGGCCACATGAATTCTGCGAAGCGTTTCGATTTCAGAATACACGGAGGAAGAGAGAGATTCTTTTCTCCAGCCGTGTTCTGCCCGCCTGGCCCATAATGCACGCGCAGCTCCAGACGGCTGCGCCCGCCTCCCCGCAGGGGCTGGCGGAGAGTCTCCGCGGACGTGGGCGAAGCCGCGGCGGCGCGATCTTCCCTCCCGGTCTCGTCGCTGGCCTCGCCGCTGCCTTATGTAACGTGGTCTGTTTGCCGCTGGGCTCCTGCTGGGTTGGCTCAGAGTGGGAACTGCAACACCCGGGCGCAGCCCCGTGAGCGCCAGACTCACGCAGCTGCTCCGATTTCCCAGTTCTCCCGCACCGAGGGGTTAAACTGAGCATCGCTAAGGGCATAAACGTGGGTGCTTGTGCACAGCGTGGTGAGGACGGATCCGCATGAATAATGGAGGCAGTTGAGGTGGTCCGAATTAGGAGTGGGTGGGTCGGGGGGGGGCGAGTGAAAAAGCAGCAGCAAGAAAGGGAATGGTGAGGGAACATTCGCGGGCTACTCGCAGCTAGCCATAGATCATTGGAATTCGTTCCTTATCAAATGCAAGCAGGAGCCAGGGGACAGGCTAGTGCAGAGCGGAATGCCTAATAAAGCAGTCGGCTTTCTCCCACTGCCCCTTGAATCTCAACACCGAGGGAAAGCTATGCAGCAGATTGCAGGGCTTTTACAAGGAGGTAAAAAGAAAGACAAGACTCTTCAATGGAGGATTTGCCACCGAAGGCATCGCTTATTGTACTGTATTTAAAAAAAAATCTTTTTTTTTCTTCCCTCATTCATAGTCAAACCACTTTTAAAAAGTATCTCTATTTGCTCTGGAATTCCTTGTCCATTTTGCCAAATTAAAGGGTCCTCGCGCGACTTTTGACTATTTTGGTAAGAGTTTAACATAGATAGCCAAAATCTTTACCCTGCTGCCCTGTGGAGTTGCTTTATTTTCGCTTCTCTATAAATATGCCCAGCAACGAGGTATTTGGAGAGCTCCCCAAGTAACAGAAGTATTTTGAATTTCTCTTGTGCAAATCTCCCTAAGAACTAACATCTCTCAGTGGGTCCTCCACAGCCGCTAACTTAGGACTATAAAGTTGAACATTCATGAGTTATCTATAGATCTTCTCCCCCTCCAATAAAAAATTCTTTTTGGTATGATAATGTTGTTTACTCCACCCGAGAGCCAATCTTTACCGAAATTCATCACCAGAGGGCGCACTTTCACAGAAAATACACCCGTTCCCCGTTCTGACTTAGGCCTTCCCCTCCCACTTGCAGGACGAAGAAACAGGTTTTATTCGGAGGTTTTTTCAGTTCAAATTCAAGTTCTAGAACTCTGGTTTATTATTAGCCTGTTCTCTTACTTGGGTGGAAGGGAAGAGAGAAAAACAGGTCTGTCTGCAACCATTGTGTTCCACCCCAACTCAGGGATAGCCTCACAAACAGTTTTCGAAGAGAATCCGAATGAGCCTGATCGGGTATGGATCTGAGAGCTTCGGTTCTGGCCTCACTAAAATGACAAATCGCCTCGTGTTACTCAAGAAACCACAAAAGATTCACACCCACCCTCGCCTCCCCCAGGCCTTGTCCTTTTGCAAGTGATTTGCAATCCCAGACAAGTATTATATAACGATGAAGCAGAGCTTGGAGCTTTGGCTTGTTATTTCTTTCGGAGAAAAGACATTAAAAAAAAAAACTGTTATTATAGCACTATCCTAAATGCCTGTGAAAGAAACATTTCTGGGAATTGTTAGAAATGCGGGGCAGTGGAACTGATCAAAATCTGCACCGGTGCTAAAAACTGTGACCATCTGCAATTGCCCAAGGGGGCAGTTTGAATGAAAAGACACATCTGGTGGGATGAGTGAAAAAGCTACAGATCCAAAGTCAGAGAAACCAGAATCTCATCATAGCTGCCTGCTGCCTGGTGAGCTGAGGGTCCTTAAGTTAGTTACTTAACTTCTCTGGGCCTCAGTTCTGCAAGCTGGTGATTAGATGGTCTAAGAATTCCTTCCATTCTAACAGGTTATCCTTCTAAGAACAAATGCAGATGACATTATTAGTTTGACTTCACATGGAGGACACAGCAGCACCCGTTAATAAATCAACCATTTTGCATGGCATTTTCATATTTCGGACTTTCCAAAGTACTCTACTTCACGTTTATGAAAGGCACCTATTATTTACCGATAATTTCTTTAGTGTTTATATGGCAATGGGCGCTGGGGCATTTTACTCTAGGGAATGCTAGAAAGGCACCCGGGAATGTATAGTAGGAAACAACCAGGCTCAGGCTTAGGCCTTGGATTGGCTTTTTATCTGCTACATGACCTTGGACAAGTTGTATAACTGACCAGGTGGGCTTTTGATTTTTTTTCTTATTTTTGGGGGGCAAAGGGATGGAAGGAGGAAACATGTTGGAAGGCAAGTTTGAGGAAAATGATGAAAGTTGATGGGACTATAACTTGGGAGTTGCAGGAAAGAGAAGAGAACTAATTTTAACCTCCCTCTCTGTCTGAGTCAGCCTAGAACTCTCTTTCCTAGGCCTGGCTATTATCACTCTAATTCTGAGCCACTTGCCATTCCATCTGTGTGACTGGTGTCTAAAGGCTATAAAACTTGGGGCACATAAGAATGGGTGCTTCTGAAGTGCTGGAAGCCATACCCATGGGCTTTTGATTTTTGATCTGCAAGACTCTCTTAGGGTTATAGTGAGAAATAATGAGCCACATGGTTGGGCACATAGTGAGCCATCAACATATTGGAACTCTTGAGTATTACTAATATTTATCATTACTACTAAAATGTCCAACCCATAACATTATTTAGAGCGTTAATTAACCCCAATGAACTAGATGATTTTTAGTAATCTTATTTGTTTTTTAGTTTAGGAACTTTCGGATTGCAAAATCTTGAATGAAGAAGTTTAAGGAGGGTTTTTCAGACATAGGATCCTGGTTTTGGAAATGACCTCATCTTGGTCTCCAAAAAATTGGAATTTGGGGACTGTTAGAGTATCTAGTTTTTGCCACCAAGGGAGACAGTATGAAAAATCTTTTCTCATGGGGAAGGTACAGATTTCCACAGTGTAGGGATTTCCACAGCTGGCAGGTAGAAAGTAATGGTGTGCAATGGTGGGCCCCATCGTTTCTGGAGGTAGAGGCCCCATAGTCATTCCTGTATCTCCATAAGAGTTCATATTGCTCAGCTGGAGATAGAAAAGAAGGAATTACTGAAAAAATGGTGAAAACCAGGGCTGAGAAATCCCAGTTGGTTAAGCTGAATCCAGAGAATGGTGTGTAAAGCAGCATAATTGAATGAGTATGTCCAGGGAACGGCATTTTCTCTCTTTACTTTTTTTTTTTTTTTTTTTTTTGGTCCCAGGGCCATATGCAATGTACGGTCTTAGTGTCCTGCCCTCATCCCTCAGTACTTACCTCTACTCACTGTGGCTGCTTCCTATTGAACATCCATGACTCTGTCTGAGGCATTTTCTGACTGGGGAGCATGCTTAGTCTGTGCTCAGGGCAAGCTGTGAGGGCTGCCAACAGCAGCCCTTAGCCAATAACTAACATAGTAGTTAGTGGAGAAACGTTTCAGTTGCCTTGCCTACTGGTTGGATTAACTCTGAGGCGTGCTCTAGGCGTCTCCTAGAGTTCCTCAGAGGATATACATCCTTTATTGGCTTCTTTCCCTTCCCTGTATACAAAGCACTGGCACTCTAATCCTTGTTTCTGGGTCTGCTTCTGGGAGAACCCGACCTAATATACAAGGTATGGGCTTCTATTTCAAAATTTATATAGGATTTTCTGCATACAGAACATGCATTATGGCGCCATGCAGATCTAGGTCTGATAGTGGGTCCTTTCACTTACTTTGCCACCTTGGGTCCAGTTCTTTAACCCTTCTAAGTTTTGATTTGCTTGTCTGAAAAATGAGGAGTGTAGAGTACCTAGTTAGTGGAGCGATCTGATGATGGACATTGAGTATGCATGTGAAGTGCCTGGCACAGTGCTGGCACAGTCTTAGCTTTCAAATAAATATCGTCAACCACTGACTATTATTGTTCTTATTTTCCCTCATAAGAGAGCTCTTATACTGGCTGCCAAAGACATCTCCTAAGGCTACTACAGAAATCAGAGGAGAAAAATGATTTGTAGCCTTTTCATTCCCATAGCAGAAGAAAATTTCCTCAGGAGCATTAAGCTTCATTTTAAAAAATGCTACATGAGCAGGAAGAAATGGACACACACATACACACACATACACACACTACCAATGAAAGTGATATGTCCCAGTTGGGCTCTGAACATGATAGGTGTGCAAGTGGGAGCTGGAGCAGTGAACAAAGCAGCATCTGAGGTATTATTTTTAGAAGCTGGAGAAATGCTGGGGAAGAAGTAAGGGGAAATGTGCAGCATTTACGTAACACATTTCCAAGTGGCTCTGAAAGGAAGTCTTATATTTAATGGAGTTGTTAACAATTGGGATTGAAAGCTTAAAATAGAAATAAGAACACTTAGCCACCTTGGGAGTATTTTGTTAGGTCTGCTATAGAATATTAGGTTTGGAGAAACTATATGCAGGGATAGGTACTATGCAGGGAAATTAACATAGCATTGTTATTAAATTCATGTTTAATTTTGTTTTAAGACTCATAGTAATGATTTTTCGCCATCCTACTGATTGAACCGTATCTCTCCTTACATGACACTTCCAGCCTTCCTTGCTTATCTCTTCTTTGGCTTCCCTTTAATAAAATAGCATTTTCAACTTGAGTGCTTTTGCTCACATTGCTTTCCTACTCGAGCATGCCTTTCTGCTTACTTTCCTCCTGCAGAAAGTCTATCTTTCTTCATATTTCTTCTACTACTGGAAGCCCCAGAAACCCTTTACTTTTACTTATGGGGCTAGAAAGAGAAATTGGGTCCATGTCACGATGGGCTTTGGATGCTATTGTCTTCACAGCTTATAGAAACTGAAATCAATGGAAGTCCTTCAGGAGGATAGTTACATTATCCACTGTGTGTTTGAGGAAGATATTAATAACAGTGGCATCATTGTGAATGACAGCTTCAGAGAAGAAGACCCCGGTACAAGATCAGGAGGCTGCTGTGATAGCTTAGGTGTAAGGAGCTCAGAATATAAACTAGGCAAAGAGTAGGGGCAGAAGAGATGACTCTGAGAGATGTCTGCAGTACCAACTTGGGAAAACACAGTGGCCAATTGGATGTTGGGAATGGGAAGAGAGGGTAAGGGTTACCACGGGAGGGCTTGGGATGGCCACAGATCGCAGAGGGCAGAAAGAGGAAGCAAGGAATGGGGGGTTAAAGAGGTAATAATTCTATTTGGGTGTGTGCTACTTGGCCATTTATTTCCAGCTATCCCAGCGTGCAACCAGAGATGTGAATCTGAACTCCCAGACAGGGACAGAAGAAGTGACATAGATTTGGCAGTCTTCTCCTCAGACTTGGTAATGCAATTGTTGGGAAAGGGAGTAAGAAAAGGGGGAGTCTTTGGTAAAATCAATAGGGAAATCCAATATTTAAAAGGCTTCAGATAAGAACTAAGAAGCACTATGAAAGGTCAGAGGAGAAGGGGAGTGTGTAGACTCAAATGCAGAGAAGAGGTGTTTCAAAAGGAGGGAGCTGCTGAACAGCATGAGAACTGCAAAACCATCATGCAAGTTGAGAACCAACTATGGAAGCCTACTTGAGGTGACATGTTGGTTATCACCAAGAGCTGCTGGGTAGAGGTCGGTGTAGAAATCACATTGCTGGAGGCTAGAGAGGGAATGAGATGGGAGAAGGGGAGAGAGCGGACTGAACAACCCCTCGGAGGAGTTTGACAGTGAGGGGTCACAGATGAAGTAAAGCTAGAAACAAATAAGGATCGCTTCTAGTGTAGAACCAGCTTCTGTGTTGACCTCTGCTAAATGCTGATTTGGTCCTTTTGTCTAAATTTGCCAAGATCCAGAGAGAAGCTGGAGTGTGGCAAAACAGGATCAAGAACCCCCAGGGCGTGAGCCCTGCCAGGTATGGTTAACAATGAGGTGTTTAAGACAGTAGAACAAGAGAATCCAAAGGTGTCTTCTATGTTGTGTGAACCACATTTCCCTTTTTCCCTTATCACAGAGGGGAAGAAAATATAATCATGTCCTTAATGCTCAATTGTGTAAGCAGGGATATCATTTGCATATACAGCCCAGGTAATGCTACTGGGAAAATTGCACCTGAAGTCTTAATGAGGAAATTTAAGTAGATGTGATGGAAGAATTGAAACTTATGTTAGCCTTTGCAGCCACTCAGTTGCAGGCAATGGTAATTTCTCCTTTTATAAATGTGAGGAGAATTTAATTGACTAAATTAAAAAAAATAGGCAGCTTAGATGTTGGGGTTGTGGTGAAGTCCTTGACTTTCTAAGAGCTAATGATGAGGGTAGAAAAGCATGCACTTTTATGGATAAATTACATTCTAGAGGAAATATTGGTTTGCCAATTTAATTTGACCCACAGTTTTAGGGTGCCCATCATATAACCATGCTCTCAGTACTGGGGGCATAAAGAAGAATGAGAGCCTCTTTCCTAAAATGGACAGATCCCTGCCCTAGATGTCTAGCTCCTAATCAAGCCAAATCTAGTTTCCAAAAAGTATTGGGATAAATCATAGTAAAATGTTGTCTTAAAAAATTGCACCTAGACAATGATCATCAATGGATAGCATAGCAAAAGGAGAAGATATATGCCCCCTAATGAAAGTACAAAATACCACCTATGCAATTTTCTTGTCAAAATATCAAACCAGAATCTGATCAAGCCTCTAGATTTAACTACCAATTTATAGGGGACAGAGAAACACCTTAAATGATATCATAGGGATGCAATTAGCAAAATCCAGACTATCAAAATTTTAAGGACAAGCAACTTGCTTCCTCAACAACAAAAGAGCATTGAAAAATGTGTGTATACATGTGTGTCTGTGGTGTGTGTGTGTGTGTGTGTGTGTGTGTGTGAAAGAGGGAGAGGGGGGGAGAGAGAGACAGAATTAGAAGCTAGAGATTGAGTCTCAAAAGACATAACTATTGTTAAAATCAAAAAGAAATGGAGACCAGCCTTGAGAATTTCCTGAGCAGACAAAACCAGTTCATTCATAAAAACAAAGCTTAATTTAGCTTATTTTGCAAGGTGAACTTGACCTGGGTAATTTCTTGCTTATGCCTCTGGAAACTATAAGCAAAACTTGAACTGCTTCCCAAGTTGATATGAGATAACCCCTGGCCAGTTCCCCTATCATTTAAGAAAATTCTAATATCATAAGCAATCACTGCGAAGAATAAAGAGTCTGCTTTCTCACTCTCTAAGCTGCCTTGTAACAATATACCCCTGAACCTCATTCCACGCTCTGGTTTGAGTGCTCCCTGTTTACAGACGGTCTTTGTGGTGTGTGCACAATAAACTTTTATTAATTACTATTTCAGTGATTTACTGCTTTTACTTTTGTTATTTTTGAACTTTCTACACTACTGATTGCAAAGTATGGCCCTTATTTTGATACTAACTAAAATTGTAAAAAATATGAGATCAGGGGAATTTGAATACTTATTGGATATTTAATCATATTAAGGAATAATTATTAATTTTGTAGTGGGAACAATGACATTATAGTTATGTTTTAGAAAAAGAATCATTAGTTAGAGTCACCTGCTGAAATACTTAGGGATAAAATGATATGATGTCCAGGATTTGTTCAAAACAATCTAAAAGGAGGCAGGAGATGGAGAGGGGTATATAAGAAACACATGAATTGATAACTTTTTTTTTTTAACAAGGAGAGCAGATTAATGCATCCCAAATGGGTTTCAGAATGCTCTGCAAGTCTTCTTTATTATTCTCTCTCCATAGAACAACACAGTTGGTATGCGAATATACTTACTTCCTCTTTTTCTTTGTATATTTTTTTTATTGGAGTTCAATTTGCCAACATATAGCATAACACCCAGTGTTCATCCCTCCAAGTGCCTCCTCTCATTGCCCATCACCTAGTCACCTGGTCCCCCCTGTCCACCTCCCCTTCCACTACCCCTTGTTCCTTTCCCAGAGTTAGGAGTCTCTCATGTTCTGTCACCCTCACTGATATTTCCCACTCATTTTCTCTCCTTTCCCCTTTATAGTTGATAACTTTATAAACTGGGCTATGGGTACATGGGGGGGTACCTTTTAACTTCTGTTTGTTTAAAATTTTTTCCAAAATAAAAGTTTCCATAATAAAAAGTTTTTAAAAGTTGGCAAAAAAATAGGTCTAGCATCATTCAAGTATTAACTTTAGACCATTTTTCCTAATCAGTGTACTAGTTATAGAGCTACTCTGTGGCAGGTAGAAGGCACTTTTCCTTACATGGGATGGGAAGGATGACAAACTTAGCTACATTTCCCATGGCTTGAATTGAGACATCACTGGCATCCTTTTATCTGTTTTTCCTTTCATCTTGAAGATGTTACTTCAGATGGTGATGTGAATTTTGGCATTGAGTGGGCTGAGAGCAGTGTTACTGTATGGCAAAACAAACTCAGAAACAGGGAGTATGGGGAAAAGAGGGGGATGCTCTGTCTTCCCTTTACCCAGACCTTTCCTTTTGCCCCCATTTCCCGGGAGATCCTTTAAATACAGTGAGAAGGGACACTGGAGTCACTGAATCTTGGGCTGAAGATGTTTACAAAATAGAATGAAATGATAATCATACTAATGATGATCATTTATTAAGTGATTTCCCATACTCTAGAATGTGCTAAAAATTTTACATGTATGGTCCAGTTCATTCCTCACAAAACTTTTAGATATTATTACAGTTATTATTATTTACATCTTACACACATGAAGAAAACAAGTGTTCCATGCAGGGCCATACTGCTAGTGGCACAGCCAGGTTTCTAACTCCAAAGCTTTTGCTCTTTACTACAACACCATATGCCTCTTACCCTTTCTTTTCTACATCTTAGGAGTTTGATGACGACAATCCAACAGATTTAGAAGGTCATCGTTGCTCTCATTTTTCTACTTTATATTATTTGCAAGTTCTCCAAATGCTATTTCAGTAGGGACCTTGGCTCTTTGAACAGAAGCCTCCAGAAGTTCTCTATGGTGCTTAGCCATTTGGCCAACGTAGCTTGCCCTTTGGTTGTGAATTTTCCAAGCTTATCCTTAGTGAAGCATGGGGCTCACTGCTCAGGAGAAACCTGTGAGCTGGTGGTCCAGGCTTTAGAAATCTGGCCGGATCTAAATGGGTACAGAATTAATAAGACACTGGGTACTTCTATTGTGGAAGATTGTCCCCCATCACCTGCATTTGAATCTGTGACACATTTTACACACTTATGTTTATAGAATGAATCTAGTATGTTCTCCTTAAAGTGATCCTGTATAAAAATGGAACTGGAGGCAATGATAGAGTTTAGAATGGAGGCTTTGGAATCAGACAGGTCTGGTTAATACAGACAACTTAATAGGTCTATGGCCTTTACAAAGTATTGAACTTTTCTGAGATTTAGTCATTTTATCTGTAAAATGGAGACAATAGTCTAGTGCATCATTGTTGTGAGGCTGAGAAGACACGACGTGGTGCCTAACGCATAGTCTGAACTCAATAAATGGCTGCCCTTGTGGGCTTTATATTACTCTTTAGTACTCTGTTATTTCTTTGGTTTCTGCTGATGACTTTAAGGTTGAGAACTCTCTTTGTGTAAAAAGCTACGTAGCCAGATGTCAGGTCTAGGGAAAGTGAAGAGGGGGAAGGATGAAGATAAATTTAAGAGAAAGGTTAATTTTAAAAAGTATGGTTCAGTAACATTGCAAATTTGGATTTAGCCAGAGAGAGCCAATTCAGAGGTGAAATCCTCTCCCTTCCTCCTTAGCTGTTCCTTAGGAAAGTAGGAATTGCCACCCTCCATTTGAGTCTTTATTAAGTCTGAATTAGCTCATCTTGAATGATAAAGTGCTATTTGAGGAGGAACATTAAAACAACCTAAATCAATATTAATTTGAGAAGTTTATATAGGTCTCTTTACTGATTGAGTAAAGTGAAAGAAAAGGTATATAACACAGATTTAGCAATTATTACTGGGATTATGACTCCATTGCTATTATTTGAGATAGTAGTAAATAAATCCTTTATAGAGAGATATATTAAGATGCTCCGTTGGGGGCACTTGGGTGGCTCAATCAGTTAAGTGTCTGACTCTTGATTTTGGATCAGGTCATGATCTCAAGGTCATGAGATCCAACCCAGTTGGGCTCTGTGCTCAGTGGGGAGTCTGCTTCTCTCCTTCTCCCTTTCCTTCTCCCTCTGCCTCTTCCCCCAACTCACGCATTCTCTCTGTCTCTCTCAAATAAATAAGTAAATAAATACATCTTTAGGATGCTCCATTGAAGAGGTACTGATTATAATGCCCATGGGATAAATAAAAAATTTTTTTTAAAGTGTACAAATGGGGGATCCCTGGGTTGCTCAATGGTTTGGCGCCTGCTTTCAGCCCAGGGCATGATCCTGGAGTCCTGGGATCAAGTCCCGCGTCAGGCTCCCTGCGTGGAGCCTTCTTCTCCCTCTGCCTGTGTCTCTGCCTCTCTCTCTCTCTCTCTCTCTCTCTCTGTGTGTGTCTCTCATGAATAAATAAATAAAATCTTTTTTTTTTAAAGTGTACAAATGGGTACTTTGATTTGGAATAAAATTTCCAAAAATCTCATCATATATGAAATCAAAAGATGCTGTATGTCAATAGCTCAGAGTGAATGAAAGCTGATGTCAAAAATAACTACAGTGTTAAAATGTCTATGCTACCTAGAGCAATCTATACATTCAAGGTAATCCCTATCAAAATACCATCAAGTTATTTCACAGAGTTGGAACAAATAATCCTAAAATTTGTATGGAATCAGAAAAGGCCTTAAATAGCCAAAGGAATGTTGAAAAAGAAAACCAAAGCTGGTGGCATCACAATTTTGGACTTCAAGCTGTATTACAAAACTGTAGTCATCAAGACAGTATGATACTGACATAAAAACAGACACTGATCAATAGAACAGAATAGAGAACCCAGAAACAGACCCTCAACTCTATGGTCAATTAATCTTCGACAAAGCAGGGAAGAATATCCAATGGGAAAAAAACAGTCCCTTCAAAAAACAAAACAAAACAAAACAAAACAAAACAAAAAAAACAGTCCCTTCAACAACTGGTGTTGGGAAAATTGGATAGCCACATGTAGAGGAATGAGACTGGACCATTTCCTCACAACATACACAAAAATAAATTTAAAATAGATGGAAGACTTAAATGTGAGACAGGAATCTATCAAAAACCTGGAAAAGAACACAGGCAGCAAACTCTTTGACCTCGGGTGCAGCAACCTCTTGCTAGACATGTCACCAAAGGCAAGGGAAAGAAAGGTAAAAATGAACTGTTGAGACTTCATCAAGATAAAAAGCTTTTACACAGCAAAGGAAATAGCACAACCAAAAGACCACCATCAGAATGGGAGAAGATATTTGCAAGTGTCTTATCAGATAAAGGGATAGTATCCAAAATCTGTGAAGAACTTATCAAACTCAACACCTAAAGAACAGATAATCCACTCAGCAATGGACAGAAGATATGAAGAGACATTTCTCCAAAGAAGACATACAAATGGGCAATAGACATATGAAAAAATGCTCAACAACACTCAACATCAGGGAAATACAAATCAAAATCACAATGGGATACCACTTCACACCAATCAGAATGGCTAAAATTAACAAATCAGGAAATGACAGATGTTGGAGAGGATGTGGAGAAAGGGGAGCCCTCTTACACTGTTGGTGGGAATGCAAGCTGGTACAGCCACTCTGGAAAACAGTATGGAGGTTCCTCAAAGAGTTGAAAATAGAGCTACCCTATGACCCAGGAATTGCATTCCTGGGTATTCACCCCAAACATACAAATGTAGGGATCTGAAGGGGCACCTGCACCCCAATGTTTATAGCAACAAAGTCCACAATAGCCGAACTGTGGAAAGAGCTCAGATGTTCATTTACAGATGAATGGATAAAGAAGATGTGGTATATGTACATATACAATGGACTACTACTCAGCATCAAAAAACTGAGACCTTGCCATTTGCAATGACGTGGATGGAACTGGAGTGTATGATGCTAAGCGAAATAAGTCAGTCAGAGAAAGACAATTATCATATGATCTCTCTCATATGTGGAATTTAATAAACAAAACAGGATCATAGGGGAAGGGAGGGAAAAAAACCACGAAATCAGAGAAGGAGACAAACCATAAGAGACTCTTAATCATAGGAAACAAACTGAGGGTCGCTGGACGGGAGGGGGATGGAAGGGATGGGGTAGCTGGGTGATGGGCACCAAGGAGGGCATGTGATGTAATGAGCACTGGGTGTTATTTAAGATTGATGAATCACTGACCTCTACCTCTGAAACTAATAATACACTCTATGTTAATTAATTGAATTTAAATAAAATAAATAAAATAAAATAAAATAAAATAAAATAACTAGAGTGACAATGAAGACACTGAAGTATAGGTGTACGACCTGTCCAAGATAGATAATTTCCTGACCCATGAGCTTGGAATAAAAGCACTTTTTAAACAATACAATATTTTATTTAATTCATGCTATTAAATGTGTGTGTGAAATTATAAAAGTACAGTATCACAAGCAAACATCTGATTACTTAATCTATGGTGGTACAAGTTTATTATTTAGATAGGTCCAATCTGTAGGGGGCAGAATTTTCTCTTTGGAAAACTGAGTTGCTTTACATTTGGGCATATGAAGTAAGCAACGTTCTTGGTATATTAAGGGGAAGATATGAAGGAATATGTGAGACTATTTGAGATGAACAGTTATTTAAGGCTTGAGTATTCCAGAAAAACAAAGACAGCATAATGTGAGGTCAAGAGCATGGACTGTAGGGACAGGCTTGGTTGGATCAGAATCTCCACTTTACCATTTACGAGCTCTATGAGGTTGGGTATGTTACTCAGCTTCCTCATGCCTCAGTTTCCTCACCTGTAAAATCATCATCATCATCATCATCATCATCATCATCTCATATATTGTTGTAAGAGTTGAATGAATTAAAATTTTAAAGGGCTGAGAACAGGGCCTGGTGCATTATAAGAACCGATGTGTTAGATAGGTAGGTAGATATGCTGAGAGATAAACTCTGTGTCTTTCCTTGATACAATGGGCCTTACTCAGGAATTTGTGCTTCTGCTACCTGGTCTCTGTGTTAAAGGATATCTATGTTTCTCTGTTGGCTTATTTATTTGCTTTCGGAGGACTAAAGTAACTTCTTTCACAGGGGAGAAGATTGCAGATGTGCATGTGGCTGATAACTTCATGCAAGATGGGGCACTGGGGATAAGGAGGGGAACTGTGTTTCTGGAGTCAGACTTGAGCCCCCACAGTTCTGGGGTGCTCTCTTTAAAGGAAGAGGTCTCTCAGCCACCTGAAGGCTATGTCTCAAATTCTTGTTAGCCTCTCTCTGTTCAAGCCATGCTCTCCTTTATCAGTGTGTTGTCAAAATGTTGTCCTATGGAAAATACTGAAAGCTGGCAAAAGTGTGTGGTGGCTGGAACACTCGTATACTGCTAGTGGAAGGGTCAAATGGTACAATGGCTTTGTAAATCTGTGTGGCAGTCTCTGCTACAGCTGAATATACGCCGATCCTGTAAGCTTGCAATCCCACCCGTGCGTATGTATGCTCCTGACATAAATGTATACACGTGTTCGCCAAAAGTCATGAACTTCAATGTTCCTGACAATATCACTCACTATCCCCAGGTGCCCATGGGTTGGGAAGTAGAGAAGTGCATTTTATAATATTCATACAACGGAATACCATATAGTGAGGAGAATGAACTACAGCTCTGCTTGACAATCTCTGTAACAAACATTATGTTAAGCAAAAGAAGCCAGACACAAAAGAATATATCCTGTATGATTCCACTTAGATAAAGTATAAAAACAGGCAAACGAATCTACGGTGTGGGAGTCAGGATAAAGGTTACCCTCAGAGGAGAGTAGTGACTGAAAAGGAACAAAAGGAGGGGCTTTCAGGATGCTGGGAATATTCTTTTTTTAAGATTTTTTTTTAATTCATGAGAGCAACAGAGAGAGAGAGAGAGAGAGACAGGCAGAGGGAAAGCAGGCTCCTTGCAGGGAGCCCAGTGTGGGGCTCCATCCCAGGACCTCGGGATCATGACCTGAGCCAAAGGCTCAACTCAACTGTTGAGCCGCCCAGGGGCCGGGGGAATATTCTTGTTCTCGACCTGGGTGTTGGTTCCCTGAGTGTGTTCAGTTTATGAAAATTCTTGGGAGGATATACTAATGATCTGTGTACTTTTCTGTATACATATTAGACTTCGACAGATGTTATAAAGAAGGAACATAGGTAACTTTTCACTTCTGCAAATGGGGCTCTGAGCATGTGGAGTAATTAACCCTGCCACAATCTAAGCCTTATATTCCACTTTCATAAACGTTTTGATTTTATGTGCTTATGTCTTTCTCTAATTAAATTTTAAGCTCCTTGATGGGGATGACTGTGCCCTGTTTTTCTCTGTATTCCTGCAGTGGAGGAACGGTGCGCATGCTCATTAAATATTTGTTCATTTATCAGGAGGAAAAGCAGTCTTGCCTGGCTCCCTCTTGGAAGGGTCTGGTTTTCGTGTCCAATTGTAGCAGAATCTTTTACTAATTTTATTCCTTAATTTAAGGCAGTCCTGGAATAGGGTGGCTATTTTGAGCTCTCATCTTAACCTTGTGTTTTAGACAATCTGATGTGCCAAATGCTTTGACTAAATTCTCCTGAGGTAAAGTGCCAGCTTTGGAATAGATTTTCTGAGAAGCCAACTTTGAGTGCTGGCAGAATGGAGTGGCCGACTGCCAGCTGGAGGGTGGGAAAACTTGCTCTGAACTTTGGTTGACTACCTTGTTAACTTGCTGTGCCATGGATGAATTCTCTCCGGTTCTCCAAGGCTGGTGGGGGGAGGGGGGAGAGAGAGAGAGAGAGAGAGAGAGAGAGAGAGAAGGGGCAGCTTAATTTGGGGATTAAGTCACTGTTGGTGAAATGAGTCAGCATGTCAGCTCAGCCATAGGACAAAGTCTCCACAAGTTAGCTATAATTGGAGAGAAAATTTACATTAAACTGAGAGCAAGCACTTATCCTCCCCCTTAAAGTAAAAACAGCCCTCGGTGGAAAAATTTTATACCATAAATAATGCACATGAAGTTTTACTTGTTAAGCTGTGGGGACCTATAGGTAGCAATTTTTAAAAGATTGCTATTTCCTTTTTTTTTTCTTCAGATTTTGCTCTGAGAGTAAAATGGTTGGTTCTTTTCAAAACGACATGTAGAAGAATCTTTCCAGACCCTAGGTTACTAAATATTTATGCTGAAAAAAAAATGCAGACAAACACAGATTTTTCTGACATCTGTAATTCTTTTAACTGATTCCAATTTGAGATGCTAAATGTGATTCTCTAGTATAATATTTCTCCAGTTGGAAACTCAAGAGCTAACTGCCTGCTTTTGTACTCAGCTTGTTGCAGTGACAGAAGGAAAAAAAAATGGTGTCCTGAGCGATTCTGTGGAATTCTGCACCGATTTCTTAGTTTGACTGACATTACTTTTGGGGACATGGAGCTTCCCTTACAATTTACTATCCTTTGTCTCTTTCTTGAAAACACACACACACACACACACACACACACATACCCGCTGAGGGTAGGATCAGTTTCATCAAAAATTCACTTGAAGTTAGATTTCCTTTTCTGGGATCTGGGATAAATTTGTAGAGTGCTAAAATCTTGAATGAACTTCTAGGAGTCTGGAAAGTTCCAGAAGCCATTAGAGAAGGCAGAGGAGCCCTGCAAGTGTAGTTAGAATCAATCAGCAAGTGTGTGCGGTTAATTGACACTGCCTCCTCCTTTCCTTCCTATTCTTCCATACCCAGAAGGCTCAACCTCAACAGTTCTTACTCTAAGGCCTCAACACTGATTGAAGGTAACTGTTCCTCCATTCAGAAAAAGGAAACGGCAGCTGAGTTTGAAACACTTATAAACTCACTTTGATTTGTTCATTTTTGGTAAAGCAGGAGAGACTTCAGTTGATTCTTGACTCCTTCCTGAAACCTCCAAAGCTTACCAGACTTGTGCCCTAATGTATAGCTTTGGATTTTGTTGACAGTCACAACCATATATTTAAGGAGCTATAATTTTGAAAGCTGTCTTTCAAGATAGACTATCGTCACCTCTGTAGTGCCAATTGCTAATGAATGGGGTGGTTGTGTGTTCTGGTGAAGTTATTGAATACTTATAAATAAAGCATGGTATAAATAAATCAAGAACCTGGCAAATGCACCAATTTAGACAGTTTAGGATTCCAAATGTTCAAAACTTCTGGTTTTGTGGGTTTCATAGTAGGTAAAAAACCTGAGGTGGGGTGTGGGGACACAGGGTTCCTTAAATTATCAGGGTAAGGAACTGGGAGCAACAAGATATCTAGTACACCTTACACAGAAGCTTGTATGGAACAGTCCAGAGTCTACTGGTGCTATGTTTGCCTTCAACTCCCCACCCCTCGACGTCAGAAGAAACTCAGCTCCAGGTTCCCTTGAATGCTCTCACTGTTTTCGTTTCCTGCCATGCCTCTCTTCTATAGCCCCCTCTCTTCTTTTTCTTTAGGTCCTTGTTTCTTCTCAAACTTACCTCACTCACATTCTCCTAATAGAGTATGCAAGCATGGAGCAGCTTCAAAATCATAGACAGCTTCGTGATCTAGTTTCCTTGATTATGAAATCAGATGCCAGAGAAATGTTTCCCAAAATAACTACCAGGTTAGATGGGGTTTCCATGCTACTTTTCAGATTTAGATGAGATTGATACCCATTCCCTGCCATGAGGATGTCCAAAGCAGGTGACCCCCATGGTCCTAGGAGTTTCAGGATCACTATGGACCAATGAATGCCTTTTATTTGTCATTCTTCCTCTTTCTGAATGAGAAGGTCTATGATAGTAATCCTGTCTCATTCCACCCACTTTGGTGTTAACTCCTAGGTACTTTGATAAGATCAGCAAACTTTTCTGTAAAAGGTCAGATAGTGAATATTTGAGGCTTTGCGGACCATGCAGTCTCTGTAGCAACTACTCAATCTGCCACTGTAGTATGAAAGCAGCCATAGACGACATGAAATGGGTGTGACTGCGTGCCAATAAAACTTTATTTACAAAAACAGGCTTGATTTGTCCTGCAGGCTGTAGTTTACTGCCTCCACACACATTTTTATTTCCATTCTGAGACTCCTGTTGTCAGGATTTTGTTACATTAAGCCTGCATATCACTTGATTTTTATTTTGCAATTTCACATTTCTTTTTTGTTGTTGTTGTTTCCTGTTGTTTTATAGCAAAGTACTCCAATCTGATTTCTAGCTTAGTAATTTGGTCTTTGGCTAGGTCCATTCTGCTACATATCCTAGCTATTAAGATCTTTTTTAAAAAAGATTTTATTTATTTGAGAGAGATAGTGATAGTGACAGAGATAGTGAGAGAGAGCATAAGCAAGGAGTTGAGGGAGAAGCAGGCTCTCTGCTGAGCAGGGAGCCTGATGCAGGGGCTTGATCCCGGGACCCTGAGATCATGACCTGAGCCGAAGGCAGATGCTTAACTGACTGAGCCACCCCAGTGCCCTGCTATTAAGATCTTTATTGGTATTATTATATTTTTGACACTTAACATTTTCACTTGGTTCTTTTTAAAGTCTTCCTTTTACTGCTTCATAATTCAAATAACCTTCCTTATCTATTCGAGGATATTTAATATGCCATCTGTTCCAGTAACTCTGGTTCATGTGGTATACATTGTTTAATTCGCTCTTTCTTTTGTAAATGTTGTATTACTCAGAGATAAAATTATTTTGGTCAATGTGATCATGTTCCTTTGGTACTAGCTACTCTGTCTAGTAATGTATATTAGGAATAGATGAAGCCCAGGCTGTAGTTGTTTATGCCCCTCATGGTGACTATAAAGAGAGAAAAGTAGATGAACCCCAGTCTGGAATACCTCAGAAACCACAGAACTAATGCTGATCATCTCCATTTGCTACCACTCCACAAGGCAACTCTTCTAATCTTTCTAAATCCTTAAAAAAATACATAAAGAAGCCACGTTGGGAGGTGGTGGTCTCCTTAATTACCAGGCCTGGGAATTTAAGGAGGAAGAGGAGGGAGTGACTACCCATACAGCCCTGGCCAATCCATACTCGTTTATCAACTGCTTTCTGCAAAGATGCTTTTGGGCTACCTTGAGAAAACTTCATTGACATTGGCACTCTAGGCTGTGTGAAGGGACATGATCATATTGAGAAAATGTGGGAAAAGGTTATGAGGAGAACTTAAAGGCTCTCCCTCAATCTATCTAGTTCCTGCTGTCCTCTGCCCCAGGCTGCCACTATTCCCAGAAGCACAGATTCATGACTGCTTATGGCCTTCCAAAGCAGTCCAAGGAAGGTTTTTTTTTTTTTTTTTGGTTGTTAATTCCTCAGTTCCATTCTTTCATCTCACTTGTGAGGTTTCTCTGTGGTTGACTCTGGGGGGGCAGAGCCAGCATCCTGTGTTAGTTGTCTACCTTGTCAATAATTGAAACCTCTCTGAAGCTATCTTTTATTTTTATTTTTAACAGGTTTTATTTATTCATGGGAGAGAGCAAGAGCGAGAGAGAGAGAGAGAGGCAGAGACACAGGCAGAGGGAAAAGCAGACGCCCTGCAAGGAGCCCGATGTGAGACTCAGTCCGGGACTCCGGGATCGCACCCTGAGCGGAAGGCAGACACTCAGCCACAGAGCCACCCAGGCATCCCTGAAGCTATCTTTTATATCCACTTAAAGACCTTTAGGGCTAAATAATTAGTTAAAAGATGTGTAATAGCTACATTTGTCCCTTCTCCAGAAGAAAACTTGACCTATCATTGGCAACTGGGAAGGAGAAAATAGGGAAAAAGAAAAGAAAGATCATAAAGGGAAAATATTAAATTTGATAACAGAAGTAAAAATGCAAGAGTAACTGTAATCACTGTCAATGTTCTAAAATCACCATTAAAAGCCAGAAAACATTGGTTTCTCAAACCAACATTTTCTTTTTTTTTTTTTTCAGAAAGAATGAGATCTTGCCATTTGCAAAACATGGATGGAGCTAGAGGGTATTATGCTAAGTGAAATAAGTTAGACAGAGAAAGAGAAATTCCATATGATTTCACTTATATGTGGAATCTAAAAAACAAAACAAATCAGTAACAGACTCATGAATACAGAAAACAGGTGGTTGCCAGAGGGGAGAGGAGTGGGGGATGGGCAAAATAGATGAAGGGGATTAAGAGGTACAAACTTCCAGTTACAAAATAAATAAGTCACAGAGATGAAAAGTATAGTCAATAATGTTGTAATAACATTGTATTGACAGGTGGTGACTACACTTATCTTGGTGAGCTAATGTATGGCATTGTTGAATCACTATGCCATACACCTGAAACTAATGTAACACTGTGTGTCAACTATACTTCAGTTTAAAAAACCCAGAGAACATTAAATTGAATTTTATAATAAGATTAATCAGTATATGATCTACCTAAAACAAATAAAACAAAAGGGTACAAAAAGATTGAACATTTTTAAAATGGAAAGATACACCAAATAGATATGAGCCAATAGAATCTGGGGCAGCAGTCTCAATATCTGATAAAATAGAATTAAGCAAAAACTCTAAGGGACTTAAAGGTCTTTGTATACATGCAAAAGTTAAAACAGAATCAGAAGGAAAAAAGGAATCGTGAATATACTTGTATCTAAGAATATAGACTCAAAAATAGAAATTACTCATAATATTATGGGGGAAATAAATTATTCAACAATAATTTGTTTAGATGTTTAAATACATCCCTTTCTAAAATTGATAGATAGAACAATAAAAACAACCTGAGACATGGGAGGTCCAAATATACAAATTAATAATCTTCAGCCATTAGATATTAATTCAGTTCAACTCAACACATTCTTTTTGAGCACATTTTCAAAAACCGACATTGTAATAGGCCACAAAGGAAGCTTCAATAAGTTTCACAGTATCAATATTAAAAACCTATGTTCACCTACAATAATATAATAAAATGAGAATATAAAATAAAAGAATTACCTAAAATTCCTGTGAGACTAGAAATGGAATAGCATACTAAAACCCTCTTGGTTAATAAGTAAAGCATTAAAATGAAATTCAAGTGAATTACAATGAAAACACTGCTTGTCAAATTTTGTGGGACACAGAGCAATGTCCTCACTTAGAGGGAAATTTATAGCTTTTAATGCATTTATCAAGAAACAAAAGATGTTGAAATGAAATGAGCTACACTGTTAAGTCAAGAAATATTAAAACTATGGATAAAATAGAGGCTAAAAATAATAAAAGAGAATAATAACTCTAAGCAATTAAATTTGAAAACCTAAATGACTAGATTATTTTCTGAAAAAAAAATTTGAAGTGCTAAAATTCACCTAAGAAGTCGGTGGAAAAGAACAGGAAGCATTAAAACAATTATGGCAAAATAAAAGTCCCTTTACCTTTCCAGGATCATATGTTTTATGGGTAATTTCTACCAAAATCTTAAAGGTATAGTTCATTTTTATCCAGGTAAGTTGTTCTGGAAGATAGAAAATATGTCCATTTTATATTATGAGGCTAATGAACCCTGGTTTCCATAATCAGACATGGGCAAGACAGGAAAAGAAAAATTGCTTACAGACAGGTCTACCTCACTCATGAATGTAGATGCCAAAATCCCAATAGAGGAAAATAACACTATTCTCTCAACTGATTCAGAAAAGCATTTGATAATTCAGAATCTTCTTAAGATATAAGTCTCCACAAACCAGGAATAAAAAAGAATTTTCCTTATCATGGGAAAGGGTATCCAAATCTCTAAAGCAAATATTATATTTAATTGAGAAATCTTGGAGAAACTTTAAAAATCAGAAACAGGGACGCCTGGGTGGCTCAGCGGTTGAGCATTTGCCTTTGGCTCAGGGCGTGATCCTGGAGTCCTGGGATTGAGTCCCAAATCAGGCTCCCTGCATGGAGCCTGCTTCTCCCTCTGCCTGTGTCTCTGCCTCTCTCTGTGTCTCTCATGAATAAATAAATAAAATCTTAAAAAAATAAAATAAAAACCAGGAACAATGCCAAGATGCCTCCATCACAGCTACTGCTGAACACAGAACTGGGACCAACAAAGTTGTAAGAAAGAAAAACAATATCAGTTTATAAAAATTGGAAGGTAAGCAACAAAACTATCAGTATCTGCAGATTATATAAACATCCACCTAGACATTCCAATAAAATCAAGAAACAAGCTTGCCAAACACAAGATCAACTTGTGAAATCAATAGTGTTTCTCTGCACTAGTAATAACTGTCTCGACATAATTTTTGTCAAAAAATACCACTTAGGACAGCAAAAGCAAAACAAAACATAAAAACAAAATACCAAAGATGTACAACAACCCCAAAACAAACCATAAAATAACTCTAAAGCTGGGCTTGACACACTATGGCCTATGGGTTAATCCAGGCAACCACCTGTTTTTGTAAATAAAATTTTACTGCAACAGAGACATACTCATTAGATATTCTCTATGGCTGCTTTCATGCAACAGTGGCAGAGTTGTGTGGTTTTCAACAAAGACTATATGGCCCACAAAGCCTAAAATATTTACTATCTGGCCCTTTACCAAAAACACTTGCCGACCCCTACTCCGATGTATCCAGGAATTAAAATAACCAAAAATATACAACATCTGTATGGGAAAACACTCCAAGCTCTATGAAAGGACAGACAAAATCATAATAAACAGAGAGACATTCTGTGCTCTTAGACTAGATGACTAAATTTTATTAAAATGTTGCTTCTAAATTAGTTTAAATCAATTATTTAATTGATGTGAGATAATTGTTTAAAATAATTACAAAATGTAACATAAATCCAGAATCAACCTGGAGTTTTTGAGATATTCAATTGCTTTACTCTAAAATTAGTAGGGAAGAACTTTCTGCAAATATCTAAATTTTGAAAAGGAAGGACAAAGAGGAGAGTTACACATTTAGATATTAAGTCAGACTACAAAGCCATAGTAAGAAAAAGACATGTGATACTGGTGTAAGAACAAAGAGATCAATGGAATGGAACAGAGAATTCAGGGGCAGACCTTGTATATATGGGAATTTAATATATGATCAAAGTGGCCCCAGAAATCAATGGGAAAAGGAGAGAAGGTGCTGGGAAAACAAGCTCACTGTATGGAGAAAAAGAAAACTGGGACCCTGCCTAGTGCCATGTTCAAATGGTACTAAGGGACTAAGGACTGCAGGTACGAAAAATAACTACATGTGAAAGGTAAAGCTATAGAATTCGACTCAAGATAAAGCTGGAGATTTGTGTCCGCAGGGAATGGAACTTAAATCTCCAAAGCAAAAACAAAAGAAAAAGGGAAGGAGGAGAGAGAGAGAGAGAGAGAGAGAGAGAGAGAGAGAGAGAGAGAGAAATTTGATCATAGAAAATTTAAGGATTTCTGCCCAATGAAGAAAATGTGGATAAAGTAAATAGTCAGATGACAAACTGGGAGGAAATATTTGCAGTGTCAAACCACAAGAAACTCCTGCAAATAAAATAAGACAATGATACTCCAGTAGGAAAAAAAAAAAAGAAGCAAAGGGACAAGAAGTAGCAATTCACAGAGGAAAGCAAATGACTCTATCAGGTATATGAACATATGCTCTCAACCATTAGTAATTAGTAATGAGAGAAATGCAAATTAAAACAAGTGCACCTATCGGTTTGGCAAACATCACAAGAGTGGGTAACACAGCCTATGGGAAAATCGGAACCATTAGCCATCTCTGGAGGGAGTGGGGGGCGCAGACTGTTGCAGCTCTTCTGGGGAGAAATATGGCAGCTCTCGGCCAAATTAAAAATCTGTATACATTACAACCTTTGCTTCTATGTCCCGGAGAATCCTCATAGAGGTCTGGAGGGTGGTTGCCTTCAAACAGGCTGGGCACAGCGCTCTTCGTGGTCGTGGGGGGTTGGGGGCGTCATCCAGATGTGCACCACTGGAGAAGGATCAATCAAACGTCAGGGGCAACCTTCAGGGTGCAACTCGTGGAATCCTTGCAGTCATCAGAGGCATCTGACTAGTCCACAGTCGTACAGATAACTTAAAAACAGAGCCCTGAGTGCGGAAAAACACTGTGGGCATGTAAATGAGGATGAGGAATGAGAACGAAAGGAGAAATCAATAAAATACAGCAAGAGCAGGGCCTTGCCCGGACCAACGATGACCACATGTCACAAAGAGGAGAATTAACTCAATCCTCTGCCAACCAACGTCCGTCGCTGAATGCCCCACTGCCATCTTCTCTCAGCCTCACTGGTGCTGTGGTTATGCTGAGCTTTTGCCTGGAAAAGTCTCTTCTAAAGGTCCCTGTTTCTTGTGTTGTAAAAGGTTAGGATTTCCTTCACTTCCCAGCTCTTTTGGGTGTCACCGTCAGGCTGATCGGATTGCATTAATAGCTACCAGATATTTCTTTCTTTTCTGGACTGTGGCTGACACTGATCACAGACTCCCAACAGACTGTGGAAGGATTATTTTTACACTTTTTTCCTCAATGGTTTTTGTAAGAAGCAGAGGTAAATGTCTGTGTTCACTCAATTATCTTGAATCACAAGTCTGAAAGATTTATTATTTACTTTTTAATTTTGTGCTTCACCACTCCTAATCTAAATTTCAAACCCAGGGTTGTTGAAATAGCTATCTTAAATATTTTAAGCTTGGCTTCTGAGAAAATTGCTTTAATCTCAGAACTCCAACAAGTTTAGACAGATCTACTGTTTGTGGGTTTTTAATATGCCCTCACACTCAACATCCTGGGTACAAATTTGAGAACACTAAGCTATCTTTAAATTGCTTTAGTACTTGAAGTGAAATTAAATTCATAAATCAATAAAGAAAAGAAAGCAAAAATGCATAAAAGCAGTGATTTATTTATGCATTAAATGCTAATATTGACACATCTTATACTTTTCTAAATTCTGAGAATTTTCTAAACTTGTTGATTATTTTAATCTTATTGCTACTGTGCTTATAGTTTTTTAGAATTAATTTTAAAGCATAACATCCTTAAAAGTGCACAAATCATAAGTAAACAGCTTGATGAATTTTCAGAGCAAACAGACCCATGTGTAATCACCCTCTAGATCAAGAAACAGGCTTTAGTAACACCATAAAAGGGCCCATATGAACCCCTTGTCACTTATTCCTCTTGTCAAGGTGGCCAGTATTTTAAACCATGGATTCATTTTGCCTGTTTCTAAACTTTAAATAAATGGAACCAAACGATACAGATTCTTTTCTGTCTGGTTTCTCTCATTCAACATTATGTTTGTGAGATTTCTCTATGTCACTTGTGTAGATGTAGTTCACTGATTTCCTATTACTCTATAGGATTCCACTGTATGAGCATGGCATAGTTTATCCTTCTAATGTTGATGAATATTTGGGTTATTTCCAGTCTTCGGTGATTAAAAAGAGTGCTGCTGTAAATATTCTTGAGATGTCTTTTGGTACAAATATATGCTCACTTCCATTGGTTATGTACCTAAAGGCAAGAGTTCTGGGTTATAGGAACACATATGCTTAGCAACTGCAGATACCAAATAGTTTCCCAAAGTGGTTGTGCCAATCCATATTCCCACCAGCAGTGTATGAGAGTTTCAGTTACTCACATCTTTGCCAAAACTTGATATTGCTGGTCTTTTAAACTTTAGCCCTTTTATTAAGCATGTAGTTATATCCCTCTGGGGTTGTATTTTCCTGGTGACAACTGAGTACATTGTTATGTTTATTGTTTATTTGAATATCTACTTCTTAGAAATGCTAATTGAAGTCTTTGAGCCCATTTTTCATTGGATCATCTTTCTCTTTCTCTTTCTTTCTTTCTCTCCTCCACCCTTCCTTGGAGTTTCTTCTTCTTTTAAAAATATACTCTGGGTACAAATCCTTCATTATTTATATGTGTTGAAAACCTTTTCTCCTGTTATGTGGGATCTTTTTTCTCTCTTTTAATGATATACAAGTTCTTCATTGCAATATAGTCTAATTTGTGTATAGTTTCTTTTCTCTAGTTTCCAGTTTTCTGCCCTAATTTTCCATTTGTAATTTAATTTCTTGAACATATTATCTGGGCCATTTCAAAGCCTGCGTCTTATAATTATGGATTTCCTATGGGTCTTTTTCTGTCTTTGTTAAAAATCATGGTTCTCAGTTATATCTTATCTCCTTAAATGTCTGATTATTTCTGACTGAGAGCCGCATGGCTGCACTGAAAATATTCTAGATGTTTTGATGATCATACAAACTTGCTCCAGAGAGGATTTATTTTTGCATTCGTTAGGTAACTAGGTAACTAGATTTGAGGATGATCACCTTTTTTTCCAGTAACGAATTGAAATGACATAATGCTGTGCTTTAACCCTTTCGAGGGCTCTTTTATTTCCAGTTCCTCCTTCCTCCTACAGCGTAGCCCTTCGTGGTTCTGACCAATGGTTGAGATATTTACCAGGGCCTCTTTTCCTGGGCAGTCTCAACTCACACTTTTGTGCCCCCTTTGCTCCAGTATGCTTAGCTTTTCAGCCTCTCAACTGCTACTTTCACATTTGTAATTGGCCATTGCCTGGGTGGTAAAAGTCTTCCCAAATGCTCTTCTCAAGTCTCTTGGCTTCCACCACCTTCTGGATCCTGACTCTGCAAATCCTCACTGCTTTGGTAGTCTTTTGATTCCTTCAAGCTTAGGTCAGTCGGTTCGTTTTTCGAAAAGTTCCCCCCACTCCATTTTCCTAATTGTTTTCAGCAGGATTGTTGGTGTGAAACCACCTAGTCAGCTATTGCTCCAGAGGAAACTTTTAATAGTCAAAACCTGATTGTACCATGTCTCTCCCCAGAAACCTTTATGATGTCCTAATCTCTACCCTCTCCTACCCTTATTTTTGTTTTCCCCCGTCCTGAACCACACGTAGTATCTATGCTTCCATGAGTTTTCCTATATTTAGTCCTCTGTCTGGAGTTCTCTTCTGTCCTCTTGCTGCCTCAAAAACAGTCTCTTTCTTCCATAACCCAAGTTCTATTTTATCTCTTTCCTCAGACTCTGTATTTGGCCTCTTATTTCATACATACTGTTCTAGCTGTAACTCTCATGGAACCTGATAATTATTTGTTCATATGTCTGTCTTCCTTGTTAGAATGTGAGACCTCTTTTGGTCCAGACCATGTGTTGTCCATCTTTTTATCTCCAAGTGGCTACTGCAGTATTTAGTGGCAAAGAGGCATCAGAGAAATGTTTCTTGGCCCGAAGTGAGCTGGGGCTGCAAGAACACATGTGACTGGAAGTTTGGTTTGCTTCTGAGGTTCCTGCCTGGTCTGTCTCATCTCAGGAGTCTCAGTGAAGCCCTTATGTAGGAAGAAGCACTTGCAATGTCTCAGGCTTTCTGTGCGTTTGGCTGTCTCCTTTCATGCAGCTGGCTAATTACTATCCCTCACTGCCTATGGTGTAATGACATCACAGACTGACCAGTGCCTTCTTTTCACCTGCTGTTAGCCCCAGAGATCTCTCAGCTCCTGACCGAATTGTTCAAAGTCCAAACTTTAAGGGACAGAGTCCTTGATTTTGTTGTAAGCTATTTGTTCTTATTAGCTCTCCATGGTTCTTCCCAAATAATTTTCAGCCCATCCTCCTTTGCAGCAAAAAAATGGACATCTTCTGGGTTGAGTGTTAGCTGGAAAAGCCTTTCATACTGCGTAAAAGTCCTCTTCTCCGTGCTTATCCCCAGGATCTCTCGAATAACAAAGGTGTCCCCCTCTGCACCCCTCCAGCCTGCAGGTGGGTAGGGGTTTGCTGGTTTGTTGTTGCATGGCATATGACAAGCATGGCTCCTGAAAAACTTGGATGTTCATCAAGATAGTAACAAATACTAAAGTTAGGATGTGGTTCAGCGTATAACTCATTGATTCATTTACATTCTTCCCACTTTCAAAACTGCTCTGAGGCAGGTCAGGTAATATAAAACAATGACCACAAAGTAAACATAGTTTTCATAAGGAGAAAAACTCTAGCCAGAGCTCTTTGCTATAAGAAGCCACAGATTGCACCTACCTGGTGGCTAGAGGGAAAGAAGATTGAGAGAAACTGAGTAGACTTTGTAACTTGGATTTTCTCCAGTTAGAACCAACTCAGTGTCTCCACAGAAACTAACAATATCTTTATGAGGACACCCCAGAGAAACTGATCACTGAGTTCTCTGTGTTAAGAGGCTTTTAGTAACATAAGAAACATTTGTTTAAGTGCTTTACCAGAAAAAAATACTAGGATTTCTGGATTTCTCTCTTCCTTGGCCCTCAGGGAGAGCCAATGTCTAGTGTTAAAATACTGTTTTGTAAAGACAGTTCTCAAGTGAGGGGAAAGTAGGCTAAGCGCGTAGGTTTTCTGATGATTTAGCTTAACCCAAGGATGGAACCGGAAGAGCTTTGAGAAAAGCCTGCTAACTTCTTGCCATCTATAAGTTTCTGATCCCAGCTAAATCATCTGACTTTGGAAAAATTAAAGATGTCACAAATCTCCAGCTTTGGAAAAAGCGGCAGGAATACTTACATAGGTGATTAAAGAAAACAACTTTTTGATTTAAGTCATAATAATTCATTTCCTTCTTTTGCCATGAATGTGAATGATGTCAGATATAGTTTGAATTACTGTTGTGTTTTCTGCGGGATTTAAATTATCATTACTAATCACTACAAACAACAGGCACTGTGACGGATGCTGAAGATGCGGAGCAAACATGACACGTGGAGCCTACTACCACACTTAAACATAAAAACATGTGAATGTTTAAGGGATGTGCACTGCATCAGTTTTTAATTGCTGCTGTAAAAAGTCACTACAAACTTGGCGGCTTCACACACACAGTTCTGGGTGTCAGAAGTCTAAAATGGGTCTCAGTGGATAAAATCAAGGCGTTGTATTCTTCAGGAAGCTCAAGGGGGAGAATCTGTTTCCTTGCCTTTTCCAGCTTCTAGAGGTTTCCTGCCTTCCTTGGCTGTGGCACCCTTCTGGCAATTGTATCACTGTGATCTCTCCTCCCATCATCACATTTCTTGCCCCCATGGACTCCTCTGCCTTCCTCTTATATAAGGACCCTTGGTATTATGCTGGGCTCACTTGGACAGTCTAGGACATTCTTTAATTAGTCATATATGCAAAGCCTCTTTTAGCATTCAGGCAACACATTCAGACATTCTAGGGATTAAGATGTGGACATTTTAGGGTAGGTCATTAGTCTGCCTGCCACATACTATAAGCACACAATTGCCATAGTCTTTATTTTTATTTATTTGTCTATTTGTCTATCATTGGCCATGGCCTTTACAAACATGGCCAAGTTAAAGTCTAACTTGCAAACTTTCTTTCTCTAAAATGGGATAATGAGGGACGCCTGGGTGGCTCAGCGATTTAGTGCCGCCTTCAGCCAGGGACATGATCCTGGAGACCTGGGATCGAGTCCCACATCAGGCTCCTTGCATGGAGCCTGCTTCTCCCTCTGCCTGTGTCTCTGCCTCTCTCTTTCTCTGTGTCTCTCATGAATAAATAAATAAAATCTTTAAAAACAAAAACCAAAATGGGATAATGATCTCTCACTTGGAGGATGGTTATGAAGTTCAAATACGGTAAAGTGTGCAAGCATTTGTCACTCTACCTGGCACACAGTAGGTACTTTGTAATTATCAGCTGAATGAAAATTAATAGTGTGTCAACTTGGGTTGACCAATTTTAACTGGTATACCTTGCTCATGCAACATATTAACAATAGGGGAAACTGGGAGAGGGGCCAGTGGGGGCGGAAGAGAGAGGTACGTGGGAATTCAGTTGTATTTGCTGTTGGATTTCTATGTAAACCTAAAACTTCTCTAAAAGATAAATCTGGTATTAAAGAAAAAATAAAACTTAAATCTCATAGCTCAAAGCTGTGCACTGCAGAGAGCTCGGATCCAACTTGTCAGACTCTGTGGACAGAGAAAAGGTTTTTATTATTCTTCTAGGCTGGTGCGTATTTTCAAGAGAAAATAAGAAACGTGGCTCCAGATAATACTGGCTTTGTGTCCCTTATTTGAGAACTAATCATATGGTGAAATATCACATGCTCTGGCATTATCTTTGGTAAAACATAAGGGTGAGACTTAAAAATAGAAAAATAGAAAATTTCAACAATAATTCTGGTAGAAATGACTTGTAACTACTTAGCACCTTATTTTTATTTCTGGAATGCTTTCCATTTGAAAAGCTCAAATTACTTGGGACATGTTAGCTAATTCTTATGGCACCAGATGTATCTGGTGTGGTGAGGGCCTAGGTAGTAGCAAGGAAGGGAAAAGGGGGAAATGGGGCAGGTGTGACAAGCTAAGGTTTGTGTTTGGAAGCAGTTCTTGGCAAAGGTGAAAATATTTTTAGGTAATCTTTTTTTTCCCCCTGTGAAAGTCTGTAATACTCTAAAATTTGCTCTATTCTTACAGCTTAGAAATAGAAACCTGGAAATAGAATGACTGCACTTTGGTGGTTATTGTGGGCTGGGACGTGAAAGCCAAGAGTGGTGGTTCTAAAACTTTTACTTTGTGATTTCTGTGCCTCCCCCTTCTGGCTTCCCCGAGCCCCAGTGGCGCATAGCAACAATTTTCTGCTTCCTTCCACTTTTCCCCGATGCCCCTTCCCCACACCAAAACAGCTCTATTTAGACTTTTATTTGCATCACACGCGCCTGACAGCAATGGAGAGTTCGATCGTGTTGTTCTCCCTGAACAAATCTCAGCAGATTTTAGACTTTGGTCAGAAGATGGTACTGGTGGACAGAGGCAGAGGGAGAAGCAGGCTCCATGCAGGGAGCCCAAGGCGGGACTCGATCCCTGGACCCCAGGATCACGCCCTGGGCCAAAGGCAGACACTCAACAGCTAAGCCACCCAGGCATCCCACACTTCTTCCTTTAAATCATTAATTTAACATTTAAACAATTTTTTTTTTTACTGAGGGCCATTTCAATAAGCTGTTGGTGCTAGACACTAAGGATATAGCAGTGAATAATTTAGACATAGCTTCTGCCCTCATGAATCTTTTTTTTCCCCTCATGAATCTTATGGTGTAGTGAAAGAGACAAATAATAAACAAGGAAACTAATATGTAAATGAGATAATTAAGGTTGCCAAAAGTACTAAGAATGAAGTAAGCGGGGCATCCATGCAGAATGCAATAGGAGCTAGTTTAGAAGAGGTGGGGACTGGGACGCCTGGGTGGCTCTGTGGTTGAGCATCTGCCTTTGGCTCAGGGCGTGATCCTGGGGTCCTGGGATCGAGTCCCACATTAGGCTCCCTGCAGAGAACCTGCTTCTCTCTCTGCCTATGTCTCTGCCTCTCTTTGTGTCTCTCATGGATAAATAAGTAAAATTTAAAAAAAAAGGGAGGTGGGGACTTGGTGTGGTTGAGGAGTACAAAAAGGCTAGCGTGGCTGGAACATGGTAAGGTGGGGCACGGTTTCATTTAATGAGTTGAAGAAGGTAGACACTTTTCAGTGATACTTAGGAGTTTAGATTTTAAGGACAATGGGAAGTCATGAGAGGGTTTTTAATGGAAGTAATAAATTGATTTATGGTTTAAAGATCACTCTAACTTCTTAGTTTTTACAAAAGATCTGAATGGAAGAAGGGAGATCTTCTAGGAAATGTTCACGGGTAAGAGGTGATGATGGCATGGGCAAGGTGGAACAATACTGATGGACAGACTTGGGATGCTTAGAGGTAGAGTTGGAAGGAGTAGCTGTCACATTGGCTGGTGGGGTTGAAGGAGAGAAAAAACACTTAGGTGTAAGGTTTAACTTTGCCAGCTAGGTGGGACTGACAGTGCCATCTACCAAAATGGGAAAGAGGGAGAAATGGATTTTGTGGAGGGAGAGGATTATGGATTTTTGGTCTAGGTCAGTAATTTAGAGGACCTTTTAGAGCAGTCTATCTGATTTCTAAGGGGACATGTCATGTTAGCAGAAGATACAGTTTAGGGGTATTAGAATATCAGTGGTATTTAAAGCTATACAAATGCACGAGCCCACTGAGGTAAGAAAAGAGGATTTGGGGGCTTATAAACATCTAGAAATCAGTTGGTGAAGGGAGAACCAGCAAGATCACCAAAAGAACAAAAATTACTCAAGAATGAGGGAGTGATCAACTGTGTTGAGTGCTGCTGAGAGGACATTAAGTTTGAGGACAGAGAAGTGACCCCTGGATCTGGCAAGATGGAGCTGATTGGTGAATTTGACTGGAGTGTTTCCAGTGATGAGGTGGGGAGAGAAGCCCCTTTGTAAAAGAGTGAATGGGAGGGGAATAAATGATGTAAACAGATTCAGATACCAGTTTTGGCTTTCCCAGCCTTAGTGTCATTATCTTTTTGAAGTCTGTTGGGATGCCTTAGAACAATCCTGGGGGATGGGCAATGGTAGAGAGGAATGGAAGAATTTATATTCCCCATTTGAACGGTATTTGTCATAAAACACAAATTCAAGTGTTTTTGCCAATATATTTGTAATAGAAGTTCTCTTCACTTTGTTTTTAGGGTGACAGGTGCATCTTGTCTTTAACCCTCTGTCTCTCTTCTCTCCTGACTTTTCCCATTTATCCTTTGAATGAAATATTTTTTGCAATGTTCACTCTGTATGTGCTCTATACACATTTGGCATGTGCCCTATACCTATTACAAACACTCTTGATTGTCTTTTAGTTCTTCCATAAACCTAAATGACATGCTCTTTCTCGTGGGTAGATCCCATGTGCCCATTACCTTTCCTTTTTATGCCTTTTTTTTCTCTTGGGTTTTGTGCAGAGTTATTTTGGCTAGGTAATTTTTGTATGTCTATTATATTGCTAAAAAAGTCACATTTTCCCTAAATGAGAACACAATGCTGGAAGAAGGTAGATATTCATGGAACAGATTGTAGGTGGTTGCTAACTCTGGGGTGAGTATTATGTTTAATTGCTTCCTTTCAGTCAACTCTTGTTATTATGGTCAGTGATAAATGATATGTAAGACTAGACCAGTCTATAAGAAAGGAATAAGAACATTTTACAGGACATGGAAGAAGGTCCAGTTTGCATAATTTAGTTGAGATTGCTATGTGTTCTCTTCTTCCTTGGAACATCTACCTTACATATCCAAGCCTCCCTTGCAGTCGTATGTGGCCATGGCATTGAATTTAGGCTAGTGGAATAAGAGTAGAAGTGATGAATAGATGAAGAAGATGTGGCATATATATAAGGAAATATTACTCGCCATAAAAAAGAACGAAATCTTGCCATTTGCGTGGATGGAACCAGAGAATATCATCCTAAGCAAAATAAGTCAGTCAGAGAAAGACAAATACTATATAATTTCACTCATATGTGGAATTTAAGAAATAAAGCAAATGATCAAAGGGGGAAAATACAGAAAGAGACAAACCAAGAAACAGACTCTTAACTCTAGAAAACAAACTGATGGTTACCAGAGGGGAGGGGTGGGGGATGGGTTAAATAGGTGATGGGGATTAAGGAGTGCGCCTGTGATGAGCACTGGGTGATGTATAGAAGTTTCGAATCACTAAATTGCACACCTGAAACTAATACAACACTGTCTGGTAACTAACTAGAATTCAAACAGAAACTTTAAAAAAAGAACAGAAATGAAATGTGCAACTTTCATGCTTGACCTCTACAAAATTCTAGAATGCTTCTCCATGCTCTCTCTTCTCTTGCCTTCCAGAAAGATGTCTAGGATCCAACAGTACATGCCAAGATTTTGGTGCTGGTATACCCACGAGATGAAAGGAATCTGGGTACCTGAAGACCATGTGGAAAGCAATCTCATACATAAAAAACACACTCTTTGGACTTCACATGAGCAAGAAATCAACTTACAAAGCCATCAAGATTTGGGGTCTGTTTGTTACAGTTGCTGCTGTTACTGACTCTAATACACATTCATTGTGTGATTTTCATTCTGCCTCACTCTCCTGGAGTGCCCTGTTCTCACTTTATCAAATTCGACAGGTACTTTGATGACCTGTTTTCAATTTTTTTCGGCATGAAACATTTTCTGACCCTCTCAGCCTGAGTCAATCTCTCTCTTTCCAAATTTCTAAAGTGATTATTAGCTTTATGGTCTATTGGGTGAATAATGAAAAGATCATAAGCTCTTAATGCCTGTGTTACTTTGGATAAATTACTTAGCCTCCCTGAGGTCACTTTACTTTTCCTGAAAAAGGGCATAACAACAGCCCCATGCTTCATAAAATTATCATGAGGTTTAGATGGGGTGAGAAATGCAGAGGGCTTAGAACTTTATCTGGCATACAGTAAAACACTACTATTAGGGTCAGTCTCCTATCAGTCTAGTTTAATTCTGTATACTGAACTCCTAACTGTGTCAAGCACTAGGCTAGTGCAGTAGATATCACATGAAGGGACATGCTGTCCTCACAGTTACCTGAAGTATAACATTTATCAATACATTAATACAATTGTTGTCAGTGGCATTTATTGAGCATCTACTATACACCACAAATTTGGCAATATATTTTTGGGTATGTGCATGATGCCCCCAAGGAGGTAAAAAACTTTCCATGTCCCTGTAAGTCAGCAGATCGAATCAATCAAAACCCTTTAAAGACATGTTTAAGAACATGTTGGTCTCTTCTCCAGAGCTGAATTCCTACAGGTTTCAGGGGTTAAAAAACCCCTTACCTCACAGGGCTATGGTGCAGATCAAATGGTAGAGTGTGTAGAAGTGCTACGTACACTTGAAAGTGTGGAGCAAATGTTTATGAAGATGTCAACCTTCAAATCTTTAAAGTTCTTTTTTTTTTTTTTTAAATCTTTAAAGTTCTTAAATGAAGTTTTTAACTTTGTATGGTTTTTTTCTTCTCTTTAAATTGAATATAAGGTTGTTGTGGGTGAAGTGTGCATTATTTGATCTTTGTAAATCTCTAGTATCTATATCAGGGCTAAGTAAAGAGCAGGCACTTGATAAACTTTTATTTTTGCACAATGTTTACCATTGAAACCATTGGCACTTTCCCTCTCTGTTTATTTTCTACAAAGTGGTACCCATATAATGGTGGGGGATTAGGCTACATTACTTTCACGAGGAGAAACCTGTTTAATGCATGTTGCTAAATGGAACATACACTTTAAAAACATATACTTAATTATATGAACAAAACTATGTTAAAATGTTAAGCACCGGTTTTCAATGAAGAATCTGACAGGCAAGGAATGATTATTGAGTTCTTGGTCTGCTCTGTGCATCTGTACACACAGTGTTGAATAAGCTGTTAATCCTCCCATCTTTACATGATATTTTAGGGATGCTCATGGTGAGGTCATACATATCCATTTCTGTAGTGTTCTCCCACTCTACCCACTCACCATGTGTTCTAGTGCTGTGATATTTTTGTCCACTCTCATAGTACTCTCTCCTTCATACCTTATTTCCCTCCCCCAAACCCTGGAAAAAGAAAGTTGATTCTTCAATTTTTTTTTTCACAAATTGAAAATGTGACTGAGATTAGGAAGGAGGGCGTTGCTATTTTTCTTCTCCACTTCAGGTTGGTGTTGAAATGATTCAGAGTAAACAGCTTGATATTCTGTAAAAACAATTCCTCAATTGAAGAAAAAATTGTATCAATGATAAGAAACAATGTTTGTTTTTCTGGAAGAGATTTTTTATATTCCCATCTTTCACTTTCTGCTGTTACTGGCTTTTATGCAATTTTAGGTCTGCAGAATTTTCTACAGGAAGAAAAAAAAGATCAATTCATGCTTTATACAATGATCTAAGGTGTGATTTAAACTAAGATATATTTGTATCGGGCTGAAATAAAATTTCTTTATCGTCAGTTTAGCACCATGGACAGAGAAATGACTTCTGTCTCTTCCCATCTTCTAGTTAGTTAGCGGTGTCACATTCACCTGTAAAGAACAGTTTCTTGAGTCCTCAGTTTATCTTACCCTTATATTAAATAATTTAATGTCAGGCATTACTCTGGGAATATTGCCTCTTTGCATTTACTATTTTATTTACTATTTTATTTTTTAAAAAGATTTTATTTATTTATTCATGAGAGAGAGAGAGAGAGAGACAGGCAGAGGGAGAAGCAGGCTCCACTCAAGGAGCCCGATGTGGGTCTTGAAACCAGGACTTCAGGACCACGCCCTGGGCCAAAGGCAGGCGCCAAACTGCTGAGCCACCCAGGGATCCTCTGCATTTACTATTTTAAAACATATTCTAGGTATTATTTTTTTTCTTCAGCTACAGGTAGTTTGGATTTAGATTTCCATTTCACGAATTAACTATTTTTCAAACTCTATTCTCTAAAATAAAAAAATTGAAATTATTATAGAGTCATAGGAGTTGCAGAAGTGGTACAGAGAAATCCTGCACGTCCTTTACCCAGTTTCCCCCAATGTAGGTAGGGTTGCAAGATAAATAAACAGAATGCCCAGTCACATTGGAGATTCAGAAAAACAATGATTATTTATATTTATTTATATTATTATAAGTATTTTTAGTGTACGTATGTGCCATCTAATATTTGGGACAGACTTATACTAAAAAATGATTCGTTGCTTATCTGGAATTTGAACTTAACTGGGCTTTTTGGGGGGTCATTAGGCTATATATATATATATATATGTATATAAGGCTAGGGATGTAGAGTCAGATTATTGTGTCTTAAAGTCTTTAGAATAGTTCTTTATTGTCCACTTATGATACCAACTGGATACATAGTTAGGTTCATTCATGTCATTTTATTTTTGAATATTTTAGCAATTGCTTTAAATTTAATTTTGTTTTATAGAATATTTATATGATGCTAAAGTCAAACTTAAGTGAATATAATTTCAATGCATTTGTTCTCCAAACTAATTGAAATGAGTTCACTCATTTTCATATATTTAAAACAGATGCAATATTGTCTCCCTAGGTACCACCCCTTTGTGAGTATTTTATAAAACATCTTTTGGAAATAGAATGACAGAAATATAGGACAGAATGTCCAATAGAGACAGCCTATATAACACTAGATGACCTTCTTTTGAATTGCTTTAGAACAAGTCACCTTGTATTCAACCTAGAGACAAACTGGAATTTCATGCTAATTACCCTCCTAGTTCTTTTCATTTTGTACCTGACTAAAAATATTTTCACAAAGTCCTTAAATGGGAAATTAACAAGGGAATTTTGCAAAGGTAACCCTAATGAAGGTACTTGGATTTTATTTTTTTCCATACAGGTGTTTTAAAATTACAGTCTTGTGAGGCCCTGGCTACTGCTGAGATGACAGGAGAATGTCCCTAGTGACTTCAGCACAAGCTAGAAAAGCAACGTGGGCAGACCTGAGGAGCAGCTTCTCAAATATACCCTACAGTGCTGCTGTTATCTTCAACAACTTTAAGTTGTTTTGAGGTTTTAGAATTGTGAAAACAATCAATGAATTGATATTTCTTAAAAACAACTATTTGCGGTGGTAGGAATGTACTGTTATTCACTGTTAATTTAATTAAAATTTAAACATGAGTTGTTAGTACAAGTCCTTTGAATATTTATGAATATTTGAATTTTAATAAGACAAAGAGGACAATTTAGGTCTAGCCAGTACTTGCTATTATGATTTCAGGGGTACTTTTGTGTCTATCTATCCTCTTGCCTTCCATATTTGCCTCTCTATCCTTTCCGAAAAGATAAACCTTAACTTATGAAATGCAACTATATTTTTTACATTTCTGATTTATTAAAATATCACATGCTCATTGTAGATTATTCTTCACAGGATTTATTGAACTGTCACAGGGACCATTGTTTACAGAATTTATTTAGAAAGGAAGCGAGGGAAGCAGGCTAGGAAAAAGGGGAAAAAAACCTAACTAAGCAAGGATGGAGTGTGTATGTGTACTCTACGTCTTCATAGACATTTTCATGGGAACCTAGAGAATGCTGTTTCTAGACAGGATTATTAGCTAGATGTCATTTTAAAATGTGAGGCTTAAATAGCTTTTAAAATAATTTTAATTTATTATTAAATCACATAAAAGAATGAATTCTAGCAGGTAGGCATAAATGGCTATAAAATTATATTCTTTTGACATGCCACAAACAAATCTTCAGGGAACTTAATTCACCATAGAATAATTGTAGTTAAGTTTCTTGGGCCTGGGTTCATCTGAAGTTTTTGTAGGACTGTAACAAGATATCTTGGAAGTATGGTCTAAAAGTCTATGATTATGTAATAACACCAAAAGGTGGGGAACATATGAACATTATTTTGCTATATATTTGCTCAGACTTCTAACTGACAGCAGCTTGTAGCTTGAGTCATTCTTACATGGCCCCTGTCCTGGCTTGATCTTCAGTTTTTTACAATTGCTGTGGGTATACAGCAGGTATACTGCAGGTAGCCAGTAAGGATTTATTGAAAACCTGCAGGGTTATCAATACTGCATGTAGAGGCTGACCAAAACAGGAAGTGTAAGCTTTTTGAAGGTGATGATTTACCAGAAATACAACCCCATAATTCCTGTGTGGACATGTGACAAAATGTTTCCAGTTTGGGTGCCTCCCATGGTTCTATTCTTATCATTTACTTAGTCATACCACTAAGTTAACAGCATGGTTGTCAGGAGTGAGACTGCTGAAAATAATTATAAATATGTATTCATTTACTAGGGTTGCTGTAACAAAGTACCACAAACTGGGTGGCTTCAACAACAGGAATTTATTGTCTCACAGTTCTGGAGGCTAGAAGTCTAAGATCAAGGTGGTGGCAAAGCCATACTCCCTGTGAAGGAATGAGGGGAGGATTTGTTATAGGGCTTCTCTCTTAGCTTCTGGTAGTTCCTTAGCTTCTGGCAACATACGTCTAATTTTTTTTGAGGTATAATTGCCATATAACAGGGAAGATGGCAGAGTAGGACAACCCTAAGCTCGGCTCACCCAACAAATACAACTAGATAACACCCATATCAGCATAAATAAACTAGGAAGTGGCCCCAAAACTGGCAGAACAAACTCCACGACTAAAGGAAGGGAAGAGGTCACTCCAAAGAAGGTAGGAAGGATGAAGATAAGGCCTGGGAGCAAAACAGACCACGGCTTTTCCTGGCGGGGAGGGAGCCTGTGGTATGGTGTGAAAATAGACTTTCACACCAGGGAGCCCATGAATGAGGAGGATGATTCTCTATAATATTTGCTTTTGAAAGTGAGAGGGCTGAATTTCATGAGTTCTTAAAACCAGGAGGACTTAAAGCCTGGAATTTTAAAAATCAATGGCTCAGCTCTCAGAGAGCCTGGAAAGCCTTAGGAAGCAGAGTCCATGCCCTTAAGAGATAGCATGACAAACAACAGCCCATGTAGATACAGTGTAGAACTAGCAGTTTGAAAAACACCAGGGACAGAGAGGAGAGAGAGTGATTTGTTCACCTCAGAACATGGCCAGGAGAGACAGGGATCATAGGGAGAACCCCTCCAGGAACAAAGGAGCTGGCAGGCACCATTTCCCTTTCTGCTCTAGGATAAGCAATGGCCACCTGTGGGAACCAGTGGGGCAGCCACACTCCTTCCTTAACTTGCTTATACCAAGCCCTGCCCCTGTGCTTCCATGAATCTACCCTTTCTGGTTGTGCTGTCTTGAGTCCTAGCTCTGTGGGCCCCTCCCACCGAAGACTGGTACAAACCCTGCCAGCATCACATCTGTGACTTGTGCATTTTGTGAGACCTCAATTCCAAAAGCTGTGAGGGCAGGTCTTGATTCACAAGCTGACCACCCAATACCTTGCTGCCCACAATAGGAAAAGAAAGCTTCTGCAAAAACTAGACTGAATGAAAAAGGCCAAGACTCAAAAGCAGAGCACATGCAACACACTCCCTAGGAGACCCTCCCTGAAGCACCAGATCTTGGGGGAATAAGGGAGACTGCACTGCAGGACACTATAGGACCCCTTCTTCATAAGGCTATTATTGTTAAGAGCAAGAGAAGTAGCTGGCAGATGCAGAAAGTCAGACAAAATGAAGAGACAGAGAAACGTCTCTCAAATGAAAGGATAGGACCAAATCACAGGAAGAGACCAAAGCAAAACGGATATAAGTAATATGCCTGATAGAGAATTTAAAGTAATGATCACGAAGATACTCACTGGACTGGAGAAAAGAGTTGAGGACATCAGTGAGAACCTTAACACAGAGATAAAAAAGAGCCAAACAGAGATCAAGAACACAATAAATGAAATAAAAATTACAGTTGATGGAATAAATAACATGCTAGATAAAGCAGAGGTTTTAATTAATGGAAGACAGAGTAATGGAAAGTAACCAAGCTGAGCAAAGGCAAGGAAAGAAAATTATACAAATTTAGAATAGTCTTAGGGAACTTACTGACTTCATCAAGTGTATTAACATCCACATTATAGGGATCTCAGAAGAAGAAGAGAGAGATAAAGGGGCAGAAAATTTATTTGAAGAAATAATATCTGAAAATTTCCCTAATCTGGAGAAGGAAACAAATATGTAGATCCAGGAGGCAAAGAGAAACCTCCCAAAATTCAAGCCAAGGATGTCCATACCAAGTCACATAGTAATTAAAATGGCAAAAAGTAGCATTAAAGAAAAATTTAAAAGCAAAAGAGAAAAGAAGATGATTACATACAAGGGGAACCTCCCCTCCTCCCATAAGGCTATTAGCTGGTTTTTCAGAAGAAGCTTTGCAGACCACAAGAGTGGCATAACATATTCAAATTGCTGAAAGGGAAAAATCTACAGCAAAATTACTCTATCCAGCAAGGCTATCATTCAGAATAGAAGGAAAGAAAAATAATTTCTCAGACAAAAAATAAAGGAATTCATGACCATTAAACCATCCTCACA
Organism: Vulpes lagopus; assembly: GCF_018345385.1. Lineage (NCBI taxonomy): Eukaryota > Metazoa > Chordata > Mammalia > Carnivora > Canidae > Vulpes > Vulpes lagopus. The sequence continues at coordinate 16,460,666 of NC_054848.1, forward strand.
AGAAATATTAAAGAGGACACTTTGAGTAGAAAGGAAGATCATAAAAGAGAGTGTGAAAAGTAAAAAATACAAAAGCAAAAAGAAAGGATCAGAGACAATCTATAGAAATAACCACAAACCAAGTAACAAAATGGGAATAAAGACATACCTATCAATAATTCCTTTGAATGTAAATAGACGAACTGCTCCAATCAAAAGACACAGATGACAGTGGATACAAAAATAAGACCTATTTATATTTTGCCTATAACAGGCTTATTTCAGACCAAAAAACACTTACAGATTGAAGTGAGGGGATGGAGAAATATTTATCGTGCAAATGGATATCAAAAGAAAGCCAGGGTAGCAATACTATTGGACAAAATACACGTTAAAACAAAGACTGTAACAAGAGGAAAAAAGGACCGCATATAATAATAAAGGGGGGCAATCTGACAGGAGGATACAATTGTAAATACTTATACACTCAGTATGGGAGCACCCAAATACATAAAACAATTAATAACAAACATAAAAGAAATAGCCCATAGTAATACAATAAAAGTAGGGGACTTTAACACCCCACTTACATTGACAGATCATCTAAACAGAAATTCAACAAGGAAACAGTGGCGTTGAATGACACACTGGAACAGATGGATTTAACAGACGTAATCAGAACTTTTCATCCTAAAACGGCAGAACACACATTCCTTTCAAGTGCACATGGAACAATTTCCAGAATAGATCACATGGTAGGCCACAAAACAAGTCTCAACAAATTAAAAAAAAATCGAAGTCATACCATGCATTTTTTTTATGACCATTCCGATGAAACTAGGAATCAACCACAAGAAAGGATTTGGAAAGAGCACGAATACATGGAGGCCAAATAACATGGTATTAAACTATGAATGGGTCAACCAAGAAATTAAAGAAGAAATAAAAAATAACATGGAAATAAATGGAAATGAAAACACAATTGTCCAAAATTTTTGGGAAGAAGCAAATGCAGTTCTAAGACAGAAGTTTAGAGCAACACATGCCTACCTCAAGAAGCAAGAAAAATTTCGAATAAACAACCTAACCTTACACTTAAAGGAGCTAAAAAAAGAAGAACAAAGCCTAAACCTAGCAAAAAGGAATGAAATAATAAAGATTAGAACAGAAATAAATGGTATAGAAACTGAAAACCAATAGAACATATCAATGAAACCAGGAGCTGGTTCTTATAAAAGATCAGCAAAATTGATAAACTTCTATCAAGACTCCTAAAAAAAGAAAGAGGACTCAAATAAACAAAATTGCTAGTGAAAGAGGTGAAATAACAACCAATACAGCAGAAGTACAAATGACTGTAACAGAATATTATGAAAACCTATATGCCAACAAACTGGACAACCTCAAAGAAATGGATAAATTCCTAGAAACATATAACCTACCAAAATTAAAGCAGGAAGAGACAGAAAATTTGAACAGACCAATCACCAGCAATGAAATTGAATCAGTAAGTAAAAAATTCCTAAGAAATGAAAGTCCAGGACTAGATGGCTTCACAGGTGAATTTTATCAGACATTTGAAGAAGAGTTAATACCTATTCTTCTTAAAGAATTCCAAAAAAATAGAAGGAAAACTTTTAAATTCATTCTATGAGGCCAGTATAACTGAGACCAAAAGCAGATCAAGATCAAGACACAACAAAAAAAGAGAACTGCCCGCCAATATCTCCCACATAGATGTGCTATTGGTGCAAATGCAAACTGGTTCAGTCACTGTGGAAAACGGTATGGAGGTTTCTCAATAAATTAAAAATAAAACTACCCTATGATCCAGCAATCTCACTACTGGGTATTTATCCAAAGAATACAAAAACACTAATTCAAAGGGATACACACACCCCTATGTTTATTGCAGCATTATTTATAATAGCCGAACTATGGAAGCAGCCCAAGGATCCATCAATAGGTGAATGGATAAATAAGAAGTGGCATATATACAATTAGAATACTATTCAGCCATAAAAAGAATGAAATCTTGCCATTCGCAACAACATGGACAGAGGTAGAGAGTATAATGCTACATGAAATAAGTCAGTCATAGGAAGACAAATACCATATGATCTCATTCACATGTGTGGAATTTAAGACACAAAACAAATGAGCACAGAAAAAAAGACAAAACAAGAAAGAGATTCTTAAATATAGAAAACAAACTGAAGATGGGGATAAAAGTGCACTTATTATGATGAACAAATTAAATAAAATAAAAATTTAAAAATTGCCATATAACATTTTATTAGTTTCAGGTTACAACATAATCATTAGTTTTAGGTTACAACATAATCAACGAATGTATATATTGTGAAATGATCACCACAATACATCTCATTACCATCCCTTACCATACAATTTTTTTCATGTGATGAAATCCTTTACGGTTTCCTCTTTTGGCAAGGTTAAATTTGCACTACAATATTATTAACTGTAGTCCCCTTCTGTATATTGTATCCCTATTACTTAGGTATTTTATGACTGGAGATTTGCACCTCTTAACCCCTTTACCCACTTAGCTCACCTCTCAATAACCCTCCCCTCTGGCAGCCGTCATTCTATTCTCTGTATTCACAAGTTTCACTTTGTTCATTCATTTTGTTTTTTAGATTCTACAGATAAGGAAAATCATATGGTATTTGTCTTTCTCTGTCTGACTTATTTCTCCTAGCATAATGCCCTCTGGGTCCATCCATGTTGTCATGAATGGAAATATTTCTTTCTTCTTTATGCATGAGTAATATTGCAATGTGGAGATTATATATATATAAAATATAAAATTATATATAAATATATATAAACTATATAAAGTTTCTAGAAGGGAAGGAACAGGGGATATCTGGGTAGAGCCAATAAGACAGTTTTTTGGCTCTGTTGAGGAGGCATGAAGAAATAATGTTCAGGGACACAGGTTCTCGTCATACCCATGTGGCTGCTTAAGGAAAAGCACTTTAATTTTTAATTATGAATTTAATTAACATACTTATGAGGCCAATATTTCATGGGAAGGAAGAGAAAGAGCAAGGCAAAGAGAGAGAATGATAGCTTGAAAAACAGCTCTGCTCCTTAATCTAATATATCCTGTCAGCAGGTTTCTGCCCATCAGAAACACCTGGGGAGCTTTTAAAACAGGGCAGGAGGAGGGAGCCCCACTCCCAAAGATTGCTTTAATTAGTTTAGGGTGGGGTCTGGATAGCTGCAAGGTTGAGAACCCCCCCAGGTAATTCAGAGACACTGGCAGGATTGATATTCACTGTTCTAGATCTGTGTTTCTTAAACATCTATGAGCATATGAATCACCTGGGGATTTTGGTAAAATGCGGATTCTGGTTCAGCAGGTATGGGGTGGGGCCTACAGTGTATATTGCTAACAAGCTCCCTAGAGATGCCCATGCTAATATAAAATGATTGCATTATTGTGTTGCTATAAAAAGTCTGATTCATAGTAATCCCTGAGTACCTAGGTGATGGGGCTAGTCAGAAGTATTGCTTTCTCAGATAAACTTAAATTGATGGGTTATCAGTGGTAGCTCTAGTGTGGTGTCTATTATTTCTTGCATTCTTGCGTACACGGAGTTGATTTTGCTCTTGTTCCTTGTGAAATTTATTGCACACACTGCTGGGATTCAGTATGCTGGCCTCCTGTTTGACTAATTGTCTCAGAGGCAGCCTTTTCTTCTTGGCTACTACTGAGATACTTAAGAACCTGGAATGAATTAACTATCCTGTGATCGGATCTTGAGTACAAAAATTTATATACTTGGCCCAGAAGGAGGCCTCTGATGAAGACCAAATTGGGTGGTGTATTCAGTTGTATAGACATCGCTTTCCCAGTTTTTTTTTTTTTTTTGGTTATTTTTTTATTTATGATAGTCACACAGAGAGAGAGAGAGAGAGGCAGAGACACAGGCAGAGGGAGAAGCAGGCTCCATGCACCGGGAGCCCGACGTGGGATTCGATCCCGGGTCTCCAGGATCGCGCCCTGGGCCAAAGGCAGGCGCCAAACCGCTGCACCACCCAGGGATCCCTCCCAGTTTGGTCCCATAGAGGACTTTGTCTACCCCTTGCTCCTTTATGTTTTTTTTTTTTTTTTTTTTTTTTTAGAATAAAGCCACTGGGGGGTGATTCAGAGCAGTCCTTTTCATTATTACCCCTCACCAGTCCATATGAGCAATGGGGTGTAATTCTGAATAAGTCTAACCAAAGGAGTGAATGGGACTGCATTATAATGGAGGTGCAGCTCAGACGTTTGGGAACCCTTCAACTCTGACTCCTCAATATGAAACAAAGGAACTAAACCAAATAATGTTTCATCATTATTAAACTGAGTAACAGTCATTACCATTTTCTGCTTTGGCTCTTGTTTTAGTATCTTTTATAGTATTTAGTGTTAGAAGCATTTGCTAACTTGCCCACTGATAATACATACAATTTCAAATTTGGGTTAATTTCAGTCTCTATAATGCTATTCCTTTGTGTGACACCCCTAACAATCCCCTACACTCATACTCTGCTTTCCATGTGGGACAGGGTCCATTTTCCTCAAATCTTTTTTAAATGAAGTGCTCCTGGGTAACTTTGTTATCAGTTCCAGTTCCTGAACTCTGCCAGCCATTTCCAGGAAGCACACACACCAGCAACAACCCTCCACAGTGTCTATTTTCCCCTTGGTTGATTCATAGCCAGATGTATATCTGCAGCTGACATTTAATAATACCAGAATGTTCTTATGAGTAGGAGGAGTAGGTGACTGCTTCTGGGGACATGACTCAGAGGACTGGGGAAACCCTCCTTTCACCAAAATGCTTTTCTACCTTTAGTCTGATGCCTAAAATTCTTGCAAGAGAATTTTTTTGGTTAAGATTCTAGTGTCTTGTTAAATGCTCTGGGAGGGGGTAACACTCCAAACCAGAGCTTCTCAAACTTTAACATGCACATGAATTACCCGGGGGATCTTGTTAAACTGCAGATTTGATTTCAGGAGGCCTAGGGTGGGGCCCATGGGCCTACATTCTTTTTTTTTAATAAATTTATTTTTTATTGGTGTTCAATTTGCCAACATATAGAATAACACCCAGTGCTCATCCCATCAAGTGCCCCCCTCAGTGCCCGTCATCCAATCACCCCCACCCCCCGCCCACCTCCCCTTCCACCACCCCTAGTTCGTTTCCCAGAGCTAGGAGTCTCTCATGTTCTGTCTCCCTTTCTGATATTTCCCACTCATTTTTTCTCCTTTCCCTTTTATTCCCTTTCACTACATTCTTTTAAATTTTTTAAAATTATTTTTGAGAGAGAGCTCAAGCAGGAGAAGGAGCAGAGCCTGATGTGGGGCTCGATCCCACGACCCTGAGATCATGATCTGAGCCAAAACCAAGAGTCTGATGCTCAACTGATGGAGCCACCCAGGAGCCCCATTATGGGTGTACATTCTAATTAGCTTCCAGGTGGGTTTGCAGGTGGGTAGTACACACTTAGAGTGGGAAGGCCAGATCAGTAGTTCTCAAACTTGGCTGCACATTAGAATCTCTTGGGGAATCTTTTTTTTTTTTTTTTTTTTTACCAATCCAGAAGTCCATAATATGCCCAAGACCAGTTAGATGAGAGTCTGGGGGTGGGGCCCAGATGTAGGTAGTTTTTAAAGCTTCCCAGGTGATTTCAACGTACAGCCACATTTGAGAACATGTACTTTAAACCAGTGGTTCTTGACTCTAGCCGCTGATCAGCACATCATCAAGGGATGATTGGTATTTTAAAAAATACCAATGCCTGGATCTGCCCAAGATCAATTAAATCTGTATTTCAACTGGTAGGGTTCAGGCATTTGTGCTTTCAAAAACACCCTGAATATTTTTAATGTGTGGTGAGGTTTGAGAACCATTGCCCTGTTAGTCTTTGTAACTTCATGTGGATGAAATCTCTTGTGAGCAAGATTTGGTGGTGGCAGGGGGAAGAAGGCAGGAGGTGGGAGGCTCAGAGAGTTGAGGCCACTTGAAGGGCAGGGATGTGAAGAAAGCTGTAAACTGGGGACAGTGAGGGAGCTGAACATTTTATACACTATTATACATTTTTCCAGGGCTACCCTGGAGGGTGTTGACATTAGAGGATTGAGAAAGTCTCATCACAGTATTGCCTTTTTCGATAATTGGTAGGGTATGATGTGAAAACTGAGCCTACTAATTCTTTGTATTGTTCTCTGACTTCGATGCCTCAGCGAAGGTGACCAACTATCCCACTTTACCCAGAACTGTCCAGTTTTAGCACAAAACATCTCATATCTCAGGAAAGTGCTCATGCTGGGCAAAGTTGGGATGGTTAGTCACCCTTGTCTCACCAATGCAGCAGTGATCCAGATCGTGGTATGTGGCCATCACATGGGAGCTGGCTTTTTCTTCTGGCTAGTCAGTTGGAAAAAAAATTTGCCTCATTGACTTCTTAAATGTGTTTCATTCATTGTGGATGATGAGGGTTGAGCATTGTGAAGATGGTAGGGAATTTGGAGCAACTTAATCCTGAATGCATGGCTTAAGGACAATTTGAATAGTTTATCTTCATTCTTTTTTTTTTCATTCTTTTTTTAAGACTTGTAGTGCCAACACACACACACACACACGCACACACACACACATCACTGTTGGTTGGCATAGCATTGACCTACATAGGCATGGAGACCAAATACATTCCAAGGAGATGAGACAAAATCATGGTCTGTGCCCATGAGCTATAGTCTGACAGATGGATGTAACCTACTCAGAGTATTTTCAAAGCATGTGGCTTGAATGAAGAATAATGCCATGCAAAACAAATATGCAAATCTTAAAAGGAGATCAAGTCAGAGTAAAATGTCACATCAAAGGAAGATGGGGTTAATCAGGAAAGACCTTTTTGAAGATGTGAATGTCACTTTATGAAATGAGGATAATGTCACTTTTCTAGAACACAAAAGAGGCCAAAAACACTAACACTGAAAGCCAAACAACTTAAAGTCCTCATCAAAGGGAGGAGGTAAAAACCAGATGATTCAATGTCCATGTTCTAGTTCCTAGACTTTAATATATGATCTCTGAGATAATCCACCCTCTGCACAATGAAGCCTGAGTTTTATGATCAAGCTGCTGGTACCTGTTTTCCTTGACTTAGAATTCATGGAATTCATTACAGGAATTAGGATTTGGGGGAGACTCTAAAGCAGTGGTTCTCATACATGACTGCGTGTTAGAAATATCTGGAAGATTTGTTAAAGAGAGGCTAAGCATCACCCCCAGAGTTTCCAAATTTGTCGGTCTGGAGTGGGACCTGAGGATCTCACCAGGTGACGCCGCTGCTGGTCCAGATACCACACTTTGAGAAAGAATGGACTAGAAGGGCATTGTCTATAGATGCGGTAACAAAGCTCTTCCTAGAACAGACCTTGCCATTTAGAACATCTCGACTAAACCTGAAGGATGTAAAAGGGATGAAAACTGGAAGTTGAGAAAGCTAAATATCATTTGGGGAAACTGAAAGCATCTTTATTTTTGTTTGTGGCTACAACTATAGCTATCCCCTAAAAACATGGTGTTTCTGGTTTTTATATATATGCAACTAAAGTGAATCCTATCATTGTGGCTCAAAAATAAGGAACATCCTACTGTTTGGAATGACTAAATAAATCTTGTTTTCTCTTGACTGATGGCAGGGTCACTGAATTCTATTCTGAACCTATATAATAGAATATGTCATAAAGTCCATTTTCTTCCTTGACAGGGTCATCTGATTGGGACCAACGAATTTCTCAGCAGTTTATGCCAGGGAAGTAATTTAATCAGTTGCTCAGGCAACACTGCAAGACGCATTTCAATTAAAACTGTCTATTTTGAATTAATGCAGGATAGTTCTGTTTGCTTTCTTAGATTAGCTCAACTATAATGCTTAAAGTAAATGCTTCTAACTCCTGCAGAAGAAATTTAAGTAAGGCTTAGTGGACTTTGTTGGTGACTGATCCATCATCCATTTTGTCTTTTCTTCCTTCCCAGTAGCATTCCAATTTTTTTCAGGTATCTGCAAGTCATTAATTTGGAAGGCGATCTCAGGAAACAACTGTTAGAGAGAGTGGAGAAATTAGAGGAGGGAAGGAAGCCAATCAAGGGAACATTATCAAGCTCTATCATGGAGCTCAGTCCTGCTGGGGAAGTGTGATGATATAGGGCATGATGTTGGGAGACAATTCCCCATGATTTTCTACATGTCTTGTGACAGCTTTTGTCCTGTTCTATGTCTTCATGGATGTATGCATTGCAAACAACCTTAGAATACAGAGATAATGTCTCAGTCCAGGGAACGAGGGCAAATTTGTTTCCTGACTAGATAACAGAGAGAATGTCTTTCTCTGGGATAAAGTTTGGGCAGTCTTGCTAGTAAATCCTTACAAGATTGGGGGTTTCTAAGCTTGGGGTCCTTCAGCTATGAAGTAGACTGGTTGTGTGTATAGCATCCACCTGGACCACTCACTCTACATCACCCCCATGGGATTTAGGTATCAAGGGAAACCAAGCTCATACTGCCTGCTGTGCTGTCATAAAGTCATTTGTCTCTGACCCAAGAGACATATGACTTCTGTTAGCATCCATGAAACTGTGGCAGGCTAACCTGCTAGCTTGCAGGCAGGGTAAAATCTCAGACCTTTCACAGTCCTTGATAGACGTCTTATACTTATCACTCCTAAGGGATGATGAAGCTTGGGTATTTGACAACCTTCAGTCACGGGTTGAAGACTGCTCCAAGGAGGCATAAAATTTTCATTTCCAGCTTTTTGCATGAATGGGCTGAGTGACCTTCTGCCACTTTGGAGAAAGTACCCAAAGACATTGTCTTTTAGAATTGGCTGGTGTAAACTAAAGTAGTAAGGTATGAAGGATATAGGTAGGACCCAAAAATGGTCTATTATACCTCTCCTGGTGTACATGTACCTCACTTTGGAGACCATCAGTAGAGAGTGTAAGAGGGACATGTTACAAGATAAAGCCATCAGATATAAGGGGTACCAGATCATGAAAGACCTATGGAGCCATGTTAATTAATTTGAGTGGAATGGGAAGCCATTGTTTTTTTCAAGCAGGGTAGCTACTATTTATTGAGCATCTACTATGTTTGAGGCATCATGCCAGAGACTTTACATATATTAACATAAATATTAATCTTCACGGATTTTATATAGAAAACATTTTAAAGACAATTTAAAGAAACTTGCTCAAAATTAAATGTAAAATTAATTTGTCTATTTATTTAAAAAGTGAATGTTCCAGCCCTCAAGTCCAGCTATGTTTGCTCTGAAGCCAATGGTCTTTTCACTATGCCATAGCTACCACTTTTCTTCAAACATTATCTACATATGAAAAAATAAGATGTAATTTGCCCAATGTGAAATGATTCATCTTACATATTGGATTGGTTTGTGACTTTTCACTTTATTTTTGAATAAAAGAAAACTTATGTCTTCATTAAGCTGGTATATATAATAATGATATTGAAATAGTAATTTATTCTTTATTTAATATAAACATTATTAAGCTAAAGCCAAAACCAGTTTGTAATTGATCAATCAGTTCCTTTAATTCAAGTTCAAATATTCAACTATTATATTTTTGAGAATCATTCCAATCCAAGTTACCTTCTTGTATTAAGTCTAGAAATTAATATAATGTATATTTAAATAGAGAAACTCTAAATAAGTTGAAGTTTTCATGTTTATATAAGTGAATCCTCTGTTTTTATTGCCATGTAGCTATATCCTACTTATATAAAGCAGATGATTATGTCCTAAGAGCAATCTCCGCTTCTGTTGATAATGGTTCATAAATAAATCTCCTTGCCACATCTAAGTGCCAAAAGAACCCTTTGAGATTAAGTCTACCCTGATTTATCTTAGCTCCCATGTGAGAATATTGAGAAATTTTGGCAAAAAAATCCAGTTATTTTAGAGCTAAGTATGAAGATGAAAGTAAATAGTGTCTACCATTTGAAAGCTCACTAGGTGCTGAATTTTAAAAATTATTTTCGCTAGATGTTTAAAAACAATGTAGAAATTCAAATGGAAAATCCTTTATATAAATATGCTTAGTGTAGGGATTTTAGATTTTTAAATGAAAGCCCTCTAGATTACTAAGCATTTCTTAGAGTATTTTTTCCTTTATGCTTTTCTTCAGTTGACTAAATTTCAGTGCTACATTGAAAAGGAGCATTAAGGATAAAATTCAAGCTTTACAGTGAAGTCATTACTGAAGTTATCTGGTCACCTACATACTTTTGCAAACTCACATTTTTTATTGTGTCTAACAAATGAAAATATGCCTGGACTCTATTAGTTTAGGAAAATGGATCTATTTCATACTTAAGTATAACAGCATCAATTTATGACAAGTTCCAGAATTCCTTTGATGAATTTATTTATAGTAAGCAGGCATTAAAGTTTGCCTCAAAAATTCATTCTCAAAATGTCTTTGGTTTACCATTTCCAATTCTGTTGAGGTTGGGGCTGGAGGTGATAGACCTGACAGGAATTAAGCACATTATTATGCCATTTCATTTAAAAATTACTTGAAATGCCTATAGAATTTGGTTGAAATCTACATTTATGAACAAAGGTTAATAATCTGTTGTGAACTGAAGGAATTTAGTAAAGGTCAAAGCTTCCTCAGGAAACTAAAAGGTCACGGTCAGTGTCCAAGAATACCATTTTCCTTAGATTCCCTAGGTCCAGAAAGGAAACAGGCTAGGTACTTGGGAGACCAAGGTTAAGGCTCCAGACCATGGAATGATCATATCCCTCACTCAAGGAAGGGAAGCTAAGGTTGCCTTCTATCTGTGGGGCCAGGTGTTGTGGAAATTCACCTGAGAGAGGGAAGAGTTGAAAAATAAATGTGTGACTCTGTGACCCAAGCTCATGTTTGGGGAAGGGGGAGTCATTAACTAAGGATAGAAGCTGGGCCACATGAAGAGCACTTTCGGTGACATCTTAAGACCCTTGGCTTGAACTTCTGACAGAGAGAGAACTATAAATCCAGAGGAGGTGGAATCACCTAGGGCCAGCTGGCCAGAGCAGCCCTGCCTTCAGAAGAGGTGTCTTTCTACTTGTGGCATAAAGAATTAGGAATGCAGATAAAAACTGACAGACTAGGTGGTCAGCAACAGAGACTGCCACAGCTAGGAGGAGAGAATAGGTTTGGTCAACAGGGCCTGGACAGGGCTCACTTAAGTGACTGAAGCTGTGGAGACTCCCAGATCTGTCTGGGCCTCATGCCTATGCTCCACATCCATATATATGACTGCCTAATCCCTCAGAATTCTGAAATTCAATGTTTCCAGAAATGAACTTGTTGCCCAAATTAACTTTTCTTTCTGTGTTCTCCAGCTCTGTTGGAGGCTAGCTCAGCCATCTGCCCAGTCAACCTGTCTATCAATTTTCACATCCAACCAGACAAACTCCTTATCTTTCCATTCCCCATACTCCATGTCTGTTACTGCTGCCTTGGGCCAGGCCCTTTTCTTTCTCTAAACTCTAAATCTGACTATATCACTCAACTGTTAAAAAGTCAGTGGACTTCCCATTGCTGTCTATGGAGTAAAAAGCAATCTTCTTTGCATAGCAAAGTAATGTGCCAGTAAACCAGTTATATTTAAAAAAAAAAAACACCCTGGAGTGCCTGTGTGGCTCAGTTGGTTAAGCATCTAACTCTTAATTTGATCTCAGGTCATGCTCTCAGGGTTGTGAGAGAGAGCCCTGTGTCAGGCTCTGTGCTGGTTGTGGAGCCTGCTTAAAATTCTCTCTCTCTCCCTCTCCCCTTCCCCACTTCCCCTAAAATAAATAAATAAATACGCTCTAATTTGTTGTGTTTTCAATTCCCATAGTATAAATACTCCCATCATGGCCAATTTCAAGCTATGGGTTTAAGATCCCGATTAGAAAATTTCTGAATATTTAAGAAGTGGCTGCTAGTTGGTTCTAGTACATCAAGTGTCTCAGATGAATATGTGATGCCTGCCCACTTATCACTGACCAGTCCTTTGCTAAAACTTTATACTCTAGGTTGTGGTTGTCACTTCCTGTGCATTCCAGGCTGTTTTCCACCTGCATGCTTTCATTCATCTTGTCCGAAATTCTTTCCATAGCACTCCTTTTTCACCCTCTTGTGGGATGAAACTCTTACTTCCTTCATCTTGCTAATTCCCTCCATTCCTTCAGGACCTGGCTTACATGGACCCTCAAGGAAGACTTCTCTACTCTTTCTGTCTTAATTTGGATATCCCATAAGCAGGCCCAGAGATGCTGTTTCATCTGCATTTATTAGTAGGTTCCCAGGAAAAACTAATAGAGGAATAGGGAAGGGGGATTGAGAAGGGAAAAAAGACAAACAAGTCTGCAAAATCACCATGGAGAGTAAATTTGGCTCCATCCCATGGGGGGCTTTTGCAGACAGGGTAGGATACACATCAGAGTTGTCTTGGTCAGGGGCAAAGGACTGGTGTAGTTGTATCCTCATTCCTACCAGTCACAGGGCTGCCTCCAGGGACTTAAATTCCTAGACACTTAAGCTTTCTGTGCATGTGCACAGGCAACACGGGCTTTTGCAGCCTGAGAGCTGTTCTTCAACAAAGAGACACAGTACTGGCTGCTGGGAGTGAGAGCAGCCTGAAACTGATATGCACAAAAATGGCAAAGGTGTTCCAGGAGATATGAGTGGGGCACTGACAGTGCCTGTCATATCCCCCACAGTCCCAAACACACATGTATAGGCAAGGGGACACACACATACAACGCACACTTCTCATGCTGGTTGGGGTTCCCCTCCTCAGTATTTCATAATACATCAGCTATATCACCAAAAGTGCTGGTACCCCAAGTTTTAGAATCATTTCTTCATGTATCAGCATCCTTCATTTTATTGTGATCATCTTGAGGATAGGAATCATTTGTTTCTGCAATACAGTGCCTGGCATACAATAGATGTTCAATAAATGTGTATAGGTTAAAAGCATAAGAGAGACCATGATGGCAACACGAGTGGAAGTAGTTGAAATTGGGAAGGGGCATGGGTGGAACAGAGTCTCAGAATGGCTGCATGGGAAGCTGAGGCACAGGATCTTTGAGGATAGCTTAGGTCTTAAGTTTTGTCTAACTGCACCCCCTGCCATGTTTGATGTGGCCTGCAAAGACACCAGTAACATAAAATAAACTTGGTAATACTGGAAAATGGTTTTCTAGGCCTCCTATGGATTAGCTTTCTGCTATTTTTTTCTTTCAAGAAGCATTCTAAATTATCAGGGGTAATTAGAAATTATTGGGTAAAATGTTGGCATTATAAAAGAACCTGTGACTGGCATCTAAGCTAGAGGCTAGAGGAGGCTTGAATACATTGTTCCTAGGGATTCCCTGAAGTCTGATTAGCATCTAAGTACACTTCAAACTACAGCTCAGTTGCTTGCAACATGTAATTATGGATGTTACTAGCATGTTTAATTTGACAAATAATGTAGAGGGCACACATGAAATGGGAGTTGCACCATTCGGCCAATATGTCCCCTGCTGCAGAGTTCAGTTTTGCACTGCCACCAGGACCATCTGTGTGTGCCAAACAAAACCTTATGAAGATGAAAGATTTTCAGAAAATAATGAGAATAGTATTTCTTCCCCCTCTCCCCATCAAGTGAATAGTTCAGCATAATTGGTTAAACTACACTATCCACAAGGAGAACAGAATTCTAATTACCATTGTTAAAAAAAAAAACACCATTCACTCTCTGCTCTCAAGTATTGGGGATATTTGTTTCCTGCCAATTCTGTTCTCTGGGAATTCCAGGCATTTGAACCAACTGGGGGTAATTGGTGGGCATTTGAGTGGCATGAAATTCAAGGAGAACAAAAGGAGGTATGATAATTACCTGGGAAAATTATAAATGTCATAACAAGAAAAGACTAAAAAGTATGAATAAGAAATCTAGATTATATCTAAAATAAATTATAATATTGTTAAAAAATTATAGTATTGTTAAAGAATTTTGATAAAACAACACTACATTTAGTAAAAATCCATTATCTCCATTGCCCCCAGTCTATTAGTCACTTTGTCCATTTCTCAAGAACTCAGGGTCGAAATTTTGAAGTCATCCATCTCTTTTAGCCCCTTTATCTAGTTTTGGAGGTCCTCTTCCTTATTCCTTCAGGATGTCATGTACACAAACCTGGCCTTCAGCTAGATATCTATTAACGTGGTTTGAGGGGATTCAGGGGACATAACTGTTGTGGGATTGGAAGGGGGGTTGGTCTTTCAAAGTGTACAAAATCAATCTCCTTGAAAGAGGACACCAAGTCTATTGCTTGACACGTAGGAGTTTAAAGGAATTGGTAGGACAGATATTAAACCAGCGGTTTGAATGTAGGTTGGTGGAGGGAATAGGAAGAAGAAAGGCAGGAGCAGAGAGAGGATATTGGTAGCAAAATACCTATTTCAGTATTTTGGTGAGGTCTGGTTCTTTGGGTAACATTCCACCCTCACTTGTGATTTTCAAGATCACATCCCTCAATTCTTTCAAATAGATCCATCAGCCTGTCCAGAGATGTTGGAAGAACTTATCTCTACATTTGTTTCAACCTTTTTCATCAGTTCATTCCCATGTTAAATCTGCTGTTCCCCTGGTTCTTTAGCTGGGCCCATCTACAAGGCACTGGCTAATAAAACCAAAAATAGTGGCTTTAATCTAGAGCAGCCCCCCACCCCACCTTGAGACAATTCTGTCCTCCCACCTTTGGTTTCTTATCAAGTCCCCAGCAGCTCTTGCCCCTCTGGTCTCAGATGCCTGGCAATACATCACTCACCTCCCTCTCTCACAGGTTTGCGCCCTTGTGTTTCCTCTGGCATTAATATCTTGGCACCCCTTCTCCAGTTTCCGTTTTGCTGACTATTGGCCTCCAAAGTGCTCCCTGTTGCCTGCTCTAGCCCCCATCCCTGCATCTTCAAGGAAGGGAGACAATGTTCTTGTCTAATTCCCACTGCAAATCTGGGAGCTAATTCTGCCAAAAGAACCATGTGGCATTTTAGTTAAAGACTGGAAGCAGGAGAGGAAGGGGGTAGTGTGCAGTGACTGGCCACGTCGAAAGACCCATCTTCATAATTAGAGCCACTCTCCTTGTAGCATCTGCCTTTTGACCTCTCAGGGCAGGGTCTATTAGCCTTTGTAAACTGTCATTGTTGGCTTGCTTTCAATATTCACTAAAAACTTCACATTTTCCTGGTTAGTATTCATAGCTCTGTTGAGCATTTTACTTCTCAACCTGTTTCCTATTAAGAATAGAACTTGATGAAAATGACCTCCTCAAGACAGAATCTTGAGTAGTGCTTCTCACACTTAGAAATCCACCCAGAGCACCTGAGGGGTTTGCTAAAATGTAGATTCTGATTTTGTAGGTCTGGGGTAGGGCCTGAGACTCTGCATTTCCAACAAGCCCCTAGATGCTGCTGCTGGTTCAGAAAGCACACTTTGAGTAGCCAGGACCAATGAATCTCTTGAGGTCAGACTTTACGACCATGATTAATGAACAATAATTAGGCTTATGATGGTTGCATTTAACACCCAGCATTTCCCACAAGCATGTATACTCTACATACCTCATTTTGGAAGAGGTCTTGTAGAACTTTGGATCTGCAAGCAGATAATGGTCAAGTGGCAAATTTCCTTGCGTAACTACTCAGAGATCTCTCCTGATGGGCCTGAGAATGAGGAAGGAAGATCACAATCTTGATCCAGAACCATTTTTTTTTTTTGTCTGTAGGGATATTTTAGGTTGATGTTGCCTGGGGAGTTAGGGCTTAACTAGCAGCTTTCTCAAGGGAGGCATTCAGGTGTTCTAGATCTCAGACCCTGAGAGATATGGAAATAATATCAGCCAAACCTTTCCTAAATGCAGCATTCTTTCTTTCTTTCTTTTTTTTTTTTTTAAAGATTTTTATTTATTTATTCATGAAAGAGAAAGAGAAAGAGGGGCGGGGGGCAAAGGGAGAAGCAGGCTCCTTGCAGGGAGCTCGACATGGGACTTGATCCTGGGACTCCAGGATCAGGTCCTGGGCCGAAGGCAGGTGCTAAACCACTGTGCCACCCAGGGATCCCCCGTTCTTTTAAACTGTAAAAGCACTAGTGTAATTAACGCTGGTGGCAAACAAAGCAGTGACTATTTCTCATCTCCTATTTTTGATCACTCATGTCCCCCACCTAGAGATACTTTTTTGGACTTCAGCTGTTGAGGCTGTATCACAGATATTTTCAAAGTCACTGCAGAGAACCTAGTAAATCCTACCTTTTTCTAGCAGGAAAATTAGCCTTAGGCATGATAACTATCTTTGCAACTCCCTACTTCCTGAGTATCCAGGAAAAAACAATGGAAATATCAGGAGAAGGCAGTAAATGACCCAGAGATGGCCACTGGGCCTACCTGTCATGACACTGTATTATAATCAGTTGTCTCCACATTGATCTTCCTCCTCCACTTTCCTCATCTCATTCCCATCTCCCAGAAACATTTCTCTTTTACCTTGAGCCTTAGCAGATAGCTTTTCCTCCCAAGTCACTGATGAAGGTGGCTGGGATTTTCTGAAGTGAAAGTGTGTCATGCAGCCCCGGAGTGGAATGTCCTCCTTTTTTTCTGCATTATCTACCACCGTTAAGAACGTGCCTTGGGGGCAGCCCCAGGTGGCTCAGCGGTTTAGCACTGTCTCCAGCCCCGGGTGTGATCCTGGAGACCCGGGATCAAGTCCCACGTAAGGCTCCGGGCATGGAGCCTGCTTCTCCCTCTGCCTGTGTCTCTGCCCCTCTCTGTCTCTCCTGAATAAATAAATAAAATCTTTTTTTAAAAAGGTGCCTTGGAATGGTGTAAACATTTTTGTTCTCATATTTAAGTTCATACTTATCATTTAACAAACTAGTGCTCCCTGCTGAAGTTTGAACTAATAAAAAGCAATAGGTATAGGAAACTAAAAGAGAAAAATCTCTTTAGTTTGTGGATGGCCAAAGCGCAAGTTCAGAAACTTGGAGTTTCAGGGAGTTTTGCTGACCCAGCTTTCGAAATCCTAGGGGTGATTTAATTCTTTACGTTCTCCTCTCCTTCCAGGCTGCTTTCTATTTTTCTTTTTCTCCTCATGCTTTACGCAGGAGACTGGACTCACAAACATTTTATTTTTCATTTTCCATGATCACAGTTAAGCCAGTGGGAGATACCACAGGGCTGCAGTACCCAAGAAATTCCCAAGCAAGCAGACCCATCATAGCCCTGATTCTTCTCATGAGCTCATCTTTTGTCTGATGGATGAAACTTCTGCTGAGATCATGGTTCCCTGTCTACTTGCTATTTAATTCATTTTCAAGTGGCAATTCTATTATAATTCAATACCACGAGGAGTAAGTCCCAGGGCAATCAGGAGTGGTTCCATCTTTGATAAGGTCTCCGGTTTACTTGCTTAATCTCCAGCAGAGCTCTTGGCTCATCCCATGTTATAGCCACAGAGTGCAATCTTTCTGTAGCATTACAGTTGCTTTTCATAGATGCCTCTGACCCATACATATCCCCCCAAGAGCTACTTTACTTACACTAATTAACCTTGATACATTTCTCTCCTTTAATGCATTAAAACTCCTATTCAGATCTGCATTCAATAACAGACATTTGGGATCCATCTTGGACTTTCAGGAGAAATGCCACCTTTTACAGGACAGGCCAGCCCTGATGTCTATTGCGGGGTCACCTAGCTGTATATCTCTGCAACTCAGAATTCATGAGTCAGACTACTGAGTTTGTGAGCTTCCCAAAGGAAGGGCCTGTATTTGCCTTGGTCTGTCTCCTATACTATGTTAGCACTGTGAAAGCTTGTTTTTGTTCCCCCAAATGAAAACGGCTTTATTATTCATGTCATTATAAAAATAATTCATGCTTAGCGTGAAACACTCAAACAATACAGATTAGTATACCTTGAATTCCACCACTAGGAGATTAATATAGTTCATAACCTTCCAGACCTTTTTTCTACACATAGACACAATTTTACATAATTGGAATGCACTCTTTTGGCCAGATAATACATTATTATCATTTCAGCAAGTACAGATATTGAAATAGGTATTTATTTGCATTGGATTGAATTGCAATATGAACAGAAGCTGAAGGCTGTTTGTAATTCCTTTACTTTCACTTTATTTTTCAAGGCCCCCCTCCCCTATCTCTTTCCTCTTCATTCCTCTCCTTCCTCTCTAACTAGGCCTCCCAGCAGCCCCTGAGGGGCAGCTTTGGCTGGGGCAGTTGCCAGGGAGAGGAAGAGAAGGAAGGAGGTGCAGGTGGTCAGGCAGCGGGAGGCGCGTTCCATGCTGTCACTTCCAGGAGAATTGGCCCTCTCTACTCCTGCCAGGTGGGAGTTGAAATGACGTCAATTTCCCTTTTTATACCATCTCCTTATTTTCTCTACTCCCTCCACCCTTTGCCTCCTTCCTAGGCAGCAGAAGGGAGGTATTTGCAGAGAGGTATCTGCACAATCCTCAAGCTCCTCAGGCAATTCTGATTTAGGGGGTGCACAGCTCCTCTTTGAGACATGCTGCTATACTCATTGCAGACCAGGTGCAGCTTATGGCTGAATAGGAATCACCTGGGGAGATGGTTAATAATACAAACTCCTGCACCTCTTTCCCGGAGATTCTGAATTTGTAGAGCCGGATGTGGCCCAAGACTTTGGGTTTGTTTTATTTTAATTTTTTTTAACAAGATCCCTAAATGATTCTGAGGAGCAGCCAGGTTAGCCCATGCTCTACTTCCTGGATACTCAAAGTGTGGTTCATGGTTCATGGACCAGCATCATCATCATTGCCTATTAGAAATGCAGAATCTCAGGCCTCACTCTGGATGTACTGAATCAGAACCTGTATTTTCACAAGAGCCCTGGATGAGTCATATTGCATATTACAGTTGGAGAAGCACTGCTCAACTCCAGTGCCACAGAATGGGGAAATTCTTTGTGGAGTTAAATTGAAAGCACTGTGACTTATTCGATTCCCGCTTAATGATTGGCTGGAGGGATCTCACAAAAGGTACCTACAACTTTCAGCAATGTTTTCCTAAAAGAGATGTAGTAAATAGGACAGATAATTCCAAGCTAAAGGTAATTGTCCACCATTTTGAACCTTGGCTTGTCTTTGATTTTATGCATGAAATCCTCATGAAATAAGTCAAAGTTGGCATAAATATTTTAGGTTAAATATTAAAATTGGATCATATTCTTCTCTTTAGAGTGATTGATGTCTTAGCTCTTAAATAACAAAGCTCTTGGCAAAAAATTTAAGTGGTCCTAGGTAATGTTTTTACCAACTTATGCACTGCCAATATCCAGCCAATAATAACTGCATTTCAGGAGAACAAAAATAGCAATTCAATGTCATTTTTATTAGTGAATTCGTACTCCACACCAGTTCCTGTGGAGACACTATTCAGAAAATTTTGGCCTTCTATGTTGTTTATGAAAGCCTCTTGACTAGAATTGTGATTTGTCCCAGAAAACTTATCCTTAAGCATAAGCATGTTGAGCATTCAGGTTATTGTTTCATAAAGATACTATAAAGAAATACTTTCTTTTCTCCCACTAATAGAAGATCATGGAATTATTTCTCCATTTAGCTTGTTGCAGGGTAAAACCTAAGTTATTCATGATAAGCTGATCTTCATGGCCCTATACATTCCACTTCCATGGTTTTCTTCTTCAGGGACACCTTTTATTCATACAGTTCTTAAAGCCCATAACTTCTCTGTACCTTCTTGCTTGTTTCAAAACTCACTCCCTGTATGATTTCCTAAACCTTTGTAACATTGCATCCATTAGAGAAACAAACTTCTCTCTAGAGCCACGACTCAAAAGCCAACTCTCCCCCCACCCTCCATTTGGGACAAGATAAGCTGACTCTGGCACCAGTATGGAGGTTTTGTAATGCCATCAACAAATTAGGTTCCTTCTATCTTCCTACTCTGCCATTGTAACCTATATCTCTTATTTATCCTTGGGTTTGCAGTGTGGCTGCTGTGCCTCCACTACTTGCGTTTATCTTTCAGGAAGAAAGAATGGAAAAAGGAAAGAGCTATTGTTTTTATAAGTCTTCCCTTTTTAACAAGCTATCTGGGTGGCCACTTATATATCCATTTATATTTCAGAAACCAGACCTGGGTCACATGACCACCCCTAGATGAAATGGAATCAGGGCACATTGCTATGCCTAACCTCCAAACTGGACTTCTGTAACCAGAAAAGAAGGGGAAAATAGATAAGTAGGCAGTTAGCAAGACCTGCCACTGTCCCTAAGTTGTAAGTAACTCATAAATATTTGCATTTTAAAGTAAGAGAACAAAGCCATAAGTCAAAGAAATAAACCTTGAATAGCACAATTTTAGGTCTTAGCTAATGTGTACTTAGTCTCTATGTCCAGGGATGCTAAATTATATTGCCTTTCAGCTCTCATTATGTAGAATACACAGCCCGCTTAGATAAGAGACCACACACTCCCAATGTGAAGCTTAAATCCCACCCCCATCCCCCCCCACCCCCGCCCGGCTCAGCCCCAGCTGTGCTTGGGAAGTGATCAGAGTCTCTAAAACAGAAAGATCCTCCCAAAGCCTTGGTTTTATTTTGGGAAAGTGTTAGAATAGTTATCTTGAATTGTGTTTTCTATGGTCAGTTAATTGTTTTGATCTGATTGAGATTCTAATGCAAGTACATGCTTAATTTAAAAAATGACAACATGTATTTAATGTAAGGTCTTAATAAAATCCAATTTTTACTGAACGTCAGTAATTACTGAGGATGCTCTGCTTTTCCTCTCTGGATAGACCCTTGATCTGGCACTTATGCTCTCTCTAGGGGAGAAGACGTTAGAGGAGAGAAGGATGGGTGCCTTCCTGGCCTCATGCTTAGTGTTGAGAGAACAGGAGGCAGACCTCAAGGGTGAGTGGGCTCGGATATGTGTGGAAAATAGTGATTTCAACTGAAGTAGGGTTGGTGATCCAGTCTTGAGACTGAGAGCAAGAGAAACTATATTTTTCCCTCCTGCTTTTAGGGACACAGAAGGAGAACTGTAAAGAAAGAACATAGAAGTCTTAGTGCTAGGAAGGATCAGAAGGGAAAAAGATACTTTGTGGGACCAAGACAAAGTACTAGGTAGAAAAAGATACTAGAAAGGTCTAATAAGGGGATCCCTGGGTGGCGCAGCGGTTTGGCGCCTGCCTTTGGCCCAGGGCGCGATCCTGGAGACCCGGGATCGAATCCCACATCAGGCTCCCGGTGCATGGAGCCTGCTTCTCCCTCCGCCTGTGTCTCTGCCTCTCTCTCTCTCTCTCTGTGACTATCATAAATAAAAAAAAAAAGAAAGGTCTAATAAGGAGTGAGAAATTTCTGAGGCCAGAGTTTTAAAAACAAAACCCAGATCAGAGTTTGGGCCACAGATTTTGCTTTCTACGCCCCTCTAGTTTAGAGGGATCTGGGTGGCAGTCATGGCTTTTTTATGATCTTGTGAGACTTTATGGGATTGTGTGTCATTATAAATGCATTGAATATTTAAAGTTTGGGGAAAGGTTTCTGTTACAGTTAGTATTGCTGCTTAACCATCCCAAATTATTGGTGTAAATAACAACCACTATTTTATTATGCTCATAGCTTCTGGGGTTCACAAATTCAGACAAGGCACAGTGAGTGTGGCTTGTCTCTGATCCATGATGTGTGGGTCCTTAGTTTGGGATAACTTGAGTGGCTGGGGGCTGGAATCATCTGGAAGCTTCTTCCCTCATATGTCTGGGGTTTGGGCTGGGTTCAGCAGGATTGTTGATCAGATGACCAACACATGGCTCTCCATGTAGCTTGGGCTTCTCACAGTATGAGGCTGGGTCCTGAGAGGGGAAGTCCAAAGAGGGAGCTTCTGGATGACACAAGTGCTCCCAGAGAGCCAGGGCAAGGCGCATTTATGATCTAGCCTCAGCAATAATCACACAGCATCATTTTCATCATTCTCTTGTGGTCAAAGCAGTTACAAGCCTGCCTAGATTCAAGGCAAGGAGTTTTAGAGCAGTTCCCTCTTCATGAAAGGAGTGTAAAGGAATTTAAGGCCTTTAAACAAACAAACAAACAAACACCCACTCCCCGAGCTTGCAGTTGGAATCTTGGCTGTACATTTTCTAACTATGTGACCTTGAGCAAAAGACTAAACTTCTCTGACCTCTAATATTCTCATCTACCAAATAATAGGTTTGGGTGAAGGCTCAATGAAATAAACTTATATTGAAGCATCTAGCACATTGCCTAGACCATGATGTGTTCGATTCTGCATGAGCCTAAATCTGAAGAATGCTTGGGGAATACCAAGTCTAAAGTAGCTGTTGTTTTCTCAGGTGTAGAATCAGGGGTTAAATTGAAAGATGTATTGTGCTTTTAACAAATACACACCTATTAAATACCTACTACACGCCAGGCATTTCCTCCTAGCCAGGAGCATTCCTTATTCAAGAGTTAGTTTTGCATCTAAAAATACCAGACATGATATTTTAGGTGGTTATAGACACAAATATTTTCTAAGCATCTTCTTCCTCCAACCATAAATGTTGTCCAGAAGTAAGCTTCTGAAGATTTCTTTGTGCATTCTTGAGTTCTTCCTCTCTCTGCACCTTTTGCAGGTACTTTATTTTTTCCATTTACTAAGCTTCTTGCACCCTTCAAATATGGGATTGATTTAGTTGTAATTTTCTAGAAAAATGATGAACACTATGTGCTCAGATGAAGTCCTCACTTGGAGATATTTTGCTCTGAGCAAAGAACAGTTGTTCGTGGATACTGTACCATTTTAGTGAGTTGGTGCAATAGTTTTAATTAATAAAAGAGAAGGAAGAGTCTTCTGAGAAGTAGATATAGTTTGACCTTGAGATACTAAGGCAGTTCGTGGTGTAATATCACACATGCCTTGTCCCCTGAGGAGCAGGAATCATGGGTAATACCTTTACCTATAGACTGAAGATTACCAGAAGGAAGAGCCAGTGTGGATGAGGAAGAAGTCTCACAATTCAACAAGTGACATTGTTGATGAAAATGTGGATTGAGGGCAGCCCGGGTGGCTCAGCAGTTCAGCGCCACCTTCAGCCCAGGGCATGATCCTGGGGTTCTGGGATCGAGTCCCACATCCGGCTTCCTGCATGGAGCCTGGTTCTCCCTCTGTCTGTGTCTCTGCCTCTCTCTCTCTCTCTCTCTCTCTCTCTCTCTCTGTGTGTGTGTGTGTGTGTGTCATGAATAAATAAATAAAATCTTTAAAGAAAAAAGGTGGAATGAGAACCACAAACTAACTTTCTGTCCAAAGAGCAACTGTATTCTTCTCAGGTGTGGGTTTGGTGTGGCATATTATGGATCGCATCCTTCCAGCAAAGTTCATTTTATATAATGAAAATGAAATGTTAGTAATAGAATATATAGAAATAGAAATAGTTTGACCGTGGGATACTAAAGCTCTTCTTAAAAGGTAACTTATGGTAACCAAATGTAGTTAATGACTTGTGCCCCCAAACTCCATTCCCTCTGCCTTCCTATGATTTCAGCAGTAGTTGTCATGGCCATTTCCTGTGCATGCTGAAGGATCATCTCAAGTTACTCTTACATCTTGTTCAGTCTGCACATATGGCATAGAATGGGGCATGGAAGTTAACACCTCTGGATGTTACTCTGAAATAAAGAGCTACAAGAGTGGACCCATAAATGCTTCCTGTCTGATGGAGGAATAGTTCCAAGGCACATTCTACATTGTTTTCCAGTGGGGCTTTGGCAGGAGTCAATTACAGTTCAGTATTTATTGCCTTGCACTGGTTGTCAAGGGAGCTGAGGACCAATCTGGACAAAGAACTCAAATTGTGTCCTCGAGGTAGGATGGTCTTACAACAATGCCACCTGATGGACTGGGATAGGGAATTGGGCTTCTGAGAGAAAATTTACCTTAAAAGAAGAAGGAGTCTGCTGTGGTTCATTTATTTATTCAACAGATATTTATTGAGAGTCTTCTATGCTACAGTTATAGTTTTATATGCTTGGGATACATCAATAAATAAAAGGAACAGAACTCTTTGCACCCATAAGTTTATACTCTAGTGGAAGAAGACAGACAATAAACAATTAAAATAATAAAAAGTAAATTTTAGATTATTTTAGAAGATATTAAGGGCTAGGGTAGAACAAATAAGGGAGATTAGCAGTACAAGCACACAAGGTGATGGTGTTAACATATGGATGGGGTCGTGTCTTGGGCTGCTTGGACTGCCATAACAAACTACCACAGACTGGGTGGCTTAAACAACAGACATTTATTTTCTCACAGTTATGGAAGTCAAAAATGATCAAGGTGCTGGAAAATTTGGTTTCTAGTGAGGATTCTTTTCCTGTTGCATAAATGCTTATCTTTTTGCTATGTCCTCAGATGACCTTTCCTCTTTGCACATGGGTGGTGAGACAGAGTACAAGAGCACATGAGTGAGCTCTGGTGTCTCTTCCTCTTCTTCTTCTTCTTTTTTTAAATGTATTTATTCATGAGAGACACACACGGAGAGAGAGGCAGAGACACAGGCAGAGGGAGAAGCAGGCTCCCCGCAGGGAGCCCCATGCGAGACTCGATCCCAGGACCCCGGGATCATGTCCTGAACCAAAGGCAGACCCTCAACGACTGAGCCACCTAGGCGGCCCGTCTTCCTCTTCTTATAAGGAACAGCAGCCCTATCATATTAAAGCCCCACCCTTAGGACCTCATTTAACATTTGTTACTTTTTTATAAACCCTGTCTCCAAATATAGTCACATTAGGGGTTAAGGCTTCAACATATGAGTTAGGGGGTCATAATTCAGTCCATAACAGGTAGTTTGAGTACACATCTTTTACAAGGTGACATGTCAGCAAAAATATGAAGGAAGTGATCCATGTGGATATCTGAGGGAAGACAGTTCCAGGAAGAGGGAACAGCTGGTACAAACGTCCTGCTAGGACCTGCCTGCCCTGACAGGAGAGTTGAAAAGATAGTGAGGATGTTAGTGTGAATGAAGTGGAAGTTGTCAAGGAAGTTGTAGGAAATGAGATTAAAGAGAAAAAGGTGGGCCAGCTCATGTAGGGCCTTTTAGGCCTTTTAGGGCATTGTAAGAACATTGCCTTCTACAATGGGAGACGTGGAAAACCAGGCTCAACAACATCTAAAGTTTGGGTGAGGAGCAGTGATTTTAGGCATAGATGGCATGGTAGCCCTTACTTGACAATATCCTGATCCAAGTACCCTGGTGGTCTTCTATTGAATGAATAATAGTCTATGCTAGAAAGAACAAAGGACTGTGATTATTGGCCAAAACAAAAACAATTAGTCATTAAACTGTGCAGTTTGTTGTGACCCAAGTAACCTGTCTGTGACTGCCATGTAACAGAGCACAAATCATAGGGAGAGAAGTCTTTTTTTTTTTTTTTTTTTTTGCCTCACCTCAGGGAAGACTGGAAGTGTCAGGGGAATGTAGCCAATGCTGCGACTGCTCAGCTGAGGGAGACCTGGTGTTGGAGGAGGAATAGCCCAGTAAATGCAGGGATCTAGTTGCAGAAAGAATCAGACAGCCCAGGGGAGAAGTAAGAGTAGAGAAACAGACTGCTGTGTTTATAGGAATTGGAATATATGAGAAAAACAGCATCTCAAATTTGTGGTGAAAGATGAAATTAACAACTGATGCTAAGACACTTGGTTAATGATGTGGAAAAATTCATTTGGAACTCTATTTAAATCTAGATGGATTAAATATTTGAATATTTGAAGTAAAAAATATTGTTGGAGAAACTGTAGGTATAATGTCTTAATCTAGGGAGGACTTTCTAAGCATTCCCTGAGGAGAAATCAGAAGGAAAGACTGAAAAATTTGAAGAAATTTGACCATAGAAGTTCTCTGTGGCAAAAGCACTGTAAAAATGTCTTTAAAATGGGAAAAATATATTTATAACAGCCACAACAGAGAAAAGATTAATATCCTTAGCATCTAAAGAGCTATTGTAGATAAGAAAAATAAAACTAATAAAAATGGACTAAGTTTACTTGTGAATGGTAAACTTACTAATGAAGAGACAGGTGAAACATTAAAACATGTGAAACAAATAAATGCAAATTAAAATAATAATGGGATATCCTTTCTCAGAATAGTAAGGATAAAAGATTGCAGACACATGATCTTGGCTGAGATGTGGGAAAGCAGGCACCTTACATAACTAAAGGTTGTTACTGATGGAATTATCCTTCTGAGAAATTTGGCAATATATATCATATCCATATATATATTATTTAGCTCAAAAATTTCACCTCTAATCACTATCCCAAGGCAATAATTCAACATACATATAAAGATGGGTAGACAAGAATGTTATTTTTATACTCTTTGTGAAAAGGAAAAACAGGGAATAACGTAAATGGCAATAAAAGATGACAAATTAAGGTGTCTGTAAAAATGAATACTAGACAGTAATTGAGAAGATGATAAAACTGTGTATTAATATGAAAAGATTTCTTAATATGATGTGAGTAGAAGATACAACTCACGAATCTCCAAGTACTCTGCAGTACAATCCCATGTGTTTGCATGTGTATACTTGCATAGAAAAAGTGATAAAATGATAACAGTATTCTGACTGATTTTAATATGTGTGATTTTTATAAAAAGTTTTTTTAAAAGATTTATTTATTTGTTTATTCATGAGAGACACACAGAGAGGGGGGGCGCAGAGACACAGACAGAGGAGAAGCAGGCTCCATGCAGGAAGCCTGATGTGGGACTCAATCCCGGGACTCCAGGATCACACCCTGGGCCAAAGGCAGGCGCCAAACCACTGAGCCACCCAGGGATCCCTATAAAAAGCTTTTTTAAAGACTTAATTTATTTATTTCAGAGGGAGGGAGAGAGTGAGAGAGCACAGAAACAGGGGAGGGGCAGAGGGAGAAGCAGACTTCCCATTGGGAAGAAAGGTGTGGGGCTCCATCCCAGGACCTGAGATCATGACCTGAGCTGAAGGCAGACACTTAACTGACTGAGCACCCAGGTGCCCCTTAAAAAGTTTTCTTTTTGCTTATCTGTATTACCTATTTAGTTTACAATAAAGTTGTATAACTTGAAAAGATTTTATTTATTTATTTATTCATGAGAGACACAGAGAGAGAGGCAGAGACACAGACAGAGGGAGAAGCAGGCTCCATGCAGGGACTCGATCCCAGGACTCCAGGATCACGCCCCGGGCCGAAGGCAGATGTTCAACCACTGAGCCACCAAGATGCCCTGGGTCCATCTCTTTATTTAGGATTCATTTCTAGAAGTGGAAGCCTTGAAATAAATCAAAAAATATCTTCACATTAATCGTTCTTCTCATATACTTCAAAAATAATTAATTAAAAGTTAATTAATTAAAAAAATTAATAAAGGGATATTTTTAAAGTTTAAAATTTAAGTTATATGTTTAAATTCCTAAGTTCTTATATATCTAATATTGAAAAATTTGTCGTATTTACCAAGTAGAGGTTTTCTCAAGTCCAACTGATTTTATTTTTTTCTTTTAAAACATTTTTTATTTAAATTCAATTAATTAACATAAAATGTATTATTGGTTTCAGAAGTAGAGGTCAGTGATTCATCAGTCTTATATAACACCCAGTTCTCATTACATGATGTGCCCTCCTTAATGTCCCAAACCCACCTACCCTATCCCTTCTCCTCAACCTCTCCAACGACCCTGTTTGTTTCTTATGATTAAGAGTCTCTTATAGAGTGTCTTCCTCTGTGATTTTGTCTTCTTTTATCTTTTCCTCTCTTCCCCTATGATCCTTTGTTATGTTTCTTAAATTCCACATATGAGTGAGATCATATAATAATTGTCTATGATTGGCTAATTTCGCTTAGCATAATATCCTCTAATTCCATCCATGTCATTGCAAATGGCAAGATTTTGTTCTTTTTGATGGCTGAGTAGAGTCCATTGTATATATATATATATATATATATATATATATATATATATATATATATATATATATACCAATCTTCTTTATCCATTCATCTGTCAATGGACATTGGGGCACTTTCCATAATTGGGCTATTGTGGGCATTACTGCCATAAACATCGGGGTGCAGGTGCCTCTTCAGATCACTACATTTGTATGTTTGGGATGATTAGCCAGTAATGCAATTGCTGGGTCATAGTGTAGCTCTATTTTCAACTTTTTGGGGGAACCTCCATACTGTTTTCCAGAGTGGCTGTACCAGCTTGCATTCCCACCAATAGTGTAAGAGGGTTCCCCTTTCTCCACATCCTCTCCCACATCTGTTGTTTCCTGACTTGTTAATTTTATCCATTCTAATTGGTGTGAGGTGGTATCTCATTGTGGTTTTCATTTGTATTTCCCTGATGTCGAGTGTTGTGGAGCATTTTTTTATGTGTCTGTTGGCCATTTGTACGTTTTCTTTGGAGAAATGTCTCTTTATGTCTTCTGCCCATTTCTTGACTGGATTATTTGTTCTTTGGATGTTGAGTTTGATAAGTTCTAGATTTTTGATACTAGCCCTTTATCAGATATGTCATTTGCAAATATCTTCTCCCATTCTGTCAGTTGTCTTTTGGTTTTGTTGATTGTTTCCTTTGCTGTTCAAAAGCTTTTTGTGTGTGTGTGCAAAAGCTTTTTATCTTGATAGTCTCAATAGTTCATATTCACCTTTTCCCCCCCTTTCCTCTGGAGATGTGTCTAGTAAGAAGTTACTGCAGCTGAGGTCAAAGAGGTTGCTCCCTTTGTTCTTCTCTAGGATTTTGATGGATTCCTGTTTCATGTTTAGGTCTTCCATCCATTTTGAGTCTATTTTTGTATATGGTGTGAGGAAATGGTCCAGTTTCACTCTTTTGCATGTGGCTGTCTAATTTTCTCAACATCATTTGTTGAAGAGACTGTTTTTTTCCCCCATTGGATATTCTTTCTTGCGTTGTCAAAGATTAGTTGACTATAGAGTTGAGGGTCCATTTCTGGGTTCTCTATTTTGCTCCATTGATCTGTGTGTCTGTTTTTGTGCTAGTACCACACTGTCTTGATGACTATAGCTTTGTAATATAGCTTGAATTATGGAATTATGATGCTGCCAGTTTTGATTTTCTTTTTCAACATTCCTTTGGTTATTCAAGGTCTTTTCTGGTTCCATACAAATATTAGGATTATTTGTTCAAACTCTGAAATAAGTTGATGGTATTTAGATAGGGATTGCACTGAATGTATAGATTGCTCTAGGTAGCATAGAAATTTTAACAATATTTATTCTTTCAATCCATGAGCATAGAATGTTTTTCCATTTCTTTGTGTTTTCCTCAATTTCTTCATGAGTGTCCTATAGTTTTCTGAGTACCTTTGCCTCTTTGGTTAGGTTTATTCCTCAGTATCTTATGGCTTTGGGTGCAATTGTCAATGGAATTGATTCCTTAATTTCTCTTTCTTCAGTCTCATTGTTAGTGTATAGAAATGCCACTGATTTCTATGCATTGAATTTGTATCCTGCCACGTTGCTGAATTGCTGTATGAGTTCTAGCAATCTTGGGGTGGAGTCTTTTGGGTTTTTCCATGTAGGGTATCATGTCATCTGCAAAGTGTGAGAGCTTGACTTCTTCTTTGCTAATTTGGATGCCTTTTATTTCTTTTTGTTGTTTGATTGCCGAGGCTAGGACTTCTAGTACTATGTTGAATAGCAGTGGCGATAGTAGACATCCCTGCCTTGTTCCTGACCTTAGGGGTAAAGCTCTCAGTTTTTCCCCACTGAGAATGAAATTCACTGTGGGCTTTTCATAGATGGCTTTTATGATTTTGAGGTATGTTCCCTCTATCCCTACACTATACAGAGTTTTAACCAAGAAAGGATGCATGCTGTATTTTGTCAAATGCTTTTTCTGCATCTATTGAGAGGATCATATAGTTATTGTACTTTCTTTTATTAATGTAATGTATCACATTGATGGATTTGTGGATGTTGAACCTCCCTTGCAGCCCAGGAATAAATCCCACTTGGTTGTGGTGAATAATCCTTGTAATTACTATCGGATCCTATTGGCTAGTATCTTGGTGAGAATTTTGACATCCATGTTCATCAGAGATATTGGTCTGTAATTCTACTTTTTGGTGGGGTCTTTGTCTGGCTTTGGGATCAAGGTAATGCTGGTCTCAGAAAGTGGAAGTTTTCCTTCCATTTCTATTTTTGAAACAGCTTCAGAAGAATAGGTATTAATTCTTTAAATGTTTGGTAGAATTCCCCTGGGAAGCCACCCAGCCCTGGACTCTACTTTTTTGGGAGATTTTTGATTGCTGCTAAATTTCCTTGCTGGTTATGATTCTGTTAAGGTTTTCTATTTCTTTTGTTTCAGTTTTGGTAGTTTATACATCTCTAGGAGTGCATTAATTTCTTCCAGATTGCCTAATTTGTTGGCATAGATTTGCTCATAATATGTTCTTATAATTGTATTTCTTCAATGTTAGTTGTGATCTCCCCTCTTTAATTCATCATTTTATTTATTTGGGTTCTTTCTCATTTCTTTTTGATAAGTCTGGCCAAGGGTTTATCAATCTTACTAATTCTTTCAGAGAACCAGCTCTTAGTTTCCTTGATCTCTTCTACTGCTCTTTTGGCTTCTATTTCATTGATTTCTGCCTACTCTTTATTATTTATCTTCTCCTGCTTGGTTTAGGCTTTATTTGCTGTTCTTTCTACAGCTCCTTTGGGTGTGAGGTTAGGTTGTATATTTGAGACCTTTCTTGTTTCTTGAGAAAGGCTTGTATTGCTATATACTTCCCTCTTGAGACTGCCTTTGCTGTATCCCAAAGGTTTTGAACAATTGTGTTTTCATTTTTTTTTGTTTCCATGAATTTTTAATAAATTCTTTAATTTCCTGGTTGACCCATTTATTCTTTAGTAGGATGCTCTTCAGCCTCCATGTATTTGAGTTCTTTCCAAATTTCCTCCTGTTATCGAGTTCCAGTTTGAAAGCATTGTGGTCCAAAAATATGCAAGGGATGATCCCAGTCTTTTCGTACCACTTAAGACCTGATTTGTGACCTAGTACGTGATCCATTTGGAAAATGTTCCATGTGCAGTCAAGAAGAATGTGTATTTTGTTGCTTTAGGATGGAATGTTCTCAATATATCTATGAAGTCCATCTGTTGCGGTTTGTCATTCAAAGTCCTTGTTGATATTCTGTTTAGATTATCTGTCCATTGCAGTGAGTGAGGTGTTAAAGTCCCTTATTATTATTGTATTATTATTGATGTGTCTAATTTTGTAATTAATCAGCTTATATAATTGGCTGCTCCCATGTTAGGAGTGTAAATATTTATATTAGATGTTGTTGGATAGACCCTTTAATTATGATGTAGTGTCCTTCCTCATCTCTTATAATAGTCTTTGGTTTAAAATCTAATTTTTCCTATATAAGAATTGCTCTCCAGCTTTCTTTTGATGTCCATTTGCATGATAAATGGTTTTCCACCACCTCACTTTAAATCTGGAGGTGTCTTTGGGTCTAAAATGAGTCTTGCAGACAGCATAAATATTGTGTCAAGAAAGTCTTGTATTTCACATAGAGTTAGTATTTCCTCTGGCTGTCAGTTTTGCCTCTATCTCATTCTTATGACCAATATATTTATCACTCTGACATTTGACATTTTAATAATATTGGAAGGAGCAAAAGGAGCAGTGAGAACAGAGGCCAGAGTTATACTTCTTCAAAGGCTAACTGAAGCAGAAAAAGTAATCTGTGGGAATAGTTCTTTTTTGTAATAACTTTATTGAGATGTAATTCACATACCATGTAATTAACCCATTTAAAGCAAAGAAATATTCAAAATGTCTTAATATAGCCAGAGAATTGTGAAACCATCACCATAATCAATTTTAGAACATTTTAATCACTTTAAATAAAAACCCCATACTCTTAGCAGTCAACCTCCATTTCCCCCAATTCTTCTACCTCTATGCAAACACTCTATTTGCCTATTCTGGAAATATTATATAAATATTATATAAACCATACAATATGTAGTCCTGTGGCTTCTTTCATTTAGCATAATGTTTTC
The DNA here is from genome assembly GCF_018345385.1 of Vulpes lagopus. Taxonomy (NCBI): domain Eukaryota; kingdom Metazoa; phylum Chordata; class Mammalia; order Carnivora; family Canidae; genus Vulpes; species Vulpes lagopus. The sequence continues at coordinate 16,492,863 of NC_054848.1, forward strand.
AAGGTTCATCCATGTAGTAGGATGTATCAATGCTATGGTCCCTTTTATTACTGAATCTTGTTATTCATTTTATACATTGTTATATTAATATTATTATTGCTAAATAATATTATATTGAATAGATATACTACATTTTATTTATCCATTCACCAATTCATGGACATTTGTATTGTTTGTACTTTTGGCTATTATGAATAATACTGCTATGAAAATTTTTGTATCAGTTCTTGTGTGGAATGTAGATAGTATTTTGATTACTAATTCAATTTCTTTCCTTGTTATACATCTGTTCAGATTTTCTTTCCTTTTGAGTCATTTTTCTAGGAGTCTTTATAGGAGCTTGTCTATTTCATTTGTCTAATTTATTGGGAACATGGGCGTCTGAAAAATATCTGGAGTAGAAAGGGGAGGGCAAGAGAATAGTGGAAGACTGTGTAACAGCCCTGAGATCCCTCTTGTAATTCCTGAAGTTTTTAATAGTGACTGAACTCACAAAATCTTGAGTGTTATCTGATTTTGAGGGGAATGGGGATAACAACAATAACCAAGTGCAACAACAGAACAGGGATCAAAGTAATTTTAGATGGAGCTGAATTAATGAACAAGAATGCCCTTGCCATATATTCTGGATTCAAGCAGCTTGTTCTGTTTGCTTCGTTGTTTGACTAAAATTTGTACTTAACGGTGGCCTGTATGAACTGAAGTTGGGATGCCAGCAATACCTTGGCACTATGTGAAATAAGGAATTAAAATGCTTAGAGAAATGAGAATGTTGGAGTGGATTTATCATGTGTGACTGGCTTACCCAGCTCACAACTATGTCCCCTGAGGAGGCCTCGAAAATATTCCCTTCCTTATGTCAATAAAATATAAATTGGTGAAGGTGAAAACAACATCCTTGGAAAGAGCTGTATTGCTGTATTGGTGGTTCTCTATATATAGGCAGGGGACAAAGACAGAAAATACAATCACTGAAATGGAGTGGTTGAGGCAGAGTAATGAATGATAAGAGCACTTGATCGCTAGATGCCACTGGGTGTGGTTATCATAATAGGCAATAAACCCAAAGCTTGTCAGAATAACTTAACCCACAGAGATCTTTGGTGGAGGCTAATTGATTACAGTGTCTCTGAGACTGAAATAAATGACGGTTCACTTAAAATTGTTCCTCATCTGTATAATCTAGAATCCTTTTCGTCTGGTGAAGAGACTGAGTCATAATGTTAGAGAGTATGGGATCCTCTTTCAATTCCTAGCCTTTAAATAATCCATACATCTAGAACCTCTTTATTTTATTTTTAAAAAATATTTTATTTATTTATTTATTTATTTATTTATTTATTTATTTATTTATGAGAGAGAGCGCCAGAGACACAGGCAGAGGGAGAAGCAGGCTCCATGCAGGGAGCCTGATGTGGGACTCGATCCCAGGACTCCAGGATCACAACCTGAGCCCAAGGCAGATGCTCAACTGCTGAGCTACCCAGGGACCCCCTAGAACCTCTTTAATATTGCAGTTGGATTGGCCTATTTGAAATCGAGCTTGAGCTCTGTTGGTGGATGAAGATATTTAAGAGAAAACATTCTCTTCATCCAGAGGGAAACTCTAGCATAGGAATAGGCAATAAAAAGGAAATTGTGGACCAAGGCTACCACAGAGTCATTAAGACATGCCGACCCCAATGGATTATATTCCAATTATGCTCCTAACATTAAATTTTGCTAACCGTTTCTTCATTAGTCATTAGTGTCTTTTTTTCTTTTAATTATTTGCTAATTTGGTAGATAAAAATGGAAATTTGTTGTATCAGTAAACCACTCTAAAGCATAGTAAGTTAAAAAAAAAGATTTATTATATCTTATGATTCTATGGGCTGGCCATCTGGGGCTATATGGTTCTTCTCTGGGTCTCAGATCAATTATGCATCTCTAGTTCTGTGACAGCTGAATGGGGGCTGAAGAGGCTAAGATGGCTTCAACTTAAATGTCTGGATGTTATTTCTAGCTTTTGGCTGAATCACCTTTTTTCTCCCCATCATGATTTCTAATTCTGAAATACATGTTAGACTGAGATTCTTCACCATCTCAGGGCTCCAAAACAATGGCAAGATAGAGAAACAAGGCCTCCTAAGGCCTAAGCTCCAGAACTAGCACAAAGTAATTTCTATCAGATTCTTTTGGTCTAAGCAAACCACAAGGCCATCCCAGCTTCAAGGGATAAGGACATAGATTTCATTTCTTCATGAAAAGAGTATCAAAGTCAGGTTGCAAAGGGGCATGGACCCAGAGGGTATGATTGATTGGGGGCCATTATTATTCCTATCATATTTGTTGTTCAATTTGATTATTTTTTATTGTTAATGAGGTTATTTTTCTAGCCATTTGCATTTCTTCTTTTTTAGATTGTCCTTTGGACATTTTTATATCATGTCTTAGAGTTATCTTACCAATTTTAAGAATTTATATCTTATGGATATTAATTTTATTCTATCATATTTGTTGCAAATATTTTCTCAATTTGTCATTTTACTTTTAATGTTGTGTATCTTTTTCTTTGTCATTTAAAAAATTATGTTTAAACTTAGGAAACCTTTCTTTTTTTTTATTAACTTTTATTGGTGTTCAATTTACCAACATACAGAAAAACACCCAGTGCTCATCCCGTCAAGTGTCCACCTCAGTGCCCGTCACCCATTCCCCTCCAACACCCGCCCTCCTCCCCTTCCACCACCCCTAGTTCATTTCCCAGAGTTAGGAGTCTTTATGTTCTGTCTCCCTTCCTGATATTTCCCAACATTTCTTTTCCCTTCCTTTATATTCCCTTTCACTATTATTCATATTCCCCAAATGAATGAGAACCTACACTGTTTGTCCTTCTCCGATTGACTTATTTCACTCAGCATAATACCCTCCAGTTCCATCCACATTGAAGCAAATGGTGGGTATTTGTCGAGGAAACCTTTCTTTACTCAAAAATCAAATGCCTAAAATACAAATCAAAACCACAATGAGATACCACCTCACACCAGTGATAATGGGGAACATTAACAAGGCAGGAAACCACAAATGTTGGAGAGGATGTGGAGAAAAGGGAACCCTTTTACATTGTTGGTGGGAATGTGAACTGGTGCAGCCACTCTGGAAAACAGTGTGGAGGTTCCTCAAAGAGTTAAAAATAGACCTGCCCTACGACCCAGCAATTGCACTGTTGGGGATTTACCCCAAAGATTCAGATGCAATGAAACGCCGGGACACCTGCACCCCGATGTTTCTATCAGCAATGTCCACAATAGCCAAACTGTGGTAGGAGCTTCGGTGTCCATTGAAAGATGAGTGGATAAAGAAGATGTGGTCTATGTATACAATGGAATATTACTCAGCCATTAGAAACGACAAATACCCACCATTTGCTTCAACGTGGATGGAACTGGAGGGTATTATGCTGAGTGAAGTAAGTCAATCGGAGAAGGACAAACATTGTATGTTCTCATTCATTTGGGGAATATAAATAATAGTGAAAGGGAATATAAGGGAAGGGAGAAGAAGTGTGTGGGAAATATCAGAAAGGGAGACAGAACATAAAGACTCCTAACTCTGGGAAACGAACTAGGGGTGATGGAAGGGGAGGAGGGCGGGGGGGTGGGGGTGACTGGGTGACGGGCACTGAGGGGGGCACTTGACGGGATGAGCACTGGGTGTTATTCTGTATGTTGGTAAATTGAACACCAATAAAAAATAAATTTATTATTAAAAAAATCAAATGCCTATTCTTCTAGCTTTTATGTGCTTTGATGATTTATGTTTAACTTTTTAATCTAATAAAGTTTATTTTGGTCCATTATATGGTAATAGTTTATTATGATTTTCTTATGTAGCTGTCACTCTATACTTCTTATGGAAAAATCTATCCTTTCCCAACTGATTTGTAATACCTGCTCAATCATATAGTAAATATTTATGCATTCCAGAGTTTTGTTCTTGTATTATTTCTTCTGTTCTATTGCTCCCTCTATAAATCTTTTACTGGTCTCATTATTTCAATTATTTGAGATTTATAAATAGCTTTAATATCTAGAAGAATAAGCCTACTATAATTTCTCTTCAAAATTCTTCTTGGTTATTTTTTGCCTATTTATAATTCCAGATGAATGTTAGAAATATATTGTCAAATTAAAATCAATCCTCATGAGATTATCATCAGGACTGCATTACCTTTCATTTAGGAAGAATGGTCATCTTTACAAGATTAAGTCAGCCCAACCAGGAATATGATATTCAAATCTTCTTTGATTTCTCTTAATAAAAGAAGCTTTTATATATATAGGATCTAAACACTTATTATAAGTTATTTCTAGGGTATTCTTAAAGATTGTGTTGTGCTTTCATTATATTTCTTGCTGCTTATTACCTAAACTATTGATTTCTAGATAATTACCCTGTATCCAGCCACTTCTTAAAATGTGCTTATTAATTCTAATAGTTTTCCTATTGATTCTCTTGCCTTAACTAGGTGTACAATCTTAATGTCTGAAAATAATAAAAATTCCTTCTTCTGCCTGCCAATACTTGTACCTCATTTTTGGTTTAATGTCTTATTGTATTGGTCAGAAATTCTGGAATAATATTAGATAGGACTTATCTGGTTTCATAAGCAATAGGAAACAGGTTTTGTAACCAGAAACTCATTCCAATGTTTCAAATTTTATGCTGTAATATGTAATATGTATGTAATAGGTAATACGCTATTTTGCCTTTCCCAAGGCCAATCCTGTTGTTTATGTCATTTTGCTTTATTTTATTGCTCCTCTGAGTATATGAAGAAAAATATTCACAAATTTTCTGTGTGAATGCCCTACAGTCACGTGAAAAGAATTATTAAATATTTCTTCATTTTTTTCTCTTCTTTCTTTTTCCTTTTACTTCTTTATTTCTTGTTTACCAAAACTTCTCATATTTGTGATTTTCCCTGGGTCATTTACAAATTTTCCATGTGCTTTTTTAGCTAGGGAGTGTGGATATGGACCCCAACTTTTGGGAAGAGGTCGAATCTTGTGATTAATTGGAAGGATTGGTTCACATTTCTTACTAGTTATAATTTAAGTATTTTGCTTGCTTTCTAATGTGCAGTGCTCAGCCTTTCGTTTGTCATGGAACTAAGGTCTTTATATGACATAAAATCCACAAGTGGTCCAACTGACATTTACTTCCTAGGAGCAAAGAGTCTCATTACCAAAAAGGCCTCCCTAGACTTACTCTCCCTCTTTTATCCCACTTCACTATTACTCTTCAGAGCAAAACTTCCCAAAAAGTTAGTTTCTACTCTTTGTCTCTACTTTTTCAGCTCATATGTTTTCTTTAACCCATTTAAGTCTGGGTTAAATCTTTAATCCTTATCATACTACTTAAACTGTTTTTATCAAGGACCCCATCACCTCCACACTGCTGAACCCAGTGGTCAATTCTCAGCCCTCTTCCCCCTCATGCTACCCACTGTTTCAGTGGCATTGAAAACTATGGTCATTCTCTTAATTGCTTCAAAGGTGCCACACATTTTTCTAGATTTTGTCCTACCCTCCTTGCTAATCTCTGTTAATTTCACTTGTTGTTCTCCTCTACTTCCTGACTTTAAAAAAATCATGGCAAGATATATACAACATAAAATTTACCATTGTAACTATTTTAAAGTGTACAATTCAGTGACATTAAATACATTCACAGTGTGCAACCATTACCACTATCCATTTCTAGAATGTTTTGTATCATCCCAAATAGAAATTTTGTACTCATTAAGTACTAACTCCTCATTCCCACCTCCCCCTGGCCCTCAGTCCCCTCTATTCTACTTTCTGTCTCTATAAATTTGTCGATTCTAGGGACGTCATATGGGTGGAATCATATAGTATTTGTTCTTTTGTGTCTGGCTTCTTTCACTTAAGTGAAATGCTTAAGCATAATGTCTTCAAGTTTCATCCATGTTATAGCACATTTCAGAATTTCATTCCTTTTTACGGTCAAATAGTTTTCACCACTATATATTTTGTTTATTCATTCATCTGCTGATGGACATTTGCATTTAGTTGTTCCCACCTTTGGGCTATTTTAATAACAGTGATATGAATATTGGTGTATAAATATCTGTTTGAATTTCTGCTTTCAGTTTGTTTGGGTATATACCTAGGAGTGGAATTCTTGGATCATGTAGTAACATTCTGGGTAACTTTTTGAGGAATTGCTCAGTGGTTTTCCACAGTGGCTGTATCATTTTACATTTCATGCCCACTAGCGATGTATGAGGGTTTCAATTTTTCCACATCATTGCCAACACTTATTATTTTACCTTTTTAAAAATATAGCCATCCTAATAGGTGTAAAGAGGTGTCTCATTGTAGTTTTGATTTGTATATCTCTAATGAATAATGGTGTTGAACATTTTTCATGTACTTATTTGTTATTTTTACATTTTCCTTGGAGAAATGTCTATTCAAGCCTTTTGCCCATTTTTGAAAATTGTGTTGTTTGTTTTTTGGTTATTGAGTTGTAGGAGTTCTTTTTCTCTCCTGGATATTAATCTCCTGTCAGATATATGATTTACAAATATTTTTTTCATTCTGTGGGTTGTCTTTTCACTCTTTTTATAGTGTCCTTCAATGCACAAAAATTTTTAATTTGATTAAGTCCAATTTTTTCTTTCGTTGCTTGTGCTATTGGTATCCTATCCAAGAAATCATTGCCAGATTCAAGGCCATAACGATTTCCCCTATGTTTTATTCTAAGTGTTTTATTGTTATATCTCTTAAGTTTAGGTCTTTGATCTATTTTGAGTTAATTTCTGTATATGGTATAAGGTAATTATTCAACTTCAATCTTTTACATGTAGATATCCAGTTTTACCAGCACCTTTTTTATTTTTTAAATATTACAGCAAGCTTCAGCATATTCTTTGATCCCCTGCTCCTCTATATCCTTGATATGTAGATGACCTCCCTTGGTGATCTCATTCACTCTTATGGCTTTAAAAACATCTATATACTGATATTTCCTGGATTATACCCCCAGCCTAGATCTCTTCTCTTGGACTCCAGATTTGTACATCTAAATTGTTACATGTATTATCCCCTACAAGTCTAGACTCATATGTCAACAAGTATATTTCAATTTAAAAAATCTTGTTAACATGTCCAAAAATTAACTTATGACCCTATTCTGGGCCCAAATATGCCTTTCTACTATTCTTTCTTATTATAGATATACTACCATCATTCCCCCAGTGACCTAGGCCAAAAATTAAGATGCAATCCTTAATTTCCTCTTTCTCTCACATCCCACATATAAACCATCAGCAAACTCTGTGGGCTCCACTTTTCAAACATAATCTAATCCAATCACCCCTCACTCCTCTGCTGTGATCTCCCTAGTTTAAGCCCTCCTCTTCTCTTGCTAGGTTTCTGCATGTGGTCTCTCCAGCATGTCAGTCTTAGGATAGTTGAAGCACATACCCAAGAAACCAAGTGAAAGCTTCATGGTCATTTTAAGACATTGCCTTGGAAGGTGTCTAGTGTCGCTTCCACAGTATTCTATTGGTTGAAACAGTCCAAAGCCCACCAGAGCCAAGAGGAGGGAACCTAGAGCCTACTTCTTAATGAGAGGAGTGTCAAAGAATTTGTGGCTATTAAAAAAACTGCTATACCCCTGCAGAGCCTAGCTCCTATGATATTTCTCATCTCATTTCCAGCTTCTCTCTCCTCATTCACTCTGAGTCACACTGGAATATTACAAACTTTCTTATGCCTTAGAGCCCTTGCTCTTAGTTTTCTCTGCCTTGAATGCTTTTCCTTCAGATCCTTCCATACCTTACTCCTTCATTTCATTCAAGTCTCTGCTCAAAGGTTCCTTTCTGTTAGAGCTTTCCTTGACCACTGTCAGAGATAGTACCCTCTCCTCAAGGACTCCATCTCCTTACCCTCTGTTATTTTCTTTACAGACACACCCAACTCTATATCTCATTTATTTATTTATTTATAGCTGTCTATTAGTGTCTCATTCATCAGCATATAGATTTTATGACGACAAAGACTTGGACTAATGTGTTCAATTGTGTTTCCAGCACCTTGAACAGAAACTGACACATAATGTTACTCCATCATCCCTGTTAAATGAGTGATTGAATTCGCTTGCATGTTTTCCATTCCCACTTATAATCCTTTTTCATTTTACTCTGAAGAGAAAATGCATTTTCTAGTCTCTTTTCTTTGGGGGTATTTTTCTACCAGTGGTGGTTCTTATTAACTGGCAGTCATTTGATTTTGCAAGACTCCTGATGCTATCATTAAACTTTTGGACAAATACTAGATTTGAGCAGTGGAGTTTATTTCTCTGGTCTTTGATTTGTTTTTGCACTTTGTGTGTGTGTGTGTGTGTGTGTGTGTGTGTGTGTGCTTATTTATTAAGCCCAGGCTAGATAGTAGCTTCTTGTTTTCTATGTGCCAAAGTAAAAACCTGAAAATGATTCTTAAATTTTTCACTAGAAATGCATTTACAAAAATGAAACCTTACAGAAATTGCTTACATAAGACTGCATTAGTCTCAGTTAAGTTGCCTCAGGCCCTGTTATAGCATATGCTTTCTCTTACCTGAAGAATACTAGGAAAGAATGTGTACATTTACATCCTATTTCATTCCAGAAAAAGATTTGAAGTAGACTATATTCATAATTGGATAAAATCAGTGAATTGGGGCAAGGAAAAAATAAGGTTCCAAAAAGTGAAGTAAATAATTTCCTCATTCCCATAAAAATATGCTAGTTATTACATTAAAATGTGAAAAAAGAGAATTTTGAGATAGGAATCATTTTTTAAGATTTTATTTATTTATCCATGAGAGACACAGAGACAGAAAGAGGCAGAGACACAGGCAGAGAGAGAATCAGGCTCCATGCAGGGAGCCTGATGTGGGACTCGATCCCGGGTCTCCAGGATCACACCCTGGAACAAGGCAGGCGCTAAACTGCTGAGCCACCCGGGCTGCCCCAGGAATCCTTTTTTTTTTAATTGCAGAAGTTCCATTTGGGTGTTTTAATCATGGAGAAAGACAATGATAGAAATATATCTTTTTATGCTCTGATAGATTTAAGCCATGACTCAAGTAGACTGATTTAAAAAAATGCTTCAGAAATATTGGGTCTTTCAATGAAATTTTAGGTATTTTTATTTACTTATTCTATATAGATCAATTGGTAATATTTTATTAGCCTTCTGAGAATTAGCATTCTAAATATTCTGAGTATTACCTCTGGATCCAGTATTATTTTAATGCTCTGTACCAACATTTGAAATTCTGTTCTATGAATCTTTATTCAGTGCTTGCTTTGTGCCTAATATTTTGCTATTGCTCTAAGTATGGATTGAAGCAACACAGAGATCAAAAGAAAATTCAATGAACAAACCATAATATCAGTAGTGTTTGCGGTGCATTCAGTTTGACTATCATTTGGTGAATACTTACAGTATGAGTCATGAACTTAAGTGCATCTACAGACCAAGTAGATAAATTAGTGAAGCAGGGCAAGTGTATGGAAAATCAATTGCCAGAAATATAATCAAGATTTCTTTGTTTTCACTGAAATACAGAGATAACATAATAAACACAGATATACTAATGGAGATCATATTTTACCATATACATGGGGAAATGCAAATTGAATATAGACATAGTGAATTATTAATTATTTTCTTTCATGTTTCATACTCTTTTGATTCAGAACTGGAAAAACAGATGCTTCTGCAAAAACATGAAGTGTCAGGTCTTATATTTCATATTGTGAGGTACAGGGTACAATTCAGCCTCGAGTCTTCTATCTGATTTTGATATTTAATTGAATTTAGTTTCAAAACAGCAAGAAGCTCTTCATAAATGGATAGTTCATTTTGAACATGGATAGGATCATTGTACAGTGTTTTTATATTTAGGATAAATAAATGTAATTACTTCACTTTTAGTATTAGATGGCACTGTGGTTCAATAACTTCTATTTGGAACTCCCAATTCACACTATCAGTGATGGATGAGGAAGATGAACTGAACAATGCTAGTGTATTCTTTATAAAGTTGCAGACCAAGAAAACATACTTGGAATTGGGATTCAGTATCACATTCTTGGAAATGTAAAACTGGCTGTGGCTTTCACATCTTTTAATAAAGTAGATGAGATTACTCTCTGACAAATGAATTCCTAAAGATCCATATTTTTGTGATTAATGAACAAAAAATTGCTCTTTGCTAATGTCCTTAATGAGAAACATTAAAAATATTCATGAGGGTCATAATGTCAAGTCTTTGATCCAATTTTTGCTTCTAAGTTGAGATGGGCATTTTTCCTCGGGTAACATGCATCAGAGGATATCACTATTAAAAAAATCATTCAACATCCATTCATGATTTTAAAAAAAAACTCAGCAAACTAGGAAAGTATTGAAGCAATATGGATCTTTTTGCCCCTGCAGTTCCCTAAAAACATTTACATAATGCTCGTGACATCATTACATATTAACGATGCATCACTCATCCTGCTGTTTCTGACTCTCTCAGATGTTGTAACTGTGTTTTGCAGATGATGATCACAAATGCAAGTCTTATTCAGAGTATGCAGGAAAATGTGAATAATCCATTTTCTGGTCATGTTAAGTTAATCACTCAGAATCTTATAGCACAAAGGTAGAACAGCACATCACTCAACCATATCTTCTCTTTAACTCTTTAGGCCTTCACCACTGCATTCCTAGAATCCAATCCTCTGTGAGAAGAGCAGTCCCATTTGCACAAGTAATGTCTGTCCCTGTCCCACATTGCCTGAGACTATATGGGAGAGCACAGAATCATCACATCAATAAGAGACAAGAAGGGACATGGATATAGTATTGGAATTGTTGAGTGATGGCCTTAAAAGCCCTTGGGGACACAGGCATGGCCTTCCTTTGAGTACCACCAGCAACTCTGGAGGCTGTAGGGGGTAGAGGATCAACTTGTGTGCCAGCAAGGAGACACACATATTAATGGGTGCCTGCTCCTGTGTTGTCACCTTTGGGTGCCATAGGCTGGAAGCAGCATTGCCCAAGTGTCAGTGATGGACCATTGGCAGCTTAGAGATGCTTGTTCTCTGTTTGGTATGAGTGAGAGCCACTCCAAATTAGCAAGGCTGCACCAGTCTCACGCAATTTCATGAAAGAAACACCATCCTGGCTGGTGGGAACACTGGGCTTACCAGGCTGCCCTCCTGCAACTGGGGCCGTAAGACCAACCTATAGATGTGATCCTTGGAGCTCTTTGGGGCCTGTAGCTAACCTCATGCAAGTGGTAGGGTAGCAGTTCAAAAAGCAACTAGAAGGGGGAAATGACAATCAGTGACTGGATTACATATTGGTTCTAGTTTGAGCAAAGTATATACTGCCTGGGGAACGTTGCTTGTTAGGCCAGCACTGGTGCTAGAGAGGAACTGAAAAAATTTCCAGGAAGGCAGTCCTAAGGCCCAGGGCCTCTTATATTTAATACATATTCTTTCATAAAATCTCCAAATGTAAATAATTTGGTGTCAAGCAATTAAATTAATATGTAATTGTATTTCATAGCAGCACTGCTGATTTTATTCACATTCAAAATAAATCCTAATGAAATTGCACTACCTTTCAAGTTTACTAACTGCTTTATCACATGGTATGTTGGTTAAGGGCACAGATTCTAAAGCTAGAATGCTTAGAAATCCCAGCTCTTCTACCTGCTGGCTCTGTGACTTTGAGCAAGTTGCTTAACCACTCTGCATTCCAGCTTCCTCATCTATATAATAGGAAAAATAATAGTACCTATATCATAGGATTGTATTGAGTATCAAAAGGGTGAACACATGTAAATACCTAGAACCTTGCCAGGTACGTGATACATACTCCACAAGTGTGCGCTACTATTATTATATGCCAGTAGCTTGTAGTGGGAGTTATTTCAGCCTTCAGGGACATTTAGCAATGTTGGGAGACAGGTGTGTGTGTGTGTGTGTGTGTGTGTGTGTGTGTGTGTAGGTATACTGGGAGCACTACTGGCATCTAACGGCTAGAGGCAAGGGACACTGCTAAACATCCTACGATGGCCAGGACAGGCCCCCACAATAAAGAATTATTTGGCCCTAAATGCCAGTAATACCAAGGTTGAGAAACCTTGTTGTATATTTATTGACAGTTCTTACTATGGTCTGTCTCATAATTGTGTCTTTAGCTATATACTTTTTTCTTTTTTTAATTGATATATAATTAATCAACTGTATACTCTTGACACAGGTATACTTTCTTTACAAAATAAACAAGCTACATAGTTTTCATTTCCACAGAGAAATATGCTCTCTCATTTATCTTGCAATAGGCTACCCTCTTAGTTTTTTGGAGAGATAGTGGGTATTGATGTGGGAAACAAAAGCAGAAGAAAAATTAGTAAATTTCCTTACTATCTATAGCCCATTGACAAGTCCTTGAAACAGGCAGAGTGAGCTTCCTCTAGGAATTCAGCTGCCTCGATGTTGACCCTTTGCTAAGGGCATAAGACAATCCCAGCCAGGCCCCCATGATCCTGTAAGTCTACTTTTATGTGTAAAAATTCCTTTGGAAACTTCCTTTATCTCTACTCCCATGATACATGTTGGCAATCATCCCCCAAGTATATGACCCACCCATACACATCTGAAGGGTCTCATGACTGAGAGTTTACTAATCAGTAATAAGTGAGCTTTCCCAACAATAGTTACCCCCCTCAGGATCCTGGAAACCTTGTTTCCAAAATATTTGGGAGGCTTATGCTATCCCTAACCCCCTCCCAACTTGAAAGTATATAATGGGCCACTCCTCATGACCCCATTGCAGCTCTTTATGCCCTCGGGTCCTGTTGCCGTGCTTTAATAAAATCACCTTTTTGCACCAAAGATGTCTCAAGAATTCTTTCATGACCATCGGCTTTGAACCCTAACGTCTTTCCTACTTCAGATATAACAGATATTTACTGATCCTCCTTCCGCTATTACAAGTGCAACAGAGCAAGTACAGTAGCAATTGCAAGTCAACAACTGGCTTCGGTGACAGGCAGAAAATAGTAGTGGGGTGATAGGGTGGCAGAGAACTGGCCTTAAGTTCTTGAAGCATTCAAATCTAGAAAGAAACCACTTACATTCTTTCCTGTTCCCTCCCTCTTATGTACCACAGGGCACAGTGGCAGTTATTGTTCGAATAGGGATAGAGGTGAAAGAAGAAAAAAGGCGAGCGAATGGACAGAAACTCCATCAGTTGATATTTCAAATATATTTACTCGGTTTTATGCAATTGCAAAAAAAAAAAAATCATGAGAGTGAATCGTGACAACAACCAAAAACTTGTAGTGTCTCAAAAATTTCTGGGAGTACTTTAGTCCTTAATGAAACCTCCTTACAAAGTGGAGGGTTTTCTGTCTTCAGTACACATAGTGTAGTCCACAGGCCAACAGCATCCCCCAGAGCATGTTAAAAAGGCAGGATCTCAGGCCTCACTTTGAATCTGCTGAATTAGGATAAGTATTTTAACAAGATCTCTAGGTGATTTGTATGCACATTAAAATTTGAGAAGTGAGAGAATGTTCTCTCTGTCCCTGGCACATTAAAAGCTCAACTTTTAAGTCAGAAATGGGCCTATTAATAGGCTAAAAGGTGGCTGAGGGAAGCATTTGTAATCAATGAGAAAGCTATTTCCCCTTCCTTTAAGTAATTTACGTACCATTGAGTTTATTTATAGTTTCTCAAATGATCTGATTTTATAAGATATGATCTTTTCATTAAACTGATGTTATGGTTAATGACTTGTGTCATATTTACAATTTAAAAGTTAAGAATGAAGAGTATCAGTGCTTTGAAAAGGTAATAAACTGTGTTCTGCTACCTTTGTAACTTGCAGAGAGGGGAAGAACACACTTGCAATTCTAGCTATAGCATTCTATAGTTCTGATATCTATAATATATATTTATTTACATATATCTAGATGTAATAACTGATGTTTTATACACTTAGCTGATATTCACAGGCTGAGACTGAAAGGGAAGTTACAATAAAATTGAATGGTGTTAGAAGAGGACATATTGGGCCACCTGGATGGCTCAGTTGGTTGAGTGTCTGCCTTTGGCTTAGGTCAAGATCCTGGAGTCCCAGGATCGAGCCCTGCATCGGGCTCCCTGCTCAGTGGGGAGTCTGCTTCTCCCTCTGCCCCTCACCCCACTCTTGCTCTCTCTCTCTCTCTCAAACAAATAAATAAGATGTTTTTAAAAAAGGAGAGAACATACTATTTCATTTAAGTGTACTTCCTTATTAAATAAATTGGACTTGTAGACCAGGAGACTGCAAACTGTTTTTCCCTCAGAAACCCAAGTGTGAGCAGTGAAACAAATTTGAGCCATCACCAGACACCTGCCTCTGATTTTCATTGCCCTCATTTTTCATCCTGTCCCCACCCCAAGGGAAGGAGAAAAGGGTGGGTAGCTCATTTTCGGGCAAGAAGGCCAAAAGGTGAGGTGCGCAAATGATGCAAAGTACATATTCATGGTTGCTTGCCAAATCTACCATCATTGTCACTTTTCCCCCTATAGCTCCTGATAACTCTCCCTAACCTTTTATTCCTGCTGCCTACTTAAACTGAGTAGATCCCAGAAACCTTGATACAACTGTAAAACTTGAGGTAGATAAAGAACTCTGGCTTTCTAACCAGAAAACAAAAACATTCCTGTGCCTTTCCATATTGGGTGATTTCCAAGGTACTGTAATCTGTGTGCCTTGGAAATGGTTGGGTGTTTTGGGCTGCAAGCCACTAGTAGAAATAAATTTCAACTTTATCTGCTACTGGTGAAGGATAATGAGCATTTTCTTATGAAATTTGGGGCCTCTCTCTCCCCAGCAGATTACGTACTTCTATTATGCCAGCTTCCATATACTGTCATTATCATTATTAGACGCAACAACATCTAAAATACCACCAAAATAAATCTCCTCTCAAACTGCCTTTCTGAAGTGCACTGAGGATATTCTGGAATTCATAAATGCAGAAATGTATACTGCAATGAGCTACGTGTTGTATCAGACCAAAAACGAAATGAAGAACATATCAAGCTTGAACTTTATCAGGAGCTTCTAGATAATTCTGCCACTGTTTCAATTTAACTAGTCTCTCATGAAACATTGGATCTCATTAGGCTTTCAGCTCTTAAGCCCCAGGATGCATTGTATTTAATTAACTCTTCCTGGCACAAAACTTCTCAGAGGCTCTAAGCCAAATAAAATTCTCTCAAAGGTAATCTCAGAAATCTTTGAGATACACATACACACTCACACACATTTATCTTTCAATATGCAAACTCAGATCCTGGGGGAGTTGTGGATATGGGTATGGAAATAGAGACATCTGTCTTAAAGCCAGTATGAAATCTAGTTTATAGAGAAATTATCTTTGTTGCTGTTGAGTGGTTGTGAGCAAGATGCATGCTCATCTTTACATAGGATAGGTGATGTGGTTAAAGCTTATTAAAGCCTTTTGGAAATAACAGAAATCTGGGTTGAACATGCCGAACTTGTGGCATGTCAACTAGTCATATGATTGTAATGACCTCTTTTCTTTTTTTTTTTTAATTAATTTTTATTGGTGTTCAATTTACCAACATACAGAAAAACACCCAGTGCTCATCCCGTCAAGTGTCCACCTCAGTGCCCGTCACCCATTCCCCTCCAACACCCGCCCTCCTCCCCTTCCACCACCCCTAGTTCGTTTCCCCGAGTTAGGAGTCTTTATGTTCTGTCTCCCTTCCTGATATTTCCCAACATTTCTTTTCCCTTCCTTTATATTCCCTTTCACTATTATTCATATTCCCCAAATGAATGAGAACATACACTGTTTGTCCTTCTCCGATTGACTTATTTCACTCAGCATAATACCCTCCAGTTCCATCCACGTTGAAGCAAATGGTGGGTATTTGTCGTTTCTAATTGCTGAGCAATATTCCATTGTATACATAAACCACATCTTCTTTATCCATTCATCTTTCGATGGACACCGAGGCTCCTTCC
Source organism: Vulpes lagopus (assembly GCF_018345385.1). Taxonomy (NCBI): domain Eukaryota; kingdom Metazoa; phylum Chordata; class Mammalia; order Carnivora; family Canidae; genus Vulpes; species Vulpes lagopus. Next base: position 16,508,969 of record NC_054848.1, read on the forward strand.
ACAGTTTGGCTATTGTGGACATTGCTGCTAGAAACATCGGGGTGCAGGTGTCCCGACGTTTCATTGCATCTGAATCTTTGGGGTAAATCCCTAACAGTGCAATTGCTGGGTCGTAGGGCAGGTCTATTTTTAACTCTTTGAGGAACCTCCACACAGTTTTCCAGAGTGGCTGCACCAGTTCACATTCCCACCAACAGTGTAAGAGGGTTCCCTTTTCTCCGCATCCTCTCCAACATTTGTTGTTTCCTGCCTTGTTAATTTTCCCCATTCTCACTGGTGTGGGGTGGTATCTCATTGTGGTTTTGATTTGTATTTCCCTGATGGCAAGTGATGCAGAGCATTTTCTCATGTGCATGTTGGCCATGTCCATGTCTTCCTCTGTGAGATTTCTCTTCATGTCTTTTGCCCATTTCATGATTGGATTGTTTGTTTCTTTGGTGTTGAGTTTAATAAGTTCTTTATAGATTTTGGAAACTAGCCCTTTATCTGATATGTCGTTTGCAAGTATCTTCTCCCATTCTGTAGGTTGTCTTTTAGTTTTGTTGACTGTATCCTTTGCTGTGCAAAAGCTTCTTATCTTGATGAAGTCCCAATAGTTCATTTTTGCTTTTGTTTCTTTTGCCTTTGTGGATGTATCTTGCAAGAAGTTACTGTGGCCGAGTTCAAAAAGGGTGTTGCCTGTGTTCTCCTCTAGGATTTTGATGGACTCTTGTCTCACATTTAGATCTCTCATCCATTTTGAGTTTATCTTTGTGTATGGTGAAAGAGAGTGGTCCAGTTTCATTCTTCTGCATGTGGATGTCCAATTTTCCCAGCACCATTTATTGAAGAGACTGTCTTTCTTCCAATGGATAGTCTTTCCTCCTTTATCGAATATTAGATGACCATACATTTCAGGGTCCACTTCTGGGTTCTCTATTCTGTTCCATTGATCTATGTGTCTGTTTTTGTGCCAGTACCACACTGTCTTGATGACCACAGCTTTGTAGTACAACCTGAAATCTGGCATTGTGATGCCCCCAGCTATGGTTTTCTTTTTTAAAATTCCCCTGGCTATTCGGGGTCTTTTCTGATTCCACACAAATCTTAAAATAATTTGTTCTAACTCTCTGAAGAAAGTCCATGGTATTTTGATAGGGATTGCATTAAACGTGTAAATTGCCCTGGGTAACATTGACATTTTTACAATATTAATTCTGCCAATCCATGAGCATGGAATATTTTTCCATCTCTTTGTGTCTTCCTCAATTTCTTTCAGAAGTGTTCTATAGTTTTTAGGGTATAGATCTTTTACCTCTTTGGTTAGGTTTATTCCTAGGTATCTTATGCTTTTGGGTGCAATTGTAAATGGGATTGACTCCTTAATTTCTCTTTCTTCAGTCTCATTGTTAGTGTATAGAAATGCCATTGATTTCTGGGAATTGATTTTGTATCCTGCCACATTACCAAATTGCTGTATGAGTTCTAGCAATCTTGGGGTGGAGGCTTTTGGGTTTTCTATGTAGAGTATCATTTCATCGGCGAAGAGGGAGAGTTTGACTTCTTCTTTGCCAATTTGAATGCCTTTAATGTCTTTTTGTTGTCTGATTGCTGAGGTGAGGACTTCCAGAACTATGTTGAACAGCAGTGGTGAGAGTGGACATCCCTGTCATGTTCCTGATCTTAGGGGAAAGGCTCCCAGTGCTTCCCCATTGAGAATGATATTTGCTGTGGGCTTTTTGTAAATGGCTTTTAAGATGTCGAGGAAAGTTCCCTCAATCCCAACACTCTGAAGGGTTTTGATCAGGAATGGATGCTGTATTTTGTCAAATGCTTTCTCTGCATCTAATGAGAGTATCATATGGTTCTTGGTTTTTCTCTTGCTGATATGATGAATCACATTGATGGTTTTACGAGTGTTGAACCAGCCTTGTGTCCCGGGGATAAATCCTACTTGGTCATGGTGAATAATTTTCTTAATGTGTTGTTGGATCCTATTGGCTAGTATCTTGTTGAGAATTTTTGCATCCATGTTCTCAGGGATATTGGTCTGTAATTCTCCTTTTTGGTGGGGTCTTTGTCTGGTTTTGGAATTAAGGTGATGCTGGCCTCATAGAACGAATTTGGAAGTACTCCATCTCTTTCTATCTTTCCAAACAGCTTTAGTAGAATAGGTATGATTTCTTCTTTAAACGTGTGATAGAATTCCCCTGGGAAGCCATCTGGCCCTGGACTCTTGTGTCTTGGGAGGTTTTTGATGACTGCTTCAATTTCCTCCCTGGTTATTGGCCTGTTCAGGTTTTCTATTTCTTCCTGTTCCAGTTTTGGTAGTTTGTGGCTTTCCAGGAATGCATCCATTTCTTCTAGATTTCCTAATTTATTGGCGTACAGCTGTTCATAATATGTTTTTAAAATCGTTTGTATTTCCTTGGTGTTGGTAGTGATCTCTCCTTTCTCATTCATGATTTTATTAATTTGAGTCTTCTCTCTCTTCTTTTTAATAAGGTTGGCTAATGGTTTATCTATCTTATTAATTCTTTCAAAGAACCAACTCCTGGTTCTGTTGATCTGTTCCACAGTTCTTTTGGTCTCGATATCATTTAGTTCTGCTCGAATTTTAATTAACTGTCTTCTTCTGCTAGGGGTGGGGTCTATTTGTTGCTTTTTCTCTAGTTCCTTTATGTGTAAGGTGAGCTTTTGAATTTGAGTTCTTTCCAGTTTTTGAATGGATGCCTGTATTGCGATGTATTTCCCCCTCAGGACTGCTTTTGCTGCATCCCAAAGATTTTGAACGGTTGTATCTTCATTCTCATTAGTTTCCATGAATCTTTTTAATTCTTCCTTAATTTCCTGGTTGACCTTTTCATCTTTTAGCAGGATGGTCCTTAACCTCCACGTGTTTGTGGTCCTTCCAAACTTCTTGTTGTGATTAAGTTCTAATTTCAAGGCATTATGGTCTGAGAATATACAGGGGACTATCCCGATCTTTTGGTATCGGTTCAGACCCAATTTGTGACCCAGTATGTGGTCTATTCTGGAGAAAGTTCCATGTGCACTTGAGAAGAATGTGTATTCAGTTGAGTTTGGATGTAAAGTTCTGTAGATATCTGTGAAATCCATCTGGTCCAGTGTATCATTTAAAGCTCTCGTTTCTTTGGATATGTTGTGCTTAGAAGACCTATCTAGTATAGAGAGAGGTAGATTGAAGTCACCAAGTATAAGCGTATTATTATCTAAGTATTTCTTCAGTTTGGTTATTAATTGGTTTAAATATTTGGCAGCTCCCACATTCGGGGCATATATATTGAGGAGTGTTAAGTCCTCTTGTTGGATAGATCCTTTGAGTATGATACAGTGTCCCTCTTCATCTCTCACTATAGTCTTCGGGGTAAATTTTAATTTATCTGATATAAGGATGGCAACCCCTGCTTTCTTTTGAGGACCATTTGAATGGTAAATGGTTCTCCAACCTTTTATTTTCAGGTTGTAGGTGTCCTTCTGTCTAAAATGAGTCTCTTTAGACAGCAAATAGATGGGTCCTGCTTTTTTATCCAGTCTGAAACCCTGTGCCTTTTGATGGGGTCATTAAGCCCGTTCACGTTCAGAGTTACTATTGAGATATATGAGTTTAGTGTCATCATATCTATTCAGTCCTTGTTTTTGTGGATTGTTCCACTGAACTTCTTCTTAAAGGGGAATTTTAAGAGTCCCCCTTAAAATTTCTTGCAGAGCTGGTTTGGAGGTTACATATTCTTTCAGTTCCTGCCTGTCTTGGAAGCTCTTTATTTCTCCTTCCATTTTGAATGAAAGCCTTGCTGGATAAAGTATTCTTGGTTGCATGTTCTTTTCATTTAGGACCCTGAATATATCCTGCCAGCCCTTTCTGGCCTGCCAGGTCTCTGTGGAGAGGTCTGCTGTTACCCTAATATTCCTCCCCATAAAAGTCAGGGACTTTTTTTCTCTTGCTGCTTTAAGGATCTTCTCCTTATCTTTGGAATTTGCAAGCTTCACTATTAAATGTTGAGGTGTTGAACGGTTTTTGTTGATTTTAGGGGGGGATCTCTCTATTTCCTGGATCTGAATGCCTGTTTCCCTTCCCAGATTCGGAAAGTTTTAAGCTAGGATTTGTTCAAATACATATTCTGGCCCTCTGTCCCTTTTGGCGCCCTCGGGAACCCCAATTAAACGTAGGTTTTTCTTCCTCAGGCTGTCATTTATTTCCCTTAATCTATCCTCATGGTCTTTTAATTGCCTGTCTCTTTTTTCCTCAGTTTCCCTCTTTGCCATCAACTTGTCTTCTATGTCACTCACTCGTTCTTCCACCTCGTTAAGCCTCGTCGTTAGGACTTCTAGCTTGGATTGCATCTCATTTAATTGATTTTTAATTTCTGCCTGATTGGATCTAAATTCTGCAGTCATGAAGTCTCTTGAGTCCTTTATGGTTTTTTCTAGAGCCACCAGTAGCTGTATAATAGTGCTTCTGAATTGGCTTTCTGACATTGAATTGTAATCCAGATTTTGTAACTCTGTGGGAGAGAGGGCTGTTTCTGATTCTTTTTTTTGAGGTGAGGTTTTCCTTCTAGTCATTTTGCTCAGTGCAGAGTGGCCAAAAACAAGTTGTATATGGAAAAGGAGAAAAAGAGAGAGAAGGAAAGAAAAGAGAAAAAGAAAAAAGAGAAAGAAGGGGAAAAAAGGGGAAAAAGAGAAAGAAAAAGAAAGAAAGGAGAAAAAAAAAAAAGGGTGGGGTGGGGTGGGGGAAGCAATCAGAAATCAAGAAGAAAGAAAGAAAAAAAAAGCACAAAACAAAAACAAAAAACCAAAAAAAACACGGGGGAGTATCTTCCGATTCTGTATACTTTAAGTCCCTTGACTTCCCCTGGAACTGGTCCGTTTCCCTGGTCTTCTGGGGGAGGGGCCTGCTGTGCTGATTCTCAGGTGTGAGCACTTGGGGGAGCTGCTCTGCCCCTGCCTGGTGCAGGGCTCGGTGGGGGTTGTTCACCCCGTGAGGCCCCGGGAGGAAGCCCCAGTGGCGGGGGCAGCTCTGGGACCCTGGAGTCAGCTCCCGCAGTAGCTCTGGGGCTCTCGGTCTGCAGGGCCTGGGGGCTCCGGGGCGGGGCCGCTGATCTGCTCAGTTCCAGGCAGGAGCGTCCTTGCTGTCCTGGGCCCTCCCGGCCTCTGCCTGTCCCGGGGGAGGCCGGATCCTGGGCTGTGTCCCGGCGCCCTGTGCTCCGGGGCCTGCGCTGTTGGATTCGCGCTCCCGCCCCGCAGCCCCCTCCGCGGAGCCGCCGCCCGAGCCTCTCCGAGCTGTTCCCGGAGCCGCGCCGCCCCCTCCGCGCGGAGCTTCTTCCTCCGCCCGAGCCGCCGCCGCCGAGCTGCTCCCGGAGCCCCGCAGCCCCCTCCGCGGAGCCGCCGCCCGAGCCGCCGCCGCTGAGCTGTTCCCGGAGCCGCACCGCCCCCTCCGCGGAGCTTCTTCCTCCGCCCGAGCCCCTCCGAGCTGTTCCCGGAGCCGCGCCGCCCCCTCCGTGGAGCTTCTTCCTCCGCCCGAGCCGCCGCCGCCGAGCTGTTCCCGGAGCCCCGCAGCCCCCTCCGCGGAGCCGCCGCCCGAGCCCCTCCGAGCTGTTCCCGGAGCCGCGCCGCCCCCTCCGCGGAGCTTCTTCCTCCGCCCGAGCCCCTCCGAGCTGCTCCCGGAGCCCCGCAGCCCCCTCCGCGGAGCCGCCGCCCGAGCCCCTCCGAGCTGCTCCGGGTCCCGCCGAGCGCTGCAGCCCTTAGGGAGCTCGGCGCATCCCCCGGGGCGCAGTTCCTCTGTTACTGTCCCAGGGAGCCCGAGGGCATCCCCGCCTTTCTGGGGATCCTGCTCCAATTCCCCGGGAGCCCCTTTCCGCGGGGAAGGTCGGTGCAGCTCCTGCTCCTCCGGGACGGGGCTCTCCTGTCCTGGGGACACTCGCCCCGGCCTCAGCCCGGCTCCTCGGGGCCCCTCCCCCTCGGAGGCCTTTTGTGTCTTTATTTCTTTTTCCCCGTCTTCCTACCTTGATAGAAGCGCGAACTCTTCTCACTGTAGCGTTCCAGCTGGTCTCTCTTTAAATCTCAGGCCGAATTCGTAGATTTTCAGGATGATTGGAAGGTTATCTAGGTAATTTGTTGAGGACAGGTGACTTGGAGACCCTGCTCTGCCGCCATCTTGCCCCTCCCATGACCTCTTTTCTAGGGGTTCTTTTCCTCTTTTGTCCATTTGATATTGTCACAGATTAAACTGTCATTTGAATATGAGGTTTTAAATAAGCAATAAGATAAGCTGTGGTCTATGTATACAATGGAATATTCCTCAACCATTAGAAACGACAAATACCCACCATTTGCTTCAACGTGGATGGAACTGGAGGGTATTATGCTGAGTGAAATAAGTCAATCGGAGAAGGACAAACAGTGTATGTTCTCATTCATTTGGGGAATATAAATAATAGTGAAAGGGAATATAAAGGAAGGGAGAAGAAATGTTGGGAAATACCAGGAAGGGAGACAGAACATGAAGACTCCTAACTCTGGGAAACGAACTAGGGGTGGTGGAAGGGGGGAGGAGGGCGGGGGGTGGGGGTGACTGGGTGACGGGCACTGAGGGGGGCACTGGACGGGATGAGCACTGGGTGTTATTCTGTATGTTGGCAAATTGAACATCAATAAAAATTAATTAAAAAAAATAAATAAGCAATAAGAATAATAATAGTAATAGTAATAATAAGCAATGATGGTCATTTCTATCTTTTGAACCTATTTCACAAGATAAAAGAGATGAGAAAAATCCCCTTTTCAGTTAGGGTCTCTAAAGTAGAAGCTTTTAAACTCTAAAGTAGAGTTTTAAAATCCTCCAAAAACACAATCTCTTTGCTTGATATGTCAATTAATGAGAGATTAAAGGGAAGGGGAACAGAAAAGCAGTGAGGTGATGGCAGTGATGGAAAGAACACAACAGCAGCGTTTGTGAAGCTGGTAATGTTCTCTTTCTGATCTGGGTGCTAGTAACATAGGTGTGTTCAGTTTGTGAAACTTTATCACGCTATGCCCTTATTATCAGTGTATTTTTCTTGATGTGTGTTTCAATAAAAAGTAACAAACAAACAAAAATCTCAAACATGTAGTTAATGAAGGTGGTCCAGGGTATCATGAAGGTAAAGCATGGTGAAGGCCAGAATAGGATAATGTCACCTGAAATGGCAAGAGGATACATTTAAAGGACTTGACCGGATCAGTAGCTAGAGTTTCTTGAGAAAAGTCTAAGAGGGGTGGAGGGGAGATGGAGATGGTAGATAACAGTGGGGAGGAGGATCGTGAATCAGGATGCTAGAACTCAAAGAGAGTTTAAACAGGATGCCAACCCAAGAGCCAAGTTTGCCTGGATCACAGACTATTGCTAAAAGGTGTTTAGCAGGAACTAGTATAGATCTGGGCAGCAGAGGAAGTAGGGGTGTGTCTCTTCTCCCAATTCAGAAAGTGGCAGAGATCATAGCCAGGCTCTTGAATGGGACCTAATACTCATTTAGAAGGTGGAATTGTCAATTACACAGAAAACATTGGTTCCCAGAACATGTCCTTTGAGACTCAAACTTGTTTATCTTGGCATCTCCTTGAGCACTTTCAAGTGAGAAAGAGTCCCTTTTGGGTACTGTTTGATCCCCCATCCCAGTTAAGGATGAGATTCTGTGGCCATCCCTACCAAACCAGATGGTTGGATGGATCTGCCAAGTTTCCAGTCCACAAGTACTTGTTGAGTACCTACAATGGTCCAGGAGCTGCACCAAGTGCTGAGGAGACCATGAATAAAGTGGAGAAAATCCCTGCCCCTTGAAACTAACATCGTGTTAATGACACCCAATATACCACAGCTGAGGGCTTTTTTATCCACAGTTTTAGAAGTGAAGAAAAAAATCTGCTGAGAATGACCAAAGCACTACAATGGCTAAAATATACATAAGTATGTCCACTGGTTAACCTAGACATATATACACATAAAAAGGATATCACACACAAGCAGGTTCTTTGTTTACTGTCATTCCAAGGAAAGCATGTTTCACGGGATCCAAAAGACCCAGGTTTAAGGTTTACGGTTTAAGACCTCTCCCTCTTTCTTGCTGAGAGAGACAGTGCAGTTTGCTTACCCTCTCTAGGTCCCAATTTTCTCACTTATGAAGTAAACATAATTTGATACCTATATTAGAAGGTTGTGATGAGGGTTAATATATTTATTTTAGTTACTAACTCATAATAATAATATTTATAACTATTCAATAAAGGGTAATGCATTCTGGATGGCCCAATACTTTCAAGTCTTCTAGCTTTTTTGAGCCCCTCTTTTTATATGAATCCCACACAAACTTTTTCAAACTTCTTAAGCGCTCATCTCTATGCTGTGGAATGCCCAGGTGTGTCACAGCATTTATAAAGATTGTTGAGGTGGGGAGACTTATAGTTTCCTGGGCAAAGGAATTCCTCCTCCTTGCAAACCTTTGATCTGCTCTCACCATCTTGTCTCCTCCAACCTGTCCCATGGATAGAGATCTCCGTTTTACCTTCATTCCTTTCACACATCACTAACACGAGGTTGTGGGGTGCAGTAGACTATAATAGAAGATTTAGAGACAACCAAGGGAGTCCAGGGCATTGCCCAGATCAGGAGTACTTTCTTCAGGGAGAGCTCCTCACTGACCACCTTCACTTCCCTAAAACTTGGCTTCTTCCCTAACTTCTCTTTGTATCACTCTTCATATATAATCCATCAGGAAATTCTGTTGGCTATTCATTCAAAATGTACAAAGCATGAACTTTAAAAAAATTTTTATTTTATTTTTTTTAAAATTTTAATTCCAATACAGTTAACATACACTGTTATATTAGCTTCAGGTGTGCAATATAGTAATTCAACAATTCTATAGATTACTCAGTGCTCATCACCATAAGTATACTTTTAATCCCCTTCACCTATTTCACCCATCCTCCCACCCACCTCCCCTCTAGTAACCACTAATTTGTTCTTTATAATTGAGTATTTTTTTTGGTTTGTCTTTTTCTTCTTTGTTCTTTTTTTCCTTAAGTTCCACATATGAGTGAAATCATATGGTATTTTTCTTTCTCTGAGTGACTTGTTCCACTTAAGTATTGTACTCTTCAGATCTATCCATGTTGTTACAAATTATTCATTTTTATGGCTGAGTAATATTTCATTATATATGTATATATATACCACATCTATTTACATTCAAAGTAATTATTGATAGCTATGTAATTATTGCCATCTTGTTACTTGTTTTATGGTTGTTTTTGTGGCTCTTCTCTGCTCCTTTCTTCTCTTGCTCTCTTCTCTATTGGTTTTCTGGCTTTTTAATAGTAATATGCTTGGATTCCTTTCTCTTTATTTTTTGCATATCTATTACTAGCCTTTGGTTTGTGGTTACCACTTGGTTTGTATATAACATTTTCTGCGTATTTGAACCCATTCTTTACTTCTCTCAATCCCACATCTTAGGTGTCTGGTGTCATACTTTACAGCCTTTTATTTTGTGAATCCCTTGGCTGATTTTTAGAGATATACTTAATTTTACTGCTTTTTTGCTTCCTGATTTTCTTACTCCTACTATGGTCTTTCCTTTCCACTCAAACAGTCCCTTTGAATATTTGTAAGGCTAGTTTAGTGGTGATGAATACCTTTAACTTTTGTTTGGGAAACTTTATCTCTCCTTCTGTTCTGAATGATACTCTTGATGAATAGAGTATTTTTGGCTGCAGGTTTTTTCCTTTCAGCACTTTGAATATATCATGCCACTGTCTTCCAGCCTTCAATGTTTCTGTTGAGAGATCAGCTGATAGCATTTTGGGGTTTCCCTTATATGTAACTGTTTTCTCTTCCTGCTTTTAAAATTCGTCACCACTTTTTGCCATTTTAATTATTATGTGTCTTGGTGTGGACTTCCTTGGGTTTATTTTGTTGAGAGAATCTCTATGCCTTCTGGATCTGGATTTCTGTTTTCTTCCACAGATTCAGGAATGTTTTAGCTATTATTTCTTTAAGTAAATATTCTTTCTCTGTTTTCTCTTTCTTCTCCTTCTTAGTTTCCTATAATGTGAATGTTACTATGCTTGATGCTGTTCCTTTAGTCTATTCTCATTTATTATTATTGTTATTTCTTATCTCTGCTGCTCAGCTTGACTGCTTTCTGTTAAGTTGTCCTCTACATCTCTGTTTTCTTCCTCTAGTCTACTGTTAATTCCCTGTAGTCTATTTTTAGTTTCAGTTATTGAGTTTTTTCATCTTGGATTGGTTCTTTTTTATGTATTCTGTCTCTTCGTTGAGTGTCTCACTGAGATCCTTCACTCTTTTCTCAAGTCCAGTGAGTATTTTTATGATTATTATCTTACATTCCCTATCAGGTATATTACTTATCTCCATTTAATTTGGTTCCCTTGCTGTGATTTTTGTCCTATTCTTTAATTTGGGACACATTTCTCTGTCTCTTCATTTTGTCTGCCTCTCTGTGTCTATTTCTATGTGTTAGGAATGTCAGCTACATCTTCTGCTCTTAGAAGTAGGGCCTTATGAAGAAGAGGTCCTGTAGTGCCCTGCAGTGCAATGTTCCTTGTTCACCAGGGCTTGGCATCTCAGGGGTGCTTCCTATGTGTGTTGTGTCACCCTGCTGTTGTGAGTGAGCCATATTTGCCTGTAGTCCAGTCATCTGCAATGGCTCTCTTTGCCTGTTGTGGGCAAGGTTTGGTTCCTGTTTGGGGCTTCCTTGGGCTTGAGTTGAATCAGACCAGGTGGTTGCCAGAGATGCAGTAGCACCAAACTTCAGAGCATTTTTCCTGTATTATCTATCCCCTGAGAAGCTTTTGTTGGTGGGTGTGGCCTGCAGTCAGACCAGATGTTTTGGATGGTATGTGTGGTTATCTTCCCCTCTCCCTGGGGCTGGAAGCCCCTACTGGGGCTGGTTGCACACTGCCAGGCTTATGGCAGGGCTCTAGAGGGGCTCAACCCAAGGGCATATTGGAGGGGGTGGGTTCACAGGAGAATGTTGGGGCAGGTCACCTGGTATCAGCAAGACCCAAGCTGGTCAGCTGCAGGAGAGGACCTGCACTTCTGCCCAGGCTTGGATGGAGGGGGCATTTCTGCAGGAGAATGTGTGGGTGCGGTGTATTGTTAGCAAGCCAGGTGGAGTTTTCCACTGCACTGGTTATGGCAGTTGTCCAAGTGTCTAGGCTAGGGGGCGGGAGAGGCAAATGGCTCCTTCCGGCTCTTTTGTTCTTGGAGAGGTCTCCCCAAAATCCTGGCCACTTCAGTACATGATTTGATATTAGTAAATAAATCTCCTTTCTGTATACTCCAGGCATTTTTCAAACTGCTGCTTCTAAGCTGTATCACAGCGGCTGCTTGTTTTGCTGTCTCTTTAAGGGTGGGAACTCTGTTTCCTATCATCCTTCAGGCTCTCCCAGAACCAAACCCACTGATTTTTAAAGTTCCACGTATTAAGACTCACTAATTGTTGGGACTCTCTGGTTTTCAAAGCCAATGTTATGAGGATTTATCTTCCCACTATGTCCTTCCCTTTGACAGACAGTCCTCTGGGTCTGTTTGGCTCCCAACTGTGTGTCTGCCCTACCCTCTTTGACGTGGCCTTTTTTCTACATTTAGCTGTGGAGAGTCTGTTCTGCCAATCTTCAGGTCATTTCCTGGATTATTTACATGGATGTGGGTGTCGTCTAGTTATATCTGTGGGACGAGGTAAGCTTAGGATCCTCCTACTCCACCATCTTCTGGGGAGTCTTATGAACATTTTTTTAAACTGATATTTTCCAAGTACCAAGGATGATGTCCAAGTAGGTGCTCAATAATTATTTGTTGAGTAAACCAATAAAAAATGTGCTTCAAACAGTGCCTGGCATGAAGAAATATACACATTTAAACTTTTATTAAATGATGTTGTGTAATCTGTAATTTAGCTTTCAAGTGATTATTGTCAGGAATAAGTTTTCTCTGTAAAAAAACTGGCTGTCCTAAACCTCACACTTTAAGTCAATCAGTTAGCACTTGGATGTACTAACCATGTCTTGCCTCCCCAGGACTGAACATCTTTAGTGTTTAGTAAAGTCAATTTTCCAGGTGTTCAGACCTGAAGAAATTAAACCTTTAGTGACCCTCCTCCCATAAGAGGCAGGTCTGTAATGAGGATCAGCTTGAGGCTAGCTGAAAAGCCTCTCCCTTTACCACAAGCATCACATCTGTAGATTTAAATAGCATTAGGTTGATTGAAGAAAGGGACCATCTGAACTGTCAGGTGTTTGCAATTGAGTATAAAAATGCACAGCCAAGAATCCATTATCACAAGTCCTGCACGTGATACATTTCAGGTTCTACCAAATATATTACAAGAGGTATCAAAAATATAGGAAATGTGCAAATTTGAATTTTAGTTCAGTGAAACAACTTTTCTTAATGCTGCCTCAATGGAAACTTTAGACATGCATTAACATCTCAGTTCTGCTTAAAACCTTATTTATAATTCTCTATAAAATGCATGAAACATGCTCCATTAGTCTAACAGTCTAGGAACCCCATATCCACTCCAGGAGTGGAAAATAGACCCAGGTTGTGTTTTTGTTCCTCTCAGGCACATGGTGAATTCAGTCTCAGCATTCTTCTCCATACCGCATTCTAAGCAGTTATTACCAATGGATCTTTTCCTTCCCTACAATCTACTCCCAATATGGCAGCCAGAGAACCTTTAGCATGCAAGGCAGATCACTGTCACCCTCTGATCAATGTCCTCACACCAGTCATTCACCCCAAATGATCTTTCTCTCTTCAACTTTTTCTCCTGGCATTCTCCAGTACACTATGTGCCAGCTATGCTGGCCTTTTTGTTCCTTCAACATACTAGGAAACTCTCAGCCTCAAGTCCTTTGCACTGAGTGTAACCTCTTTCCATAACATTCGCCATGTGTAACTTAAATTTTTGTTCATAACTTGCCTTTTTAATGAGGCCTATCACGACCACCAATTTAAAATTGCAGCCCCCTTGTGGTAGGCAGAATGATGCCTTTGCCCCCAAATATTTATATCCTAATCCCCAGAACCTGTGAATATGTTACCTGTGAAAAGGGACTTTACAGTTTTGATTAAGTTAAAGATCTTGAAATGGGGACATTATACTGGATTATCTGGGTCGGCCTGGGGTAATCACAAAGGTCCTTGTAAGAGGGAGGCAGGAGAGTCAGAGAAGATGTAACGTGGAAACAGAAGTAAGAGAGAAAAGAGATTGGCAGATGCTAATCTGCTAGCTTTGAAGATAGAGGAAGAGACCATGAGCCTAGGAATTGCAGGTGTCCTCTAGAAGCTGGAAAAGACAAAGAAATGAATCTCTCTTACAACCCCCAGAAAGAATGCAATGTTGCTAATAACTTGATTTTAGAACATCTGACCTCTAAACCATAAGATAATAAAGTGGTGTTGTTTTAGGCCATTATGTGTGGTAATTTTTTGCAGCAGCAGGAAAAGACTAATATATCCCCCCCCACTCTACTTTTTTCATATTACTTATCAACCTTTATTTTAAAGATTTTTATTTTTTTAATTTATTCATGAGAGACAGAGAGAGAGAGAGAGAGAGAGAGAGAGAGAGACAGGCAGAGAGCACAGGCAGAGGGAGAAGCAGGCTCCATGCAGGGAGCCCGCCGTGGGACTCGATCCCGGGTCTCTAGGATCATGCCTGGGGCTGAAGGCAGCGCTAAACCACTGAGCCACCAGGTCTGCCCTCAACCTTTATTTTACCAGAGAATATTTTCATCATGTCTATTGTTTACTGTCTCTCTCCGGCCTTGCCCTCTTTCCCCCTTCAGAATATAAATCCTACAAGAGCACACATCTTCATGTGTTTTGTTCATGGCTGCAAACCTGCACTTAGAACTTCATACATAGTAAGTACTCAATAAACATTTGTTGAACTAATTAATTGGTTAGTTAGTCCGTAATCTACTTTTGCCCTGTGAAATTATTTCCTACCACTTCAAGTGAATCAACCAATCTGAATCATGGTCTTATCTTTTCTCTTCTCTCTTTCAATCTGTCTCTTACAAACCCAACACACAACCCCTCTAAATTTAGAATTCTCTTTCTCTGCCAGAGTGCATCCAGTTTGAGTTGTAGCATTCCCGGAAGCTCTCTCTTGACTCAACAATAGTCCACATTGAACTCTACATTTTCTGAATGCCTATAGCATTTCTTATTGTTATCCCTCAGTTTTACACTTATATTCTCTTATCTTTTGTATCAGCCAATCTTTAGTTAGGAGGCAGAAGCCATATAGTAATTAGGATAGGAGGAGCTTAATATAAAGAATTATTAACTACTAAAAGGGAATGAACTACTAAAGGGTAAAAGATAATTCTTTTTAAGATTTTATTTATTCATGAGACACAGAAAGAAGAGAGACAGAGACATAGGCAGAGGGAGAAGGAGGCTCCATGCAGGGAGCCTGATGTGAGACTCGATCCTGATCCCGGGGCTCTAGGAACGTGCCCTGGGCTAAAGGCAGGTGCTCAACGCGTGAGCCACCCAAGCGTCCTGCTAAAGGATAATTCTAAAGAATACAGGGTGGAAGATATAGGAGGCAGCCACTACTTCCATGGATAAAGCAGAGTCCCTAAGGCAGGACCAAACTTGGAAGAGATTCAGACCTCAGTGGAGAGGGTGTTGGTGTGGCACACTGGTTGTTGGAGAAATTTGCTGAGATGCTATGGACAGGGGCTAGCAAACAGGAAGCCACTGGCTAGATGCCAGCTGAGCTTATTAGGAAGCTACTTGCTGGGGTATTGATGGGACTCGGAAAGTTGCCTGGCTGGGGGGGGGGTACTTTGAAAACACTCAGAAGCTGCCCTCTGGTTGCCCTCTGGAATTTGCTGGGAAGCTGCCTGTGGGGGTGCTCTGAAGCTTACTATGGAGTGAGCACCTCTGGGTGTTCTGCAAGCCACTGACCACTGTGTGCTGTGGAGGTAAGCAAGAAACAGGAAGGCATATTAGGAAGAGGAATCCCTTTGCCCTGCTATCTACCTCTATCACCTTCTATTAACAAATCCTAACACTGTACTAATTTGCAAAGGAGAAATGTTTACAGGGTCCAGCTCCAATATCACAAAGCAGGGCAAAATATAGTGTATTTGGAGCTGAGAGGCAATACATTGACAATCGGCATACCTTTGTAATTTCTCTTGAATGTTAGCAATATTGTATGCCCTTTGAGGGCAAAGGCAATGTCACACTTTTCCCTCACCACCGCACCATGGTTTATATGGCATTGATCATAATGCAGACCACATGTTATATAAGTACTTGGTTAACTGTAAATAAACATTTCCTGAACTTTTATTTGCTCAATAGCTTGGGAAGGCGATGGCATCATCCTCTCCCTTTATGTTACCCTATTCTGAAATCTAATGACAGAGCAGTTCAACCATGGGTGAACAACAGCTGCCACCAAGCTAGCAATTTCCAACTACAAACCAGGCTGTGATTTTCTCCTCAGCTATTATGCCATCTTGGATGTCATTTTCAAAAACACTGAAGCCAAGTTGGGGTGAATTGTGATTTTGTTTATTAAACTCTCACTTGGTGGGAAAGAGCTCTGTCAGCTGTAGGTTCTCCTAGAGTCAATTCTTACTCCAGCTTCCAAGGCCAACCCATCAAGGAAGTATGCTCCAATGTGTCCCACCTCTTCTTTTCTCATAAGACTTAGATTGTTAGATTGTTCACAGACCAATCCTTTCAGAATCAGAATGACTAAAACTGAACAAACCTGCTTTGTGTCCATCCAAAAGGAAGAGAGTGCAGTCTAACAGTTATATTCACTTTAATATATTTCTTGGCTTCTACAGGTATCAGAAAATCTTATTAAGAAATCTTATTTTGTGTGAATCCAAGAATCTCTCACTCCAGGGGCTCTGTTAAGTAGCACATTCCAAAAATAAGATTGCCTAGCCATAATTTTATCACCAACCCCACTCCTTTCCAGTATTCTCTTGCTCATAATTAATATATAATAGTATTCTTTCCTTACCCTGAACATAATAAGTTTGCCTCAAATATTAGCCCAACATTAGTAACTGTGGCCTATATAGTTTCTTTAGAGGCAAAACGGGTTTAGGTCTTGTCTTGAGTTAGACAGATTTGTATGAGCTCAGAGTCTGCTATTTATTACTTATGTGACCTTGGACATGTTACTTCACATCTTTGAATTTCAGATTCCTTCTTATAAATCAGAGCTAGTTGAGAGAAATGGGGCAAGTCATCCTCTTTAAATGTCAGTTTCCTCCTTAGCAAATAGAGCTAATGATGATACTTACTCCACAGGGTGGTTAAGAGGATAATGTTTATAAAGCCCTTAGCCAGTGAATGTTCAGTAAATGTCAACCATGTTTAGAATGTAAGCCAGACAATATCAACCTTTCTAGTCCAAGCCACCATCATCACTTCTTTCCTGAACTACTGTAGTGGTGCCTAACTGGTATTGCAGCTTGCACTCTTGCCCTGAGTCTATTCACCACACAGTATCCTGAAGAATCTTTTTTGAACACAAACTGGGTTTTGTCACACCCTTACTCAAAGGCCAATGTTGGCCTCTCATCACACCTCCCCCTACCATGGTCAGTACATTTATTGGAATGATACAGGAAATCAGGGGTAAGGGGAAGGATCAGGACTGGTGGCTTGAAAACCTCTTTCTATTTCTCTACTGTCCTGTCCCCATCCTAAACTTCACCCTAAGATAAGTTCCCTGGTTTGGGGAGGTCTTCTAGTAGTTATTGGGCTAATTATCTCTCTTTTTATATTCCTACCCTTTACATTGATGTGGATGGAATGGGAGGGTATTATGCAGAGTGAAATAGTCAATCAGAGAATGACAATTATCATATGGTCTCACTCATATGTAGAATATAAAAATATTGAAAGGGACCATAAGGGAAGGGGGGAAACTAAGTGGGGAAAAATTACAGAAGAAGACAAATCATGAGAGACTCCAATCTCTGGGAGTCTCCTAACTCTGGGAAACGAAGGGCTGCAGAAGCGTAGGTGAGTGAGGGGATAGGGTAACTGGGTGACTGGCATTAAGGAGGGCACATGATGAGATGAGCACAGGGTTTTATACTATATGTTGGCAAACTGAATTTACATAAAATTTAAAAAAATAATAAAAATTTAAAAAATCTAAAAAAAAGTTAGCAGGTTATAAAAAGGGAGACAATTAGCCCAATGACTACTAGAAGTCTCATCACACTTCGAATAAAGTCCAAACTCCTTATCATGGTTTACAAAGCCCTATATGATTTGACTTTGGCCTATTTCTCTGATATCCTATCATAATGATTTCCTTTATCTTGATTTCATTTTTATCTAGTCATGATTTTCTTGTGGTTCTTCAACCATGCAGACATGTTCCAGTTCAGAAACTTTTTATATGCTGGTCTTTCTCATTGGAATGCTCATCATCCCAGATAGTCACATTGTCCATGACTTAACTCCTGCATTTTATTCAGGCCTCCCTGCAAATATCTTCTCTTCAAAAAGGCCTTTCTTGGTCACTGAATGTAAAATGACTACTATCTCCCATCCATTGGTCTTTAGCCCCTTATTTTACTTTATTTCACTCATTATACTTACTGATACCTAACATTAAGTTATATATTTATTTGTTTCTGATCTTTTGTTCCATTAAAATGCAAGTTTCATGAAGGCAGGAACTTTTTTTGAGTCTTGTGGGACTTTGGATCTTTTGTGAAGCTCTCACTAATGTGCTAATGCCTCTGACAATGGCAAACTCATCTCCTTGGTAATTGGTGGAAATCTTAGCTGAGATTCCCAGAAGTAAGATACATGGATTGACTCCAAGTCTTTGGGGGAAGAGAGAAGTGAAAAAAAGTAAGGAAGGTAAAGAGAAGCTAATAGGAGATATGGGAATATTTCAAAGAAAAATCTCCACCCAATTTGTTATTTTGCCTAAAGTAATCCTTGGCTACTTGCTTACACTAGGATTTTATATGAGAGAAAAACTCCATTTCTCTGCCTCCGTTTCCTAAATCTACTTATATTCCTGCCTACACAATGGAATGTCAATTGCTGAAGAGAAGCAAATTCTAACATTCTTCAAGTTGTCTAAAACCAAAACAGAAGAATTGTTTTGTTTGTGCTTTAGCAATGGAAATCACACCTTAGTTTATAATCTAACAAAATTAACTTAAATGCTAAGTCATAGTGTGAGTATGTACCTAGGATTCTGCAAGATCACTCAAAGGAAAGTTATAGTTGAATTATATGAAATTGCTGATGTTCAGTTCTTTTTGACCTAGCAAAATGGCAATTTCATGTGGTTCAATCTAATATGTGGCAGTATTAATATGCATAGATTATAAATCTCAGAGAGATAAAGCTGTAACTTTTTACTTTTTTAACTAGGAAAATTATCTTGTATTAGTAAGAATAGACTAGGTTATGCTTCAGCAACAAACACTCCCTTCCTCGAATCCCAGTAGTTTGACACAATAAAAGCATATCTCTTGACCATACTACATATTCTAATACTGGGAGTTTTGTTTCATGCAGTCACTCAGGGATACAGACTGATAAAAGTACCACCTTCATGTAGCTGCACATGGAACTCATGGACTTTTTAGAGGATGCCACAAAAGCAAAGATGAAGGAATTGAGCATGGGCATTTTCATTCCAGAAGAATGACCCACCCCACTTCTGTTCTTATTTTATTGGTTAGAGCTGGTCCTATGATTCTTGCAGGCTCATTTGCCTCCTCCATCCTATCTCTAGTGCTGTCTCCTCCACAACTTTCTTTTCTTTTCTTTTACTGTTCTTCTTAACTCACACCACAGTGACATCCTGGAAGGCCCAAATGGCCCTTACTTCTCAGATGTCTTCTATGACTTACACAATGTAACATGTATGAATCTCCTTTCACACTACGTGGTAGGAAAGCAAAGGATACTGAAGTTTGCTGGGAGTGGGAAGAGGGGAAAGGGAATGAGGTGTATGCAGCCATGGTTAGCTCTCTCTCTGCTTAGAACAACTTACCATCAATTCAACCTTTCTGGGTCTGCCCCATGTTGGTTTAGGGAGCTTTGCAAGAAGTACATCTCAAAAAGACATGAAGTGAGACATAAACTTCTTTTTCATTCATTTCTCCAAACCTATCTGGGGATTTAAAATTTTTTTTTCTATCTGGGGATTTTTATCATCCTTTCCCTATAGATTTTGTGGGGGAGAGTAGAGGGAAGGAAGCAGTGGAGGGTAGGAAGCAACCAAGATGACAAAGTCCCACCTTGGCTCTAAACTCCCTTGCTCTTTCCCCATCATCTTACTCAAATTTATTCTCTAAAACCTTATTTCTTCTCTATGTGGCTGAAAAATACTCTTGATACTACTTAGTCTTGATTCTATGATACAGATAAAAACTCTAGCTTTCCCCTCTCAGGTTTTGGACCCTAATAAGGAAAGCCAAGTTGTTATAATCTCCAGATTTAAAGTTGAATAGTGACTATTGGTTCTAAGTTTGTTCTACCATACTTTGAGGGCATGACTGACAATAATTAAATGGGTAAAGGGCAAGCCATAGGACTATTAAGAACTACTGAAAGTTACTGGGAACAAAATACAATCAATGTCATGACGCCAAGACCTACAATTACTTGAATATGAATTAATGATTGGCACTCTCCATCCTCACAGCTGCCTCACCCAGTGATGGACTTATTTTCATATTCTCTTTAGAGTGGGTGTGGGTGAATATTGTTATGAAAAGATGGGTGAGGACTAGTAAGAAATAGCAAGTTACCCTGTCTTGGGGAACTATGAGGTAGAGGGTAGGTGCTTGAGTTTCCAGTATTCTTCTGGCCTATTTTTCCAAATTGGGCCAATAAAACTTGTGCCACCAGGGAAATGCTTGGAAATGTCTGTGTTCTATGTACTCAAAAGATCAAGAATCACTCCCGTGAGCTATTAAGTGGACAATGAAGTTAGGAGATGCCAAAACATGGCCTGAATCAGAACAGCTGAAATCCTGGAACTCCTGAAGGCCAGCTGCAAAAAGCTCACCCCAACCTTTTCATCAAATCTGTAATAACGTGGCTCTTCATTTTACAAAATGGATGTAATTGCCTTATTCATTTACTTGTTACTTGTTTAATGTCAATATTTCCCACTTAGGAATGCAAGCTCTGTGATGCCAGAGACTGTGTATTTGTAATGCCTACCTAACACATGCTTAGAACATGGTGGGTGCTCAACCTATATTTGTTAAATGAATGAATAAATAAATACAAATAAATGAATACCAGGAACTATACTGGGGTATGAAGGTGAATGAAGCAGGCTTTCCTGCACTAAGGGAGCACACAGGCCAGAAAGGGATCCCTATTGGCCAGTAAGTAATCCTAAATATTGACATACTGGGGCTGAAACCACCAGATGGTTGAAGCAATAAAGAGTAGCCTCCCCTTTATAAGGGATCTAAATTCTCTGGCTTGCCACAACCAACTTCATTCATCACATACCTGCCTGGAGTGTGGGGACATTTGAGTGTGTGACTACTGCTCTTACAAGACAAGATCTTAGCCTGAAAAGACAGATAAGCAGCAGAATTAATCTGGTGCTCCCAAGCAGTGACCAAGAGTGGTAGAGAAAGAGGTCTGATAGACTGTAATAAGGTCTTACCTTGATACTTAGCTATGACCCATATGGATTATAACCAAGGACCAGATGGCATGATGGATATCTCTGAGGATCCCGTGTAGATAGATGACTTTGAGAACCAGATTGTCAGTATATCTACCCCTGGACCTTTTGGCATGCCAGAAAAGCCACTAAACTTTGATATAACCTAGGAGAAAGGGAAGGGACACCAAATTACCTAAGATGAAGGTCTTGGTAGAAGAGCAGGGGCTCAAGATAGAAATTAAGTTGAATTATAGGAGAATAAAGTTCCATTTCCTACATGCCCGAGTTTGTGCTCTAATATTCTCAAACTTGCTCCATTTGTATAACAGGTACACCACGGGACTTAAAGAATAAGAGCTATATTTTAGGCTATATCCTCATTATTATTGGCCATATTTCAAATAACAATTGAAAATAAAGAGCAATTCCATGAACAAAGAATGACATAGTTGATATTTTTATCAATTTCAAATTAGAGTTCTTTCATTTTTCTGCTGCTCCCATTAATATTTCATTTCCTGGAAATTTTCTGTTATGTATCACTTCTTCTTTACCTTGATAGGGTCACTTTTCTTTCTGGGGTTCTTTGGAAAGTAAATGATGTCAAAAAGGTAAACAAATAATTTACTCTCTCTGGATCTCAAGGACCTTGTGTATAATAAAGGAAGTCAACTACACAAGTGCTTCTCAATTTTCATGTATGTATCCTGGAGATCTTGTTCAAACAAACACTGAGTTAGCAGGTCAGGAGTGGACCTGAGATTATACATTTTTATAGAGCTCCAAGCAGCTGTCGGTGCTGCTGGTGCAGGGATCTCACTTTAAGTAGCAAGGGCCTAGTTGATCTCCACCATTCTTTTTCTTTGCATCTCTAGTTTATTTATGGGATATCATTCAACTGGCAAAATAAATATTTATTTAAACTGAGTTCTTCTGTGCCAAGAAATAAGCCAATTGAAGGGCACCACTTGAACACACACACACACACACACACACACACACACACATATATATATACATATATATGCATACTGCCACTTATTCTAATATTCTGTGGAGATATCCTCTCTCTCCTGGAACAATATAAGGTCACTTATGAATATATTAGAGTCTTATATTTTTATATTATTCATCATCCTATGCAAAAAAATGTTGTGTTTCTAGTAGCAGGATTAATTAGGTAGGGGGTGAGAAGTTATGACTAAACCACTAACTGAACGATGTGAGATCGATAAAGATATAAACAGTGATATGGATATTATTGCTGTGTCTATTTGAGTTTAGAGCCACAGAGAAAATAAGGCTGATCTGTGTCACATTAGACATTGGCAAATGGAATCATGGCATTGGGAATCATTTTGAGGAACACATATTTCTAATTTTTTCTGAGTAAGACACAAGTGAGAGCCTGTATCAGCTAGATTAAGCTGCTATATCTGCATATGTAATATATGTTTTATAGCTCACAGCAAGATTGATGTCACGTTTAAAGTTCCCAGACCTTATTTTCTTGGTTCTTTCCCAATGCTGCTCAGATTCATCCTAAGTGTCTCTGGGAATCTTTAGAGTCTTTTCGGTTTGTACTGAGAACTAAACCCTTAGAAGTGTCTTTTATTTCCCTTCCTTTCCATTCTGAATTGCTGTCGTGGGTTTCATCCTTATTGTTCCAGGTGGCAGGTAGCCACAGATGAATGTGGCAAATACTGTATTGTGCACTCCTACCTATCTCCTTGGTTCACCCCAGCCAGAGGTCGCCTGACAACAGTCCCTTGTACAAGGGGATTCCTAGCTCTCTCATCCTAAGAGTGTGCTTGATAAGAAATGTTGAGGAGTTAATGCTCCAAGAATGAATATTAACCAATGAGAGATGGACTTGATTGCTAGGTCAACCCAGCTTCTTCAGGCTTCAGTGGGATAATTCTGAGACATGTTGTTACACGCAATTTCTCTGAGGCTCTCCACAGGGATGGAGCCATAGCTGCCCACCATGGTAACACCTTATGGATGTACCTCTTATCAGTTTTCCCCCTTTCCTTGTCTCATTCTATCTACTCTCTCATTCATACTTTTAGGGACTGCCTACTAAATAACCAACTTGCTTCAGCAAGCCAACTCAAATCCTGGCTTCAGCATCCAGTTTTGGGAGAACCCAACCAAGGCAACGATCATTAAAATCTTAGCTGCCCCTGAGAGCAGCTTGCTCTGGGACTTCAGCAGGCATCCACAAGGTCAGAGCTGGGCTGGTGGCCCAACTGTTCTGTGCCCAAGAGCAATCTCTTAATTCTGGTCACTGACCTATTGCCTTCAACTGTTTCCCCACCTCTGCTTTCTGAGGCTGCCAAGTCCCCTTTGTATGTCCATTTTAGGGGGCTTCTCAGAGTTGTTTTGCCTATAATGGCCCTCACAGGACACTCCATTTGCATTCAGATTTTAGCATGGTCCCCTTAGGTTCATGCTGCACTTCCTGCCATACATGATTCTATAATCTAGTTTCCCTTCAGAAGTGAAAATAGTTGACTCACACCATCTACAGAGCATGTTTTCAGAAAGAATTATCTGGTGGTGGTTCTGAGTAAAGTCTTGGTTTTCCACTCCACAGTGTAGGGTAATAATTATGAATGCAAAATCTGGAGTCAGACTTCCTAGGTTCAAATCTCAATTCTACTACTTGCTGGTTGTATGAGTGTGGGCAAAGGAATTAAACCTCTATGCACCCTTTGTTTCCTCCAGTGTAATATGGGGATGATAATATCATCAACCTCAAAATATTGTGAAGATAAAACATATTAAGATATGTAAAGCATTTAGGGTAAGCTCTCCATAAATGTTAATGATTATCTTAGTTAGAGTCCCTCCCCCCCCAAATGGATCCTGAGATAAGGATTTCAAACGTAAATAATTTATTTTGGAAGTGATTGAGAGAAATCTTGGTGAGAAAGCAAGGAAAGGAGGACAAGTCAGTTACCATTGTGGGCAACTGAAGGTCAATCATACTGGGGAACTGGGACACAGTGTAGATTATGCCTCAGAGTTTTTCCAACTAAGGTGCCCAACTGCCCTGGTTTGCATGGGTCTGCGGGGTTTCCTGGGATATGAAACTTTCAGTGGTGAAAGTCCTGGGAAAGTCCTGGGAAAACTGGGATGATTTGGTCAATCTAAAAAGGAGGAATATTTATGCACCAGTTGTCTATACTTCATTCATTGAAGACTGATTCCAGAAGTGTTAGCTTTCTGACCCTTCCAGGTTATCAACCATGTGGGCTGGATAAGTACCTGTGACAAGGGTTACAGATGTTTACCCTAAGTAATCTTTGACCTCTATAGGTGAGTAGGAGAAGATATGGGTGGACACCAACAGCTCTTATTGTACCCAACTCTTTCTACAACACCCCTCTCCCCTCCTGGCATATTTGGGAGAGGGTGGTGGAGGCTTGGGATAAGGAATACTGTCTCTTAAACTTGCTCTCTTTTTCTATTGGCTTAGAAAACATGGAAGCACTTGCATTTCTAAATAATCAATGATAAAATTCCCCTAGGCCTCAATGTCCTCTCCTGTAAACCAAGAGTAGGATTGGATGATCTCTTAAAGGCCCCTCTATCTCTGTATAGATTTCTTACTTAAGCATTCATCAAAATTATTTTATACTTCCGTAAAGATACTTTCAGGTTCACAATGTTCAAAAATATAGAGTATATTCATTGTTTAATCAAAATGTGTGTCCATTGCTGAGAAATTCAAAGAATCCTGTCATCCTTGAGAAGTAAATCATAGTCATCAGAAGCTTCTGTAATTAAGTTTATTATAGAGAGTACAATATAATTTACATCTGCAAACTCTGAACTAACTAAAGTAATGGGATGTCAATTTTTATAAAGTACTCAGTGAAGGAACTTTGGTTGAAACAGCAGTAATATAAATGAGGGCCTATTAAGGTCTGCATGTCAGACCAAAGGAGTTATAGAGCTGCTATTGACAGTGTGAACAAGACAACTGAGGATGGAAAGCTAGTCAATCAAGTAAATATTTGTATTTTAAGAAATGGTTCAGGAATATCCTTTCTGAAATGGGCCAAGAAAATTTCTGAGTAATAGACCATTTATTCTCATTCTATCCTTATTCTTCCCAGCCCCCAGCCCACTGCAGTAGATTCAGGTATGCTAACAGGTTTTCTGATTATACTCTGAGGTAGTATAAAGTTAAAAACAGGTATGTCTGGACATTATTTTTATTGTAGCAGCTAAGACTCAAATATGCTCACTCCTAGAACAATTACTGGTTAAGAGGTAGGGGAATGCCACAATTGTCTGAGATCAATCACAATTCATTGCTTGGGGCTACATATTGTCAAATGGTTAAAAACAAGACTCTATAAGCATAGAATGAACACATGTCAAAGGTAACTCCTTAATGAGGGAGCCATCAAAATAGTAAAGCTGATTAAAGTTGGTTAGGAGAAAGTAATAGGTAGGGTGAAAGAATGCTAAAATGTAATTGCTAAATTACTTACAACACTTATTTATTAACAAGTGTTATAGGACTATAGCACTGCAACCTTAGTGGTTATATTTTTTTACCAGACAGAAATTCCTTGCAAATTATTAATGCTCTAGAAATTAATATGTACCTTTATAGAGTCAAGAGTAAATTGTAAATCAAATAAATGTATACTTCCTTAGAGAATTAGATACTCTTTCGTTGAGCTTATTAGCCATTGAAAGAAAGGAAGTCATTATTTTGCCTTATTTCCAAGATTGGGATCCTTTTTTTTTTTTTTTTGATAGCACATAGATAAAGGAATCCAACTGAGGTTTTCCTAGCAAAGATGAAGGAGGAAATGTTTGTTGGGAGGCAATCAATAGTGCCTGCCACAAATCTTTTATTTCAAATGACTAAATACCATTAGGTGGTTAAAAATTTTTTTTCTAGACCATTATCTTAAACAAGGACAACCATATCAAGCCCTATCAGACTGTTAACATTATATCTTCTATTCTGAGTGTTATTAAAATGTTCTACTTTGAGTGATATTTCAGTGCCACTAGGACTAATTTTTATTGATATTTCAGTCTAGGTTCTAATTTTGAATGGATATACAGATTTCTTTACTCAATTTCCTTAAAGTAAAGCATTGTCACTGATGAAATGATTATGATAACAGGGGGCATTTTCTTGATTTTCTCCAGAGGGTGTTTCCTATTTGTGATTTGTTTTCTCTGAAGATAATCCTTGAAATATATCATGAAGAAGAGATTGCTTCTTTCTTTCCACAAGCTTATCTATATGGGAAACTAAATCCCAATGACACTGAAGTTTCCTAGTGTCCTTGTCTGTATAGGCTTGTTTGTTTTTCTTTGGTTATTATTATTTTTTCCTATAGAGCTAGTAAAACCAGAGCTCTATTTCAAGACTACCTGGGAATTCCACAGGGAACATTTTGATCTGAAGGAAAAGCAAAGCTTGCCTCTTATTTCAAATGGCTCAGACAGAACTGGGATGCTAGTTAAAAGAAGCAATGCATTCACAAATCCATCAACGTGATACATCACATTAATAAAGAAAAGGACAAGAACCATTTGATCTTCTCAATAGATGCAGAAAAAGCATTTGACAAAATACAGCATGCACCCTTTCTTGATTAAAACTCTCCATAGTGTAGGGATAGAGGGAACATATCTCAATATCATAAAAGCCATCTACAAAAAGCCCACAGGGAATATCATTCTCAATGGGGAAAAACTAAGCTTTTCCCCTAAGGTCAGGAACACGACAGGGATGCCCACTTTCACCACTGCTGTTCAACCTAGTACTAGAAGTCCTAGCCTCAGCAATCAGACAACAAAGAGAAATAAAAGGCGTCCAAATTGGCAAAGAAGAAGTCAAACTCTCACTCTTCACAGATGGCATGATACTCTATGTAGAAAACCCAAAAGACTCCACCCCAAAGTTGCTAGAACTCACAGAGCAATTCAGCAAAGTAGCAGGATATAAATAAAATCAGTGCACAGAAATCAGTGGCATTTCTATACACTAACAATGAGACAGAAGAAAGAGAAATTAAGGAATCCATCTCATTGACAATTGCACCCCAAACCATAAGATACCTAGGAATAAACCTAACCAAAGAGGTAAAGGATCTGTACTCTGAAAACCATAAAACACTGATGACAGAAATTGAGGAAGACACAAAGAAATGGGAAAATGTTCCATGCTCATGGATTGGAAGAATAAATATAGTTAAAATGTCTACGCTACCCAAAACAATCTACACATTCAATGCAATCCCTATCAAAATACCATTGACATTTTTCACAGGGCTGGAACAAATAATCCTAAAATTTGTATGGAACCAGAAAAGACCTCGAATAGCCAGAGGAATGTTGAGAAAGAAAACCAAAGCTGGTGGCATCACAATGCCAGACATTGAGCTATATTACAAAGCTGTGATCATCAAGACAGTATGGTACTGACTCAAACTGGTACAGTATGGTACAGACACATAGATCAATGGAACAGAGTAGAGAACCCAGAAATGGACCCTCACCTCTATGGTCAACTAATCTTCAACAAAGCATGAAAGAATATCCAATGGAAAAAGGACAGTCTCTTCAACAAATGGTGCTGGGAAAATTGGACAGTCACATGTAGAAGAATGGAATTGGACCATTTTCTTACACCACATACAAAGGTAAACTCAAAATGGATGAAAGGCCTAAATGTGAGACAGGAACCCATCAAAATCCTAGAGGAGAACACAGGCAGCAATCTATTTGACCTTGGCTGCAGAAACTTCTTGCTAGACACATCCCCAAAGGCAAGGGAAACAAAAGCACAAAAGGAACTATTTGGACTTCATCAAGAGTAAAAGTGTCTGCACAGCAAAGGAAACAGTCAACAAACTATAAGGCAACCTGCAGAATGGGAGGAGATATTTGCAAATGACATATCAGATAAAGGGCTAGTATCCAAGATCTACAAAGAACTTATTAAACTCAATACCCAATAAACAATCCAGTCAAGAAATGGGCAGAAAACATGAACAGACATTTCTCCAAAGAAGACATAGAAATGGCCAACAGACACATGAAAAAATGCTCCACATCACTTGGCATCAGGGAAATACAAGTCAAAACCACAATGAGATGTCACCACATGCCAGTCAGAATGGCTAAAATTAACAAGTCAGGAAACAACAAATATTGGGGAGGATATGGAGAAAGGAGAACGCTTTTTAAAAATTTTATTTATGTATTTATTTTTTATTTTTTAAATGAAAATAGTAGTTTTATTGTTTTTTATGCATTTTTTATTGGAGTTCGATTTGCCAACATATAGTATAACACCCAGTGCTTATCCCACCAAGTGCCCTCCTCAGTGCCTGTCACCTAGTCACCCCATCCTCCTGCCCACCTCCCCTTCCACTATCCCTTGTTCATTTCCCAGAGTTAAGAGTCTCTCATGTTTTGTCACCCTCTCTGATTTTTCCCACTCATTTGCTCTGCTTTCCCCTATAAAAAAATAAATTTTTTAAAATTCAGTTTGCCAACATGTAGTATAACACCCAGTGCTTATTGAATCCTTTTACACTGCTGGTGGGATTGCAAGCTGGTACAGCCACTCTGGAAAACAGTATGGAGTTTCCTCAAGAAGTTAAAAATAGAGCTATCCTACGACCCAATAATTGTACTATTAGATATTTACCCCTATAATACAAATGTAGTAATCCGAAGGGGCACGTGCACCCCAATGTTCATAGCAGTAATGTCCGCAATAGCTAAAATGTGAAAGGAAATGAGATATTCATCGACAGATGAATGGATAAAGAAGATGGAATATTAGCCATCCAAAAGAACAAATACTTACCACTTACATTGACATGGATGGAACTGGAGGGTATTATGTTGACTGAAATAAGTCAATCAGAGAAAGACAATTATATGGTTTCACTCATATGTGGAACATAAGAAACAGATCAGAGGATCATAGGGTAAAGGACAGAAAACTGAATGGGAAGTCATCAGAGAGGGAGAAAAACCATGAGAGATTCTTAACTATAGGAAACAAACTGAAGATTGAAAGAGGAGAGGTGGGTGGGTGGATGGGATAATTGGGTGATGGGCATTAAGGAGGGCACAAGATGTGATGAGCGCTGGATGTTATAATATGCAATTGATAAATCATTCTACATGACATCTGAAACTAAGTATGTACTTTATGTTGGCTAATTGAATTTAAGTAGAAAAAAAAGAAGCCAATGCAGCCATACATTCCATTTGGGATAAGATTCACTGTTAAGGAATTTGTCTTATGGTAAAGATTGGAAATAGCAGCTGTTTATAATTAAACAGGTGACTCGTAATTTCATTTGCAAGTGAGTCATGACACATGGATTTTATGGAAGCTACATGAGAAACAAGTCTTATGCTTAGCATTTCCTTTATTGTACCTCTTGGGTTTGTCATTCTATTTTTGTTGCTGTTTAACAAATAAGATTATAACAAATGAAAATTCAAATTTTGTTTCAAAAGCCAAAAACCAGTTAACATTTTTAGAAGGGCAACACAGACAGCGACTCTAACCTAAAATGATATTTTGTGTTCACAAGCTAGGTAAATTTTATTTTTTCAGTGATAGGAAGAGCTAGAAAACCCAGTTTCTGCATTTAATTGAATTCTTCCTGAGGATGTTTATTGTGTCTTTTATGGTTGAGCCTTCCTGATTAGGCCAGGTGAGGAGAAATGTAAAGAATAAAAGAGTAAAGGATTTAGGATTATCTTGGCAGGGCCATAATAGTAAAGAAGGAGTTCACCTGAAGAAATAGTTTCACAACTAGCCAATATGAAGAGAAATGAATGTTTAATATTTCAAGGTCTGATTTCTTTTTATTACAAATATGAAAAAACATATTATAAACTTAAAACTCTCAACTTCAACTCTTCTATTTTGGTTTTCTAACATTTTACTTTAAGACATGTACTTTTTAAAGGAAAGTATTAATTTGATGTGACATGTAGGGGAAAAGGATCCATTTTAATACATTCCTTTATAAACAGAGTCATAAAATGACAATGTCTTTCCTACTTCCTTATTTCATCATTTATGAAAATACTGTTTTTATTTTTTTCCAGATCCTTTTGTAGTCCCAGTCCCATGCCTACATGTAGGTACTTTGTTTTAGGATGCACATCAAAGAAGATACAGTTTGCAATCTGCTTTCTCCAATACTATATCATAATTGCCACAATTATTTGAAGTAGCAGTCTCACTATCTGGTAATTTGC
This sequence comes from Vulpes lagopus, assembly GCF_018345385.1. Classification (NCBI taxonomy): domain Eukaryota; kingdom Metazoa; phylum Chordata; class Mammalia; order Carnivora; family Canidae; genus Vulpes; species Vulpes lagopus. The sequence goes on from NC_054848.1 coordinate 16,538,977, forward strand.
ATTATTAGTTTGATTATCTGTTAGACATTTATGATTTTTTTAAATTAATTTTTATTGGTGTTCAATTTACCAACATACAGAAAAACACCCAGTGCTCATCCCGTCAAGTGTCCACCTCAGTGCCCGTCACCCATTCCCCTCCAACACCCGCCCTCCTCCCCTTCCACCACCCCTAATTCGTTTCCCAGAGTTAGGAGTCTTTATGTTCTGTCTCCCTTCCTGATATTTCCCAACATTTCTTTTCCCTTCCTTTATATTCCCTTTCACTATTATTTATATTCCCCAAATGAATGACATTTATGATTTTAACTATTTTTAGTGCTGTAAGAAAAACTCATATGTAAAGATTTTTTTTCTATTTAATTTTATTTGTTATTTGGCAGCTATATTAGTCAGGATAGGCTGGGTTATGTTTCAGTGATAAGTTGACCTCCAAATATGGCTTAATACAATAATGACTTGTTTCTCATTCATGCTGCATGTTCATCATGAGTCAATGAGGTCAGGGCACACAGTCCTCAGGGACCTAGTCTAATAGAGATTTCACAATATTGTAGCTGCCATCTGCAACATGTGTCAAGGTCAATTATCATGGCAAAGGAAGAGATCCTGGAAATGTATGCCCAGACTTTTCACTGCATCTACCTGGAAGTGACACATGTCCCTCTATTCACAACAGATTCTAAATAGCAGGGTGTTGGAAAGGGAAGAAAGATTATTTTCTTAGAACGAATTCCTGATCTGTTGAAATTCTTTGGTCAAAGGAGACATATATGTACTTTTGGAAACTTCTTTGCAGAGTGCATCACAAAGAAAAATGTTTTTCTTTGTGGGGCTGGTGGTATAGAGTGACGGCAAAGAGCATGTGCTGGGGTCTGCGGCATAGTTGTTTCTGTCCTGACATTTAGTGGCTACATGTTCTTGGGCAAATTAGTCTTTCTAACCCTCAGTTTCCTAATTTGCAATAAGGGTGTGATTTTATCTATTGCACTTGTTTAGGATTAAATGAAAAATTATGTAAAATGTTGGCACAGTGTGTCAAGCCTATGTTAACTGTTCAATAAATGGTAAATATTACGGTTTACCACTTTTCATTTTGTTTTTCATTATGAATACATATTTTCTAATTTTATATGTATCAAATATGAAACATTTTAAGTTTAGATTATTTAGTGGGTTCAATAATTGATGGGTTTAGATGTGGTAATTGTCAATGCTTTTAAAGCAATGAGGCGAGGGATCAGATCTTTTCCCTAGTCATAGTGGATCTGACAAGGAGACTCTGGTTTCTGATCACCACACTCAGAATTACCTCTCCTTTAATCCTAATTGATAGTGAGAGCATAGAAAGAAGAGAGTGTACCGTGTTATCAAGATTCTAGCTCTTATTTATAAGACTAAGCCCTTATGTATGTATGGATGCAGGTTTTGAGAATCCCATTCTTGAGATCTAGAGGCAAAATTGGGTGTCATGATGCAGATGGGAAGAGATGGATAGTGTTTTATAGACTGTAGTATTAAAAACATGAAATCATTCGTTTTATATTTTTCACAAAGGCACCAAACAATTTTTTTCATTTTAACAGTTTTTATTTAAAGTCATATATAAGATTAGACTTTATTCCTGCATCTTCTCAATTTTTCCTTATATTTGCCCTCTTCCTTTCCTACTTGGTGAGATTTGGTTTTACCTTCAAGGATTTTTTTTTTTTGTGGTCTTTGTCCAGATTTAGTCTAGTGATAACCACCTTGTTAGGATGAATGCCCACATGGACAGTTGTGTCAGTCACCTTTCTTGCTGTACTGTTTCAGTGTAGATGACACATTTCTTCCTGAAAAACCTAGACTACTTTGCCAATTTGCTGACCTTTGTAGTGTCCTTGCACAACCTATACTTCATCATCTTTTCAGATGGGTATTGATTGAACGTTTTACTTCTGTCTCAGCTCTTTGGAAAGAGGGAAAGACATAATCCTCCTGTGAATGCAGGAAGGTACATTGAAATAGATTTTGTGGTTCTTGCTCTGGTCAGAAGTCACAAAAGGATCGAACTTCATTTCGGTTGCTGGCATTTCAGGGATGGTTGCCAACAATTTCCTACTTAAATGTTTCCTTGTAATTTTATCAAATAGGCTTTATTTATATGATATGCCATCTGATACTGAACAAATGTTAATGTTCTTTTTATTTGATGGTACTAATAAACATGTTTAAAAATATTTTTGAGGGCTTTTTATGTAATCTTGTTGTACCAGGTGCTCTGGCATATAAAACTTATGATTCTTACCAAAAATAAATATATCATAGAGCTCTGGAGATAAATATCTATGGATACAGATAACTCTTATTAACAGTGTGATAGGATAAGGGCCAAAGTAAAGAAGAAATGTATGGCCCTGAGCACATAAGAATTGGCTGATTTTACCTGGATGTTTTGGAGAATCTTCAGGAAGGAGAGACTTTTGAATTGGGCCTTGAAACATGAAGAATGTTTCAACGGTGAAGCAGGAAAAAGTACATAACAGAAAAAGAGAACAAAAGGAGCAAAGACACAGAGGGGAAAAGACCTGTTGTTTGTATCCTTTTCTATAGGCATTTGGAAGTCAAGAGAAGATTTTGAGTAGGAAACTGACATAATTTGATCAATGTTCCAGCCATATGGAGGCTGAATTAGATGGGAGAAAAAGAGGTAAGAGAATACCATTCAGAGGCTCTTGTGACAGTCCAGGAAAGAAGAGTGAGAGAAAGACAGGTTTCTAAAAATTAAATTCTTAAACTTTAATTCCAGTATAGTTAACATAGTGTTATGTTAGTTTCAGGATAGTAATTCAGCACTTCCATACATCACCCCGTGCTCAGCACGACAAATGCCCTCCTTAATCCCCACCACTTATTTCATCCATCACCCTACCCCCTTACCTCTGGTAACCATCAGTTTGTTTTCTATACTTAAGAGTCTGTTTCTTGGTTTGTCTGTCTGACTCTCTTTTTTTCCCTTTGTTAATCTGTTTTGTTTCTTAAATGCCACATATGAGAGAAATAATAAATTTGTCTTTCTCTGACTTATTTTGCTTTGCATTATATTCTTTTTTAAGGTCTTATTTTTTTATTAATAAATTAATTTTTTATTGGTGTTCAATTTACCAACATACAGAATAACACCCAGTGCTCATCCCGTCAAGTGTCCCCCTCAGTGCCCGTCACCCATTCACCCCCACCCCCCACCCTCCTCCCCTTCCACCACCCCTAGTTCGTTTCCCAGAGTTAGGAGTCTTCATGTTCTGTCTCCCTTTCTGATATTTTCCACACATTTCTTCTCCCTTCCCTTATATTCCCTTTCACTATTATTTATATTCCCCAAATGAATGAGAACATACAATGTTTGTCCTTCTCCGATTGACTTACTTCACTCAGCATAATACCCTCCAGTTCCATCCACGTTGAAGCAAATGGTGGGTATTTGTCGTTTCTAATGGCTGAGTAATATTCCATTGCTGATAGGACAGGTTTGCCAGCACTGGTGAAAGCATTGGCTTTGGCAAGGTAAAAGGTATGGCTCTATGATTTGGTATAACAAGCAGAAGATGGATGAAGATAGAGAGAGATGAATTCATAAGGCAGAGCTCTATTTTACAAGAAGCAAGTATTAATTTTTCAATTTAAAATAATAATTACAACATAAAGTAATTTTAGACAATGAGGTTTCTACAGAAGTATACAGAACTTGTGGCTCAGATCTAAAAGTAACATATTCTTTTGGCGTTTAGAAAGTCTAGATTTACAGTAGAACCTATTGATACAATGACATATATTTCCTCTAGCTGTGCTTGGCAGCCTAGAAGCTGGGATGGAGAAATGATTGGAGGAATTTATCTGAAGTTGAGATTCCATAAAGTAGATGCAGCAGAAACTCAGATGCATTGATTAATCTAGATAGCTGATAAGGGCAAAACTGAGGTTTTTGCACATGACATCCAAGTTGGGTAACCTGCAGTTCCTTTAAGCTGTCACACAATAGGGAATTCCTATACCACATGCCTTACTTTTTAACATTGTTCTATCCTGTCCTCTCTTCTTTGGTTACCACCTTGACTCTTCATCTTTTTTCATTCTCACTACTTTTTAAGAATACACTGATATGAGTAACAGAAAATTCTCACTCAATTGGGTAAAGAAAAAGGAAATGTATTATCTCATATGAAAGGAAATGTATTCTCCTATAAGAAGAAAGGTATTAAATCACATAACTGGCAGTGCCAAGATAGGGAGGCTCCAGGGTTGCTTAATTTGGCACCTTTGTCATCATTAATTCAAATTCTTAACACCTTCTTTTCCTGAGTCTTCAATGTTGACATTATCACCAGGCTGAGAAAGATGAGAGGAAAGAGACTATGTCATCCTGCAGCACTTTCTAAAGAGTAAGAAACCTTTTCAGTGGTGCCCAAGCAGGCCTCCCCTCAAGAATCATTGACCAAAATTAGGTCACATGTCTGTTTTTGAACCAATCTCTGTCAAAGGGAATAGGATTATCCTGAGATCATACAGATCTTACCTTGGAGTCGGTCAGTAGTGCTCACTTCCCCTGAAGAACATGGCTGCATGGGGCAGGGTGGATCCCAGAACAAAATTGAAGTTCTACAATGAAAGAAGATGGGAAAAAAGAATCTTGTATACAAAAGCAATATTTATTACTCTTTCATTTTCAATTTGAAGCTTTGCATATTTGCCCTGAGAAGAAAACAGTAGTCCCTGTCATCTGGCAGCTGGCCTGATATGATAAGATCAGCTGGGCTTTGGTGTTATTGTAAGCTGGCTGGGCACTCACAACTGAGCTATGGTGTTTTCTTGTTGAATATAAAATATTACCTGAACGCCAACATAAGATGAGGCTGCTCAGTGGTCACAGTTAATCAAAACATAAACAAGATCACTTTATAATCAGGTTTGAACACAGATAAAACATGACCATTGCCCAACCCACCAAAATCAACCAACATTTTCCTCTTCCTGCTGATCTGAATGACTATTGCTTCTTTACCAATCACAGCTTTAGTTTTATTCTAATCCTCCCTCTTTCTGCATAAGATTTATTAAAACAGTAAGTTTATTTTCATGTGTGGTGTAAGAAAATGTTCCATTCTTCTACACGTGGCTGTCTAATTTTCCCAGCACAATTTGTTGAAGAGACTGTCCTTTTTCCATTGGATATTCTTTCATGCTATGTTGAAGATTAGTTGACCATAGAGGCGAGGGTCCATTTCTGGGTTCTCTACTCTGTTCCATTGATCTATGTGTCTGTTTTTGTGTCAGTACCATACTGTCTTGATGATCACAGCTTTGTAATATAGCTCAATGTCTGGCATTGTGATGCCACCAGCTTTCGTTTTCTTTCTCAACATTCCTCTGGCTATTCGAGGTCTTTTCTGGTTCCATACAAATTTTAGGATTATTTGTTCCAGCCCTGTGAAAAATGTCAATGGTATTTTGATAGGGATTGCATTGAATGTGTAGATTGTTTTGGGTAGCGTAGACATTTTAACTATATTTATTCTTCCAATCCATGAGCATGGAACATTTTCCCATTTCTTTGTGTCTTCCTCAATTTCTGTCATCAGTGTTTTATGGTTTTCAGAGTACAGATCCTTTACCTCTTTGGTTAGGTTTATTCCTAGGTATCTTATGGTTTGGGGTGCAATTGTCAATGAGATGGATTCCTTAATTTCTCTTTCTTCTGTCTCATTGTTAGTGTATAGAAATGCCACTGATTTCTGTGCACTGATTTTATTTATATCCTGCTACTTTGCTGAATTGCTCTGTGAGTTCTAGCAACTTTGGGGTGGAGTCTTTTGGGTTTTCTACATAGAGTATCATGCCATCTGTGAAGAGTGAGAGTTTGACTTCTTCTTTGCCAATTTGGACGCCTTTTATTTCTCTTTGTTGTCTGATTGCTGAGGCTAGGACTTCTAGTACTAGGTTGAACAGCAGTGGTGAAAGTGGGCATCCCTGTCGTGTTCCTGACCTTAGGGGAAAAGCTTAGTTTTTCCCCATTGAGGATAATATTCCCTGTGGGCTTTTTGTAGATGGCTTTTATGATATTGAGATGTGTTCCCTCTATCCCTACACTATGGAGAGTTTTAATCAAGAAAGGGTGCATGCTATATTTTGTCAAATGCTTTTTCTGTATCTATTGAGAGGATCATATAGTTCTTGTACTTTCTTTTATTAATGTAGTGTATCATACTGATTGATTTGTGGATGTTGAACCACCCTTGCAGCCCAGGAAAAATACTTGCAGCCCAGGAATAATCACAATATACTGGTCGTAATCCAAGCTGGAATAACCACTATAGAAAACAGTATGGACTTTCCTCAAAAAGTTAAAAATAGAGATACCTATGCCCCAGCACTTGTACTACTAGATATTTACCCCAAGGATACAAACATAGTGATCTAAAAGGGCACCTGCACTCCAATGTTATAGGAGCAACTAATACTACACTATATATTAATTAATTAAATTTAAATAAAATAAAACATTAAATCATAGAATTACTCCTGCTTCCTGAAAGCAATCAATCTAGAGCAAAGTTTTGCTTCTTGAAACCCTCCTTCAAAGCACCTGTCACAGGCCAATTCCTATGATAAATCTTTTCTAGTATCCTCTCACTGACATTCCCCATGGTGATTTTTCTCACTGCAATGAGTACTAAACTGAGCTTGTTTAATTTTATGTGTGTTCCTGGTGGTCTTTTTCTGGAATGAAGCCTAATTTCATTCTGGTCTAGACTTCTTTTGGCCATAATTCTCATGTGGACCTCAGCTGTGCTACCATAGGGTGGTTTTGAGGAATCACTGCTCTGAATTGTGGACTCTAAGTTTATCCTATCACTCTGCTTGCCATGGCCCCAAGAATTGACTGGTCATATAGAGAGACAAAGGAGGTCAGGATACATTTGACATAATGGAGGAATCATGGGTAGGATTGAGGGCATAGGATTCTTGAATGAATTCACATGATCACTTATAATAGTGTGTAGCACACAGAAAATGCTCTAGAAAATTTATGCCTCATTATTATATTTGTTACTATTATTACCACTATAATAATAATGGCAAATGCTAATTCAGTTTTTATTAAAAAGTGAAAGAAGTTGAAGGTAATTGGTATGGCCACAGATGGAGATTTTAAATAAATCATCGTCCCAGGGCCAGATGATGAGATACGGTGTTTTTATGCTTGTGGATTGATAAACTGTATTTGAAGAATAGTCAAGGAACTGGGTGAGCATCTAGGTTAGGTTATCTCAGAATCAAACCCTGAAAATAATTTTAGTGTAACAGTTTATGTGGGAGATAATCCCAGGAAACACTGATAAGGAAATGACACAGAGAAGGAAACCTTTAAATAAAGGGTGTATTAATAAACAAGTTATTGGTGTGGGTAAATGGGGCTCAGTCCTGCTGGAGACCTCTGGGAGACTGCAATGAGTATGCCTCAGAGATATTTTGCTTGAGGGGAAGGAAAGCTGGAGTATTTATCCATCAAACCCCATTCTTCCTCAGTTGAGGATTGCTCCCAGAGAGGCATTAACTCCTTGGCATTTCTACATTTTGGCATGTTCCTGCAGCCAGAAGAATCCCTTAGACAGAGTCACATAGTTGGTACTTGTAGTGAAGTTTGGTAGAATATGAGTAGAGAGTGTCTACTATAACATTTCATGAGCTAGATGAGTCATTACTACTTTTTGAGGTAGTCCAAGATTACAGCAGAGAAAAGTTGCTGCTTATATTATTAATGAGAAGCATTGATTTTAATTATATTCCTAAAGGTAAAGCTTTCTCTTCATTAACTCATTTATATGTTTGTTCAATGTTTCAGAGACTGTGCTAGATGCTATGGATAGGATGATGAACAAGACATGGTCTTTGACCTCATAAAGCCTATAGTCTAGCAGAGGTAGTAGCAAGGAATAGTTTTTTACATTACTGGGTGAAACCTCGCACAATATGGTAAGTTCAAGGTGTTATAGGAAAGCTAGAAGCAAGATGGTCAGACAGGTGTTCTGGAGGAAGAAACAACTAAAGACTCAAGAAATGACAGTTATGCAGGTGAAGAGAGGGAGGGAAGGAGACAGTATTCCAGGCAGAGAGAACAAAGTATGCAGAGTCTGAGAGAGAAGAAGGGAGACAAGAGAGGGACAGGGTGAGAGAGAGCGAGAGCGAGAGAGAGAGAGAGAGAGAGAGAGAGCTGCCAGGGACCATGACACATAGTTGAAACATGGCTAGAACATAAAAAGGGGTGTATTGGGGGGGTGAGATGTGGTAAGAGGTAAGCTCTGGGACATATAAAATTAGGAAGGACTTTTAAACCAGATAAAGAATTTAGACTTTATCCTGAGAGTGGTGAGAAGTCTTAGTAGAGTTTTAATTGGGGGAACCCCATGGCTAGATTTGCATCTTAGAAAAGTCACTATGGCTGATATTGGAGAATAAGACTAGAGGTAAGGAGGCTGGTATGGAGTCTGTTGAGAGGATACAGAGTAAAGAGTGGAGTACATGGATGGAATAGATGGAATAAAGAAATAATAATATTGGCAAGACAGTGGCCAAATTGCTGGCTAGTAAAGGAGCAAATAACTGATAGAGTCAAAATAGGAGTTGTGGATAATGAAGAACAAGCATAGCAAGAGTAACTGGAGATGAGACAAAAAAGGATAAGGCATTCTGATTAAAGTCTGAATTTGGGATGAGAAATAGAGGGAGAGATTGAGAGAGTTATAGGAGAGAGAGAGGGAGGGGAGAGGGGGAAGGAGATAGAGAGTGGGAGAGCAAGCAAGCAGTTCCTAGTGGTTACAATGTGTAAGGTGTGGCCATGGCAGTTGATATGATTAGTGGAGAGAAGGTTTTTGGAGAGGAATATTATGCAGGAAGCTGGAGATATTGGATATTTGATGGATGAACCCCTGAACTCTGAAATGACACAGGACAGAGGCAGGACTAGGGGTAGAGGGGAAAAAAACTGTGATCAGGGGATAATGGCTAAAATAAATGGTGGATGGGATGGAAGAGCTGAGAAAGTTGGTATATAAGTGCAATGAGGGGAATAAGAGGGTATTATAAACAGATGACAGTAATAGTGGATTGGGACAAGTTGCTCATAATTTCTACTATTTTTGTAAGAAGGTGGAAGACTAGTGATGTGGGAAAAGCAGGAGGAATGGGGAAACTCCTCATTGTATATAAGGTGAAAGAGAACTACTAGCCTCTAATAGACGAAGAGGGCTCAAGGAGTAGATGTGTCCTCTAGGGCAGAGTCTGAGTAGAGAAGAAGGTGGAGGAGTAAGGAGAATTTGTTTACAATGGAAGGAAGTGTAGAGATTTTGGAATAAAGGGGAGCCATGGGTGGTCATACCAGGGAAAGGAATGTTTAGAGCATTAAGAGATGAAAATGCTGAGTTCAGATGACCAGAAGGGCTTCTGTTTTGAGTGATGCCCTTGGATAACAGGAATGTGAGGCAGATTCATCTGTCCTCTGAGTACATGGTGAGACAAGGACATTGCACTTGTCCCCAGAAGCCAGCCAAGATTCTCTTTGGAGGAAGGCCTGTTCCAGGAAAGCAACCTGTAGCCTTGTGCACTGCACATGAATTAATTCATTAATTCATTCAACATCATTCAACATTTAGAAAATGTTGGCTATGTGCAAAACTGGGTTAGGGAGTACCATTTCCCCAGCAACAAATGGGTGACCTACTTCAAGGAAAGCAAAAGCTAACATATGAAAATGAAATTCAACATTGATTGCATTAACACAGAATTCTTTATTTGAGGAACCGATTCATGGTAGGGTTCCTTCCCCAAATTGTGTTTTGGATGAATTTTTGAACCTATTGTGAAAGGATGCCTTTACATGAACTAGGCTCCAGTATTGCCCCCCTACTCCACAAAACATTAAAACACAATTGGCAAAGGAGCATTGCATGGCAGTTGACAAGCACAGATTGGAGCTAGGCAGAGTTTGACTCTACCTTTGCCACTCATCAGCTGTTGGCTTGGACAGGTTACTTTCTCTGTCTATGCCTCAGTTTCCTCATCTATAAAATAGAGATAATAATATTACCTACTTCACAGAATTGTTATGAGGATTAAATTAGTTTCAAATTATTTGAAAAATGTTAAAATGATCTTTAAATAGTTAAAATTATTTGCAAAAGCTCAGAGCAGTAAATGCTTATATGTATGTTAAAATTGGGACATAAAGGAAATTTGCAAGCAAGAGCAACCAACTCACTGTTACTGAAATTTAAAAAAGAAGTCCTTACAGTCATTTATTTGTCAACTATTTTCCAGACTTTGAGGTAAATAGTGGGGACTAATGGAGGCACAGAACCTGACCACAGGATGCGGCGGATGGTGGGTGGTGGCAATGGCCATCCGTTTCTTTTTACAGTAAAGAGCCTCCTCACTCACCCAGTGCTCTTTGAGAGTAAGAGAAGGCACTATACTCTGTGCAGACTGAATAGCAAGATTCTGATTTCAGGGGTGATGTGAGGACACCAGACAGATATGAGCATGTTCATCGGGAGCATTCCCTGGGGCCTGCTGTGTATCCATTCACTGACACTGATGTACAGTGACTGCTCTCTCTTCTCCTCCCTAACTAACTGGTGGTAACTGTTTTGGTCTGAGTTTTGGTTCCTGTGAAGGCCTTGACCTCAATGCATTTCTACAAAGAATCCAAGTATCACAAGGAAAAAAGAAAGAAAAAGCAACTCAATAGTAAAAAACTAATTTAAAAATGGAAAAAGAATTTGAACAGATATTTCTCCAAAGAAAATAAACAAATGACCAATGAGCACTAGACAAGATGCTTAACATCATTGCCATCAAGGAAATGCAAATTAAAGCCACAATACGATACCACCTCCTACTCACTAGGATGTCTATAATCAAGAAGACAGATGGTAAGTGGTGGTGAGAATGTGGAGAAATTGGAACCCTCATACACTGCTGTTGGGAATGTAAAATGGTGCAGCCACTTGGGAAAATAGTTTGAGTTTTCCTCAAAATGTTGAACACATATGACCCAGCAATTCCACTCCTAGGTGTATTTCCAAGGCAAAGGAAACATGTCTACACAAAAACTGGTACACAAATGTTCATAACAGCCTTATTTACAGTAGCTAAAAAGTGGAAACAACCCAAATGTTTGTTGGTGGATGAATGGATAAGGAGATTGTGGTATATCCATATAAGGGAATAATATTTGGCAATAAAAAGGAATGAAGTACTGAGAGATGCTATAGTATGGATGACTTTTAAAAACATTATGCTTGGGCAGCCCGGGTGGCACAGCGGTTTGGTGCCGCCTGCAGCCGGGGGTGTGATCCTGGAGACCCGGGATCGAGTCCCACGTCGGGCTCCAGTCCCACGTCGGGCTCCCTGCATGGAGCCTGCCTCTCCCTCTGCCTTTCTCTCTCTCTCTCTGTGTCTCTATGAATAAAATCTTAAAAAAAAAACCATTATGCTAAATGAAAGAAGCCAGATGCAAAAAGCCAGATAAAAAATCATACATATTATATGATTCCCTTTATATAAGATGTCCAGAATAGGCAAATCCATAGAGACAGAAAATTGGTGATTGCTTGGGGCTGGGAGAAGGATTGGGGGGAAATGGGGAGTGACTGCTAATGGGTATGGGTTTTCTTCTTGGGTGATAGAAATGTTCTTTTTTTTTTTTTTTTTTTTTTAGAAATGTTCTAAAAATGTTGTGGTGATGGTTACACAACTGTGCAAATAAATAGGCTAAAAACCACTTTGAAAGGATGAGTTTTATAGTAAATTATATATTATATCTCAAAAAACTCCTCATAATAAAAAAGGGAAAATTATATCTGACTGGAGCCAGGTCAAGCTACCATTCATAAAGATTAGAAATCAAAGTTTTCACCATTTCCCTTCCCTGTTCTTCTTATCTGGGGAATACTAGAGACTGGAAAAGAATCTAGAAAAGCCCCTTGCTCCATTCTCCTCTTCCAGACAGAAGGCAGAATGTTCAAGGATGTGGATTTTAAAATGCAGCTCTTTAAACTTTAGTATCTTCGTATGATTACTATGAAATTCCCCCAATCAATGGAATATGACAACAAGGTAATAAAAGGTGTACTTAAGGTAGGAGATTCCTCATCGGATACTTCATAGGTTGCTGCTACTGAGGAATTTCACTGCAGAAAAGTTAACCTGTTGCTAGGCAACACTGCAGCTTGAATTGAATTCATAGTGATCAGAATGCATCACTGAAACTCACAATTCATATTTCTATCTCCAGTAAGAAGAGTGCAGATAACAAGCACTCTAAATTAAAAAGAGAATATAATCACAGAATTAAAGAAAATTTAAAAAGGACTCACATACTTCTCATTTAAACAGAGCTATTAAAAATTCTGTATATTTTATTAGATTCCCATTGTTCACAAGCATACATTTTTCATGATTATAATTGTAATGTGCATATCACCTAACAATCTTCTTTTGCATTTAATGTATTATAAGAAGGTCCCCATATAGTCATAAAGTCTTCCTAATGATTATTTTAAATGACCACATTGCAGTCCTTTCAGTTTCAGTTCATGTCCCATAGTGCTAAACCTTTGCTTTTTCACCGGACGTTTAGGTTTTTTTTTTTTTTTTTTCCATTTTCTCTCCTTTGTAGAAAATTCCAGAGCATAGCTTCGTTGAGAAGAATGTATAATGTATAGCTTGACAAGTTAAGTACTGCTCTTCAATGACTATGTTTAATTAGCCTTCTTTTTTTTATAGCCATTTGGAAATCACTTCGGAAGCACATTTAATCCATCCAATCAGTCATTTCTCCAGAGTGGGAACACTGTCTCAATGCTTGGTTGAGTCTTAAAGCTCCTGTGTGCCTGGCAAAGGACTCTGAGGGAAGCTTTACATTTTTGAGATTGCCAATTTTGTGGAATGTGGCTGGGGGAATTAACAAAATCATTTGAAAAGCATTCCACGGGAATGAAATGGAATTCTTTCAACTGAAAGGAATGGTGCTCCCTCAACACATGAAATTGACATGCAGAAAACTGGTCACATGCAGATCCTACCAATTTTTAAGACATTAAAAATGTCTAAGAAAAAGGATTAAGAAAAAAAGAGGAATTTTATTGTCTCCAGTTTCAGGATTGTCACAGTTGCTAATGAGAGATATCAAAAGGTTTGTTCAAGATTGGGGCTTTTTCTTATAAATATTTTATGATATAACTGCCTCATCTCCTTGCTGCATTAAAAAAAGGTACAGATTAGACATCTAATAAAAATGTCAACTCTTTCACTTAAGAATGTTTGATGGTTGGGGATTTCAAGTATATAACTTCAATTACAGCCATTATCAAGGCTTTCAGAAATAAGTATTTGAAAACCATGTAGCAAAGGTTGAAATCGTTTTCCTCAAGTTAAAACAAAAATGGAAATCCTCAATCCAAATATGTGTTGTTATTCTAAAAATCTACTTTAGATCAAAAAGGTAATGTAGTTCTGCTGTCAAAAAAAAAAAAAAAAACCAACAACAACAAAAAACCAAGCTCTTATCCCTTTGGCCTTTACCTTTCAAAAGTGAAATGTTGCAAATTGATTTTGAGATGGGAAGCCCTGCTCATGTCAGTTAAATGCTTACCCTGGAAATTTTTGCCATTTCAAATAGAAAAACCTCTACAGGCTTTCTTCTGATTCAGCAGCAGTCTGCTTAGCATTAAGAAAGGGCAAGCATGACTCTAGAGTTGGGTAATTATGGCTGAGCTCTTGGATATTCTCTTTGGGAGATAACAAGGTCGGGTCTTCCCATATTACAAGATGTCAGGAAGAGCTTGCTGGCTGGCTGCGTCCTGCATTTTGAAAGCAATTCAGCTTGGAACACTTCGGAAGCATCCAATAAAGATACATCGCTTGCCAAATGGAGATTGCTTTAAAAAGAAACTGACCGGGAATACAGCTCTCAGCAAGAGATCTGCAGAGATCTTTGACCAGGAGGCCATATTAATCATTCATGATCTCGAAGATACTCTCTAACTCAGAGCAAACATTTATTCCAAAAGTACTAAAGCATCTTGTGTATCAAGAGGCAAATGTCTTCCCAAAGTAATTGAATGAGAATTTTATAACTAGTTAGAATTAAGTATCTGGTACCTTCATTTTAATTTTTTTAAAAATTAGGATTGTTGAGGTATAATTCACCCTTTTTATGCATACAATTCTATATTTTGACAAACACATACAGTCCTGTAGCCACCACCACAATCAAGACATAGAATATTTCCATCACTCTGGAAAGTTTCCTCATGCCCCTTTGTAGTCAGCCCCCTGCACTTCCTCCTGTCCCTGGCAAACACTGATCTGTTTTCTGTCTTGACAGCTTTGCTTTTTCCATGACAATATAAATGAATTCCTACAAGATGTAGCCTTTAGAGATTCACTTATTTCATTTAGTACAATGCATTTGAGATTTATCTCTGTTGTTTCTTTTTTTTTTATTTATTTACTCATGAGAGACACAGAGAGAGAGAGAGAGAGAGGCAGAGACACAGGCAGAGGGAGAAGCAGGCTCCATGCAGGGAGCCTGACGTGGATCATGCCCTGGGCTGAAGGCAGGCACTAAACTGCTGAGCCACCCAGGGATCCCGCTGTTTGTTTCCTTCAATTGCTTAACAGTGTCTCATTGTATGAATATACTACAGTTTGTTTATCCACTTACCAGTTGATGGACATTTGAGTTGTTTCCCTCACTTTACTTTCATATTATTTTCCTTTTCCATGATGGTGTACAGCTTAGAAAGCTCTTTTACCTTCACTTAGGTCCTGTTATGAAAATAGTGTTATTTAATTTTTTCTGACGATAATTAATTGAAGCCATGGGGAGCTTAAATGGCATTCGATATTTACCAGCTAGAGATAACAACCTCTTTCCACTATACATTGCTACCTCTCTGGTCTGAGATGAACATTGCCACTTGAAGATCTTTATCCATTGGGATATTACAACGCACTCACTACATGTTGAACAGAGTCTTGGGAAAAGAGGGACTCTAATTTTTCAGAGAAATGAGAATCCTAATGGTATCAGTGTGGTGTGGTAGGCAGAAAATCAATTTTGGAATCAGTCTTGGATACTTATCCTAGTTCTGTGGCCTAGAGAAAGTTTCTGAGCCACAGTTTCTTTATCTGAGCAATGCTTTATACCAAACTGGCCTCTAAACATTTTGATAATGAAGTGAAGTTACGTGTAGAAGATACGTCTCACACAGTTAGCTTCCTTCTTATATGTTAGCTTCCTTCTCCTTCTGCCATATGCACATATGCACACATGCACACACACACATGCACACGCCTGCCCACTAGTGTGAAAACAAAATTCTGGCAGAATGTGGTGCAGTATCAGGAAAGAATTGGACAGAGACAAAGCTTATAGTTGGAGACAAGAAGGAATGAGCCTGGAGAAAGGCTCCCAATCTTTGTCCTCAAGCTGAAGTACTGGTTGATGTGAAAGCCTTCTCCACCACAGACTACTTCAGTGTCCTCTAGTAGCAGACCTGATCTGGTGGGAGGCCCCAAGGCTGCCATCTCTGGCTCCTTCTCATCTTCTCTTAGTTCTCTATCAAATAAGGCTCAGGGCTGATCTTAGATGAAATTGTGGGAAAGACTCAGTTTACTGTGGCTCTTTTTTCATCCACAGAGTGCCCTCTCTTAGTTCTGGGAGGGACATATTTAGGGTTCCCTGACATCCCAGTGTACTTCTCTTCCCTGAGTCTTATACCTGGGATGCCTCTGGCTTTGTGCTCAGACTTTCCTTCTCCACCATCAAAACTGCCCAGTTCTATCACTGGAAAAGACCCGGTAAGGTAATTTACAGTATGTCCTTGACTTCCTATATATATTACTTCCTCTACAACTAATACTGATTTAAGTTACTATTCTTAGGAATATTTGTATATTTTACCAGTAGACATTTCTAAGGAAAGGAATGCTAATGGTAGAATTTCAGGCAGTTTTTCATAGTAGGAAGAGCACTAAATTAGACATCAGGAGACCTATGCTCTTGTCTTTGCGTTTTGACCAGCTCAATATTGGATCTGAAACAAGTGTCACTCCCTATGTAAAATGGTCACATAATATCTGTCTTGTCTCCTTCCTGGTTCTTTCTGGAGCATTTCACACAATCCTATATGTCAGCCACTTATTCAACCCATCCATAAGACCAACTCTATTTAAGTACCTAAGTACTCCTAAGATGTGATACTTTTTAATTTATGATTATCCATTTCCAGGCATCATGCTCTGTTCCTTCGTTCTATGTGGCAGCTTGACCCTAAGTGCCATGGTTACCACAGTTTTTGGTCTCTTCTCATCAGTGGCCATGGACACTCTACAATGCCACTGGCCACAGTGAGGAACCACTGGTCTTTCCACTCTTAGAGCTGTGACTCAGCGCTCCACGTCTCATTTCAACAGGGTCTGGGGCATTTCTACCCTCTACCCTGCCAAAGAAGCAAGGGTTTTTAACCAACAAAGAATAGTGACTCCTTGAAAAAGGAAAATAAAAATTAAAAGGTGACATAGCAGAGAAACTTTTATTTTTTATTTTTATTTTTTTAAGAGAGAGAGCATGCATATGCACATGGGGGGCAGGGAGGGGCAGAGGGAGAGAATCTTAAGCAGGCTCCATGCCTAGTGAGGAGCCTGCCAGGCGGCTTGTTCCCATGGTTCTAAGATCACGACCTGAGCCAAAATCAAGAATCGGACACTTAATCAACTGAACCATCCAGGTGCCCCAAACTTTGATTTTTTTTTAAATGGAGGGTTAGAGGACTAAATTTTTCCATAAATGTGTGATAATAGTTTTAAGATTAATGTTAGAAAAATAGACTTTTGGAAGAAAGATCAGTGTACTCTTAGTACATTTTTCTGTATAATAAATCCTGTCCCTTTGAATAGAATGTAATCTAATACATTAGAAAAAAGGTCCTGAGGCTTTTATTTTAAAGGCAGTGATATTGCTACAGGCAAAGTAATTATAACCATTAACTCTTCAAAATGTCAGTGGAGACTTTGGCATCAAAATCCCAGAGGAATCCCAAACTGCCTAACCAGTTTTAAAATTTTAAGAACTGGAGGGAAAAAGTACTTAAGAGAGAAAGTATTCAGAAGTCTAATGCAAAAAGTAACAGTAATTTAAACTTCTTTTTAAGAATAAATTCTTATGTTGCTCTGGAGCTTTGTCTTTTGATATGTTTTATGTATTTTGCAAACAATTAATGTAACCCTTAAACTTTAGGAGCAAACCACCGTTAGGGCTTATTATTGAGAATACCACTTTCTGTTAACAATCTTTCATCACAAAGATTACCTCTTTAGCAAAATAAAGCAAATATATTATGAACAAAAACTGAATCTTTCTTGAATAGAAAATAACTATAACTTGATTATTAGTGTGATTAATTATACTTCTCTATGATTTGTTGTTTTATTTATATAATGATAAACAAATGAAAGCAGTGATTAAAATTGAAGTGAGGAAGAAAAATTTATCCACTTTATATTAGTTATTTAACTAAATATGAAGGCGGATATAAAATAGGATTAATTACTAATTACTTTACCTGGGCTTTTCCTGGTTTTAACACTGAAAGTGCCGTATCTGGGACCTTCTTTTGTCTCAGGCAAACTAAAATGGCTGGTTGTCCTAAATAAAGTAAAAATGCCTTGTCAAATCTTACTCTCAGTAAATCTAGTCTACCGGGAGAGATGAGATATGTGCAATGAAAAGTTTAATAACAAGGTAATAATTAAATGTACTGGGAACAGTATACTATCAAAATTAGTACAAATTACTGTTTTATAAAATAATACAATTTTAAAACATATTGAATCTTAAGGATACAATTTAAGAATTGAACACTGACCATGTAGTAATTACTGTCTTCCCCAGAAAAATTATATGTTGCCCAGAAAACTAGACTTCAGAGGAATTTAGTAAGTTGCACAAGATTATAGTGTCAGTAAAGGGCTGAGCTGGGATTTGAATTCAGGTCTTTTGATTTTTAAATTCATAGGCTTCTCACTGTCCCAGGAGAAGTTGGAGATCACATTTTTACCTTTATTTTTTTTTAATACAGGAAGCAGCTGATGCCTGAACTAGTGGCCTGCACAGCACCCCAGAGCACTGCAGTGACAGAGCCTGGATAAAAACCCACATTTCTTGGCTTACAGACCAGGGCTAATGACACCATGAAGTGACAGATCACATGGTCTGGAGTGAAGACATGAGTAACAGAATAATATTTGGACTATATCCCTTTGTTTTTATTTCCCCTCTAAGACTCTTATTTGGCATCCTCATCTATCTGGTGTGCAGCACAGTTGGAGGGTAAGGTCTGTCCACTTGCTGGACAGGTCGTAGGGTACACCAGTTGGAGTCTTTCTGGTTCTAACCATCATCCTATTTAGAGGTCTGTTCCTTACTTTAGGCTAGTGTTTGCCAAATATGAAATCTGTGACATCCTGAACCAGCACCATCTGGGATGTACATTAAAAATGCTGAATCTTGGGCCAAGTATCTATTTCATCTCACAAATGTGTGGAGTAGTTACTGAAGCAGCAATTCAGTAACTGACAAGGTTAAGAAACTATTTCTGCCCCAAAATTTCAGACATTTAATATTAGACTTTGCCTTTATACTGGAATACTAATTCTATTTTATTTGAAGCACTTAAGATTTAATTCTTGTGTTCCAAAAGTCCTTTCTATGATGATTGATTTTAAGTTTTGCCCAAATATTGGTTTAAATACTTGGCCATTCTGCCTAATACAATGCAACTATGGAAACTGAAAGAGTCTGAAAATATGAGCTCCAGTGCTCTCGGGCATTGAACATAACTCCTGAGGGAAAAACTTCAGAAAAGGAATAAATGCCTCTTAACAAAGTCACCGAGTGAACTACTGCTTGAATACTATTGGAAAGGTGATAAGAAGGCATTGATGCAGTTTTGATCAGAAATGTCATCCTTGAAACTTCTGAGAGGTTTATTATTTTTTTTTTAAATTTTTTTTTATTTATTATAGTCACAGAGAGAGAGAGAGAGAGAGGCAGAGACACAGGCAGAGGGAGAAGCAGGCTCCGTGCACCGGGAGCCCGACGTGGGATTCGATCCGGGGTCTCCGGGATCGCGCCCTGGGCCAAAGGCAGGCGCCAAACCGCTGCGCCACCCAGGGATCCCGAGAGGTTTATTATTTTTATTATTTGCATTTATTCATAGCAAGTAGACATCAGCTCAGATAGTGTTTGCAAACCCTTCTGATATAAGTGGATGTTAGGAAAGAATAGTGGGCATAAAAGAGGCTGCCATGGCTTTAATTTCTGAGCATGTGTAGTTTGGGTCCACATGGCTGCTGCTTCTAGACTAAGGCAATTATCAGAGGGAGCAGTGGGAGGGAGCTCAGGCCATGAGCTCCCATGAAACCCACACTTTACTGCCTCTCTTCATAAATAATGATGTCCACAGAGGTTCCCTAACTTTTTCAATTCACACCACCCTTAGAGTCTCAGTAATTTATTCAGGGCACATAGGCCAAAACAAATACCTAATAGTTCCATTTATTAAGTAGTTAGGTCTAAATAACTTAATAAGTATTTATAGTCTAACAACTTAGCACCTGTTGGACACTGAATACT